>NC_143511.1:72652735-73852735 GCF_031878675.1 Megascapheus bottae | reverse complement strand
ATTGGGCTCCCCACCCACTGTACGAGGTCTTGTGCTTCGCGCCATGTGTCCGGTGGGACAGGGATGTCGACTGCTAAGTATGTGCACTGCTTGAGGAAGCCGATCTCTCTCCTGTCAGTGGCCCAGGGCCAGTTCCTCCTCATTGTCCATGCTCCACCAGCTGCCAGGTTCCTGATGTCCCCACTCTTGGGGGCCAAGTCCCCACTTATCACTCTATCGCAATGACTCATTCTCACACCTGCTCAGAGGCATTTGTGGGCCAGGGTGGCATGCTGCCCATGTCACCAGAGCCAAGTGTGGCACAGATGCCTGCCGTGTGAACCTAGCTTCTCTTCCTGGTCATCCACATGGTGAAACCAATCTAGAACATTCCTTTCAATAAACTAAGCTTTCATCAACAACCGTAGAGACAAAAAAAATATTACAAGCTGAAAATCATACAGAATATGGGATGACTTTGTGCCAAGCAACTGCCTCTTTGTTGAACAAACAAGAATTTCTTGACTGCCCCTTTTGAAGTTGCCAGAGCCCTGTCCTGTTGCTATTAAAATGGAGTTTCATAATGCTTCTAAACCAGTTCGTCCTGTTTTCCTGAAAGAACTCACTGTCATTCAACCACAAATAAAATCTTTTATACAACAGCAAATGCAAGCAAGCCCTTCCCACTGACAAGGGATGTGATCATGGCTCAACAGAGGGAAAATGAAACACCAATCCCCTGTCTATTCTGGAAGTATTGTCTGTGCACCTGCTGTATGCAGGGCTTGTGGACACACAGGTGAGCGTCTACCTGGATGAGAGACCACACATACAGAGAAGGTCAGAGAGCACACCAGACACAGATGATGCACAAAGGTATCATCTAGCTCCACAAAAGTTAGCTGCTGCCTCCATCAGAAACTTGGCAACACTTTCTCTATGGCCAAGTAAAGTCTCTTTTTAAAGCCTGTTTTACCTTCAACAAGTCACAAGAACCTGGTAGACTCAATACAATGGAAGATGGCACAGCCTTAAGACTCAACCTTCAGAGTCTTCTATCAAGCCAATCTTTTTTATCAAAAGTCCTAAGAAAAGAAGAACTACTTTTTTTTTTTTTTTGGCCAGTCCTGGGGACTGAACTCAGGGCCTGAACACTGTCCTTGGGCTTTTTTCCCTCAGGTCTAGTGCTCTACCACTTGAGCTATGCCACCATTTCCAGCTTTTCTATGTATGTGGTACCGAGGAATTGAACCTGGGTCTCCGTGTATGCTAGGCAAGAACTCTTAACCACTAGGCCAAACTCCTAGCCTACTTTTTTTTTCCAAAATAAAAACTACCACGCTCTATCATTTTCAGTGGGAAAGTGAGGCCTAGAGGTCATATCCTGTCACTCCTCAAAGTCAGCTCAAGGGCCCATTTCTTCCCCCATCTCTGATACCCTCTACAACTACAGAAAATAATAATTCCTGCTACTAACTGCTAATTCCTGCCAGATACCATCCAGGTTGGATGGCTAAATCCCCCTTCCTTTCCAATAAAACTGTCCCGGGCAGGGGGTTTGGCCTAGTGGTAGAGTGCTTGCCTAGCATGCACAAAGACCTGGGTTTCATTCCTTGGCACCACATACACAGAAAAAAACTGGAAGTGGTGCTGTGGCTCAAGGGTAAAGCTCTAGCCTTGAGAAAAGTCCAAGGACAGTGCTCAGGCCCTGAGTTCAAGCCCAGGACTGGCAAAAAAAAAAAAAAACCAACCAAACAATAAAACTGTCCCAATGTAGAGGATGTGGATTGAACAGGTACATGGACTATCCCTGCCAGAGACCCATCATAATTCTATTTTGAAGATTCATGGGTCGGGAGTTTGGCCTAGTGGTAGCGTGCTTGCCTAGCATGCACGAAGACCTGGGTTCTATTCCTCGGTACCACATACATAGAAAAAAGCCGGAAATGGTGCTGAGGCTCAAGTGGTAGAGCTCTAGCCTTGAGAAAGTCCAAGGACAGTGCTCAGGCCCTGAGTTCAAGCCTAGGACTGGCAAAAAAAAAAAAAAAAGATTCAATATTAACCCAATATCTATCTTGTCTCAAAGAACAGAACAGAAAGGGGAGAGGCTACACTTTCTAGAGCCAAAGACCCAAGAACCAAAGACTACAGACTGAGGAGAAGGAATGAAACAAGACACTGAAACACAGCCTGATAACATTTCCCAACTCTGAGAACAAAAGGAAAGCCTAAATACCTCCATAAAGGAATTGTTTTAAAAGTCTGCAGGAAAACAAGACTGCCAAAGGCAAGTAAAAATCCAGAACCAGAAGACAAGAGGACAGTGACTACAACGATTAGAAGAGGTGCAATCTGGTATTCAATAGCAAAGCTACCCAGTATTGAAGGTGGAGGATTGACCATGCCCTTATCAGTATGCAGACCCTGATGCCAACCCAAGACCCTTTCAGAAAAGCATGTCAGGGAAATGAACCTGGGGAAGAAGGAATCAGGCAGAATTTAAGAAAGGAGACCATCATATAGCAAGAGAGGCAAACTGTTTAAACAGAGGTAAACTGAGGACCCAAGGTAGCTTATCTGCAATTTTCAAAACACAATGCAATTTTTTTCTTCAAAAGCTGGAAATAAAATTCCATTTTCCATTTACCAAGATCAGAGCATAGAGGAAGGCTGAGGGCCGCTGTGGAAGTATGCTGAAAGGTCAAGTGCACTGAGTAAAGGGAGGGACAGTCTCAGAGGAGAATTAGTGATGCTAATTAATTCTTGACCAAGTTTAAATAGATTTGTTTTGTTTTGTTTTTTTAATTACACACAAAAGAAAGAAAAACAGGGCTGTGACTTCCAAATCTTTTGAGATCAAAGTAGGGAGAGAGAGAAGCACAAATGGCAGGAAAAGGACAGACTAGAAGAAAAAACAAAAACAACACTCAATGTTGTCAATCCAAGAATAAGTAGGAAACAAAAAATATCAAAAACCAAATCCAGCTGGGTGCGTTGGCTCACACCTGTAATCCTAGCTACTCAGGAGGTTGAGATCTGAGGATCAAGGTTCAAAACCAGTCCGGACACCAATTAACCACTAGAAAACCAGAAGTAGCGCTGAGGCTCAAGGGATAGGGTAGTAGCCTTGAGCTGAAGAACTCACAGACAGCACCCAGGCCCAGAGTTCAAGCCTCACGACTGACAACAACAACAACAGCAACAGCAACAAGAAACAAATTCACTGAATCAGAGGATCATAGTTTGAAGCCAGGCTGGGTAAGAAAGGCTATGAGACTCTTATCTCCAGTAAGCCACTCAGAAAAAGATAGAAATGGCACTCAAGTGGTAGAGGGCTAGTCAGGAGCACAAAATGGCTCGGCAACATCGCCTAGGCCCTGAGTTCAAGCTCTGGGATCAAGGGGAGGGAAGGGGAATCCAAAATAAAGACACAGAAAGAAACTGAAAATTAAATAAATATTTTACAGTAAGTATGGATGATATATAAACTCCTCTGTCAAAAAAAAAAAATGCAGGATGGCTGGGAGTCTGGCATAGCGGTAAGAGTGCTTGCCTAGCATGCACAAAGACCCAGGTTTGATCCCTTGGTAACACATACATAGAGAAAGCCACAAGTGGAGCTGTGGTTTAAGTGGTGGAGCTCTTGCCTTGAGAAAACACAGGACAGTGCCCAGGCCCTGAGTTCAAGCCCTGGGACCAGCAAAAAAAAGCCAGGATGTTACAAATTGGGGACATTCGGGTTAGATAAAGTAAGTTCAAGCTGACTCAAGTAGGAGAGATTACAGCAGTGTAGAGGTGATGAATGAGGAGGCTGTGTAAGGTACAGCTCACATGGCTCCGTTGTATTCGCTACTCTGGACAAACCTTATTTCAAAGTTTTAAAATAAGAGTTTAATAAAATTACACCACAGCTGTTTCAACAAAGAAATTAAAATTGAAAAGTGACTCTAAGGCAAAAAATGTTTTAAATGTGCAACAAACAAAAAAAATTTTTACCAAATGGACACACAACAGTGAACTTTTACATAACCATAAATAAATATACTAATCTAAGACGAATGCAAACACTAGGAAGAATGGGGTGGGGGCATCCATTATAAAGGATACTGCAGCATATGTTCAGAACTGAAATATAAAGAGGATTAAATAAATAAATAAAAGACTGAAAAAAGCAAAAGCCTTGCCAGTGCCAGTGGCTCACAGCTATAAACTTAGCCACTGAGGAGGCCCAGATGTAAGGATCAACGATTGAGGACAGTCCAGGAAGGACAAGTCTATGTGACTTGTCTCCATTAACCTCCGAAAAGCTGGAAGTGGACCAGTGGCTCAAATGGAAAGCACTGACCCTTGGGCAACAAAGCTCAGAGACAGCATGCAAGCCCTGAGTTCAAGCCCCAGTATTGACACAAGAAAAAAAATGCTAATGAAATTAACCAGGTAGATATATTTTGTAGATACTTGCAGAACAATCTACATCTTTTAAAAATCCATGGAAATATTGTAAAGTAATCATGTGATATACCACAAGAAAGCCCTCAATATTTTTTAATTAGAAATTATACAAGGCCTATTCTTTGACCACAAAGCAATAAAACTAAATATTAAACAAAAAGACACAAAAATGTTAACTATTCAGAAACATAACTCAAAGGTTATTCAGAGGAATATCTTTGAAAAAGATATTAAACAATGCAGATTCTTTAAAAATGAACAAGGGGGGAGAGAAAGAAAAGGAGAGCATGTGCTTTCTGAACAGTAATAAACATTCTGGAAAGTAAAAAATAAAATAAATAAAATAAAAATGAACAAGGATAGAATCTACAGCAAAATCCATGAAATACATCTAAAGTTCTCACACAAAAAAAGAAATGCACTAAGGAGATTAAAAATATAATTTTAAATAAACAAAAACAGGAAGGAAATAAATTACAATAAACCAAAACAAGAAGAAAATGGATTAAAATAAGAAGTTAAGGAAACTACAACAACAACAAAAAGAACTGGTAATAAAATCAAGAACAAGTTCTTTAAAATTACCAGTAATTGTCTCCCCCAATGTCTCTGGTTAAGACAATAAAAATAATATTAAGGAACAAGAAAATGGCTATAATTGTTGAACCATAGGGAGAGAGGAAAAGGGAGAAAAAGAGGAAGAAAAGATTTTATCTTGATATGTTATAAATGTACACAAGACAGAAGGCTTTCTAAATAATACAAACCACTGAAGAAGAAACAGAAATCAAATTGACTCAAGAAGAAACAGAAATTAGATGCTGGTAGCTCACACCTGTAATCACAGCTACTCAGGAAGCTGAGATTTGAGGATTGGGATTGAAGGCAGCCTGGGCATGAGTCCATGAGACTCTTTTCCTTAATTAAATCAAAAAATCAGAAGTGGAAGTATGGCTTAAGTAGCAAAGACCAAGCTTGACTGAAAAAACCTAAGGGAGAGTACCTAGGTCCTGAGTTCAAGCTCCACTACTGGCACAATAAGGATGAAGAAAAGGAGAAGGAAGAGGAGGAGGAAGAAGAGCAGGAGGAGGAAGAAGAAGAGGAGAAGGAAGAAGAAAAGGGAAGAAGTAGGGGAGAGGAGGAGGAGGAAGAAGAGGAGAAAAGCTTGGAGAGACTAGCAGAGTTAAATGTGAATGACAATGTTACTCAGAATATCTAAGTCATCTTATAGCAATACCAATAAGCAGATAAGGTGTCACCTGAATTGTCAGGCATGAAGTGGAGGTGGGGGTAGGGGTGGGGTGGGGTGAACATTCTAATTCTTGCTCTGAAATCAACCTGACTCTCATTGAAACTGGGAAAGGATAACTGAAGAGGAGAGAAATGTGTGGGCAAATCTTAAATAAAGATTCAAAATCTGTACATTGCTTCCATATTAGCAAATAAAATACCACAATGAATTATAAAAATAATACAATCCCTAAAAGTACCATGGGGGGGTGGTGTTATGGGGCTTGGACTCTGGCCTGGGTGTTGTCCCTAAGCTCTGCAGCTCAAAGCAACCGCCCTACCCTTGAGCCATAGCCTCATTTCCCGTTTTCTAGTGTTTGATTGGAGATAAGAGTCTCCCAGCTTTGTATTGCAGGGGCAGGCTTTGAACCGTGATCCTCAGATCTCAGCCTCTAAGTAGCTATTATTACAGGGGTGAGCCACCGCGCCCATCTAACAGTACCATTGTAGGACTTCTGGAATAGACTAAGATTTCTTAATCTCACATGTGAAAATTAGGTCTAAATTTTAAACATATATAAAGACATATACAGAGTCCTATGCTTATCTACACAAACATATAGATTATAGCATGGCATATGCAGGGCAGGATTCCAATGGTGTAACTCCTTTGAACAGCTATCTTACAGTTTTAATAAAATAAATACTAAGAAACTGAAACATGTTTGCTTGTGGGAAACAGACAAATTGAGAGGGTGAAGAGTGGGAGAAAAGTTACAATATACAATGTGCATGTGTGACAATGGCATCAGACAAATTGAGGGAATGGGTGGGGTTGGGAGGGGTGGGAGAGGATAGAAGGAGTGACATTGAGCAAGATGCACTGTACTCACAAACTGACATGTTAAACTGAAACCTTTTGTGTAACTACTCAAAGATACTTTAAAAAATTCAATATAATCACTAAAGATTGTTTTAAACCTCCTTTCTGAAGGAAATGTCTTTAAAAAATTACAAAACAGGTACCAGTGGTTCACACCTGTAATTCTAGCTACTCAAGAGGTTGAGATCTGAGGATCAAGGTTCAAAGCCAGCTCAAAAGTCCATGAGACTCTCATCTCCAATTCACTACCAACAAAACAAAACAAAACAAAACAAAAACCCTATTACAAATAATACTGTGATACCAGAGCTAGCCTACTCCAATTGAAGTCAGAAATTGCCAAGAACACTGAATAGGTTTTTTTACCATCTTATTCAACATTATTCTTCAGATCATGGCCAATGGGAAAAGGTTATAAAAGACAAAGAAAGATTGAGAGTTTCCTCCAGCTTGAAAGAGACACAAAAAGGAGTCAGGAATACTGAACCCCACTTGTCATCCAGGATTTCTCCTCCTGGGTATAGATGGGGAAGCATGAATAAGGTCTGTCGGTATGCTAACAATATTCTATCTGTGTTAACTTCCTAATTTTGATGATTGTGCTGCAGTTGTATGAATGCAGGATCCTTGTTTTGGGGAAATCTATCCTGAATTATAAAAGTGTAAAATGGTATCAAGCCTTGGTTTAGAAACAGAATAATAGGAGAAGGGAAAGGGAGGGAGGAGAAGGGAGTAAAGACAGAGAATGATCACAAAAATGTGGGAGCCCTCATCATTTGGGAATGTGGGTGGCCAGCACATGGGAATTTGTTGTCTATTCTCACAACTTTTCTGGAAGCCTAAATCTCACCAGAGTAAGTTTCCTCAAGGTGAAACGAAAGTTGCAAGACTCCTATACAGAGAATTATTTCAAAATTATAAATACTCAAATTATATTGTTACCTCAAGGATGAGGGGAATGAGGCTAGAAAGAAGGCTTCACCTCTTACCGGAAGGTTATGAACTATAATCTGATAGAGATTTTTTTAAGGTTTGTAAGTATATAGATAAGAATGAGATATCTGGGGAAAAATACACAAAATAGGGGGTGGGGAGAACAAAAGAATTGCACAAAGATAAACAATTAGATGGACTAAATTTCTAAACGAGGAAAATTTTAAGTACTAAATAAATACACAAGATTTTAAAAATACTAGTGAATGTATTTCTAAACATCTTCAGAAAAAAAGAAACAAGATAAGTAACAGTTAACCAACATGCTATCTTTTGTTGTAAGTACTTTACACAAATTGTCTCAACAGACCATCAGGTATATAGCTGAGGCTCAGAAAAAAAACCTCAGAGCACTAGGCCAGGACATTGTCCAGACTCCAGGACCTGAACCAACTTACATCCTCTAAGCTGCTGTGTGGACAAATCCCCTGGTCCCTGCATTCCTGTCCGACAGACATCAGCAAATGATGCAGGGAGAGTCCCATTTAGTCTTTCAACAAGTGTTTACTTCTCTGCGAGTGAACTGAACTACCTCTTCTTTCTTTCTTTCTTTCTTTCTTTCTTTCTTTCTTTCTTTCTTTCTCTCTCTCTCTCTCTCTCTCTCTCTCTCTCTCTCTCTCTCTCTCTCTCTCTTTCTTTCTCTCTTTCATCATTCTGGGGGTTGAACTCAGGGCCTCCTGCTTGCTAGATGGGAGCTCTACCATTTGAGCCATGCCTACAGCTTGTTTCTACAGCCGCTTTCTACATTGGCTACTTTTAAATTAGTCTCATTTTATGCCTGGGTTGACCCAAGCTAGCTATGATCGCCCTTCCTCTACCTCCTGTTGTTAGGGATAACAGACATGTATCACCTTGGCCAGTTAGTTGGCCAGTTGAATTGTCCCCAAACCACACACAGTCCTGAGATCTCCATCTCCCAGGAAGCAGTGAGGACTATAGGCTTGAGCCACCCTCCCCAGCTATGAACTGCTTCTTCCACTGGGCCCGCAGTAGGCACTTAGCTTACTTTATTTGAACTTCACACTGGTATCCTGAGGTCGCTTTTATTCTTCCCGTTCTGACTGAGCTAACAAGGTTTTGATTCTGAGGATGAGATGATGACGTCCCGTGGTCCCATGGTCCCATGGTGAGGCAGAAGTGGGATGTAGGACTGAGGTTGCGTGCTATAGAGCCCAGTCCTTGACCATGAAGCAGCATCTCAGCATCCCATAGAGAGAGAGAGAGACTGGATACCAACCAGCCTGTGGCATCAAGCCAATTGCCCCTCCCTTGAGATAAAGGCATCAAATGGAGGGCACCGAGATGAACAGGCCTGTGGTCCCACTTGGTTGGCTGAGAGGTCATCTGGGAGGCTCTAGCAGGGAGGTCAGCAAGAGTTGAGCTACTCCAAGTGGCCAAGGAAGCCAAGCTCACCCAGGGCACAGGCCATCCAGTAGCTTCTGCCCAGAAAAGAAGATTGTGGCCCATAATCCACAGAATCACAGAGACTCTGGCCAGGCCACCTGGTCAAGGGACCACAGGCCATTGGTCCCTGATCAGTCAAGCACCTTGTTGCTTTTCTTATAATCAGACCTGGGGTCTTGAGATACTCTGGCCTACACCTGGGGAGGGTTAGGACCTGAACAAGCAAATTCCATAGTTCCCAGCCTCTCTCCTCTCTGTCCCAGCCTTGCACCTTCCAGGAGCTATACCAAAGGAGCCTACACTGAATAATGGGCCCTGTGCAAATGGCACAGAATTCTGGCAGCCAGGTCCCTCCACTGAGACCATGACTAGGTGCAAATCACACCAGCTCAGGAAGTCACCATCCAGCAGATTATCCATTACATTTCATCATCAAGCGCCTGAAGACCTGCCTAGCCCACCAGCCAAGGTGCAACACAACCAAGGCAGATCCCTTCAGCGAACTCTCAGAAGGCTATGTTCAGACAAAGCATCCTCTACACATGCCAGGTACCAAGTTTAGTCCCTTCTTGCTGTCTTCCCGCTGCTGGTACTTCTGTCTTAGGTTTTTGGCAACATGGGCAACTTCTGTGGTCCTCTGGGGATGGCCAGATCCATTCTTGAATTTCCTTCCTTCCCTTCAGCGGCCTTCCTTGCCCCTACACCCACCTCTAAAAACAAACCACCCTCGCAGAACAGCATACACCCTAGCCTGGTTAGGGACCCCTCATGTCAAGACTTCAATTTCAAGCACCTATCCCAGGCCTCACCACCTATCCTGACCCCAGAGGGAAGGCCACTAAGAAATCACGCCTTCCTCTCCATGTCCCTCCTCTCACTGCTGTCCATCCTCTATGAAAGCCAGGCCCATCACAACTCTCCAGGGTTTATAACTGGTTCAGTTTCACCTCTGTCTCCTGTTATTGCCTCAAAAACTCCTGAGTCAACTCCTAGCCAGCTCCACATGGCAGAAACACACAACCATAAGGTCTGTCTCACTTTAAACCTACAACCACAAACCTCAGGGGGTCCTTAGTACAGCCAGCAATTCCTCCTTGGATGCACAATCCTAGATGAGCATTTGAGATTCTCACCACTCTCCTCAAACCTCAAACAACTTGATCCTGGACAACAGCTACTTTCCTGGGGAAATGGAAGCGAAGTGAACAGCTGGAGGCCCAACCAGCCTGCATTTGCTCAACACAAAGTCTCATCAAGGGCATCACACCACTGAGCTTGGCCCTTCTGGGGGGATGCTGGGTCCCTAACTCTCTTGCCAATTCAAGATCAGTGTGGCAGCTTTCCTCTATTTCTCTGTAATGATTTTCCCACCAAACAGAGCAGGGTTCCCTATCCCTCTTCTAATCCCACTGAATTCCTCCAAACTTCTCCATGCCCTCCTCTTTCTGCTCAATACCACATTTCCTACTGGGGAAACCCCCAACACACACACACACACACACACACACACACACACACACACTCACTCACTTTCCTCTCCATTCATACTCCTTCCCTAGGTGAGCACAGTCAAATGCTTTGATGTGCTGGAGACTCACTAGTCTCCCAGGCAGTACCAACACAGCCGGCCTGGACGACCCACCAGCCTGCTGATTTGCTATCTGCCCTGTGGGTGGGCTCAGAGGCATCATCAGTGACATGGATGCCCCATCCCCACCCTTCTTCCAGGTCTCACCTCTTTCAAGCACCCGTGTCTACCTGCTGGTGAGCTGCCTGTCCTCTATCGCCCCACCTCCACACCTGCTCTCACCAACCCCTCACTACCCTCTTCTTCAGCAGCACCACCTCCCACCCGTGTTGGCCACTCCCTGCTCATGGGCAACCAGGGCATCCTTTCAAATGGAATTCGGATCCTGCCCAGTTCAAAACCAAATTCCTCCATCCCTTTCCCAGTGGCCTGTAAGACTTTCCACCATCTAGCTACCTCACCTACTCACCTGCCTCATTTTACTTTCTCCAGCCTACTACACAGAGAAGCCTTTGGAAAAGTTTCTTCTACTAATCCCAACCTCACAGCCTTTGAAATTACCAAATCTTGTATCAATGAAAAGGTTTAATCTCCTTATTTCACTCAAGCCTTTGTTGCTCACAGTCGCCTTTCCTGACTCTCGGTCTCGGCCCTCTCACCCTATTCCCTTTATATCCGAATCCCATTTTTTTTTTTCTTCATGGTACCTGTCATAACCTAAATTCTATTATTCACTTAGCTGTTTATGCTCTTGGAGGGCAGGAGCATTGCTTATGTACCCCTGTGTTCTCGTGCCCACAGCAGTCCCCAGATCTCAATAGGCAATCTATAAATACCTGCTGGATAAATGAACTCACAAATGAATAAAGCAAGTGGCACATTAAACAATCTCCCATCAGCCCAGGGGGTCTAGAACAGTACCGCCCAACAGAAGCAGAAAGTAAGGCACAACAAACCACATTTTAAAAAGGAAAAAAAGGAACCAGTGAACCCAAGTATCAGTAATATATTCCTTTCTTTTGCATCTGCATGCCATAATTGGGGCTTGAATTCAAGGCTTTCACACTGTCCCTGAGCTTTCTCACTCAAGGGTGATGCTCTACTTCTTAAGCCACAGCTCTACTTCTGGCTTTTTGATGGTTAACAGTTGGGAAGAATCTTCATAAGCTTTTCTGCCCAGGATGATTTTGAACCTCAATTCTCAGATCTCAGCCTCCTGAGTATCTAGGATTACATGTATGATTGCAGGTACGAAGTCTGGAATCTGCATGTATTTTATACTTAAAGCCATTCACAACTTGGTCTCAGGCTCAGGAGCTCAGCAGCCTCTTATGGCTAAAGGCAACTGTGTGATAAACTTGACCCTGTCATTCAGACACCTAAATTGCCCTTGACCCCTCACAGTTTTCAGGATGAAGCTCCATCCCTTAGGCTGCCAAGAAACCTGCTGACTGTGGGTTCTGGACTTCTCTCTATCAACGTGTCCCATACCTACCCTTCCTCTGATACCCAGCACCATTCTGCCTGTCTGAAAGGCTCCTGGCTTTCTTATCCTGGGCTATAACCTCCCATGCCATGCTCCAGCTCCAGGCACCATGTATGAGCTGTTGGGGACAGGGACAGGCCACTCGTCTATGCAAAGCACAGAGCAGGGGATCTGTGGTTACTGAGGGAAGTCCTGGCTGAATCCCAGCTCACTTCCAACCAGGCCCCTTCCACTTACCCTAGCTTTCAGCACCCTGTCTTTCCCTACTACGCCTTCCACACAAAACAGACCCACAGCACGCTCTCTCTACAACTGGCCCTAATCCTTCCAAATCCTTCTAAATCATTTCTGAATTCTATCCTAAGACGGGAAAATTCCATGTAAATTCGCTACTTCCCCAGATGCTCAAGAGGGTGGGGGTAATTAGCATACAACTTAATGTAAAGTATCCACCAGTGCTTATGTAGACTTTGCTTCTTTCCCCATCTCAAAAAAAAAAAAAAAAAAGGCTGAAATGAAGACAAGAGAAGTAACTTTATGGAAATAATGGTCTGTCTTGTTAGATCATCACAGGAAAAAAAAGTGCAGTTCAAAACCAACGTCAGAGGCACCAACAGCTACCTCGGCTGCCACAGGACATTACCATTTATGAGAGGAAGTTCCGATCTGAGTTAGGGAGCAGAGCCACCTTCACTCATGGGTACCTTCTTACCAAGACCCAAAGGATGGATGGAAACACAGGCAGATCATGGCACTGGCTCATTCAGCAAATCTGAGGTAACACTTCCAATTCTCAGAAAGGCAACCATGTTCAGGGGCACAGTGTGAGAGGCTGAGGTTGCACCAGTGTGGCTTTGCTAAAACAACAATTAAGCCCCTCAGTCAAGGACCAACCTGCCCCTTGGGAGCCTGTGGTTCTACACAATTGCTCAAATTCTATAAAAATGAAAGAATTCAAGTTGTGACTGAGATGATGATTTTAACTTTTTTTTTTTTTTTTTGCCAATCCTGGGACCTGAACTCAGGGCATGGACACTGTCCCTGAGCTTCTTTTGCTCAAGGCTAGTGCTCTACCACTTGAGTAGTTTATTGGAGATAAGAGTCTCACAGACTTTCCTGCCCAGGTAGCTTCAAACCATAATCCTCAGATCTTAGCCTCCTGAGTAGCTAGTATTACAGACATGAGCCACTGACGCTCAGCTTAATGACATCCGATCTTAAAACAAAACAAAACAAAAAACCCTATGATACCCCAATACGTATTTTAGCTACCACTTACACTGGTTTTCCAGGATACGGGTAATGTTCCCCCAAAATCTTGTCTTTAGAACTGAAAGAACGTGTGCCGTTCTAGGTCATCCGACACTAGGATGAATGAATGAAGGCCAAAGGGCTCCTTACTTCCTCCACATCCACACAGCCCTCCTCCCCTAGAAGATAGGCTATGCTTGCTATTAGAAAAAAAATGATTCTATAAAACATACTTGTCATAGAAGGCAAGCCAAAGACAAGCACTCTGACTTATTGGCTATTCATACACAGCTCCTGTTAAGAGATGACTTTATTAGTTAAAGGCAACAACAGTAAACACAAGACTAGCAATTGAAAAAACTTCCACACAGCACAGAATCATAGCCAGATTTTTTTTTATCTGTTAGGAGGCATCAATTAAGGGTTATGCTCACAATAGCCTAGCATGCTGGAAGGGCTACAACCCGTACCCTCTGTAGAGTTGGGGAAATGGAGGCAGAGAGCCTAGCTTGGATCTAAACACAAGACTCACAGTCCTGAATGCAAACTCCCCGCTCTGGTGCATCACACACAGCTCTCTCAGCCCTGCTTTCCACCAAGGAGCAGAAATGCTAAGCAAACCACAGACTAGTGGTCTATCTGGCTGGCTAGGCAAGCCAAAGAGAAAGGAGAGTAAGATGGCATTGTTACCTGGCCAGAATTTGGCTATGTCTCTATCGCCCAGCTAGAATAGGGCTTGAAGCCCTGTGATACAAAGTGGAATCAGAGGACATCTGAAGCCACTAGTAAGCTGTGTAAAGGACTTAGAAGTCATCACTCCTATCTTCACAGCAAGAAGAAAAAAAAAACCAGAAAAATGGAAAAGCCAATCACTTCTCTTTGCTCTGTAAGAGAAATGAGGTCACAGAGCAAACTACTATCCTGAACACTGAAGAGGCAGGCAAAAACTTCAGACATGTGGCCAGACCTGCACTCTCCTCCTGAGGCCCCTGGGGAAAGGCCTGGTCAGCAACCTGCAGCACTAGTGGTGATGGAACCTTTGGGAGGTGAGCCTGGTGGAAAGAAGTTGCCTGGAACTCTCCTGCCAGATGCGCGCGCCTCTCTCTCTCTCTCTCTCTCTCTCTCTCTCTCTCTCTCTCTCTCTCTCTCTCTCTCTCTCTCTCTCTCTCTCTCTCTCTCTCTCTCTGATTCCTGGCTGCCATGAGGTAAGCCCTCTTTGCCCACCACAAGCCCCTCACCACAATGTGCTGTCTTGCCACAGGCCCAAAACAACAGAGCCAACAGCTGTGGACCAAAACTCTTGAAACTGAGCCCCAAACAACCTTTCCTTCTTTGTTAACTCGACTTTCCCGAGTATTTTATCACAACCCAAATCTGGCTGACACAAGGCTTACCAGGAACTCTGCTTTTCCAAACTCCTTAAGCAGTGATGAACCAGTTAAGGCACTGAGGGTTTCCCAAATGCAGGAATGCCAGGAGGGAGCCAGCCCTGTTCCTGCTAAGGAGCTGTTATGCACCAAGTATAGGTACCAAATGTGGACAAGCTTGAGAGTTGTAACCCTCGTGTGTGTGTGTGTGTGTGTGTGTGTGTGTGTGTGTACCCATGTGTCTGAGCAGGCACTCTACTTGACCTGTTCATCCCCAGGAGAAGAAGCAGGATCTTTTAGTGGACATTAGAAACCCAGACTAAGATCTGAGGATCAAGGTTCAAAGCCAGCCTAGAACAGGAAAGTCATGTGACACTCATCTCCAATTAGCCATCAAAAAGTAGGAAGAGGAGCTGTGGCTCAAGTGGGAGAATGCTAGGTTTGAGCAAAAAAGCTCAGGGAGAGCGCCCATGCCCTGAATTCAAGTCCCAGGACCAACACAAAAATGAATATGTAAATAATAAATAATGAAACAAATAATAAAATAAAAAATAATCCTACAGACCACTGTCCCTATGTAATATCTTATCACTGGACCAGAAAGACCCCATAAATAGCAGAAGCTTACAAAGCTATAAGACAGATTCTATTTAAGAAGGAGTTCTTAGGAAAACCCAGAGACTAGCAGGAAAAGAAAATGACAAATAGATTAAAAAACAGAAATTAGACAAGTGTTGGTAGTTCAAACCTATAATCCTAGCTACGCATGGAGGCTGAGATCTAAGGATCAGGGTTCAAAGTCAGGACAGGTAGGAAAGTTCATGAGGCTCTTATATCCAATTATACAGCATAAAACCGGAAGTGGAGCTGTGGCTCAAACTGGTAGAGCACTAGTCTTGAGTAAAGAAGCTCAGGGATAGTGTTCAGGCCCTAATTCAAGCCCCAGAACCAATAGGAAGCAAGGAAGGAAGGAAGAAGGGAGGGAGGGAGGGAGGGAGGGAGGGAGGGAGGGAGGGAGGGGAAAAAAGAAGGAAGGAAAGAAAGAAAGAAAGAAAGAAAGAAAGAAAGAAAGAAGTTAGTTATGGACACTTAGATCACAAATATTAAAATCTGTCCTAGTTCCTAGCCATATAAAGATATAATCAGAAATGAGAGATGGTGGTTCACATCTATAATCCTAGCTACTCAGGAGGCTGAGATCTGAGGGTCAAGGTTCAAAGCCAGCAGGGACAGGAAAGTCCCCATGAGACTTTTATTTACAATTAGTCGCTGGGATAGAGCCCTAGCCTTGAGTAGGAAGAGGCTCAGGGACAGCACCCAGGCTCTGATTTCAAGCCCTACAACTAAAAACAAACACCAAAATTATATACCATATGCTCAGTTCCTCTTACTCAAGTCTGGCTCTCCATAAAAAAAAATTACTCCATGTTCCATATGAGGGGAAGGGACATGGCAGGCAGGGGGTCCAGGGAGGGGAGAAAGTAATTTTAAATAAGAACAACTGAAATGTGAAGAGCTCTACTGGAAAACCCAGACACCATGTAACAACAGAAGGCAACAAAAAAGAAAGAGGAGGAGGAGGAAGAAGAGGAGGAAGAGGAGGAGGAGGAGGAGGAGGCGGCAGCAGCAGCAGCAGCAGCATTATCATCAAATGCACAGCAAGAGAAATGCAGAGTGGCTTTTACCAGAGGACCCAGGGTGAACCAAATACCATCCGAGTAGAAGCTAGCTTATTAGAAACCACCCAGAGTGAAATCCAGAGAACGTGAGACCATAGAAACGTCCAGTTTCAATGCTTTCCAGTACAGAAAGAGTTTACAAGTCCACCTGTCACTCCATGCCTGAAACTCAGCTCCACCCCAGATGTGACACCACAAAACAAACCCCACCCCATAAAGTAGACAGGCCACAGATACACAAGATTGCAGCTAACACAACCTGAGACTGCAGCAGAAGCTGATTCTGCAATGGCTGATGGTGGGCAGACAGGCTTAGGAGCTGCTGAGTCCCTGGGAACTTCACCCCCAGAGGACAAGAAAAGCCCCAACAATTCCCAAAGAGCTCTGAATATTCTGTTTAATTCAACTAAGGTCCTAGTCAAGAGAAACAATGTACAGAGTCAAACCAGAGTGAGCTTTCCTAGGACCCAACCTGCCACTGGGGAAGGATCCACAGAGAAGAAGACATCCCACACTGGTGTCCCCAGCCTCCCTACTGCACCTAAGGTGGGGACAAGAGGGAATGTGAGAAGCACTTGGGAAGGCCTATTTAGGATTGAGAACTACTCAAGAGATTAAATCTCTTCCCAGCCCTGCCCAGCCCTTCTCTCCCACATCCAAGGCTCCTGTCTAACAACAGAGGATGCCAGATGGAAGAACCGCAAGGCTCTCTTTGGAGATCCAAAGACAAGGGACCCAAAACAGAAGACACTAGTGATTCTAGCCTCTGACACCTACAGACACAGCCAGGTATAAATACAGACCTGGACAGAGAAACATAAAGCCTTTAACCTAATGAATCATATGGTTCTCATGTGGGCTTTGCATTCATGACAAGACACTTTGCACAAAACAATGGGCATCGGAACAAGGCTGGGCTATGGCACAGATGTGGAGTTTATTTTGGTGGTACTGGAGTTTGAACTCAGAACTCATGTTGCTGTGCTTGTTAGGCAAGCACTCTGCTATCTGAGTGACATCTGCCCTCCCTCCCCCTTCCCCTCCACCCCAAACACACTCTATTGGAAAAGTTAAACACCATATAGGAACAGATGGCCATGTAGGCAGAAAAATGGAAACTGAAGACAGAGTCAGATGGACATGTTGAACATACAAACTTTACAAACTACAAAAGGAGGGAAATACGAAGAAAAAAAAAAGTCCAGTAGCTCATGACTGTCATCTTAGCTACTCTGAAGAAATCAGAAGGATCATAGTTCAAATAAGTCTACCCCAAGCAAAAATTAGGGAAACTCTTAACAAATAAGCCAACTATGGTTATGCATCAGAAATCACAGTTACCCAGGAAGCATAGGTAGAAGGGATATTCCCAATCTCAGGCAATCTCTCTCTCTCTCTCTGTGTGTGTGTGTGTGTGTGTGTGTGTGTGTGTGTGTGTGTGTGTGTGTGAGAGAGAGAGAGAGAGAGAGAGAGAGAGAGAGAGAGAGAGAGAGAGAGAGAGGCTCTATATGAAAAAAATACAGCAAAAACAAGGAGTAGGGCAGAGCTTAAATGGTAAAGAACTTTCTTGGCAAGCATGAAACTCCCCAGGACGGGGACACACATGGACACGGATGGACAGATGGATGGATGAACACACACACACACACACACACACACACACACACACACACCAGAATATACACCAATTATAGAATAATTTTAAAGGGTATAATGTAAAGGCATGGCAGAAAAAATAAGAGAAAAAGAAATCAAAAAAACATTTTAAGGAACAATAGCTAACATTTTTTTTTAACATCAGTGATAAACATCAAGCCACAGATCCAGGAGTCACCAAGAACACTAAGCAAGATAAAAAACCTCCATAGTTCACATTCAAACCAGAGAGCACCAGAGACAAATAGAAAATCACAAAAGAAAGCAGAAGAAGGCAGGAGAACCCAACTTATCTTTAGGAGGCTTTTAAGGACATGACGTTACAACACACATCCTTCTAGAAACTATGCAAGCAAGATTAGGATCAAGTGATATTATAAAATTGTTAAAAGCTTGATTCAGTGAAATTATGCCTTAAAAGAGACAAAAGGAGACAGGACCAGGAGATACAGCTTAGCACCAAAAATAGAAAAAAAGAAAAGTAAAGAAGTAAAGACACGTAGGGGGAGGGAAATGGGGACCAAGACATGAGAAAGGGTATCAATGTATGTGAAGTAATGCACCTTCTATCTGGTGAATATAATGTAACCCTTCTATTAATTACAACAAAAATATATGAAAAAAAGAATTAAAGACACATAAAAGTATGTTTAAAAGATGTGTTGTGGGGCCAGGAGTTTGGCCTAGTGGTAAGAGTGCTTGCCTAGCATGCAGGAAGGCCCGGGTTCGATTCTTCAGCACCATATACGTAGAAAATGCCCCAAGTGGTACTGTGGCTCAAGTGTTAGGAGTTCTAGCCTTGAAAAAGCTAATGATAGTGGTCAGGCTCTGAGTTCAAGCCCCAGAATTGGAAAAAAAAAAGACATGGTGTCAGAACTTCTTCAGAGATCAGAAAAGCAATACAAAAAAACAAGGACAGCTCTAGAAGAGAAGCAATCAATGAAAGTGACTGCAATCTTCTATTTCCTTTATTCATAACTGACCTGACAGATAAATCTGTTTCACATAACCTCATTGACAATAGAATGCTTGGCTTTCCAGCTTATGAAGAAAGTTCAATGAAATGCCCCTGATGCATGACAGTTGTGCTTACACCTTTTTTTTTTTTGCCAGTCTTGGGCCTTGAGCTCAGGGCCTGAGCACTGTCCTTGGGCTTTCTCAAGGCTAGAACTCTACCACTTGAGTCACAGTACCACTTCTGGCTTTTTTTCTATGTATGTGGGACCAAGAAATCGAACCCGGGTCTTCATGCATGCTAGGCAAACACTCCACCACTAGGCCAAATTCCCGGTCCTTACAACTGTTTTGAGTTAATGCTGGCTTACAAGGACAGTACTGAACTCCAGCCTCATGTTTTGGCCTGCGCTGGCTCCAGGTTGGAGATCTGCCACTTGAGCTACACTTTCCACTTCCCACTTTCTAGCTTTTGCTGGTTAAATGGAGATAAGAGTCTCCATTTAACCATTTCTTGCCCTAGCTGGCTTCAAACCACCATCCTCAGGTCTCAGCCTCCTATGAATTCCAGGTGCAAGCCACCGGTGCCTGGTATCAGACACATTTTTGAAATGGTATCTTTGGCTTCCAATGAGCTGTGGAGATGTAATTGTCCCAGGAAAGTGAGGAGCAGCGTCCTCTGTTAAAAACAGACTTAGACTGATAATAAATGCATACTGCATACTCTTCCATATGCACTATTTTTTTGAGTTGATATACTAAGAGAGGGGAGAAAGAGGTCAATAAGAACCAGAGGAAACAAAAAAGAGTGGGAGAAAAGTAACAAAGATCAGAGGCAACAAATAGAAAACCATTTAAAATATAGTAGATATGTATATAACTATATACAATCACCCTAAATGCAAATGATCTAAAGACACAAAAGACAGACCCTCAGAGCAGATGAAAAACAGGAATGAACTATTTCATGTCTATAAAAAACCTACTTTAAATATAAAGATAACCGGGTACTAGTGGCTCATGCCTAGATCCCAGATGCTCAGGAGGTAGAGGAGGGCAGTTTGAAACCAGCCTAGGAAGAAAAGTCTAGAGATTCATATCTCCAGTTAATCACTGAGAAGGGGGAAAGCTGGGCTCAAGTGAACGCCAGACTTCAGTGAAAAAAAAAGCTGATGGAGAGCATGAGGGCCTAAACCCAATCCCCCAGTACTTGCACTAAATAAAATGTATGGATGGATGGATAGATGGATAGATATATGAATTCAAGATAAAGTTATGGGAAAAGAAAACAATGCCAAGAGTAATTAAAAGAAACCTACAGGATGGACACCCGTGTCTCATGCCTGCAATCCTAGCTACTCTAGAGGTTGAGATTTGAGGCTTGTGATTCAAAGGAAAGTCCGTGAGACTCTCATCTCCAATTAAGAACCAAAAACCCAGAAATGGTGCTGTGGCTCAATTGGTAGAGTGTTATCCTTGAGCAAGAAAATAAATAAATAAAAGCTCAGGGGCAGTTTAGAAGCTCTGAGTTCAAGCCCTAGGACACGGACACACACAGACACACACAGACACACACACAGACACACACACACACACACACACACACACACACCACAAAAGAAACCTATAATAGATGCAGACAAAGCAGAACTCAGAACAAGAAAAATTAAAAGGGATGACATAACTGTAAGAGAGTCAATATGTCAAGATATAACAATCTTTAATATACATGTACCAAGCAACATAACATCAAAACATGTAAGGCAAAAATGGATAGATGTGGAAGATGAAATAGACAAACCTTCCATTAATATTCTCTATCAATAATTGACAGTACCAGCAAGCAGAAAATCAGTGTAGATAGAGTTAAACTCAACAGCACTATCAATCAACCAGATCTAATTGACGTTTATGGAGTTCTTCATCCAACAACAGTGCAGTACACATTCTTCTCGAGCCCGCATGGAACACTCACCAAGACAGATATCATTCTAGGCCATAAAATACACCTTAACAAGCTTAAGAGAGTAGAAACTAGGGCATAAAGCAGGCTCTAATCACTATGGAATTCAACTAGAATCAGTAACTGAAAGATTGCTGGGAAATTCTAAAATATTTAGACATTAAACAACAGAATTCTAAATAACACAGGAGCCAGAGTTGAATTCTCAAAAGAAAATAGAAACTGTTGAGAATTAAATGAAAATATAAGTATTAAAACTTGAGGGAAGCAGCGACTTGTGGCCTTAGAGAAAATTTTCTCATACAAGAGAAAAAAAAAAGAAAGATCTAAAAATCAATCATCTAAGTGCCAACCTTAGGAAACTGAAGGCAAAAGATCAATATAAACCTAAATACAGCAGAAGAAATTATAAATATTAGAGCCGAAGTTAATAGAATTGGACAAAGAAAAAGAACAGAGAAAAAAATGAAATAAGCCGGGCGTGGTGGTTTATGCCTGTAATCCTAGCTACTCAGAAGCTGAGATCTGAGGATTGTGGTTCAAAGCCAGCCTGGGCACTAAAGTTCATGAGATTCTTATCTCCAATTAACCACCAGAAAACTGGAAGTGGCACTGAGGCTCTAGGGGTGGAGTAGTAGCCTTGATGAAATGCTCAGGGACAGCACCCAGGCCCAGAGTTCAAACCCCATGGCCAAGGGAAAAAAAGAAGAAGAAGAAGAAAAGAAAGAAAACCAAACATTGGGTTTTGGAAAGGATTAATGAAATGTGTAAACCATTAGCCAGGCCAGCTTAAGCAAAAAGAGAAAAGGCACAAGGAAATGTAACTCCTGTGTACATCACCTTTATAGTAACAACTTTTAAGAAGTAAAAAGAAGACATAAATTACCTAGCATCAAAACCAGAGGCACCCTTACTGACCTCACAGACTTAAAAGAACAAGAATGACGTGACGGGTAACCCTTTGCCTATGAGTTTGCTCACTTTAAAACTAATTCCTTGACAGGTATACCTACCCAAAACACACAAAGAGAAATAGATCATCTGAATATGCTGACACTTATAAAATCCATTAAATAAATCTACAATAATTTTAAAATAAAGGAAGTAGCAGATCCAGTTGTAATGCTACTAAATAGTTAAGGACAACAGCTCTAAAATCTCTTCCAAAACACATTTTTGAGTGCATTCTATGAAACCAGCATGACTCTAATACACAAACAAGATAAAGAAAACATAAGAGCTAGGGGTTAGTAGCTCATATCTATAATCCTAGCTACTAAGGAGGCAGAGATCTGAGAATTGCAAAGCCAACCCAGGTAGCAAAGTATATGAGACTCTTATCTCTAATTAGCTACCAAAAAGCCAGAAAGGGAGGTATGGCTTTAAAATAGTAAAAACAATAGCCTTGACATCAAAAAGTTAAGAGAAAGCTCCTAGGCCCTGAGTTCAAGACCCAGGCCTGACACAAAAGACAAATAGAAGGAGAAAGGAAGAGGGGGAGAAAAGAAAAGAGGAAAAAAGAAGAGAAAGAGAGGAAACTACAGCCCACTGTCACTTCTGAACACACGCACATAAGTCATCAATGAAAAATTAACATACTGAACCTAAAACTGTATAAAAAGAAGCACATGCTGAAACCAGATGGGATTTATTCCAGATGTGTATGTAGTAGGACTGTTTCAACACTTGAACATCAGTTTAATCCATCACATCAAGAGGCTAGTTATTTTCATGATCATATCAACAGATATGCATTTGACAAGATCCAACATCCATTCATGATTTTTTAAAACAAAGCCTCTCATCAAACTAGGAAAAAGGACATCTTCCATCACTACTCCTACTTTGAAGTGTGTGGAAGTTATAGCTAATGCAATAAGATATGAAAAGGAATTAAAAGGGAGAATAGAAACTGTCTTTATCCACAGATGATAGAATTGTCTAGGAAGAACATCTCTCCAAAACTCAATACCACTCTGCAACTAGCACATCATCAGAGGAATGTTGCAGGACACAACGTTAATGTACAAATTGCTTTCATAAATACCAACCATGAAGACAAAGCCACACAAATACAGTCAACTGATCTTTGACAAAAGCACAGGCAATTCAGAGGTGGAAGAATAATATTTTTTCAAGTAAGTGATATTGAACTCCTGAACATATACATGCAAAAAAAAAAATCTCAGGCCTACCCCAGGCACTAGCCAGCCACAGCCATTTTCTCTGCCAGTATGCTCTCACCCTCCAGGAAGCTGTCCACTAACTTTCCAGCTAATCCATCCAATACTCATCCTAGGCCAACTATAAGTCAAATAAGATCAGAACTCTTGCGTTCACAATAACTCTCATTACCAGCTTTTAGCTTTCCCTCAGCCCCATGTCTGTTCTAATCTCTTTCCCTTTTGCTACATAAATTGTTATTTCCTAGAGAAATTACATCAATTCTTTTGATCCCTGACTGATCACCGGCAATTGAGTAAACACTCAATAAGTAACTTCCTGGATGAATGAACTGTTAAGATATTCACATAATGTAGGTGTACGGAGTATAAACAACAAAACTTCAACATGTCAAATCTCAATAGCCAGCTGTGGCTCAAAAGCTGTAGTTATCTGTGGGTGGGAGGTTATGAGCCATCTTAATTTCTTGTTTAATCATATTGGGGGAACAGGGATACTGAGGATTGAATCCAGGACATTAGGCAAGCACTTTGCCAGTGAGCCACATCTCAGCCCTTGATTTCTTTTTAAAATAACTTGCTGCTCATCCGGACGTCATAACTAATTTTTCTTTAGTAAAATGTGCACCAAAAATAGTAATAGAAACAAAGTAAGAAAACCCAGCATCTGAAGACTTACTTTTTGGAAGATTCCTTTTGTCATGTTAAAAAGAAAAATCCAAGCCAGGTACTGGTGGTTCATGCCTGTAATCCTAGCTACTCAGGAGACAGAGATCTGAGGATCATCATTCAAAGCCAACGTGGGCACGAAAGTCCATGAGACTCTTATCTCCAATTAATCAGCAGAAAACTGGAAGTGGCACTATAGCTCAAGTGGTAGAGCACTAGCCTTGGGCTGAAGAGCTCAGGGACAACTCCCAGGCCCAGAGTTCAAACCCCACAACTGACCAAAAAAAATTCTGGTAAATAAGCCTGGTATGGTGGCTCAAGCCTGTAATCTTAGCTACTTGGGAAGCAGAGATTTGGAAATTGTGGCTCAAGACCAGCTTAGGCTAAAGAAGTTCTCAGATTCCATCTCAACCGATCATTAGGGAGGTAGGGAGAGCCTGTCACCCCAACTGCAGAGGAAGCACAATGATTTGGCAGGGTGGTGTGTTCCTATCATCTCCAGGGATACAAGGAAGCACAAGTAGAAAGATCGCAGCCCAGTCCAGTCCAGGCATAAAGTACGATCCTATCTGGAAAGTAGCAAGGGTAAAAGGGCTAGAATATAGCTCCAGGAGTAGAGTGCCAGCCTAGCAAGCACAAAGGTCCTGAGTTCAATCCCCAGTGCTTGAGCAGGAAAGAGAGAAAGAATAAACCTCTGTTACAGAAATCTTTTACATAAATAATGATCAAGAAACGGTGCCAGTGGCTCACACATGTAATCCTAGCTACTCAGGAAGCTGAGATCTGAGAATCTCTGTTCAAAGCCAGCCCAGGCAGGAAAGGCCACGAGACTCTCACCTCCAATTAACCGGCCAGAAAACCAGAAGTAGCACTGTGGCTCAAGTGGTAGAGCACTAGCTTTGAGTACAAAGCTGCTCAGGGACAATGCCCAGGCCCTGAGTTCAAGCTCCGTAACTGACAACAAAAAAAGAAAGACAAACAGAATTTGGCTTACAGGAACCTTCAAGATGGTATGAATTGAGAAGGGAATACACATGTGGTCTCTTCCCTTCCAGAATGTGTATGGGGTCCTTCCCCTTTCCACATCACCTCAGCTGGCCAGTTCCAGGCCTGCCATGTCCGATGATGCCTCCTTCACACAACTGGTATTTCAATCTCTGACCTCATAAAAACTCTGAGCAAACCCTCCAAAAACCCTTCCATCCCATGAAACCCGGCAGTGTCAGGACCATAGCCTCCACCACCACCTTTGTGGAGTCAAGCTCATGTACTCTGAAGCCCATGGTAGAATGTAGGTGTGTAACACTGACCTCACTTCACACATTGGGAAATAAACCAGAGAGGTGAGGTAATCAGCCTACAGTTACCCTGCTTTAAGTTAAGTACAAGAAATGGTACTCAGAATTCCAAATTTGGCTGACAGATATCAAAGTTTCACAATAAATTAGTGCCTGTGTTCAAGTAACTTAAAACTAGCAAAAGCAGGCATGGCACCAGTGGCTCACTCCTGTAATCTGAGCTATGCAGGGCACTGAAACCTGGAAGACCACAGTTCAAAGCCAGACCAACAGAAAAGCCAGAGAGATTCCATCTCCAATTGACCAGCAAAATGCCAGACTGGAGGCATTGCACAGATATGGTAGAGTGCCAGTCATAAACACCAAAGATGAGTCCGATTTCAAGTCCCAGTATTAGTGCGTGCACGTGCATACACACACACACACACACACACACACACACACACACACACGCACTGGCAAAGGCATTATGAGTAGAAGCTATGCCAGGTTCTCAAGACACTGGGTCTGCATACACAGAGCAATCTGTGGGCATTCTGAGTGTGGTGCTGCAAGGACCGTGTGTGTGCCCTCAACTTTCTCCCATGAGACAGGCTGCCTGGGTTACATGACAAATGCAGAATGTTCCAGCACTCAGTACTATGAAATCTACCAGGAGCTGGCACAGATGTCATCCTGGGCCTGGGCCTGGACCCTGCAATTGCTCTGTGATGCAAGTCCACTTAGCTTACATCACAGTAAGGTACACTGAGACTGGAGATGAGTGGAATCCAAAGATGGCATCTCTTCTCACCACTGCAGGGCCTGCCTGGCCCTCCCTGCAGGCCCCTCTCCCCTAAGTCACACATCAGGGGTCCTGGCCTCTATGAGCTTCTCTGCATAGGAACACCTCAGAGACCCAGGGAGGCAACTTCTATTGGCTACACAAAGCCCATCAAGAGCAAGGTGATTACAATGGCTTGAGGGAAAATAAACTCTGGGATTCCTGGGACCCGTGTCCCGCCGCCCCCCCCTACCTCAACCCAAAGCTCCCCTTGGGATATAACTTCTAGGAGGTAACAGGCCTGTGTAGACCAACTGTGCCCTCATAGGGCCACAGGTCCCTCATCCATAAGAATCATCATCAGAAAGGGTCATGGCCATGTGCAGCCTTTGAGCCAGCTCAGCTTTGGACAGGCGAATACTTTTAAAACTGTCAGGATCTCCACAGCTCTTGGCACTCTGTAGCTGGTTCCCTTTGGTTGTGCTTCCATCTCTCTATCCGCAAAGTGGGGGTCACCATCCCTGTCTGGCTCACTCCACTGGGCTCGCTGCAGAAACATGGAGAACACACACTTTTTCTGTCTGCAAGTGCGGCAGTTGGCTGGAGGCTGCATGGGTATGAACTCCTCCTCCTGAGAAGGTTCCAGCCCTGCTCACGGAGGACCCGGCAGCCAGATCTCTCTCAAGGATGCAATGGTGACCACTTGCCAAGTTTGTTACTGGAATCGACGTGTGCCAGCAGGGATGGCCCCAAAGCCTGCCAGCTGCTTTTTCCTTCACAGACACATGTATTGGGCATGCACCACACATAACACACACACACACACACACACACACACACACACACACACACACATACAACTCATAAATAAAAATCTGATTATCACAGCCTTTTCCAAAGCCAATGTGACTAAATTTTAATTTTTTATAAAGAAAAACTCATAAAATATTCATGGGAAACGTGCCAGTCACCGGAGACCAAAAGTGTGCTCTAGGCAGACCCCCTCTACAATAGAGACACACGCATGGGAGCTCCAGGACCTGTGCCACCAACCACAGCAGTGTGCCCACCCCCTCCTCCCTGCCCCATGCCACTGCTCAAGCAGGGAACCAGCCACCCTGCCAGCCCCTCTGCTGCCTGCCAGCCCGCACCCCTTGGCTGCTCTCCACATGCTTGGCTCTTCCAGCACTCCAAGATCAGGGATGCCCTGGGCTTCTTTTCAGGAAACTGAGAGAAGGCCCCTCCCCTTGGAAATTGGCTCATGGGGCTAAGCAGCTCCGATAGGCTGGCAAGCGCAGCTTGACGCATGAACCCCAGCTTCTCTGTAGAAGCTGGCTCTGGGTCTTCCTCATAGTTTCATTCACACACTCATTCGCCCGAGAATTCTCTGAGAGCTTTTCATGGGCCCAACACTGTAGATACCAGGAATGTAACAGGCAACGAGACAAAAACCCTTACACCTGCTTTGTGCAGTAGGGGTGATTCGAGCTAAGGTGCAAGGGGGAGCTGGGAACACCTAGCAGGTCAGGAGACTTGTCCAGAGGAGGTTTTGTGAAGGGATTGCCACTGCCAGATCTGGATAACTTGTTCTAATTAAGAAGAGAATTCTACTAGAACAACAAATGCTGGCAGGGATGTGGAGGTAACGGAACTCTATTGCACTGCTGGTGGGAATGTGAACTAATACAACCACTCTGGATGGTGGTCTGGCGATTCCTCAAAAACCTAAACATAGAATTGCACTATGACCCAGCCACAGCACTCATGGGCATCTACCTAAAACATCACAAGTCAGGATCTATAAGGACACTTGCAAATCCATGTTCATTGCTGCACTATTCACAACAGTCAATTTATGGAAACAGTATAGATGCCCTCTACAATACATGAGTGCATTTAAAAATGTGGTACCTATAAACAATAGAATTTTACTCATCCAACAGAAAGAATAAGATTATGTCATTTGCAGGGAAATGGATAGACCTAGAACAAATCAGGTTAAGTGAGGTAAGCCAAATTCAGAGAGACAAACAGTGCTTGTCTTTTCTCATACGTGGAAAGTAGATCTACAATATAAGTGGACATGAGAACTTACACAGCTCTCTACTAAAGAAGGATGCACTTGGGAAGGAACTCTAAGGGAATAACTACTCTGAACATCTAAAGCACTATTTATCAGAAGGCATTCCAGGAAATGGAAACACAGTTTTGTTGTTGTTCTTCATTGCTGGTTTTTCCCCCTCTTTTTGTTGTTATTGCCTTTTGGGGAGGCAAAAAGGGGACACAGGAATGGAAGGAGGAAGGGTGAACAAATGCAGTCACTGTATTCAATATACACTATGTAGAAAATGAACTATGCGACATGTGGGCAGGGATGGGAGGGGGGAAATGGGGAAAAGTTAAGGAAAGGGTGACATTGTCCAAGAAGCATTATACTCTCCGCCAGATGTCTACAATTGTAACCCCTTTGTACAACTCCTTAATAATAATGTTTTTTTGTCAGTAGGTCGTGGGACTTGAACTCTGGGCCTGGACACTATCTCTGAGCGTTTCAGATCAAAGCTACCCCACTATCCCTTGAGCCACAGTGCCACTTTTGGGTTTTTTGGTGGTAGACTGGAGATAAGAGTCTCATGGACTTTTTAGTGCCTGGGCTGGCTTTGAACCACAATCCTCAGATCTCAGACTCCTGAATAGCTAGGATTATAGGCGTGAGTCACCACACCTGGCAATATTAAAATTTTTTAAAACATGAAAAAATAAACTCAAGAGAAAAACTAGTAACAGCAATAGACCTACAAAACCCTATCCTCATAAAAATGAATCCCATAAAAATAAATCTCCAGAGTCAGAAGCAATGTAAAGGAATATATGGATAAGTAAAGTAAACAGCAAGCAAAGAGAGTGATCCACAGCACAATTAATACATGGAGAGGGAGTGGTGGAAACAGGAAATCACTATTTGGCAAACATCACTGTCCTCCTGGTGCAGGCAGGAATCAACAATAGATGCTAAAATTAGTGGACAAAATGCAACAAGATATTGGCATGGTCTCAAAATATCTCCCACAAAGTATGGAGTAATGAATGCAAAGGGTAAGAGAGTAACTTTTCTCCCAGAGAAGAAACTTAAAAGATCTCTTAACCAAGTGTTTAGATACTGGTGGCTCATACCTATAATACCAGCTACTCTTTAGAAGGCTGAGATCTGCCAGGCCAGGCAGAAAAATCTGTCTAATTCTTATCCCTAATTATCCAGCTAAAAGCAGAAAATGCAAGTGTAGCTCAAGTGGTAGAGTAACAGCCTTGAGTGAAAACGCCAAGTGAGAGTGCAAGATCCTCAAGTCTCTGTACCTGTACAAGTATAAAAAAGCAAATCTCAGGGCCAGGATACAGTGTTTGCTTAGCATGCATGAAGACCCGTGTTTGATGTCTCGGTACCACATACATAGAAAAAAAGCCAGAAGTAGTGCTGAGGCTCAAGTGGTAGAGCTCTAACCCCAAGAAAAAGAACCCTGGCAAAAAAAAAAAAAAAAAAAAAAGCAAATCTCATCAGTAGTTAAGTCATTTACCTCATACCCTCCATGTGACTTATGGAAGAGGGGTGTCATACGGGGGGAGTGTCAGAAATGCACTACTCTGTTAATGTGAAGAGGAGCCTTTATAAGTTAGCTGGTCAGAGTAGGACTCTTCAAAGGCTCTAGGACACAGGATGCAAAGAAATGCCACGATCTGCCCCAGATAGGTGTTACGTAAATGGAAGTGGGGTCCTCAACTAGATCATCAGCCAGAAAAGACCATCAACATAACATGACCATGCATGAGATCTTACCAAGGTCTGTAGATTAGTGGAGCATCCCCACTTCAAAAAAAATCCTGAAGTACTAAGTTCTCGAGTGCGTGTAAGCGTAAGAGGGAGGGAGGGACAGAGAGAAAGAGAGTGAGAAAGAGAGTTGGGGGGTGAGGAGGGACGGAGAAGGGGGAATATTATTGTTATAAAAACTTTAAGTTTAGAATTTCAGGTTTTCCAATTAGAGAAATGAATCCTGCACATAAATATTTCAAAATCTGGAATTTATTTTTGTCAGTTGTGGGACTTGAACTCTGGGCCTGGGTTCTATCTCTGAGCTCTTCAGCTCAAGGCTACTGCTCTAGCCCTTGAGCCACAGTGCCACTTTTGGTTTTCTGGTGGTTAATTGGAGATAAGAGTTTCACAGACCTTTAGTGCCTGAACTGGCTTTGAACTATGATCCTCAGGTCTCAGCCTCCTGAGAAGCTAGGATTACAGACGTAAGCCACAGTGCCCGACTTGGAAAAAAAAATTTTTTTTAAAGAAACAGCATATACAAAATCACTGGGGTGTGGAGGGCCTGATATAACAGAATACACAAGGCTAAGATGAGCTAAGGCAAGTTCTCTACTCCATGTTTGCCTCTATGAGAAGCTGGCTGTCCCCATTCACCCTCTCTTGACTCCAATTCCTCCTGAGCCAGTTGCCACACAAAGGCCAGGCAGAGTTGCATCTTAGTCCTAAAGTTAGTGTTTGTATGCTTCTCTTGAACTATCCCCCACTTCACTAGAATCCAATGGCCAGCCCGATCACTGTGAGCTATATGGAGGGAAAAGACAGAAGAAGGAAAGACTGAACCTTGCAACCCAAGAACCACAGGAGCTAGGCAATATGTTCCCTGAGGGGAGCCAAGACAGACAATCCTTGGATAACCATGGTTACCGGGGGCATCTGCTACCTCAGGACTCATATTCCCCAAGAACAGATGCACAGCTGGGGCAGAACAGCGATCCTCCCTCTGCTTGCACACTTTCTGTCCTTGTCCACAGGACGCTGTCCGGGCCCCTGTGCACTTTCCCATCACAACTCAACAACAATGGGACTCAACAACACTGGACACCAAAGGCTCACATCTAGAATCCTAGCTACTCAGAAGGCTGAGATCTAAGGATCGAGGTTCGAAGCCAGCATGGGCAGAAAAATCCATGAGAGTCTTATCTCCAATTAATCAGCAAAATGGTTGAGAGTGGGTGTGTGTCTCTAATGGTAGAGTACCAGCTTGAGGAAAAAAGCTAAAAGAGAAATTCCCTGGCTAGGAGTTCAAGCCTCAGTACTGGCACAAAAACAAAAACCACAACAAAAACATAAACAAATGAACAAAACCCAGCAGGCATTTCCTAATTGGGAAAGGAACTAATTCAAAGTCAAACTGAATTCCACTGCAGGCTTTTCTTCTAGACTTGTTCTGCAGGAAGCTGTCACTTCCTATCCACAACCAAGGTCACCATTAGTACCAGAAAGAACGAACAGCAAACTAACCAGAGTGGAGAGATGGGGAAGACGCGATCCCCTCACACAGCTATGGCCAGCTTCATTGGCTTTCTGAGTGTGGGCACACAGCTAGGGTTTCTTATTTATTTATGTATTCATCTCTTTATTTATTGCAGCCATGAAGATATGATCATATTTTCTGCTAGTAAAGTTGTCCCTAGTCAGACAATGGAGTCCAGTTGATCAATATTTCACAGTATAGTAGTAAAAAAAAAAATAGCTTTTCTAGTGACCCTGGGTTTCTCTCCAACACCACCATACACCACACACTCACATACACAACTCCACCACACACACACACACACACACACACACACAAGGCTCACCATCACTAATCCAACACAGGAGCAGCCAGCCCTGCTCACAGGGAGGAGGCCAGCCTGGAGGAGGCATCTCAGCACACCTGCCAGTGTCTTCCACGGTGGGCAATACAAGATGCTCAGTAAGTAAGGGCTGCTAGTGCTGAAGCCTTTACTTTTGCAACTTCGGTTTAGAAGATTTCCTCTAGGCTTATTGAGGAAGGAAACACGTTTATGTTCACTGTGCTCTGCAAATGTTGTAGAAAATTTTCTTGGGAAGGCAAAGGATGAGGGCAGCAGTGGGTCAGGCACTGTGCCAGGGTTGGTCCTAACAAGCGGGGAGACCGTGGCCCATAGCTGCTGCACTGAAACCCTGAACCGAGTTGTCTAAATAAGTGGAAGAGAGGAATCTTGAGAGATAGCAGTAAACCTGGTAAGGCAGCCGGGGCGGTTTCATCTCTACGTTAGGGCTTAGCCTCTGCTTAAGGCCTTCCCCAGCTCCTATCTCCTTTACACCAAGCTTACAATTACTGACATGTTTATCCTCCAATGGGCACTTCCCAAAAGCTTCCTAATAAAGTAGCTCCTCCACGCCCCTCAGTGCTCTTGCTCTTTCTGATGTTCTTCTTTATACTAGCCTCTTCCTTAGTAAGTCTGCTCCCTTGAAGATCAAGTGCAGGTCATACACTCTTAGGCCTCTGCAGTGTCCACTGGGCAACTCCAGACTCCCCCAGGCTCCTCCCCCTCCCTCATGGTGCAGAGATGCATGGAGGAAACTCCCAGGAAAGAACTTTCTAGACTCTCTGGGCCTGGCTGCCCCAATCACATCAGAGGAGCTCCCAAAGCATGGTAGGTCTTTGGAATCCCAAGACATGAAGCCCAGCTCGGGGGACTTACCAACAAGCTGGAGACCCCTTTCTTACATCCTACCCACCACCGAGGGGGGCCTGATGCCAGCCAGCCGGTCACTAGTTGTACAGACAGGAGGTAGGACTGCTTAGGGGTGACCCTAGACAGGGCTTCCTAAATGTGCACATCCCTCTTTTAGGGTCCCCCACCATGAGGGAGGAAAGCCAGGCAGCCCCAACACTCCTCAAGTTCGGCTGATTTTTTTAATAGACTTTAACAATTTACTGACACCAACGGAGCTTCTAAAGTAGTTTAATTGAATTAATTAGGCAGTCACGACTCACTCCTGAGTCCCGCCGGCTCCGGGGAGGCTGTGCCAGCCAGTGCCTGTTTTAACCATGAAATCCTAGGAAGGCTGTCACTCACCCTCACTGCAGACGACTCACCCTGGTCTCCTACGCGTTCTCTTCTAACCCAGCTGTCAGCCCAGTCCTAGATCCAGCCTCTGCATCTGCCAAGCCTGACTTGCGGAAATCCCACCCCAGTACTGCTATTCTAAGGCTCCTGGGCGACAGGGTCAACAGAGGAGGACCAGAGCGCTAGCATGGAAGCTTCTTGATGCCCATACGCCCACCTCCTGAGCCTCGGCCTCCCTCCTCCCAAAGTGTGGTGCTGCAGGCTGGGAGAAATGCAGACCCTGATGCCCAGCCCAACTACTCAGCAAGGATCTCTGGAGTGAAGCTCAGCACTGTCTTAACCAGACCCCTAAAGGATTCCAGAACAAGCTGGAGTCACCGCAGAAGTGGTCTCAGTGATCACTGCGATTAAGAAGTCAGAAACAGCCAGGCACGGATGGCTCATGCCTGTAATCCCAGCTACTCGGGAGATCTGAGATCATGGTTCAAAATCAGCCTAGGCAGGAAATTAACCAGCAAAACTCCAGAAGGGGAGCTGTGGCCTTAAGCAAAGAAACCAAGTGAGAGCATGAAGACCTGCATTCAAGCTCCAATACCAGCACACACACACACACACACACACACACACACACACACACACACACACCCCAGAAACAATGTAATACATAAAAAACAAAAACATGGGAGAAGGTCTTACAAGATATTCTTTGTGGCATTACTTATTCAAGGGAAAAACTGAAGATGGCCAAATACCCCCAAACAGGGCCTGGTCGGGGCCCAACAAGACTCGGAGCCCCTCATGAAGATAGTCAGAAAACACAGGCCCACCATATGTGGGCAATGGAACTTTGCAATAGATGGATACTAAGTGTTTTCATTGGGAGAGAACAAAGTACCAGTGTCCACCATGCTACTAGAAAAAAAAAATCCCTAAGAAGGAAAAAACACACAGATGTGGGTCCTGGGAGGAATCTCTAGGTGATTTCCTTCTTTCCTCACACTTCTCAGCTTTCCAACAAGGAGCCTTGGCTACATTTTACAGTGAAGAAAAACTCAGCTTTATTGTCTTAAATAAAATAGAAAGATCCCGTGAGAAGTTGCTGCCTAGAAATCAGCGCGCTGCAAGCTCACCAACTGGCTGTCCCTGTCCCTGGGCTAAGGAGGGAGGAAGGGAGGAAGGGGCGGATGGAGGGAGCAAAGTGCTCTCTGATGATCCATTCTGCAAAGTGACTTTTCCCTTGGTTTATAATTGAATTATCTGATGGAGAGAAAAATCCCAACCTTGAGGAGCCAGACTCAAGAAAACCCACACAGAGCTCACACAGACATCCCTGCACAGCGGCCTTGCCCAGCAGAACACACCAGGCTAGCAGACATGCTCATTAGCAACAATCACCACCTCCAGAAACTCCTAAGCCGTGACGCTGGTCTCAAGCTGCAGGTCCAGCCCAGCTGGCTGGTGGAAAATGGTCTTGGCAAGAATCAGTCACTGAGACCAGACCAGGAAGAGATGTCAGCTGGCCAGAAGGCTCCCCCACTGACAGCAAGTGTGGGGAGACACCCTGTACCTCACTTTCTGTGATCTGGGACAGCAGAAAGCAAGCCTGGAGGAGGGAACCACAGGGATGGTATGGCAGGGCAAGGACAACAGTCTGGTCTGTGGGTACCACAGGGGCAGGATGTGGACAAAAGCATCCTTCATTCCATGCACAGAAGCCTCGAAGCCTGAGAAAGGAAGTCACAAACCCAGGTCATGCCATCTTCCATCTTCAGCCAGCAAACCCCAGGAAAGAAAGCGTGGCATCATGATATCCAAGCCCACGACAACCTGAAAGACCTGGGCAACAATCTTCCTTAACCTCTTCTCCTATTAAAGGCTGTGCCACCCCTCCACATACAGCCATAATGGTGGTGAGTTTGGAGGGAAGCTAGCCCCAGCCGGGGGTGGGCAGAGGGTTCACACAGCCATCCCTGGACTTGGATGAAAAGCCTTCTCTTTCCCATAGGATCACCCACTGGGGTGAGCAAGGCACTGCTACTGCCAGGTCTGCCACTGCCAGAGGAGGGCTTGCTCTGGGAATAACTCACTCAGGACAACAAGAGCTGACCTCAAGTGATGACAGCCACTCATCACTAGCCCAGTAGTCCCTGGAGTCGTAGTAGGTACATCCATACGTGTCTCTTTTGGCTTGTGGGAGGACAAGATGTGCTTCTATCCTCTGCAATCTATCTAGGAGGCCCTAACTAACGGATGTTGTATGAACTGGCAGATTAGATTTAAAGGCAGGATAAGGCCATGCTTTGCTTCTGTGTCTGGGACTCACAAGAAGTTAGGATCAGGGTTGCCTCTCGTCTCATGGGGGAGACACAGCATATGCAAGAATGCTAGGCCAGTGTCTCCCCACTGTGAACTCTTAAAGCAGTGTCCTGAGGCTTCATGACCAGTCAAAGTGTGGGGAAGAAACCAAACCCAACAGTAACTTGGAATAAAAGACACAGGGTTAGCAAACAAGGGAACCATTAGAGAGAGGGCAAAATTCATGTCCAAGTTTATGACCCAGTCACAAGGACTCTTCAGAAGCCTGAGCCTTTGTCCTGCCATTAAGAGGAGGCCTGAGTGAGCTTCAGGATCCCATGATGGCCCTCTACCTTGGTATGCACAGGCCACTCAGCCAGAAGGGGGACTCCAGCCAGGGAAGAAGGGCTCTTGCTGGGCCCTAGCTGGGAGTGGCCTGGAGAGCCGTGAGGCCCTGGCACTGATGGGCACTGATGTATCAGCTACTGTCTCATTCAAGTTGTCAGCATTTTGTTCAAGCCAATTCAGTAGGTAATTAGGAAAGAAGTTGGGACCAGATGGGGAAACAGATGCTAGTCTACTTGAGAGCAGGCCCTCGTGTGCCGGGAAGCAGGAAGGGCCCAGCCACTACTAGCAGCCAGGGGCAGAGATAGGAAAAGGGATAGAAACTGAGCCCCTCAGATGGTACACAGGAGAACAAACCTGGGAACCATGATGGGAGGCCGGGGACAGGAACGAGAGGAAGACTAGACCCATGCCAAAGGGGCAACTCTGGCCTGGTGAGGCGCTAAAGACTAGGTCTGGCCCTTGATCAGGTGGGACAAGAAATCTCCAGAAGTCAGAGGACAGGATGTAGACCTAGAAGTCTGAGGTTAGGTCTCAGCCCTGCACTCCTGCACCAGTTCTCAGAGGAAGCACTAGTCCTCTGTGTTTACATCACTGTGCAAGGGAGGAAAGAAGCCCTTTACAACCTGCTCAAAGTAATGATAAGTTGACTGATGGGTGAGTAAATCATTGTTTGTTTGTTTTTTAACTAATTGCTTGTAAGTACTGAGGGGTGGCTCACATGGTAGAGTACCTGCCTGGAAAATGTAAAGCCCTGAGTTCAAACCGTAGTATCAGTGGGGGAAAAAAGCACTGAGTCAAGAATGGTAGTAGAAATCTGTAATCCTCGGTAGGAGGAGGTGAGAAAATTATGAGTTTGAGGACAGGCTGGATACAGCTGGATACAGAAGCAAGACTACCTTAAAAAAAAATAATGGCTTGTCAAAAAGAGCCAATTCTGAATTTTTATATTACCAGGCATCTATCTCTAGCTCTATCCTAAAAAATGAAATGTTTCAGGATCTTCAAGGGCTATGACAATCCCCAGGTTGATAAGAGCCAAAAGGTAGAAGTTATTCAGGTATTCTCTGACCAAACAAATGCGGTATAGTCACACAACAGAGTACTATTCAGCATTTAAAAAGGAAGAACACTCCTGCCATATGCTACAATGCTATGCCAAGGGCAACAATCAGTCCCCAAAAGACATAAACTGCTGGTACTGGTGGCTCATGTCAGCAATTCTACCTAATGAGGAGGCTGTGACAATAGGATCATGGTTCAAAGCCACCTAGGCAGAAAAGTTTGTAAGACTATCATCTCCCACTAACAAAAGTGGAGGTGGTTCAAGTGGTAGAGCACTAGCCTTAAACAAACAAACAAACAAAAAGCAAGAGTGTAAGGGCCCAAGTTCAAGCCCTAGCACACACACACACACACACACACACACACACACACACACACACACACACACACACACTAAACGATACAAACTATGCTTCCACTTAGATGGGGTTGCCTCACAGAGTCAAAGCCATAAAGAAGGAAAGAAGAAGGGTGGTTGCCAGGAGCTGAAAGTGGGGAGAAGGTGGAATTGCTCAACAGGTGTGATCACCATTTTATACCATGAAGAAACTGGTAGCCCTGCCATGTGCATTCACCTCCACTGCTCCTCCCAACTGGACCCTTAAACATGGTTAAGATGGAGACTCATGCATCAGCTCCTTCTATCACTACTAAAAACTGTTGAAAAGTGAAGGAGGACCTAAACTCTTGACTCGGAGTCACCTTTAAGCTAAGTACTGAGGAATTTCTGCTGGACATTAGGGGTGAGGAGAAAGACCAAAAGGGTCTCCTTCCAGCCACCTCCCTGCCACCTTAACAAGGACTTGGTAGGTGCAGATGAAAAGCAGGGTGGGCACTGATAGCACCCTAACGTGGAATACCCAGGGAAACCCCAGTGGCCGCTATGCCATTCCCAACCCTAGTAGGAAGGATTGTGGGCAGAACCACAGGATATATCACATCTGGCTTCATCCAGCCACCACAGGAGGCCACCTGAGGTCACACAGACTGGCCTCTTCCACCTCAGGCCGCACACACACCTCATCCTTCATGTCATGTGCACAGAGAACCATAAAGAAATGACAACAAGCTGGGCACTGGTGGCTCACACCTGTAATCCTAGCTACTTAGAAGGCTGAGATCCTAGGATCTGAGGTTCAAAGCCAGCTCAGGCAGGAAAGTCCATGAGACTCGTATCTACTGTTAACCAACCAAATCAGAAGTAGTACAGTGGCTCAAAGTTGTAGAATGCTAGCCTTAAGGGAAAAAAAAAATGCTCAGGGACAGTGCCCAGACTGCAAGTTCAAGTCCCAGGACCGACGGACAAACCCTGTGCCTAGAATCAAACTGAAGAACATCCAAACACACATGTAGCCTGGATGGTCAAAGAAAACAACATGGGAGCTGGGCAAGGTGGAGAATGACTGTAATCCTGGTTAGCTGGGAGCCTGGGCTAAAGCTGATGACCTGATCTACAAAGTAAACTGAAGTAAAAGTAAAGGAGGAGAAGGGAAGAAGTGTGAATCAAGTGGCAAAGTACTTGCCCAGCAAGTATGAAGCCCTGAGTTCAAATCCTAGTACTACCAAAAATAAGTATCAAAGGTATTTATGAAATGGGGGAGACTGATAAGAACATAAATGTATAGATTCTGAATTCAATCCTTCTATAGTCATAACTTAAGACTACAGAATAGCTAGAGTGTACGGAGGGAAACCTATAACCCCAAATGCTATATCCGTTCAAGTTTCCATTCATATGAAAAGAAATCAAAAGTATATTATGTTAAATTAGGTAGGGAAAAACAATAAGAGTAACAAATATCCATCAATACAATAAATATAACAGAAAGATAAAGTTCCATAATATAAAACACAGATTCTCAGATTCTAAGGAAACTACACATAAATCAAAAGAAATATAGTTTTTCTTCACAGACACAGGAAAACAGAAAGTTAAATAATTATGTAAAACTGTACTAAATATCTTTTAACAAGGGTGGGAAGTATTTTATTAAAAAAAAAACACTAATGCAAACTTACAGATATGCACAATTACTCCGAGTCAAGTAAATGAAACAGCGTTCAAAAATGAGAAGTATGAAACAGGAAAAGAACTCTGGGAATTAGCAAAGCACGAACTGAAAACAGAAAACAGAAAGGAATGCCTACTTTAAAAGGTGAAGGCTATAACCTCCTCTACCAAAAAAAAAAGTAACAGCAGGTATATTTCTGTTAAAATAACCTACGATTGCTGAGCACCAATGACTCTTGGCTATAATCCTATCTCTTCAGAAGGCAGAGATCTGAGGATTGTCACTTCTAGCCAGCCTACCCTAGAAAGTCCACGAGATTCTTACCTCCAATTAACTACCAAAAAAGTCACAAGTATAGCTGTGGCTCAAGTTCTATAGTGCTAGCCCTGAGCAAAAGATGATCACGGACACTGCCCAGGCCCTACGTTCAAGCCTCAGCATATGCATAACACTCACACAAGCGTGCGCACACGCACACATACACACACACACATGCGCGTGCGAATGCATGCAGCCCTACTGTAGCAAGTATTAAGATTTCTAGTTTCTTAAAACAATAAGTGAAAAAGTTAATGTCATTTATCCCTTAGAATCTGGAAAATATAATCACATAAGTCAATAAAGCCAAAATTAAAAAATCACTTCATTTGCAAACACTTACACAGAATAATATTTTTTAAAAGGAGCCCCAAAATCTTAGTTACAAAAAGTCAAACTATCCCTGGCAAAAACTGTCTAAGAACAGCATGAAAATGAGTAAAAATAAATACATATAAACAGTGAAATAAATAACACAGAAACCTAAATTCCAATTTTAAATAATCTTGAAGCTAAAAAAACTTTAAAAGTAAAAATTATAAAATATCCAAAGAAAAATATAATAGTTTATAGTAAAGTTCATAGATGTGGCCAAACATACACTTAGGGAGAAATTCATTGATGGAATACCTTTATTACTAAATAGAAAAATAAAATAAATAATAAGGAAGTGTTAACTTCCATAATTTTTTTAAATCTACAGAAAGAGTGCACTTTAAAATAAAACAAGAATATTTGGAAATAGTTTGAAGTGGTTAGTACAGACATCTGATTAACTTTAAAATTTTAGGTGGTACTTTCAAAAACAATAAAAATAGTCTCCAGATACCAGTAACTCAAGCAAGAAATTAAAAAAAACACACACACACCAGTTACATATTAGGAAATATAACACACAGAAGACAAAGCTAAAAATAACATATTCCACTGCTATATGTAAACAGAGTTCAAATTCAGAATGTAAGTTTCTAAGAAAATATAAATGACCAAAATTATCTTGTAAAGAGCAGAGCCAAAACAAAGTTGTTAAAGAAAGGAATACAAGCTGAGTTCCAGTGGCTCAAGCCTGTAATCTAAGCTATTCAGGAAGCTGAGTCCTGAGGACTGAGGTTCAAAGCCAGCCTGGGCAAAAAAAGTCCATCAGATTCTTCTGTCATAGAATCCCCAAAAAGCCAGGAAGTAGAGCTGTAGTTCAAAACACTAAGGGACAGCACCCTCCCAGAACTAGCGTTGCAAGCATGTGTGTACGTGTGCACACACACACACACACAAACACACACACACACACACACACACACACACACACAAAGAATTATAGGCAAAAAAATGTTCAGAACCCTAACAAGATCAAGAGCTTCAATGGCAAGTTATTTTCAACTTTCAAAAAAATCAATGGTTCCTGTAGAGTGTGACTCATCCCAAGGGGGTGGCTACAGATAAACATGTGGCACACACACTTCAGCTCCCCACCCCCCTCACCCCCAGTTTCAAAAACAGTAAACTGCTTGCCCAGGACACACCCTCAGAACCCTCCATACAGTAACTCCACAGAGCCACTCCCAACAATTACCCAATGTGAAATGTGTTTCTCCCCCATGGGCCTGGGGCTTTGAAAATGATAGAAAGCTTCCCAACTCAGAACGCACTCAAAGAGCATATATTAGCTTCTATTTAAGCCTGACACACTCAGCACACCCCAAATAAAACTGCAAGGATGATTGTACTAATGAAAACATGGCAAAATAGACCCAGGATGTTTTAAAAAGAATGAAATACCATGAACAAAATGGGCCCCTTCCAGGATGGCTTAATATTAGGAAATCTATTAATATAATTCATCACATCAGCAGATCAAAGGAAGAAAACCATATGGCCATCTGGGTACATAATGAAAAGGCATTTGTTAAAAATTCATCATCCTTTTCCCCCCTCTTATTACTAAATAGCTCTGGAGTGGGGGAGGGGCTGGTTCACACAAGGGCCCAAAGGAAATCATTCAAATGCAGAAAAGTGAAGAATCACTCAGAAATCACACCACACACCTCCCTCTTGCTAAAATGTAAAAAAAAAAAAAAGAATTCTTAGAGACTCACCAGAGTACATAGTGATAGAGTATATCCTCCTCAAGCCAAAATAAAAACATTAGCACTAACTGCTCTATTTCCCAGTAAAATAAGAAATAAGGCAATACATGAATACTCATAATCCTTGCTATTGTTCAAATTGTTCTAGAAGGTCTAGAGGGTAGAGGAGGGGTAAAGGACAATATGGAAAGAGAAAAATAAGTATTATTTGCATATGGTATTACCATCTACCTAGAAACCACTGAAATTAAGAAGATAGTAAGTTATCTACAACAAAATGATTGCCCTAAAGCCAATACCTTTGCTTTGCATTTATATAAACATGCAATACACAATGAGAGAAATGATTCCATCGACATCTGCATTGAAAATGTCAAATATATGGGAATACATTTTTAAAAAGTGCCCAAAACTTAGGTTAGAGCTACAAAACATTATAGTAAGTCATATAAAGAGCTTGGAGAGGTACAGACAAATGACATTATCAAGCAGAAAAATTGAAGATAACACAAATGTCTGGAGATGTAATACAATCACACATACAGAGCCAAGCTCAAATCACCTCCTCCTCCAAGAAGTTGTCTTAGATTCCATTCCCCAAGCTCTTTTTTCCCTCCACCATGGAGGAAGGAACTGAACTTTGAGCACTGAATTTTGGTCAGTCCATCACAGAGTACTGTGAACTAAATCCCCATGGATGCTACTCCTCAACTTCTGTCAAGAAAGAGCTCTCACAAAGCCAAGCGCCAGTGGTTCACACATGTAATCCTAATTACTCAGGAGACTGAGATCTGAGGATCATGGTTCAAAGCCAGCCCAAGCTCGAAAGTCTATGAGATTTTCATCTCCAATTGACCACCAGAAAACTGGAGGTGATGCTGTGGCTCAAAATGGTAGAGCTCTAGTCCTGAGCCAAAGAGCTCAAGGACAATGTCCAGGCTCTGAGTTCAAGCCCCACAATGGACAAGACAGGAAGGGAGAGAGGGAGAGAGGGAGAGAGAGAGAGGGAGATGGAGAGGGAGAGGGAGAGGGAGGGAGAGGGGGAGGGAGAGGGAGAGAGGCTCTTGAGAGGGAGAAAGAAGAAGAGAGGAGAAGAGGAGAGGAAAGAGAGAAAGGGAGCTCTCATATCTACAGAGGTAGATATATGAGTAGGTAAATAGATTTCAAAGATAATCATCATCCAAAAATGAAATATCAGTATAAATGGGAAAAAGTATTAGAGCACTGTGGCTAATACAAGAGATTTTTAATAATGTACTATAAAATTAATATTTGTATAAAATGCAAAGATAGACATGGAATGGAGCCATCTCAAAGAACCATGTAATTACTGTTCTGGTCTTTTTTTAATGTTGTCTCTTAAATTTTTCTCACTGAATATAATAATAATAATAATAAGTCAAGAGAACATTTTTAAAAGAATTAGTCACATTTCTTTTCCAAGTCATCAGATAGTCCCAAAGCCAACTGCCAATAAATGCCAGAAAGCAGGCAGGACCTATGGAACATGTGTTCAAATAAGAAATGTCCTTGACCCAGTCATCTCTCTTTGAGAACACAGCACCAAGAGATGGCTGTAAACCCGAAAAGGATTTTATACATGATGATGGTATTAATTTTATGAAAATAAAAACTGAGGGCTGGGAGTTTGGCCTAGTGATAGAATGCTTGCCTAGCATGAATGAAGACCAGGGTTTGATTCCTCAGTACCACACACAGAAAAAAGCCAGAAATGGTGCTGAGGCTCAAGTGGTAAAGCTCGAGCCTTGAGAAAAGTCCAAGGACAGTGCTCAGGCCCTGAGTTCAAGCCCCAGGACCAGAAAAAAGAAAAACAGAAAAGAAAAACTGAGATAGCCAACAATAGTGTGGTCAAAAGAAACTATTCTCCTCTAAAAATATTAGGTATTCTTAAGAATTATTAGGAAAAGCAGCTAAATGGGAAGGGGGAAATAAATTCAGAAGTAACATTCTAATACATTATGATTTAAATAATAAAAACACCATTTATTAAAAAAAAACCGACACCGGAAGAAATGTGCCAGAGTTTTAATGGTGTACATAAGAAGCTGAAATTCATTTGGCAATCTTTTCATTTCCTTATTTTCTCATGTCTCTATAAGACTATTAGATTATTTTTAAATTAACTTATTATAACAAATATTAGCATGCATTTAAGTGTAGCCAGGGAACTATTTTAGATAAACCATGATGATATCTCCCCATGCAGTGCAGGAAGCCTGGGCCAGCCACACCGGGATCAGGCATTCAGGAAGACACAGGCCACTCACCCAGGAGATGGAGCTGTGGAAGGATTTCCATGGTCTCTGGAGTGAGACCATCCCAGACTCCGCAGCCTCCATTCTGCCACTTCCTACCATCAGGCACCTGACCCCACCGAAGCTCAGGCACTGGTGTGAGTCTAGGTAACAGACAATGTGTAGGCTATTAATCTTGTCACTCTGCTCTAAAGGTATGTTTCCAATGGACTTGAAAACGATCAAGTTGGAACAGTGTGCTAAGAATACTAACACTATAGAGAAGTAACAGACACAAGAGTACGGAAACCTGACATAAGGTGAAGATGGTGAGGATAACAAGGAGCTCACCATTTGGGGGAAGGAAAAAAAAAAGTCTGATGCTTATGCCTTTAAATATATTCCAGCTGGAGAAAACCTTTGTATATACAAAGTAAAAGGAATATAAATGAACATTGTATACCTTCTTTGTCTGTTTCCGGGGACTTCATCTTATAGGTAACTAGATCCTACTTAGGTCCATGTACTGTGTGATGTGGAGGCACAAGCACGTACAGTGTCTATCTAGAAATCCAGGTTGTTTGTTAGGTGGAAAGTAAAGGTAACTTTTCTTCTTTTACTAGGTTAAATAATTTCTAAGCCATGCTAAGTATTCACAATGTAGTATAACTAGCCTCTAGAAGTTTGTCATCCTGCAAAATAAAAACTGTACAGCCAGGGAACAGCTTCCCCTTCCCCTCCTCCACGCCTGAACAATCCCCCTGTACTCTAGTCTGTGTCTCTGAGTGTGACTGAGGAAATTCACTGGTGGATCCCATGGTATGTGTCGTTCCATGTCCTCAAAGTTCATCCACATTGTAGCATGATTTCTTTTTGTGAAAGGCTGAGAAATACGCCATTGAATGGCTGTGCTATAGTTTACCCATTGTTACCTCAAAGTACCTTCCAGTGGCTTCCATCTTTAGCTACTCAGACTAGGGTTGCTCTGGGCAATGAAGGTACAACCAGCTCTTGGAAATCTTGTTTCAGATTCTTTTGTATTTACCCTAAGTGAGATTACCAGGTGTATTTTTTTTTTTGAGGAACGACTATATTATTTTCCTACTACCAGCTACTTCAATAGTTGTGTTCCAATTTCTCCACATTTTCTGTAAGCCTTCTTACGTTCTTTTGGTGCTGTGTGTGTGTGTGTGTGTGTGTGTGTATGCCAGTCCTAGGCCTTTAACTACGGGCCCTGGGCGCTATACCTTTGGCTTTTTTGCTCAAGGCTTGTGTTCTACCACTTGAGCCACAGTTCTATTTCTGGCTTTTTGATGTTTAACTGAAGATAAGAGTCTCCTGAGCATTCCTACCTGGACTGGTTTTGAATCATGATCCACGGATCTCAGACTCCTAAGTAGCTAGGATTACAAGTGTGAACCACGGGTGCCTGGCTCTTTTGGTTTTTGTATATTTGTTTTTTTTTTTATAGATAGTAGTCAGAGTAACAGGTAAGAGATGACCATCTCATTGTGGTTTCAAGCTGCAATTCTCTATTGGTTGGTGATACTGAGCCTCGTTTGGTGACACTGAGTGTCATAGACCATTTGTATACTTCTTTAGAGAACTGCTTGCTCTAGCCCTTTGCTTGTTTTTCAGTTTAATTGTGCTTTTGGTGATTTGCAGATCTTCATACATTCTGGATATTCTTCACCACACACACAAGCATACACACATAACTTAGAAAGATTTTCCATCATTCTGTAGGTCTTAAATGTCAAGAAGTGGTTGTGTTTGTTTTGGGGGATGTTTGAACTCAAGGTCTTGTCAGGCACACTATTGCTTGAGCCATATCCCCAACCCCTTTTGATTACTGTATCTTTCAAAGACCTTTTGCCTAGGTTGGCTTAGACCATTATCCTCCTATTCACACTTCTCATGTATCTGAAATGACAAGCACATACCACCATGCCAGGTTTTTAATTGGCTGATGGGGTTACCCAGGGCTAACCTCCAAAAGCAACCCTCCCTAGCTCAGCCTCCTGAGGAGCTAGAATTGCAAAACTGAATTGTTGGGCACAGCTCTTGTTGTTGCTGCTGTTTTGGCTTTTTTTGGGGGGGGGAGGGTTGTATTATTCTTCTGAGATGGGGTCTCACTCACCATGTAGCCCAGGCTGGCCTCAAACTCATAATGTTCTTGACTTGGCCTCCTGAGTGCTAGGACTGTGTTAGCATCACACCGAGCTCTGAATCTGAAAACACACACACACACACACACACACACACACACACACACACGAATCCAAAACACTAAAATTTAAGTATTTTTGAAAGTAAATATTTAACTACCACTACTACCAAATAACTTTAAGCTTAAAAATATGAAAAACTGAAAAAAATAATTTAAAATAAGTATGAGTCAGTATGGCAAAATCTAAAGCACTTTAAAGGGGAGAGGTGTTTAATACTGCAATCAGAAAAGTGAACCAAGTGATTGAACAAGCAACTCGCAAAAGAACAAATACAAGGGGGCCAGGAGTTTGGCCTAGTGGTAGAATGCTTGCCTCGCATGCACGAAGACCAGGGTTCGATTCCTCAGTACCACATACACAGAAAAAAAAGCCAAAAGTAATGCCGAGGCTCAAGTGGTAGAGCTCTAGCCTTGAAAAAGTCCAAGGACAGTGCCCAGGCCCTGAGAAAAAAAAAGAACAAATACAAGTGGCTCTAAAGTGCTTGCCTAGCATGCATGAAGCCTTGGGTTCGAGTCCTCGGTAGCACATACATAAAAAAGCCAGAAGTGGTGCTGTAGCTCAAACAGTAGAGCACTAACCTTAAGGAAAAAGCCCAAGGACAGTGCTCAGGCCCGAAGTTCAAGCTCCAGGACTGGCAAAATAAAAAATACAATATTATGCCATCAGAGGCTAGGACTAGTAAAAGGTAATGTCCAAAATGTGTAAAATATGCACTTGCAATCTCCTACAACAAAGGCACAGAGCAGGTTTGAGAGTCTAGATATCAGACAAATGTGGTGTACATGAAGAATGTAAACCTTGTGACCCTCCCATTGGCTTTCCTGAGGATATAAGCTGATTGATTCCCCTACAAGCCAGAGATGCTGGGTATAAAATTATATTGTTCATAGAATAGACTACAAAATAACAAAAAATCAGAGATGACCAAAGTCCAAGAGGATACTGGAATTGGAGATAGACATACACTAAAAAGACAGTGTTATCAGAAAAATAATAAAGAAGATTTATATACACTAATGATGAAAGATACCTGAGTACAAAAAGGGAAATGAAAGCCAGCTACTAAACAGCATGTGAAATATAATCCCATTTGTATAAAACTGTAATTGTATATGTTAAATATGTAGAAATAACCTGAATAATGATCATCAGAATAGGAACAGTGGTTATCTCAAGATCTGAATGGTTTGGGGTAGTTTTTTAAAGAACAATCTTCCTACTTTTCAGGACTACTTAAATGTATTTGTAATATCAGGGGAAAAAATGGAATTTCACTTGTGGGAAAAAAATGATGGGCACGGGGATGCAACTCTTGGAAAGACATAACCGTCAGAAACCAAAGTGGAGCCTGTCTATCTGGAAAAAGTCCAGGACAAGAAAGCCAGAAAATCCTTAGCTCAAGTCCTGGCCCCAACTCTAAATACTTGAGCTTGGGCAAGTTAGTGGACTGATTTGCATCTCTTGCTTTCCTTCCTGTAAAACAGAGATGCCATTAAATCTATGTGACAGAGCTGTTGTGAGGATTAAGAGCCTTATATTGGGTAAATCTCAACTGGTTTTATTCTCTGTCCCTTTGAGCTCATTATTGAAAGCCCCTAGACAGATGCACCTGGCGCATGTTAGGCGCCCTCAAAGTGTTGGGAGACATGACTAGGTTAGATGGACAGACAGCTAGATGCACAGTCACACAGAAGATCAGACATCTGAAGGATGGAAAATGGGATGGGAAGACGGAGAGGTTGGGAGGCAGATGGATGGAGAGATAAACAAACAGCTAGACAGACAGACTGATGGATGAACAGGAGTGTGGCAACCCAAGATAGCCCATCCATAGTCTCCCATTCTACATGCTGTGTAGTATGCTGACTTCAGCTGGGACATACCTAGCTCTCAACATCACTAGAATGGAGGGAAGTTTCACTACACTGAATTACGATGGATGCTAGGTCAGAATGGGCAGCACTGCGCTTGCCCAGAACATTCCCTCACACTACCCACCCTGTTAGAGCCTCTAGATGATATGAAAGTACAAACGTATATAAAGCCTCCATGACCGAGGCCTAAATCACCATCTGGGGCACAGGTGCCCAAGGAGGCTCAGCTCCAGATCCTAGCAACAAGTGAGAGTGAAGAAGCCCCAGTCACCACAGGGCCTTGACTACAGACACTCTGGGCCAGAACCCACCACCTCCAGCATCAAGCAGCTCCTAGATGATGAAGGATCCATCATAAGCAGTTCAGGCTGTTTTAAGCCACTGAGTCTGGGGATAACTTGTTACAGGGCCACAGAGATCTAACACAAAGAATAAGTTGAGCGTCCATGGCAGGAAGAGGGATAGATACTGGCCAGAGCTCTGCATATGTAGCTCTGGGGTTGGTACCACCTTGCACTAGATACCCAGCTTCATCCTGGGCTGCCAGCCCCTTGCCCTACCCAGCTGTTTCTATTTCCAAAAGGCAACCCTCCCAGCTCCTATTCTCTGACTATCCTCCAGCCTTTAAACAACCTCTAAAACCACCTAGTCTAAGCCCTTCTTGCACAGGAGAGGAAAGTGAGGCTTAAAGAAGGGAAAGACTTAACCAGAACTGGAGAGCAGAAGCCCAGGAAGTTTTTCCCCCACACCCGTGGGGCTCCTGATATTCCTGGGGTTGAGTCCTGACTACACTTCCCACTGCTGTGCCTGTCCCCATTAGGGCATGAGGCAATGCTGCAGTCCTGGAAGGGACATGCCAACACTCTTGGCTGCAAATGTACCTTACATCTGTCTGGGCATAAATTTGCATGCTGAATCCAGGAGGCCCTGGTTCCAAGTATGTCAAACGTAATTAATTACAGCAAACCTTCTGCAACTGTTTTCAAACTCGGCATTAAAGGCTTTGTGCTTGGGGCTGGGGGGGGCAATACCCCCCCTTCCGGTCTGCTGAAGTAAGTGGGGAGCTGGGAACAACAGCCAGAGAGTCCTGGCTCCAAGCTGTGTGAACAGGAGAGGAGAGAGTTTCTACACACAGCTGACACTGATTCAGGACACATTGTTGCAAAGGTGTGCAGCGCATTCAGGTTCACTCAGTCACCAGCTCCACATCCCACACAGGCTAGATTCCCTGATTGTATGATAGGATAAGACCTTACAATTCAATATAGGGTCACCTGAATTTGAATCCAACTTCCACATAACCAGCTATATAACCTTACATGGCTCCTTTCATGTGAGTCTCAAGTTCTTCACACATACATGTGTGTATGTGTGTGTGATTTTCTTATGTGTATAGTGTACATATACATATATTTTTTAAAGGAAAGTGTCAGTGGCTCACACTTGTAGTCCTAGCTCAGGATGTTGAGATCTGTATGACAGAGAGCTAACCCAGGCAGAAAAGTCCCCAAGATTCCATCTGCAAAATAACCAGCAAAAAGCCAAGCTGGAGGCATGACTTACATAGTAGAACACCAACAAATCCAACAAGCAAATTGAAGGAGAGTGGAGAGGCTCTGCATTTAAACTCCAGTAGTCACAACAAGAAAAGAAAAAAAAAATCCCTGAGGTGTTGGGATGTGGTACTCAGTGAGGTGCTAAATGTTTTAACCATGTCTGCCAATAATAAATACTTGACAAATATAGAGTGATTATACTTCGGGGGAGAGAAATAGTAAGGTCTGGGCACTGGTGGCTTATTCCTATAATCCTGGCTTACTCAGGAGGTTGAGATCTGAGGATCAAGATTCAAAGCCAGCACAGATAGGAAATCCCATGAGATTCTTATCTCAACCACCAAAAAGTGGAGGTGTGACTCAAGCTCTAGCCTTGAGCAAAAAAGAAAACCAGGACCAGCAAAAAATAAATAAATAGGAATGTCAAACACTAAAGTGTTTTGATAGAATGTTTTTGATTTAAAAGCAAAACTGTGTAGGAATGAGTTTCCAACATGTGGCTTGTCTCCTTCAGAACACTGAGAGCAGATGTGCTGGGCTGGGAAATTGTACCCAGCGCAGCTCTTCCTGCCAGCTCTGCCCCATGAAGCAGCATGTCCTCTGAATCTTCTAGAAGCCTTGTTTCCCAAGTAACGACAGGGAGAACACAGGAAATTCAATCGCAGCATGGCTTTTGATCTCTCCTTGCCCTCCCCTATGGAGCCCCAAACCCATAGCTTCCATCTTGCCCTAGGTGCCTACACCCAACCAGCCCGTAAGCGTATCCTCATTCACAATCATCAGAAAGACTATACAGGCTTTGGAATTTCTGGGCAGGCAGGAACATGGTCAGGGGGGTTCCTCTGAAGTTTGTCCTACTGGTCATGTTGGATTTACTTTCTTCCAGAGTGCTTTCAAACTAATATTTTAAACCAAGTGGGACACATTTACGTTTTCCCTTGAATTACTAATCCTTACCTCTCGATCCCTCAGTGTGTCTCCTCACCAATTCCCATTATTCGCTCTATTTTCACCAGGTGTTATGCTGAAGTCCATCATCCCCATCATCATCATTATCATCACCACCATCCTCAGTCTCCTGCTGGGATTAGAGTCCCACCGTCCAACAGGGCACTGATGAAACTGCTGGTGACTCTAGGCAAGCCACTCTGCCTCTCGTTGGACAGGTAGGAGGAGGCTGGCTTAATGCTTCACTACCCAATAGAAATAAAGTAGGCTCCACATCTCCAAGTTCCTAGAGGCTGTATTAACTTTTTAAAAATTTAAAGTAAAGGCCAGCCAAGGTGGCTCACACCTGTAATCCTAGCTTCTCAGGAGGCTGAGATCTGAGGATCAAGGTTCAACGCCAGCCTGGGCACAAAAGGACCTGAGACTCTTATCTCAACTGACCTCTAGAAAACAGGAAGTAGGGCTTGGCTCAAGGGTAGAGTGGTAGCCTTGAACTGAAGAGCTCAGGGACAACGCCCATACCCAGGGGTAGGGTGGTAGCCTTGAGCTGAAGAGCTCAGGGACAGCACCCAGGCTGAGTTCAAGCCCCATGACCCACAAAAAAAAAAAAAAATTAAAGTAAAAAGAAACTGGTACAATTAATTTTCATAGTGTGTCTAACTTGAACAAATATAATAATATATTATCATTTCAACCTGCAATAAACATTTAAAAATTAGAACTGATATATTAGAGATTTCACACACACACACACCATTCCTTTAAAATTCCACAAGAACTAAGTGGCTAGTCTGGCTTCACTTGCCAAGAGCCACACAAAGCTAGGAGCTTCCAGAACGGTTTGGCGGTCAGAGGCTCAGATAAACTCTAGTAGACTTTTTGCTCGAAACTCCTCAGATAAAAAGAACAGGCTCTCTCCCAGTAACTTCCACCCCAGGCTAGCAGCACCCAGGGGATGGCTTCCCTTCCCAGAGGCCTCATTTCAGGCCAGTTTCAGTTTTATTTGAGATCAGTTTCACTTTCTGCTTTTCTAGTATCCATTATGAGAAACACCCACATAAACATGCTTAAGTTTTTATAGTTATTTTTCCCAGTTGATGAAATTAAAAAAAAAAAAAACAATTCCCCAGCATGCAAGTCTGTCTTCATCTATTCTCTTTGGACAGTCTAAGTGCTTGGATTATGCTCACTTGACTGCAAAACTCTGAGGCCAAAAGCAATCGAAACACAAATTCCCTACACAATTTTCATCCAATTCAAATTTCCACACCCCTACATTTATGCAGGGGGGCGGAAGATATTGGGCCAGATGACAATTTGGGGGGCAGGACTGGAAACAAAGAGGATGAGTAGCTCCTCAGGCCCATGGTTTTGGAAAGGACACCACAGTGCCTTTGCCAACAAAGCTTCCGACTTCACATATGAGCAGCAGACTGCAGGCCAGCGACTTACTGAGAACCAGGGTTCCCCTCCATGCTACAGGAGTCATTTCACCTCATGGGGGAGACAGCAGGCCCCCACCAAAGCACACAGTGGACCCCTAGGAATCACAGATTGGACCTCTGAACAGCAGGAGGGAGGGGTTTCCTTTCACTACATGGTGGGCAGATTCCCGTTTGCTACAGCTGACTGGCGAGAGCCAGGCATCACCTGACTCCATTTATTCTTTTTAGCTTATAGGAAGTCCATTTTGCTTTGTCAGCCAAAATATTTATATCATTTTTTCTGTCGACTCAATACCGTCCTCACCTCTGCCTCCCTCCTTTTTTAAGGATGCATATGTGTGTGTGTGTGTGTGTGTGTGTGTGTATTTATATACATATATATACGTGCATTATAGCCAACATTCTGCTCCAGGTGTTGGCTGTTCATAGAGCATGCTAGACCCTTTTACTAGTGAGAAGCCTGGCAGAATGCAAGAATGGAGCATACTTCCACTTAGGGAACCAGCAAGGGAAGGCTCAGTGGGAACCCAGTGCCAAGACCTCCTTGCGTGAGGCCACTCACATGAAGGCTGCAGGATGAATGAAGCAAACACCTTAGGAAAAATCCTAGAATTTCAAACACTCTGTGTGTGCCAGTACTGGGATTTGAACTGAGGGCCTGAGCGCTGTTCCTGAGCTTTTTCTACTCAAATCTGGCACTTTACCACTTGAGCCATAGTTCTACTTTCAGCTTTTGTGCTGGTTAACTGGAGACAAGAGTCTCACAGACTTTTCTGTCTAGTCTGGCTTCAAACCACAATCCTTAGATTTCAGCCTCTTCAGTCATCAGTTTTTGGCAAACTTTTTTTTCCCAGTCCTGGGGCTTGAACTCAGGGTCTGAACACCATCCTTGGGCTTTCCTCAAGGCCAGCACTCTACCACTTGAACCACAGCACCACTTCCAGCTTTTTTCAGTGTATTCAGTACCGAGGAATCAAACCCAGAGCGTCGTGCATGCTAGGCAAGCACTCTTACCCGAAGGCCAAACTCCCAGCCCGGGCAAACTTTTTAAACCCTAGACTACTATGTCCAAACAGCATTCGAGGAGGTAAGAAAGGGACTTCTTAAGGCTTGTTGTTTTACATGACTGACCCAACATGGCACTAATAATCAGCAATCAATACTAGTTACAAAAATCAACATGTACCAAAAAAAAATCACCCAATTTACAGAGAGAGCTTCAGAGTTCAAACAATGTTTTATATGTGTCTCTTTTCTGACTGTAGTGGAGATTCTTTCTGGCCCATTTCCCAGATGTAGAAGGAATAAAGATTCAGAAGGACTAAGAAACTCAGCTGTGGTCTCTGAGTGTTTATAAACAATAAACTTGGTACAAACCCAGGTCATCATCGAGGGATCCCAAGACTTGCCTTGTCCTTCCATGGCCATCCAAACTGCAAGGACTAAACACCCCTCTAGTCACTGCCACCCCTGCTGGTCTCTAGCCTCACTCCATGGTCAGGCAGAGAAGCAGGTCAGGCAGCCCAGCTTTGATGACAGCCCCAAGGGTATCTAATTATAACAAGGAAGGGAGGAGCCAGGACATCTCACTATTTCTCAAGGCCACATTAACTTTAATCCCTTTTGACACCATGTATGTGCATATAGCAGGAAAACTACTGGTGGATAAATGAAGAAATCTGAGGTTTTTAATCCCACCTCTCTGCCTATCCTGAGGTTTAGGGCAAGTCACTTCACCTTCTCTCCACAGGCCTCAGTTTCTCCATTTGTGTGTTGGGGGTAGGGGAAAAATAACTAAATCACGAAAATGAACTGGCTTCATGCCGCATGCTGAACTCAACTGAATGTTGGCATCATGCTGACAAGCACTTAGAAGCCAATGCCCAGTTAATTGAAAAGAATGCCACGATTGATTAGTGATGTCTGCCACAGGCATGAAAACAGGAAGTGGCAGTATGTATGTTACCTGTGTACCATCCTGGAAGAGATGATACACAAACAGCACATTGCAAGTGGAAAACACTTTCAGTGGCACAAAGCTTTTATTTTTCTCTTCCACATCTCACAATCCTGTATAGTACTGTATCACCAGCAGCATCATCATTATCACCAGCATTATCATCCCACATTATAGCTAAGAAAGATAAGGTGCAAAAAAATGAAATGCCGGTAAAGACCACAAAATGGTTAAGTGGCGGAACTGAGAGGGGAGCCAAGCCTGTCTCCCAACTCACATCTATTCTTTCTGCCCTTGGAAATACCAATCTAGTATTCTGCCATCAGAGTAAGGGTGTGGACAGAAAGGACCACCACTTTCAAGGCTCTGACTCTTTCCCACTAGCTATCTGCTCCTTGTAGGAGAGAAGGCAAACTTTGGAGACCCACGAAAAGACATGGTAGAAAAGGTGTGCTAAGACAGAGTTCCAGGCTCTCTTCTCAATACAACTCTGAACTCCCTCCACAGCGTGGACACCAAATCAAGACAAAGTGAAAGAAAAAGGGGGAGGGAAAGAGATTGCAGGTAAAGTGACAGCCAATGAACAAAAGCTTGAGGTACCAAGTTTGAGACCCAGTCTTGGACCAAAGGAAAAAAGACAGCAGAGTTTGGAATTCCCTAAGGTCACAGTGCACCCCACATGGCACATGGCACGCTACTTCCACAATTCCTTTGACTGTGAGAGATAATCTCAATTTTATAACCACTTTCTGAAAAGAAAATAAAGGAAGGTGAAAATGCCAAAGGAACCAGCCAGTTGTAAGGCGCAATCTCATTTGAGAAATATGAAACCATGGGGAGGTAAACACCAACAACACATGGTCTGCCATAAGCTGAGACTCCCAGGCTCATTTGTTGAACTGGGCCCCAAAGTGCTCAAAATGATGATAATGTATCGAAAACTTGCAGGAAAAAGACAGGAAAAGAAACAGAATGTTCTCAGTTTTCTCCCACAAATTTTCTTTGGATATCTGGCATCTATAAACCAGAATCTAACCAAAGATAGGGTCTGGCTAGCACATCAAATCATGCCTTTACCTAGTTCAAGCTGAAAGAGGACTCTGTGTCTGCAAACAGTGCCCCTGGGGTCCAGTTCCTCCTCCACTCTGTGGCTTAGAATCCTCTCCTCACAAAAACCCAGGGCACTTGCAGGTGCTTCCACCTCCCAGAAATACCATGTCCTTCTCCTTCCTAGCAGCCATCAGATAATAAACCTGGCCATCTCACGGTGACTCTAATGGCACTTCATCTATACTTTTTTTTAAAAGTCATGTACAGAGTATTACGAAGAGAGGTCAGTGAAACTTTTTTAAAAAATGTTTCCCAAGACACAGTCAAAGGAAGCATTTTCCCATCTAAGAACCCAGCTTGGATTGATGATACCCAAGGAAGCCATGGGTTTCACAGCCAGCTGTCAGAAAAAACTGCTTACTGCTCTCTTAAGAAGACAGTGGCTTTGACCCAATGGATAAAACCAAACTGATCATCCACTCTTCACTTGTCTTAAATTTGACTGGGCTATTTTTCTAAACCTCACATTAAAAGTCATCAAATAGGTATTGAGCTACTACTTACTTTGTGCCAGACCTTACAACGAATAAGCCTTGATCTCTAGCTTGAGGAAGTCACCAGTTGAGCGGAGGAACAGAAAAGCAAATCACCAGCTCTCAGCTGTGATCCTCTGGAGTCCCGATAGTTGAGGGGTTGAGGAAGGACTGGGTGGGAGGTGGGGAGGAAGGATATTAGGTATACCTGGGAAGAGGTTGCTCATCTCAGCAGAAGGGCTTCATGTTTCTCCAGGGACTAACATGAATGAGTGACAAAGGGGCTAGAACATTCCTAGAAGGAGAGCCTTGAAAAGAGTTTGACTCAAGTCTCATCCTAATCCATTTTAAAACAAGGAAAAATGGGTTGGGTTGGGGGTTGGGGGGGGGAGTGTGATACCATCTTTTCATTGCCTAATTGCAATGAAGGTAAGTCACCAAGTATCCAGAAGTACCCAAAGTAGTGTTGGCACAACTCAGACTCCCCAGATGGAGACCCACAGGCCACTGGGTCAAGGGTCAGCTAAACAAATGATGACCGCCTTGAGGACCTCAGCCTGGCTGGTGTTTCACACATCTCCTTTCAATTAATCATGAAACAGAAACAGACCCATCCATCCTCTCCGCCCTGCCCCTCTTTCCAGATGTAAAAGCTGTGGTTTCAAAACCAGAAGTGACTTGGCCAAAGTAACACAAGGTTGGATTTTCAACTCCAGTCTGGCTGACCTCAAATCCAGCTTTCCTTTTTTGCCAACTGGGTGAAGTCAGAAACTTTCTGGGTCTGCCTATTCAATACTTTCAATTAAGAAATGGATTTCTTCAGGAGGGGAAAGGGGAGTTGAAAGGCATCTTTTTCCCCCTGAGGTCCTCCCTCCCCTCAGGCTTCCCCTGGGTCCTGGACACCTGCTGTCTGTTTACATCTTCATCCCTCTTACAGACAACACTTTATTTAGAATCTGTATCCCATCACTGCCCCTCCCTGCCCTTCTCAACTTCCACAGCAAACGGAATATACTGCAAGGTCGTGGGGTTTCTAGCTATTGCCCGTGACTTTCAAGACAGCATGTGACTCAACTCTAGCCCAAGACTGCTTTGGACCACGTAGAAGGGGCTGCATGGATGAACTGGGATCACCACAGAGGCTAAAATGCCATCTGATGGGAAACCAAAAGAATGGAAAGACAACCGGATGAAATGAGTCTGGCCTTGTGCGGTCCAATATGGTGGATACAAGGAAGGGTAGCTCACCACAGGAAACAGGCTAGTTAGAACTGAGACACACCAAAGGAGAAAGATACCCATGAACTTTGAAGACTTAATCCCAAACTCTACCCTCCTCAAAAAAATGAGCATAAAATGTAACATTAGTAATTGTTAATACTGAGGGCATGTTGAAATGACAGTACTGTTAAATACTGGGTGAAAAAAAAAACCTTATTCTTGCTAAAATCAACACTCTCTTATTTTTTTATATACCACTAGATTTTAAATTATATAGATGGCTTGAATTTGTGGTTCAAATTCTCTTTCTATTACAGTGCACTGGTCTGACACATTTAAAGGATGAGGAGACTAAGATAGCCATTGTGAAGTTGTTTAAGAAAACTCATTCATACCAGAAAACTTTCCCCTGGCACCTGGTAACTAAAGTAGAGAATCAAAGCAACTGTGACAGCCAGACAGGGCTAATCTCATCCATACTTTCCATCTCCTTACCAGTAAAAAGCATGAGCAGTTCATTACCAACAGGTAACACCTTTCTGTCCAGTCCACCTAGGCCAGCCAGCTGGAGTTCCTGCCTGAACCCCTATGCAGCTGAGATTTCATTCACAGCTGACCCTCAAGGCCGAGCAAATAGAAATCAAAATAGGTGATCCAGGACATTCTCCCTAGTCAGTGAGAAAAATCAAATTCAAGGAATAAAGCAGTTACAGGGTGCCCCAACACATCCTGGGGGGAAGGAGAGGGAGAAGGAAGGATCATGTAGTCTAGCACCTTTCAAACTCTTTTTACTACTCACATCTCACGTTGCACACGTACACATCCACGCATATACATGACATGTGTACCTATGCTTCGCCAGTACTGTCTCTGTCCCCTTTTTCCTGGATGTGATTTACCAAGCTGCCTTCACCGCCCATCCATGGACACAGCTGGAGAGCCAGCCTGGGCATGGTAATTAAGAGGGGAACTCTTCACTCTTCATTTCCACTGCTGGTTGGGCCACCACCCCCGCTTTCTCCAGAATGTATGGCCTTCTCAACACCATGGTCCAGCTAGCTATATAGCCCAGCTAGCATTGAGGATGAAACCAATTTATTACTATCCTTGATCTGACCCCAAGGTCTCATTTTACAAAAATAATCATCATTTCCTGAGGCTTTGTGAGAAGGAAAAAAAAAAAAGTTCTCTGTCCAAGGTCACACAGTAAGACCTTGGGATGACAAGGACTCCTGAATACTCACAATGCCACATTACACCATGAGGGATAGAACGGACATGAAACATGAGGAGAAGATCATGGAAAACATTAAAAATCTCCTTAGGGTCGTGAAACATCAGCTTGTCTATCTACCTCGAGTGGAACAGAGCAAGGAAGGCCTTGTCACCCCCCAAGAAGGCCAGTGGAAGCCTCTTGCCAAGAGCTGTGTCAAAGGTAGAGGGAAAAAAAAGTGTAGCTGACACTGGAGGAGTTTAAAAGTGTTTCTCAAAGGAAAACAAGCTACGGACTATTTAGCTGCTAAGTGTAGCAAGAGGACAGCCTTACACTGACTAAGCCATCTTTGTGGCTCTCGTGTCAAATCAAGAACTCTTATTCCAGTTCACCTATATACAAGCTTGAAAGTAGAAGCAAAGTCAAGCTATAAAAGCAGGCTCAGAAAATTTCAAATCTTATTAGAAAAAAAAATTTTAAACCTCCTTGGGCAGAAAAGCAAAACATTAAATAATAAGAGTCTCTACTGTGAAACTGAGCATAAATAATCTTGAACCAAAATAATTCAGTCCATCATCAAATTATCACCCCTCAAGTCTCAATCTTCTCCCAATATTTTAAGAGTCTATGATGAATGGACTTCGAGTTAATATAAATTAGATCGTCTACCTATTTCTGTTGACAGTTTTATCTGAAAGAGGAGTTAAGACAGCAAAGGTCCAGGTGAAACTCCATCCAGAGACAGCAATGACAACAAAAGGAAAAGGGTGGGTGAATGCAATCATGACAGCCAAAGTACATAAGTTGAACACACAAACCAGGTAAACTGAGGGGATAGCTGGGGTTGAGAGAGATGGGGGGTAGAATGATGAAAAGAGATGACATGAATCAAAATGCACTGTACTCACAAACTGACATGGTGAGCTGAAACCCCTTTGTACAACTACTTGAAGATAATACTAAGTAAAATAAAATTAAAAAGAAAACAAAAGGAAAGTAGCCTCATCTCCCAACTATATCATCATGCCCTTCAATTTCCTTTACAATAAACATGAGTGGGAGAGACAGGGCTACAGAAACAGAAGTGATTTTCAATTTGAATTTTCAATTCAAGCCCTGGGTTCTTTTTTAAACCATAGACCACGGGACAAAATTTCAGCACAATAGAACGAAGAATTCTGAGTTGTGTGTCAGGAAATTCCAGGCCATACAAAGAGACGTGCCTGCAATATTTTTGTTCCCTGCACCAGAAATAACCTGTTATCTACAACCCCGACTTTTGCTCAGCTGCCTCTACCCGCATCCAACTATCCCGAGTTCAGTCCTTTCTCCATCACTGCTAAACTTGGGCCTACTACCTCCAGGGGCCTCTACAGCCCCTTGGAAATTAGAAATTCCTTGACCGTCCTAGGCTTCGGCCTAAATAATTCAACAGCAAAAATAATTTTTTAATTATGCTACTTAAAAAAAAATCTAATTCCATGTATGTCAGAATGTAGCAAATCAACCCTGAAGGATTTCGTTACTTAAAAAAAATAAAATTAAAAAAATCTCCCAAATGCAATGAAAAATGGGGACCGTCAAAACCATACCATTATCAAATTCATTTCACAGAACCGGTGTCCCTTTAGAAACTTAATTTCCATAAATCAGGACTGGAAAGCTATGGACTAAGCCCAAGACTGAACACAGGGAACTGGAGGCTCCCTAGAAGTCCACCCATTATCTCAATGCCCCTCGTCCCACAGAGTCTACCCAGAAAAATACTACCAATATTCTCCTTTGGGGACAATAAAAAAAAAGTTCTTTTTTTCCTAATGGCTCAAAATCTCCACAATTTCCATCAGACCTTCATTTCTCACAAATTGCCCTTCCTCTTTGGATAGAAGCCTCATTTTCATCTGTCAAATTTCAATTCAGTGTGTCTTCCAAAAAAATTTTTTTGTCATTTTTCTTTGATTCATTTTAAGGCCAAAAATTCCACATGAAATATTGTCTCTACAGATGCATTCATATTCCAGAGGGTTGGGCTTTTGTTTGTATTTTGATTCTATTTTTTTCCTTTAGAAAAAATAATAAATTGTGCTGCTAGAATCAGCTAAATTGGTGTCTTATCCGATTTCTTCAGCAAAATGTTCTACTAGGAAAGAGGGTTTAAAAAATAAAATCAGAATTTTCAGCTCTCTGCCCTTTCCTCCTTCCATCTTTTTTCTTGTTAGGTCAGTAAAATTGTGCTTTTTTTTTTTCTTCTTTTCTTTTTTTTTTTTAAATCAAATCCCCCCACAAAAAAATGATAGAAAACTAATAAATTTTCTTCCCGCGGTCAAAATCAAAAAATAAAAATGTTTAAATACCAAATGTTAATAAATTACCAAGCCCACATCACAATCAAAGAGGCCCTGAAACCAATCTGAATTCTTAAAAATCATCATCATAATAATGATAAAATTTTCAAACTGGAAAAGTAAAAAAGACAGAAAAGAGGAATTTTTCTACCTTACCAAGGATTCTTCAACCCTGTCTTCATCAATTGATTCTGTTGCTTGTCATTAAAAAAAAAAAATGGGCTTCCGTGAGCCCACTGTTAGTTTTTTTCATAGTAATGTTAATTATGCATATCTTATTTTAATGGCGGTCTCCCCTACAAATCTGTGGGCTACTCAATTTGTACAATATATAAATTGACATTTCTTTCTTCTCTACTGAATATGGCTTAACGAAGATTCATGACATTTTCTAGATTAAAAACAACAACAAAAAAGAAATGCCTAGACCTTTCAGGAAACAAAATCAGAAAACAGTCATAATTACTACATCAAAACAAAACAAAAAAATAAATTCATACACAAAATCCTATCAATACAGAAAAAAAGGACAGGATTTCACTTCAACTTTTTCAGCTTCTAGTTTTTCTTTAGAATCTTAGATTTAAATATAAAATGCAAATACAAAATTTAAAAAAAAAAAAAAACACCCTACAATTTCTGGGTGTGTCCAAAGCAAACATTTTAAGGTCCATTTTCTCTTTTAAATCCTTCCTCCTTGGAAATGGAAAAACTTTAAATATTTCCAAATGGTAAAATTAGACATTTTTTTTTGCCCACTGAGCTAACCAACTTCCAAATTGCAATGAAGTACAATTTCTAATTGCTTCATAAAGCCAATTCTCCCAGTTTTCCCTGAAGTCTACAACTTCTCTCCTTTCCTCATTCCAATTAGTTTTTTTTTTCTTTTCTGAAACTAAAATGAGTCGGGGAGCCAAACTGACTTTGCTGGGGGGGTGAGGGGGGGGTCTTTTGGCCTTGTCTCCTTCCAAGATCTGAATTCATTCAAATTCCAGCTTAATTTTCATTTACATATTATCTGGATTTGCCTTCAGAAATAAAAATTATCTCCATGATACTGCAAAGATCAAAGTGAAAATTTTCACGCCCAAAATAAAGGAGGATGGGAAAAGAATTCTTTACCCCTTTCATTACCTTGCAGGGCAAACTTTTGAAAAAATAAGAAATAAAAAAAAATTTATTTCTTTTCAATTTTAATTTCTTTTTTTTTTATTTACAAAATAGTATCCTCTAGGTGGCGTCGTTTTAATGGGAAAAAACTGCCGTTTGAAGAAAAATTAGAAAAAAAAATTGAGAAAAAGGAAATATGGCCTAAAAAAAAAAAAAAAAAAGATTGTTGCACAGATGGGGGGGCTGGTAAAGGAAGATCGCCCCGGGAGGGGTTCGTCGGGGACCGTGGGCGCAGACACGGTCAGGGGTGGGGGAAATCGCAAATTTGGAGGGGAGGAGGAAGAGCTGGAAGGGGTTACATTTTTGCAAAATGTGAATTGTCCAAACTGAAATGGCTGCTCTGTTCTCTCGCTGCTTTGTTTTCTGGGCTCCAGTCCGAGCCTGGGGCTTCAGGGGGCGCCGGGTTAGGGGTCCCCCCCCAAGATCCTCCCTCCTCACCGCCCCCTCCCTCCTCCCGCCCCGCAGCTCCCAGTGGCTAGGGGTGTGGGGGGGGCTTCCCCGAAGCCCGGACCCTCTCGTTTGTGCCCACAAAAAGCCCCACGAACGTGCCAGGCACTTTGCATCCCACCGAGCCGGCGCTCCGGCGGCGCCCGCCACCCGCCCCCCCCTTCACCGGGGCCCCCCGGGGTCTCCCCCTGCGCCCCCGGCCCCGCGCGCGGAGCTGCCCCCGGCCCCCCGCGTACCTGCGGAGCCGCCGCGCCGCCCGGCTGGCTCATGGGTCCGAGCGGGAGGAGGCGGCCCGGCGCGTCTGCTGCTCCGGGCCGGGCTGCGCCGCGCCGCGCGCACAATGCCCGAGCCGCCGCCGCCGCCGCCGCCGCCGTTGCCGCCGCCGCCGCCGCCGCTCCCTCCTCCGCCCGCCCCGTTCGGGCCCGGGAGGTGGGGGGGGCGGGGGCCAGGGGCGCGCAGCCCCCACCCGGGCCCGCGCAGCCGCCCCTCGGGGGCGGGCGCCCCCCCCTCTCCTGCGCCCCGCGCTGCCCCCAACCCCCCCACCCCTTCCCGCAACGGAGCCTCGGCCTCGGCCTGGGCTGCACACAAAGCCGCTGGACCTCCGGGGAGGGGGCAGGGGCCCCCCAAACTTTCCTGCGCCGGCGTGCCCCCCACCCCAACTCCGCCAGCCCCCCTTGGAAATGTCATTTGCTCCTTGAGGTGGAGGGGGGGAGAGTTTGGGGAGCTGCTGTGATGGAACGCAAAGGGTTAAGGGGGACTGGTTTACCCCCTCCCCACCCCCAGAATAAAATCAGATTGCTCTTTTTAGATAAAAGTTTTGAAGGCCTCGTAGAGGTGTGGGGACCATGGCTGTGCCTTCACCACCCAGTACCTGGGAAATGGCAAGTTTGAAGCAGGGGTCTTCTGTCTCACAAGAAGGGTTGGGAGGGGTGGGTTTCTCTTGCTCTCCTCGCCTGGGAAAAATGGATTTTAAAAAATAAGTATTTGAGGAGCAGCTTGTATATGAAGCAACTATTTTTACCTAGCCCTGCCAAAGATTTTTTTTTAATCATTTATTTTTCAAAAGCTTGGAAAATGGGTCCTATTAGAACAGTGGAGGTTGAAGGTTAATGAGAGGTCAGCCCCTCCTCCCATTACTCTCAATCCTGTGTGTTTAGAAAAGAACACATTCTTAAAACTACTAAGATGGAGGACATTTTTTCCCCCAACATCCTAAACAATTCTTTATTTCATTTTAGGAACTCCTTCCTTATGACTTTGGAAGATTTTAAAAGGTCGTGTTTTGTTTTGTTTTGTTTTCTCTCTTGTTCTCTTGCTCCCTGAAAAACTTTTCTTTTTTTTTAAATTAAACGTGATGGCCCTTTCCTACATGAAGACAAGAGAGGATACTGAGTTCTTCATACATGTCCAATTTTAGAATATAAAGTTAAAGAATGGTCATCTACAAGATGAGCTGAACCAACTATCTTTATGAAGAAATATGAAGGCAGCTTTTCAGAAATAACATCTGAAATGAAGTCTAATAGATGCCTTTACTCGGGCCCCATCTTTGTTGGGGTTTGTCTTTTGTTTTTTTAATATTTCTTGAAACAATAGAAACAAAAGAATTAAAGAATACTCCTTACCACTCCCCCAAACAGTTATTTTTTTTCTAGATACTCTTTCCCTGCAGAGTTATTCTGTGAGAATTTGGCTTTATGGGGGAGAAATAAGAAAATAAGATTAGGAAACACAATAACACACACACACACACACACACACACACACACACACACACACACACAGGTGAAGTGAAGAGGTATCTTCTAGCCACTCCCAAACCTTCAAAAGTTGGCCACTCATAAAAATAAAACGTGGCCATTTCTCTTCCTGCCAGCCTAGCAAGCATGTTCCTGGCAGAGATTTGGTCAGTTCTGCCAAGGCTGCTGTGGCTCAGTCATGGAAGGAAGGCAGCAGCCTGAGGGCCCTGACAGAGCTGAAGCCCCCAGGGTATATTTGCTGCCAGCTAGCTCCCAGCCTGCCTGCCTCTTAGTCACCAGGTGGCTGGGCCTTGGTTCCTAGAGAGGACCCTTAAGACTCTTGTTTCTCTGGCTTGGTCCCTGTGTGATGGTTTCTGGGCATGCACTTGACTTAAAAGCCTGGCCCTGTCCTCCACCTAAGCCAATAAGGTCTGGTGTAGAAAGGAACTGGACCCAACATAGAAAGATGGCTCTGTCACCAGATCTGCCATGGTGTCAGGCAAACTGGATTGTAGTTAATATGTGCCAGGCACCAGCTTGCCCCAGCCCTTCTCAAACTTGATCTCTTCTGGAAGAGAATTGTCCAAGGGTCTCCCTGTATGTCTAATTCATTGGGTCCAGGTTAGGTGTGAGGCAGAGAGTTTACAGTTCCAGCAAATTCCCAGGTGATGCTAATCAATGCTGTCCCAAGAACAACCTTTTAGAAACCATTGCAATGCAATGCCAAGAGCAAGTATAGAAGTACAGGAGGAGGAGCCCAGTGGGCACTCATAACTCATGCCTACTCAGACCTAAGGATCAAAGCTCAGAGACAGCCCAGGAAAACAAATCAAAGACTCTCATCTCTAACAAGCAAGAAGCCGGAAGTAAAGGTGTGGCTCAAGTAGTGGAGCTCCAGCCAAGAGAGGAAAAGCTTTCTAACAAACACTGCCACCCCAAGCAAAAGAGAAAGAGCCCATCAGGCAGTCAGCAAAGATTCCAGAAGTAACACCTGCTTCCAGGTGAGTAGCAGCATCTTTCCCCTCTGGGTGTCAATCAGACAAGGTCTTTCTAGAGAAGGAATGAAGTTCTCAGACAGCCACTCTCGCCTAAGCAAAACCCAAGTACATTTGACAGAGGAGGAAAATCTCTAGCTTTTATCAGTTTCTCAAAGGGCCTCAGTGCCCCCACCTGGGCTGCCTGATGGCATGTCTCCAAGGAGCTCTGGCCTGTAAAATCCACCGACAGGCCAAGGAATCTGGACTCTCCTTGCTCTTTGGGCAGCATCTCTGGACAGAGACCCAGAGCATATAGCCCCTCTGTAGATCTCAATCTAAGTCCCATAGGTCCTAGCCCAGGAAGGGGTATCCCTCCTCCACTGTGTCCAGCTGGGCCATGGAGGAGATACTAAGGACAGTAGCTGAACTTGGGTCTTCCTGACAAAATCCATCTTATTACTTAATTCACTTATTTCCCAAACCACAGCAGAAACTATGAAAAATCATCCAGAAATGATCAGTCTCTTTTGAGATTATTAACTAAGAGTAGATCCACAGAGAGCAAGGACCTAACAGAAGTTTTAGAATATGGTATGCATCTGTCCAGGAAAGGAGCTAGGCTCCTCTTGAGGTGGTGCCCTAGGGTCTTCCTGGAGCTTCTCACCTGCAGAGAATAAGGACGGCAAGACCACCCCAGTAAAGGGAAGAGCTTGAAACAGGGATCCTGAGAAATACCAGAAGTCTGAAGGAGGCTGGGCTTTACAGGCAGAGCAGTCAGGGTTCTCTGTAGAGGTTCAGGTTACAAGGAAAGATCTGTTCATTTCTGGGTACATACTGACGGAAGGGTCATTGGAAGCCAAAGCTCCATTGGTGAACATGCAGTCCAAGAGGGACCTCTGAAGGCTCTCCTATCTCTGATGTTCTGTGGCTCAACTTGATCTCCTGAATTATCCAAATTCAGAAAACAAGTAACCCTTCCACACACTCAGCCTACTTTCCCCAGAAGAATGGCACAGCATTATAATTAAGAGCCCAGGGAGGCCCCAACCCCACCCCTGCCACCGTCAACCCAGGCCCTTCTTATCTTCAGAATGTCACTAACAAGACCATAGGCCTTACAGGGGGGCTCTGAGGATGAAGAGACCTATCTGGGTGTCTAGAAAGTGTGCCTCGTCTGGAGAGGGCTCCCCAGTTCTGTCAGCCAGTGGAATTCTCGTCTCCATCATCTCTGGCTGTGTGTTCCTGCCCTCCTGCATTAACCTTTGGGCCTTTGTTTCCGTCTCAGAAATGGATTCTTAAAGTTATCTGTTTTACCCGCCCTCTTTTAGTTGTAATCAGTAGAAACAAAATCATACTAACAAAAAAGTGTGTATATCAATAAATACTTTCTTTAACGGAAGATGTTACTTTATTAAATCAGAGCATGGCTTGTGATTCCCAGCAGCAGGGAATGAAACGAAGCCTGGAACCAAAAACATTTCAGGGACTGGGCTATCACTTCTATTACCAGTTCCTCTCCTTCCCGTCCTCTTCTTCTCCTCTCTTCCCTTCCTCCAGCCTCTCCTTTCTCCCCATCCCCCCACCCTCCCGGTTCTCTTGGCACACAGTCAAAATTATTGTCCAAAGTCCTACTAGTGACAACAGGTGCTAACTGGTGCCTCCTGGCATCCATCCAAACTCTCAAGAGAGACTCTGATTGGTCAAGCCTAGCTCAGGTGCCACAACGATTGTTTGTGGCCAAGAGGAGTGGGTTGTCCCAGCCAAGAGGGCAGGGTCAGAGGCTCCTAAGACAGCTCCCGGATGGACGGAAGAGATGTGTTTCTGGGCACCACTCAGAATCCTCCAGCTGCACCCTCTCTGAGGACCATGAAGGCTTACTGAGATGCTGAGCCCAGGGCTGATACAGAGGCCCACTCCAAAGCCCCTCTTCTCCTGCTGGCCTCTGGTGACATATGGGAAAATGTATTGAGGATGTTGAGGGGCTAAAGGGCAGGTGTCGAGTTCTTATTACACTTATAAAGTCCAAATTTGTCCAACAAGTTCATGTTTTCTCCTTGACTGACTACTTGGTGAACAGAGAGGTACAGTCACCCCCCATTTTGAGGATGAAAATCTTGAGAGTCGAGGGCTTTGGTCAAACCAGGATGTGGCAGCCCAGGTTAACTCCCATGCCATTCCAAATGAACAGATTCCTTCAGCCATCTGGTATTTGTTCAGGAAATGTTCTTCTATTGCTCCTTTTCATTCTCTCTGCCCCAGTCTCCACAAAGGAAGAAGTTGGGAAAGCGCTAGAGCAGCGACAATGTGTTTCTTGTGTGAAGGCTGCCATGGGGGAAATGTCCAGAAAAGCTGAGGCTTTGGCTGTTTTCAGGGAAATGAGTCCAGGAAAAAAAAGAAAAAAATGACCACCCCGGACAGGAGATCTACAAATGGAAATGCCAAAGGTCAAACTGATGGACCAGGACAGGAACATGCAACAAAGCCAAGTCTGAATCCTGTCCTTAGCTTCAGCAGCAAATCTAGAACCTGTGTCCACAATGTGTCTCTCATGGGGACTGCCACCCCATGAAGTCCCAGGAAGTCTAAGCATCCTGATGAAGGTCACTGGTCTCCTCAGTGGAACTTGTGTGGGAATTGTTCCTTTGTACTCAATCCAACAGTCTCAAGCCATCACTAAGGCTCTGTGGTAGACCCTGGAAATGAATCTACCACACAGCAATGATGGCAGGGGTGGGTCTCTGGTCCACTTTGCTCCCTTGCCCTCCGGATGTCACCAAAGGAAATTTCCAGCTGTTCTTTCTATCCTGAAACACACTTATGAATGAAACCGGCTGATATTGGGCTTAGCATGGGGCCAAGCTAGGCTCAAACTCCAACTCAACACCTTTCCAGCAAAAGGAACCTGATGTATTATATCATCATCTCTGTATCTTAGTTGCCTTCACTGTGAAACAGGACTAGTCATGAATGCATGTCTGAGCATCATAGGAGGGTTAGAACAAACAATACATACCAGCACATAGTAAGTAGCTGGGAAGTTAGCAATGATGGTGGTGGTGGTGATGATGATGATGATGATGATGATGATGATGATGATGATGATACAATTTTGACAGTTCAGAGATGTTTATCTGCATCCAGTGGGTGGGACATACCTGATGGACACCTTAGCCATGGAACTGTTAAGCTGGGTCCCTCAGTTAGGAGAGGAGAGTGATGGGACAGACAAACACCTGCCTCCTCAGGACATATATCAAGAACAACAACAGCTTATCTACAATTCCAGCCCAAAACACATAAAGCCAATTTAGTCAGGAGGGAATGTCAAGAGAAATCTGCACATACTGCAGAACCACTGATCCAAACCTCCCAAAATGTCAAATGTTATGAAAGATAATGATGGAACCACTGGCCTGCAATGAAGAGAGAGCTAAGTAACAGAGGCAATGACATCATGCCAGCTCCTGGTATGTCCCTGCGTCACTGTATTTGGTTCCTGGACCAGCATGAAGGACATTTGTGAAGTTGGAGTGTGGAAATAGTATATTAGGTAATATTTTATTTGTGACACATTTTTGAGTTGATTATTATTTTCAGATCACATAAAATGATGTTCTTGTCCTTAGAAAGTCAGGTACTAGTGACTCATGCCTGTAATTGTAGAGACTCAGGAGACTGAGACCTGAAGATCATGGTTTACAGCCAGCCCAAGCAGACAAATCTTGGAGACTCTTCTCTGTAATTAACCAGTTTTAAAAATAAAGCTGAATTGGAGGTATAACTCAAATAGTAGAGTATCAGCGAAGCAGGAATGTAAGTCCCTGAGTTCAAGCCCTATCCCCACCCCCAATAAAAAAAAGTACCGATTTTTGCTATAAAGGTACAAGGTCAAATAGCTGTCAAATGGCTGAGATTATAATACGGGGGGTGTGGCCTGGTCTGGGCATATGACCCTGGAATCGATACCCAGTACTACAAAAAGAATTAAAAGATAGCATATGTGTGTATGTGATAAAAGTGGATATAGGTCTGTGCATATATACATATATGTCCACATCTCTATAAATACATAACTTTCCATACATATAAATGATCAAATGATAATGACTGCATATTAACAGTTGGCAATTTGAATGAAGAATAGGCAAGAATTCTTCATACTATTTTTATATCTTTTCTATAACTTTAAAATATTTAAAAATAAAAAGCTAAGAAAAGTAAAATATCTGAAATGTTAGAGGAAACAAGAAGCCTACACTGAAAATAACTAAGATTACAAGCATGAATCACTGGTTCCTGGCTGAAGAAGGAACATTTTAAAAGCTATTTTAATGAAGTCAGAATTAAATCAATCATGGTGGCACATACTTGTAATCCCTTCAAGCCTGGAAGATGAGGCAGAAGGATCACAGACTAATATTTTTAGATCAAAAAACAAAATAGGTGCTGATGACTCAGGTATGTTACCTTAGCTACTCAAAGGACTGAGATCTGAGGATCTTGATTTGAAGGTAGCCTGGGTAGGCAAATCTAAGAATCTCTTATTAACCAGCAAAAAGCCCAAAGTAGAGATGTTGCTCAAGTGTAGAGAACCAGCTGTGAACACAAAAGCCAAGTAACAGTATGAGTGCCTGAGTTCTAGCTCCAGTAATGGCATGGCATAAGTAAATAAATAGGAAAATAAGTAAATAATGAATAGATAATTAAATAAATTTATGCACACATAAAAATAATCATATATATGTATATGTATATATGCATTATATATAGATATGAAATGATGATTAATCTTGTGTCAGTTTCATTCAGTATCCTCTGAGAAACAAAAGCCATATGCTATATTTAGCAAACTCAAAGGATCAGGGAAGTTACAGTCACCTTTTGTTCTGCAGGAAATTGACAGCATTATAGGCTCTAATTCTGCACACCCCCTGAACCCCTCTTTCATATGATTTGGCAGTTCTTGCACTAAGAAGATGGGGGTCAATGTCCCTATTTTTATTGTATTTTATTGTTGGGGTAATGTATAAAGGGGTTACAGTCACATTCGTCAGGTAGTGGTTACATTACTTCTCAAAACACTGATAATCCTTCTCATGTTTTTGTCCACCTTTCCCTCCCCCAACCCTCTCCTAATCATTTTGTTTTTCCCCTTCCCTTCCCTATTTCAAAGAAGCAAATAAACATACATACAATATACCAGCTAGTGAAGTCAGATGCAGTAAACCACATGAGATTAACCATAAGGGGAAAAAAAGAGAAAAGAAATAATTTAACCTAGTACATTAAGAACAACAATCACAAAGATAAACTTCTTGTTTCCATATCCTAGAGTTCACTTCATGTAGTCTCATCCTATATGGCCATATGTACATAGCTTTTGAGCTATTGTGATCTTCTGCTAGGAGAATCCTAGAGGTATATGCCCCTATTGTTTGTCTGTTTGTTTTCAGTCTGAGCTTAGCCTGTGAGCTACTTTAACTGAGGAAGCGCAGGAAATTTTTCTAACTAATGGTTTAAAAATGTTTCTAGGACTGAATTTGTGGTCATTCTTAGACTCACAGCCTCACCATGAGATAAACACAAGCAAGCTTCTAGCAGGAGAGAAGAGAAAGATAAAGGATAGATCAGTTTCCCCAACTGGCCACCAGAAGGGCGAGCACCTAGCCAACAGCCAGTCACCTTCAGAGATTGAGGGAGGGGAACTCAGAGGAGCCTGGACAAAGGAAGCATGCAAACTGAATCCTCAGCCCACAGACTTGTAAGTAAAACAGATGCTTGTTGCTGTGTGTGACTGGATTTGGGGGTGGTTTGTTATGCAGCATTATTGTGATAATAGATAATTGACACATATTCTCTTTTGCCAGTTGGCTACAGTTTCTACATCTGTCAAAGAATGAGGAGGCAGTCAATTTCGTTGTTTTCATAGAGTTGCATGAGAATTAAACCACAGAGCTAGTCAGTTAAAATCTAAAGGTGTATTCCTCTCCTCCATCTTTAGTTTACTAGGAAGGAGAGACAGGAAAGATACTTTTTCTTGTGACAGCATCTCAGTTAGTCTTCATTATCAACTTGTAGTATTGAAGAAGGCAGAAGGTATTAGTAAAGCACATTTGGTTGTGTGTTTATGAGGGTGTCCCCAGAGATGATTATCATGTGGAACGGCCACTGAGATGGTGCCCCACCTTGAATGTGAGTGAAACTGTCCAATACAGTGAAGACAAAATGGAAGACCCTCCCAAAACATGCACAGCACCATTCAATAGGATGAAATCCAGATAAAACAAAAGTGGAAGAAGCCCTCCAGGCAGACACTGTCTCCTCGATGCTTTCTGGCCTACAGAAGGTGAGCAGCCTTCTCTGCTATCTGGGACAGCACAGTCCCTAAGACTTTTACTTCCAATTAATCACCAAAAAGCTGGAAGTGGAGTTGTGGCGGAAGTGGCAAAGTGTCAGACTTGACTGAAAAAGCCATGGGACAGCACTCAGACTCTGAGTTCAAGCTCCAATACCACATACACGGATCTGGAGTCTAATTCTCCTGTTCTCAAATTTGAGTAAGCTTGTGACTGTTCTCACCAGCAGACCTTGGTGAAAGTGACATGTGTAGCGGCTTTCCATACTGAGCCAGAGAAGAAATGTAGCTTTCTTTCTATTTACTAGACTGGCCAGGACCTGAGTTCAAACTCCATAACCACCATCACTACCACCACTAATACCACCACCACCAACAAAAATCCCTTCTCTCCATTGTAAGAATGTAAGAAACTCAGTTAATTCTAATCAATAGGTTTGGGGCAGTACATAATATGAGATTTCAGAAAGGGCTGGAGGCTGTCGGTACTATTCAGAAGGATTTCCTTTCCAAGTAATTGAAAGGCAAGGTGTTGAGAAAAGAAATCCTCAACTATCTGAAAAACTCAGCTGAGTATGTTTCTGACTCTGCAGTCTTCAAAGGGCCTAACTTTTTTTGTTGGTGGTGTTGGTGGTGATAGTAGTGGTGGTTATGGAGTTTGAACTCAGGTCCTGGCCACTGTCCCTGTACTCTTGCTCAAGTCTAACACTCTCCTACTTTGAACAATAGCTCCACCTCCAGTTTTCAGATGGGTAATTGGAGATTAGAGTCTCACCAACTTGGCTGCCCTAGCTGGCTTTAAACCACAATCCTCAGATCTCAGCCTCTGAAGCAACTAGGATTACAGGTGTGAGCCATCAGTGTGCAGCCTACAATGGAGAGAATTTTCAAAAGGAAAACAAAACCAAACAAAAATCAGTACAAAATTAAATTTCCAAACAACAATAACAAATATACATGCCAATGAAACTATCCAAGATCCCGCAAATTAAAATCATGCTCTGAGAGGCGACAAAGAAGAAAACCAATGAAGGAGCAATATGTACAAGCAAGTCCTCCTTTAGAACAAGAAAATAGCAGCATCCATCTGCTTCAGCAGGAAATAATCTGGGAATTCAGAACTCAGCCTGCCAACTGTGCCAGGAAGCCCACATTCTATGGCAAAAGTAACAGTCAGCAGAGCAGTCATTGTGCAAGTGTGGTGTCTGAGCAATGATAGGAGCACAGAAGTCACCTCAAAACAAGGAAAGCAACACCAACTCAGTTAGCAACTTCTTAGCATATCAATGTCTCATTTTGTTTGTCTAGCTGAGAGCTCAATTATTGGATTGCCTCATTCAAAACTAGCCCCCAGGCAACCCCAGCCCTTCTGGGAGGTTACAAGCGAACACACACACACACACACACACACACACACACACACACACACACACACATTTTTGTTCTTAGAAAGCAGCAACTGTGATGTTCTGGGCCTCCACACACGGCACAGACACAGCTTGATTATAGCTCTTTCTCTGAGAAGTGGGGAGTTCTAGGAAGGCAGCCATGTTCCTTTCCAAACTTGTAAATCCATGGCTTGTTTCCTCTACATGAATCCCTACAACAATCAAAGGTCAAGATCTTTTCATAAAGGTCTTATATTGATGGCAGGTTATATGGTGGCAGTGTGTGTGTGTGTGTGTGTGTGTGTGTGTGTGTGTGTGTGTGTGTATCATAGCTCCCTTCCCAGATCGCATCAATGTTGAGAAGAATCTTTAGAATTATTTGAGTCTTCCTGAGTGTTTGTCATATACTGACTGCTTTTCCTTATATTCTCAATTAATTCCTAATGAGTCCCCATGAGAGCAGCTGTCCATATCTCTATTTTACAGCTGAGGAAACTGAGGCATCACTGAGCATCAGTGATGGAAATTGTCTCAGTTATGGTCACATGGGTCTGACTCCTAATGTGGTCCTCTCAGCTGTGACTCTGGGGTGCCATTCAGACACCCCTCAAGCCCAGTGGCCCTCCAAATGGGGTGGAGAGAGGGGGGACTCACTAGTGATACAAGGAGTAGTAGACTCAAGAGTTTATGAAAATCCACTTCTAGATTCTGTAAAATTGGGGTATGTGGAACTCCCCAGAGTATGGCACAAATCCAGAGTTGCTTTGGACTTTCACTCCAAATCTAGGCATTGCCTAGAGAGAAAAAAACAAAACAAAACACATGAGTTAAAGCAAGGGCAGGTACAGAAATTCCTCTAGCCACCTCCTTTCCCTACCCTTCAGGGAAAATGGATGCTTTTCCTTTCATTTTACTTTTTAAGTGTGACAATGATTCAAGTTTTGATCTGTTGTATCAAAAAAATTAATGGTAGCACCAGGGGCTCACTCCAGAAATCCTAGCTACTCGGGAGGCTAAGATCTAAGGATTAAGGTTTGAAGCCAGCCTAAGCAGGAAAAGAAGCCAGAGTAGAACTATGAGTCAAGTGGTAGAACACTAACCTTGTGTAAGAAAAGCTCATAAACAGCACCAAGGCTCCCAAGTTCAAGCCCTAGGACCACACACGCAAACATAAGTGAATTGTGCATGCACACACATATACACAAACATACGTACACACACACACACACACACAAATGAATTGTATTTACTTGATTCAAAAAATGCTTTAACTATGAGAGAATTTTTATCTCAGGAATTTTTTAACTTAAAATTTCCTCTACAAATGTATTTTTGATTTAGATACTATAGCAAGATGATCCATTTTAGACTTAGTAGCTGAAAAATATATGACATTCCCATAACATTCTGTGGGAGAAATGGAATGGAAAAAATGATTTACAGGGGAAACAGGAACATTGTAAGAGATCAAACTGTTAAAGAAGAGTTTGTTCATCTATTTTTTTTTTTTGCCAGTCCTGGGCTTGAGCTCAGGGCCTGAGCACTGTCCTTGGACTTTCTCAAGGCTAGAGCCCTACCACTTGAGCCTCAGCACCACTTCCGGCTTTTTTCTATGTATGTGGTACCGAGGAATCGAACCCGGGCCTTTGTGCATGCTAGGCAAGCACTCTACCACTTGGCCAAACTCCCGGCTCCTGTTCATCTAATTTTTAAAGTAGATTTTTTGGCATAAAATTGTTACAATATTAAATTTCCAAAGAATATATTTAAGCCATGATGTAAGTATATTTTTGTGGTTTTTGTGCCAGAACTGGGGGTAGAACTCAGAACCTGGTTGCTGTCCCTTAGCTTTACTAGCTAAAAACTAGCATTCTACCATTTGAGCCTCAGATCCATTATTTTTGCTCGTTAATTAGAGATTTGAATCTCATGGACTTTCCCACAGGCTGACTTCAACTCATAATCCTCAAATCTCAGCCTTCCAAGAACCTAGGATTACAGGCATAAACCATTAACATCCAGCCCATATTTTTAAATGCGAATATTTCTAGAATTTAACATATTATTCCCATGTTTACTACTTAAAACCATGATGATAAAATTTAAATATATGGTTGCCCAGTACATAAGCATTGGGCGTCACTTGGCAAAGCAGTCTCCAAGCCAGGATCAAAGCCAGGATCAATGCATCTCAGGATGCATTCTTTCCTTATTAGACTTTCCACACCAGAGACATGGTGCTTAGAAGAAATGAGAGTGCATTAGGTATCTGTGTACAGACAGCATAGAGGCCTGTGAAGCACCAGAGTCTAGCTAAAGAAAGGAACCATTTCCACCTCCAGGCTGGAAGGGGAAACAGGAAAGAGCCCCTGTCTAGCAGAAGGCCATGCTTAGGAACTGAGTCTCAGAGGATATGCTAAGCATGGCTCACATCTAGCTAGCTGAAAGCTAGGAGAGCCAATAGCATATCTCTCTCCTGCTTGGTTTTCTTTGCTGGTCCTTCCCATTGGTCAACCAGAGGCACAGGGGAAGGGAGCTTGTTGGTAGGGTTTGCGTTCTCAGTCCTGTTGGGCACAGAGTAAAGTTGAAGTCATGAGGACCCAGAGGGGCAACTAGAAAATGTCCCCTAGGTTTTCCATTTTGAACTTGATCCTTCAATTTTTTTTTTTTTGTAGGTCATGGGGCTTGAACTCTGGGCCTGGGCTCTGTCCCTGAGCTCTTCAGTTCAAGACTACCATCCTACCCCTGGAGCCACAGTCCCATTTCCCATTTTCTAGTGGTTAATGGGAGATAAGAGTCTCACGGTCTTTTTGGCCTAGCTGGCTTTGAACCTCGATCACAATCCTCAGATCTCAGCCTCTTGAGTAGCTAGGATTACAGGCGTAAGCCACCGTGCCCAGCCGTGATCCTTCATTTTTAAACAAAGAAAGATGGGGCTTCCTAGTGAAGGGAAGCCACCACGGAATGAAGGGGTCTGTCTCTAGGAGAATCAAGGGGTCTGTCTCCAGGAGAATCAAAGCACGAGGAATTTCAGAGCAGTTGGAAATCATTTTATTCTTTCATTTTTGTCACGATGATGTACCAGTATATACTTATTTTAATATTATAATTTAGGGACTTCTCCTTTCATTAGAAACTGATCATTATCTCTCCCTCTCTCAAACTTGTCTGATTAAATTCCTACTCATAGACACTTTTAATAGGCTAATACAAATTCCAACTAAACCCCTGAATTAAAAGAAAGTCCCTGAGAAAAGCAACGCAAATGGACACTTTAAATGGAATTATATTATTAGAGATAATAATATAAATTATTAATCATCATCTATTAAAGACAGATTAATCCTCCTATAATTAGATTGAAAGAATGTATGCAATCACCGTAATCTAAGATGTTTTAACATAGAAGTCACTCTTCTAAGGCAACCTGAACTGATGGTACGGTATAACTGATGTTATGTGCTCTATAGGGGCAGAAGCTTCAGTGGCCTAATGCCTTAACCTGTGCTTTTTCTTCATTCCAGTAAAGACACAATGAGGGGAGGAGGGGAAGAGAGAGAGGTAAGAATGGAATACCAAGCCAAAGTCTTACCCTCACTTCTTCCTCAGAGGTAACCAGGTAGGGGATGTAGCTAGGCCCTCGGCTGGACAGAAAGATCCAAGTTCTGGTTCTGGTATAGATTCATTATTTACCCTCGACCCATGTCCTTCTGTATGAACCCAACTTTCTTTTTTGTAGCTATTAATGACTACTAATCTCTTATGCCTCAACTCTAAAACTAGAAAATCGTTTAAAAGTTAGTTGTCCTGAGCACTGTGGAAAAGCTTTGCAAATTTTCAGGTACCAAAGCAACAGAATAGAGACTGTATGGTATAGTAGAAAGAACACAAGCTCAGGATCAATTAACCTAGGTTTAAAATTGTAGACTGAAATGCCAAGCTCCTGGTTATGGTTAACTAAGAAGAGTAGTGACTATTCACCCCAAAGAACAAGTATAAAATTGTACAAAATTGACAGAACAACCTTTTCAAGTCACTTGAAATCAACTAAGGGCATACAATGATCTGAAAAGCATTTATGTTTGAAAAAAAACTATTGCATTAGATGACAGTGATAGTACATACTTATAATACTAGCTCACAGGAAACTGGAAGAGTGGGAAGTTGTGAGTTCAAGGCCAGCCTGGACTCCACAGCGAAATTCTAACTTAAAAAACAAAATAAATTAAACAGGAACCACAACAAAAAAAAAGTGGAGGGGGCGGGACCGGGAGTTTGGCCTAGTGGTTGAGTGCTTGCCTAGCATGCATGAAAACCTAGGTTCAATTCCTCAGTACCACATACATAGAAAAAAGCCAGAAGTGGTGCTGAGGCTCAAGTGGTAGAGCTCTGGCCTTGAGAAAATCCAAGGACAGTGCTCAGGCCCTGAGTTCAAGTCCAGGACTGGCAAAAAAAAAAAGAGGCTGGGGGAGGTGCTGGGGAATGTAGCCTAGTGGTAGAGTGCTTGCCTAGCACACACAAAGCCCTGGGTTTGATTCCTTGGTACCACAAACACAGAAAAAGCCAGAAGTGGTGCTGTGGCTCCACTGGTAGAGCATTAGTCTTAAAAAAGCTCAAGGACAGCACCCAGGCTCTGAGTTCAAGCCCCAAGACTGAAAAATAAATGACTGTAATGAATAGAAAGTGATAGGGGCCTGGCTCAAATGATGGACTGCCTGGGACCACTGGCAATTGCAAGGCCTTGACTGAGTTCATGAGTTTAAACCATAGTATTGCCCAAAAATAAAGCAAGACAGAAGGAAGGAAGGAAGAAAGGAAGGAAGGAAAGAAGGAAGGAAGGAAGGAAGGAAGGAAGGAAGGAAGGAAGGAAAGAAGGAAGGAAAAAAGGCAGGCAGGCAGGCAAAATATTGAAGAAATGATAGTAAAACCCTTCAAATTTGATTTTTAAAAACAACATTCATTTGGGTATTCTTGTAGGTTCAGCAAACCCTAGGTAGTATAAAAATAATAGGAGCCATACTTAGATACATCATAATCAAACTTACGAATGACAAAGACAAAGCCATTTAAAGGAAGCAAGGAAAAGCTGATTTAGCTCTTACAGAAAGTATAATGATTTCAAATTTTGACTTCACATCTAAAATAGCAGAGTTCAGAAAGACATACTGAAAGTACTAGTAGAAATCAGTTAACTTGCCAACATAGAATTCTATATTAAGCTAGAATATCCTTTAAACAAAAGCCAAATAATGACATTTCCCTGATTACAAATAAAATTAAATATAAATAGATGGGCAAACAAAATATATGGATAAACAACCTGTCCTAAACATATTTTTAAAAAACAAAACAAAGAGGGGCCAGGGAGTTTGGCCTAGTGGTAGAGTGCTTGCCTAGCATGCATGAAGACCTGGGTTCAATTCCTTGGTACCACATACAAAGAAAAAAGCTGGAAGTGATGCTGTGGCTCAAGTGGTAGAGCTCTAGCCTTGAGAAAGTCCAAGGACAGTGCTCAGGCCCTAAGCTCAAGCCCAATACTGGCAAAAAAAAAAAAAAAAAAAGCAAAGAAAATCGATACCAACTAGTAACATGAATCTATAAGACACAAAAAGATATGAAAAAACTATCAGAAATTTAGATAGGTTAATGAAAGAGACTTTCCTTCTCTGTAGTTCTCTCTTTTCTATCTCATTTTCTTTTCCTTTTTTTTTTGCCAGACCTGGGGCTTGAACTTCGGGCTTGGGTGCTGTCCCTGAGCTTCTTTCGCTTGAGATAAACTTTCTACCATTTGAGCCACAGTGCCACTTCTGGGGTTTTTTTTTTTTGGTAATTTATTGGAAATAAAGAGTCTCATGGAGTTTTCTATTTTCATGTTTGGGTTGGCCTCAAGCCGTGATCTTCAGATCTCAGCCTCCTGAGTAGCTAGGATTATAGGTGTGAACCACCAGTGCCCAGCTTCTATCTCATTTCCTTAAAAATAGAATATTATATAAGCAATAATATTAACTTTGTAATATGTATTTATATAATATATTACCATAATGGAAGAGTATACAGGAGAAAAGTTTTTTATATTTTGCCACTAAATTCATGTTAATTTGAATTACTAGGACAACTAATAAGAACACAGCTAAGAAACTTACAGAAACTTGAAATAGTCTCACAAAAATATTTATTTAATACAAAATAAGGAGATAAAAGCAGAGCAAACAAATATAGTTGTATGGAAAAAATGGCAGATGTAAATATAAATCCAGGTTGTCAATAATTACACTAAAAGTGAATGGTCTAAACACATCAGTCAGAAAGAAGAGATTATCAGACTCAATAAAAAACAGTCCATGCTAGGCATGGTGGCTCACATCTGTAATCCTAGCTACTAAGGAAGCTGAGATCTGAGGGTCACAGTTCAAAGCCAGCCTGAGCACTAAAGACCATGTGACACTTATCTTAATTAACCTCTAGAAAATGGGAAGTGGGGCTGTGGCTCATGGATAGGGTGATAGCCTTGAGATGAAGAGCTCAGGGACAGCGCCCAGGACCAGCATTCAAATCCCATGACCTTCCCCCGCCCCCGGCAAAAAAAGAAAAAAACAGTCCAACTACATGCTCCAACTCTGTAAAAAAAAAAAAAAAATATATATATGTATATCTTAGATTCAAAGACACAAATAGCTAAAAAGAGAAAGAATGAAAAAGATATGCCATACAACCAGTAAGCATAAGAGAGCCCCAGTGACTTTATTAATAATATAAAAGCAAACTTTAAAGCAAAAAATCTTCATAAAGACAAAGAGGCACTTTAAATAATAATATAAGGGTAAATGCATTAGTTAAACCTATCCATTAGGTATGTACTCTTTGACAAATTCTCCAAACAACCGGATTTACAAAGCACTAGTAGCCAACTTGAGGTAACTAGCACCCATGGAAGAAACTATCTAAACAAAAAACAAATCACATAGCTTGAGCTTCCATGGAACATTTTCCAAGGTCAACCATGTGTTCTGCTACAAAACAAGTTCTAGTAAGCTTGAAAAGATTGAAATATATAAAATATGTTCTCCAAAACCATGGGATTAAATTAGAATTCAATTAGCAGACAGAAATATTAGAAAAATATATTGATTAAAGAAAAAATCATAAAGTTAGAAAAACATCTTTATTGAAAATGAAAACATGAGAGACCAAAGTTTGTGGGATTCATCTAAAAATGCTGTGAGGAAAACTGTATTAAATATCTATGTCAGAGATGAAATGCAAAGGGATTAGGATCACATATTCACAAGGCATTCATGATATACTGTAATTACATCAGTATTCTCAAGTTTGGTGGGTGTTGATGGCTCTGGCCTATGATCCCTGCTACTTGGGAGAATCATGGTTCTAAGCCAGCCTAGGGCAAAAACTTTATGAAACTTCATTTCAACCAATAAAATGTAGGTATGGTGGTATGCACCTATCATCCTGGAAGTAAAAATAGAAGCATAATGGTCTGGACCAGGCAATGCATAAAGATGACCCTTGTCAAAAAATAATAAAAGCAGAATGTGCAGAGGGCATCGCTCTAGTGGTAGACTTACCTACCTGACAAGTGCTAGACCCTGAGTTCAAACCTCAGTACTACCAAAATGATACTATTTAAACTTTGACTTTTAATAAACTAGAAACTTAAGAGTAAAAAAGAAGTCTACCTAATAAGAAAATAAGTAAAATAACAAAGACTGAAAGAAAAATATCAATGAAATAGAAAACATTAAAAAAAGAAGTCAAAAGTTGCTTCTTTGAGTATATCAAAATTGACAACCTTTAGCTCCACTGTCCAAGAAAAAACAAAACAAAGACAAGATATAAACTCACAAAACCCAGAATGAAAGAGGATCGCCCCTAGAGAGTTTACATCAGTGAAAAGGATTTGAAGATATATCATTAACATTTTGTGTCAATACATTGGACAACTAAGATGTAATTCACAAATGCCTCGAAAATCACTGATGATCAAAGATAAAGCTAAAAGTCAAGACAGACATGTCTGGATGATCGGTGTGTGTGTGTGTGTGTGTGTGTGTGTAAAAGATAAAATTAGCAATTCAAATTTTCCCCCAAAGAAAGCTCAGGTCCTGATCACTCCACTGGTGAATTTTTTTCTGCTTCCTGGTTGACTGATAAATGTGCTGGAATCTACTTTCCTAATGAAATGTTCTCCTTTTTCCTACTGGTCAGTATTTTTTAATGTTATTAGTCATTTTTATGCAATTATTGTTTATGTGGCAAGCTCTATTCGTTTTGTGTGTAGAATAACATTTTTACCTCGAAATTCTATAAGCACTCTTCCATATATTTGTGTAATTGCGGTCATGTGTCATTGATATTTTAACCTTTAGTGTTGGCTGGGATCTCTTTTGGTGTATGCTGTTAGCTAGGCATCTCACCTTTTTCTTTCTTCCCCAAATGGCCACCAGTTGTGCCTTCCTTTGTTGAATCCTCCCTTGTCTTCCTTTTTCATGGGAGATGCTGCTCTTGTTTGCACCAGGTTCTCTACTCCTTGGGTCTTTTGGGGAACTATCTGTTCTGTTTCATGACACACCTATTGATTCTGATCTTAGCATTACATTATTTTCATACTTCACATTTTAAGTACATATCAACAATTAGTAAACTGACAGAATGCTCAGCTTGTTTGGCTATTTTTGCTTTGCATATATAAATATAGATATATATATATGTATATATAATCAAGTTCAATACCTACATAAAGACCTCTGAAGTCATTTTTAATCAAATGTAAAAGCCTCATTATTTTGACTGAGATAGTGTTAAATATGGATGAACTCCGGAAGGTTTACAGGATGGAACCCTTCCATTTGGGATAATAATATGGATTCTTTTTTGCCCTCCAAGTAATGTCTGTTCTTCATTTACAATATGCATATTTTATGAAGTTTAAATTGTCCCTGCTCTATAGGGAAATGAGATGCAGATATAGGTATGGAGATACACAGATTGTTTTTGGCAATAGAAGGCTCTAGCTGCAGACCCCCTTACTAAAGGCATGTAATGACTGAAGATTTTTCTCATCTATTCTTCTGGCCTGTCATATGTCAATCTCTCTCCATCTCAAACCTTTCTAATCCTCAGCAGAGCTGTAGCTGTGCCCTACCAAGCCTCATGCTCTGCAGCGCTTTTATGTTAGTTGTCAATGGTGCCCAGATGTAGCCAAAGACAACCAAATGGGTTAATGATGGATATTTTATTATTAATTTTTTGTGGGTCATGGGGCTTCAACTCTGGGCCTGGGCACTGTCCCTGAGTTCTTCAGCTCAAGGCTACCACCCTACCCTTGAGCCAAGCCCCACTTCCCGTTTTCTAGAGATTAATTGAAGAGTCTCAGGTCCTTTTGTGCCCAGGCTGGTTTTGAACCTTGATCCTCAGATCTCAGCCTCCTGAGTAGCTAGGATTTACAGGCGTGAGCCACCACATCCGGCTGATGCATATTTTAGTGTAAAGTGGTTAGCTCAAGTTCATGGGTAGAACCTGTGGTATTTACTCTAACTGAGGCTGGCATGGAAAGGACAGCTGAGCTACTAGTTTTGCCAGGATGGCCTGTTTCAGAGAAAGTGGTGTGGCTTCCCATCAGGTGCTTTAGGAAGTGTGCACTGGATCCTTACAGTTTCTAACACACCAGGGAGCACCAGTGACTTGCAGGGGCCCTGTCGGGGACCACGGGAACACATCTCCTTCCACAAGACTCGCTTACCCCTTTCCACCCATGTCCTCATGGGCATGCATGGAGCAGCACAGGTCAGGGGTACGTGAAAGCCTAGCCAGGCTGAGCCCGGATGTCACATGGTAGCCGGGTTGCCTGCAGATGTCTCGTGGTAGGGCTGTGTGCTGTGGATCTAAGGACCCAGATGATTCTTGAGAAGCCAGGCCTTGGAGAATTGTGAGAATACTGTGACACCTCTCTGTTTGGGGGCTTTTGTTTGTTTGTTTTGGAAAATATAGCTATTTCCACAAAATGTTGTTTATGTTAACATTTAATAAGTTTATTAGTATTATTTTGAATTGAGTACATACAAAAAAAATAAAGTTCTGTCTTCAAGTCCAATACGGTAAGAAGACATAATTCACAAGAACAGAACCTCTGTGGGTGTCCTGCATAAATGTGTGTGTGTGTGTGTGTGTGTGTGTGTGTGTGTGTGTGTGTGTGTGTGTGTGTGTTCTACAATGTAAAAGTATTCTGAGACCAAAAACTTTGAGAATCGTGCCCTTTTAGGAGAACCCATGATTTATTGTTATGGCTAAATCATGTAATTCCTCCTACATCTAAATAGAGCAGTTTCAACTTTAGTTTTATTGTTAGTGGGCTGTAATTCTTTGTGTAAGTAGTTGTTGTGCAATGTTTTGATGTTTATAAATTCAAGACTTTAATAAAATATTAAAAATGAAATCCAGATTGAAGATAGAGAAGCGTTGGAGCACGTTTCTTAATGCTGTTTTAAAGAATTACAAGCATGAATCTTGGGAAGAGAAAGAGGCAAGAATAATAGCACCAAAGCATGTGGGGAGAAGTGTGTGACATTGCACAGAGACCAGAACCTGGCACAGCTATGGAAACTAAGTAAGAAAGCATCCAGAATAAAACAAATCATTTGTATAAGAGGAACGAAGAACAATTTGGTCGTGTCTGTAACAAAGAACAAAAAAGAGGCGTGATTGTGTCACAAACATGGCAGTGTTGCTTAGTCCACCAGAAGGCTCCAGATATATAGAATTAAATACACGAATAAGTATAAATAAATATAATTAAAAGCTGAAAATACCATACTTCCCACATTTTTCACGAAATGAGCAATTGTGTCCTGTTGGGATTCACAGCTGTAATAACGCAAAATTTTTCTCATCACTGAGGAAAATTTTAGACACATTGTAATCCAGTTTCTTGTAAAAAGCATTAGCAAAAATCAGAGCTTCCAACAAAATGAATCTGAATATTGAAAACGCAAATGAAAACCACCTAAAACTTCATCTGTATGTTTAAACACAATTGAGCCTTCTTAAACATGAAATATTTAATAAACTTTTCCCTAGAAAAATGAGTATAGGGCTTATCATAGCAACTTAAACTTATGGACTTGCTTGTTTGAAAAAAATATTTATCTACTGATAGGAGAAAACTTTTTTTGGAAAAATATATAAATCAAAGCAGTAAAATTCCCATCATTATTGATGAAGCCTCAACTGTTTCATATAAAAGAGTTTCAATAATTTACTTAAAAAGTGATACTCAAGACTTTGAAGATAATTTAATGGTTTCTGTTGGTCTCATGAAGCAGAAAGAAATGACATGTGAAATAATTTATCAAAGTGCATTGTTGACACATGAGAAAAATGGTTCTAGGGAGCAATATTTCCATGAAAACCTTATTAGATTTTGTACAAGTAACACCAAGACACAGCTAGAAGAAAGCTGCACTAGCAGCCAAGGTTTTAGGAAGATTTGGGGGTGTTTCAGTTTGGCAGTGAGTTACCGCTGAGCAGTATAGTGACGTGTGCAGAGCCTGCAGGTAATTAAAAATGTCTTCTCACCAGACATTCTGTGGGTTTTCATGCTTCAGCGAGCCGAAGGAAAACTTACAATAGTATTATCTGAGATTTAAGAATTGAAACAATGAAACGTAGAATTCTCAGGCCATGATGGATGGGCTAGAATGCTATGATTGCAAAAGTCATTTGGAAAAGGTACATACCAGATTTGTCAATTTAATTAAAATAGTGTAAAGGAACAAATATTTAGAAAATTAATGTTTTTTTAAAGCAGGCTTAAGATGTGACATTGTCCTGAAAGAAATGGATCCTTTACTCAACTCATGTAACTATAACCTTCTTTGCACATCACCTTTATAATAACTAAAAAACAAACCAGGCATCTCGAGGTTTGGGGGAACATGCCTGTAATTCCAGCTTCTTGGTGGATGGAGATAGGAGGATCATGTTTCACAGTCAGCCTGGACAAAACGTTAGTAAGACACTGTCTCAAAGAACAAGAGCATGGTGGTCTAGAATTCAAACTTTAGAACTACCAGAAGAGAAGGAGGGAAAGAATGAGGGAGGGAAGGAAGCGGGGATATTGTACTATAAGTTAATTTGAAAAGCAAACTTGCATACTGTCTTCACCTTAATGGGAAGTTTTACTAATTATAGGAGAAAGTTTAATGTAACAAAAATATTTGGACACAAGAAGCTAAAAGAAAATGGAAATTTAATAGAAATAAATGAAATATTCCTCAGTCTGATGCTGGTGGCTCATGCTTGTAATGTAGATACTCAGAAGGCTGAGATCAGAGGATCCTTGTTTGAAGCCAGCCAGGGCAGTTTCAAAAGTCCATGAGACTCTTATGTCCAATTAACCACCAGAAAATCACTGTGGCTCAAAGTAGTAGAGTATTAGCCTTAAGGTAAGACCTCAGAAACAGCACTCAGGCCTTGACTTCAACCCCTCCCCCCCCAAAAAAAATTCCACAGAATGGGAGAAAAATATTACAGAGAAATTGGTTATTTTTTCTTTTTTGCCAGTCTTGGACCTTGAACTCTAGGTCTGGGTAATGTCCCTAAGCTCCTTTTGCTCAAGACTAGCCCACTACCACTTGAGTTACAGCGCCACTTCCAGCTTTTTCTGTGATTAATTAGAGGAAAGATTCTCAAGGACTTCCTGCTCAGGCTAGCTGGGAACCCAAATCCCCACATCTCAGCCAGGTTTATAGGCATGAACCACTGGCACCTGCCTTTTATTCATGTCAAGAGTAAAACTTTTTCTTTTCATTGCTTTTTTTTCTGTACTACCAAGTGTTTCTAAATTTATAATTGCCATGACTTTGGTAGTCTAAATGGGTTGGAGGTAAATTAAGATTGATAGAATTTTTACGTGTGCTCTGAGAAAGGGAGCTGTGCCATGGTGCCAACATCACAGAATCCATGCATGAAGACATGTGGTGCCCTGTGGAAACAACCCGATGGGATAGATGATAGTGCAAAGTGAGACCTGGACCAAGATTGTGTTATATGGTACAGGAATGTACCTATATACAATATATATATATATATGTATATATATATATATACATAGCCTATGCTGGGGCTTTGTTGATGGCAGATACTTAATGTTTTAACATTTTTGTTATTTGTTTTTTGCACAATCCTGCAATTTGAACTTAGGGTCTGGATGCTGTCCTTGAGCTTTTTTGCTCAAGGCTGGTTCTCTACTACTTGAACCACAGCTCTACTTCTGGCTTATGGGTGGCTAATTGGAAAGAAGGCTTTCAGGGACTTTTCTGCTAATGGACTTTAAGATGCAGTCCTCAGACCTTAGCTTCCTGAATAGCTAGGATTACTGGCATGAGCCACCAGTACCTAGAATTGTTTTAAAAGCTTTAGTGGATTTTCTTTTCATGTGTAGAGGACTTAATGAAATCTCTTGATACTTTCAAGTTTAGGACATTTTTGGAGAAATTGCCGTAAGTTCTGCAGAAGCTGACATTAAGATAGCAGTATATGTGGTCTGTGGACATTTGAACACCTGCTTTTCCAGTAACTCACTAGATACCCACTAGTGATTTGTAGAAGAGGTATGTGCAGGTCCCGGGGGTTTGCCTAGTGGTAGAGTGCTTGCCTAGCATGCACGAAGACTTGGGTTCAATTCCTCAGTACCACATACATAGAAAAAAAGCCGGAAATGGTGCTAAGGCTCTAGTGGTAGAGCTCTAGCCTTGAGAAAGTCCAAGGACAGTGCTCAGGCCCTGAGCTCAAGCTCAGGACTGGCAAAAAAAAAAAAAAAAAAAGAAGAGGTATGTGTGTGTTTGTGTGTGTGTGTGTTTGTGTGTGTGTGTGTGCACGAAAATGTGTATGCTTACTCCTCACAAAGAATCACTGTTTAATTAGTAGTGACTTTATTGTACAAAAGCTAAGTGTAAAACAAGTGGTTTAGAAGGACCAGAATAATTGGATGAGCAAATTTTAACTATAACCTCTATTAGTTCAAGAGATTTTTGTGGTACATTGGTGAAGAAACACAGAGCTTTGTTTTCTTTTTTAAATGGTATTGTTAAGGAATTTTGCAAAGGGATTACAATTCCATTAGTCAATTAATGAGTACAATGCTTCTTCCACCATGTAACCCCTTCCTTCACTCTCCTCCATACTCCCCCCCTTGCTGGCCCTGCCCACAAGTTTCAGTGTTCATTCTTTACATAACAAAGACTACATTTATTCATCCTTCCTCCCTTCATTCTTGTGCCCTTATTTTGGCCCCCTAAAAAGACAACAACACAAAAAATGGTACCCCTAACAGCAAAATACCAAATCTGCATATCCTGTAATTAGTTTTGATAAATTGTATTTGAGATGTTCAGAGGCATTACACCTTGGGACTCCTCCCCTAAGAGTATTTGCCTTTAGTCAGTGTGTAAATGCCCAGAGTACTGTATAAGTTATCATGTCCAGTTATATTTTAGATCTAGCTTGCATATATGAGAGAAAACACATGCCATTTGTCTCTCTGAGCTTGTCTTACCTCACTTAACATGCTTTGTTCTAGGTCCATCCATTTCCCTGAAAATGACATCTAATTTGTTCTAATGGATGAATAAAATTCCATTGTTTATAAGTACCACATTTTTTTCTGATCCACTCGTTTATTTGTAGGGCATCTGGGCTGTTTCTGTAACGTGGTTATTGTGACTAGTGCAGCGTAGACTAGGGAGCATGGATGCTCACGTCTTTACCACATCCTGACTTCGAAAGTGGCTAGGTTGTAGAAAAGGTCTATGTTTAGTTTTTTTGAGGAATCTCCAAACTGCCTTCTGGAGTGGTTGTTCTAGTTTACATTCTCACCAACAGTGCAGTAGGCTTCCTTTAGCTCCACATCCCTGCCAGCTCTTGTGGTTGTTCAAATTCTTGATGGTGGCCAATCTAACTGGGGTGAGATGGAATCTCACTGTTGTTTTGAGTTGTATTTCCTTTCTGTCCAGGGATGTTGAGCATTTCCTCATGTGTCTATTTACCATTCTTCTTCTTCTGAGAAGTCTCTCTTTAGCTCCTTTGCCCATTTATTGATTGGTTTTATTAGGGTATTTTTTTTGGAGGAGACTTAATTTGTTGAGCTCCTTGTGTATTTTGGATATTAGCCCCTTGTCAGATGTAAGGGAGAAATACTTATAAAATAATAGAGCTCATTAAAATAGTACTTTTTTGAGCACAGTATTTTGTAGTTCCTGTGTTATATGTTCTTACAAGTGACATCCTCACCCCCTGATCTTTACTTATTCTGAATAGAGTATTTGAAAAACCTGAGTATAATTTGCATGCATGCCATAAAATTCATTCTTTTGAAGTTTATGACACACGGGGTTTTTTTTGGTGTGTCTTCACCATGTCACAACTATCACCACTGTTGAACCCCAGAACATTTTCATCTCTTCTACAAGTACACATTATGCTGCCAGTCTTCATCCTCCCTTGCCCTAGCTCCTGCCAGCCACGAATCTACTATCTGTCTCCATAGCTTCCTCATTCTAGGCATTTCATATGAGTGAAATCATCCCTCTGTGGCATAATATGCCTGGCTTCTTTTACTTAGCATAATAGTTTTAAGACTCATCCATCTGGGAACAGTGACTCATGCTTATACTCTCAGCAGCTCAGCAGGCAGAGATCTGAGAGGATCACAGTTCAAGATCAGTCTGGGAAAAAAGTTAGTGAGAGATATCTTTGCCTCCCTGCCTCCCCCCTCCAACAGATAAATCAGGCATAGTAGCTTTTGTCTATAATCCTGGGTAATGGGAGGTCTAGGTAGGAGGACTAGTCTAAGGCCAGCCTGAACAAAAAAATAAAACATGAGGCCATATCTGAAAAAAATACAAAAACAAAAAGTTCTGGGTACGTGGCTCAGATGGTAGAGCACTTACCTAGCAAATACAAGGCCCTAAGTTGAAATTCCTATACCGCAATAATGCTTCATTCGTAATGTAGCATATTATCAATACTTTATTACCTTTAATGATTATATAATATTCCATCATGTATCTGAATATATACACTTGTACATGAATATATTGTATATAATGTATATATTTATGTGTGCATAAAATATATGCAATTGTTTTCTGTGCATTTACTGGTAATATACATTTAGATTGGTTCTACTTTTTGGCTATTAAAAATAATACTTAACACTCAAGTTCAAGGTTTGTACGTGAACACTGGTTTTTTATTCTCTTCAGGTGATGTTGCTAGATCATATTATAGTGCTCTCTCTCTTGCTCTCTCTCTCTTTCTATCTCTCGTATTCTGAGAAACTGCCAAATTGCTTTCCAAAGTAGCTGCACCATTATGATATGCCTGCCAGCAATGTATAAGGCCCCCATCCCCCTCTACCCCACCACTGCCCTTGTCTCTGTCATTCATTGTGGCACCTTAGAGGTGCAATTGAGTAGCATCTTACTGTGACTTTCATTACATTTCTCTCAAGAGTAAATGGTGCTGAGCATCTTTTCCCAGGCAGAGTAGCACTCTCTGTCTTTTCTGGATCACTCCCATTCCTTGCCTAGCGAGTTTATTTTGTTGGTTTGTAAGCGTTCTCTAGATGTCCTAGATGCAAATATGATTGGAAAATATTTCTTCTCATTCTGTGGGTTGTCTTGGGACCTCTTGCTCATGTCCTTCCATACAAAGAAGCTTGGAGTTTTGGTGAAGTCTGGTTTCTATATTTTTTCCTTTGCTTGTTCAACCATGAGGTGTTGTATCTAGCAAACTATTGCTTAATCAGAAACCACAAAGATTTACACTTGTCTTTTCTCCCAAGAGTTTTATATTCTTAGCCCATCTATAAGAGAAATATGTATGTATGTATGTATGCACACATGTATGCCTGCACACATGCTGGCAATGGAGCTTGAACTCAGGATCTCACGCTCTTGCTTGGCTTTTTCATTCAAGGCTGGAGCTCTACCACTGGAGCCATAGCTCCACTTCTGGATTTTTGTGACGATAGGAGTCTTGTGGACTTTTTTGCATGGGCTAGCTTCAGACTGTATTCTTCAGAATTCAAGCCTCCTCAGTCACTAGGACTATATACATAAGCTACCAGCACCTAACTAGTCTTTATATTTTGATCCATTCTAATTTTTTATTGTATGATGTAGATAGGGACCCAACTTGATTCTTTCACATGTGGACAGCCAATCTTTTCTGTGCCACTCGTAGAAAACACTCTCCTTTCCCTACTAAGTTTTCTTGCAGGTAACCAGTGGACTATTGCCATATGGGTTTATTTATGGATTGTCAAGTCTATACCAGTGATATAATTCTTTTTTCATATCACTGTCTTGTAGGTTTTTTTTAAAGATCTTATTAACACCATATTTCAAATGTCATGTTTAATAAACAAATATTCAAGAAGGGAAACTCAGGGCTAGGAGTTTGGCCTAGTGGTAGAGTGCTTGCCTAGCATGCACGAAGAGCCAGGTTCAATTCCTCGGTACCACATATATAGAAAAAAGCTGAAAGTGGTGCTGTTGCTCAAGTGATAGAGCTCTAGCCTTGAGAAAGCCCAAAGACAGTGCTCAGGCACTGAATTCAAGGACCAGGATTAGCAAGAAAAAAAAAGAAGGGACTCTCTATATGCAATCACTGGCACATAGATTTTTGAGCATAATTAAAATTAAGCTGAGGGTTTGTATGCCATAGATACATATCAGTCTATATAATATGACATTACGTCTATAGAGTATATATCCCATCAAAGATTTTTATGTCTATGTAGTTATATTTACATCTCCAAGACTATGTCCATAACCTTGGGTACCTGAATATTGAGTCATCATTCTTGTACTGTTTGGATCTAATATCCACATATCTAGGAGACTATGCACCTTTTGTTCCTTCAGTTTTGATTTCTCTCACTCATCATGATTCGCTCTAGTTTCATCCACTTCCCAGTGAATGTCATTATTTTATCTTGTCTCTTGGCTATGTAGAATTCCATTGTATATATGTATCACATTTTTTAGTATCCATTCATTTGTAGTGGGGCATCTGGGTTGTTTCCATTGCTTGGCTATTGGGAATAGTGCAGAGATGAACATAGCTGAGCAGGTATCCTTATCATATCCTGGGTTATGATGTTCAGGATAGATGCCCAGGAGTGGTATGCGGGATCATAGGGAAAGTCTATTTTCAGTTCTTTAAGAAACCTCCAAACTGCCTTCCAGGTTGGCTGAACTAGTTAACATTCCCACCAGCAGTGCAGCAGGGTTCCTCTTTCTCCACAATCCCTCCAGCATTTGTTGTTGTCTGAGTTCAGAATATTGGCCATTCTAGTTGGGGTAAGGTGGTATATTAGGGTTGTTTTTATTTGCCTTTTCTTTATGACCGTGGATGATGAGCATTTTCTCATATGTGTTTTTGCCAACTTAACCTCTTCTTCTGATAAGTCTCTTTTTAGTTTCCTTGCCCATTTAGTGATTGGTTTGTTGGGTTTGGGGTGGATTAGTTTCTTGAGTTCCCTGTAGATACTGGATATTAAGCATTTGTCTGATGTATTATTGGTAAATATCTTTTCCCACTGTCTCACAGTTTTGATCACTTAACTGTGTTACCCAAGCTCTGAAATGGGGAAGCCTTCAGTTTTGTTTTCCCATTTCACTATTGTTTTGAATATTCTGGGTTCCTCACACATGTTTCAATCAGCTCTTCAATTTCTGCAAATCAAGGCCGCTGGGATCCTAAAGTGAGACTAGGGCCTTTCAAAGCCACACACGCACAGCTTACTCCCATGTTTAAACTTAACTATCAGTTTGTCCAACTGTAATCTACAGACACAAGGAAGCCAGGAAGTAAAGCAATTGCCTATAATTGTTTTTGACAAACACCTCTAGAAAGAGACATTTTGCACTGGGTGAGCACCAAATAAAGACAGCCTTGAACATGGGCTGTTCCTGAGACCATCAGGAACCAAATACTGAAACCTCATGTGAAATGAGGCTTCAGAACATCTGATCTGGTCTGCTCATTCCAGTAACTATCAGACTCTTGTTCTTCCCTCCCTCACCCCTCACCCCCCCAACTGGAAATGTAGGCTGTTGTTTTTTAAAGCTGTTGCAGAGCTGTGGGTAAGTGTTCTGTTTGGTTGGTTTATTTGCCCAATATTTAGATAGTTTCATTGGATAAACCCTACCCTCTTGGCTTCAAGCCTTTGGCTTTTCAGAATTCTGAAGATGTTGATTCTTGATGAGTGACTTGTTTCCTCATGGCTGTTATGTAGAGGAGAGATTTGGGGAATCTTTTCTTCACCATTTGCACCAACATCAGGCAAATGATTAATTTACCTTTTTCTTTCTTTTTTTAAAATTTTGTATTGTAATTAATAAAAGGGTTACATGATATTTGCCAGATAATGCTTTCTTTTTTTGTTAGTTTTCCCATAACATTTTCATCTTACTAATAATTGTAAATTTTTTTTAAAAAGGAACCAGATCTAGGATTCATTATGTCTCTTATTTTCATTATTCTAAGTTACTAATTTTAATTTTATGAATTCTTCCTCCTTTAGGTAAACTTCTTGAAATGAATGTTTTGTTCGGTGATTTTGATTCTTCATTTCTTAATAAACAATATTAAAATGATGACTGATCCTCTGAGTGGAGTGGTAGCTTGGAGTTTCATAAGGCTTGATAGGAGATGTTATCATGGTTATTTTTCAGCCTGGAGCACAGTATGATTTTGTTTTGAAGTTGAGCTTTATCTATGAGGGCATTTTAATTTTCCAACTGACTTTTACTCATTATTTTTCAGGCCTTTCCTTATTTCATTGCATCCCAGTATGTAAATATGTCAGTAAAATCCTCCCTTTTGAGGATTAATTTTTGTCTTTATAACTGATGGGATAATTAATTTTAAATATTCTATGAATGTGTGAGAATAATAGATTCACCGAATAGCTTATTATGCTTCTTTCTCACATGTGTCCTAATCACTTCTGTTTCTTCATTTGATCTGTCAAAGATTGAATGAACTTTATTTATCATAGATCACCTTTATTGATTCAAGATTTAATTTACGTAAGTCAGGTATGTTGTTGCAAACCCATAATCCCAGATACTTGGAAGCTGGATGAAAGAAGATTGTGAACTTGAGGTCATTCTGAGAAAAGTTATTGGTACCCTGTTCCAAAAATTAATACAGCCCAGTGCTAGTGGGTCGTGCCTATGATCCCAGCTACTCAAGAGGCTGATATCTGAGGATCATGATTCCAAGCCACCCCGGGGAATAAAGTCTATGAGGCTCTTTATCTCCAATGAATCACCAAAAAAAAGCCAAAATGGAGCTGTGTTTCACGTGGTTGAGTGATAGCGTTGAGCACAAAAGCTCGAGAACAGCATGTAGGCCCTGAGTTCAAGCCTCAGGACTGGCACAATGTAAACAAACAAAGCAAAGCAAAAGGTCTAGGTAGGTGGCTCAAGTGGTTGAACACTTTCCTAGCACGAATGAGTCCCTAGATTCAATCCCTAGTACTAAATAAAATTAACCTACACATGAGTTACACACACACAGACATACACACACACGCACATGTCCATGTAAAGGTACAGTTGACCCATTACAATCAAGACAGAGCTCATTTACATCATGATAAGGGATCTCCTGTGCCCTTTCCAAGCCAGCAACCTACGCCCAACAGTCCCGGCCAGCAGTATTTCCGTTCTCTGTCCTTGTAAATGGTATTTGCTTCTTTAGAATTTCACATAAAGAGAATCATACCATCATCTTTCGAATCTGGCTTCTCTGTTTTGCACAGTTTCATCGTTGTTGCTGAATGGAACTTTGTCGTGTGGATGTACCATGACTTGTTTATGTACCCAGCAGCTGACGGCTGTTTGGACTTCTAATTCAGGCTATCATGATGAAAGCTGCTATAAATATTTGTGCACAGTCTTTTGTGACATATGCCTTCCTTTCTGTGGATTACATTGTATGTTTCACTTCATAAGAAATAGCTAGACTTTTTTTTCCCATAGAGCCTTTATATTTGGAGGGGTGGACGCCAGTGCTCTATTACCTGAGCCACACCTTCAGTTTGGATTTTTGCTGGTTATTTTGGAGATAAAGTCAAGTGAACGTTTTCCTGCTGTGGTTGGCCTCAAACCACTATCTTCCAGTCTCAGGCTCCTGAGTAGCTAGGATTATAGGTATGATCCATTGGCTTCCTCTAGTAGTTCATATTTCTCAGTAACAGTCCTGTGTATATTTTATCAAATAGATACCTGAATATTTCATTTGTTTTGAGCAACTTGGCTTTCGTATTTTTCATTTTTATTATGTTTATGTAGTTGTAATTCAACGTGTCACTTTGTGAGTACAATGCATCTTAATGAGTGTCACCCTTTCCAGCACTCTCCCCATCTCTACCAAGCCCACCCATCGCTTCAAGTTACCTGGTGCCATTTTCACATGTGTACATTGAATATTATGATTACATTCATCCACTCTTTCTCTCTTCATTTGTTTCCCCTCTATCCCCTTGACCTCACCCCCTCCCAACAATACATGTCTGAGTAGTTATAAATGGGCTTACATTTCAATTTTTGTGTCTATATGTCCATTGTTACTACACAGAAGTACAGTGGATTTTTTTGCCAGTTGTGAGGCTTGAACTCAAGGCTTGTGCACTGTTCTTGGGTTTTCTCAAGGCTAGAGCTCTGACTTGAGCCACAGCACCACTTCCAGCTTTTTTCCTATGTATGTGGTACCGAGGAATCTAACCCGGGTCTTTGTGCATGCTAGGCAAGCACTAGGCCAAACTCCCAGCATAGTTGATTTTTAAAATGGTTTCCCTTCTTTCCTTAGACTTGAAGAATTCATTTTTTATTTTTGTTACTATTTTTTTGTAGATTAGATTTTCATTTTCTTCCTTCCTTTCTTCCTTCCTCCCTTCCTTCCTTCCCCCCTTCTCTGTCTCTTTCTTTGCCACTCCTGGGACTTGAACTCAGGGCCTGGGCACTCTCCCTGTGCTTCTTTTGGTCAGTGCTAGCATTTGAGCCACAGTGCCACTTTTGCCTTTTTCTGTATATGTGTTACTGAGGAATTGAACCCAGGTCTTCATGCATGCTAGGCAAGCACTGTACCACCAAGCCACGTTCCCATGCCCTATACTTAGGACTTTTCTGCACAAACATGTATCTTATCACCAACTAAGCATAAATTTCTTTCCTTATGATTTGTATCCCTTTTATTTCATTCATTCTGTATCTGGTTTTATTTGTTCATTTGTTCATTCTTCATTTGTATGTTTGCTTATTGTTCTATTGTACTAACTAGCATGAAGAGCAAGTTAGTTGACAAGAGCAATAGAGTAAATGTCCTTGGCTTTCAATGTCATTCAATCTTTTACCATTAAGTGCAATGATAACAGCAGGGTTTTTGTCACTGTGCTCTGTCAAGCTGAAGAGGTTCCTAATCTCATGTTTTTCTTGAAGTTTTAATCACAAATGGGTACTAAACTGTGTCAGGTGTTTTCTGTGCCTCACAGGATGGTGCAGTGTTTTTCTTGAAGCTGTTAATGTAGTGGGCTACATTGATTTTTGATTCTTGAATCAAGCCCTACATTCCTGAAATAAACCCCACTAGGTCTTAGCATCTAATCCTTTTAATGCCTTGCTAAATTCTATTTGCAAATACATTTCAGGTACTTTTATGTCTATATTGATGAACAATAATTGGGCTTTAGTTTTCATTTTTGAACTGGCTTTATTTGGTTTTAGTAGAACAATATTAATGAAAATACATTTGATATTTCATTCTCTTCTATTTTTTGAGAAAGAATTGTGTTGAGTTTTTGTTCATGGCTCCATAAAGGTTTGATTGAATTCTTTTTCTTTTTTCCTTTCCCAGTATCAGGGTTTGAACTCAGGGCCTTGTGCTTGCTTGGCTTGTTTGCATAGGTGGAGTTCGATGCATCTGATCTAACTTTTTGCTGGTTATTCTGAAAGACAGTGTCTTATAGACTTTACTGACCAGGCTGGGTTTGAACCACAATCCTCTAGATTATAGCCTTCTGAGTAGCTGTAAGCATGAGCCATAGCACCTAGCTTGATAGAATTTTCCAGAGAATCCACAGAATTTGGGGATGTCTTCTGGGGGAGTATTATAATTAACAGATTTAATTTCTTATAAATTATTACATATTGACATTATCTTTTTTATATTGGTGAGTTGAGGTTGGCAAGGTGGCTCATGCTTGTAATCCTAGCTCCTTGAGGAGGGAGGGTCAGGAGGTTGAGAATAGGAGGATCTAAGTTCAAGGCTAGCCTAGGCAAAAGTCTTTGAGATTCCCTTCTTAACCTATAGCTGGGCATGGTGGAACTTACCTGTCCCCTGAGCTACACAGGAGGCTGAGACTGGTCGAATCAAAGTTTCAGGCAAGCCTTGAAAAAAAAAAAACAGATGGTAAGACTCAATCTTGGTGGCAGGAACTGAGTGTGGTGACATGTGATTCCCTTCTCAGCTAAAATAGGGAGAGTAAAAATTAAAGAATCAAGGTCCAGGGACCGGGAGTTTGGCCTAGTGGTTAAAGTGCTTGCCTAGCATGCATGAATACCCGGGTCCGATTCCTCGGTACCACATACATAGAAAAAAGCCGGAAGTGGTGCTGAGGCTCAAGTGGTAGAGCTTTAGCCTTGAGAAAGTACAAGGACAGTGCTCAGGCCCTGAGCTCAAGGCCAGGACTGGCAAAAAAAAAAAAAAAGAATCAAGGTCCAGGTGCAGGTCAGACAAAAAGTGAGGCCTTACCTCAAAAATAGCCAGAACAAATAAAGATGAGTCCCTGAGTTCAAATGCCAGCACTGCCAAAAAGAAATAGGCAAGTTGCATTAGTCTGAGCTTTTTAGTCTTGCATCTAAGTTGTAAAATTATATATGTCAGTGTGCATAGGATTTTCCTCCCTTCCTTTGATGTATGCAGAGTTGGTAGTGAAAGATTATGTGCTTTATTACTGGTGGTAAATGTATCCTCTCCCTTTTTACTTTGTTAGTATTACTAAAGATCTTTCAACTTTATTGGTATTTTTCAAGAGTGGGTTCTTTGTCTCATTTTTTCTATTTTTTAAATTTTTACTGATTTTTATTTTCTCACACTTATGAATCCCCTCCCACTTACACACACTTGAGTGGATTTTGCCTGAGGGTTTTTTTTGTCTAGATACTTGGAGTCAAAGCTTAGATTCTTGATTTGAGACTATTCCTCTTTTTAATGAATGCATTTAGTGCCATAAATTTCCCTCTTGGCACTTCCCTGGCTGTTGCATACCAATTTTGATAAGTTGTATTTTCACTTTGCTTCAATATAATATTTTTTTTACTCTCCTGAGTGTTCCTTTTTGACCCATGGATTATTTAGGAGTGGTTAAATGTTGTATACTTGGCACACATTTTGAGAATTTTCTCCCATGATCTCTGCTGTTGATTTCAAGTCTGATTCCATGTGGTAGAATGCACACACTGTATTATTCCAATATTTTGAAATCTGTTGGTGACTTCTAGTAACCAAGTTTGTGGTTTTTTTCTTCCCTGGGTGTCTCTTCCTGTCTATTTTCTCTCCATTGTTTAGGTTGGGCAAGTTCTGTTCCCTTCCCTCTCAATTCTCTGAAGCACCCCCAAGTAGCCTCATGCAGTCCTTTGGTGTGGTTATTCTATTTTTTTTCATTTCTAACATTTTCATTTAATACTTATTTGTATCTTCTGTGTCTTCACTGAGACTTTCTATTTCTTTTCTGGGAATCCCTAGTTTTCCATTTATTTCAAGCATGTTGGTAACTGTACCTTGATGCCTTTTCATGCTGTCTGCTTTAAAACATTCACCAGGAAATTCTCCTGTCTCTGTTGATATTTAGAGACGGATTGTTTGTTCAACGTGGGTGCTTCCTGTGTTTTATACACGGAGTGATCTTTTTCATTCAAGTCAGGCATTTGGAGTATTGTATTATGGGACTGTGGATTGTGGGCTTTTTGTTCTACCTGGCCACTCTAACATCACCCTGATACAGGCAGGGAATAGGAGCAATCGGAGTTTCCTGCACACAGGATGGCAGCTCTTCATGACAGTTGGGCTACATGGGCATTTGGGCTCCACCATGGCTCTATTGGCACCTCTCCTGCCAATGCTATGGTGCTATGGCTCTTCTGGATGAGGCTCATAGCTCTCTGGGGTTTTGCCTGACAGTCCTAAGGGCAAAAGATTGATGCTCCTCCCCGTGGCTCACATGGTCAGAGAGCAAATTCAGTCTTCCTCCAACTAGTCTTCCATTTAGGCCCATAGCAGATTGTGTGGTGCTAACCCACCCTGGTGGAACCAGCAGTTTCACTTGGCTTACTAATGCACCTGCATACATGTTCTGGAAACACCTTCACAGATGCATCCAAAAATCACCATTAACCAGCTGTCTGGGAAGTCTATGGGCCACTCAAGTTGGCGCATAAAATTAACCAGCACATTTCTGTTAGTTTTGCTAATAGAACTGCAGGACTCTCCTACAATTGTTCTTTGAATCCAGTCTGGCAAATCTTAGAGTTCTTTGGAGAAAAAAGGAATAGGAAATATCACTTCTGCTCTATCTACTCAGAAGTAGCGCTCCATAGCACTGATTTTTGCGTATTGACTCTGTATCCTATAAAGGTATTAATTAAATTGTAAGCATCTTACAAGTCTTTATTATGTATGTGGCTAAGACGCATATAATACAAGAAATTCAGTTTGCGTCTTCCTTTCTGATTTGCATGTTTGTATTTATTTTCCTGCCTTGTTGCACTAGCTACAACTTCTAGGATGACAAAGTTGACTGGCAGTGATGACAGAAAGCATCCTTAATAGAAAGCATTCCTTTTTACCACTAAGCAGTATTTCGGTGGATATCCTCCATCAGCTGCAATTCTAAAGTTGCTGAGTTCTTTTGTCATGAGTGGACATTGAGATTTTGTAAAGGTTTCTTTGCATTGATAGAGATTCTCATGATCTTTCCCTTTTCACGTGAGTCTAGCTAGAGATTAATAACTGTACTATTTTCTAAAGCAACTGTTCCCAATTGATTTTCTGTCACTTATTTTTTTTTAATTTCATCAATTTCCATTGTGATCTTCATTATTTCCTTTTTTGTGTACTTTAAATTTTGTTTATTCTTTTTTCTCCTGTTTTATTTTTATTTTCAGATGATAGAGTGAATACTGATTGAGATGTACTCTTCCCTAATCTGAGGTAAATGCCATAAATTTCTCTGTAGAGTCCACATTAGCTGCATCTAGAATTATTTTTATGGTGGTCTTGATGTCAGGATAGGTCCCTAGAGCTTTTTTTTTTTTTTCTCTTCAAGGCTAATGCTTTCCCACTTCAGGCACAGCTCCACATTCAATTCTTTGGAAATTCAATGGAGATGAGTCTCACAGAATTTCCTGCTATGGCTGGTTTTGAACCATAATCCTTAGATCTCAGCCACTTTTATAGCTGGGATTACAGGCTTGAGCCACCAGCACCCAACTTCTAGAAATTTTTAAATTTTGTATTTCTTTCAAAATACTTTGTAATTTTTCTTTCGGTATCCCTCTCTTCATCTTCCCTTTTCTCCCTCTCTTCCTCTCTCTCTCTGTCCCTTCTGTCCTTTCACGATGGGAATCAAGCTTAAATGTGCATATGGACAAGTGCTTTACCATCCAGCTATGATCCCAGACCCTCTTTTTTGTTTTTTGACTGATGAGTTATTTATAATCATTTTTTTACTTTCTAAATATTTTTCCATAATCATTTCCTGTTTCTGTTCTTGGTAATATATTTATATGTGAGCAGAAAGCATACTTTATATGACTTGAATTCTTTTCAACTGCGATCATTAATGGCACAGAATATGATCTATTTTGGTCAATGTCCCATATGCATATGAAAAATGTATATTCTGATGTTACTGAGGACCAAATAGGGCAAGTTAGTTGTTGGCACTCAGAATTCTATGCTCTGCTTGATTTTTGTTATTTACTAGTTTTATCAAAAGAAAGGCGAATGTTGACATATTGAATGTTAGCTGCTGTTTGGTACCTGTCTTCTATTATCTCAACTTTTGCTCCATGGAGTTTGAAGTCTGTGCACAAGGCACATAAACCATTAAGACTGCTGCTTCCAGGTGAATCAATCACTTCACTGTTAAGAAATAACACTCTATCTCTAGCCATAGTCCTTGCTCCAAACTTTATTTTTGACGGACATGAATTCACCCATGCTAGCTTTCTTTTGATTAATATATACATGGCATATTGTTTCTACACTTTAATTTTGATCTCTTTTATGGGTTTATTAGTTATATCTATTTCACTGAAGCAGTTATTTAGGCCTTAAAGTATCCATCTTTGATTTATCATACTCTCTCATCAAGCAATATTAAAACACTTCACTGGTATATAAATGTCCTCCTTTCCATCACCCAAGGACTCAACTATTATTTTATTAGTTCTACTTGTTACAAACCCATTGCATTACTTTTGCTTCAAATAGTCAATTATCACTTGAGAAATTTAAATGATAATGAATTACTATTTTATTTACCCAAGTAGTTGCTATTCTTTATGCATTTCACGTTTCTATCTGCTATTATTTTCCCTTTCTCGGAAGAAATTTGTTGAACACTTCTTGAGGTTAAGGATTTTAAGTGGATTTTTATCTAAGCTTTGTCTGTTTTAAACATTGTTGTTGCAAGCAGCATCTTCTACATTGAGTTGTTTCTAGTAAGGATTCTGATGTCACTCTTAAATCCACTGCTTGTAAGCTGCTTTGGTGGTTGCTTTAAAAAAAAAATGTATCATTGTGCTTAAGCAACTGAATTTTACTCTTAATGTAGCTCTTGTTTGTTTTTACTGTTTTTTCATTACTATTATCTTTAAGGAGTTGTACATTCAACAAAACAGTTTATTGATCAGTGTTACCTCCTTCAACACTTTTTTTTTGTTGTTGTTGTTCAGGAGTGGGGCTTGAACTCTGGGCCTGGACACTGTCCCTGAGCTCTTCAGCTCAAGGCTACCATTCTAGCCCTTGAGCCTCAGGGACACTTCTGGTTTTCTGGTGGTTAATTGAAGATAAGAGTCTCACGGTCCGGGCTGGGAGTTTGGCCTAGTGGTAAGAGTGCTTGCCTAGCATGTACGAAGACCCAGGTTCGATTCCTCAGTACCCCACATACATAGAAAAAGTCAGAAGTGGTGCTGTGGCTCAAGTGGTAGAGTTCTGGCCTTGAGAAAGCCCAAGGACAATGCTCAGGCCCTGAGCTCAAGTCACAGGACTGGCAAAAAAAAAAAAAAAAAGTCTCACATTCTTTAGTGCCCAGGCTGGCTTTGAACCTTGATCTTCAGATCTCAGCCTCCTGAGTAGCTAGGATTACAGGCTTGAGTCACCATGCCTGGCTCAACATTCTTACCCATCCTTCCCAACCTAACCTTCCCCTCACTTTTCTTAATTTTGTAGGATATGCCTTGCATTTTTGTTCTTTCATTGTTTTTTTTCCTTTTCTTTTTTGAGGGGCGTTTTGTTAACTCTTTCTCATTTGTGAATATATAGATTTCGCCTAACTTGAAAAACTGTCAGTTCCCTCAAATATATTTTCTGTCCCCTGGCACATAAAGATTCCAGGTACAATTATGTGAATTCACTTGAAGTTTTCTACAGCTCCTAAATGCTCTTTTAATGCTTGTAATCCCTCTGGGTTTCTCTTTGAGCAATCTCAATTCTGTCTTCAACTTTGGTAACCTTTTCTTATATAAAGTCACATCTTCTGATAGCCCCTATCTCTGTGTATATTACCTCACACAGTGTAATTTTTATCTCTAGAAGTTTAAATCATTTTACATATATCATGTCTGCACTTAATTTTTTCAATCTTTATTTAACTCCTTGAACCCATAAAATATAGTTATAATGGTGTGTTTATGCCTTTGTATATGTATATATATACATATATATATGCGCACACACACATGCAACTATCACTTCTTAATTGGCTTCTTCATAATTGATTGTATTTTTTGGTCTTCTTCATAAGAACAATGATTTTTTTCAATGTCAGACTTGCCTGAAAATAAGTAACTCAACCATATGTCCAGTTTTCTAAATGTTTATTTCCATTGAACATAAAGAGGTTAATTTTATTCTAGTTTCTCCATTAAATGGTCAGAGTCATATAAAGCCTTTCATCCCAATTGTTTGCTTTGAATATTATACTTTATATATATATATATATATTTTTTTTTTTTTTGTCAGTCCTGGGCTTGAGCTCAGGGCCTGAGCACTGTCCTTGGACTTTCTCAAGGCTAGAGCTCTACCACTTGAGCCTCAGCACCATTTCCGGCTTTTTTGTATGTATGTGGTACCGAGGAATTGAACCCGGGTCTTCGTGCATGCTAGGCAAGCACTCTACCACTAGGCCAAACTCCCAGCCCTACTTTATATATTATACTACCATGTTATTCAGTGCCTAAAGTTCATTTCTCTGATTTTGCTTTTATAAAAATAACTTGGTCCAAAAAAAAACTTGGTCCTATTTTCCCATTAAAACTTTTTGAATTTAGCTTTATATATTAATATTGTCTTTTGTATTTCTTTTACAGATTAATCATTGCATTATATCTTTTGGCTCCTTTCATTTTTAAATATTACCATTTCGGTTTAAGCGGAATTTGCCCTTACACTCAATATAGTAGTCCTTGTCTTTTTTGTCCAAGAAAAGTTTGATCTGTTTATATTTATTGTGGTGACCAATATCTCCTTTCTTACTCATATTATTTTGGTTTATGTTGTTTTTTATGTATTCCCAACTCTTTTTTTAACATTGGTATCTCTTCAATTTTCTCTTTTTTTTCTTCCGCAAGTTATTCGTTCATTCCTTTTTTTTTTTTTTTTTTGGTAGGTCATGGGGCTTCAACTCTGAGCCTGGGCGCTGTCCCTGAGCTCTTCAACTCAAGTCTATCACCCTGCTTTTTGATCAGGTTTTGTAGTGGTTAATTGGAGATAAGAGTCTCACAGTATTCAGTGCCTGGGCTGGCTTTGAACCTCAGTCCTCAGATCTTAGCCTCCTGAATAAGTAGGATTACAGGTCACTGTACCCAGCTTACTTTATTTTGAATGACCCTATTTTATGAATGAAAACTTTATTAATCCCTCACCTATTTTCCATATGCTTGATATTTCAAAACTTCATCAAGACAGGTATAGATGTGCAATATTTTAATTCATTTTACCTTCTCTTCTTGGGTGCTTTTCTCTCAAACTGTTATTGCCACTTTTAGACTTACTCATCTTCTTTCATCTCCATGTACTTTTCTCTGAATTCTGGGAGCTTTTTTTCTGGACAGGAAATTTAAATTATTGATTCCATTTTCTTCAATTTTTAATATGTTCTTCACTGCCCTTACAGCATTTTAAAATTCTATAATCTGCTTTTCATCTTAAAGGAAAATGGTCTTCCATGATCACCTATGGAAAATACAAATTTGGTGCTAACATTTTTCCTTCTCTTTCCTCTCATCATTTGCTGATTTATTATCTCCTTTGGTTGCTTCGCTTGTGCTGGTGAGATTTGAATTTTGTCTGATGATTGCTCTTGTCTTGCTTTTGCTTCGGAAGCATAGTTGGCTGGTGAAATCCGTCAGAGAAAGAGGGAGCTCAAGTCTTTCCTCTTTGGACATGAACAGGAAGAAAGTCTATGGATCTGATAATCTAGCTGGCTCTTTGTAGGAATTCAATTAACTATGTGGTTTAAGTTGTAACTACTGATAAAATTAAAGTTAGTCATTTGTCAAAGAAGCTTACTCTTTTTTTGTGGAAACTGTTCTTTCAGCGCCCCCGTAACAAGGGGGCTGGGCCAGGCACAGGTCCCACCAAATAATTCTTGTCAATGCCAGTTCTTAATCCTCATATCTGGGTGGGGTCTAAATTCCAGCTGCTAGTAGGGATTGGATTGGATTTCTACTGAAGACTCCACAGTGCAAAGACACACAGAATGCATTCAAATATATTTTGCTTTTGGTATTTGAACTGGCAGGGGACCCAACACCACTCTTGTGACAGGTTTTTGACTATGCGCTTCAGTTTTGTGTGCCATCCCAGAGTGCATCTCAAGGGAAGACCAAATATAGCAGCCAGGTTCTCTGCGTGCTGCTGTAGCAGCTCTATAAGCCTTGACTTGCCCCTCATAACCAGTAAATGGATCTCCACAGTCATTATGTGCTCTGAGTTTAGGTATATGCAAGTTTGTTTCTCTTCGTTCCTTAGGCAAGTCTTTCTTTGCCATCCATCCATCCATCCATCCATCCATCCATCCATCATGTTTTTATCCACTTATGTGACAAATACTGATTGAGATATACAAGCTCAGTGATGAAAGAGACAGATGTGGATCTGGCAACCTACAGCACGGTTGTGTGGTTGTGTCGTGTGACGGGAGGGCTTTTATCACGTATACACAAATCTCTAGCACAGCATATTGCTTCACAATACCTTGTGTTTCAGGGCTGACAGAGATGCTTTTCGTCTTTTGTGAATTTGATGGGATCTTGAATATAAGGACACATTAATCCAAAAAGAAGAGGTGGAGGAGGAGGAGGAGGAGGAGAAGGAGGAGGAGGAGGAGGAGGAGGAGGAGGAGGAACAAAACACAGTTCATCACAGAAATGCTCCAGGCCTACTAGTCTCAGATAGCTCACATGTCCAGTTTGATTAACCCAGGCATTCTGGCTTTGAGTGGTAATCCCATGAGCTTTCTAAGATTCCCTCCCCTTCTCAAGTCATACGACGGGGCAATATCTTTTCCACGTTAACTTTTCCCCCTTTTTGGTATTACTGGGATTCTAATTTACCAAGCAAGTGCCCTACTATTTGAGCTACACCTAGCCCTCTTGCTTTATTTTGTGAATGGGATCTTGCCTTTATGCCTAGACCATCCTGGCCTGTGATTTCCCTATCTATACTTCCCACATAATTGTGATGACAGTCATGTGATTCCATTCCCAGCTCTTATTTGTTGAGATGAGGTCTTGTGAACCTTTTGCCCAGGCTAGCCTTGAATCCTTAGCTGCCTCCAAAGTATTTGGGAATCCAGGTGTGGGCAATATGCCCAATGTGTGGAATATAGAATACAATTTTTAGTGTATAAGACTTACATGTCAGGCATGCTGGTATATGTCTAAAATCCTCCTTATATAAGGGGAAGATAGTGAGAGACTCTTTTTTTTATTTTTTTTTTTGCCAGTCCTGGGCTTGAGCTCAGGGCCTGAGCACTGTCCTTGGACTTTCTCAAGGTTAGAGCTCTACCACTTGAGCCTCAGCACCACTTCTGGCTTTTTTCTATGTATGTGGTACCGAGGAATCGAACCCGGGTCTTCGTGCATGCTAGGCAAGCACTTTAACCACTAGGCCAAACTCCCGGCCCAGTGAGAGACTCTTGATTAGAGGTCAATATAAGCAGAAAGCTAGTAGCATTCCATCTCCACAAATAAGCCAAATATGGTTGTACATTACTTTAATCCCAGCTATGTGGTAGGTATAAAAAGGAGGGTTACTATGAACGCTGGTCACTGGCAACCTCAAGACACTATTTGAAGAATAAATAAAAGCAAAACAGTTCAGGATATAGGTCAAGTGGAAGAGTTGCTACCTAGAAAGAGTGAGAATCTGAGTTCAAACCCCAGTACTGTAAAAAAAAAAAAGATGAAATTTAGCATTTTAAGTGAAATAAATATATATGAGTAATTTGCCACCACTGTATAACATGAATTATATCCATTTCTTTCTTTTTATAATTTAACACACCATAATTCAATTATTTTTGTTTGGATGGCAACCCAGCATTGTTTCCTCTCAAGTTCCTGCCCTTCCTTTTAGAATGTAGTGTTCTCTTCCCCACATCATAATTCCTACACCAGCTGATGGAAGACTTTCAGGAGCTCTGGGTTTTGAACTTAGTTCCTGTGAATTCCCAGAAAGAGGGCCAATAGGTGGGGAAGCATAGACTTTTGGGGGCTCCTGTGAAATATTTGGACTTTTCCCACGCGATGGGCCATGTGACTATGATGCTGGAATTTTATTGTAAAATCAGTTTCAGCTCAACTTGTTGATTTGCTTCCATGAATGCTAGGCATTCTTTTATGCGTATTGATCATTACTCTTTATTTCCTTTTCAGAGAATTGTCTGGTCTTGCCTTTGGCTCATTTATTTGTCTGGCCTTGGGGTATTCTTAGGGTTTTAATGAGCTTTGTACTGTCTAGACAAAGTTCTCCTAAGCCTTGGGTCCCACGGGGGTGTGAGGACGTCAGTAGTGCTGTGAGAGCAAGAGCACCGTTTGTGTCAGCGTCTGTGTATGTCTGTGCTGATGGTGAGGCACGTGTGTACCTGTGCATGTGTGCCTGTAGGCAAACATGAAGGAATGCTGAGCTTTATTATTATTATTATTATTTTTTGCCAGTCCTGGACTTGAGCTCAGGGCCTGAGCACTGTCCTTGGACTTTCTCAAGGCTAGAGCTCTACCACTTGAGCCTCAGCACCACTTCCGGCTTTTTTGTATGTACGTGGTACCAAGGAATCGAACCCGGGTCTTCGTGCATGCTAGGCAAGCACTTTAACCACTAGGCCAAACTCCCGGCCCCTGAGCTTTATTTTTTACATAAAAAGATCAAGTTTTTAAAAAGGTTAGGCTGATGTGATGCCACAGGCATACTGGTAATCCTAGCATTTGGGAGACAGAGGCAAGAGGGTCATGAATTGTAGGCCAGCCTTTTATGTGGTTATCTAGACAGACTTCATCTAAGGAGAAAGAGGTGGAAGAAGAGGAGGTGGTGGTGGAGGACTGTGGAAAGAAGGTAAAGAATGAGGGAGAGAAAAAGAGGAAGGAATAGAGAAAGAAAGAAGGAAAGGAGGAAGAGTAAGAAAGGAAGAAGGAAGGAAAGAGGAGAGTACGGAGGAGGAGATAAAAAAAAAAGGTAAAGAAGGAGAAGAAAGCAAAAACAGAGCTTAATATGTAGTTCCGGCCTTGTCATGCCCGAGGCCTTGGCCTCAATCCCTAGTGTGGGGAAAAGAGTTAAACTCTCAGTTGATACAAATCTTTTCCTAGCATAGTATTTTAATCTTTTTCTTTCCGTGTTGGTATAGGCATAGATCTGACATCTTAGTCTGTCAACTTTTCCTCTTTGTAATTTATTCCATTTCCTTTCCCGGTGGCTTATGATTATTTCTTAGAAAGGATAAATATAGACAGTACATGACTTGTCATTTTGACTTTGCATTGTTTCGAGTTCTGTAAGAAATCCCTTTTATATTAAAACATCAAATTATAATCTTTAGACTTTCCCATTGAGAAACACGGTGGGTGTGTTTTTCCCCCCATTATTCAAGTTTTCTATTATGCTCTCCTGGAAAACATTGAATTATTTTCTGTGCTTTATGTCTTATTGTTTTATTATTTATACTTGATGGTGAACTGGATCTCATTTTAGAATTTGTTTTTTGTCCTGTTTTATATTTCTTTAGGAAAGCTACTGTTTTTTCTCCAAATACTTATTATGTATCCATGACATCCGTTTAGTTATTAACCCTTTGTATGGTCACAGTATTGCTCTGGATGAGAATACTAGATTTTCTTTTCAAGTGTGTTGTCTGTGAATGAAGTGCTCCTCCAACTTTGCTAATAATTACTCCTATGGTTTCTTTTTCATGTCTTATCACATCAGCCTGAATTACTAGTATCATATTCCACATTGGAGTGATGATTCTTGCTTGTCTCATTACCTCTTCTAAAGGGAATATCTACCAGATCTTCCTATAAAAAATATTGGCAAAAAAAATATTGGCTTCATTTTTTTAAATAGATCTGTAATATGATACAAAGTGTCATCTTTTTCCTGGTTTATGAAATATTTTGACATCCGTGGAAATAAAAAAAATGGCATGCACCAGAATGGCCATCTGGTTCCTATTATTCAGTCGGGGGTGCGAGGTGCTGTATTAATAGATATCGTTGTGCTGACCCTTTTGCCTGGTTGGAGAAACCTGCCACAGTCATGGTGTTTTAGTTCTTAACACGCATCTGCACATTATCTTCAGGGACTGTATTCTTAAATGATAGTGGATCCTGTTTCTTTCTCAGAACAATTCTGTATCAGAGCTTAAAATCAGAACTCTTTGCCTTGCAAAATGAATTAGCAGATTTTTTTCTTACCATTTTCTTTATATGTTAAAGGATAATTTGTGTAACATAGAAATGCAGTGTTCTGTAAAATTTGGGTCGATTTCTCTAGAGACACCCGAATGGCTACAAACTGTCTTCTGCAGAAATGAATGTTCCTGAATAAATATCCCCCTCTTAAATTCTTCCTCACCTATTAGTCTATCCCACATTTTTGTGTCTGTTGGGTACGTTTATAATTCAGTAATCTACCACCTGTTTGAGACTTTCAAACAAATTTGTTATAGAATTCTGAATGCCATTCCCTCCCCCTCAATATTTTGTATTGTTAATGCTCTCCTGCCTGGTTTCTCCCACCAGCTTTGTACCCACCTGGGAGGGCCCTGGAAGAGGAGGCGTACCTTGGAAATAGATTTGCAGGTGGCTTATTAAGCCCTGCCTGCCAACCCCGTCTGAGCCATTGCCCCATTCTACAGGTGATGGACTGACCAACCATGCAAAGCAAGCAGCTCAGTGGCAAAAAAGGGTACTCATTCCCCACAGGCTACTGCCCCTCGTCTTTACTCTGTGCCTCCTGCACCCTTCCACCCCCAGACACACCACCCTCCTGCCCCTCTCAGGAAGCAGTCCAGGGCCTCCCCAAAGCCCCAGAGCAGAGGCCATCACTCAGAGGAGCCAGCAGGGATGGCTGCTGGCTCACGGGCGACTTATTGCCTCATCACTCACTCCCTGTCAAGTCTTATTGCTCCAACATCTCCTAAATGACAAAGTTGGATTCATTAAGTGTAAATTCAATCAAACTTGAAAGGGAGAGAAAATAAAAGTGACAGGGAGTAAGAGAAATGGAAGAGCTAGTACGCCTTGTTGCTCTTTTTAGGAGAGGCCCTGAGCTTGCACTAATGTTTGCTCCCAGCGACAGGAGGCAGGCAGAGCAGGAGGCTGCTCTGAGTGAGGCTAACCCTGGGTCAAGCTCAAGTTCAAGTGGTTTGCGAGAAGGAAGCCATCAGCTGACTCTCCTCAGCTCTCCTTTTGGGGTTGCTTCCACCACATGCAATTGCAGTGAGCATGTGATGGTGTTCTATGCAATCTGGAAGGCTCCTGTCTACTAGACCCTTCCTGCTGCTTAAAGAAGCCCAAAGCACATGGTAAGAAAATGCTGGCATGGGCCTGCCCATGCAAAGGTGGGGAAGAAGTGGGCAGAGCAGGCAGGACAGAGATGGCTAGGGTTCTAAGAGCTGTGACTCCGATGTGCACAGGTGTGTATAGAAGTGCATGCATGTGTGCATGTGTGTCCGTGTGTGAGCACATGCATGCACATGTGTGTGCATGTATTCTATGTGTGCGTGCATCTGTGTGTAAGAAGACCCTGTTTTATTTAATTTTTAATTATCCTTAAGTAGTTACACAAAGGGGTTCCCGTTCAACACATCAGCTTGTGAGTCAAATGCATCTGGATCAATGTCACCCCTTTTTATCATTCTCTCTTTCATCATTTAAATAACAATATGACTGAGCTATGGCAGGTGTATGCTTTTTAAAAAAAAACTTTTAAAGGATTATCTTCTTTTCCTCCCACTAAATTGATTTAATGACTTACTATTAAGGGCCAGGCTAAGGTGGCCAAGCCAGGGTCACAGCTGGAGCAAGACCCAGGCCTCAGACCTCATGTCTACCCTGCATGCTTCCTGGCCAGAGGTCTGGCTTAGGGCCACTACCCCCAAAGCCTAGGGAAAGGCAGGAAGGGGATGGAAGACCCCAGGCTCCAGTAACAGGGGAAAAGAATCACAGAAGTGATTGCACCCAGTAGGAGCAATAGAGATTGAATGAAGGAAAGCAGTCAGGAACTACTCCAACCATGTTGCCATGGGTCCTTGGAGGGAGCCTCCCCCTTACCATTACAGGGGTGTGAATGGAGTGGGAGGCTAAGGTCCCAGCTTACTGCTTAAAGGGTTAATAGGAAATTCCCTTGGGCATCCCCTTGGCCGCTTTGAAGCACTGCCACCTGCTGGTCACTCCCTCTCACTACACCCCCCCATTGCTTGCTGAAGTCTCACCCACACCAAGACAAGGTCTCAGATCTGCAGAGCAACCATGAGGGAAAAGTAGGTTCTCTTATATCAATCAGATATGAGGAAATAAATTGAGGGTCAGAGTGATCAAGTGACATACTCAAGGACACATAGGAATACCACGAAAGGCTCTTTCTCCTCATTCTAAGTAAGGCCAGCAGGCCAAAGGCTGAAGAGAGGGGTGGGGATGTGGACTTAGCCTGGTCAGAGGGGAGAAGGCAGGAACAACTTGCCTGGGTGGGTCTAAGACATACAGTCAGGGGTGACACAATTCATTCTTTTCAGCTTGCTTTGGATGCCCAGACCCAGGTAGATGGGCAACTTCACACAATGACGTCCGGTTTTGTATTGCATGAGGTATTAGGAAGATGGGACCTGTTACCAAGCTAATTTGGTTCATATAATCAGCAGAATTGTCATGCTCAGACCCTGGCACAACAGGGCTGATTTTGCGTCCCTTCACAAAGCAATAAGCAAATGTAGGGGGTGAAAGTGGTAGGAGCAGAGAGCAGATTCTTCTGTCAGATTCCATCTGCACCTTCTTTATGGCCACTTGACCTGGGATGCCACTGAAATGATCTTCGTGCTCCCTGTATCCTGGAAAACTTGCCTCACTTTCTTCTGTATAGATAGGAGCAGCTCCTATCTGCCTGCAATGAGGTGGACACGAGAGATATTCAATGTGTGTATTAGGCTTGAGAGGAAATCTTTGAGCTGTACTGATCTGGGTTCAAATACACTTTCTCCTCACTCATTTTGACATGCTAGTCCAGCCTGCCTCTTCTGTGCCTTCCCTATCCTGGAGGCTGCCCCAGGTGACTTGTGTTCAAGGTCAGAGCAGGCATGGGGGTTTGCTGGAGGAGAAAGGCAGGTGGATATCTACTTGGAGGTAAGGACGGACAACTCTGCTCTTCTTTTTATCCTCCTTAGAGCTGTTTGACAAAGCAAGGTCAAGTAAGCAGGACAGCCAATCAAAGGCAGATACCCTGGACCATCAGCTACTGGTGGTTGAATTGGAAGTCTTTATTGGAGAGCCAGCAAAATGGACTCCTATCTCACAGACCTGCAGCCCCTCAAATACACTTAACACTATTGCCTAACTGAGCCATGAGAGTAAGAGAGGAACGGAAGAGCAGAAAAACAGTATCAACAAACCAGATCACCTCCAATGGAGAGCTGAAGTGGGGTGCTATGGTGACCAGAGGAAAGCCAAGAGACATGAAGCATGGCGAAATGGCACATGAGATGGTCCAGGGATAAGGAGGCTCTGGGCCAGGAGGCAGGATCACAGTGCACCTTCCTGAAGGGTACAAATTGGTTGCCATTTCTCAATAATGTCCTATTTAATTAAAAATGTAAAGTTTTCAAGGCAGGCGCAGTGGCTCACGCCCGTATTCCTACCTAGGATTGCAGTTCAAAGCCAGCCAGGCACTAAAGACCATGAGACTCTTATCTCCAATTAACCCCTAGAAAGCTGGAAGTGGCACTGTGGCTCAAGGGGTAGGGAGCTGAAAAGGTCAGGGAAATCAGGCTCTGATTTCAAGCCCCAGGACTGAAAAAAAAAAAAGTGAAGTTTTTACTTTGATAAAGTCCAGGCTGTTAATGTTTTTCTGTTTTGTTTTGTTTGGGGTTTTTTGTTTTTGTTTTTACTTGTACCTTGTGTTTGTGTGTGTCCTATCTGAGAAACTGTTGCCTAATCCAAGACTGCAAGTATCTACAATGGTGTTTTCTTCTGTGAATTTCATCACTTCAGCATTTACAGTTAGATCTTTGGCCTATTTTTAGTTAAGTTAACCATAGGTGAGGCAGTGGTCCGCTTCATTATTTTACAAGTGGGTAAAAATTGCCCCAGCACCATTTATTGAGTGTTTCAGCACCCCCATGTGTTTCTGCACTCTAGACTCTGGGCAGTTCATCTGAACATCTGTCTCCTAGCCAGCATTTCTGTTACTGTAGTCTTGGAGTACAAATTTTAAAATTGAGAAATATGACTCCTTCAACTTTCTCTAATTCAAGATTTACTTTTGCTATTCACAAGTCTTTGGCATTTCCATTGAAATTTTAGATCAGTTTGTCCATTTCTAGGGCACAACCAGTCAGAATCTGGAAGGGATTTCACAGAATATCTACATCAACTTGCTGTATATTATCATCATAACAATATTAAATCTTCCAGCTGGGTCAACTGGCTCATACCTGTAATCTAGTTACTTAGGCGACTGAGACCCAGAGGAATGAAACACGTGGACGCTCAAAATAAAAAAAAATTGTGAGGCCCCATCTCAACAGACAGCACTGGGTATTTTCTCAATCCTGGAGATTTTTATTTTGAACTCAATCCTGAGTTCAAACCCCACTACTGCCAAAACACAAAACATTAAATCTTCCCATGAAAGACAGATGTCTTTATCTGTATTTAAATCTTCATTAATTTGTTTCAACAGAATATAGGTGTGCTTTCTTTCAGTAGTGCTTTGCAAGTCCTTTGTCACATTTATTCTTTTTTAAAAAATGGTTACTGTAAAGGTGATGTGCAGAGCGGTTACAGTTACACAAGTAATAAGTACATTTCTTTATGAACAGTGTCATTACTTCCCTCTTTTTCTCCCAGTTTTTCCCTCCCATCTCCACTTACAAGTGTTGAGTGAGTACCACTGTTTTATCTGTTCACACCTTGTGCCTCCTTATCTGTGTCTCTCCTTACCCTCCCCAGAATAGATAAACTCGCATATAAGATGAAAGATATAGAAATCAAAAACAGCGACAAAGGAGAAGGAAGAAAGGAAAAAAAAAACAAGGAGCAAAATAATATAAAGTCTCTTGTTTCCATTTCTTGGAGTTCATTTTGATAAACATCCTTTAAGGTCTTATTGAGGTGGTGCCTGTCCTGGGACTTGATCTCAGAGCCTGGGCACTGTCTTTAAGCTTTTGTGTTTAAGACTCGGGCTCTACCACTTTAGCTACAATAGAGCTTCTGGTCTTTTTGAAGGTTAATTGCAGAAAGGAGTCTCACAGACTTTCTTGGCCAAGTTGGCCTTGAACCAAGATCTTCCGATCTCAGCCTCCTGAGAAGATAGGATTGCGTGAGTCACCAACACTCAGCTTAAGTATTCTTTTAGCAGCAATGAAACTTGTCTTAGTTTCCTAATTTAGGTTGTTTATAGCTAGTAAAAACTGTGGAGCAGACTTTTGTGAATTAATCCTGTATCCCACAAAATGACTGTGGATCCATTGTACAAATGAGAAAATGAAGGATATGACAAAGTAAGTTGTCCTTTGTGCAGCTTCGCTGTTGCATAGAAATCCTGCTCACACAGCAGGCCCATTTCTCTCTAAGGCCCAGGGATTCACCACAGCCGCCTTTTCCCACCAATATGGCACTCTGCTGGGGAAAGAAGTCAGTGTAGACAGGGAAAGAGAGTGCCATGACCCTTACCAAACACCTGGCTCCACCTATACCTGAAGTCCACCAACCACAGCTAAATGTTCTTTTAGCTTACACTCCTTTGAATTGTCCTGCCACATGCAATCAGCAGAATCCTATCTTATACAACTAATAAAGAGTATGCATTTGAAACCAACTCCCTTCCTGACACACTGGCTGGGTGTTAGATTTTTTTCAGAGAGAAGTAGAGCTTGCAGTAGGTGAGCAACAGAGGGACCAGAATCCAGGATCTCTGGGCCCTGCAGACACAAGGAGAACCTCAGAAAACCAGGATCCGCTTGTGGGTCAAAGACAGACTTCCAGCTCTTACTTATGGGGCTCCAGCTGATCTTAGTCTCTGTGAGTCATGGTGTCCTGGACTGGGAACTCATTGCAGGAACACAGGCTGCAGAAGCAATCGTGACCTCTCCTGAGTTCTTACACACCATGTCGTGAGAATCTCAAGAAAGTGTGGGGAAGCCAGTGGGGCTGGGATGACCCACACTATGGCATAGCTAGGGAAACTGAGGCCAGGCAGAGTTCAGTGACTTTTCAAAAGCTCCCTCCATTCCTGGTAGGTAGAGTAGACTCAAATCTCCAGTCTTTGTGTGTAATATTCTCACCCACAAACCAGGGGAGGGAGGGGGCAGCCCAGCCTCCTTGGGATTTGCCTAAGGCCTGAGATTTCCCATAATCCAATTAATAAATGGTCCAAGATGGAGGGCCGGCTCCAATTAATCCTCTTCCCTCCCTGGTGCCTCTCAGAGCTCGGTGGGTAGCAACTCCCTGGAAAGGAACGAGAAGCCCCCACCCTGTACTCCCTCCTTGGGAATCAGGGGTCTGGAAATTAGCTGATTCTTGATAAGCCCTAATTATAAATTAGGTCTTATTATCTGTGGCTCCTGAAACTACGCTGGCTGAATTAAAACTCGAGGAAAAGGAATATTTCAATTAACCATATGAACTCAGGTAATTGCCTACCGAGGCGAAGCCTGTACAGAACAAGTCTTGGAGCAGTTATAAGGACGTGAGAAGAAGGGAAAGGCAGGAGGCGAAGCATGGATAGGTCTGCTGGCAGCAGAAATGTTGGGTGCTCTTTCCCCAAGGCATTGTCCTCAAACTGTCAGGGTGTTGGGTGAGGCCTGGCCAGCACTTTGGTCTTGCAATCAGGAGTTCGGAGTTCAAGTCTTTCCTCTACTACTGACTTCACTGGAGACTGACTCAGTTTTCTCCCCTGATCACGGACAGGACAGATGATGTGACAGAGATGGTACAGGTCCAATATGATGCTCTTAAATGGAGGGGGGAGAGGGAAGGGAGGGGATGGAGGAGGAGAAAAGATGGAAATCTTGATCTGACTTCAAGGCTATGGTGTGTCATTCATTCATTCATTCCTCCAACAAACTTTTCAGGATGCTTACCAAGTGCCCAACACTGAGCTGGGAATCACAGGGCATCAAGAAGAGAGAAGGCACAGACAAGTGTGGGAAGACAGCAAATGGGGTGCATGATAGGACAGGGCCTTCTTGTCACATCAGGGCTGTCCAGCCTGGCCTCTGTGAAGGATGGGTTGCATGGGGCATGACAGAGCATGAGATAGCACAAGAATGCCATGCTTGAAGGCTGGCATGGTGCCAGCTCCTCTAAGCAAGAGTCCCTGCTTCAGCCTGACACCAGTGGCTCATGCCTGGTACCCTAGCCACTCATGAGACTGAGACCTAGAGGATGACCATTTGAAGCCAGCTTGGGCAGAATCTTCAACTAACCAGCAAAATGTTGGCCTAGAGATGTGACTTAAGTAGTAGAGCACCAGATATGAGCAAGACAGCTGAGTAAGAATAAGATATCCTGAGCTCCAATCCTGGCACCTGCTCCCAAGAGAGTCTCTGCTTGCTAAGAAGTGAGTCCAAACAGTCCATGAGTAACTCTAGAACCTTCCGTAGTGTTTACAACAGCACAGCATCTACTGGGACCTGACCACTGGTGTGGAGAAGGAAGTCGAGGTGTCAATGGGTACTACAGTGGCCATGTTGGCCACAGAGAAGGGAATGAGGACTTTACTGCACTCTGAACCCAGGATACTGTCCCTGCTGGAGCTCTGTGGGCCCAGCTTTGAAACACAAGTGACAGCCATTCTCAAGCCAAATGGTGGATTGTGGATGAGTGGTGGAAGCCATGGCTTTGGGAGCTGGGATTGTGGCTGGGCCCGGTGGCCAGTACTTTCCCTCGCACACAAGCAAACTGCATCCCGGTGCATCCACACATTTAATTACAAAGGCTTCTTCAAGGCAGTAGATGTTAAAAATTAAGACGAATACACTCGTTTTGGTCCATAGTGCAGCGATTACTCTGGAAGTCCCAATTCAATACTGCATATTGTAACGGAACATTAACGCTTGCACAACGACCTCAGGACCCGCCTGGCATGCACAATCAGCAGGCCCTGTCCTGGCTCCCTCACACCCCAGGGAAACCAGCAAGAATAAAACAAAATAAAAGAAACCACTGACCAGATGCCCTGGGGGAACACTGCCTTTCCAATGGACACATCGACGGGCCTTTGATTACAACGGCTGCGCGTGTCTAAAGGCACAATGTCCAGACTTGGTTAAATGACCTTGGAATCCACCATCTGGGTTTTCCACATAGCCCCAATGCCCTGCAGTGGCTGTTCTCGCCGAGTCCACCAGGGGGCACTCCAGCACCCATCACCCTAGAGTTCCTGGGAGACCTCACTACACAGGGCACCAGGGCTGCTCGCCCCCCAACATCTGGGCACTCTGGAGACAGTGCCACCCCCGTGGGGACCCTACTCAACGGCCTTCAATGGCTTCCACTGCCCCTGGGAAAGACACGTATTCACATCTTTTGAGATTAATTTCTCAATGCAGCCCTGGTGGAGACCACATTCCGTGGCTTTGGTTCCACTCTAGCTCTCCAGCCCTCCCACACCGGGCCATCATCTCTTGCTCCTCTACAGGCTCCATCTCTATGCAGGGCCTTTGTACAGGCTGTTTCCACCACCCCTTCCCTCTCACTCCTCAGCTAGCGCTGGGAAGAGATGTTAGAAGATTCAAGAGGTGAGGTCCAGGGGAAAGTCACAAAGTCACAGGATCCCACCCAGAAAAGATCAACCAGCACTGGTTGTTATAATACTCCAGGCACTGCCCCAACATGTGATCCAGGTGACTCCCTCATCCTCACACCATGTGTGTTGGATGATAGCGACAGAAGACAAAGACAGCTTGGCACAACTAGGCATTCTCTTACATGCCCCTTGAGTGTTGTCTCGCTTGTTTCCCTTGTGGAATTACCCTCTTCCACACCCTTCAGTTGGCACAATGCCTGGCTCAGCCGAGGCAGGAATAATGATTTGTTGTTGAATGAGTGGGTGAGCATGTGTTATATCCTGAGAGCTCAGAGTCCTGGAGAGCGTTAGCCTTGAGAAGAAAAAAAAAAAAAAAAAAAAAGCTCAGGGACAGCTCTCAGGCCCTGAGTTCAAGCCATGGGACTCATACGTACACACAAAAAAAGTGAGCATAAATAGTTATGTGTATGTCCTTGAGGCTTGCAAAGCTTGGTATGTAGCAGTACCTAACACATAAATGTCATTTTTACCACCAAAGTCTACCCCTATCTATGAAGGGCTGAGGGGAAAAAAAAAATAAGGAAAAGAAGGCTGATCTATGTCAGACACAGAGCTTTGAGGTCTCAGAGGGTTGATTTCTTGCTTGGGTTTTGAACCATGTGGAGTTTGCTGAGCCTGAGAGCCATCTTGGGCTTTCCTCTGCAGGAGTGCAGACCCCAGACCTCCGAGGCAGCTCTGCATTTCCCTGTGTACCAGAGGCAGCAGAGGCGGGGGCTGGCCGGGGCTCCAGCCATGCCTGGGCCTGGCTGTGTGGCCGGGTGGCCCCTCCCTCGATTATTAATATAAGACCTGATGCCAGCCTGCTGGCCGCCTTGGAGTCCTGTCATGGAGCTGTCCCAGGGAGATCCTGAGCCTGGGCTGTGTGTGGTGGTGACTTCAGGATGCAACTGTCTCCTAAACTAGTCCAGTTAAGTCAGCAGTCCCTTCCTACCAGTGGAATAAGTGCTTTTGTGTTGGGATGTCAGGTTAGCTGTGTTGACGAGAGGATGGCTTACAGTTCACCACAGGACAGGATGGGATCCCTCTTGAAATGGCTTCACACATTCCCTCTGCTTCCCCCTGAAGATATTAGCGCCCAGTAATTGTGGCTCTCTAGAAATGTGGCTTGTCGCCTGGGAATGTGCGCCCCTGTAGTAATTGTGAGTTGTCTTGACGCTAATTACATAGGGGAGCCTGTTTAATTGCCAGTTAAATTGACTGTGTGTGTTTTCTCTAATCTGTGTTTCCGGGCAAGTTGGATGACATCAGCTCCTCACTAGGCTACGTGTGGATTTGGGAGGCCTCACGAGACTGCTGGGGGGTGAGAGGGAGGGGGAGGCAGTGGTTGGAAGGCAGATGGGGACACTGAGCCAGCCATGCTAGAAACTGAGGTTTGGTTGGAGGTATGGCCCCTGCACACTCTAACCTGAGGCCCTCTGGATTCTTCAGCCAGTGCTCAACCCTGATGGCCCCAGCACCAGTATAGCATCTCTATCCTCTCTGCTCCTTCCTAGCCTCTTGGGCCCTCTGCCATGCCAGCCTCAGTGCGCTCCCCTTCACCCTTATCTCTACGTCTGTGATCGTGGCCAAAGCCCAGCTACAAGGACTCCTATTTGAAGCAGTTCCTTCTTGGGTTTTGCAGAGAAAGGAAAGGTGCCCCCTGGTCCCACCCCTCGCTCTCTTCTGCCTTCTCTTGACACCATTTCTCTCTCGAATTTGAACTAGTTGAACCCCAGACTGTGAGTCCCCTGAAGGCTGGTTCTGCCTCCTAAGAAGGGGGTGCTTAGAGGGCTTGCTTAGTGATTGGAGGTGAAAACCAGAGGGAAGAGGAGAGAAAGGAGAGGGAGGAGGCAGAGATGGAAGAAAAGGGGGTTGGAGCCAGGGGATGCAAAGGGGAAAAAGTAGGGAGGAAAGGGAGAGCTCACAATGGCAACTTACACTTCCTGTGTGTGAGCTCATGTGTGCCCATGCATGGGTGCACACTTGTCTAGCACTTGGTCTGTACACATTGTGACTCTGCAGTACGTAAGGCACCGCCATGCCTCCCATATCCTCAGATGAGAAAAAGAATGGCCAAGTATGTGGCTACCACAGCCTGAAACAACAGGACCCAGAGTCTAGGCATTGTAGCTCTAGGGGGAGGGGACAGGAGGAGGGAGGCAGGAAGGAGATGGATGGGGGGCGAGAGGGGGTGGGGGAAGAACCAAGTTCCAAGAGGTCTGATGTTTCAAAGCATCTCCAGCCTTTCCCCACTCTCGCTTTCTCCTTGGCTCGAAAGCCAAATTAGAGTGGATTGCACTTCTTCACTTTAGTAATTTAGATAAAAGTAAAATTTTGTCTGAGAGCAGAAGCAATTATAGCGCGGGTTTTGTGATTAACTTGATTAGCACTGTTTCGGCTCTAAAAGCGAGCCCCCCCCCCACCCTCCATTCTTGGCTGGCATGTTGTAATCAGAGCCCCGTCTTTCAACCGTGCCACAGCTGCTCCTTCCTGGCTCCCCCAAAAAGGGTTTTGACATAAATACTTATTAGGGAGGACTCCAGTCTGTCACTGAACAGTGAAGCAAGGAGCGAAACAGTCTCCGTCTCCATTAGCATCTGTAGCCCATGCAAAGGCACTCGCCTGTTCTCCGGCTCTGACAAAGATCACAGTTATGCAGCGATGAAATATACATACATGATACAGGAGGGCTTATCCATTTTTAATTTCTTTTTTTCAAAGAGAAAACTCTAATGAGAGATTTTTATTTCTTTAACAGGAAAATGGTGCGTGGGCTCCAAAAGGGATTGTTGGGAATTATCCTTGGGCAGTTTTTGAAGTTTTCCAACCCCAGATTTCCTCTGGGAGCCCTGGAACTGACCAGGCCCTGGTGGAAACTTACATGGGTGTGGGTGTTTGGAGGAGAGGGGAGAGTATTCTGACTGAGACGTTTGGAGGTTTGAACCACAAGGCAGTAGGGTTGAGCTGTCTTAACTCCACCTCCCAGAGTGCTTGTTCTGGTTGCTGGCATTTGTGATTTTTCTCGGTGTCCTCACCCCTCCAGGTCCACTGAGATAACATGACCAGTGCTGCTTCTGAAATCCCCTGCTGCAGCCAGGCTCACCCAGAATAGTCTTTTAGCCATAGCTTCCAATCTACAGGCAGGCATTGCCACTGGCCCATTATAACAGTGCCCCAGGAATGGGGGTCCCCTGTCCCCTCTAAGTCTGTATGCTGACTTCTTTGACTTACCAGGGGGCCTACCAGGGTGGACCAGCTAAGGAGGCTTCGTCCTTCTGAGAGATACCATGGCAAGGCCTGTGTGCTGGTTGTTTCTAGAACTTTTCTGGGATCTTCTGACCGCACGGCTTGTATTAAAGCCCCTAATGCTGTGACCTTTGAAGTTTCTGTCACTGAGGGAAGCTTCTCCAGGAAATCAAGTTCTTGCAAAGCTCATCCCGTGATGGGCTCGGCTCACACTTCATCTCCCATTTAGCTTCCATATGAGAAGTTGAGGCTGGAGATTCTCAGATCTCAGCCTCCCACGTAGCAAGGATTGCAAGGCATAGGCCACCGGCGCCCCATGAAATCCTGATTTCAGAGGTCGATGTGGGCACCTGCTACCCATCAAACTGTTGCTGTGGGATACCAGGCTCTGCCAGCACTGGCTAGGTGAGTGTGTGTGGACCTGGGTGTGAGCAGGGCCAGCTGGGTCTCAGCTGGTAGGGAGCAGAGCAGAAACTCAATTCTAGGCCTGACTGGCACTGGGCTTCCCCAACCTGTAGGCCCCCACACAGTCCTCTCAAGCCACATCTCATCCCCAGCACCTCTCTGTATCCCGCTCTGCTGTTCTTGTTGTCAGAGGGCAGACAGTGTAGAGGTGGAGACCTGTGGGCTGCTGGAGCCCACCTTCTTCCTCCATGACTTGGCAGGGGCTCCCAGGGGTCCATCTCCAGCCTCATCGCCCCCCTCCAGTCCAGCCCTCCGCTGGCCTCTTGATTTCCCATCCTGTGCCACCCGCCTCCTTCCTGCCTCTCCCAGGGCGGGCTCAGGCCTGGCACCACTCCAAAACGGCTTAATCAGAACAAATCCTGAGAAAGCACATGTATTATTTATTCCTGCAAAGGTTAAATAATTTGATGAATTTCTCAGGACGCTGCCGGAATGCTGATGGCCTTTTGGAGAGAAGAAAAATACACACAAACACAAACACACACATAACTCAACAAATCTCTCTCTCTCTCTCTCTCTCTCTCTCTCTCTCTCTCTCTCTCTCTCTCTGTGTGTCACACACACACACACACACACACACACACACACACCAGCTATTGCCACTTACCCTGTGTTATCTTACACAGAAGACCGAGGAGCTGGGTGACACTGGTCCTGGGGTCCGAAGGGGACATAGATTTTCCTGCTCCCTGACTGGAGATGACAGTTCCACCCCTCCTTTTCTGGCACTGGCATGATCCATTACCTAGAGCTTGCTGTGCCTGTGATTCTGTAAATGGCCAGGAAAGCCCACTAATTTACAGGCCTGGATGATAGCCTAGCCTTACCTGGGCCACACTCTTCTGGAGTCCTCCCTCACAAGTGGAGCTGGTAGAAGGGGTGGGAGGAGCCATCCCAGGGATCCTGGGTGACTGGGACCTTGCTCATGGCCTCCTGGCAGACCGGTCCCCCGCCCCCGCCCCGCCCCTGGAGGAACCAGCAGTCACAGCAAGTCAGAGTGGGGATGCTGCCTTCACACACTTCCTCCTCTGCTTCTTCCTATTCCTGTTCTTCCTGTTCCCTCTTTTTTCCTTTCTTCTCCTCTCCTCCTCCCCTTCCTTCTCCTGCTCATCTTCCTCTCCTCCTTCTCCTCCTCATTCTCTTCTTCCTTTTCTCCTCCTCCTCCTCCTCCTCCTCCTCCTCCTCCTCCTCCTCTTCTTCTTCTTCTTCTTCTTCTTCTTCTTCTTCTTCTTCTTCTTCTTCTTCTTCTTCTTCTTCATCTTCTCCTCCTCCTCTTCCTTCTCCTCCTCCTCTTCTTCTTCTCCTTCTCCTCCTCCTCCTCCTCCTCTTCTTCTTCTTCTTCTTCATCTTGTCCTCCTCTTCCTCCTCCTCCTCCTCTTCTTCTTCTCCTTCTCCCCCCCTCCTCCTCCCCCCTTCTTCTTCTTCTCCTTCTTCTCCTCCTCCTCCCCTCCTCCTCCTCTTCCTCCTCTTCTTCCTCCTCCTCTTCCTCCTCCTCCTCTTCCTCCTCCTCCTCTTCTTCCTCCTCCTGTTTCTCATCTTCCTTCTGCTCATCACCATAGCTGCTCTGGCATCTGGGTCTTTTCCAGGGCTGAAGTCCTCCTTCCCAGTCCAGCAAGCTGGTGCTCCCATGTAAATCCCCACTTAGAGATGTTCCAAGAGTTGCCAAAAGACACAGCATTACCAGCAGAGCCAGCGCCTCACTGTCTATCTGGGCACCCTGCCCAGCCTGTGTTCCTTATGTTGCTGGGGCAGACTGGAGTGAAACAGAGCAGGGGTCTCGAGGCAGGCAGCCAAGTGGAGAGACGCTTTTCCTTGTGCAGCTGTGGCCCCCTGGGAAGTCACTTGCTGCCCATGCCTCAGCTACCCTACTTGGGAAGTGAAGGTGACTTCAGGCCATTCTTCCTAGGGTCATAGCGTGAGTGGCCCTGAGCACAGGACCTGGCTCACACTCAGCTCTGACCATCACACTTGCTGCCCTTTCCCAACATGGCCTCAAACCAGGAGACACTCACCAGCCTAGCCCAATCAATTAATTAATTCCATCCTTGGTCTCTGGACAACATTTTGACAGACAAAGCCACTGCTCCTGGCACACACAGAGTGCTGTGGGCACCCAGAGCACTGCTTAGAGTGGCAGAGCGGGAGGAGGGCACAGCTCTTGTTGGAACAGAAGGATTCAGGCAGAAAGGAATTTGATTCTGTGCTCTGAAACTCCAGTCTCCAGGAGCCTCCCTCCCATGCCTTCAGTTTATGCCCTAGCTCCCAGGTCAGAGCAGGACGCCCATGCCAAAAAAATTCAGCTAGAACAAAGAGCCCCAGGCCTCAGAAAGAGTATTCCTGAAAGTGAGAGATCCCAGAGCCCAATGTCCCATGTGAAGACCCTGCCTTTGCTTCCTCCTAGCTGGACGACCCTGAGCCTGTGCTTCATCAGGGTGTCAATGGTACCTTGTCTCATGGAGGTACACATCACCTAATATCTATAACTTTCTCACAACAGTCCCTGGAATGTAATAAAGACAGCTCAAAGGTTGAGAATCAAGACATGCTACATCATTTCCAAAGGCCAACATTACCTTACCACATTTCCTTACCTATGCCTCTGTGTGCTGGTGAGAGCCATGGGGGCACCAGCTGAGGTCACAGTTGAGGTCACAGGCTGAGGTCACCAGGCTGGGTGACCTTCTCACCTCCTTCATGCCTCATCCTGGGCAAGCTCTGGCCCCAGGGCCAAGCCTCAATTCCCCCTCCATCCAGTTGGACCTCTGTTGGCAGCCCAGACCTCCTCAGGGAGATTCCATGCTGTTCTCCCCTTTTAATTACTGCTCCCTTAATTGACTCACAAGTGGTATTTGTGTTGCCATCAAACCCACGAGGCCTCGTTGTTTGTGTGAATGACTCTCAGTGGAGAGGCAGTTCTACAGTGGGGGATGTTTTATCCAGATTTAACGAAGCAGCAGGCACTGGCTATGCAGTTTTTTCTCCATGACGCTTGGCTGGGGTACTTAGCTGGGGCTACTGTTGCCATGAAGCCTGGTGGAGCTGGGGGCCACGGGAGCCACGGAGACAGGAATCATGTATCATATAAGGCAGCTCCCTCCCAGAGTGGCTACAGCCTGCTGGGCAGACATCCTCAAACACAGAGTTCAGTTTCACTGGCTGATGCTTGCTGGGTCTCTGGTGTCAGCACATCTGGAGAGGCAGCTGGAAAGAATGACAGTGATAGGGACATGACATGTACCAGGACCTGGGTGCTGTCCCTGAGCTTTTTTGTTTTTTGGTTTTTTTCCTCAAAGCTACCACTTGAGCCACAGCTTCACTTCTAGCTGGCCTGAACCTGGTCTCTGAACTTTTGTAGTCAAGACTACTAATATTCTGCCACTTTGAGCCACAGCACCGTGTGTGTGTGTGTGTGTGTGTGTGTGTGTGTGTGTGTGTGTGTGTGTACTTTGCTGCCCAGGAAATCTCAGTCATCAGATCCCAGACTACTAAGTAGCTAAGATTACACGTGTGAACCACCAGTGCCTGGCAGTCTCTTCTTTAAATAAAAAAAAAAATCTGTTTAGGGAGCATGGCCTAGTGGTAGAGTGCTCACCTAGCATGCACAAAGACCTGGGTTCAATTCCTAGGTACCACATGCATAGAAAAAGCCAGGAATGGTGCTGTGGCTCAAGTGGTAGAGCTCTAACCTTGAGAAAGCCCAAGGACAGTGCTCAAGCCCTGAATTCAACCTCCAGGATTGGCAAAAAAAAATCTATTTAAGCCAAAGAGAGATGACTTGAAGACAGGATTTTTGGTGCTGGCTGACAGAGAACACGAAACAAAGGCCTGAATGGGCTTTGACCTTGAATAGTGGGTACCCCAGCTGGCCACGGCTGCCCGCAGCAAACAACTAGGGTATTCCCGGAGACGATCAGGTGCCAGATCTTGGAATATATGTTCTGTTGACAGTCAGGAAAGGGATCGTTTGGGAAGGCTTCCTGGAGGAGGAAGCGTGTCTCATGAGATGTCCCATCCTTGGTCCCTAATGTGGAATGAGAGGAGGAGGAGGAAGAGGAGGAGGAGGAGGAGGAGGAGGAAGAGGAGGAGGAGGAGGCCACCTCGTTGGGTCAAAGTTACCATGCCCCCAACCACTCCCCACACTCATCCGTCTGTCCCTCCCCCTCCCCTTGCCCATGACCCTGGCAAGATACAAGGTTGGAAGGAGGCTGTGACTGGAGAGCCACTTATTTATTTTCTCAGTTTGTTGAAAAGATAATTCAGTAGACATTATTTCAATCAGACCCCTACACAGCCTAGGAATGCTAATGCTTCCTCTATTAAAAAGGTGTGGAATAATTAGGACGCTGATGGAGACTGGGGCGGGGGGAGCATCACCCAGTGTTGGATGCTTCACGTCCTCTCTCCGTGTATCCCCGAGTGACAAATTAACAAGTAACAGAACAGCGGCTGCTGGCACTTAAGGCACAGGCAGCTCAAATTAGAAGTGAGGATTTTAAGACCCCTAAAGTTTTCATAGTTCTACATGGAATGGCGATGTGGGGTGGCAGATAGGGGCCAGGCACGCTCCCATCCCATCCTGTCCTGTGCCAGCACTGAACTAAGAGAGGGATCTGTGTGCTAATGGGGGGGGGGGGGTGTCATGTCATGTGACCTGGAGATGCTACCACCTCCTATGTGAGGACAGTGAAGGGGAAGAGAGAAAGCTAAAAATAATAGCAATTAACTTGGTCTGAAGATGTAGGAACTAGATAATTTTGAAAGGGGTTTGTTTGCATGAAGTAATTTAGCCCTCTCCACAATCCCCCTAAAATAGGTACCGTTGTGACCCCAGTTTTAAAGATGAATGGACTAGGGCACCGGTGGAGGCTGAGATCTCCAATTAACCACCAAAAAGCTGTGAAGTAGATGTGGTTCAAGTGGTAGAGCACTGGCCTTGGGTAAAAGAAGCTCAGGAAGAGCACCAGGGCCTTGAGTTCAAGCCCTAGGACAAATTTCTCTCTCTCTCTCTCTCTCTCTCTCTCTCTCTCTCTCTCTCTCTCTCTCTCTCTCTCTCTCTCTCTCACACACACACACACACACACACAAAGATAACTGGAGAAATGACCTTGAAATCCAAACAAAATTGCCCCACACCTGATCATCTTGGAACCAGAACCAAAAAGGCGCTGAGATGACGCTTAGAGCCAGGGTTCATGAAAAGCAGTAGCTGGAGGTAGAACAGTGTCCCTGACCTCACAAAAACAGTCATGCAGGTCCTGATCCCACTCGTGTCCGTGGATGTCACTTTGACGGTAGGGTCCTTGAAGATGATCCCACTCAGATGAGGTCTTGGGGTGGGAGGGGGTTCCTGATAGAAATGGGGAAACACAGGCAAGGTGAGAGGGGACAAGCCAAGGAATACCTGAGGCTGTGGAGGTAAGGGAAGGAAAAGGGGCACCCCCACTCTAAGTCGCATGAAGGAGCAGCTCTGCCAACACTTCTGTTTCAGCCTCCAGAATCTGAGCTGATCTCAGATTACCCGTAAAACAGGAAACACAATGTCCTCAGTGCCTGGGCAATAGGGAGCCATTGCTGGTTCTTTGGGAGTGGGAGGAATCACAGGCAATCCATATGGGGTGTGTGTGTGTGTGTGTGTGTGTGTGTGTGTGTGTGTGTGTGTACATGCACATGCGTGCTCTTGAGGCTTGAATTCAGCAACTGTGTGCTACACCTGAGCTTCTTTGCTCACGGCTGACACTCTACCACTCGAGCCACAGCTCTTCTTCCAGCTTTTTGGAAAGAGTTAATTGGAGATAAGAGATTCACAGACTTTCCTGCAGGGCTGGCTTTGAACCATGATCCTCAGGAGTCTCCTGGCAGCTAGGACTATAGGCCCGAGCACCAGACTCTGGCTACAATCAGTATTTTTTTTTTTTTGGTTAAGAAAATAAGAGTTAAAGACTCTCAACATTATTTAAAAAAATTTTTTTTGCCAGTCCTGGGCTTGAGCTCAGGGCCTGAGCACTGTCCTTGGACTTTCTCAAGGCTAGAGCTCTACAACTTGAGCCTCAGCACCATTTCTGGCTTTTTACTATGTATGTGGTACCGAGGAATCGAACCTGGGTCTTAGTGCATGCTAGGCAAGCACTCTACCACTAGGCCAAACCCCTGGCCCCCAAATGATTATTTTTTTTAAAGAATTTATTAACATTGATTTTTACATCATATTTTAAATGACAAGTTTAACATTCAAGTGTTCAAGGAGGGAATCTCTATTTACAATCACTGGGACTCAGCATTCCAAAATGATTATTTTTAAAAGACCGCTCCAGTGTTGTTTACAGCCAGGGTTCTGAAGAATGGAAGCACTCTGATTATCCTCATTTGAGCTGTGGCTGAGGGGTGTGGGGGTGAGCATGGCAGGAACCAAGCCAAAAGAAAAAAAAATACAGTCCCCCTTTGGGGACTGCAGTAATGATGCAATTAAATAACTTCATTCATTAAATCAACTCCCCCCTTCCATCCCTGCATCCCCCAGGGAAGATGGAAGGGTTCTGAGTTAATATCTAAAAAGAAGAAGAAAGAAATCAGAATTCAGGGATCAAACAACTTTTTTGATAAGGGAAGTGTTATTTCTACCCAGCCAAGACATCAAAGCTTGTGGATATTAAAGAGATATTCTAAATAATGTCTGAATATTTCTCGACTTCTCTCAGGGAGCAGGGCAGCCTGTCCGAGAGCAGGAATTCAGTGCTATCCCTGACCTCTCCTCACCTTAGAAGGACCTCAAGTAAATACGGCTTAGATTTCCTTTCCATCGGCAGCCCATGCATTCAAGTTCATTGTACTAGGCACAGCGTGCATTTCTGTAGATTAAATTGGCTAAAAGCCTGACAGATGCCGTCGCTGTAATTTGACAGCACTGTTCTTGCAGATGGCCCTTGTATCCCGAGAGCTAGCTCCTCTGTGACAAAGTCACCTAGCAAGTGAGTTTCTAAAGAGCCCATTGCAATTACTCCTTGATCTCTGTTATTAAGTAGAAAGTCACCTGCCAAACACTTCCTGGAAAACCGATTCCCTTCACTGACTGAGTCCTATTAGGTCATTTACTTGATGTGCACATAACAGTTAGCTTTCGCTGTGTAACGAATTGACCCGGAATCGAATGGCTTAGAACAATAATCCTCTTGTTCGTCGCATCTGGGTCTCAGGCAGTTCTGCAGTTGGCTAGCTGGTGGTAGTAGGTCTAGGTTGGCATTGTCTGAGGATTATCTGTGGTGATGAGAAGGTGTCAGCTGATGCTCCTACACACAGCGGGTGAGACCAGATTCACTCACATGGTTAGTGTCTTGTCTCACAAGTGTACTCTGATACTTTTGCCTTGCCAAAGCCTCATTGGCCAACACAAGTCACGTGACCCCACCTGCTGTAGACACACAGCTGCCAACTCCATGACAGGTAAGGTGCTGTCACTTACCAAGGGAGTACGCTTTGACGATGGGAGGAAGCCTTGATTAACTTTACAACCTACTTGACTCCCCTTCCTCTTCTCAGAACAAAATAAAAAGGTTAATATATTAGTTAATTATCTTTAAGTAATGGTACTACAGGGTTTCAGGTCAGTTTATGAGTACGATGCATTTTGATCCAAGTCCCCTCTTCCAATGTATTTTAACACAGCATCAGGCAAAGTGTTAGGTTCCTTACCACTTATCTTTGTGCCATCAGAGAAGTTATGTCACTCCATCAGGGAAGCCACTGGAGCCAAGTCTCAGTCTCAACACTATCTCATAGTTGGGTTTGGTTTTGATTTTACTGCTCCTTTCTACCAGTTGTGGAGAAGAATTTGTCATTTCCACATTTCTGGTACACATGCTTGGTTTTTTTCCTCATGTTTTGTTTGGTTATTTTCTGACCTCTTTCCCTCCCCTTGTTTATCTCCTCTATTGGGAAGCTCACTACCTTACTTATCCCAACAGGTCAAGTCAGAGTTGAAAGTTTGGTCGGTTGTGTACTTCTTTTATATCAGACAAGATTCTGACAAAACAAACCACAATCATCAAACCACTGGGTGGAAATTTGGCAATGAAGGAGTTGGTAGGCTTAGTCTAGCTGCTCTCAAATCTAAAGTTTATCTGTTCGAGTTGCCTGATTTTGTAATTGTGGTCATCACAATTACAATGGTGTATGCACCATTTAGAAACTGTAATTTGGGTTGAGGGGGAAAAATGAAGGAAGGAAACTTTTGATTCCTAGGTAAAATTTGTTTCCTTAAAGAAAGTGAAGCTAAGGAGCAGAGCACAATGGCTCACACCTGTAATCCTAGATACTCAGGAGGCTGACATCTGAGGATGGAGGTTCAAAGCCGGCCCAGGCACTAGAGTCCATGAGACTCTTATCTCCTATTAACCAGGAGAAAACTGGAAGTGGTGCTGTGGCTCAAGGGGTAGGGCGGTAGCCTTGAGCTGAAGAGCTCAGGGAGAGTACCCAGGCCCAGAGTTCAAGCCCCACAACGAAAGAAAGAAAGAAAGAAAGAAAGAAAGAAAGAAAGAAAGAAAGAAAGAAAGAAAGAAAGAAAGAAAGAAAGAAAGAGAGAGAAAGAAAGAAAGAAAGAGAGAAAGAAAAAAAGAGAGAAAGAGAGAAAGAAAAGAAAGAGAAATGAAAGGAAAAGAACCTTCTGGCACTGGAAGTCCCTTCTTATGCCATTGTCAGATAGGCATTGGCAGTACCCATTCTGGAAAGACATGGTGCTCATGCAGTCATTCATTCATTTATGGTTTGTATTCAGCAAAATGAGTTGACCATATTAACATGCTCTCATGTCAACTACTGGGTATAACAAATTATACAAAACCTTTGTTCCAGCTGGGTGCCGGAGGCTCACTCCTAAAAATCCTAGCTACTCAGGAGGCTGAGACCTGGAGGATCATAGTTCAAAGCCAGCCTGGGTTAAAAAAAAAGTTCAAGAGGTGTTATCACCAGAAAAAGGCTAAGCTGGAGGCATGGTTCCGGTGGTAGAGCACTAGCATGTGCAAGAAAGAAGGAAAGAGCAAGGTCCCAAGTAAAGGCCCCAGTACCAACCAACAAAAGCCCAAGTATAGTAGAGCAAAGAAGCAGATGATGCTGAGCTGGGAGAACGTGCTTGGGGAGGGGGCAGAGGAAGGAGCTAGCATATCAAGGGCCCAGTTCTGGGTCCCTTCCCTGCTTCTGAAGTCAGAAAACAGGAAGTACACACATCACTGCCATGCGGCCTCTGGGACATTAAATGCCTAACTCATGAGGGTCACCTCTTTCTGAACCCCTTCCAAAAACAAAGCACAACAAAAACACCTCACATGAAAAATCCAATCTGATTTGCCTGTTCACAGGCAAACTCAAAACGCACGTGCTGAGGTCAGCCTCAGTTGTGGATGGCAGACACAGTTCTGGGTGGCAGAGATGTCAGGGAAACTGGGGCCACCATTGGGGCGCTCCGTGGGCTTCCCCAACTTCCTTCCTGCCGAGTGTTTCAGATGTTCTCTCCATAAGAATTACCACGGGGAGAACACAAATAAACTTAACGGATTTAACTGACAGAGTTAAACAAGCAGAAGATAGGATTTCTCTTAATGAGAATAAACCACTTGCATATGAAAAAGATTTAAAACTGAGGATCCAATAACTCACCAGAGACTTGGAACAGATTCACAGAGCTGGGGAGGGCCGGAGTCAGTGGGTGGGGAGCTCCATCTGGCAGCTGGGCCCTACTGGAAGGGGAGGCCTGAAGATGGGATCCGCGGGATCCATGTGGCCAAGATGCCGGGAGGGGGGGGGGTGTTCCTGCCAGGAGCCTGCCTCTGCTGCTGCCTACCCACCCACCATCACCAGCCAGAGGCAATGAGAAGGGAAAATTGAGTTAAGACTTTTTGAGGATGCTCTCTGGTTCCTGCATGGATAGAGGCTAGAAACCCTATTGGAGTCTTCTGCTGCCCCCCCCTCTCTTCCTCCCTCCCTCCTTCTCTTCCTCCCTGTCTCCTTCCTCCTCCTCTTCCTCCTCCTTCTCTTTCTCTGTCTCTCTGCTGTCTCTGTCTATCTGGCTCATTCTGGTGTTGAAACCCAACCCCTTACACATGCTATACCACTTGCACAGTCAGTGCTCTACCACCAACTGAACTACAAACTAAATCTCCAGCCAACAATACCATTGGAAGTTTTTGTCTGTTTGTTTAATTTTGGGGTGGAGCCATGAGGCTGAGAGTCAGGAAGGTTTAAGAGTCCTGTCCCAACCAGCCTTTGCCACCTTCCAGCTGGGGACCCAGGATGTAGCTTCACCATTTGGAGCTTCTCATAATAATGCTGTCATCAGAGTTTCTGTGTGGATTCTGTGGTGTAACCATCGTGTTTATTCATTTAACAGGTCTTTATTGAGAAATTATTATGAGCCCAGGACTATTCTTAGTGCTGGGGACATAGTAGTGAACCAGACTGATACAGTCCTCCTGCTCGGGGGCAGATTTCAGTAAATCATGGATCCTGGGGTGATTATTTGAAGTTCACGGTTGCAAACAACAGAAACTTAACTTGCTGTGGCAGGGGGAAAGGAATGGATGGATTCCCATGGTGTAATGTACAGGGAGGCCACCCACTGAAACCAGGGCCTCAGCATCTGGAACTGACACTAACTGCTCTCCTTGTGCATCTCTCTCTCTCTGCTTATCACTGTCCTCCTGTGGGGGCATGGCTACTGCCGCTCAGCTTAGCAAGCCCAAGAACATCTGAAGAAGTTCTCTCTGGATCCTACTTGGGTCACTTGCTCACATCTTGACCTAATTGTTGTTGCTAGGAAGATGGTACCATATGGTTGGCTGGACTGGGTCATGTGGTTAATGACTGGGTTTGCTGTGCACCTGAATGAATGGCCCCACTAGAAAGACATGGAAAGGAAAATGAGTGTTCCTCAAAAGAAGAGAAGTATGTAACATGAGATGGGTGGGATTGTACACACATACACACACACACACACACACACACACACACACACACACACACACACACTTAAACCAGAAAAAAACCTCCTCCTTAAACCAGAAAAAAAAATTCCTGTGAGCCCCCTTCCTGCTAGCTTAGTACAAATTTCAAGATTTTTTTTGTGGCACCCAAAGTGGACTCTGTACACTTCAGATCATGTGATGATAAATTTGGGGGTAAGATTGGGATTCCTTTCCTCCTGTGATCTGAGCCAGACCTATTCACTGGCCTGACACCTCAATCATCATTATAGTTTATCCTTCATTCATCTTCCATGTGCTGTAAGATTTGACCAAAGGGATTTGCAGCTGCTAGCCTTGCTTGCTCACAGATAGTGCTCTATTACCTGAGCCACACCTCCAGTCCAGCCTTTTGCTGGCTAATTGGTGAATAAGAATCCCAAGGACTGGTTTGCTTTTAACTGCAATTCTATGTCATCCTCCTGAATAGACTGGATTATAGGTGTGACCTACAAGCTCCCAACTGGATGAAACTTTTAAACACAGCTTTGAATATGACTTTTAAGTAATGTGCTTCTATCTTTTCTTTCTTTCCATCCTTTTCCCCCACCTCCCTTCCCTTCTTCCTTATGTTTTCCCCTTTTAAAAAAAAATTCAAGTGGGAAAGTCCAGAAATAATAAAATTCCATATACTTCTCAAGTAGAACCAACAAATACTAACCTTTTATTGCTTTTGCTTTATATATTTGTGTGTATTCCTGGGCTAGCACGCTGCCACTTGAACCACAGCTCAGTTTCAGCTTTTTGGTGGTGAACTGGAGACAAGAGTTTCATGGACTTTCCTACCTGGGCTGGCTTCAAACCACAATCCTTAGATCTCAGTCTCCTGAGTAGCCAGATTACAGGCATGAACCACCAGTGCTCTTCATTTGCTCCAGATTTTTTTTTTTTGCCAGTCCTGGTCTTGGGCTCAGGGCCTGAGCCCTGTCCTTGGACTTTCTCAAGGCTAGAGCTCTACCACTTGAGCCTCAGCACCACTTCCGGCTTTTTTCTATGTATGTAGTACTGAGGAATCGAACCCAGGTATTTGTGCATGCTAGGCAAGCACTCTACCACTAGGCCAAACTCCCGGCCCCAACTCCAGATATTTTTTAGAAGTCATATGTTGCAGATAAATTTCTGCTTGGTCCCTTCACATTTAAAGGCAACCAATCATGAATTCAGTGGATAGAGTCTGTCGTGAATTCTTGACTGCTATCAGAAATTAAGAGTGTGTGTGCAATGATCTTAAAAAGCAATTTTGAGTGACAAGACAGTTTGTAAAATAAGTTCAGTATGACATTTATGCAATTAAAAAACTCACCTAAAAGTCTCTGCATAGCTCATGGATACTCAGTTATGCATTACAGTATGTGTACCTTAGAAAAATCTGAGATCCTTTGATCTCAGCCTCCTGAGTAGCTGAGATTACAGACATGAGCCACAACACCTGTCACATTTAATTGTTTTTGAATGCCATGTGGCTTTTGATCCCAAGATTCTGTACTCAGCTTCTCACTTGTTCTGTCAACGATCAGGTAAGGCCCTTCCATTTTCTTGCTGTTTCAAGCAATGCAGTAGCTTTTGGCCTCTGATTTGCAAATGAGACTGGATTCTTCCAGGTCTCCCTGAAAGGACGAGAGTCTGAACAAGCCTGAGTCTTTACTGCATCATGGTAGGATCTTCCCATACACTTCTGCCAGCTTCACAGCTTGCTGCAGACTTTCTCATGCTCCACATGAGCTTGAATCTGCAGATGGCAGGAGCTGGGAGTGTTGCCCACCTGCTTTCCTCAATAGGAACTTAAAGCACCAAGGAAGAAATGGCCCGTGAATACATGTGGGAAATGGGCTTCATTGGAGGTGCCAGTTAATAATCTCAGATTTTTCCCTTTAGCCAGCAGAGTTACCTAAAGGTGTGGAATTTCCAGGTGGGCCGTGGCTCACTTAGAGACGCTCATACAGACACTGTAGGACTGAGTAAAGCCAGGAGGATGACTCAAACGTAGAGAGGCAGAAACCAAGTACCAGCAGCTGCAGCTGAGTCTGGTTCACAGATGTTTTATTTGGCTCAAGTCAATGTTTTTAAAGAACAGAGCCAACTTTTGATAATTGGGACATTTTACACACACACAAAAAAATTTTTTTTTGCAGATTTTTGGCTTCTCTCGAAAAACAAAACAAAAAAAAATCAAGGATCCTAACAACCCCAGATCTGAATTCCCACATTGCAACCTTCAGCTCCACTGAGCCGAAATCTCACCTTTACACAGTGCCTGTGCCTTCCAGTTTGCACCAATCCTCACATATCCCTCTTGTCCCTAACACACAGTCATCAGCTACCACTCTGCTTGCAGAATTCTTTCTCCTATGATACACAAATCAAATTGTTTCCACTTCTCCTTCACAGTAAAAACATCACATTGAACCAAGGCGACCATCTTATTTTCCTGACCCATGTCTTATTTCTGTCTTCCATGCCTCTAGGCATTTCAGTTCATGAGTACTGTTGAATGGGATGATTGGTTTTATTCGAGCATTAGGGTCTCAATCAAAAGAACAAGGGACAGGCCTGGTAGTAACCTTTCTGGAAATAATAAGGACCAGCCACTTTCCACAGACTGATTGATTTCTGGTACTTCCTCTAGAGTAGCCACTATTTTAACACCTTTACTTGTAGCCATCCAGAGTCTTCAAAACAGTCTGATGAAGGACTAGATAGTGGCCCGTGCCCGTAATTCCATCTATATGGGAGGCAGAGATCAAGAGAACCAAAGTCCTAGGCTGGCCCTGAGATGAAAAGGAGCAGTACTGAAGAAAAATCTGTGCAGTAGATCCTAATAAGCTTCTTATTTATGCCCAAGAGCAGCACTGTGAAGGTTTGTTCCCAGAGCCCAGGCTGGCCACATTCCAGGTGTGTGGGGTGGAGCTCAGACAGGCACACTGTGGGCTTGCGCGCTTCCAAGTGACTGCGCCCATGAGGTGGTATAGGTGTGGCTGGATGATGTGCCATGCGCCTGCCACCCTGCAGCCCTGAAGGACTATGATGCACTCTCTTCTCCAACCTCCCCTGAGAGGGCTGTGCCCAGGGGTTCCTCGGAGAGTCCAGGAAACTATGCCCAATGATTCCTGCATCGAGTGGTGCCAAGGACCTGAGTATGCACTCTCTCTGTGGGGGACTGGAGGAGGTAAACCCCTGGCACCTGGGGTGGGTGGCAGCCAGCCACATTTGGCATGGCCTGGCCACACCTTGACTCTCTTGTAGAGCCGAAGCTGCTCAACTTCTGGTGATCAGGAGATTTTCAGATCTGGAGGAAGAGAGCTCTGGCCCTGGCTGGGGACCCCATACTCAGCTCATGCTCCAAATTCCTGCAGGACCCAAGCGGGCTACCCTTCTGGGTTCTCACCCACTTCTCCAAGACCTGGCAGTGTTGTGGCTTCGTGGCAGAAGGGACTTGGCCAATGGGAGTTAGGTTCTAAGTTTCAGGGTGTAGACTGCTCTCACTTCTCACTGTGCGTCTGTAAAAGCTGAGAACTTTCTCTGGCTGGAAGAGTAAAGATTGCAGGAGAAATCAAGACAGGCCTAACACACCCAACCCCCTCCTTCGCCGAAGGAGACCGAGTCAGAACAACACAAAACAGGCAAGTAGCCTCCAGCAGACCAGCCAGGCCCCTGTCTATGGCCAGCAAGGGAATGGAAGGAAGCTTCAGTCCATGACCAGAACTAAATTCAGTCACCAATCTGAATTGATTTCGGAGGAGAATTGTTGCCAGGGCAACCAGGTAAAAGTCCAAAGCAACCACACCATTGGAGACCCCTTGGCAAGACCTAGCTGAGTATTTCTGCACCCACACTCCCAATCAGTAGCACTGTGAGGTAGGCAGTGAGGATTCCCGTGAGCCACCAGTATGTGCTAGTTTGTTAGGGCAGCAGTAGATAATCCATACTAATTTCTTGCAACAGGAAAAGGCCACAGAAAGACTATGATGATATACAATCCTACAAGGTTCTCTGTGAGGCAGTCCAGAAAGGACAGAGGTACAGGAGGGTACCCCAGAACCAGCCCAGAAGCATCTGTCAACGTTGGAGGTGGGAGAAGGACTCCCCCTGGTTGGGTGAGTGGTGGGTCTTCTGGTCTTCAGGGCCAAGAAGAGCAGAGGGACTGGAGATGCCCCTTGCTGAGCAGAGGGACTGTATCCCAGGAAAACTATCTTCATATTCTACCAGCATCCGCAGGTTGATGAGCATTGCAGACGATCAATACTTCTTTCCAATGAAAATGATAAAGGATCCTAATCGTATTTTGTATTTCATCCACTGCAAATGAAAAGCCCTAGGATATGAATTGGGCTTGAACTCAGGGCCCGGGTGCTATCCCTGAGGTTTTTCACTCAAGGCAAGTGCTCTATCACTTTGAACCATGGTTCTACTTCCAGTTTTCTGTTTAATTGGAGATATGAATCTCACAGACTTTTCTGCCTGGGTTGGCTTCAAACTGTGGTCCTCAGATCGCAGTCTTCTGAGTAGCTAGGATTACAGAGATGAGCCTGGTTGTGGGAACATTTTTATATTCCACAGGTCTGGACTGAAAAAGCACAGAAGGAGAGCTGGGTGGTAGACAGCTCTGCGGACCCTCCTCAACCCAACAAACCATAGCGCACTGATTATGAGTGGGTACTTGATGAAGAAAGGGGGTCTGGTCAAGGCAATGAACAAGCCTAAGTAGCTGGGATGTCTGTCTCACTCACCTCATTCCACCAGGTCTAGTGAGCACCAGAATGATATTTTTGCTTGGGGGTAAAGTGGATCGGCAGCTCAGAAGCCCACACCATCCTCTGAGCCATTACCCTGCTCTTGTGAGTATCCAGGCATCCAGCATGGCCGTCCACTTCTCTGCTGAACCGGTCAGCTCCAGGTGCCATCTACTCGGCTGAATCTTGTCTGTACATTGTCTTTGAGAGGCCTAGCTTCTGTGGGCCGTGTCGTTTGTAATAGGAATTGATTAGGTAGAAACAACCGTGGATGTGTGGAATGACATGGGACCAGAGTTATCTGTCACTAGTTTGGAAACTATCTGGCTATCAACCAAAAGAAAACTAGCCAGTTGAATTATCACATGTCCGTAGCTTCAATATGCTGCAGCAGCCACTAAAATAATTTAGATCCACATTTATCATTATGGAAATAGAGCTCACAATGCTGGGGGGAACCTAGTTTGCAAAATAATATAATAATATCACAATGTTGGAAAACAGTCTGTACATTGGAAGGATCTAGAATTTTATCTAATAGATTGTTAGCAGATACATTTTTTCCCCTTTATGTTTGATTTCCCAAGTTAAAAGGATGAAATAGAAAGACTTAAAATCAGAATTTTTTAAAGAGTCAACTTTGCAAACTTCTCCTCATCCTTTAAGGCCCATCCAGAGGCCACCCCTCCCTCCCAGGAGACTGCCTAGACTGCACATAGTAGAGGGAAGGCCTTGACCTCTGTAGCTGAGTCTCACTCTGGTCGATCCCTGTGAGTAGAGTTGCATGACCCCTAGGTGCTGACCCCAGCCCAGTGTTGTCTGCATCTAAAGCTCAGATCAGAATCTTAGGTTAAGAAATCCAAAATTTCTGTCATGTATGTCATAAGGTATTGGAAGTATTTCAGCCCTGCCTAATGAAGGGAATCAACCTGGGGCCTAAGTAAGTTCTAGACCCAGAGCTGCTGGAACCCTGCCTCTTCCTGTGCTGTGCCAGGGAAAAGAGCATCTTGAAAATGGAAACTACTTAGGAGTGTAAATCATGGCTAGGTAACAGCAGAAACCCAGGATGAGATTCCTCAGAAAGCCCTGATTTCACCAGAAGCAGAAAACACATCTTGGAATGAGCAGAAACTTTCAAAACCAACGTGGGTTTCAACATGGTCTCCTTTCTCTCTGCCTTCCTGATCCACAGGGGGTAGGAGAGGTTCCATGTCCCTGAAATTTCAAAGTGGAGACATTCTCATGACAGCTGAGAAACACTTATCACATGGCTTATGCATGCTTGAAGCCCACTGGGATTGGGGAAGGGAGGCTGTTTCGGTCCCACAGCAGGGGTTTTCTATCTTGACTGAAACAAGAGCACAATTCAGTGTCCCTCCCCCATCTCTGGAAAATTTTTAGAACTTACACCCTTGGGGTTCTCTGTAGTAGAGTTTGAGGGTCTGGGATTATGATATCACCAGCACTGCATTTTTGTTTTGCCTAAAATTACTTTGGCTAAATCAGGCCTTTTGTTGTTTCATATGAATTTTTGTATCATTTTCTCTGTCTCAGTGAAGAATGTCATTGAGATTTTGATGGGGATTGCATTAAATTTGTAGAATGCCTTTGGCAGTATAGCCATTCTCACAATATTAATTCTTCCTATCCATGAACATGGGCTGTCCTTCCAATTCCTCATGTCATCTGCAATTTCTAGTTTTCACTATAGAATTATAGTTTTCACTATAGAAGTCTTTTGCTTCCTTGGTTAGGTTTATTTCTAAATACCTTTTGAAGCTATTGCAGATGGAATTGTTCACTTGATTTCCCTCTCTGTCCGTTATTATTGGTGTACAGAAAAGCTTCTAATTTTTGAGAGTTGATTTTGTGAACTTGCTACTTTGACAAAGTTACCTATCAGCTCTAGCAGCTTCGGGGTGGAGTCTCTCAGGTCCTTTCACTATAACATCATCTCACCTGCCAATAGGGACAGTTTGACTTCTAATTTCCCTGTCTGAATCTCTTTTATGTCTTTCTCTTGCCTTATTGCTCTGATTATAATTTCCAGAATTATACTAAAAAGGAGTAGAGAAAGTAGATATTCTTGTTCCTGATTTTAAAGGAAATATTGTTAGGGGTTTTTTTTTGTTTTGTTTCGTTTTTTTTTTTGCCAGTCCTGGGCTTGAGCTCAGGGCCTGAGCACTGTCCTTGGACTTTCTGAAGGGTAGAGCTCTACCACTTGAGCCTCAGCACCGCTTCCGGCTTTTTTCTATGTATGTGGTACCGAGGAATTGAACCTGGGTCTTCATGCATGCTAGGCAAACACTTTAACCACTAGGCCAAACTCCCAGCCCCTTGTTAGTTTTTTTTTTTTTACCATGTAATATGTTGGCTGTTGGTCTGTCATATGCAGCATTTATTATTTTCCAATATGGTTCTTCATTTCTAGCTTCTCCAGAGCTTTTAATATCAACAGATGTTGGATTTTGTCAAAGGCTTTTTCTGCATCTATTGAGGCAATCATGTGATTCTTGTCTTTGGCTCTGTTGATGTAGTATATTATATTGATTGATTGATTTATATTAATTCATAGCCTTTTATCTCTAGGATAAAGCCCACTTGATCATAGTGTATGCTTTTTTATTTTGAGTTGTTTGCTGATATATTACTTTTTTATTTCATGGAAAAGTTTGAAAAGTATTGGTGTCTTTAAAGGTCTTGTGGAATTCTGCCGTGACTTCCTCAGGACCTGGACTCTTCCTCACTGGAAGATTCTATTACTTCCTCTATCTCATTGCTCATTATGGGTCAGCTTAAGTGGCTTATATCTTCTTGGTTCAGCTGAGGCAGCTTGTATGTCTCCCAAAATCTATTCATTTCTTATTTGAGTATAGATTTTGAAAGTAGTCCCTAATAATCTTTTGGATTTCTTAGATGTTTGTGGTAATGTTACTTTTGTCATCTCTAGTTTTGTTGATTTGATTCTCTTCTCTTCTTTGTCAACTTAGCTGGTAGGGGAGGGTCTGTCAATTTTTTGTGTGTAGTATCTTTTGCTGTCAAGATCTAGTTTAATTCTGTTGTGATCAGATAGGTGCCGGGGGTTATCTCAGTCCTTTAGCACTTTTTCAGACTTGTTGAATGTCTGGATGTGATCTGTTTTGGAGAATACATCACAGGCTGCTGAGAGAATGTGGATTGTGCAGTTGTTGCATGAAACACTCTGTAGAGGTCTAGTAAATCCATTTGGATTCCGGCTCCCATACCTCTGGGTTCCCACATCTCTGGAAATTTTCAAGCCTGCTTCCTGGGGTGGAGAAATTTTTTTTTTGTTTTTTTGCCAGTCCTGGGCTTGAGCTCAGGGCCTGAGCACTGTCCTTGGACTTTCTCAAAGCTAGAGCTCTACCACTTGAGCCTCAGCACCATTTCCGGCTTTTTTTCTATGTATGTGGTACTGAGGAAATGAACCTGGGTCTTCATGCATGCTAGGCAAGCACTGTACCACTAGGCCAACCCCCCCCGGCCCAGATAGAGAACTTTTTAACTTGAGTGATGACTACCCCATTCTCTTGGTGTCCTCCATCTCTCCCTCAGGTCATCTATGTGCATAGAAGACTTGGATTTATGGTTTGGGTATGTGAGAGGGCCGTAATACTGCTGTGTCCTAAAGGAAATGCACATGGACAACTGACACCTCTGGTCATCCGAAGACTACTTGAGTCATTCAAGCTCGCCAACTCAGAATTCTTATTGGTATCTTATGCAAAATGCTGTGCTGCATCTTTTTGAGGTTTCCACACTAACATTCTCATGGCTTCTACACAGTTCCTTCCCTGAGGTAAACATCAGGTGCTGCTATCAAAACTACTGTGGGCCCCAGCACGTGCATGGAGACAGATCAGATAGAATGGACCCTGTGTCCCAGGAGGCACGTCCCTTCCAGAAGGGACATTCATTCCCTAGATCACAACTGTGATTTCCTTATTGCCAAAAATGTGTCCAAGGCCATGAACTAGAAGCTTCTGCTCCAGGGAGGGTCCAATTCAGAATATGAAAATATCCTGACTCCAAGCATTGGAATCGGATACTTCTGTTAGAATCTCTCTCTCTCCCTCCCTCCCTCCCTCCCTCCCTCCCTCCCTCCCTCCCTCCCCTCCCTCCCTCCCTCCCTCTCTCTCTCTCTCTCTCTCTCTCTCTCTCTCTCTCTCTCTCTCTCTCTCTCTCTCTCTCTCTCTCTCGCCCTCCTTTCCCCCCCCCATCTTGTGTGGTGTATGTGTGCTGGTTCTGGGGCTTTGCACTCAAGGCTATCAAGGCTAACATTCTACCATTTGAACCACAACTCCACTTTTGACTCCTTTTTTTGGTAATTTAATATAGACAAGGGTCTCATTGACTTTTCTTCCCAGGCTGGCTTTGAACCATGATCCTCAGATCTCAGTCTTCTGAATAACTAGGATTATAGGCATGAGCCACAATCACCTGGCCTTCTCTTAAAATTTCTAAGATAACTAATATTAAAGTACAATTTTAAAGAATCGTGTCTCCAAAACTGGGTGTGGTGGCTCACACCTATAACCCTAGCTACTCAAGAGGCTGAGATCTGAGGACCGAGGTTCGAAGCCAGCACAGGCACTAAAGACTGTGAGATTCTTATCTCCAATTAATCACTAGAAAGGGGGAAGTGGGGCTGTGGCTCAAAGGGTAAGGTGGTAACCTTGAGCTGAAGAACTCAGGGACAGCGCCCAGGCCCGGAGTTCAAGCCTTGTCTCCCAAATTTAAAGGAAGTCTTTAAGTTGGTAGTAGCTATAGATAGGAGCGGGAGGAGTCAACTTCTTTATGACTTTGGAATTCATTGACGAAAGGAGGAGAATAACAGGAGCAGTGGGACTTCTGGTAAGGATAAAGCCACAAATGAGAGATTTCCCCCAGACAAAGCACATCTTGGGGGAACACAGACTGCTCAATTAAGAACCGGAGTCTTCAACAAATGCACATTTCTCCAAACAGAACATAATTGAGTAGAGATGAAACCAGATCCCATAAATAACTCACCATGATTAGAACACAGCAACAATTCCTTATTAAAGAAACACGGTACAGTCAAGTATTGGAAAATCTAGGGAAACTGAGTTCTTAACCAATCCTCGTCAGTTTCTAGAACCCAGATCCTCCCTATCCCATTTCCTCAGGTCTCAAGAAATGATGTGATTCTGGATAATCATAGAAGCGAATTCATGATCCACCCTAACAGGGGTGATTCGGAGACGCTGGTCCCAGGTTTCTGTCCATAGGAACCTGGATGAATTTTTGTTCCCAGAGAGGGAGTTTTGCTTTCTCTTTTATTACTTAATATTTTTTTAAGTATGCACAAAATCTAAGACCTACAGAAATGTTTAAGTATAATTTCATGTGCTAGGAGCTGGTGGTACATGTCTATAATCTTACCTATTCAGGAGGCTGAGATCTGAGAATCATGGTTCAAAGCTATCCTGGGGCGGAAAGTCCATGAGACTCTTTATCTCCAATCAACCACCTAACAACTGGACAGAGCTGTGTCTCAAAGTGATAGAGCACTAGCCTTGAGCAAACACGCTCAGGCCTTGACTTCAAGCTCTAAGACCAACCAAAAAATTAATAATAGCATGCATATTCTTTTTTATTTTATTGTTGGAGTAATATATAGAGGGGTTACAGTTACATTTGTCAGGTAGTAGGTGCTCACACATTGATACTCCTTCTCATGTTTCCCTCCCCCACCCCTTCCCAATCATCATGTTTTCCCCCCTTCCCTTTCCTGTTTAAAATAAACATATAGGCAATATGCCAGGTAACAAAGTCAGATACAGTAACAATATGAGATTAACCATAAGGGCCAAAAAAGAGCATGCATATTCTTCTAACTATCACTCAGGTTAAAAAAAAATGTACTTTGTGAGCACAGCTAGATCTCCTTCTGCAGCCCCTTTTCAGGACAGTTTCCACTCCCAACATTTATTGGTGCATTTCTTAATGCATGTTGTGTCTCTTAAGTAATAGTCCATATTCTGTTTTATATTTAAAAGCCTCTGAGGCTAAATGATTGGTGGCTCATACCCGAACTCCTCACCACTCCTTCACAGCCAACCTGGCAGAAAAATCTATGAGACTCTTATCTCCAATTAACTAGCAAAAAGTGTGTGTGTGTGTGTGTGTGTGTGTGTGTGTGTGTATGGGAGAGAGAGAGAGAGAGAGAGAAAGAGAGAGAGAGAGAGAGCACTTACAGTGTCCAAAAAGAAATGTATTCATTGCCTGACATATAACTATAACCCCTCTGTACATCAACTTTATAATAACAATTTTATTTAAAAAAAGAAATACTTCTCTATATTGGAAGAAAACCAGAAGTAGAGCTGTGGTTCAAGTAGTAGAGCACTAGCCATAAGCAAATAAAGCTAAGTGACAGCGTGAGGCAGGCCCTTAATTAATGAATTAGTTAATTACATGAAAGCTTTTCAGTACAGAGGTGCCTTGGCAGAAAAGAGGACACATTGAAATGAGATAATTAACAAGAACGTGATGGAAAGATCATTCACACACTTGCCCCAGGGGTTACACAATAGATGGAGACATGGAGGGGTGGGGAGGATGGTCAAAGCATCCGGACTTGAGACAGATGTGGAAGTGCACACTGTGACACTATGAGAGGACAGTCACCAAGAGCTCAGCCTTCAGCAGAGCACCAAGCCCTGTTGCTGTTAGGCAGGACAGGAGGGACCCAGAGAAATGGACTCCCACATCCGCTCCTGTAGCTCCATCTCCTGGGTGGAGGAGGGTGCAGAGTGGGCCTGGAGAGGCAGATAAGGAATACTTAGCATTCAGTACTGGCGATCTTTGTGATCATGGCAAAACTGGGCAAGTCCAATCACACCTCACGCTGACTTTGTTGGGCATTCTTCCAATGCCTGGTGATGCCGCCATCTTCTCCTGTGTTCACGGCTTATTTATTAGCCTTCTTCGTCGTTGATTGCTTTTGCTGATGCTGGGCATGCTTTTTTTTCCCTTTGGGTTGTTTTGACAATTAATTTATAGATGTTCTTTAAATATCCTGCATGCTAATTCCTTGATAGGCTTATTACCTCATTTTTATATTTTTATAGTGTTTTAGATGAAGAAAAGCTTACATTTTTAGTGTAGTTGAATTCTTTCATGGATTATATTTTGTGTACCATACTTTAAAAAAAATCCTTATTGATTTCATTAAAACTATGTCAGCCAGGTACTGGTGGCTCATACTTATAATCTTAGATACCCAGGAGACTGCGATCTGAGGATTGTAGTTCACAGCTAGCCTCGCCAGGAAACTACCTGAGACTCTTACCTCCAACAAACTACTCAGAAAACACTGCAAGTAATGCTGTGGCACGTAGTAGAGTGCTAGCCTTGAGTACAAAGAGACTTAAGAACAGTGCCCAGGCCCTGAGTTCAAGCCCTAGGACTGGCAAGAAAAGAAATTTTAAAAACTTACCCCATATTTTCTCCCTCCGTCTCTCCCTCCCTTCCTCCCTCCCTCCCCCCTCTCTTTCTCTCTTTCTCTTTCTCTCTCTCTCTCTCTCTTTCTCCAGAGCTGAGGACCAAACTTAGAGCCTTGCACTTGCCAGGCAAATCATCAACCACCATATTTTCTTACAACATTTCCAAGGATGTTTGTTTGCTTGACACTACCAAGGCTTGAACTCAGAGGTTGAAGCATGCTCCGCCTTCTTCGATGGCATCCTACCACTTGAGCTATACCTCCAGCCTACTTGGTTTCCCTGATCATTGTGTAGATGATGATTCATAGAGTTTTTTGCCCTTGGGTTGGCCTTGAGCCACAATCTTCAGAGTCTCAGCCTTCTGGATTGCTAGGATTACAGGCATGACCCAGTTGTACCCAGCTCAATTTTTTATATTGTTTTTAATCTCCCTGGATTTTATTTTGTATGAGGTATGAAAGAGATCAGAATTTTTAAGTTATGCTTTACGACTTGTGCTGACACCATATGTTAAATAGTTGCCATATTATTCCCTACTGATCTGTATTACAAAATAAATTTCATGAACACTAGTTTGCTACAGGGCTCTCAATATTTTTTATGCTAATTTGTTTCTCTACATCTGTCTAAATCCCCACTCCTAACAACTGTGGTCATATAAGAACGTGGATTTCTATAGGAGAAAATCTACTCTTTCCTTCTTGGGAATCCTCTTAATTATCATAGCCATTGGCTCTTCCTTATAAATTTCTAGAATTTGTTTTTCAGGCTCCACAAAAATACTATATCCAGTTTTTATTTGGGAGTACGTCGAATGGATAAAAAAAAATTGAGGGGAAGTTGCAATGTTGTGATATTTGGTTTTTGTATTCATGAATATAGTATACCTCTTCATTTACTTAAAATTCCCTCTAGCTTCTTTTACCAAAACGTAAACACTTCTATACAAATGCTATTTGATATTTGATTAGATATATCTCTATGCTTCTTGGTCCCTTAAGCTGTTGCTGACTTGTATATTACCAGTGTTGGAATTCAGGGACTCATGCTTCCTAAGAAAATGCTCTACCATGTGAGCCATGCTTCCAATTTTTATATTTTTTGAATTAAGCCTCGAGATTTTTGCTTTGGACTATATTCTTCTGCTCATAACTCCCATGTGGTTGGTGCTACATTTTGGCATGTGCCTAAATGCCCAGATCAGACTATTACAATCTTTTTGGAAGTGCTAAGGGTTTGAACTCATGACTTTGTACTTGTCAGGCAAGTATGATACTGCTTAGCATAAGCTCAGCCTTGTTTTTCACTGGTCATTTTTTTAAAATTAAGTAGTTGTACAAAGGAGTTGCCATTAACAAGGCAGTTTTGCATACAAGGCATCTTGTATCCATTTAACATTTTCACTCATCCCTCTCCTAGCCACCTCTTTCCTCTCTCTTCTTAATTTTGTATGTTTAGAAGGAGTTTCACACATGTGTTTTCTCAAGGCTGGCTTTGAACCTTGATCCTCTTGTTCTCAGTCTTTCAAATAGCTAGGATTACAGGCATGAGCTACTGGTAGCTGGCCTCGTCATAACTTTTAAAAACAATTTCCATTGTGTAATGCTTGCATCTGGTACACACAAGGTGACTAGCCTTTAAGTAGTAGTTTTTCTATCCAGAAATTTTGCAAAAGTCATTACTTATAACAAATTATTTGAGGGTTCTTGTGGGTCTTTTGGCCTGATGAGTGTTTACTCTGCAAACAGCAGTGGTTTCATATCCTCCTTTCTGAGCCTCCTACCTTTTGGGTTGGCTGAGGTCTTTCATCCAACATGGAGTGGAAACCGCACCCATAGCGTTTCCCTGCTCAGCTTCCAACATATATCATCAAAGCTACTTGCTGTACATTTCCTCGCCCTTTATCAGGACGCTCTCTTCTATTCCTTCTCTCTAAAATACTTTTTTTTTTTTCGGTCGTGGGGCTTGAACTCTGGGCCTGGGTGCTGTCCCTGAACTCTTCAACTCAAGGCTCTACCATACTTTTTATACGAACGAGTGTTAAATGCTCTTAGGTAATGTCTTCATCTGCTGAGATCTTCATAGGCATTTTCTCCTTTGATGTGAACTCTCTTTGTAGTTCTGTACGTTTAACTACTATCATAATGATGGTATAAATTTGTATTCGTGTACATTTGGTTTGCGAATGGTTTTATGCTTTCGCATCTGTATTTATGAGTAGAAGGGTGTCTAATTTATGTTCCTTATGGTGTGTGGGTCTCTTCTGGAGAGGTGTTGATAGCCTTCTTTCTGTTATGTGTCAGTCTTAGGCAAAGTCTGTGTAGGGCTGAAATTGTGACTTGGCAGTTTACTAAATCGTATAGGCCTATATGTGGACAACAAATAGATGTTAAACTCATAATATTCTCTGTTATATCTGTGTGTCTCTCCCTTTGTATTTGTAACCATGCCCATATGGATTTTCTCTTGTTGTTTTCACAGGATTGCCAGAGGAGATTTTTGTTTTGTTTTTGTTTTTGGTCATGAAGCTTGAATTCTGGGCCAGGACGCTGTCCTTGAGCTCTTCAGCTCAAGGCTAGCACTCTTCCACTTTGAGCCACGGTGCTACTTCTGGTTTTCTGGTGGTTATTGGAGATAAGGGTCTCACAGACTTTCATGCCTGGGCTGGCTTTGAACTGCGATCCTCAGATCTCAGCCTCCTGTATAGCTAGGATTACGGGCATAAGCCACTGGTGCCAAGCTCCAGAAGAGTTTTATACAATTAATCTCTAGATAGATAGATAGATAGATAGATAGATAGATAGATAGATAGATAGATAGATAGATGTTTTTACCCTTGGTAGTACTGTAGCTTGAACTTAGGGCCTATATGCTTCTTAGGCAATTCTCTCTACCTCGTCATGCCTCCGGCCCTTTTTTGTTTTTTGCCCTGATAGTTTTTAGATAGGGTCTCAGTTCCTATCTGGGAACTCCCCCTATTTTAGGCTTTTTACTGTATCTGAGATAACAGCCATGTGTTGCCATGTCCAGATTCTGACTTTTCTGTCTCAGATGGCCTGGAACAATGAACCTTCTAATCATAGACCCCCCACATAGTTGGAATGACAAGCACACACCACAGGTGGCCTGGTATAGGTTGAAAAGGGTTCTGGTGAACTCTATCTGGGCTGTCCTGCAATCCTCCCCATCTCAGACGTGAGCCCCAGTGTCCAGCCCAGTTCATCTCTGAAATATTTTCTTTCTTTTTTGATGGTACTAGGTTTGAACCCTGGGTCTTGCCACTTGAGCCACTTCCAGGCCTTTTGCTTTAGTTACTTTTCAAATAAGGTCTCCTTCTCCCTTCTCAGGGCCAGCTTTAGACCGTGATCTCCCTACCTGTATTCTGAGTGTAGCTGAGATTGAAGTCCTGTCCCACCACATCCAGGTTATTCTTTGAGATAAGGTCTCAAAATACTTCCTGCTCAAGCTGATCTTGAACCACATCCCTTCTAACTTTATCTCCCATCTTCAATCTTGTTGGTTTTTTTTCCCCTCTTGGTAGTGGGCTTGAATTCTAGGCCTGGGCATTTCCCTTAAGCTCTTCATCTCAAGACTACCACCCTATCCTTTGAGCCACAGTGCCACTTCTGGTTTTCTGGTGGTTCATTGGAGATAAGCATCTCATGGACTTTTTAGTGCCTGGGCTGGCTTTGAACCACAATCCGCAGATTTCAGCCTCTTGAGTAGCTAGGATTATAGGCATGAGCCACCACACCTGGCTGTTTTTTTTACATTTTTCATATTAGGTCTATTATTTCCTCCCTTCCCTGTTCAGTATTTTCAGCATTCCTTTTTACTGTATTACTAATAAACACCCCACCCCCATGTGTTCCTGTGGTCATTTTCTTGGCCTCCATGCTAGCTGGAGTTCACTGAGATACTTGAATCTGTTAAGTTTATATCTTTCATCAAATTTGTGAAACTCTTACCCAATGTATACCCAAAGTTTATTTTTCTGAGTCTATCTCTTTCTTGTCTTTCTGAGACTCTACATGCATGTTAGCTTTCATGATGTGATCCCACAGGCTCCTATGACTCAGTGATCTATTTATAATAAACTTCACTCTCCTTTTTCTTCTGGTGGCACTGGGGTTTAGAATTTATTCCTATTTCCTCCATCTTTGTGTACCTTGACCTTGACCTCCTGGCTGAGGTCACATTTGTCATTCTTGCCCACCACCCAATTGCTCTGTGGAAGGGTCTCCAGCACAGCCATGCTAGACTGGGGCAGGAGGGGAGGGTGGGGGGGGGGCTGGGAGAAGAGGCTCCAGGCCATAAGAGCACGGGCTACATGCATACATTCTTGAGAATCTTCCTCATACAGGAGATATTTCTTCTGTTTTCCCACTGAATTGCTTATTCCTTTATGTCAAGGTAGATTTTGTTATTTTTCATTTTGTTCTTGGGTACCTAATACAATATTTCTTTTGTCATTCAGATTGTTATAGCTTTGTACCCCCAGCAGCTCTGTCACTGGACTCATTCCTGGGTTATTTTGAAATACCCCATTACCAAGGCCTGGCTTTGAGTTTCTACTTTTCAACATTGTATGATACTCTAGGGGATACAGTAAAAAGACATTCCCTATGGACCAAAAAACAAGGCCTGAACAGGGCCACTGAATCTGCCTTGACTATCCCAAAGAACTAGAAGGAAGAAATGTCTGTAATTTATGAGTGGCCCTGAGTGTGGTGTTTGGTTACAGCAGCTTTTAGAATATATGCAGCACCTAGATTGAAAGACAGACATCAATATCCAAAGCCTCAGTGCCTTGTCTACAAACCAGCGAGAGGAGTGCTGAGATCATGGGATCATAGGATTCCATCTGTACTCATTAAAGTGATAATAAAACGTAGCCCGGGGTCCAACCCAGTGGAGATCACTAGTATAAATTTTTAGGAACTATTTTTATGCACTCTCTGTTGGCTGGACATCAGAGGTTAATGATGGCGTCTGTGCCTTCTGCCTTGCTCCCTCCCTGGCCCTGCTGAGCTGGCCCTGCACACTGTATGTATATACCCCCAGACTGGATTTGGGGGTGCTTTCCCCTCATTTTCTAATCATATGACCTTGGGCAAGTTACTTCATCTCTCTAAGTAAAATGGCATTTTTCAGGCTCTGGGCATGATCACTAGGAGAGAAGACGTGTCCTGTGTCACTGTTAGTTTTTACCAAGAGCCGTCCCCACCCCCCATTAAGACACAAGGCATGGGGTTGGAGGCGTGGCTCAGTTGGTAGAGCACCAACCAATGAGTGAAAGCATCAAGTACTGAGTTTGAGTCCAGACTCAGACCAAAAATAAAAAAGAAAGATACAAGCCCAGGAGAAAACCTTTTGTGGTTGGGTTTTGTCTTTCCCAAGCTGAGGATCATTTGAAATGCTGTCCAGCAAAGACTGCATGTCATGGAAGATACGAGTCACATCTGTTTTTAGCATCAGGCACAATACTGTAAAAGCAGTTCCCTTTTGGTTAATCATGGTGGCATCTGTCCCCCACCCCCCAAGCCTATCTGTGCTCCAAGGTGGAAAGTGGGAAGGTCAAGATCAAATTCTTGTTCCCATTCCTCTACCACTCAAGAGAAGCAAGCAGAAGGCAAGTTTGCAGATCAGACTCTGCAAAGCTACATTACCAACCATGTGGCAGGAAGGGTTCAGTGCCACACAGCCAGAATCCCAGGCCCTTTGGGGGGCCATGCAGAAGCAGGGTCAGTGCCTCTCCCCCTGGGCTGTGTGTGGAGCTTTGGCCCACCTCCCTGCCCGGGCCAGCTCCCCAACAGGCAAGAGCCAAAGGTGAGTTTAGGGTCAACATTTGCCATGTGCTTCTCGGCTCAGTGTTTCAGAGGTTTTTAAACCACAATGTTTCCATCTCTCTCGAATATTCATTTCTTTCCTGCAAATAAGCATGGCACACTCCTTCCCATGTGATTCTGCACGTTCAGCGGGCTATTTTGGGGGCGCTGAGGTGGATTATGATGCAAATGTCCTCCATTTTCTTGGGATCCTCTTCTGCATTTCATTGAGTGATCACCCACCCCCCACCCCACTGAAATAAAAGTGCTTTTGAGAGATGGAAATTCTCTTCCTCTTCTTAAATGTGCTTGGCAGCAGATACTTCCATTTGGTGGAATTTGTTTCATATCTCCGTGTCCCTAAGCAGACCTGTAAGATGAAGAGGGGTCTGGGGTGAGGACAGGAGAGAACCCACATGGGACAGAGCCTGGTCCACCATCTGAGGAATAGAATCCAGGGCTTCCAGGAATAAAATCCCACCAGGAACTAGAAACCCCAGTGGCCTTACCCCAGTGTTTTGCCACTTGAACCATGCCCCCAGCCCAGTTTTGCACTGATCATTTTTGAGGCAGGGTGTCCCACTACCTCGGCTAGTGCTTCTTCCTGTCTCTGGAGACAGCAGGTGAATGCCACCACATTCACTGCCCCGTGGCAGGGATAACAGGCATGTGTTGGCATATTCAGCTATTAGCTAAGATGGGGATCTTGTGAACTTTGATGTCCAAGCTGGCCTTGAACTGAGATCCCACCAATTATTGCCTCCCAAGTAGCCAGGATTACAGGCATGAGCCACTGCATCTTCTTTTTAAAATTATTGTTGTTACTACTGAAGAGCTGCACAGAGGACTTACAATTCCATAAGTCAAGTAACAAGTACAGCGCTTCTGGATTAGTGTTACCCATTTCCTTCTCTAGCCGCCATTTTCCCCTCCTTGGCCCTTCCTTGACGTTCCATAGTCATCAAGTATGATGACTAACTCGTTCACACTTCCTCCCTCCATTCCTGTGCTCCCTCCAGCTTTATTCACCCCCCAAAAACACATGTTTTGTTTCATGTGCTCATTTGATAAACAGCACTTTAGTTGGCAGAGTTACACTTTTGGATTCCTCCCCTGAGTATACCGTCCTTTAGTCAGTTTGTTTGTATGCAAATGCACTGAGCCCTGTATGTGTTATTATGCCTCATATTTTAGAACTAGTTTCCACATAGGAGAGCCTGGCTTACTTCACTCAACATGATTTGTTCTAGGCCTACCCATTTTTCTGTAAAGGACATAATCCTGCTTGTAATGGATGAGTAAAGTTTCATTGTGTATAGGTACCACATTTTCTTGACGCACTCATCAGTTGTAGGGCATCTGGGCTGTTTCTGAAATTTGGCTCTTGTGAATGGTGCAGCAATGAACAGGGATGTATGCAAGTATGGTATTTTAACCTGTCATGAACTAGGTAGGTGCCCAAGAGCGGTTGGATTGTAGGGAAGTTCTACGTTTAGGTTTTTTTGTTTGTTTTTGTTTTTTTTTTTAAGGATCTCCAAATCACATTCCATAATGGTTGCACAAATTTACATTCCTACCAACAGGGTGATAGCCCCACCTCACCCCTCTGCATTTGTCATTGTTGGAGTCGAATTCTCTTCTTAAGTAGAACCACAGAGGCTACACTAGAGAAACCAGCTACCTGTCAGCAGCAGTGAGTGACTGCTGCAGGACTCCCCCTGCAGAATAGGGCTGGACCAGGGAACGGGTGAGGCCCTTTTTTGTACTCCCATGCTGACACAGAAGTCTGCAGGTGTTCTAGTGTCTCATGGAAAATGTGTTTCCATGTCACTGATGAATATCCTTCCATATGCCTTAAATCATCACCAGATCGCATGTAATGTGCAGTACAATGTAAACATCATGTGAATAGTTGCCAGCCTATATAGTTTAGGAAATGATGACAAGGGGGGGAAAGTAAGAACATGCTCAGTATGGGCACAGTTTCTTTAAAAAATATTTTTGATTTACCATGGGTTCCAAAAAAAAATTTAAAAAGCAAAATCTGTAGGCTCAGACAATCAAGTATACAACTCAAAGAGAAGAAAATATAATCCAAGAAAATAAAACCAAAAGAAAGCTTCTAAGGCTTCATAAACAGATGATAGAAATATAAAAGAATATCAACATATGTATAACTGAAGTTCTTAAGCTGGGGAAAAGAAAACAATTAAAGCTGTAATCAGTTCAAAGCCAATGCAGGCAAGGAAGCTTTTGAGATTCTTACCTCCCATAAATTACCAAAAAGCCAGAAGCAGATTTATGGCTGAAGCAGTAGAGCACTTTCCATAAGCAAAAAATGTTCAGGATCAGTACCTAGGCTCTGAGTTCAAGCCCTAGGACCAGCACACGTGCACACGCACTCACGCACGCACAGAACAAAACCACCTATAATTCATTGGGAGAGGAGGGGGACGGGGGTGAACTTGTTCAAAAATCCACTGTGTGATGTATACCACAATGAAACTCTCTCATATTATAATTGTATAATTCAAAAATAAAGCAAGCTATATTTCAGGAGCTTTCCTGATTAAAAAAAGACACAGATTTGGGTATTGAAAAGGCTCCTCCGAATGACGACCTCCAATGGACACCTTAGTAGAAGCATTAGATAGTCAAATATTTTTTTTTAAATAGTACATTTGGTGTTGCTGTAATAAAGTCTCAGAGATTCCCCTGTTACGTGACCATTGAACAAATAAACACCTTTTCTCCAATAGTGTTATGGGGTATAATCTAAACACAGATCTGTCTGACCTCGTGCTGCCTTGATCACACCACAGCTGTGTCTACAGAGGAACCAGGCACAAAGAAGCAAGGCCTACCTAGGAAGTCAGAAACTTCACCGTAAGTCAGAAGGAATCAGATGGAAACATGGGAAACAGATCGAAATCATTCCAAGTCTATTCTAAGCACACCCAACAGAGGACATGGGGTAAACAGAGGCAGGAAGATGAGACATGGGGTATATCCTGGAATGAGAGTGGTTCCCAATTCTTGGAACATGCTAGAAGAATGAAGAGAGAAGCTGAGCTAGAAAGAATGATTGGTCCAGGTCATTGTGGACCTCAACTAACATGCTGAGAAGGTCGGTGGCGGGGAGGGTTCTACTTGGCAATAAGGGGCCCTGGCAAGCTCTTGTACCCAAGAAAAGGATGTGTTCATCATCTTCCTTTTCGACAGGAGACCATTTAAAAAGAAATGCAAACAAACAAAACCTACTGAAGAAATAGGAGCAAAAATTTGTGATGTGTTATTTATGAATTGAGCATTGGTCAAGTGGAAAATAAAACCTTAGTGAGATTAAAAATTGATGTACAAAGAAACATTCAGTGGCTTGTAAAGCCACTTAGTTGAGAGGGGGTGGGAAATGAAAAGCTGTTTCATGAAAGATTGAAGCTCTGGGAAATTTGGGGATTGAGCTTGGACAGAACGGCCTCCTGCATCGCCATTGCATGATGGCTGGGAGTGTTTGGGTGAGGGAAGAAGTCACCAGGAGCAGGCATTTAACTGTACTGGTTGAGCTTTGGCCTCTGTCCAAGGTCCCAGGGGAACCACCAAGCCTTAAATAGACAGGCCCATCCTCTTGTCACACTACTGGGCCAGATTCCAAAGTTAGGAGCTCACAGAACCAGAATTGCTTAGACCAGAGAAACTAAACTGTTCACTGTACCTTCTCCGATCCTCAGCATCTGTATGTTCTTCTCCAAAAATCAGAGAACTTCTTATTCATTTGGCTAAACATGTTCACTAGTGAACTGGCAAAATATGGGGGCAGAGGGAGAAAGAAGAAAAAAATCACTCATTTTACCATCTGGAGATAGTCAGTGATATACTTTTTATAAACTGTCATCATATTGAACATGCTGCTTTATATTTGGCTTCCTTCATTTAATAATGTATTATAACATTCTACTCATGTAGAGAAGGGGCTATCAAGGTTTGAGAAGTCATGTACCCATTACCTGATGAATGTAACTGTAACCCCTCTATACATTATCCTAACAATAAATTAGCATAATAAAAAAATTCTACTCATGTAAATGAATAGTTTTCTGTGACAGAATTTAAAGGTACAACTTGCATCCCCTTTTGCTGGATTTGTTTCTGATTTGATTTTTCTTCTAAGTTATGGTATAGTAAGCTAGGCACTGATGGCTCATGCCTCTAGTCCTAGCCACTTAGATGGCTGAGATCTGAGGATCAGAGTTCAAAGCCATCCCAGCCAGAGAAGTCCACCAGATTCACATTTCCAATAAAATAGCAAAAACCCAGAAGTAGAGATGTGACTTAAGTGGTAGAACAACCGCCTTGAATGAGAAAGCCAAGTGAAGGTGTGAGGTCCTGAATTCAAGCCCTAGTACCAGCACACTTGTGTGCACACACACAGAGGCCTGCACACACTCATGCACACAAAAGAACTGTGAAGCAATAGTCAGATAGTAACCTGGAAAGGTGGGCTTTGTTAGGAAAGATTAAAGTTCTTTTTATTTGAAATACTTCCTTGTTGTCAAGAACACAGCTCATGTCCTTAGATTATGGAATTTCCCCATAATATTGTAGAGAAAATGGTGGGTGCCATTTTCCCAATTATGGAGAGAGGAGAGACACTAAAGTGTTCTGGCCTTCAGAGAGGCGACCCCCGCTTGTCAGTCGTGACCCACATCCCAACCATGCATTCTTTCAAGCTAATGGCAAACGGGAAACCTACACCACCAAAACTGCTGCAAGGACTTCTCTCATGGTGAGAGAAGAAAGAGGAGAGGAGAGGAGAGGAGAGGAGAGGAGAGGAGAGGAGAGGAGAGGAGAGGAGAGAGAGAAAGAGAGAGAGAGAGAGAGAGAGAGAGAGAAGAAGAAGAAGGAGGAGGAGGAGGAGGAGGAGGAGGAGGAGGAGGAGGAGGAGGAGGAGGAATAAGGGAATTTGGTGCCTTCTGTGTATCATTAGAGGACTGGGAAATAAGTACCAATTTTTGTGCCCTACTGGAAACACAGCTGGGGTGCTGGGTGTTAGCCGTTCATCACTGGTGGCTGTGTGACTCTACAACATGCGAACTACAGGACAAGCCCCTAAAATTCTAGAAATCAAATAGGATTTGAGCTAAAATCCAAGAAATGTTATACCAATCAGAGGAGTTTCGTGAAGTAGGAATCTGGTTAGCAAAAGAAAAATGGCAGAACTTCCTGGTAGAAATCACGAAGCATTTCCGGGGCACTGTCTACTGTGTGGAGATGCCTTGTCCCTCCTGTTTTTGAGCATCAGTGGCTATTCTCAGCTGAGGACAACCATGGGTCTAAACTCTCAGGGCTGGAAATGAATCTACTGCGAACTACAAGGTCTAAGATGCCCCGCCCCCCGCCTTGCCATAGGATGCCATGATGGAAAGGAGGAAAGAGCAGAAGCCACCTTGAGAGCAGTGAGAGAAGGTCACGTCTCACCTTCCTTGGGGAAGCTCACTGTCTTTGCTTCAAAATAAAAAATAAAAAACAAAAACATGCTTTTTCTTAGTGCTAATGTCTTTTGCAATCATTGGCTGTCTCTGTGTTCTAGATACAGTATATCATTATACTCTCATCTGTGGCCTCCAGCCAATTGAGTTGGGAAGTCGGGGTGCTGTGGTAATAGTTACTGGCTTGGAAGGGCGGTGTGTGCACCCTTGAATCTGTTACCGGAGGTTCCTGTTCTAGAGCTGCATAGATCAATGCATGCTTGCTGCACTCCGCCTTATTTTCCTCCTACCTTCTCTTATTCAGAGCTGAGAATTCCTTCCTTGTTCCTTCCAAGATAGGATTTCCCAGCCTTGTTAGCCTTGGGTCACTATATTATTGCTTCTTGTCCCCACTGCCCCCCTACAAAGTGGAACACCCAGAAACCAACATAGTCAAGCACAAACTCAGCACTTAACTCACTGAACAGCGAATGAGTGGATCACAGGTTCTGGCCTGGCTTTGGTGCCACTGTAAACCAAGAGGGAGGCAGCAGATCCTCCTGTGGGCTGTTTCTGTGAGAGTTTCCGAGGTCGTTGCCTGTCTTATTTTGTACATAAAGGGTTAATTCAAGCAGTGTGGATCACCATGAAAAAGTGAGCAGAGGAAGGGACATCCCTTTTTGTCTTCAGCTCTCCTGGCTGTTGAGATTCCTCTGTGCTACCACTGGGCACTACAGCTGGGCATGCAATCTTCTCTGGTCTCAGGGAAACCCAGGGACAGGATCCACGGATTCCTCCCAGGTTGTAAAAGAAATCCTAGCCAGTCCCACCACAAGGTCTTCATGCTGGGATTGTAGGCTCAGTCAACCCTGCCCAAGGGCCTCCTTCCACGTCCCGCGAGAAGCCCACACGCATGCACTGAGGTCCACCCTCCTCAGCATGATTGCACACCCACCAGGCAGAAATAGGAGGGGTAGGAAGAGATCAGCCTTCCTGGTGCTTCCCGTCCACAGGGAAAAGTGCAGGAGATGGGTGGACAAAGAACACAATAAATGCATTATAAGGGGAGTCATGATGATGTGGAGGAGAGCATAGCGTGAGGTGCTGGTGGCGAGGTTGCAGGACCAGCACTGTGGTCAGGACAGACATTATTGGATGAGATGGTGACATGTGAGCTAAGGTTCCCAAGAGGGAGGGATGGATGTATCACCATGGATACAGGCTGGAGTAGCGGGAACCGCAAATGAATGTCCCCGGAACAGAACCAGAAGGACTGTGCTACTGAAGCAAGGTGTGCGGAAAGCTGACCACAGAAGCTCTGTGGACCCGTCTGTGGAAGGACCTGGAGGCTTTTCTGGATGAGATGGACAACTCTGGCTAGGACCCTAGCTAGCGCTCTCCTGTGTTAGGGCCTTGCTGGGTGCCAAGTCCACAGGCCACTTTATAAAATGGACAAGGACAGAGGCAGGGAGCAAAATCAGCAAATGGAGCCCGGAGAGAGTGAGGACCCTTCCAGGATGCCCAGGAGGAAGGAGACAGAAGAGGAAGGGTCCCATCTTGGTGACTGTTGCTGTCTTTGACCCTCCACACACTATCACACGGATCCACAGACTCCTTGGTCGGAAGGACCTGAACCCAGTCCCCAATCCCAGAGTGAGGCTTTCATGAAGAAACAGCAAGAGTGGTTCTATGATTACACCCTTAATTTTACTCAGATTCAACACAGCTCTCCCCTCCGGCATGATTAGTCAGGTACCATTACCATTTTGTAATGAGATTAATGAGAGAATTCATTCAGAAGTCATTATCTTACCTAATAATGACCTTACTGATTACTGTATCTCCTTCAACGAGGTTACTGATTTTGATGAAAATATAATAAATATAGCTTCCAGCACCTGGAAATTTGTTCTCTGCCTGGAATAGTTCTGAGGTGAAGACTTATTTTTAAGAATTTCTTGAAAGTGATTAAATATTTTGGTTCTCCTGAGGCGGTATTTCTGTGTTTTCACAGATGACATTTTTGAAATGTATGAAATATTTGATGATAAAATATTTAATAAGCCTGGCGTTCATATTTTTCAGACATCTGTTTCTACTTTGAGACTGTCTGAATGTGATTTTACATGAAATGTCTATTTGCATGTTGTGTTGGTTTAAGAAAAGGACTTGCTCTCTGTATGACATATGCGTCTCATAAAATAATGAATGCCTGCACCTCGCCGTCCAGAAAACGGCAGGCGAGAAGCATTGTGGTCTGCATATTAAAATGCATCTAAGCAAATCATTAACTAAACACAGAACTATTCCAGCAAGGAACAGTGCAAGGCAACTCTGAGTGGGAGCTTCCTGGTTCTTATGGTACTGTCAAGAAATAGCAGGAAGGAGGGAGGGATTTGGAGGCATGGCTCAGTTGGTAGAGCGCTAACCAATGAGTGAAAGGGGCAGGTACTGAGTGCATGTTTCAGTCTCAGGCCTTAAAAAAAAAAAAAGTGAAGAATGAGGAGAGAGGGCTTAGTGTTGGTTTGGTCTTTGAGATTCTGTTTGGGCAACAAGCAGCAAAGCTCTTTCTTAGTGCTCAATGCTTAGTTATCCCATCTTAGAAGGGAGAGAACCACAATACGTAGGTACCCAGACGCAGGCCTGAAACTCTCCTTCGTGTAAATCATTTACCCTACTCTGTGCCCCAGCTTTCATGTCTGCAAATCACTTACCCTCTCAAAGCCTCAGTGTTCACATGTGCAAAATGGGGCTTAGAAACCAACTCCCCAGTGTGTTGGGAAGATGATGAATAAAATGAGAAAACGAATTCTAAGGGGAGAGAAGACTTGCAGGTCTAGCAGACAAGGGAAACTGAGGGTCTCAGCCCTTAAACTTCAAGTTCCAAGGCCTCTGAACCATGACAACCTGTCTGTTTCTTATCCCACAAATTCAGCGAGGCTGAGAAAAAACAGTCTTGTATCTGAGGACTTGATGTGAGTTCTTCTGCAATTTTCATAAATCTAAAATAGTTTCTCTACAGTTACTCTTCCCTTCATGCTCATCTTAATCCGTGTGCCACCTGCAAAGATGGATGAACAATTTGGACCCTCGATTGATGTGGATTTTAGCTTTATGACTTTCTCCAAAACTAATGGGAGTCTGGAGTCCCCATCCAAGAATCAGCTAGGGCTCTTAGAAGGAGAGAGAACAAAGTCTCAAAACCTCAGCAGGGTGCCAGGAGAAGCTTGCACTCACAGCTGTGAACTGGGGTCCTAGAGCCCTATATATGGACTGGTGGTTACCATGGAGCACTGGAGATGGAGTCACAGCTGCTTCCTCTCTGTGCTATTAGGGGCTGAGCTCTCAAGTACAAACCATGTCTCATTTGAGGGCCTCAGCTTCCTCATCTCTAAAATGAGGATAATAACTCCTCTGCCCCCACAGGACTGAGTAAGGAAACATCACTACTTACAAGCAAGCGCTCATTGTGTATCTCACACATATCACTGAAAGTTCACCTGAAATGGACCATGCAGCTTGAATCACATTTTGCGAATGAGAACACTAAGACACAGAGGTTAAGTCACAGGCTCAGGTGCTGGGGATAAAAAGATGCTTTTAACAGGGTGACAAGAACCTGCTGACAGTGTGAGGTTATCCCAGTAGAAATTGGACTTGAAGGGGTAGGGAACCACCAGAGTGCTGACAGTATGTCCTGTAGGACTTTGGGACAAGCCAGTTTAAGGAGTGGGCAGATGGGCCAGCTAACCCAGGCATGCCTGTCAAGGGAAATGAGCTAAGCTGTTGAAGTGGATCAGGGTTCCATTCCACCAAGGTAGACAGCGCCCTCCAGTGGAAACTAAAGATAAAAGACGATCTCCTGAGCATAGCCGTCTACAGCTGGCGGGCCTGTCCTTCAGGGCGTCCTTCATGGAATGAGGCCATTTGCTGGGAACTAGTGACTTATTTCCTTATCCTTATATAAAATCCTTCCATAGATCTGCCAGAAAGTAGTTCTTCTTAGCACATTACAAAGGGAAGCCGAAGAAAAGCCCCACTGAAAAGTAGAAAGTGTTTGTTGGCAAATATTTTTCATAATGTGGATGCCATGTTTGCCCAAGGACACTAGTAAGTGAGTTTATTTTCCTGTGTAATTTCTATTAACATAAACCCAGTATCTCTCTAGCCTCTGGAAATACACATTAAATGACTATTTAAGGACTGTCTTCTCACAGGTCACCAACTGAGCCAGCGCTTAAACCTCCCCTGATCCTTAGCACTTCATTGAGTAGCATTCTTACTTCTCATAGATAAGACACAGGGGCTTCCAGAAAGTACAACCCAGCGCCTTGCACTGAGATCCAGCAAAAGAAAGTCCAGAGGAAACAGAGGTGTAAGAACCTTGAGCACATCACTGGCTCCTTGCTCTTCAATAAAGTGTCCTGGTAAGGGAACGGCCTGAAGGCCAGGCTTGGTGACCCATATCTGTAATCTCCGCACTTGGGGGGACAGAGATGTAAGGACCAGGGGTTAAAGGTCAGCTTTGGCTACAGAGCAAGGTCCTATCAAAAGAAAACAGGCAGAAGAAGGAGAAGGAGAAGGAGAAGGAGACGGAGAAGGAGAAGGAGAAGGAAAAGGAGGAGGACGCAGACAAGGAGGAGGACCAGGGGGCAGGGAGGGGAGAAGAAGGAGAGGAGGCGGAGGGGACTAGGAGCAGGAGGGAGAGAGGGGGTGTGGAAGAAAGGAAGGAAGAAAAGAGGGAGAAATGACAGATGGGAGGGAGAACAAAGGAGAAAGGAAAAGGAGAGGAGAGAAGGGGAAGGATTGGGAAAAGAAGGAAAGAGGGAAGGAGAGAGAGAAGAAAAGGAAGGAAGGGAGGGAGAGAGGGGGGATGAAGGGAGGGAGGGAGGAAGGAAGGAAAATAAAAAAGGAAGGAATCTGAACCTGAAACAGAGACAAGGAAGTGACTAGGAGCTAAGCCTTTACCCTACATTGTCTGCCATGAGTCTTTTTTTGCTAGTCCTGGGGCTTAGACTCAGGGCCTGGGGCTGTCTTTGAGCCTCTCTGTGCTCAAGACTAGCACTCTATTACTTGAGCCACACAGCACTGCTTCTGGCTTTTTTTGTGTATGTGATACTAAGGAATCAAATCCAGGGCTTCATGCAGGCTAAGCAAGCACTCTATCACTAGGCCGTGCTCCAGACCCTGCCTTGAGTCTTTTGATAGACAGTTTGCTAGGCCTGCTAGGGAGGTATAACTATGTTGGGATACTCTTCTCTAAGAGTTTACAAGCACCAAGCACGGTGGCTCATACCTGTAATCCTAGCTATTCATGGGGCTGAGATCTGAAGATCATGGTCCAAAGCCAGCCCAGGCACTAAACAGCCCTTGAGGGCCCCAAGTTTGGCTTAGTGGTAGAGTGCTTGCCTAGCATGCACAAAGACCTGGGTTCAATTCCTCGGGAGCACATACATAGCAAAAAGCTGAAAGTGGTGTTGTAGCTGAAGTGGTAGAGCTCTGACCTGGACAAAATGTCCAAGGACAGTGCACAGGCTCTGAGTTCAAGCCTCATGACTGGCCAAAAACAAAAAAGTCCTTGAAATTCTTATCTCCAATTAATCACCAGAAAACTGGAAGTGGCTCTGTGGCTCAAGGGGTAAGGTAATAGCCTTGAGCTGAAGAGCTCAGGGGACAGAGCTCAGGCCCAGAGTTCAAGTCCCACGACCCACCAAATAAACAAGTTTACAAGCTATTTGAGTCTGTGACTATAGGCAAGGGTCTGGGGCTAGATAAATGTACCCTTGAAGTTCCTTGCCATATACCTGGGTCACATCTCAGTGATTCTAGCAAGCCAAAACACCTCTGGGCCTGGTTTCCCTGCTTATGGCCTGGCCAAAGCAATTCCTCTCATCAAAGATTATTAGACAGAATCTTTCTTCCTCTTGAGTCACACTTCTAGCCTCTTGCTCCTCCCCTTTCCCTTCCTGGGAAGTCACCTGATGTTGACTATCAGATCAGTTTACCCATGGAAGGTTTACAGTGATGCGATTCTTAGCTCCTGGATGTCTCCCTGGGTCCTCCTTTAGGATGACTTTTATTGAAGCCTGAGAGTGTAACAGGGAGCTGGCGGGAAGAAAATAAACTGGAGTTGTCCCTCAGTGTCTACAAGGACACCAAAAATCCTTATTGGTCCCTTATTTGCATAAAAATCCATGCATATCCTCCCCTAGACTTGACACCATCTCTAGATTGCTTATTACCCCTAATACAATGTAAATGTGATGTAAATAGTTGTTCTACTGTATTATTTAGGGGAATAATAATGAGCGTTCAGTACAGGCACAATTTTCTTTTTTCCTCTTTGTCAGTACGGAGGATTGAACTCGAGGGGCCTTGCACCTGCAGAACTCTATGCTTTGAGCCAATGTCCAAGTCCTGTTACTTTTTGTTTGTTTTCAGGTGGCATTTGGGGCTTTTCCTGGAGCTCGCCTCCTACTTCCACTCCCAAGTAGCTGGGATTATAGGTATGCCTCCACCATGCTGGCTGTTTTTTTTTTAATGTTTTTTTATTGTAATTAATAAAAGGGTTACATGATATTTGCCAGATAGAAGGTACATTAATTCACATACATTGATACCCTTTCACATGTCTTGGTAGCCATTACCCTCCCCCCACCCCCCATTTTGTTTTCCCCCCTTCCCTATCAAATTTCAAATAACCAAATACAAATAAATTCACTATATCAGATAACAAAGTGCGATACTATAACAATATGAGATACCCAAGGGACAGCAAAGGAGATGAGAGATAACATAGTACATTAAGGACAACAATCATTCGTTATATGGCATTTGTTTCAATATCCTGGAGGTCCTTTCAATTAGCTTCATACTATATGGCCTTATGTATCAAGGTTTTGCTCTGTTGCAGATCTCTGCTAGTAGAGCCCAAGGTTTCTGCTGATTATGACAAATGAGGGAAACCATTGAGCCTAAGTTCCTTTTAGTCTGGCTTACTTCACTTAATATGATATTTTCTAAGTCTTTCCATTTCCTAACAAATGGGTCGATGTCGTTTTGCTGGCTGTTTTTTATCTGGATTGAATCCTCAGGTGCAAAACGTGTAGCTAGAGAGGGAGGTCTGTATGTATACAATGAACCTGTTTCTCCCTCTCCCTCTCCCTCTCCCTCTCCCTCTCCCTCTCCCTCTCCCTCTCCCTCTCCCTCTCCCTCTCCTCTCCTTCTCTCTCTCTCTCTCTCTCTCTCTCTCTCTCTCTCTCTCTCTCTCTCTCTCTCTCTCTCTCTCTGTCTCTCTCTGTCTCTCTGTCTCTCTCTCTCTCTCTCTCTCTCTCTCTCTCTCTCTCTCTTTCTCTCTCTCTCTCTCTCTCTCTCTCTCCTCTCGATTATTGTAACATTTTGGTCCAAGTAGTAGCCCAAATAAAGACTATTATGTATACCCTCGAGGCAGAATTTGCCAGTGGAGGCTTTCATGAGGAAACAGGGATGATAAATGCAGGACATACGCAACAGGAAGACACACATGAGTGAAGGTGCCGATATAAAAACATTTCCTGGAATGCCTGGTTTGGGAAGGAGAAGGAGGAAGGATGGTAGAGGGATGAGTATGATCACGAATGAACTTGTTAAAATGTAACCCCTTGGTACAACTAACAGATGTCAATTAAAAAAGAAAACCATAAATAAAAGAATTGACTTTTGGCATCCTTCACAACCATGGCTTGAGCTAACTGGTTCATATCCTTTCTAGAACCTTGGGTTGATCCATGCAAAGCCAGTTGGGAAATGGTTTGTTTTTTTTTTTTTTTTTTTTTTTTTTTTTTTGCCAGTTCTGGGCTTGAGCACTGTCTTTGGACTTTCTCAAGGCCAGAGCTCTACCACCTGAGCCTCAGCACCACTTCTGGCTTTTTACTATGTATGTGGTACCAAGGAATTGAACCAGGGTCTTTGTGCATGCAAGGCAAGCACTCTACCACTAGGCCAAACTCCCGGCCCCGGAAATGTTTTTCATAAAATTATTTCTTTACCGCTGGGAACTTTCACTAGTCTGATAAAGTGTGTGTTTATATTTGGGGACCATGGGGCTTGAACTCAGGGCCTGGAGCACAGTCCCTGAACGCTTTCCCTCAAGGCTATTGCTCTACCACTTTGAGCCATAGCTACACTTGCAGTTTTCTGGTGGTTTATTGGATGCGAGAGTCTCACAGATTTTCCTGTCTGGGCGGGCTTTAAACTGTGACCCTCAGCTCTCAGCCTCCTGAGTAGCAAGGATTACAGGCAGGAGCCACAAGTGCCTGGGCTTAACCCCCTCTCTTTAGAGATCAGAAAGGTATCTGTCCACTCCTCTAATCCACTCTGTGCCTAGCATAGTACGTTGTATCTTGTGAATGTTCAGTAGATTCAATGTGAATCTACGTTAGATTGGCTCAGGCTGGGTGGTCTGGTTCCTTCAACGTCTAGTTAGTGAGGTTTTATTCCACGGGGCTCCGCCATCTTCCCTCCATGAGCACATAAGTGCTCTAATTGGCTGGAGTCATGGGTTTTCTGGGAATTTGTTTGTATCCTCCACAGAGCCACTTCTCCTCATAAAACACGCTTGACAAAAAGAAAAGTGGGGGAGGAGTCCTTGTTAGGGTGATTGGTGCCTTATTTCTATGCTTTCCTAGAAAACCAAATCAAGATAAATGCTCAGTGTATTTATACAATTGTGAAAGCAACAGAAAGTGGTTTTGTCAGAGAAACATAAGACAGAGCGTCCTCGCACACCAGCGCCGCCTAGATGTTGACTGTCATTTTTGATCACAGTGGGCTCTGTCTTCATCTATCAGGACAAAGTCAGCAGATGCCATCTCTGCTTGATGAGTGGCTGAAAAACCACATTTGAACATTCTATTAATTACAATAAAAAATATATGAAAAAAAAAACACATTTGAGAAGTGGCTTAAAACCACAAGTGATGGGAGATTTTAACCAAGGTATGCGTATGATGACATTGCCCTTGCTTGCCTGTTCCCAAAACATTACCTCTTTGGCTCCAAGAACATAGCAATAATAAATGAAAGCCAGTGAAATACAAACTGAAATATCTAGGTCTGCTCTAAAAACAAAGGAAGAGCTCCCCGGACTGGAAGTCCATAAGAAGAGAAAACTATGGCAGTGAGCCCCCTGGATTTCTACAATAGTTTGAACTCAGCCCTGGAGCTGAGTTCATGGCTTTAGATGAAGCGAACTAATTCTAACCATTAAAAAGTGAACAAAATCAAGTACAATGGCTCACACCTGTAATCCCAACTGCTCGGGAGGCTGAGAGAGAAGAGAAGAAAAGCTGAGGAGAAAAGTTTGTGGAAACCCATCTTAATCATGGCTGGGTGCAGTGGTACATATCTGTCATCTCAGTGATCAAATGAAACACAAATAGGAGAATGGAAAAAAGTATTGGCAGAGTGGCTCAAGTGGAAGAGTAGCTGCCTAGCAGGGTAAGGCCCTGAGTTCAGTACCACTGGGGAGCAGAGGCCAACAAAATCACTAATCAGACCTACTAACTTCATTCAAAATTGACAGGATGGACCGATGTGAAATAAGCTTTAAAGTAAGTGTGTTTAGAGTTCTCAGTGAGAAAATTAAAGTCAAAAGTAACATGAGTTATGAATCAGATAATGGTAGAAAAGGAAATAAGAACAGACATGTAAGAATATCAATTATGGGGCCGGGAGTTTGGCCTAGTGGTAAGAGTGTTTGCCTAGCATGCATGAAGACCTGGGTTTGATTCCTTGGTACCACATACATAGAAAAAGCTGCAAGTGGTGCTGTGGCTCAAGTGGTAGAGCTCTAGCCTACCAAGGACAGTGCTCAGGCCCTGAGTTCCAGCCCCAGAACTGGCAACAAATAAAAATAAAGTCAATAAGCAAAAAACCCAAACAAGTATCAATTATGAATCTTAGGAACATTGTCCTATTTGAAGTATAGTACTCCAGTGCCACCAAAAACATATAAAATGATGTTTAAATTATTATAAACACATTATATGAACAATAGAAAAAATAAATTTTATAGTGAAAGTGTAGGAGAGAGAATTAGTCAATTGGAAGATGGTTCTGAGGAAATTTATGTAACACAATGAAGCAGATCTCTCTCTTTCATACACACTTTTGCACAAAAGAATGATTTATGGGCTTGATTATGGATTTAGAAAATCTTACACAGTCCTAAGAAGACGTTCAGAAGAGAAAATAAGACTAGAGGACACATATTTAGTGATATAATGACTGAGAATTTTCTGCTAGTAAATCTAAGATAACTAAAATTGAAAGTATGTGTCACCCGGTTGAAAAAATAAATCCACATTATAAAGAACTTTTAGTGAAATTGAGAGTATTCAGAACACCTTCAAGACTGCCAGAAAACCAAGCAATTATACTGTGCAAAAGAAAATTAGAGAATTCCCACTGAAGTACTGAGGAAAAGAACTACCAAACCTGGACTTCTTGAAATAAGATGTGAACGTTGCTTAGGTTCCTCAGGAAGAATTCTGTGTCTGAGTTTACGCAGTGAGGATCATCATTCTAGATCACTCCAAAGAGAGTTAGTGTGTAACTTCATGACCTACTGTCATAGGCCTGCCATCCAGCTACCTAGAATGTGTAAATCAGAGAGTCATATCCAGTTGATTTGGGCATAAACCTGAACTCTTATCTCCAAAATAATCAATGGGGGGAAAAGAGTTGGGAATGTAGCTCAGGTCGTAATAAGTTCAGGGCCCTTAGTTCAAACCCCGGTACCTGCAGAAGATTTTTTTAAAAAAGAAGAACAAAAAAAGAATTCTCTATATTCCAAAAGATTTGGGTATTACTGAATGATACTACAGATTCATCAAGAAAAATACCAGTCGTGTTGGCTGCCTACCCAACAACCCAAGAAGTTCCCACTGGTCTTTCTTTGCCTTCAGTCATCCAGGAAGAACCACCACTGGGTGGGGACACCCCTTCTCCTCCCCATCCCTGGCTTCAGTCTGCTCATTCCCACTTTCAGGCAGGGCAGTTAAGCCTAGCTTACAACAAGTTTATTACTATGCCCAACGCCCACCCAGCCATGGGGCCCTCTCGGTAGAAATAGCTGAGACTTCTCTCCTGATATTGAAGACACTGCTTAACTGAACACAAACCTCATCATAAATTCTATCCAGAGGTTTTAATGAAAATCATAGTGCTGGGAGAACATTTAAGAAGAGATACTCTTCTTAAATATTTTTCCTTAAACCCTTCTCACAGACAGATCAAGAGGGAGGGGGGAAATGAAACAAAGAACGTTGAATAAAAGAACCAAACATTTCACCACCTTAAGGCTTTTTCTTTTCCAATTTCTCTTCAATTTCCATAGGTCATAGATCAACTTGCCTATAGCCAGTTCCCCAAGCTTGTGTCACCTAAATCTCGACCCTGCATTAAATCTATTGGCTATCTTTCATGTCATCTGTTGGCCATTTTATGCTGATGGCATTGTCAGCATATCATAAAAGGTATTTTTATTTTTTAGAATTCCATTGTGTCTAGCTTCATCCATAACTTTGATATATAATAAAAATAGAGATAGAAGAAGGTTTCATAACTGATTGTCTTTCTTGTCTTGGGGACCCTGAAAGGTGGGTGAGAAACACTAAGCATTAAAGAAAAGATTTTAACAAATGACCTAACAAGTCTTTTCAATTATTCAAAAGTAGGTTTAAAAGGAGCAATTACATATACAATATATATAAAACAATTCCATGATAGGTTTGGAACAAATGTTTAACTCAAATAACTAGAATATTGAGAAATCTCTTACATAGCTAGATAAAAAATATCTCACATTGCCAGGCATGGTGGCTCACGCCTGTAATCCTAGCTACTCAGGAGGCTGAGACCTGAGGATTAAAGTTCAAAGCCAGCACAGGCATTAAAATGTCCTGGAGACTCTACTCTCTAACCACTAGAAAACTAGAAGTGGCACTGTGCCTCAAGGGGTAGGGCTATAGCCTTGAGCTGAAGAGCTCAGGGACAATGCCCAGACCCAGGGTTCAAGCCCCGCAACAGACAAAAAAACAAAGCCTCACATTTTCAAAGTAAATGAGTAAAAAAAAATTCAGTAGACAGAAACAACTGTGTATGAATGTGTGCATGTGTATAGACATGAAATCTGAGTGCATTAATTGATAATTAGGCCAAACAGCTTTCAAGAATATTGACTATTGCCATTTCAACATAGCTGTGATCTACATATTCATTTTATATTCTATTTTATTCTTATTTCACATCATTACTTAAGTTTTTCCTCTTTTCTCACATATTAATTCTAAAATAATTGCCATTTTGGTATTGTGTGGTTTTTTTCTGTCTCCAAAAGCAGTATGTGTTCATTATAGAAAATCTGGGAAAATATGTAGAATCATGAGAAGAAAACAAGACTCACCCATAAAGAATCATCAGGAAATGCTGTTTTATTTTAACAAGCATCATTCTGGTCTTGGTGATAGGGAGAGGAGGGGATGATGCCTGACTCTTACTATTTTAAGAATCCGATTATTATTCTGATATAAATTGTGCTATTATACTATCAGCTACCTCCAATTTGTCAAGTATTTTTGTTGATTCTTGCTTGCAGGGATGGGGAGAGTTTGTGGAGATTTTTCCCCCTTTGTAAATAACCCTACACTGAATGGTATTAAATCTATAACTTTCTGCTTTTAATGAATATTTTTCCTTCAGGAAAAAAATTCCAAGCACTGACTGGTGATCTCAGAAAAACCATCACATTCTAGATAGTGGAAATGAAGGAAAATGGCAGTTTAGAGCAGAGAAAGGAGGTGGAGAAAGTCAGCTCACCTTTGAGAGGCCCATACCCCGGGTCTCCTAACGCCCAGCTGCCCAAAGGGTCTGGCATCGCTCATTTAGGATGGCAAGCTGTTCTAGATACAGAGAAATCTATTGTTGGAGGCCATTCAGATTGTTCTTCTTCCTTCCTTGAATTAAAGAATCTACTAAAGTTTTCTAATAACCAAATCCTTCAAAATGGAGCTATCAGAAGGTTCTAAAGTCTTGCCTGGAGGCAAAACATTTCCTATGTGAAAATAAATCTCACACAGTCTTTAGAGGATCCTTAAAACTCAATTCTGATACAAAATGCTTGTTTTTATTATAAACGGAGTTATTATTAGGATGAATGCAAGCAGTGCTGCTGACATGCAACTCATCAGTATCCACACAACTTGCCAGAAGTGGTGGTGACCCAGAGCCAAATTCTGATGGGCACTCCAGGTGACAGGGGATCCTCAAAGGGTGACACCACGTGGGCATATACGGTTCAAATCCAATGAGGAGATAAGTCTGCAAGAGTCACTACGCACAAAAAAAGGTCTCTGTCATCCTCAGTCTCTATCATCCACATCACTTCAATTCTCAGAGTCTCAGCCTCAGAGTCTCCAACATCCTCAGAGTCTCCATCATCCACATCGCTACTGCACTCATAGTCTCAGTCAGCCTCATAGTCTCTATCATCCTTAGCGTCTCTGTCCTCAATCTTTGTTATCCTCACAGATGCTATCATCCTCATACTCTGTCATCCACTCAGTCTCTGTTGTCTTCAGTCTCTATCATCCTCATAGTTTCTGTCAGTCTCAGAGTCTGTGTCATCCTCATGGTCTCTGTCACTCTCACAGTCTCTAGCATCCTCACAATCTCAGTCATCTTCATAGTCTTCATTATCCTCTCAGCAACTGCTAACCTCATAGTCTCTATCATCCTCGAAGGCTTTATCATCCCCAAAGTGTCTGTCATCCACTCATTCTGTTGTCTTCACAGCGCCTGTCAACTTCACAGTCTCTAGCGTCCTTACATTGTGCCATCTTCTCAACCTAAATCCTCTTCGCAGCCTCTCTCGTCCTCACAGTGTCATCCCAAGTCTACATCAGTCTTTATTAGCCTCACAATCTCAGTCTTCTTCCTCTCTGTCATAGTCACAGCTTTTGTCACCCTCACAGTCTCTATCACTGTCCCACCTTCTGTCATCCTCAGGTTCTGTCACCTTCACAGTCTTCCTCACCTCCTATGCCTTGTTGATCTAAATCTATACCCTTGATTAAGCTGCCATGTGAGGCTAGCTCAAGAGTTACTAATGTTATTAAAGAAAACTTACATATCACTAATCATTATTTCTGGTTAGCCAATTATGGAGTGGCAGGCTTTGGTTCTAACTTGCTAACTTTTGATGACCAACTCTGGGTTTTGGTGTCTACAATAACTCCTTGCAGACAGATGTTTTAGAAGACATGTTTGGAGATATACTCTGCGGTTATCGTTATGAACATCTATTAATGTTCACAGAGGACTCGGATGAAGTTAGGAAATGTCAGCACAGAGAAAGAACAGAGTAAGAGATGACCACAACCTTCACTTTTTTATTTTCCATCAGAAACATTAACAAGGTACCCAGGGCCCAAGAGCATGGCCACTGATGTGTGAATCCGGGAAGCCCCAACCTATCAGAGGCTTCAAAACAGGATCCAGTTGGCTGAGTTTGAAAGGCTTAATTTGCCCCCAGAGCATGTGCCTCTGTGTGTGTGTGTGTGTGTGTGTGTGTGTGTGTGTGTGTGTGTGTGTGTGTGTGCGCACAACACAACAGAGAGCATCCCTTCTGAGTCTTGGGCCTCACCGAGCTGGTGGGGGTGTTGGGGAGCCATGTGTGACCAGGGCCCCATCAGAGAAGAGACCATTGCGATTGTCTGTGGCATGGAAGAAAATGTCAGCCTCTGACAAATGATGTCATCTCCCTGATATACCTCAATATTTTGATGCTTATCTTGCTAAGTTTGATAGCACTCCCCGCAGAACGTTTCCCTTTGTACTTACTTAATTCTATTACGTCCTAAGAGGGAAGCCCAACCTCAAGATAGTGTGAAAGGGAGGAGTTGTTGCTACTGAACTTACCTTGAAGGCTGGTTTTTCTAGCAGGAATGAGGTGCATTTTTTTAATATTGGTGAGCTTTATTACATTCATATAGTTTATATTTTCTTTTAAAAGAATTTTATTGTGAAGGTGTTGTACAGAGGGGTTACAGTAACATATTCGGGTAATGAGTACATTTCCTTTTGAACAGTGTCATCCCCTCTCCCCACCCCCGTTCTCTCCAGGGTGTCCCCTCCCAACTTCTGACTTCCATGTTTTGAGATCCAGGGTAATGGGCGAAATTGTGGGAAATTACCCTTTCATTCAGATGTTGTTTACCAAGCTACTATGAGGTGGCATGTCATACCAAGTCTGGTTGATTTCTTTCATGCTGCTGAAATGCCATCTTTTTGTTTTGTTTGTTTTCTTTTGTCCTCGGACTGGATTTGCCAGAGGTTTGTATATTTAATAAGTCCCTTAAAGAGCAGTCTCTTGGCTTGGTTATCAGGACCTCTGAGAATCTTTTTGTTCTCTGTTTCCTTTAGTGTTGGCCCTTATTAGTCATCGTTTTCTCGCCATTTCCTTTGGCTTGTTTTTGTTCCACTTTAACAGAAACGGGCTGCTTTTCTAATTTCAAGGATAACATTGTATGAAGTTGTGAATTTTCCTGTACGTACAGCTATGTCTACCTCCTGCACTAATTATTATTTTTAAATATGCAGGGGGAGATATTTTAGAGGAAAATGAACAATAAATTAAGGCAGAGCAGCAGGGGAGTAAAACAAGAAACCGCTAAATCACCAGAAAACTTTCTTATCAGACACAAACTCTTTTCATTGTTGTTATTTGGTTTTGTGGAAACAAATGTCTCACTATGTGGCCCAGACTGGCTTTGAACTGGATTTCCTTTTACCTCTACCTGCTGACTGCTGGGATTCCAGGTATGAATCACCATGCCTACATTTATATTTGTATTTAGTATACATTTTCTAGGATTTTTTCCCTGTAAAATTATATACATACATACACACATATGTGTATATATATATACATATGTATACATATATATTTTATTACAAAATGGGGTCACACTTCATACCATTTTATGGTATGCTTTATTTATCTAAAATTAGAACAGCTTCTTTTATATTAAGACCGGATCTACTCTGCTCTATAGATAGCCCATAATTTACCCATTACCAGGACTTTCTAATTTGTTTAGGTATTTTTGACCTTATAGAAGTTTCAAACTTTGATCCAGTTAAATACCAGTGACTTTTTTTCTACCATGGTTCTTCACACTTATGTTTAGAAAGATATTAGATAGTGAAGGTCAAGTTATTGCATATTTATTATTATTTTTTTTTTGCCAGTCCTGGGCTTGAGCTCAGGGCCTGAGCACAGTCCTTGGACTTTCTCAAGACTAGAGCTCTACCACTTGAGCCTCAGCACGACTTCCGGCTTTTTTCTATGTATGTGGTACTGAGGAATTGAACCCGGGTCTTCATGCATGCTAGGCAAGCACTTTAACCACTAGGCCAAACTCCCGGCCCTGCATATTTATTTTTATGTTAAGTCTTTTGGTCTGTGTATACTGGGGCTTGAACTCAGGGCCTAAGCCTGTCCTTAAGCTTTTCTACTCAAGGCTAGTGTATCTCTGCTTCTAGCTTTTTGGTGGTTCATTGGAGATAAGAGTCTCATGGACTTTCCCGAACAGGCTAACTTCGAACCTTGATCCTTAGCCTCCTAAACAGCTAGGCCAGAGGTATGAGCCACTGGCACGTGACTACATAAGTCTTATGAACACCTGAGTCCCTACCTATATATCCTGCACCTGGGACAGTTTACAGACCTTAAGTCCATTCTCTCTCCTTCTTACCTTCCTGTGAACATCAGCCAAGAACTGGGTACCCTGAATTATACTTCTGCCCTCTGGGAGGGCCATATGGGCTTCCTCTTTCCGCTTTGTGGTTCTCCCCATGTTCCTTCACTTGAGCCATTTAAAGAGCTGTTCATCCTAGGAAGCCTGGCTGTCAGTCATCATTGTGCTAATGCTGTGTAACAAAGCACTCTAAAACAACACACCATTGTTTTTCTTCTTCATGAGTCCCTACTTAGCTGGTTTGGCTAGGCTTAGGATGCAGCAAGTGGGCCAGTCTGAATTCAGTCCACTCCTCGAACTGAGCATTTCCTCTGTGTGCTCTCATGGTAGATCAGAGGACCCTAAAGGGCAAGTCAACCCCTGGTAGCCTAACTAAGGCCTCCTCATGTCACATCTGTTCTCGTTCTGTAGGCCAAAGCAAATCATCTCACCAAGTCAAGGAATGGGGAGCTAAAAACACTCACAGGTATGGTGAGAGGCACAGGCTGTTAAACTGAAAGTAGCAAGAGAGTAAAGTGGGAATACATACCACAGGGAGGGACTGAGCAAAACAGTTCCCAGCACCCAAGGAATGGTGTATTGGTGTATTGGTGTTTGGTTGGGCTGAGAGGAGGGTTAGAAAGTCCCTTCCTTTCATGGACAGCTTTGTGGCAGGTGACAGTTGTATAGCTGGTTTTTGATGTGTATGTTCATTCCCACAATGCACCGTGTTACAATAATATGACCAACATGCAGTGCACACATCTGAGGAAGGGTTCACTTAAGGACAGCCACGCATGGTACTGACTGGGCATGCACCATGAAGGGGACTTACATTGTGCTGAGCCCTGTCATCAGGATGTGACCTCATGTATCAGGAGCACAGGGCATTGATCAGTATTCTTTGGTGGTCATGAAGTGGGGAGTTAGGAGGCATCTTGGGACATCAGGCAGGGTCAGATGGGCGGGCAGATCTTACAAGTAACTATGGCAACTGTACCCTGTTTTATCTGCTGGCCTCAGTCTGAGGATTTACTTGCCTTCACTTTATATATATATATATATATATATTATTTTTTTTTAAATATTGCCAGATGGCTGGGGCCAGGAGTGTGACCTAGTGGTGGTGCCTAACATGCATGGGTTTGATTACTCAGTACCACATACACAGAAAAAGAAGCTGGAAGTGGTGCTGTGGTTGAAGTGGCAGAGAGCTAGCCTTGAGAAAGCCCAAAGACAGTGCTGAGGCTCTGGGTTCAAACCCCAGGACTGGCAAAAAAAAAATGCCAGATGTTTTCCCTAATATTTTTAAGTTAATTCATTTAATCCTCATAGCATCGTGTCTCTGTTGTTCTAAATCTCTTCCCTTTTTTTGCAACTAAGTCCCAGGGGAAATGGTGGGGTGGGGGAGGAAGTGCCCAAGTTCAAGTTCACACAACTAATCATAAAAGTAAGGCAGTCTGGTCTCTAGGTCTGCAGTCTCAAGACCAAGTTGCCATACTACCTGCTTCCTCAACCAACGTTTCAATGATTTCTAATTTTTTTTGTCAGTCATGGGACTTGAACTCAGGGCCTGAGCCCTGTTTCTGAGCTCTTTTTGGTAAAAGCTAATGCTCTACCACTTTGAGCCACAGTGCCACTTTTGGCTTTTTCTGAGTAGTTTATTGGAGATTAAGAGTCTCACTGCTTTTCCTGCCTGTGCTGGCTTCCAACCACCATCCCCAGATCTCAGCCTGCTGAGTCGCTAAGATTATAGGTGTACAGGGATGGTTTCTAAACACCCAGCCAGGTCACCAGTGCACTGTGAGGCCCCTCTTCCAGGGACCTTCTGAAACAGATCCAGTCAAACACATCACAGGCCAAACTCAGTCATCCCCCTCCCCCTCATTCCCTCCATGGCCCTTCCAAAACCAAACACATGAGTTTAAGAGAAAAGTCCCTGCCTTTGGGACTAAAGAGATTTCTGAAATGTCTCACTCCCAATAATTTCCATAGGTAAAGCGTTCTTCCCGGCAGCAAGGCCCCTCGCCATGGGACAGCTCCTTTGCCAAGGCAGCTGCAGCAGGGTGACCCCCACCACAAGTTTAACTGTGGTCCAGCACTTCCGGCCATCTTGTTGCCACAAACACAGACCTGAGGAGAGGTCCCTTGGTTAAAGATAATCTGATATTTGCTGCAGATTTGGGAAAGGGGAGGGGATTAAATCTGCCAGTCCCAGCTATGCCTGGCACAGCTTATGGGAAGGTGACTTTTCCATTAAAAGCCTAACTCATGTTTTATGCATTTCGAAAAAAGCCACAGTTTGAGCCTAATTCTTCTTCCCTTTAAGACAAGAATGCCAAAGTTAGTATTTAAAATGTCACAGGCAGCCAGAGGTCTAGCAACATCACAAAGAGCTGGATAACTCCTAAGGCAAAGTAATAAAATAGATGCCTATGGCTTCACGCTGCAGAGAGAGGCCCTGAGAGTTCAAGAGTAGAGCGCTTGAAACCAGACCATGAATAAAATCTAGACAAGTTGATAGCAGAGCTTTAAAGAAAAGAAGCTAGTAAATAGGCTGTGTTAAACTTGGAACCCCAATGAGAAGAGTTAGTAAGGGCAGCGACCTTGGGCTTGGCAGCGCTTTGAGAATGAAATGGGTCCCCACAAGGTCATGCCATTTAAATCGAAGCCCTAATCTGCTGTTTACCGACTGAGCCTCAACTGGCAGAACTCCATCAGATTCCTGCATGGAAAGAAGTTCGAGCCATGCCAGGAACACAGGAAGCACCACATCCAAGCTCATGGAATCAAACATTGTCATTCATTACTGACTGCTGCATTTCAAAGTCCAAAGACAAGTCCAGCTTTATCATGATCCCATGACAGGATTCCTCCAAAAGTTCTTCATAGAGTCACCTGAAAATTAGCCTCCATTATTCTGGAAACTCAAATTAAATTTGACGTTTGGTTACAAGACATCTGTGGTAACCCCACTCACCAACATGAATTCTTCCCTGTTTGTCACTACCCGCCAGTGCCCACAACTGCCCAAAGTAGTCGAAATTTGCTTTTGAGGGGGAAGGGGCAAACAATAAGGTTTGGATCCGGGTCCTGAACCTTGACAAGCAAGTAGGTGCTTTTCCACCTGAGCCACACCTTTCCATTGGTTTATTGATCGATCGATCAAACGACCGATTGATTGATTGATTGATCGATTCCCTGGGTGTCCCTTAGCCTTATTGCTCAAAGCTAGTGATCTATCACTTGAGTCACCCTCTACTTCTGGCTTGCTGGAGATACATCATGAACTTTCCTGTCAAGGGCCCAACTTCAATCCTCTGGTCCCAGTCTCCTTGGAAAGCTAGCGTTATAGACACGAGCTACCAACACAAGCATTCCACTAATATTTGAGTTCTTCTATCTTTAATACAGAGCTCAAACTTTTTCTTGCCAGAGAATTGAAAACATCTATTGTTTAATTTATGCTTATTCAATTGTTAATGAAGTTGGGCATCTTTGGGTGTACTTATCAGCATATAAATGTATATTTTCTATATTTCTTCTTCGGATCATTACTGTTTCCTATCACGGGTCTATTCTTCTCGACTTCTCCTTTCCTTATTAATCCTTATATATAGTTAATACCTCATGTTTGCTAATCCTTGGCTTACTGTATAGGTTAGAAATATCTTCTTCTCACATGTCATATGCCTTTATTCCTTTGTTAATTTTAACAAATTAGAGTCAGTCTTTCTCTTTGTGGCTTCTGGGATTTATGTCATGTTTTCAAAGCCTTTCCCTTCCCCCGTCATTTTGAAAGTATTTTTCTATACAGCAATCTTGTTATTTTGTCCTTTATACTTATGCCTTTAATCCATCTGGAATTTATGATTGTTTGCACCTGAGGAAAGAGCTGGCTATATTTATTTTCAAACGCCCAGCAGTTGACACAGCCTGGTAACTATAAATTGACCCTTTCCTCCCCAGTCCTTGCAGTACACTGAATTTCCTCTCTACCCACATCTGCTTCAAGATTCCTTGATGGAAGGAGTGCTTCTCAAACTTCCCAGGACATTAGCACGACCTTGCTAACTTTGGTCCCCAGTCCCACACACAACAGGACGCTGACAGCACACTTTTCAGCAGTATCACCAAGTGACCAGTACCCTTGAACTCCCCCAGGCTGAGATCTAGTGCTTCAGTGCCCCTGGTTCTCCATGCTTGTCTAAGAATTACCCACAGAACAGGAGGATATTCAGGCAGAGGCCCTGGGGCTCCACTGTGTTCCAAACAGCCTGGGCCTTTGTCTTCTCCAGTTGTCTCCCAAGTGATTGTGACACACCAGGGGCTGGCAGCCCCAATCTTCTGGAAGCTTCCATACCGCCACAATTCAGCAGGTAACCCCATTGCCCCACCCATCATCTACAGTGAGATTTGTTTTCAGAGCAGTCCCCACAGTTTGCAGTGCTCCCACCCCCATGTTGGGGTCATGGCAATGGAACACCTGGGAAGAAAAAGCTGAAGGGGAGGAAGGGGTTGGTGGAGCTGAGACAGGAGGAGAGCACCTGGGCTCAACTTTTGTTTCCCTTAATAATTCCTCTGGGGCCTTCAGCCTCTGCCCCAGTGCCACTCACCTCCTGGGTAGGATCTCTCCCCTCAGGTAATCGTGTCCTAGAAACCCACCCCAGACATGCTTTACAAAATCCTCTCCATGCTTCCCAACCCAGCCAAGTTGACAACTAAAATCTACCATCCCACAACCCCCTGATGGCTTTAAGAGCCAGCTGGGCTGGTGTGCAGGGACCACCCGCTGGGGACCTTTCTTCTGGGGGGGGGAACTCCACGATTACCCAAGTTGGCCATGAAGGCTGAGCTTTCTGTGAATGGAGTCCAGGATTTCTCTACACACCAAGGCAGAGGGCAAAGCTACTTGTCTGGGTCTATGCAGCTTCATTCTGTTGTGTTTATGTATCTACACCCCAACACAATTCTTCCTTCCTTTCTTTTTCAAAATCCCTACACACATCATCCATGCCAACCTGGCCCTCCCCAGCCCCTCATTGCTTTTCTTCTTTGCCAGTCCTGGGGTTTAAACTCAGGGCTTTGCACTGTCCTTGAACACTTTTTGCTCAAGGCTATCGCTCAACCACTTGAGCCACAGCACCACTCCCAGCTTTCCCCTCCCCCCCCCCCCCCCCCCCCCCCGTGTATGTAGTACCAAGGAATTGAACCCAGGGCTTCATGCATGCTAGGTGAGCACTCTACCACTAGGCCATGCTCCCGGACCCCCTCATTGCTCTTGAGTCCTGCCCCTGTCCTGCTCAGGGTAGGGCAGATGGCTCTCCCCTCCCCTCCCCCCAGGCCTCCAGTGCAGCTAGGAATGGAACCCAACAATCTTTAAGCCAAAGCCAAATGCTGCTGTGGTGGTCTCTAAGTGCACCCCACCCTTTCCCTTTCTGAATAGATACCTTGTGCTAGAGAATGCCAACTGCATCTATTCACTTTGGGACAAGTACAGATAGGTTGGCTGTGTCTCAGGGACCAAGAGGCAAGGGTGAGGCTTCTTCCCCTCCCCCTCCAGCTGCCTCTCACCCCCCAGAAGCCAGCTATAGCTTCTTCCTCCACATGAATGGATGGGCCCCCGCACCCCAAAGTCCTGGCTTCACAGATGCCTGGGTTCTACTATAACACAATCCCATGGTAAAAACTGGAAAGTCCAAGATGGAGGGCCTCACCTGGGGAAGACTCCACAGATTGGCAGAGAGGGTGAAAGGGAGGAGCAGGAGAGCTGAATCTCACGACGCATCCATCCAGTGTGCTCCATCCCCACAGCTTTCTTTCTCCCACCGTCTCCCATGCTGCTTCCTCTGGTCTGTTGTAACCCAAACCTGACTGTTCCTCCTTCTCTCTTGTGAGCCCTATCTTCCTGCCCAATTCTGCATTTCTCTAAGAAACCACAGAAGCGTCACCTTCTCCTTGGAGCCTTCCTTTGACTCGCAGAGCCAGTGAAGGCACAGTGCCTGGCACAGGCTATGAAGAGGGAGGGGAGTTGAGGGGGAGGGGCAGGGACAGACAGTGGGGAGGGGACAGGTGAGATAAACCAACAGGGATGCCCCTGGATGGACCACAGAGTGAGCAATTCCACCACCAAACGAAGCAGGGGCTTCCCTGCCCAGAATGAGCAAATGTCCCCTGCTCTGGGTACTCCAGGCCTCCTTACAAGAGGACACACACATGGACTCCAGACATACTGGGAACAGCTGGGCCAGGAACTAGCTTGGTCCCCACTGCTAAGGAAGGTAGACAGGAAGGAAGGAAGGAAGGAAGGAAGGAAGGAAGGAAGGAAGGAAGGAAGGAAGGAAGGAAGAAAGGAAGGAAGGAAAGGGAAGTCCCACCCTGGGGGCCATGAGCCTTCAGCCATGCAGCTGACCCCCAGAGAATGAACACTGGGAGAGGAGCCATAGCCTCTTGCTGAGGAAATGCATCTCTTTTATTATTGAAATTTATATGGGAGGCACCCCTCCCAAGACTCTCCCAAGGATGAGCACCCTTTAGCAGTCCCAGTTGTTGTCTTTCTGCAGAGAATGGGAAGGTCTTCTGGTCCCTAGATTGACAGGTCATTGAGAAAGCCCCACCCATCATTCCCCAGAGACTCAGGTAGCTAAGGCCAATTAACTTTACAAAGATTTCAGTCCTTTAGGCTCTGCAGCCACACCTCGGGCTAGCCAAGTCTGGAAAAGATACAGAGCACTTTCTTGGTCGTGAAAAGTTCTCACAGATTGTGTTTAACCACAGCAGGGGTGTTAAACAAACCTCCACCTCTTTGCCTAAGAGAGAACTGAGGCCAGGAACTCTGAATGACACATCCAAGGTCAGTCAGCTCTGGGATTAGAACTCAGGAGGCTGGATTCCAAAGCCTGTGTCTTCTTAACCACAAGCATATTCACCTCCTCCCCGCTATGTGACACACAGTTTTGAGATGTGTCTGGTGGCATTGGCCTATAATGCCGAGGCAGGAGGGTGTCAAGCTCAAAACCAGCCAGAGCCATAACTCAAAACAAGTGGGAAGTGTTTCTGACATTCACTCTCTGTGTGGGGGGCGGTAAGGACAATTCCTTAAAAATGAGGGGCTGGAGTGGAGGCTAGAGTAAGCAGAAGGTCTGGGGTCTGGGAAGGAGAGAAGGAAGCAGGCAGAATAGAGAGGAGGCTGGGGGGGGGCTACACCCTTCCCTTCCTCCTACCCTGCCCTCCAGGCCAGGGTGCTGTCATTTCAGCCTCTGATGGGGGAGGGAAGCCCCCTCCTTGCACCACACCACATGTAAATACCCCTGAGACACAGGCCACAGGCAGGGAAGGCCCTTGGGGTCCTGGAAGAGATCATTGTGGAAGGCCCCTGGGGTGCAGACATTGGAGGGCAGAGAAGGAGAGGGACCCCAGGACAGGAGAGTGAACTATGAAGAGCCCAGGTGACAGCAATCCGCTCTATGTTGGGTGACTTCTGGACCCTTCCTGTGTCCATTAGTGGCTTCTCCCTCTGCTTGTTGCCCCAATATCCAGCAGCCAGAAATCCCCCAAACTGGGAAGCAGGGATTGGAGGCAGAAACTCACAAAAAGAACAACTCAGTTCTGCACAGAGGACCCAGGAAGACAGAAATGGAGCCAGGGGTCCTGCCCTAGGGAGTGCCTTCCTTCCAGAAGCCCTCCCCTCCCAGCCTCTCCCCTCTTCCTGAACCCTCACCCCCATCTCCAGCACAGGGGCTGGAGACCGCAGCATTGCCCTCTGCCTTGTGAAGGCCCCAGGAGACCCAGCCCTCCTGACACCCCATGGAAGCATGGCCCCCTGTCAAGAGAGGGGAAGCTTCTAGACGCCTCTGGGAATGGCTCCACCAGGCCAGAACAAGAGAGGCCCATAGAGAGGATGGAAGGCAGCCAGGCACCAGTGACTCAGGCCTGCAATCCTAGCTACACACGAGGCTGAAATCTGAGGATCAAAGCCTGCCTATGCACAGAAGTCCATGAGACTCATCTCCTATGAAATACCGCAGGTGGTTGAGCTGTGGCTCAATTGGTAGAGCCCTAGCCTTGAGCAAAGAAAGCTCAAGGACAATGCCTAGGCAGGCCCTCAGTTCAAACCCAATGACCAGTAACAAAAAGAAGGAATGGAAGGGGCCTTAGGTGGGGCTGTCCCAGGCTCCCCTTCTCCCCAACCTTGCAAAGGTGGTGGTACCCCACTTTTGCCCATGGGCACAGCCAGAGCCACCCCATCATGCCCCCCAAAGCCAACAGAACCTTCATCCTCTGGTCCCCCATCCTGCTGCTCACACACATGCTCCCCCTCACACTTGCCCCACTCCTAGGCTTCCAGGCTGTGCCCCCCAAAGTTGGCTGGGTCACAGTGGGGTCTATGTGGCACTGGGGCCTTATACCTGGCCCCACAAGAGCTCCAGAAAAGTTTCTGGGCACTGGGCTACCTCTGAGATGAGGAGGGAGAGAGGAGAGAGACAGGGATGCAAATAGAAGGCAGTTTTGCGGGGTGAGGCCTCTGAGGGTCACCACTCCTGGCCTGTGCACAGGACCCCAGCCTTTCTGTCCCCCACAGCTTCTCCTGGGTCTCCCTTTTCTGTCCCCTGCTCCCCATTGCACTCAGACTCCAGGCTGATACAGTCACCAACCCCTTTGGAACTGGTGCAAAGCCAGGCTTTCTGTGATCCTTATATGCACCCCCACCCTTTGCCCCCCCCCCCACAATAGGGTGTCACACCTAGCTGCTGTCCAGTGGCTTCCAGAGTCCCGTAAGGTCTCAGCCCACCCCACTGCATCTCAGGCCAACCATGCTGGCCTATGGACCTTCTCCAGTGGTGAGAACTACCCCTGTCCCAAGCCTTGATCCTGACCCTTCCCAGCATACTGCCACCTTCCCAATCTCCACGCCTGTGTCCAGCCCAGCAGTGTGGGCTTCACAGTGCCCCTTGGCTTCTGGCTGGGCAGTGCTGCACTCCTGCACCCCATCTCTGTCTGCACCCCCTTTCTCCAAACACCCTGCCCTGGTGTTTTGCTGGAACCTAGTTCCCTGGCTCTGCCAGACACTCGGGAGGATTTGTAAATAACCATAAGGACTCAGCGGCATGCACATCTGTTTGGAGCTGCAGTATGGACCCAGATGTGTTATTTTCCCTTGTTAATTACTGCAGCATAATTATGGTAAGAAGTGTAAGTAAAGCATGCATTAATGGGGGATAAAAACCTGATTTCCGGCGCCTCCCTAGAGCCAGACCTGGGTCTCCCCACAGCCACTAGAATTCAGGAGAGGATGGTGGGGCTCCCCTTCCTGCTTTCCCTGAATGGAAAGACCCCCACTCCCACCCCCAGCACATCTCTTTCTCATAGATGAGATGGGAGAACCTGGAACCTTCCAGGATTGATATTTGGGTTCTATGTGGCCCAGAAGAGCTGGATGTCTTTGGCCATGTAACTTAACCCTTCTGGGCCTCATTTTTCCCAGCATAAAATAAGAACAGCCATCTCCTAGCCAGCCAAGCCAGTGTTGTCGTGATTGCCAAAGAGGTGCCTCTGCATAAAGTGATCCTCATGGCTCTCCACCAGGACGGCTCTCCTCTCCCCTCCTGGGGTCCTGAAGAGGACATGACCCCCAGCCCCCCCCCCCTCCAGTCCCCACCCAGCCCTCAGGAACTCTCCTTCCTAAGGATAATGGCTGATAGGTTTGCTTTCTCAGCTTTGAAAAAGCCAGGTTGGTTTTTGACAAGGCTGGTGACAAATGTCTTTAATATGGTCTCCCAGACCTGGAGTTTTGAAAAGAGGGTGCTGCTGACAGCATAGGAAGCATTTGTGAGCCTGGGGCCAGCTGTTTACTGGTCTGCAGCCCTATACATACACACACACACACACACAGCGTGCACACACATATGCAACACACCACATGAATACACATCACACAATGTGCATACACCCACACCCACACACATGGCACAGGTACACTACACATACCTATGTACATACCACAGTATTCGCATGTACATACATCACACACACACAGGCATTAGTCATGCCTCCTTTTGTCACCCAGGAAGAGAGCCAGAGGGGTGGCAAGAGGGCCGCAGGAGTGTACATGAGGCTTGGATAATACACATGGGAGAGCCAAAGTAAGCTGTAAAGTGCGGTGGGCGGGGGTGTCATGGCCTATATTCCAGAACCTTCTCAGTGGTCATTTGCTGGCTGTGGGGGTCTCATACTTTCCTTTTCTTCCGAATGACCCTGAGTCGCCCTCTTGTGGCCCTCAGCGGTAGTGAGTGGGTTTCCCATTTGCTCTTCCTCCTCTCTGCTCATCTTTGTTGTTTTTTGGTTGGTTGGTTGGTTGGTTTTGTAGGTCAAAGGGCTTGAACTAGGCCTTGCAGCTGTCCCAGAGCTCTTCAGTTCAAGGCTACCATCCTACCCCTGGGCCTGGGGGTTGTCCCTGAGTTCTTCGGCTCAAAGCTATCGCCCTACCCTTGAGCCACAGCTCTACTTCCTGTTGTTGTTGTTGTTTCTTGAGGTTAATTGGAGATAAGAGTTTCAGGTCCTTTTGTGCCCGGGCTGGCTTTGAACCTTGATCCTCAGATCTCAGCCTCCTGAGTAGCTAGGATTACAGGCAAGCCAACATGCCCAGCTATCTTTCTTTAAAAAAAAATTACCTTTAATTTCTCACCACTATTCTTATCAGTGGGACACTCCAAACAATGACTTTTCTGTTTCCCAAAGTACTGAGAGAAACATGCAGTCCCTACCTTTAAAAACTAAGCATTTATTTTGCCTTTTAAAAAAGCCATTACATTAACTTTTGAAAATATCGAAAAAGCACAAAGTGCAACTTGAGAGAAAACTCGGGAAGTCTCCCAGTGGAGAAAGAGATGAAGTCCCATCTTCCCTGCTCACTAGGCATTGATTTAAAAGCAGTGGAAGGATTTCTGTCAAACTTTTTAATTTGAGCTCAGTTCCAGCTCCACGTGGGTGTTTCAGACTTTCCTTGTGGTAAGTAGATGACATAAATGACTTAGAGGAAGAAAGGATTTGTCATAACTTACTGTACAGCTTGTAATTTTAGCTACTCAAGGCCGGCACTCTACCCCTTGATCCATGGCTTCAGTCCAACTTCGTCAGTTGTGGGGCTTGAACTCGGCCTGGGTGCTGTGCCTGAGCTCTTCAGCTCAAGGCTATCTCCCTACCCTTTGAGCCTCAGCCCCACTTCCTGTTTTCTAGTGGTTAATTGGAGATAAGAGTCTCATAGGACTTTAGTGTCTGATGAGTAGCTAGGTTTACAGATGTGAGCCACCACACCTGGCTACAGCATTTTTTTTTATTATTTTTTGCTGGGTAATTGGGGATGGAATCTCATAGACGTTTTTTCCCTCAGGCTGGAATTGAACTGTCATCCTCAGATCTCACTCTGAGTAGAATTATAGGCATGCTTAGTTTTTGTTTTGCTTTGGTTTTTGTTCAAGGCTAGAACTCTTCGACCCCTTGAACCACAGTTCCATTCTCAGCTTTTTTACTGGTTAAGTAGAGATAAAGAGTCTCTCAGATTCATCTTCCCAGGCTGGTTTTGAATCAGGATCCTCAGATCTGAGCCTCCTGAGTAGCCAGGATTACAGGTGTGAGCAGTTTTGCATTCTGAATCAGTGGGTTTTACATCTAGAATCTCTGGGTCAGTAACTCTCTGCTACGGTTTTTCTCTGAAAAGCTGTAGAAATCTTGGTAGAAATCTTGCACAAGAGGAAGCAACCTTCTATTCTGTTCAGAAGAATATTCTGAGAACTAAATTATAATCAGAGCCAACTCCCCTCCTCCTCGCCGATTAACCTTGCTCTTTGTCACCTCAACGAACAAAACCAGGTCACAGTTGAAGAACATTAGCTGTTTCTTGGTCACTAATAGTGCATTGGCTCTCCTGGCATGCTCAAGATAAATTATACTGGTTTAAGGTCAAACGCAAAATACCAACAATTGCATCAACACATCAGATTAAATAAAAATAAAAATAAGTCACCATCGGAATAAGTTAGCGTTGGAGTGCACTGCAGTATGGAGTGGGCACCTCTCCCAATTTCCTTTATTTCTCTTAAAAAAATAGCTCTGTGTGCAGAAGTCTTCCAGGGGTCACCCAAACAGAAAAGAAATCCCTCGAGATTGCTTTGGGAACTGGGCTTTATCGGCAACACACAGAAAATCACCAAGGCTACTTGAAGAATAATGATTTTCTGTATACGCATGTAAACAAAAGAACATACAATTTCCCTTTTTCTCCCCAGGAGAGTGCTTTATTTTATTATATATATTTTTTTTCCAGTTTAGGGAAAAATGCTAAGATCAGTTAGGGCGTTGTTGAAATGTCACAAAAATCAAACACACACTATTAAGGAGAACAGAAAGAGATCTTTAGAAAACAAAGACACAGTGGGAAGAGGTTGGGTTTGGTAGGGGGAGGCGAAGGGAGGGCCGGTGATTTTTTTTATTATTATTATTTTATTATACGATTGTGGTGGTTCTGGAAGTCATTGCTGGTAGCAAGAGTGGAAAATTCCAGAAGGGAAAGACACCGGATGCTTATGGAGGTTAGAAACACAGGTATTGGGTTGATGAAGTCCAAATTCTTAGTGATCGATATAGACCATATGCAAGAATAGTCATTGTCATTGTAGGCTCAAAAAGACTCCAGTTCCATCCAGGAGGAACCTCCAGTTGACCTCAGAGGAGGCCTCTCCTAGAGCCTCAGTCTCCCTGTCTACAAAATGGGTTCCTTCTTCATGTCCTGAGGCACCTGGGACTGAGCTGGACCTTTTCTGCCTGGCTTCAGGCACTTCATTTAATGGCTTCAAACCTCTGAGATCATCAGAGCTTTGACATCCAAAGACCTCGCTGTGGTCCACTCCTTGCTTCCAGGCCTGGCCTGTGGCCAGGAACTCCAACATGCCTCCCTCACTTTTCCAGTTCTTCCCATGGCCCCAGCTGGCCTCCAAGCAGCAGGAGAAAGAGGTGGGGGCCGGGGAGAGGATGGCTACCTCCAGAAGATTCAGCATTGTAGGGCCAGGTAGAGAGAGAGGGAGGGAAGGAGAAAGAAGAAGAGAGAGAAGAAGGGGGGAGGGCGACGGAGGGGCTCCCAGAAGCCTGTGTGCTGAGGTGTCTTCTCTTCTTTGTATCAACAGGCCTAACAAGGTTGGTTGTACAAATGAAGAGCCATGTGGCTGCCCCAGGGCTATCACCAGGGAGATGGACTGCCTGCCCCAGCCCCCAGACCCCCACACTGCAGGCTTTCTGTCTTCAGAAGCCTCGACTCAGATGGCGCTCCACAATGCCATGAGACCATGGGCCTCAGTTTCCCAGGCATGAAGGCTCTCTACTCCCCGGATAGGACCCCTTCCCCAGGGCATGGATTCATGCCATGATGTGTTCGTCTACCACACATCTGCCCAACAGCCATGCCTAGATGCCAACACCAAACCGGACTCTGGAAGCTGAGAGGAGAGGAGCAAAGAAACCAGGAGACTTATTTCAAATCAACCAGCAAAATGCTAACCACAGAGACATAGCACAAAGGGCAGAACACAAACTGTGAGTATGAGCAAGAACGAGAGGACCTGAGTTCAAACCCAAAGACCAACCAAAATAAAAAACAGACATGGAAACCGGGAAGGGGCATGCGCAGGTAAAGCACAACATTAAGAAGGATCTAGGACTCACCATCTAACCGACTCCTGCTGACTTTTATGCCTGAACCAAAGGCACCTCCCCACAGAGGCAGCTCGGCTTGTGTGAGATGACCCATTATCTCCAGATGAACGAGCCCACATCACCAGCCACCAGCACCACTGAAAAGAGAACTGGAGCAGGGAGAAGTTAAGCCAGGAGCTAAAGGTCACACAGCTGGGAGGGCCAGGAACTCTGATTGAAATCCGGGAATTCTGGCTCCAGATTGTTCTTTCTTTGTTGGGCCTCTGCCCAGGCCCCAGGGGTATGCAGGGAATGATTGAAGGAACAAATGAATGAGCTGGAAATGAATGAAGAGGGAGATGGAAGATCCAAGAACTTTCCACCTGGCTTTGCCATGGCTCTTCTTCCCAAGTCATTATGCCCCACACAAGTTATTTTTACCTCCTAAGTTGATGATTTTCATAAATTATGGAAAATATCTTTGGCTATTGCTTTTTATGTTATGGCCTGGAGGTAGAGCAAGGGGGGGGCTGGGGTGATGATGAACGACATTTTAAATTCCTTCACATCGGATCTCGAGACTTCTCTATGACTCGGTAATTAATTATTATTCACACTTAATACAGTTAGATAATGTGAACATATACTTACCATTCATTTATGTGGCTGATTCCTCCTCATTTTCCCACAGGTATAGTTCGCTGATTCTCGTTATTAAAAATTAAAATTTTTATTAGGGGAGCTTGGTGTCTTTCTACCTATTTTTAGTTTAAAGTTGCGCTGGATGAGGAGCTGGGTAGCTTCTTCTAGAAGGTTCTGCCCTAGAGCTGCGTTGGAGGAGAGGAGGCAGATGGCAGCCCAGGTACTGGCTGCAGTCTCCCTGTATTATCAGCAAGGATTGTTCTGGCCACACACTTTTTGAGGGTCTGCAGGCCAGCAGGTCCGCCTTCTGGGGGTGAAGGGAGCCAGGGCAGGCAGCAGGTAGCGGTGACTCTGGAGCTGTGCTCTAAGAAAGAGAAGGAGGGAGGCAGGTGAGCAGATGTGAATTTGAATTCCCTGGAGGAATTAATGAGTGTGGGGGGTGGAGATGGAGAAGACAGCACCATGCTTCCTGCCTGCCTGTAGTCCCAGCTGAGGTTGAGGCAGAAGGATCCCTTGGGCTCACAAGTTCAAAACTAGCCTTATTGTATCCCAGACACCCAGGTGGGACTTGAACCCACAGCCATTAAGGTCACTAGCACTCCATGAACCAAGCTAGGAGTCATTAATAGCAGCACAGAGACTGCTGTCCACCTTCCAGCTGGTAGAGAGCAGCCCAGAGCTTCCTTTTTTTTTTTAAGGTAAACACCACAGGCAGGTGGTCATCACCATGTGACGTCACTGTATGAGTCCCTACGTCAACAACCACAGGGAGGAAACCACACTCAGGTGGTTGTGTTCACACGCTAGTGGTCCAGCAGGTTAAGCAAATTTCACAAAAGTGGAATTTGGCAGTTAAGCTTGACAGGTTACTATAGCCTGGGGGGGCTGGGCTCCAGGGGCTCACAGCTGTAATCCTACCTACTCAGGAGGCTGAGATCTGAGGATCACAGTTCAAAGCTAGCCAGGGCAGAACTGTCTGTGAGACTTTTTTTTTTTTGCCAGTCCTGGGACTTGAACTCAGGGCCTAGGTACTGTCCTTGGACACTTTTTGCTCAAGGCTGATGCTCTGCCACTTGAGCCATAGCAAGGTGCCAAGGAATCGAACCCGAGGCTTCCCTGAATGCTAGGCAAGCATTCTACCACTAGGCCACAGTCCTGGCCCATGTGAGACTCTTATCTCCACTAAACTCCTCAGAAAAAAGCCAGAAGTGGTGCTGTGGCTCAGAGTGGTAGAGTGCTAGCCTTGAGCAAAAGAGCTTAAGGAGTTCAAGCCTCAGGACTGGCCAACCCCACCCCACCCCACCCCCCAAAAAAAGATTGGAAAACATAGCTTTCTCAAGTTAAGTAAACTGAGGTCTGCTTTCTTTAAGGTCAACATCAGAAGCTTTTCAGATCAAATAACTTCCTCCCTGGACAAGTGTCCAGGTGTGGGACACTTAAGTGGGAGACTCTTAAGTGGGTCACCTTGTGGACAAAATGAATTCTCTCCCTATGACAGAGGATTCCAGGAAGTTCTCCAGGCCAAATCAGCACTCTGTGTGGACTCCTGATTTGCATACCTGCATAGCTTTGCATAACCATTGACCAGTTTCAGAGCCCATCAGATTAACCACAGCTGAGGCTGGAGGCTCTGCTCCACTAGGCAGACTTTGCATTCAGTAGGCTGGGAAGGGGGCACGGCTATGCTCCCAGCTGCCCCCTGCAGTTGGGTTATGAAGCCCCAGAGTTTCTGCAAGGACAGAGTACTGGCTTGTCATCTGGCTATGTGTGTGTGCCAGTTGTGGGGCTTGAACTCATAGCCTGTGCTCTGTCCCTGCACTTCTTTAGGTCAAGGCCAGCGCTCCACCACTTGTACCTCAGCACCACTAGTAGCTTTTCCTGAGTATTTATTGGAGGTTAAGAGTCTCTCACAGACTTTCCTGCCCGGCTGGCTTCAAACCTCAATCCTCACATCTCAGCCTCCTGAGTTACTAGGATTACAGGGCAGAACCACGGTTGTTCAGCTAAGCTGGGTTCTTTAGGGTTTTTTGTTGTTGTTGTTGTTGTTTGTTTTTGTTGGATATGGGACTTGAACTCTGGACCTGGGCGCTGTTCCTGAGCTCTTCAGCTCAAGGCTACCACCCCACCCTTTGAGCCACAGAGCCACTTACAGTTTTCTGGTAGTTAATTGGAGATACAAATCTCACAGATTTTCATGCAATGCTGGCTTTGAACTGGGATCCTCAGATTTCAGCCTCCTACTCAGATTACAGGCGTGAGCCAGGGGCACCTGGGTAGGTGCCAAATCCCAAATCTGTGATTTGCCATCTTAAACTAAATAACCACCTCAGTCCTCTGCAACTCAATCACCAGGAGACACCAATCCTAAGTACACAAAGGATGGAGCTCAGGCATGGCGTACGTGCTGTAATCCCAGCACCAGGGATGCGGTGGTGGAAGTTGCAAGCCAGGCTGGGCTACCCAGTGAGACCCTGTGTAAAAAACACAGAACCACAAGGGAGCCACGTCCTGTGTCTCAAATGGCCACCAGAACGTCCAGAAGATATTCAACCCAAAGCCAACATCTCCACGCGCAGGTCTGTTCCCACAGGAAAATTTCCTACCTACTATTTAACCCCTCTCTAATATATATATATTTTCATCTCACTTCTGAACCAAGTCAGAATAAGAACCAATTCACATCCCTAAGCAGAAGGTAAAAATCCCTAGACCATTCCCCCACCCCACCCCACCCCAAAATCCACCCTCTACCAAGGTTCTGAGTCACTAGGGATCTTGGGGTCTCTGAGAAATCCATTCTCTGGAAGCAGAAAGTGGGGTGATGGGGTGCAGGATCTCCCCTCCCTCCAGCCCAACCATGGGACATTTCAGCACAGCCCTGCATGGATAAATTAGGCTAAAGTTTCCAAAGATCAATGCTGCTTCCAATACTCCCTCCCCCAGGCAAGCTCCCAACTTTTTTCTTTCTTTTTTTTTTTCACAAGTAATAATTAGCGACAGAAATATCTGACCTACTTACAACTCCACAAATACACACACGGGGCTGCTTTACCTCCGGGATGGCATGGAAGAGCTTTTTATAACCTGGGAAAAGATGGCAGGGTGGTACAGGCCGCTGGGCTCACCTGGGGAAACAGAGAGGGCGCCCTGCCGCAGCTACCCTCCTTCCCACTCAGCGGTCTTCCAGGCCCAGGGCTGGTGATTATTGTTACAATCAGTTCCCAGGATCCCAAGGGGCTGACTGTGGATTCAGCACAGCTCTTTTCAATGTTCCTTAAAGCAACTTACAGAACTTTGCTTCACACACACAACACAGATGGCTCTGTAAAGGTCTGATTGTTTAGCTCTGCCCTAGCATTTTCTTTTCTTTTTGCCAGTCCTGGGATTTGAACTCAGAGCCAGAGTGTTGTCTCTGAGTCTCTTTGTACTCAAGGCCAACACTCTACAGCTCCTCATCTGGTTTTTTTGGTGGTTAACTGGAGCTAAGGGTCTTATGGGCTATCCTGCTGATTTCAAACCGTGATCCTCAGGTCTCTGCCTCCTGAGTCGGTGTAGCCAGCATGACAGACATGAGCCCTCAGTGCCCGACTGGCCCAGCATTTTCTTTTTTGTTGTTGTTTTGTTTTGTTCACCAATCCTGGGACTTGAACTCAGGGCCTGAGCACTGTCCTTGAAAAATTTTTGCTCAAGGCTAGTGCTCTGAGCCACAATGCCACTTCCAGCTTTTTCTGGGTATGTGATACCGAAGCAGCAAACCCAGGGCTTCATGCATGCTAGGTGAACATTCTACCACTAGGCTACACTCCTGACCCTGCCCTAGCATTTTCTAAACTAAGCCCTTCAAGGTGAGATCCAAGGTCAGATCCAAATTGTCCCCATGCATCTTTACCTTGTGTCTAGAGAAGCTCCCCTCCAGGTCATCTCCCCACCCCCCCTTTTGCCCTTGACCTTCCTGGATTCTCAGATGTGCTTTACAAAAACAGATGTTGGGGTGTGTGGTTCTGGGCTGGGTAGGAAAGGCAGCTCTGAAAGATCCTGCTCTGAGCACCGAGGCCGCCCTGGGATTCAGTACAGGGGTGACACTGACACACTGGCTGCTAGTGTAGACACAGCTAAGGGTTTGTGGGGAGTGGGGACCCTATAAGTCCCTCATTCATCCTTCTTCTGAGCCCTGAAGGTGCTTGGAAGAGTTGGGTAACCTCAGGAGGACTGGCCAGGCCTTCCACTGGACACGACTAGAAAATGTGTCATCAACGAATGGAGGCTGAAAGAACATGGCACCTAATGGGGCCATGCCCAACCAGGAGACCTCAGACCAGCATCCTTGGAGGCCAGACACCCAAGGTCCAGGTCACTAGTCTCTTTGGGGTGGGAAGAAAAGGCCTCACAACCCCAGGACTCACTCAGGCTAAGGCATGCGGTCTCTGGTGAGCACAGGGTATTTGGGAAGCCATTGAAACTTCAAGAGCAGTACAAGGGCCAGGCTCGGTGGCTCAGCTCTGTACACCTCGCTGGTTGAGAGGGGGGATTTCAGTACAAGTCTGTAAGTTCTCTATCTCCTTGTGCTTGGGGCCAAGGGCCCAGCATAGATTAAGGTCCAGGAGAAGCTGTTGCCTCCAATAGATGCCATCTGGGAAATAGCCACCAGGTGGCAGCAGAGGATAAATTTTGCTCCTGCTCAGGCCTGAGTCCTGGAGGCCTGGCTGGAACTGCAGCTCCTCTCTGGGGCCCAGGTCAGAGTGGTCATTATATGTCCAAAAGACAATTAGGTATATACACATGTGTGCATGTGTGGAGACATTGTACACATATGTGGCTGTGCATGTATGTATGTGTGTACACTCCTGCCTTGGTTTTTCCATCTTCAATATGGAGAGAAGAGCAGGGCTATGAGGGTTCAAAACCAAAAACCCAGAATGTGGCTCAGAGTTCAAGCTTATATAATTATTATATGAGTATCTGATCTTCAGCAAGTCTGTTAATGACTTGCCAGCAAGCATCAGCCATGGTCACTGTGCATCTTGTCCTTGTGAAAATACACACACACACACACACATCTCCTAGGAGAAGTGGGCTAGACACTGTTAAACACCCCTCTCCTCTCCCTGCAGGGGCCTGGGGGCTGGAAGTGGGGGAGGAGGGAGGGAGAATGCTCTGGGCTAGAGATTTCTGGCACCTGTCCAGGCTCTATTTTCCTTCCCAATTCCCCTTCCCACATGCTGCATCTCCAATGTAAAAGCAGCAGAGCCTGAAGCAGAGGAATTTTGGCACTGAGACAGCCTGACCTGATACCCTAGCATAGGAACTTAGATGAGATTTTAATTTTCATGTCTAGACGAAGACAATGGCCAAGTGTCCTACAGCTGAGGGTGCTGACAGCAGTCTCAATCTGGGGAGACAAGGGATGTGGGTCAGGAGAGAAGAAAGGACAGTAATACTGGGGGTTGACTGCAGGGAGAGGAGGCTGCTAACAGGGTAAGGAGAAACTGGAGATGCTCCAAAAGTTCTTGTTAAAAATGACCCTCACCAGGCACTAGTAACTCATGCCTGTAATCCTAGCTACTCAGGGGCTGAGATCTGAGGACCAGGCCAGCAGAAAAGTCAGTGAGACTCTTACCTCCAATTAACCCGCAAAATGTCAGAAGTGTAGCCGACACCAGTCTTAAATACACACACACACACACACACACACACACACACACACACAGGCACATGTGCACAAAACAAATAATAAATGATTTTAACTATCTATAAGGCTGTGTAAAACCCAAGCCCTCCAGCAACTGGATCTAGTTGACTTGTAGAGAAGGCTCTGCCCACCAATGCAGAACGTTGTTTCTAGACCCTCATTCACTCAGACAGATCACATGCAGAGCCACAAAACAGCCACAACAAACTGACAAGGACTGAGATGCAGGATATGCTCTATAGCCATGACAGGATTTAATTTGAAATTGCACAGACTATTTTGAAAAAAATCTCTACGTATTTGGAAATGACACCAACTAACTCAAATGCATGACAAAAAAAAAAAAGGAAGGAAAAGAGAGTGGAGGGGAGGGAGGGGAAGGGAGAGGGAGGAAAGGAGGAAAGACGGGGACTTTGAACAATCACTCACATTCAGGCAAAAATCCCCTTCTACGTAAGCAAAACAAAGCTGGCCACGTATACTATACGCAGAGACAGCAATCCCAGGAATACCAAGTGAGTTAAAATCAATTACTGCTATTCGTGATAGGGACAGAATGAAGGAGAAAAGCCATATTGTGAGTTCCACCAGTGCAGGAAAAAAAAATTGTTTTAAATGAAATCCACCCCTTGCACCTAATTAAAAAGTCTCAACAAACCCAAAAATACAAAGCAGGTCTTCAACTTGGCAAAGAAGAGCTAGGAAAACCTTGGCTGTAAATCCCAGATGCTGAGGCCCTTCTCACTGGAGCTGAGAACAGTTTAGTTGCACATGCATGCACGTGCATGCGCGTGCGTGCACACACACACACACACACACACACACACACACGAGTGTAAATAGTACGTGCCTCCTGCCATGACTGAGTACAGTGGGCACAGCACAGAGGAGCAAGGCAGGAAGAGGAAAGAGATTCACACGTGTTGGAAAACCTATTAGCTGCACATAGAAAATCTACAGGCGCCAGGCGGGCCTGGTGGCTCATGCCTGTCATCCTAGCTACTCAGGAGACTGAGAGATGAGAATCCAGGTTCAAAGCCAGCCTGGGCACTAAAGACCCTGAGACTCTTATCTCCAATTAATCACCAGAAAACTGGAAGTGGTGCTGTGGCTCAAGGGGTAGGGAGGTAGCCCTGAGCTGAAGAACTGAGGGACAACACCCAGACCCAGAGTTCAAGCCCCACAACCTACAAAAAAAAATCCACAGGCCCCACTGCTCGGGTGACAGTACATTTCACAGGGGGCACAGAACACAGTGGAACTATCTGAAGGTGAATTCTATTTCTACACACTGACACCAATGCTTAGAAGTTGAATTGATAAATGTATCACTTATGAATAACATGAAACATACAAAATATTTAGGTATCGATTCAGCCAAATATACACAAGATCCTGTCTAAGGAAAATCTATCAAACCTAACTGAGAAATATTAAGAATGTCCTCCAAACAATAAGTGAGATTTACCATATTCTTTGCTTGAAAGTCTCAAGGGTGTTAGAATTCATTGAGACCATTCCAATCAAATTGACAGTGGGCTTAAAAAAAAAAGGTAAACAAGTGATTATAAAATATGTATAAAGGAGGGAGAGAATCTAGACTAAATTATTTTATTCTTTTCTTAATTTTTATTTTTACTGTTATTTTAAAGGTGTGTGTAGAGGAGTTACAGTTACATGAGTCAGGTAAAGAATGCATTTCTTAAAGCCAGAAATGGTGCTGAGGCTCAAGTGGTAGAGCTCTATCTAGCCTTGAGAAAGCCCGAGGACAGTGCTCAGGCTCTGAGCTCAAGCCCATGACTGGCAAAAAAAAAAAAAAAAAGAATGCATTTCTTTTTGGACAATGTCACCCCTTCTCTTGGTCTAACCCAGTTTTTTTCCCTCCCAAGCCCACTCACAAGATACCCACACCGTATCTAGTGAGTACCACTGCGACATTTGTTTACCCTATTTCTGTGCCCCCTCCCCTTAGTCTCCCCAAAACAAATAAATGAACAAACAAGACAAGAAGAAAAAAAAAAAAACAACCAAGCAAAAAAAACCAAAACAACCCAAAACCTCTTGCTTCCATTTCGGGGAGATTATTGCAATAAATACTATTTTGTATGATAGGCATTGCGCCTTTGTGTTCCTCCACTAAGAGTATCCTCTTGGGTCTCACTGTGTGTGAATGCCTATAGTTCCTGTAGAATTTGTCATGTTTAAAAATTATCTGAGTGGTGCTGTGGTTCCAGGGGTAGGGCGGTAGCCTTGAGCTAAAGAGCTCAGGCCCAGAGTTCAAGTCTCTCGACCAACCAAAAAAAGGCCAAAGGCCAGTGGCTCAGGCCTATACTCCTAGCTACTCTGGAGACTGAGATCTGAAGAGGCAGCTTTAAAAATCTGCCAGGGCAGACAAATTCAAGAGTTTCTTATTTCTAATTAATTGCCGTAGGCGGGCTCTGTGTCTCTCATCCGTAGAATGGAGGATATCAGCACAACCCAAACCACGACAAAGCAAAGTGAGCGAGCTGCTTCCTCAGCCACATGAAACCAGGGGAGCCAAACAAGTGTGGTATGGTGCAGTGCAGGTGACATGCAAAAGACGGGCGACATTCAACTGTGGTCTGGGGATGTCTGCGTAGATGACAAAAATAAACAACAGGCAGACATAAATAAATAAAAATAAAAAATAAGATAGGGTAAAAATCAAAGTCGCAGTGAATCCCAGGAGGGAGAGAAAGGCAAGCTGGCATTTGCCCTGCTGGTGACCTACTTGTTGGTGGGTTTGTGTGGGTGCTGGTACTTAGCTCTTTCCTACTAAGGCTAGCACTGTTCCTCTAGAGAAGCCACACGTCCATTTCTGGCGTTTTGCGGGTTAACTGGAGATAAGAGTTTCATGAATTTTCCAGCTCTGGTTTTGACCTTTGGTCCTCAGATCTCAGCCTCCTGAGCAGCTAGGATTCCAGGCATGCGCCATGAGCTCTCTAATCTAGATCATGATCTGGCCAAGTTAAAGGTTTGTTTCAAAATGATTTGTGAAGCAATCCTCATATTTTCTGCCCTTTTCTCCCCAATAGGAAACATTCTAGAGTAAAAATATAAACCCAGTAAAATCAGAAAGAACTTTGCTGCAAAGTCCAGTTGAGAGAGCGTTACAGGTTCCCCGGGGAAATTGAGGCAGGATGCTGGAGCTGATGCAAGTTAAGAAGCCTCCACACCCAGAACTTGAATTGATAGCATGGCCCGCTCACCCCCTCCCTGCACCCCAGCCCCATGGAATTTACATCCCAAGAAGGGTAAGGGGCAGGAATCAAACACACTCACAGAGATGGCTTGTTTTACAGACCACAATGGCGGCCTGTGGAAGGAGTCCCATGGGCCCAGAGCTGAAGTGGGCTGTTCAGGGATGGAGGCTGGGAGTGTGGACCAGCTCTTCAAGAAGAGCTAAAGGAAAGTGGCTTGACAGTTTACTCCCTACCAGGGAGTGGCCTGAGATGGGATGTATGGAGAGGTGGGAACTGGGTATTGCAGAGTGGATAGGAGTTTACCAGACAAAAATGATCAAACCTTGGAGGACTTAGAATCAACATGGCTTGCTGGTTGTACCCAGTTTAAAAAAACAAACAAGTGTGTGAGAAGCAATGCACCTACTACCCAACGAATGTAACCCCTCTATACATTACCCGGACAATAACAAAACAAACAAACCAACCCAGACTAATTTGTCCTGGAAAAATGGAAGCACAGCCTATTGGAGACTGGAGAGATTATTGAGACAACAAAAGCCACTAGCCTTGACCTCAGAGACTTGAGGTCGGCAGTGCCCGGGTTTTGGGGGTTCCTTTAGTATCACGGGTTTGATCTTGGTGCCAGCAGCTGTATATCCAGTTGCCCTGGCAACTCCGGGGACAAGTCCTCTGCCCCCTCCACTAGTCCTGCCTGCCACCTCCTCCTCCACACCCCCAGCTACCCAGCGGCTGTGGTGGCTCGGCATGTGCTCGTTAGTGGGCAGCTGAGGGAGCCGGGCTGTCTCCCCTCTGTTTATTTGGCTCCACGGAGAGGTTTGGAAACTCGATCTCCGTGGGGATTGAGCTAGCCCCGGCCTGGTGTCTCCGGGTGGCCTGGCCTCTCACATGTCCTGTTATCTGGAGACATGAAGACCAGGGTGTTCTGGGAGATGCTCTTGCCAGGGCTGGGGCTGGAGAAAGAGGCTACTGCCTGTTCTCAGGGGGCCCGGGGTGCTGTGCAGGGAGCAGCCTGCACATCAAGATCTGGGGTTCTTGGGGGACAGTGGAGCAAACTGTGCCCAGAGAGGGTGAGTCACGTCCTCACAGGCACACAGAACCACAGCTGAGTTGCAATGCACATCTGGCTGAGATGCTGGAGTTGGAGACAAGAGCCCTCCCTTGCCTGGCACCTCCCCACAAGGGCCAGCCCACAGCCTGGCCCTGGAGCTCCCTCCACAAAGCCTTCGGCATTCCCACGACGCCACACGGGCACCGGCACAGGCCCATCAACACGACATCTTGGATTTGAACTTTCTTCTTTTGGCTTCAGTGTTCAGTTCCTTTGTGCTGAAGGCTTCTAGGAACAGAAAGCGTGTGTTCAGTGTCGCTGTCGTAGGGACAGACACGGTGGAGACGCAGAGCAGAGCAGTTGTGTTGATGTGAAACCTCACCTTCTCCTTACTTCACTGCTCTTCCAGCCTGTAGTGTTCTGGAAGCTTCCTTGAATTTGTTTACAGCCTTGGGTCAAATCCCTGGGCGAATGGTAAGGCCAAGTGGTTGCCTTATCTTCAAACCAAGTGTCTAAACTTAATCCCTATGTGTGTGTGTGTGTGTGTGTGTGTGTGTGGGTGTGGGTGTGTGCGCGCGCGCGCGCGCACACACGCCTGTACTGGTGGTTCTGGGATTTGAACTCAGGGCCTGAATGCTGTCCTTTAGCTTTTTCACAAAAGGTTGATGCTCTACTACTTGAGCCACAGCTCTACTTCTGGCTTTGTGGTGAGTAATTGGAGTTAAAGTCTCTAGGATCACCCATGGCTCTGGTGCCTAATTCTCTGAGATGTAACTGCTTTGGGGGAGGGGGGGAGCAGCTGTCTTCCTCCCACCATCCCTCGCCCCTCCCCCCATGTCCCTAGCCCCCCCCACCCCCCCTGGCCAGGAATGCGGCACCTTTCCTCTGGGAAATGTCTGCAGGAGTTGCTTTCCTTCCCTTTGATGCGGCCAGGCCCTTCCCCACCAGGCCTTTTAGGGCAATGCTCTGCGCCCAGGGCAGCCTGGGGAATTCCAAGGAACCAGAGTCAGACCCACAGGACCCCTGCGGTCCCCGTTCCTGTGCACAGGAAGCGGAGAGCCCAGACCTCTCCATGAATGGGTAGAGTGTGTCCTGGGCCTCCCTTCCCCACCAGCTGGTGGACCACCTCAGGCCTGCTCCCGATTCCCAGGCCTGGGCCCACCTGGAGGGCTCTTGCTCCCCAAATCCTCTGGGACAAGGTCCTCTCAGGCCAGCCTCAGAGGCTAGAACAGTCACAAAGATTATCAGGTGGCCAATGGTCACTGCATGCCAGCGTGGACACACACATGTGCAAATACACACGCACACACACTCCTCAGATCCTACGACCCAGACCTGGAGGCAAACCAGCCGTCTTCATCAATCTACCCAAGGCCCCAGACATGGTCGTAGACTTGAACTCAGAGCCAGAGCCAGGCATCTCTTCCACCCTGTCCAGAGCACAAGTGTACTTTTCCTGTGTTGCTTGTCCTGGCAGCTTGCTTCACTGTTAGAAGGTTCTAGAAACTTGCTGGAGACTTGGGAAAAGCAGGTGAGACCTGAGTACACCCCGGGGCTCCAGCCCTCAGTTGCTGTGTGACCTTAGGCAAGCTGTTTGCCCTCTCTGGAACTGGGGGTCAAGTTAAACAAGAGGGACCCACATTAAATCCTAGCCTTGGTCACCATCTGAGCCTACCAGAGTGGCCTTAGGTGATGACATAATTTACTCTGCAAAAAGCCCAGCCGGGCTGGCCGCAGCGGCTCACATGTGTCATCCTATCTACTCAGGACGCTGAGATCTGAGGATCGAAGTTCAAAGCCAGCCAGGCAGAAACAGAAACATCCCCATAAGACTCTTATCTCCAGTTAACCACTCAAAAACCAGGAGCAGTGCTGCAACTCAAGCAGTAGAGTGCCAGCTTGGAGCACTACAAGGCTCAGGGACAGTGCCCAGGCCCTGAGTTCAAGCCCTACAATCAACCAAAAAAAAGGGAAAAGGGAGGGAGGGAGGGAGGGAGGGAGGGAAGGAGGGAGAGAGGAGGAGAGAAGGGGGGAGAGATTCCCTCTGTAGACCATCATGGGGCCTTCCAAGGCCACACTGGTGAAAGGACGCCCTGGGATCTGGTGCCCCAAATGGAGAAGCTGTGTGGTAAGCACGGGCTGTGGCTGTGGCATAGCTGCCATGGTCCTGCCGCCAGCATCGCATCACCAGTTGAGGATGGGACTTTCTCAGCTGCCAGGCGCGTGGGCCTCCAGGCTCACCGCCCCACAGGACAGGACTTTGCGTCCATGGATTGAGAGCCATCCTAATCCTAGCATCCTCTTCTCCCAGACCCACACCCACCCCTCTGAGCCTCACGGGGTCTCAGGGGACTTGTGGCTTCCTGTGTCCTGGCTCATACCTTGGCCTCTCCCAGGGCATCCTGGCCTTTCCAGGGGCTTCTTTAAGACAGTTCTCAAGTCACAATGGCTTTTCTCTACCATTCTAAAGGATCAAAGGGCTCAGAATGAGCTGAGCCCGGGAGGCTCCCACCTTTAATCCTAGCTACTCAGGAGGCTGAGATCCGAGAGGACAGCTATGTGAAGCCAGCTCAGGGTGCATCCTGCTCCCATGCTTCTGTCTGAGGGCTTTGCTTGGGGTTGTAGCTGTCAGGCATGGGCCTGGGGTGTCTAGGTCTCCTGCCAGGCCAGCTGCCCTCCCCCCCACAGAGTCCTCACCCCTTCCAGCCTCATGAAACCTTTGCCCCTTCTAGAAGGCAGTATGGCAGAACTTCACATTGCTCTACTGGCCCATACCTGGTCTCAGGAACTGAGCCTGGGGAAGGAGGGGTGGAGCCTGCCCAGGCTCCATCACCCCCTTTCATCCTTGGAGTCCTTGCCCCAGGACTCTGGAGCCTGCTGTCACAGTCTCCAACAAACGACCTCCCCCAGCCTCAGAAACCCAGCTTCCCATCCCCAATACCTTATCCCGGGGGTGGGGGCTGCCTCTCACATCCACCCCTAAAATCTCTCTTCGAAGTTTCTTCTCCCCCTTCCTTTCCTCGGTGTTTTCCACTGTGGGGGAGGGGCATTGTTCGCCATTTCCTCCCAGTCTCCATCCACTGGCCCAGCCTGGACCTCTGGGGCCCGAGACCTATTGTCTGTGAACACCCATTGTCCAGGCAGGCAGTGTGCGGCCTCCCTCTGGCCAGCAGCTTGGGGAGGGGGGGGTCGGGCCAGAAGCCAGTGTTGGGGTTTAGTTTTATTTGTTTATTCAACTTTATTCCACAGCAGGACCAGGAATTAGACATACAGCCTTGAGTTTATGAACCATGTTATCAGCCCCTGTGCTTTTTTAAAAATAATAATAATTACTATTATTATTATTTGGATCTGTCTTTGTAGCCCAGGCAAGCCTTCTGCCTCATGTCCCAGCTGGGATCAACATGTGCCCTACTGTACCTGGCTCTTCTATTTTATTTTATTTTATTTATTTTTATTTTTATTTTTGCCAGTCCTGGGCTTGAGCTCAGGGCCTGAGCACTGTCCTTGGACTTTCTCAAGGCTAGAGCTCTACCACTTGAGCCTCAGCACCACTTCCAGCTTTTTTCTATGTATGTGGTACCGAGGAATCGAACCCGGGTCTTCATGCATGCTAGGCAAGCACTTTAACCACTAGGCCAAACTCCCGGTCCCCTGGCTCTTCTATTTTAAATCAATGAAACTGTGTGTGTGTGTGTGTGTGTGTGTGTGTGTGTGTGTGTGTGTGTTCATTGTAGAAAAAAAATTTTTTTTAAGCATAAAGGGAGTGGGGCTCAAGCCTATCATCCTAGCTACTCAGGAGGCTCCAATCTGAGAATCACAGTTCAAAGTCAGCCCCGGGCAAGTCTGTGAGACTATCTACAATTAACCACCAAAAACAGGAAGTGACACTGAGGCTCGAAGTGGTAGAGGGCTAGTCTTGAGCAAAAGAGCCCAGGGACAGCGCCCAGGCCCCCAGTTCAAGCCCTATAACCAACTAAAAAAGCATAAAGGGAAAAGAACACAGAATTCCACCCACAGAGACCTAGGTTGCAGCCATCTAAAGTGGTGTCTGCCATCCACTGATGACAGGATCACTGATGGAGATTGTTTGGGTTCCGGGTCACACCTACCCCCGCTTCCCTCAGATCCCCCCTCCCTCCCCTGTGATGTGGAGAAGCACTCCACATCTCACCAAGATCACCATCCAGCAATGGAGCACAAGATGGTTTTACATAGATTCACCATCTAACGGGTATTAGGGGCTAATTTCAGAACATTTCCATCATCCTCCACAGAAACCTCACATCCACTATCTCCACGCCTTCCTACTCGATGTCTCCTCACAGCCCTTAATGCCCTTTCTGTGTCCAGACTGGTGACAGAATCAGAATTAGACAATGTGCATGGACTTGGCTTCTTAAACCTAACGTGCTGTGTTGTAGCTTGTATCAGTGCAGCATTTCTTATTCATGGCTGAGTAATATTCCATTGATGGGCACACTACGTTTTGTTTGCCCACCCATCAGTTGATTAACATTTGAGTGGATTCTTCTTTTTACAGGTTCTGGATAAGGCTGCTCATACCAATGCTCATACCTAAACCTTTTTTTTCTTTTCTTTTCTTTTCTTTTCTTTTCTTTTTTTTTGTCACTCATAGGGCTTGAACTTAGGATCTGAGCACTGTCCCTGAGCTTCTCTCAATCAAAGCTTGTGCTCTACCACTTTGAGCCACAGTTCCACCTCCAGTGTTCTGGTGGTTAATTGAAGATGAGAGTCTCATAGACTTTCCTACCTAGGCTGGCTTTGAACCTCTATCCTCAGATCGCAGCCTTCTGAGTAGCTAGGATTACAGGCATGAGCCACCAGTATCCAGCAAATAGCCAAACTTTTGAGTGAGCAAGTTTTTATTTCTCTTAGATACAGAGCAAAAGGAATAGAATTTCTGGGTCTTATGGTAATTCTATGTTTAGCTTTTTTGAGGAACTGTCAGACTTTTTTCCATAGTAGCTGCACAATTTGACATTCCTACCAGCAGTGTAAGAGGGCTCCAGTTTCCCCACATCCTCATTAGCTCGGGTTATTTTCCTTTAAAAAAAAATTTCTAAATTATAGCCATCTCAGTGGTGTGAAATAGTATCTCATTTGTGGATTTGATCTGTATGTCCCCATGATTCTATTGGGCATGAATGTACTTTTAAATAAATTTTAAAAGACCATGTCATGTCAATTCTATCATGGATTGTATGTGTGCGCGCGTGTGCGCGGTGTGTGTGTGTGTGTGTGTGTGTGTGTGTGTGTGTGTGTGTGTGTGTGTTTGAGATAAACCTCACAGCAGCCTGGGCTGCTTCAAACTATAATCCTCAGATCTCAGTTTTCTGAATAGCTAGGACTACAGATGTGAGCCACTAGCTTATAATGTACTTTTCTTTTTTCTTTTTTTCTTTTTTTTTTTTTTTTTGCTGATACTGGGGTTTGATTCCAGGCCTGGGTACTATCCATGACTGTTTTTGCTCAAAGCTAGCATACTCTACCATTTGAGTAAGCTTCAGTGTCACTTCTGGCTTTTTCTGTGGTTAATTGGAGATAAGTATCTCACCAACATTCCTGCCCAGGCTGGATTCAAACATGGGCCTCAGATCTCAGCCTCCTGAGTAGCTAGGATTATAGGCATGCGCCATTGAAACCGAGCTATAATGTACTTTTCATTGGCTGTTTTTAATATTCAAGTTGTTCCTTCCTTCTTCTCTGTCCCAAGGATATTTGCTGGGGTCTGCTCCTGCTACTGGGGGAGAAATTTAGGTAGAAATCTGTGGTCATGGCAGATGTGAGATTGGAGCCTCAAGATTGTGCTCACATCACCTCCTGTTATTACCAGAACTGGCATCTGCCCAGCCCAGGTTTTATCTACCCAGAGTCCTATGGGACAGCACCAGCTCCGCATCAGCTCTGGTTCTAACTGCCTTGTGAGCTTGACCCAGCTTCCCTCGGCCCTGGGTTCTTTCTGGTCCCCATGAGATGGCCACAGCTGACTTTCCAGGGAGCCCTCCCCAGGGGGCTGCCCTTGCAGAAGGTGGAGCAGGAGAGACACCAGAAGTGTAAGACAAGGAGCCCAGGCTTCATAGCTCCTGGCAAATGTCCATTTCTAATGGGGTGGCTTATTGGTTATTAAAGGACCCATTGGGGCCCTCTTCCTCCCCATTGTCACCCACCCAGAGTACCTGCCTTAAGCAGAGCAGGGCAGTTCAGGAGGGCCTGAGACAGGGAGGGAGAGCGGGGGACCGGATCCACCACGAATACTAATTGTGGGTCCAGAGCGGCCTGCCTGGCTCCACTGAGGAAGGTGGTATTTTTAGCCCAGGGCTGGCCGCCTGCGGTCAGCTGGGGGTGGTGAGGCCGTGTGTCATGTCTGAGTGATCACGGACTCACTCTGCACAGGAAATAAGCCCATGGGAGCCAGCTGCTGCGCATCCCAGGCCCAGCTCCATCTAGGAAGGAAGATCTCAGTCAGAAGGGAAACATAACCTTCACACACACACACACACACACACACTCCATCCACAAGCCTCGGGCCTTGTGGGTGATGGTGACCATTCATCCATAGGGAGGAGAACCAGGTGCCCAGCCCTGTGCTGCCACAGTCTGTACTATGAAGTAGAGACTGGAGTTCTCCCCCCTGAGCTGATAAGGAAACTGAGGCTGCCCAGTTCACTAAGCCTGCTCTGGTTAACACCCCCACACACACACCCGGGCAAGGGCTAGAGCAAATGCTGTGACAGCCTGGTCCCTTTGGTGGCAGTTCTCACTGCTCTTCTTGACTTAGGCCTTAGGACTAGGCCACCCCCAGTCCACTGCCCAAGCTAGCTTTGAACCATGATCCTCAGGTCTCAGCCTCCTGAGAAGCTGCGATGAATCACTGATGCCCAGTTCAACCCATTTTCGAGATGAGAAAAGTAAGGCCCAAGAAGAGGCATTTGAAGAGCCAGTCACCATGTGACCTTAATTCCCAAGCCACAATGCTCTCCACTGCCTGATTCCTGGAGACTGGTTGTTACCAGTAGACAAGGTTGGGCCATCTGCCCTGCCTGGTGATTCAAGAAATATGGGCTTCCTTATCTTGAGCACCTTGGGTCCATTAATGAACCTCCACAGTGAAAATGTGTATGGTGCTCACACATGTGGGGTTACTAAGGACACACGATCTGTAATGGAATGGTGGACACTGGACAGCTGATGGGGACACAGCAGGGGCAAAGCCCGCCCTGCCTACTTCTGCCCAGGCTTTGCTTTCCCAGCACAAGAGAACTGGGTGGGTTGAGTGAGAGAGAAGTCTTTGGTCCTTTAAGCTACAAACAGAAGCCCAACCCAGGCATGGCACATTTCCAGGCCACCTTAGGCACATCCTTTTGGGGGGTGACCTTAGATCTGTCTCTACCCCCATGGCCACCCTGCTCTTTCCTGCTTTTCCTCCCTGAAGACTTGATTAGGGTAGTGCCCCATCCGCCATTTCCCTTGTGTCCTCCTTCCTAATATACACACAGCTGCCAGCTCATGGCTCCAGGGTGCCAGGGCGTAGACCCTGGATCCTGGATCCTGGCTTGCCCTGGATTCACACTGGCTGATCTGCCAGCTCAGCTGCGCATGGGTGACTTCCCCCACTTACAAATCTCACTCACAAATTTCCTGGTCTGCCATCTAATTGGCCCAAGCAGCACAGATGGCCAGCAGGCTGGGCGGTACTTCCTAGATGTGTGTCTCCCAGGCCAGGAGCGGAGCAGCTTCTAGAAAAACAGCACAAGGACCGGGAGTTTGGCCTAGTGGTTAAAGTGCTTGCTTAGCATGCATGAAGACCTGGGTTCGATTCCTCGGTACCACATACATAGAAAAAAGCCGGAAGTGGTGCTGAGGCTCAAGTGGTAGAGCTCTACCACTTGAGAAAGTCCAAGGACAGTGCTCAGGCCCTGAGCTCAAGCCCAGGACTGGCAAAAAGAAAAAAGAAAAAGAAAAACAGCACAAGAATGCAGAGGAAATGAAAGCCTCTGGCCACAGATCAGAATTCAGGACATAGAAAGGTGGAAAACCCTGTCTACAGTTACTCCCCAGTCATCCAGAAAGCTGTTCTGAAGCATCTGACTAGCCAGGCACTGAGGGTTCACACCTATAACCCTAGCTACAGGAGGTTGAGATCTGAGAATCATCGTTCAGACAGTCCAGGCAGGAAAGGCTGTGAGATTCTTACCTCCAATGAACCAAAAAGTTGAAAGTGGAGCTGAAGTTGGAGTGGTAGTGCATTTTAGTGAAAAACCTAAGGGACAGTGCCCAGGCCTGAGTTCAAGCCCCAGTGCCAACACCGAAGTATGCGTGCATAAGTACGTGCGGGCACGCGCGCGCGCGCACACACACACACACACACACAATATAGAAGATAGTTGACTAGATAGATGATAGACAGACAGATGATAGATAGATAGATAGATAGATAGATAGATAGATAGATAGATAGATAGACAGACAGACCAATCATATGGGGGGGGGTACATAACATAGTTTAGGAGTCTGTCAGTACAGACTATAGTTAAAGCTCAAAACAAGTCAGGGCATGGAGAATGAGCACCATTACCCAGCCAATGATTGGTTTAGGGTGGGATATAAATAAAGGTGGGGATGGAAGTCCATTCTAGAGTGCTCACCTGGCACGATCAAGGGCCCAAGTTCAATGCCCAACACTAAAAATTAGAAAAAGAATTCTAAAACAAGAAATGGTACCAAGACAAGATCAGGAGAGCAACAAGTTTCCATTTTTTGAAAAAAGAAGTTTTAGGTTTTGAACGGAAGGACTGAACCTCATCTGGAAAAGGCATTTTTGTGGAACAGCGCACTATCAAATGATGTCTGACTCTGCCAGGGTTCACAGGGCAATCCAACAAAAATAATAAATGGCACAATTCTGAAACCAAACTCTGTAACTAGCAGCTAGGGTTGCCTCGTGGGAGAAGTGCAGTGTTTAAGCAGTGACTTCAGCAGGGTAGAAGGCCTGGGGGCCCCGCCAGAGCTTCAAGACAGATCGTTTTGGGGAGCCTGCCACATTGTCTACCCTCTCATCTCAAGGGAGACCCTCTGATCCTCCTCTGATCATCAAGGGTGGAGGGGGAGCAAGCTTCACGACTGTAGGATGCTCAAACCAGAAACCTTCTGGAAAGGAATTCAGGGTCCTGGGAGCCCTGGATCCCCAAAATTGTACACATCAAAATGACTTGCAACTTTGGGGAAAAAAATAGAGCCTGGGACTGGCAGCTCATGTCTATAATCCTAATTACTTGGAAGGTTGAGATTTGAAGATTGTGGCCTACACAGGCCAATCCAATTAACCAGAAAGAAAAGATAGCTGAAAGTGGAGAGAGATAAGGCTCAGGTGAGATCCAGCCTTGAGCAAAAAAGTCAAGCAGAAGCACAAATTTCTAAGTTCAAGTCCCAGTAGGGACACACACACACACACACACACACACACACACACACACACACAGGTGCACTTGGCAGAAAACCAGGGATATGTGTTTAAACTCAAGCCTTAGCTAGTTCTGGTGCAGGAACCCAAATGGAGAGCCACTGTTGTCCCCACTTCTCCGATGAGGAAATCAAGGCCCAGAGAGGAAGAGATAAGTGGTTGCAAGTCACAGACTGAGCTTGCCAAAGATGTGCAGAACAGCTTTCCATGGCATTCTGCCTGCCCACTGAGGGCCTCCGGGGAAGAGCATTCCAAGGCAGCATGTAACAGAAGAGGAAATGTCAGCCGTGCCTGCAGCGCCGATGTCAGAGGCCCATGACTCCGATCCACCAGATGCAGCCCTGGACGCATAGGCAGCCAAGCTCCATGAGCCTGCTGATTCCAGATGGGACTTACTTGAAGATGGGATTACAAAAGCCAGGGTTTATTTTTATTTTCCTAAGAAAATACATCAGCAGTTTTGTTCTAAGAAAAGTTGTCAGAGGAAGCAGTGGTCCTAGGTTAGTGGGAGGTTCTGGGTCCCCTTCAGACTTCCCCAAATCCCCTTGTGGGGTGGCCGTGACATCACAGAGGTGAAGTGGAGCCTCAGACAAAGCCCTTCTTGATTGTAGTGTTCAGAGGTTCTCTTCTACCTCCAGTGATGGAGAAAGGGCTGTCCATGTGAAGGGTTACAAGAGGAGACAAGAGGAATATTCCCTGACATATTTCCCTATTATTTCTATCTCTCCAATATCCAAAAATGGATGGTGGTCAATGATGAGATGTTGACTGGGTTCTACCAACCTTCACAGATACTGCTAGATATCCCGTACGATGTAAAACACCCCCCAAGCCCCCGCCACACACACACCCAGCCCTTCTACCTAAACGATCAGTCATGTTAAGACAGAAAAATTTAAACTATGGGTACATTATCCTAGATGTTGAGAATCTGGGTGTGGGCATAAGATTCGCCTCTAGGTGCTGTGAGAGCTTGGGTATTACCCCACCCTCTCTGCGCCTCAGGTTCCCATACCTCCAAGGAGAAGGGCTCATCTCTAGGCCCTCAGCCAAGCTCTAGATAGGAGTCTACCATGGCCCTGCATGGCAGTTTTGGGGGAAGGATCTACCCGGCCCCCTTCCTGTAAGGGGTGGACAGCCTTCTTCAGCACCCCCCCCCCCCAAGAAAAACACAGTATCTGGAACTCCTGCCCCACCAGGAACGGAAAAACCATTATCTGCAGGTGACATCACTTTGCAAGAATGCAGCAGGCCCTGCCAAGCAGAGCTCCAGGGAAGGGGCGGAAAGAAAGGCTCAGCTCACAGCTGCCAAACCCAGGGGCACCGGCTTCCAGAGCCTTCCCCCATCCCAGGACGGCTTCTCCACACTTCAGCCTCCTCACTCCACAAAGGCCACCCTTGAGCATTTGCCCGAAGCCTTCCCCAGGGGACAGTGAAGGGGACAGGCCACCATCTGGGAGAGTGTAGGTAACAAAGGGGAGCCCCAGGGGTGGGGCTGGTAGAAAAGAAAGTGCCCTGCCTAATGAATGGCCACAGAGGCCACGTGGGTGCCACGAGAGGTCTCATGGATGCCAGGAGAGTCTGGAATCCAGGTTGCACCCCTCGAGGCTGGTCATGAGGTCCATTACCAACCCAGCTGGGCACAGCACCCCAAATCCACAAAGTGCTCCCCAATGGCAGCCCAGCTTTTACCAGTGTATGGAAAGACCCGCCTCCAAAAGCCTGTCTTTCTACCCATCTCTCCAGGGAGATGTGGAGACCATAGCGAAGAGCTCCAAGGAGCAGAGAGGCCAGGGCCACCCAGAAGGGACCGCCATCTGTCAGGAAGAGTGCTCCCCCGCCTCCTCCACCATGCACAGCCCCATGCTGTGGGAGGCAGTGTGGCCTAATGGTGAGAACCCTGGTGCCAGCAGCACCTGGACCAGAGTCCAATCTTGGCACAACTCCCTCCATCTCATGCCAAGTTTCACTCTTCATTCTCCCAACTATAAAAATGGAGTCTGAAACATAAACCTCCTTTATGTGTTATTCCAGTCCTCCCCTCTCTCTGCCTCTCACTCCTGCTAATTCTCGTCCCCCTCATCCCCTCCCCCTGCCCCTCTCCTGCCCACCTCACCCAGCGGCACCATCAGAAGGCAAGTGGCAGGAAAACAGGAGCAAGGAATCTTCCCACCCCCTGCTGCTGCACCACAGTTCTACGAGTGGCTGTGTTCCTCTCCAGGCCTGGGTCCTCTCACTAGCTCCTGTCCCAAAGCCCCTGATCTGTTCTGGTCCCCTGCTCTCTCCTCTGGGTCCTTCAGGCCTGAGAGTCACAGCTTCCTGCTGCTGTGTAGCTCTGGAGTGTTTCTGTCCCCGGGGAGAGCTTTTCACTCTGGGATCTCACCTTAGAACAGAAGCCAGGCTTTGGGGGAAAGATGCTCCTGCATAGCCCTTAAGGAAATGCCAACCCACACTGCAGGGGGCTCAGCACGCCCATCCAGCTGCCACCCAAACCGTGGAGAGGATGGGGACAAGGCAGAAGTGCTGTGCCCCGTGGGTGAGACTGCCATAGGAAACCGGAGGGGGGCTGTGCCTGAGAAAAGGATTGTTAGATGATCCAGCCCTCTCCCCACACTGGTGTACAACACAAAGGTCTGAAAGAGGCTTCTACACTAGCCTGATTCATGCCACATTATTGCTATAGCATCTAAGGGCGGCTGAGGAGAATGTTGTGTAATAAATACAACAAAAATGTTTCAGTCCTGAAATGAAAGGAAAGCTTGTCACTAGCCACCACTAACCAGATGAGCCTTGAAGACCTGGTCCTGAGTAAAGCCTGTCACAGAAGGCTCAGTCTGCCAGATTTCACCTGGATGTGGTGCCTGGCATAGCCAAGGTTGGGGGAAAGAAGGAGGGGACAGTGGGCCAGGGAGGGGACAGCTGGGTAAAGCCTCAGTGTTGCAAACTGAGAAACTTCTAGAGACCAGTTGCACAACAATAGGAGTCTACTTTACACTGCTGAACTGTGTACTTAAAATGGCTTAAGAGGGATGTGGGATTTAAAAAAAAAACAACCAAATTATATATTTTGAGAATGCATACTTTACTGTCATGTCAATTAAATCGCAAACTGTTTTGGTGGTCGTGGTTGTGGCCTTAACTCCCTTTTTAAAACTCTTTAGAAAACTGGTGGTTCCCAAAAATTCATGAGCATATCAGAATTTCTCCAGAATCTTAAAAAAAAAAAAATTCCCCAACCCAGCCAGTCTCATGCCTATAATCCTAGTTACTCAGGGGGTGGAAATGTGAAGCTCATGGTTCAAAGCCAGCCTGGGTAGATATGAGTCCAGTGAGACTCTTATCTCCAGTTAATCACCAAAAAAGCCAAAAGTAGAGTTGTGGTTCAAGTGGTAGAGTGCCAGCCTTGATCAAGAAAGCTCAGGATCAGCCCTTTCCTCTTGCTTCCTCCTTCTCTGTGGAGCCTCGTGTCCCATCTGTCCAGCTGGGCAGTGACCTGGAGACTCCGTGGGCTCCTTCAGCTTGGGAGGAAGATAGAAGCTCCACAGTCCCACTGCCCCAGTGAGGAACTAGAGGGCACAGCAGGGTCAGAACTCAAATCCAGGGGCCTTGACTCCATGCCCCAACACTCTCATAGTCTTCCAGAAACTTGTACCTGACTTGCCAGGCATGCCCACCCTCCCACCGCAACCCTTTATGGGACCTAGCCCTGGCTTTCAATGATGCAACCAACCTTCTTCAAAAACCCTCCAAGGATTCTAGAAAAGAAACACTGCAGCTGGGAGTAGTGACTCACATCTATAATCCTAGCTACTCAGGAGGGTGAGATCTGAGGATTCAAAGCCAGTCTGGGCATGAAAGCCCCTGAGACTCTTATCTCCAATTAACTACCAGAAAATCAGAATTGGTGCTTTGGCTCAAGGGGTAGGGCAGTAGCCTTGAGCTGAAGAACTCAGAGACAGTGCCCAGACCCAGAGTTCAAGTACCATGATCGACAAAAACAAACAACAACAACAACAAAAGAAACCTTGCTCAAGCACCTTCCATGGCTCCCCATCGCCCAAAGAACATTCCATCCAATGGCTAGGGTTCTACTTGGCCAGGCAATTAATTCCGCCTGTCACCCCAACAGGGGTGGACACCTTCGCTTTCTATTCTGGTCACCACCAGCACTCAGTGTCCCCATCTGTATGCTTTTGTGGGTTCTGGTCATTACTCCTAGAACATTCTGCCCCGACTCCTTCCGCCAAGGCCATGCAAATGTCACCTGCTCCAGGAAGCCTTCCTGCTGCTCCTACATCAGATATGGCTTCCCTCTCCTTTTGGCCACAGAGGGACCTGCTCAGGCCTACTCTGGGTACCTCATGTACCCGCCTACATCCCTCACCAGCGGAGTCAGTTACCAGGGACAGAGTTCAAATCATCCCTCACCCTTATGACTGTGCATCAGTAACAAGAATTGAGAGGATGGGCCTGTGTGCCCACTGCCTGTACCAAGGATAAGCAAAGAGAGACAGTTGTCCCCCGGGAGCAGCTCCAGGCCAGAGGTGCCTGCAGGCCGAGCCAGCAGCGGTGTGGGCCCCTGGAGGCTGTTTTTGTTTTCCTTTTCCCTAGGCGAGGGCTGTGGGGGTGTTCTGAGCCACAGCTGGTTTTTATTGCAGCAAAGCTCAAAAAAGCCCTGAGCATATTTTTAGAGAGAAAGGAAAAAAAGAATATTTTCTTCCCTGACCCAAGATGAGGGCTTGCTCCAATTTTCCATCTGCTTGCCCTCTGGGCGGGGCTGGCAGGGCAAACTGCATTGCACTAAAGATTCTACAGCCTGGCAGAGTGAGCTCATAGATAGGAGGGGAGGGGGTCAGAAGAGAAGGGGGAGAGGGAGACAGGGAGGAGGGAATGGAGACACACACACACACACACACACACACACACACACACACACACACACACACACACTGCATGGAGAGAAGAAGCCCTGTACTGCAGTTCAAAGTCCCACCAGAAAAAGGGGTCCCCACCCCTGCACCTAGAACCCTGATCTATGAAGTATTTTCTCTCGGTGACTGGATCTACCAACCCTGACAACAGGAATGAAGGATGTTTTTTGATGCATCTTTGAACCCCAGCTCTTCCGCTGTCAGAGGATACAGCCGGAATGAGTGAAATCCCAGCTCATTTCATGCCTCGCTGAGCTCAATAGAGCTTGTATTGCCATGTAGTTTTCTCAATGGAAAGATGCTAAAGGCACTACTAATGTGCTGTGTGTGTGTGTGTGTGTGTGTGTGTGTGTGTGTGTGTGTGTGCGTGCAGTCCATGACTATGGTTTCTGTGGGCACGTGGTATATGGGTGTTGTGCATATGTGTGCTGGTGGTAGTTTGTTGTCATTGGGTGATGCATGTTCTAGCATGTGCTCCACACATGGTGTTTGCATGTAGTATGTGGGTCTGGCACGTGCTGTGCTGGTATATGTTATGCGTGTTGAGTGTGTGTCATGTGGTTTAGATGCATGGATTCTGGAACCATGCTTGGGACCAGCCAGAGCCCCACCTGTAGCTGGAGCAGGTCCCCTCCAAGGTGCAGAGAGGACAGCACAGGGCCAGAGGGCAGCTTTGTGACCCAGGCTTCAGGGAGGGAAGTGGGGGTGGCCTGCAGGTATGCTGGAACCCAGCGCCACTGAGATCCATGGCTTCTTCATTCCTGTGTGCCCAGGACCTGAGCCAGGAGGTGGAGCTGTGCTTCCTTCTTCACCACCTTTTCTGGGCAGCTGGGCTGGGCAAGGCATTTCTTATTTACCCCAGGCAGGATGGCTGCAGGATGCTCGGCCTCTACTTCTTGGAAATGGAGGCAGCCTTGCTGGAGATCAGGTTGATTCTTGGGTACTGGGCTATGGGAGTTAAAAAAAAAAAGACTTGAACACCAGGCTTCCTCAGTTTTGTGGCCTTTAGTACAGCACCTCCTTTCCTGAGCCTCAGTTTCCCACATTGTCATGTGAGGCATTAACCACTCTTGGGATGGTTGGAGGACATGTGTAAAGAATTAGACCCAGGCCTGGCACAAAGGAAAGCACTGGATCAATGAGTTCCTATTCTTGTCCCCAGCTGCCCTGGGCAGCCACGAGTTCCCAGTTGGCTTTGGTGGGTGGAGAGGTGGCTCCTCTCCTGGCCCCAGCAGAAGTGACAAGGGAGAAGCATCACAGTGAAGAAATAGCAGCTCTTGGAAAATTGGCATCAAGTCCTTTGAGGCCAGGTGCCAGGTGACACCTGCACCCCCTGGGCCTGGAGTGGCCCCCAGCCCTCCCCCTGCCTCATGATGGGTGTAGTGGCTCCCGTTCTGGACCCTGGGGACTCACCCAGGCCCTCCCCAAGTCCTCCCACCCTGGAATTATCATCTCAGTAACCTTGAGAGGTAGAGGCAGGAGGATTTCAAGTTCAAGACCAATCTGAGCTTCACAGAGATCCTATCTTAAAAAGAAAAAAGAGGGGCTGGGAGTGATAGAGTGCTTGCCTAGCATTCACAAAGACCCGGGTTCGATTCCTCGGTACCACATACATAGGAAAAAAAGCCAGAAGTGGTGCTGAGGCTCAAGTGGTAGAGCTCTAGCCTTGAGAAAGTCCAGGGACAGTGCTCAGGCCCTGAGCTCAAGCCCAGGACTGGCAATAAGAATAATATTAATAAAAAGAATGTAATCCTAGCTACTCAAGAGGCTGAGATCTAAGGATCACAGTTCAAAGCCAGCCCAGCCAGGCAGGAAAAGTCTATGAGACTCTTATCTCCAATTAAACACTGAAAAAGCAAGAAGTGGAGCTATGGCTCAAGTGGTCGAGTGCTAGACTTGAGCAACCAAGCCCAGCGACAAGGTTCAGGCCCTGAATTCAAGCCCCAGGACTGGCACCAAAAACTAAATAAAATAAAATAAAAAGAAGGAAAAAGATTCGATGAGGTGACTGGAGTAGGAATGGCTGAAGCCCTCACTTGGAGTCAGATGGTATAGAGGAAAGACCCCATGGAGACGCAGGAAGGCTGGTCAGCAAGCCAGGAGCCAGGCTTTGGCCAAGGAGCCAGCCTGCTGACTGACAGAGCCTTCCAGCGTCCAAGAGCAGGAAAATCCCTGCTGTGTAATGACAGATGTTCCTGTGATCTTCCTGAGGCCAGCACTTCTCTCCTGACCGGGACCCAGGCAGACCAGGGGTGCGAGACAGCTTTTCTGGGTGATGAGCTTCCAGGAAGAGCAGAACGCTTCTCCATAGGCTCTTTCTACTATGAAACTCTAGACGATGTGAAGGGAAGACAGCTCATGGCTCTCTGCATCCTTGTCCCTTGCCTGCCAGGCAGTGTCAGCGACCTGGCCTGAGGTTCCCAGCCACACACCACGCAATCCTGAAAGCTCATTCTGCACATTTGACAGGGGAGTAAAACAAGGCACAGGGACGAAAGTGATGTGCCCCCGGTCATTTGCAGAATTACAGCTATTAGTGAGAGGGAAGCCTGCAAGTCCTTGGGTGTCCCAAGAGGGTGTCACTTAGAATTGGGGAACTCAGCAGCATCCACCTTCTATAAGGAGACAAGGAAAGCCTGGGTTCAAATCCTGACGTTTCCTCTGGGTTATTGCATTGGAGAAGATGCTGGCCTATCTGTGCTAAGGCCTCTGTTTCCACAACTGGAGGGACTCCGGGAAAGATGGCTGGCTGGCTGCCCTTCAACAGTCACCTGGCCTGGCAGGAAGTGTGACAGATTTGGGAGACAGGCTTTTCCTGCAGTGGGCATGGGGGCTGGGGGCGGCCTCCATCTATCATTTGCACCCCCTCCGGGCCTCAGCTAAGGCTCAATGGTTCATTGTTCCCTCCAAGCCCTGAATGCCAGGCCTGCTGGGAACCAACAGCTAAAAATAGATTTCCCCAACTACCCCCAGGCTCCCCCCCACCCCATGTTTGGGTCGAGCTGCTTATCTGGATGCAGGGGTCAAGGGGTGCCTGAGTTCTTCCTGACCGCCATTCTGGACAAAGTCCAGCTTGGCCAACTCCCAGATCATCCTGACCGGAGGGAGAGCCCAAACTCACACCCGCACTGTATTTAGTGGAAAATTCAAGGTCAGCTCCAGTTTCAGAGGGACAGGGGTTTGGATGCTGACTTTCAGAGCTGTTGAGCTCAGGGTTCAGAGGTGGAGCAGGGCTTGGCCCCCAGAGGTTGGAGGAAGGACCTAGAAGAATAGGCTGGAGTCATCAAAGCAAGGCAAGGAGAAGTTAGGAAGGTAATCTAGATGGCAGGAGCAAAGGAATCCATGGGGTGAGGCAGTTCCCATGATGCCCCCACTTCTGGGGTCCTCCCCACCCGCCACCCTGGAGAGTTTCCTATCCCCAGGGAGTCTGATGGCTGAGGAGAAAAAGAAAGAGAAGAGCGCTGTCTCCTCAACCCATGCCTGAAGTAAGTAAGCATGATGCATTGAGGACCAGAAGGGAGCCCAACAGGGTCCCCAGGCTGCTCTCATTTTATCTTAGTACCTCTCTGAGACAGATGAGGACCACTCTGCACCCAAGAAAAACTAAGAGAGTAGATTGATCTGGTTCTGGGAAAGGGTCCCATAGGGACTTGACTTGTTCTGTGTTTTACCCCAAAGCAAGGACAGCAGTGGGGACCTAGAGTTTATAGACAGCCCTCATATTAAAATGACAACAGCTACAACAGATGCAACCAATACTCAGCCTATTGAAAACCCTAGTAGTCAAAGTTGACCAATAAACTATGTACAAGGGAACTGACATGGACCAATCAGGGCCAGACACTTGTGGCAAATTTGAATTCCTTATTTGCATAAGGCTCTTTGTCTTTGTTCAGGGAACTTCCACCTAATTTTGCCCTTAAGTCAGAGCTGTGTCTCCCATCTGGATCAAGAAGCTGTCCCAGTCAAAGCTTTCCTTATACTTCCCTGGGTCTGGTCTCATTTCTATCATCTCTGTATCCAAAGAACCCAGCCCTGGATACAGTAGTTGAGTCAGGTATCTACTGGGGGGTACTGATCTTCTTCCAACCAACTTTTCAGATGGGGAGAGTGAGGCCCATGTTCATTGGCTGGCTTTTCATTGCTATGACAAATACATGAGATAAATAACAGAGGGAGGAAAACAGCCCAGAGTGCTGGGCTCATGATCTCAGAGATTTCAGTCTGGTCACTTGTCTTCATCTCTTTGGGCTTTGGAGAGGAGAACCCAGCACGGGGAGTGAGAGAGCTGAGCTGCTCACCTCATGGCAGCCAGGAAGCAGAGAGAGACAGGAGATAGATCAGTGATAGAGTCTGACCTTTAGAGCCATGCCCCTAGGGGCCCACCTCCTCCAATGAGGCCGGAATCTCAGTTTCCAGTGGCATGAAATGATGACTCCCCCAATGGATGAAGCCTTCAAGATTCAGTCATTTCCCAAAGTCCATTCATTAGCTGACAGCCAGCCTTGAATACCAGAGCCTTCCTTCAAGAGGCTCAAGTTGTAGCACCCAATGAGGTCAGGAATGGATTATGCAGCCAACTGGTGGCAGAACCTGGTCTGCAGGCCTGGGTTCCTCCCTCCAGGCTGGAAGCTGAGAAGAAAGGAAGGAGGAAAGAAAAGAAGAAAGGAAGGGGATAAAGGAGAGCAAGAAAAAAGAAAAGGAAACAAAGCAAGAAGAAAAGTGGCTAAGGCTGTCGTAAAGTCAGAACTGGGATCCCAGTGGTTGCTCAGTCACATCATGCTTGTCTGTTTTGCTTTCTTTTGTTTTTTGAACCTTAATCCACTCTTTTATAGAACTCAAACAGTCCTCAGAGCTTCCTCCTGGGGCGGCTGTGTGGGTGGATGGAGTCGAGGTGTGGAATTTATTTGGTGTGTGCCTTGTATGGTTGGAGCGATTCATGTGTGACTCAGTCCTCCCTCCCCAGCCAGAGCCACATTCTCTATGCATGTGCATAAAGCAGTGCCCCAGGAAGAGGCACTAAATGTGGGAAGGGGCATTAAATGTGGCAGGAGGCCTTTGGTACCCTTTTCCTCCTGTCTGGCCCAGCCAAGAAGAGGAAAGCCAAACCAGATGTTCCACAGATGTTGCCAGTTGAAGCAAAACAAAAAACTACAAACATTTCTCTGAGCCCAGGGTCCCTTCTGGCTTGATGGCACAAGAGTTTTAAGGAAGAGGCAGGAAGAGGGGTGGCAGGCATCAGACAACAGAGATTTAGTGGGAACACAAAGGTGAACCAGAAAGGCTTCCTGAATTGATAGGCATGGCTCATGCCTATCATCCTACACTCAGGAGACTGAGCTCTGAGGGTCCAAGTTCGAAGCCAGCTCCAGCAGGAAAGACCATGAGATCTTATTTCCAATCAACCAAAAGGCTGGAAGTAGAGCTGAGAGGTAGAGCTCCAGTATTGAGGAAAAAAAGAAAAGAAACTAAAGGAGAGTGCTCAGGCCCTGAGTTCAAGCCCAGTATTGGTGTACACAGCACACACACACACACACACACACACACACACACACACACACACACCACGCACGCAAGCACGCGAGGCTTTCTAAAGCAGGAATTTGGCAAAGGGAGGAGAAACCAGGAGGAGTGTGGTAGCTGCTAGACTAGAGACCAGTGTGGACTTCTACGGACCTGTCCCCAGCCCTCTCCTCAGATGGAGGGGACATGAAAGCCCTCAAAGGGCTCCTGGGCCCAGATGAGCGGCCTTGGAGGGGAATGAACTCCCTTTCAGGGAAGGGATACAAGAGAAAGCCCAGTGCGCCTGCCATGCTCTGGGCAGCCATTGGACCCAGCAGTTTCTTTCGTGCTGAAGCTTGCCACTCCCATAGAGTCAGCCCAAGGGCCTTGACTCACCTCAAGGAGCCCCACTGAAGCTGGCACATGGGCAGCTGAGTCCCCTCCCGCTGGCATCCAACCCAGTGGACCTGCTATGCCCTCTTCCCTCCTTGCCCTTACAGCTGACCCCCGCTGCTCCTTGCCAGAGCAAGGCAGGGCAACAGTGTGGGACAGGCTGTTTATGACTTGTTCCTGAGAACAAACTGGCTCTTCTCACCAGCAAAACTATTCCTGGAAGCCCAGAGAACTTCCCTGGTGCTTTCTGAGTGAGAGTTCAAGCCTTGACAGTGGGAAAATGAGCTTTGCACTCACCCGTGACCCCAAATAAAGCTGTCACTAACAACAGCTTGTGTGTAAGGAGCATGTACCCCGTGCCAGGCACTGAACTACTACTGGCCATATGCCCACTCAGCCATGACACCTCTGGGCCAGAGCCAAGTCGTACGGTGTAGAGATGAGAAAGCCGAGACAGAGGGAGGTTATACGATGTGTTCAGTGGTTGGCAGTTAGCCCTGACACTGCTGGCCCATGCCCTCAATACTACACTCAGGAGGCCAAGATCTGAGGATCTCAGTCCAAAGCCAGCCTGGGCAGGAAATTCTGTGATACTCTTATCTCCAATTAACCACCAAAAAGTAATAACAATAAGCTGGAAGTAGAGCTGTGGCTCAAATGGTAGAGTTCAGACTTGAATGCAAACATGAAGGGACGTACCCTGAATTGTGCCTCAGAATGGGCACAATTGATGAATAACATAAACAAACAAACAAGCATAAGTGTTGTCAGCTAGTAACAGAGCTAGGGATTAAACCAAGAGCCAGACTCTAAGGTCTGGAACTTCAGCCTCTTCAAGCTATTTCCCTGGCCTTTGCCTCAGTCAATGGGATGGGACCCACAGATGCACAGCCACTTTGATCTCTGGGCTACCAGAAAAGCAAAAGAGGTGGACCCTGCTTGTGAATAAAGAGAAAATGGGATCTGTCCAAATCACCCTGTACAGGTAAGGAAACTGACGCCAGCCAGGACAGGGAATGTGCCCACACTTCAGGAGTCCAGGTGGAACCGGGTCAGCAGGACCCAGGCACCCTTCTAGCCTGGTTTCCAGATGTTCCCCACATCCAGAGGTGCTCTGCAGCCAAGAGAACCAGGGTGTGAGTAATGGAAACCAGGCAGTAAGGCCTTCCAAAATGGGAATTCCATCTGCCTGACTTTGTTCTCCTGGACTTTGGTTTCCATGGCAACTTGAGGGTTGGAAGGTGGAGGACCTGGCCCACAATGGAATCCCTGAAACCCAAAGAAAGAGGATGACAAATGGCTGTGTGGACATGGTGGCTTCTCCAAGGAGATGATGCCACAGGAGGGGCTGGCTCAGGCAGGATTCGGGAGCCCTGGGCTCTGCCCCAGCTCTGCCTTGAACCATTTGAGTGGAGCTATAGGAAGTACACAACAGTCTTCCCTGGGCCTCAGCTGTCAAGTTCTGAAAAATGAGATCTGGACGAACTCCGAGAGGTACCCTAGCCCAGAATGGAAAACCAAGCTCTGCACCCCATACTTTCAGCCTCAAAGAAGCCTCAGGGGTGCTGTTGAGAAGGCTCTCCCCAGCTTGCCTGAACCACCACAGGCCTCAATGGCAGGCCTTCAAGTCCTGAGAGAAGACCCAGCCCCTCCTGCAGGGAGGCAAAAAAGGACAAGTGTGTGTGTGTGTGTGTGTGTGTGTGTGTGTGTGTGTGTGTGTGTGTGTGTACATATGAATGTATATATACCACACCATATATGGAACTCCTACTGTATGCCTGGCCCCAGGGCAAGTCCCTTCCTTGGCATTGGCTCCCTGGCTCTTCATCCCAGTCCGGAGAAGTCAACAGCATGTCCCCTGCTTTGCAGCATCATGAATGGCCAAGGATACAGAGAAAGGCAAAGGCCAGACGACTCATGCCTCAGCCATGACTGGTGGAGGCTGTTTGCTGGTCTGCTTACAAAGCAAGCATGGAGGCCTAGAAGCAGAGATGACATTGATGGACAGGATTCTCAAAGTAGGCCTGGGGGTACAGGAGAAGCTGGTGCAGCGGCTGGCTCACCCCTACCTCCTGGAGGAAGTAGTAGGATCTATGGTGGGAGCAAGACCAGGGCCCCTCTCCCTACCCAGGTCCTGTCTAAGCCCTCTTGAGGACTCGGCCCCTCGCACCTCTGAGTGATGTCACCAATTTTAGGCCTCCCCATGCACTAGAGCCACACCAGGGGAAGCAGGGAGAAGAGGGTTACACACCCTGTGTCTCCCCGCGGGCCAGGAACAAGACTCAAGGAGACGTGGCCCAGTCCCTCTGTCCCAGCTCCATCCACAGGAGCCTCAAAGACCCAGGCCCATCCCAAGCCACCGCCCGGGGAGGCCGGGGGCCAGGGTGAGGAAGGCAGCGGGACCGGTTTGGAATTTGGCTTGGCCTGGGTTTTCATCATCTTATGCTCACTTTTAGTGAGTGGTCTAGGTCTAGGTTCAGGCCCTACTTCCCCTGGAATGGGCCTTTGGGTCAGGCATTTATACCTGAACTTACACCTCCTGACAAGCGAAAGGGGAAACAAAGGCACAGAGGGAGAGGCATGCTCAGTGCCTTATGGATTCCATTAGAACCTCAAGGGGTGGCAGTGCAGAGAAATGGAGGAACCTTTTGAAGGTCACATAGCCAGCTGGCAGCCAGGCCATCTAGCAGGAGCGAGAGCACCTACACTGCAGCCATCAAGGCTGGGTCTTGTCTCTGCCACCTGTTGCCTACGGAACTGGGACGAGTCAGCTGGGCTGGGGTACATCGGTCTCCTCTCCTATGAAATGGGAGGCTCGCTAAGACAGGTTGCCAGTATGCACGGAAGTCATATGGTGCCCATAACACCATCTCCCTGGCTAACAGAGTTTATGATCCCAGGGAGAGAGGCAAGGAAAAGCTTCAGCTAGGTTGGCAATCCACCTGCCAGCCTTCACGACCCCATCCACTTGGAAAAGTTCAAGACCAGGAAGACAGAAAGGACCAAGAAGGAGAAGTGACACAGGCCTTTTATTTGTTCCAGCACTTCGGCTACTGTGTAGTCTGAGGATGCCATGCGTTTCCAGGGATACCCCACCCAGGAACACTCCACCTAGGGGTGCCAGATTTCTGTGGAGGTCAGGCCCCTCCAGGCCTCATCAGTCCAGAAGGCCCAGCTGCACAAACTGGTTCCTGGAACCAGCAAATGCTCCCCAAGCTGGAAACTGGTAGCCACCTTTTCCACAGTGGCTTTCCCAAGGCATTGGTTCTAATATTGCACTTGTCATTGAGGAAGATGATGGAGCACGGATTTCCTATTAGAGCACGTGGGCCAAGCATCCAACTACTGTTTAAATAAATAAAACGTGGGGGGGGCGGTCTGAGCTACAAGCCTCAGCAGCACCCCCCCATCCCAGGATGGCCCCAGAGCTCAGGCCCGCTGTCCCACCAGCCAGTTCTTTAAGGAACTTGGTCAGCACAAAAACCTCCAAATGAAACATCCAAAGCAGAAAGCTGCAGCTCCAGATCTGACTCCAGTAGGGTCACCTGACCGTCAGGGCCCTTGTACCAGACCCCTCGTACCAGGGCAGTGGAGGCCCAATGGGGCCTGTCCTCCTACTCCTCCAGTGGCCTGGGCCTTTTTCAGTCCAGGCATTGAACCCAACTATCCATCGTCCATTTGGAGACACAGCCTCTGGGGGCTCGCTTGCCCCCTCCGTCGTGGGGGGAGGGAGGCGGGTGGGCAGGAAGCCCAACCCATTCGGTGTGATCGCTAAGCTGGACTTCTGTGGTCCCTAGAGTGGGGGACTCATCTTCTTCTGGTTAATGAGGTCCAGGTAGAGGTCAGAACGGAGAAAGCGAGGGTATGAGTCCTTTTCCATAAGCCCAAAGATGCGTTTCTGGGCCAGGTCAAAGCAGCCCCGCGTGACACTCTGCAGGTTGTCCTTGGTGTGTTCCCGGGTGTACGAGTCCAGGTTCACCTGTGGATGCACAGGAGAGGTGGTCAGGGCTGCCTGGAGGGCACCCAGCCCGGAGGTCCCGTGCTAGAAAATCTAGGGGGCAATCTGGTCTCACCACTGCAAATCCCTCTGTGCACAGCATAGAAGCTGCTGCAATAGAAGCCCTCCCTCCACCCAGAGGACTAGAATCCTGGCAAAGTGGCTTCCTGGAGGAGTGGTGGAATTTGTGGGACCCGAAAACACCATCCTTCCACTAACTGGGTTCACATTAGCAGTTCTACATCCTGGCTGTGCTTAAGCAAATCTCCCCCATTCACCAAGCCTCAGTCTTCCTATCTGTAGACTAAGCATGCTAATTCAACAAGAGCACGCACATAAAACCCTCAGTGCCTGGCACACAGTAGGCTCTCCATAGATGGGAGCAATTATAAGACCACTCTGAGACCATCTTCTTGTTCTTAAAACAAAGATGATCTTGAAACTCATTTTACAGGGTGTCGTGAGTAAAAGGCTGAGCCATGAGCCTAGATGGATCAGGGTATCAGTGGGGGATATTTCATGATGACCCGATCCATCCTACTCTTCCCTGGGCTCCCCTTTCTGAGCTGCTGGATATCTCTGCAGCCAAAGTACCACTGGGCCATGGGAACGAGAGCCTGAGCATCAGTTTGGGGTCCTACCTCCTTGCATGCCTGGATGGCGATAAATTCAGCAAAGATCTTCTTGGCTTTGGCTGTCATCTTGGACTGTGACTTGACTTTCTTGAAGTCCTCACACGCCAGCCAGAACTCCAGGTTCTCTTCGCTGAACTCAGTGCGAAGGAAGGCCTGGAACACTTCTAAGCCATCTGTAAGGAGAAGCCCAGGCCTGGATGAGAAGCAAAGCTAGCCCAGATTGTTCTTAAGGCCCCCTCACACCCCACCAGCTTGCCCTTCGGGAGCCCGAAGGGAGAAAATGCAGAGAGTTGAGGAAGAGAACCCTAGAACCCTGTTGTAGTCCTGCCAGTGCCTCATGATGGGCCTGGCCAGGTCTCCCCCCTATCAATGCCTCAGTACCCTTATCTGCAAAACAGGGATCACCAATCTCATCTCAAGAGCCCAGATGGGATCCTGCCCATTGGAACATGTGATGCCGGGCACACTTGGCCCAGTGTGAGTCCTCAGTACATGGAACGGTTGATTGTTATTCTGGGAATAACACAGGTCCCAATGGCCTCCAGCAGGCAGGGCCAGTTCCCAGGGGGAGAGGGAAGGGTTCGCAGGAGCTGACCCCAAGGTTTGAGCAGACGCTGCCTGAGTTCACCCGACATCAGGGATACCTGGCTGAGCCTGGGAGAATAGGAAGAGGGTCTTTCCAAGATATTCCTTGGGTCCCGATGAAAGGGGAAAGGAGAGAGGGAGGAGAGAAAATGAAGTGCTGGAGGCAGCGGGGGTGGAGGGGGAGAGAGGTGAAGCAGCTGGCCACACTCACATTTGTGAAGCAGCAGCTTCTCCAAGGACTCACTCCACTTGAGGGCTTCCTCCGAGCTGGGCCTAAGGGGACAAGAACACAGTGAGGCTGAGGGGCGTGGGGGAAGCCAGGCTAGGAGGCTTTTGTTAGCAGCACTCGGCCCAGGCTGTCGCTGACGGGGATTGAGGGGCCTTAGGTGGGGGGATCTCCTCCCTTTCTTGGAACTAGAACCACTTTCAGCCCCCTTGCCCCTTGCCTGGCCTTCCTCCCCAGGATAAGGGCTCCCTGTGGTGGCTGCTGATCGTTGGGTACTAGGCTCCCCATCTCCCCAGAAGCCCTTCTCCTAACCCCACTGTCTAGCCCCATTCCCCCCAAGATCCAGTGGGGACTTACTTGAATGACTTTATCATCTTGTCTGTCTTGGCTGCTGGCTGGGCTCCCGGGGACTCATTCCGCCGCCTGAAGATTGCCAGCTTGTTCTTCATGTCCTTGGCTCTGGGGACAAAAAGCAGAGAAGCAATGTTGGTGAGCCTGGTACACACGACCCCTGCAAAACCAGAGTTGCGGGAGGGCACAGGCCAGGTGGCGGGCACGTACTCCTTCATGGTGTGCCGCCTCTGCAGGTTCCCATTGCGTGTGAGATACATGCCCCGGAGCATCTCGGAGAGCCCCCCACCTGCAGGGAACACCCCGTCTGCTCCTGACTTCCACCCTAGGTCCTGGGCTGCGGGGAGCCCAGTTCTGAAGTCCTTGCTTGCTGGAATTGTAGCCGGATGACTGGATTCGCAGGCACTAGTCCGGACTGGGATTTCAGACAGGAGGAGTCAGGAAATGGGAGGGACCAGGAGAGGGAGCAGAAAAGAAAAAAAAAAAAAATACACCCCTCCTCCTGGAGCCGTGAAAGGGGCATGTGTCGGCAAGGGACAGCCTCTGGAGCCCGCCCCCGGCAGGAAGCCAGACCCAGTTATTTGTGACCAGCCTCCCCGTTACTATGGCAGCACAGAGCTGGGTGGGGAGAATCCAAGTCAGCAAATTGCTAGGAAGACCAAGGGAGGGGAGCCAGGCTCTGCCCACCAGAGTGGCACAGAATGGCTATTTTTAGCTAAAAATCCATGTTTAGTCAGGCCACTCCTCCCCGAAGGCAGATTTTTGCAAGGGTCCTGGTGAGAAAGGGGTTAAAGGCCTCTTGCTCTAGTCTGTTTCCTTTGCCCCTTGGTCCCCTGGCTGGACACTGCCATGACGACAGCCCTGCTAGCCTCTGTCACTGGGGGTCAGTCTATCTGTCCATCCACAAAAATACCCCAGAGGCCCCCACAAGTCTGGGTTGTTCTTAATCTGAATAACTTCAGAAGTACAAATCTTACATACATGCAAAAGAAAAAAAAACACCCATGATCTGCAAGTTAATTGTTTACTTGTTATGAATATTTACTGATATTTTTTCAAATAATCAAAATGTTTATTATTAACACTAATGAAATTTCAGTGTCAATTTAGGTCTCCATCTTTCTGAAGATGCAAAATGCTGAACTGAAACCCAAGAAGAAAAAGAGAAATGAATTATCCAAATCACAAAACTAAGTATGTGTCCAATCGAAATGATTCAACTTCGGAGAGAGTTTATGACATTCATGCTTCTGAACTTATTTAAGCTTCACATGGCACAGGACCACTGGGATTCCCTGTTGTAATTAAGGAAGCCTGTACACGGCCAAGGAGGAGAGCCCAGGTCCAGAACCCGCCCACCTTGGGGTCCAATTCCAGACCCAGCAGCAGCAGCAGCAGCAGCAGCAGCAGCATGTATCCTTTCTCTTCGGTAGGTTGAGTCCAGCAGGGCTGACAATAGCACCTACCCCCTGCTGGGACTGTGGCTGGTCACAAGGAAGGCTCTAGCACAGCTCTAGTGCAAAAGTGCACAGGCATGGGATTTCCAACCACATCTACTCTGGAAAGTCTAGGAGAGGCCTCCGATTTAGGAGTTTCCAAGCCAAAAGAGTCCCAGGGCCAACAGCCCCTAGATTAGGGTAGCATTCCTAAGAGAGCTTGGGGGACACAGAGCAAGAAAATAACTTCCAAGCCAGGTGCCTGTGGCTCATACCTATAATCCTATTCATTCGGGAGCCCGGGATCTGAGGATCCTAGTTTGAAGTCAGTCTGGGCAGTAAAGTTCTTGAGATTCTTATCTCCAATGAACCACCCAAAAGATGAAAGAAAAAGAAGCATGGCTCAAGTGGTAAAGTGCCAACCTTGAGCCAAATAGCTAATGAACAGGGTTCAAGCCTCAGGGCTTGAACCTATACGAAAGGAAAGGAAAGGAGGAGGAGGAGGAGGATGAGGAGGAGGAGGAGGAGGAGGAAAAGCTACTTCCTGGGGCTTAGTGCTCTGTGCTGAATGACCTAGCCCCCTGGTGGCCACATGAGACACAGATGCCCAGGGACTGACCTCCAGCCCACAGACCACTGCTCTCCCCTTGGAACTCTTGTGTTGCTGGAGGAGGCTGGGCCTACTTACTGCCAGCCCAATGGCTCCTCCCAGATCATCAGGCATGAGTCTGTAGGCCCGTCCCCAAGCCCAGCCCCATATGTCACTTGGACAAGTGACTAACTTTGTCCAAGTGTCCGCTTACTCATTCACAAAATAAAAGGATAATATTTTTAAAAAGAGACACAAATGAAAGATGAAATTAGACCACATGTAGTACCTATAGAACAGGGATTGGCACAGTGCTTGTTGGTTAGTGTTATTATTTGTTTTTGCTTATCCCAGGGCTTGAACTCTGGACCTGGTTACTGGCTCTGAACTCTTTTGCTCAAGGTGAGTACCCTACCATTTGAGCCACGGTGCCACCTGCAGATTTTTTGAGTAGGTTATTGGAGATAAGAGTCTCACAGAGTTTCATGCCCAAGATGGCTTTGAACCGAGGTCCTCAGCTCTCAGCCTCCTGATTAGCTAGGATTATAACCACTGCCACTGGCATGTTGGTTATTATTTTGATGATTATATCAAATACTAATAGTCTGTAACTAAGCTTTTTAAAGTGTGAGCCTCACACCTATGATCCTCGCAAGCCAAGAGGCTGAGATCCAGATAATTATGGTTCAAAGCCAGCCAGGGGAGAAAAGTCTGCCAGATATCATCTCTAAATTAACCAACAAAGGGGCTGGGAGTTTGGCCTAGTGGTGGAGTGCTTGCCTGGCATGCACGAAGACCCAGGTTCAATTCCTCGGTACCACATACATAGAAAAAGCCAGAAGTGGTACTTGCCTCAAGTGGTAGAGCTCTAGCCTTGAGAAAACTCAAGGACAATGTTCAGGCACTGAGCCCAAGCCCAGAAATGGCAAAAAATAAAATAAAATAAATAAAAATAAATAACCAACAAAAAGACAGACTGAAGGTATAGCTCAAGCGGTAGATTGTCTGGAGCAAGCATGCCAAATAATCAAGAGGTGCTGAGTTCAAACCCTAGAACTAGAAAAGACAGGAGAGGGGGAGGGAGAGGAGGGAGGTAGGGAGAGAAGGAGGGAGGGAAGGAAGGAGGAGAAGCAGGCAGGTAAACCGGTAGGTAACCAGGCTTTAAGCATTCAATGACTAAAGGCATGGTCTCAAACGAGTTCAGTGCCCTAAATACCCACCCTCCACTGTCACGCGCTCCCCCCTGGCAGCACTATCCCCGTGACTCTGACCCAGTGCAGGCCCTCCATCCTGAAAGGAGGATAAAGAAGAATAGGTAATGTAAAGAATTGTTGCTGTACATTTCACCCTCTCTAGAAAGCACAGCTGTGCTGGTTGCAGTAAGAGAAGCTTACAGTTGTTACCCAAACCAGGATTGGGCAGGGGAGCTGGGGAAGAAAGGCTGCATACTTGCATAAGGTCAAGGCTAGGGAAGAGGCCCAGAAAAATCATCTAGAAAGCACTTTGGGCTTCTTTCCCCATGTCTAGATAATGGTGAGGGTTTCTGAGCCTGGAGAGAAGGTGGGCTGCCATGAGAGGTAAGCCCTGAGGCCTTGTCCCTGTACCTTCTCAGTCTCTATGGTCTTAAACTTGATAGTACAAAGAGACACACACACATCTGGATAATAGGTGCCTCTAATAAACCTCCACACCTGCTGGGTGCAGGGACTCAGGCCTGTAATTCCAGCTACTTAGGAGGCAGAGGATGGAGGATGGTGTTTGAAGGCCAGCCCTAGCATGAACATTCAAAGGACTCCATCTCAATGAATGCCTGGGCTTGGGTGGCAGGCAACTGTTATCCCAACCCTGGAGAAGCACAGAGGCCAGGCCCTGTGGCATGTGCCTGTCATCCTCAGACTGGCTCAGGCATAAAGTGAGATCCTACCTTGGAAATAACCAATGCAGGCTGGGAGTTTAGCCTAGTGGTAGAGTGCTTGCCTGGCACCACATACATAGAAAAAAGCCGGAAGTGGTGCCGAGGCTCAAGTGGTAGAGCTCTAGCCTTGAGAAAGTCCAAGGACAGTGCTCAGGCCCTGAGCTCAAGCCCAGGACTGGCAAGAGAGAGAGGAGGGAGGAGGGAGAGGAGGGGGGTGGAGGGGGAGGAGGGAGGGAGATGGGGAGGGGGAGAGGGAGAGGGAGGAGAGGGAGAGAGAGGAGAGGGAGAGGGAGGAGAGGGAGGGGGAGGAGAAGGAGGGGGAAAGGGAGAGAAAATAACAAATGCAAAATGGAGTTGAAGGTGTAGTTCAAGTGGTAGAGTGCCTGTTTAGCGAGTGAAAAGCTCTGAGTTCACACAAAACACCCAAGTGTACCAACAACCAACCAAATGACCACTAATCTTCCACAAGTATAAAGAGGCCTGAGCATGGCCAAAGGCTTCAGGAATATGGGATAACGTAGCCAGGCCAGCAGTGCCCCCTCCTGGCAATGTCTGAGAACTGTCTCACTGCCCTTTCTCCCATCACTCAAGGGCCCAGAGGGAAGAAAGGACCAGTCCACATCATTGCTTAGCACTGAGTCTGAGCAGGACCAGGCACCCACCCAGGCTTGCTGGCTCTGGCTCACCATGGCTGCCAGGTATTCAGCACCACCTTGCTTTACACTGAGGGAATGCTCAGGACACTGGGACCCCTGCAAAGTCATGAGACATGGCAATTCCCTGGCGTCTCTCTGTGGGGGGGGGGGGGGGGAGCACTATCTCTGGAGGAGAGATGAGCCCGGGGGCAGAAGAGGAAGACTGGCATAGGGAGCCCCCTGCCCCCACCCCAGCACAAGAATGCTCATGGGTCTTCCCAACGTACAGGTTTTTGCCCTTTCTCTTCCTGGAGGCTTCGTCATCATCCCCAAGGTCGGCTCCGCTCATCTGGAGAGAAAAGACAGATGATACATTGCAGTTCAGCTGAAACTCCTGACCAAACTGAGAGGAGCAGAGATTCAGCATCCCTTACCCCTGCTCCAGCCCCCAACACTTCTGCTCCCTGCAGATCAGGTGTGTTGGGGTGGGGGGGGCACCAATGACTGGGAACAGCCTGCATGGAGAGGGTGACTGGCTCAGAAGAGTGACTGGCCTGCTGGGGCCAGTCCAGACAGACAAGCATCATGATAGGTCAGACAGGCAGGAGAACTAAGTTCTAGCCAGTCTCCTGACGTGTGACTTGGCCAGGTTCTGTCTGTTTCTGAGCCTCCATTCCTCTCCTTAGTTTCTCAAATCAATTCATCAGGATTCTGAAGGTCAGAGGTGGCCTGGCACTGGTGAGCCACATGTAATATGAGTCGGGGAGCACCACTCTTGATTTAAAGCTCTCCAAGGCTTCCTAGGACCCTCTGGATAATATCCATTATTGGCTAGGGGTCGTGTGTGTGTGTGTGTGTGTGTGTGTGTGTGTGTGTGTGTGTGTGTGTGTGTGCGTGGTATCAATTCAGGAGACTGTCAACAAATAGTGTTGGTCCTGGGGCTTGAACTCAGGCCCGGAGTGCTGTCCCTGAGTTGATTTTTGGTTTTTTTTTTTCTTTTTGCTCAAGGGTAGCTTTCTACTGTTTGAGACACAGCTCTACCTCTGGCCTTTTGGGGAAGTTTATGGGAGATATGAGTTTCACTGCCTGAGTTGGCTTCAACCATGGTCGCCTGAGTTTAGCCCCCCAAGTAGACAGGACTTCAGGCGTGAGCCACCAACACCTTCTGATAAGTGATTTTTTTTAAGTATATATACACACATAAAGTAGAGTATTGATCAAGAAAGAATGTAGTTGTCATTTGTTAGAAAATGGATGGAGCTAGAGATCACCAAGTTAATGAAAATAAAACAGAATAGTTCATGTTTTCTCACATTTGGAGACAGAGTGGGGAGGGAGAGGGGGGTTGCAGACCCCCACACTTTAATTAAGGGCCATCTTATCTCCTTGTACCTGCCCATGCTTAAGCATCCTCTTGGAGACACCAGGCCCCTGCTATGGTTTGCCTCACAGCAGGAACCAAGGCTCTGCTCCAAGGTGGCAGAAGCACTGTCACTGGATGGCATGAATCTGTGTCATAAGACAAGGTTGAGGGTTACCATGCATGGCCCCTAGACAGACTCCTCATGAGATTCAATCTGGGCCTCAGTTTCAGTAGGGGAAGTGGCTGGCCTCAGTGGAGAACCTGCTAAAGATAGTGGATGGATGATGATGGATGGATGGATGGATATTTGGATGCATCGATGGATGGGTGGGTGGATGGACTATGCCTCCATTCATAATGCTCATAATATCAAGCTATTCCTCACTATTAGTTACATGGTATATTCAGCAGGACCTCCATCACCTGCTCAGAGTCCCAGCATTTCAGTGACAGCTGGAATCAAAGTCCGTTTACATTCAAAGCCTGTGTTTGTCCACCAGAAGACGCTCAAATGTCAGGGTGGCAATGTTAGCATTTCCCAGGGAAGACTCAGGGCAAGGCCTCCTTCCTGAGTCTGCGGGTCACTAGGAGAGTAAACACGTGTGTACGTGCACCCTGGGGCCCACACCCACACAGTGTGGAACCTAGCGTGTGTTCTGTTTCCTCCGACTTGGAGAAAGTTTCCCAGAGACAGCAGAGGCTGGGTGAGGGCTTGCTGATGGGCTGGGTGGAAGATTCACTGGGCTTGTCCTAGTATACACACACGCTGCAGCCTGGTGGGCAATGCTCAGGGCCCCCACCCGTGGGAAAGAGCCCACAGCACAGGGCTTCCTCCCATTCTAACCTCAGCTTCCGCACTTTATCAGCGCCACACAATGGGCCCGGGGACCACTCCCGGCCAGCCACCAACCCGGCCTCTGCATTGCTGGGAAATGGGCTCTTCCTTCCACCGCTGGGAGGAATCTTCTTCCACAGGGCCCCATCCATGAGAGATGGGGGCTTTGAGCCTGCAAGTTTTCCCTAGGTAGCTAGGGCAGCTGAGCACCGAGGTTTCCCCACGTTCCTTCTGCTGCTGCATCATGTAAAAGGCATCATGGCCCCACGGGCATCTCTATCTGCCCAGTCCTCACTGTATCTTATGGGGCTATGACCTGGGAAGAGGCCAATGGAGGTGAATTTTGGCAGGAATCCCCAGGAGCTGCCCAGGAACCAGGAGCTCAACACTTCTTGGAATAATAACTGTGACTTTTAGGGTCAGGGTAACTATAATGATAATCATGATTAAGAGTGGAGATGGGAAACTGCCTGGATTTGAATCCTAGTTCAGTCACGCAGTAAGCTCATAGTCCTTAGTTGAGCTCTCTCCCTGTTTTGTGCCTCCTTTTCTTCATAAACTGGATGCACCTGCCAGGGCCATGGTACAATATTAAATAAGCTAGTCAGGCACTAATGGCTCATGCCTGTAATCCTAGCTACTCAGGAGGCTAAGATCTAAGGATCACGGTTCAAAGATACCCTGGACAGGAAAGTCCATGAGAAACTTATCTCCAACTAACCATTAAAAAGTTGGAAATGGAGCTGTGGCTCATGTAGTAGAGCACTAGCCTTGAGCAAAAAAGCAAACGGATAATTCTCAGCTACTGAGTTAAAGTATGCATGCGTGTGCACTGGCGCACACACACACGCACAAAATGTGTGTGTGGGAGAGAGAGTGCGTGGCACATGAGAATGAAGACTCAGTTTACCATTAGCTAGTTACTGTTTGCTACAATTTATTGGGCACTTAGCAAGTGCTGAGTATTGTGCTAAGTGCTTTGATAGTATTGAATTTAGCCTTTCAACAATTCTAAGACCTATTTTCTGATCTGTGTTACAGTTTAGGAGGGGAGGGGACCGGAGCCCAGAGTACTTTGGTGACTGGCCTGGGATCTCTCAAGGGGAGAATTTGGAGTCTGGCTTCAGAACCCAGAGGTGACTGAGAGGTCCCAGGGGCTAGCAGAGCCCCAACTGGTTTTCTCTCTTGGTTTCACTCTGGGGCCACTGGGCTGTGTGTGGTGGGTGTAATGTTTCTTTACATTTTTGGAGAATAGTAGCCTTGGAAGTATACACACACACACACACACACACACACACACACACACACGGGCTGGAGGGCATCTAGGGGTCCTCTTATCTCACCTCTAACCTAGACAACAAGCTTAGTGTAGCCAGCCTGGTATTGTCCTCGACAGCTGCAACAGAGCCAGGCCCCTGGGAGGGGAAGAAGCAAGCATGGCCGGGGACGTGCTGCTACCTGTAGCTGTGACACTGAGCTGAGGCAGACCAGGCTAGAATGCAACTCAATGTGGGGCCTATACACTGAACTCACCTAATTGGGGTGTCTCAGAAGGAGGACTAGGCCCTGGCAGTAGGAAGCGCTCTGAGCCAACTCAGCTCCACATAGGAGACAGAACCCAGTGCACGATCCTCCTTCTCTCCCTCTCTGGACCTCAGCCAGCCCACCTGTGAGGCCACTGTTATGATCTGTGGTTCTAACGCCCCTTTGTGCAGTGGAAATCTCTCCAGGCACACGAGGGCAGGGTGATAGGGGTGGGTGACAACACTGGGCCAGAGTACCAGCCTGTGGCAGGCGGCTTGTGCTCTGGTGGCCCTGCCTGGCCTTCCTAGGCCTTACGTCATCATGAGAGCACTGTCCTGTGCTCAGGGCTTTTGATGTCTCCAACACAGCACTTTCTACAGACCACGTCAACACTAGAAAGATTTGGCGTCCTCGTTTCACAAAAGAAAACTGGAGTTCAGAGAACAAAGCAACTCGACCCAGGTCCCAGGAAGGTAAAAGCAGAGCTGAGACTTGAACCTGGGTCTATTTGACTGCACACTGAAGGCTTTGCCCTCTTCTCTTCACCTTTTGCCTTGGTACTATCTGAGGCACGGAGGCTGGTCCATGGCTCTCCAAAGACAGCCAGGCTCAAGTCGGGAGGATAGAAATCCTGGAGGAAAACTGTTAACCACCCCCTTCCACACTACCCCAGCCCCTCATCGACACGAGATGCAGAGGATCTCGGGTGGGTGGACACGATAAGGCTACTGTCCATGACTTGCTGTGGCCAGGGACAACATGGCCCCAGGCGTCTCCCTGTTGAAAGAACACTAGGCTTAACTAGGCAACAGAGTTTCCAGGGTCACGAAAGAGACATGGCAGAACTCTGAACGGCAGCATAATTATTGATAGGTTTGCTTCTGCTGGCCTCCGCTTCCTCCTCCTCTGCTTCCCCTCTCCTCCTCCTCCTGAGGGCTGTTTATGAGCACTGACCAGGTGATCGGTGCCAAGTCACTGTATCAAATTCCTTGTCCTTCCCGGCAGGAGGACAATGAACAAACCCATTTCTCCAGTGAGGACACTGAGGCCCCGCTGCCAGTGCACAGCTAGGCCCGTGCTCGGCCTGCCTCTCCAGGCTTATGCCCTCTCACCCAGGACAGTTTTACGGAAGCCAGCAGCCATAGAGAACAGCATGAGGATGGTGATAGACTCGGGGTCAAGTAGGTGGAAGCTGGGTCTGGGGAGGCCTCCACGGGGCTAGGGGCAGCCTCTGAAGCCCCCGCCAGCTCAGTCACTGAAGGCCCCAAAGAAGGAAGCAACAAAGAGGAAGTGATGGAGGAGAGTAGGGGAAGGAAGAATTCCAGCCGGAACCCTGGGCACCCAAAGGAGGATGTTGAGGCAGGAGAGAGCTGGTGTGGGCCTGCTGGACTCCCATGTGGAAGTATCTGTCCCTAGATAGGAGTGGGGCCAACAGATCTGGGAAGCAGACAGCAGTGCACAGTGCAGGCATGGAGCGGAATCTAGGACTAAGTCATCTCCCCTGGTGATTCCAGAACATATGCACACATGTGTGCATGTGCACGTGTACGCACGCACACACACACACACACACACACACACACACACACACACACACACACACAGATGAGGAAATTGAGAGCCAGTCCCAATTTCAGGTACTAAAGTTTATAGTCCTTTCTAGAGGGGCTCAGCCTGCACCTTAAGTCTGACCACTTTGCAGCAGCAAGTGTCTTTCCATGTACTGGGTCTTCCGTATTACTAGTAACTAGGAGGCTCACAAGGCTGGGAGAGCTTGTCTCAACATAGTGAAGTGTGCTGGAATCCATTAGTAACGTCTGCCGTGGGTTCGGAGGGCGGAATGGTAGTATGGGTACCTTGTGTCCACTGTTTAGGAATGCCCTGTGACACAGCCTCCCCTTGCTCTAACCCCTGCCAGGTTAAGCCTGGGAGCATGTTTCCTGGGAGGCCTTTCCTGAGGGTCTCAGGTCCTGGGGTCTCTCCTCAACTTCCAGATCTGTGAGAGTCAGCTGCACTCCCTGGGAACCTGCCCCCACTCAGCCTCACACAGTTGTCATAGCAACACCTCTCACATCACTGCTTCACTTCAAGAGTAAGAATGGAACCAGCGTTCCCCAGGGCCTGAACAAAAGTGTCAATGTCACCTGTGTGGCCATGCCCACCCATCCAGATAGAAGTCCTGCAAACCTCTTGGTTTCCAGAAGGAAACCAAGCCTTGGAGGAGCTGGGTGATGCATGCAAGTGCTCACAATTAGTACGGAACAAAGCCTGGGGTTAAACTGGCAGGTGACCTTCAGGGCCACACACAGACTGTTCCCTGTGGGGCCATGTTCCCATCCTACAGAGTCAGCGCCTTTCTCGAGGGCTCAAGCTGTGGCACTGAGCACAGGGTCTGGACGCACACCAGGAAATTCATAAACATTTATCTATTTATAAATATTTACACAAAGCAAATAAATAACATGGTTCTAAAAGGGCTCTAGTCTTGCAACCAGATTCTAATCCTATTTCAGATGATTAGAAGCAGTGCCACATAGGGTATATTAGATAACCTCTCGGGGTCTCAGTTTTCTCATCTACAAAATGGGCACCAAAGCACTCTCTGCTCCCCAAGGCTGTGAGAAGTAGTGGGTCAGTGTGAATCCTTAGCACTATGCTAGCACAGAATAAAGGGGCATCATTTTTGTTTTTGCAGCTAAGCCTTGACCAGATCTAAATATTCACTTTTTATTTCTCCAGTTACTATTCCCGATCTTTTCAGTCCAAATGGAAAATGCTCTGGGCTACGTCAAGCCTATTCTGCCTCCTGAGGGGAACACAGGATCGTGGGGCTGTAGGAACAAAACCTCCACAGTTCGAATGCTCTGGGTTTGTTCAGGCTCTGTTTTCTTGAGCTTCCCTGCCTTGGTTTTGTCTTCTGTCCAATGGGCAGAAGGCTCATTGTGGGGCTTTCAGAAGGGCTGGGGTGGGATACGGTGGCTGTTCCCATCCCACAGGCGCTGGGCTTCCCTCCCCGGTCTCATGTATCAGAGCCCTTCTCCTCACCGTCAGCCTTCTTACCTTCCTGTGTCCGGTGAAGAAGAGGGAGAGGTGGTGCATGGAGCCACCATTGCGGCCCAGTTCTTTCTTGAGGGTGCGGGGTGAAGGGATGGCCCAGGTGGATGAGGAGCCCTCGCCGTCAGAGCAGTGCAGGGTGGTGTCGGAGGAGAAGCAGGGCCCACGGGCCTCCTGCAGCAGGCTGCCCTCGCTGTGCGTCCGGCGCCTCAGCGAGTTCTGCACACGCAGGGAGAGGCCCCCCTCGGCCCCAGGACCCGTCTCGATCATGCTGCTGCGCTTGGCCTCACTGCGCTCCCCATAATTGTCATCACTGGTGTCCTCCTCCTCATCTTCCTCTCCTTCCTCTGCTTCTTCTGCATCCTCCTCATCTCCAGAGCTGCCCCCCTCAGCCCCTGCCTGCTGGCTGAAGGCGCTATCCAGCCGGACTTCGGGGATCACGAAGCTGGGTCTGGCGGCCACTGCTGATGGCTCTCCAGTGCTTGAAGTCTCCTCGGCAGGGGCCTCCGCTGACAGGGAGACCTGATTGGGAAGCAGACCATGATGAGGTGGAAGGTCCTGAGAAGGAGGCTCTGAGATCGCAGAGAGGGCTTTGTTGAGCAGAGGGTCCTGACTAGAAGCAGGTTCTTGATCAGCGGGAGGGTCCTGGCAGGGGAGGGGGGCTGGAATAGGAGGAGGGGAGTCCTTGCTTGGAGGGGTGTCTTGGGGAGGGGGCTCCTGGCAGGTAGCTGAGTCTTCACTGGACAGTGATTCTGGGCCAGGAGCTGGTTCTGGGCCGGAAGTGGAGTCCTTGATGGCTGGGGCATCTTGTCCTGAAGGAAGTGCCTGTCCAGGAGAGGGTTCTTGGCTGGGCACAGGATCCTCAGCACCTGGCCCCTTTCCCTCCTCCACGGGCATCTTCCCCTTGTCATCTGCCTCTGTCTCAAGCATCTGGGAAACAAAAAGAAAACAAGATAAGCTCAGAAGAGGAGGCCGGGAGGTGGAGGTGCCAGACGCCGCAGAAAGAAACTCAAAACTCCCTTTGCTCAGCTCCGTTGGCTTCCGCCCTGATCTCTTGGCTGGACACCTCTCTCCGCTTGGGGGAGAAGAGCTGTGTGTGGGGGACAGGCCTGCTGGATTTCCCTCGCCCATGTCCTGCCCCACGCTGCTCTGTAAGGAGTGCGTCACTGTCCTCATTTTTTCAGAAAAGGAAACAGGGGTGATGTTGCCTTTAAGGTGAGTAAAGGAGAAGCCAGACACTGCTGCTTCCATGGGCCAAAGTCAAAAGATGTCCCTAGTCCAGAGCAATCTCTAAAGTGATAGATTATTGAACCTAGCTTTTAAACGGTTTCTCCCCTGGACCCAAGTTTAAGAAGAGAGAAAGGAAAAAAAAAAAAACAACAACCATCTGTGTGAGTCACTCAAACAAGAATCTGCTCTAAATGTTAAGTATCTTTTTGAAACCAGTAAACTGGAACGAAACCAGAGCTGTAAAATATTGCCCACACCTGCGCTAACCAGATGTCACAGGCACATGGCGACTCCACTCGCTAAGGGATGGTCTACCCAGGGATTTTAAAACTGTTTGGAGGAAGCTCAGGGATTCAAAAATAAACGCATTTCCTGCCTTGCATATAACCCAAGGAACCCTCAGGGGTTTGCTAGGTTCCAACAGTAGATCTCATGCGCACAGGGAGAAGTGGTTTGACTGGATGAGAGTCTGAAAAGCAGCAATGTCACAAGGAGGTGGGGCCCAGGAAAGCAGGAGGACCCCACAGGCATGGGGCCCCTGGCCTGCCCTGGGCCGCTGGCCACACTCAAGGACTTGGAATACCCGGAACAAGAACCATTTAAAGACCACATTTTGTTCTTCAAGGAGTTACAGCCAGCCAAGTGTCGGTGACTCATGCCTGTAACCCTTACTACTCAGGAGGCTGAGATCTGAGGATGGCAGTTTGGAACCAGTCCAGGAAGGAAAGTCCATGAGACTCATCTCCAATTAATCATCAAAAAGCTGGAAATGGAGCTGTGACTCAAGACTCAAAGGATAGGGGACTAGCCTTGAGCAAAAAAAAAAAAAAGCACCCAGGCCCTGAGTTCACACACACACACACACACACACACACACACACACACACACGCACACACACACACAAGAAAACATGTGCAGGCACAGGCAATGAAAAAAAAACTTCAGCACAACTATCCCCAGCTCTTCCTGTAGAGTCCATAAATGACTATTTGACAACTGAGAAAACTGAGCCCAAGAGTGGAGAGCTACTCATTATTATTGCACAACTGCAGAAGAACACAAAGCGGTGACTGACTCGGAAATCGTTGAAACCGTGATGGTGAAGCCCCATGCTCAGCTAGGATCAAGTGACCCCCCACCATGGCCAGCAAGCCACAGGTGCTGCACATAAGCCAGCAATCACCTTAGCACCTGGGAGCACTGAGAGGAAGTGAAAATGCAGTATAGGGAAGTGGGGGTGGGGGGGTGAAGAGCCACATGTCTGGGCACATGAAAGTGAAAGCCCCTACCCCTGGCTGGGGTCAGCAAGGATGCACCTGAGGCTCCAGTTTCTGGACCAAACAAAGGTGCCTCTGAATCCACGCTTTTTTTTTTTAACCTGAGAGTCCTGCCTGCAACTGAAAAGTGGCTGATCCTGATTGCATAGACAGAAGGGGGAGGGCAGGTCGGGGACTTCTTCCTAGAATGACACTGTGGGGTGGGGTAGAAATTGTCATTGGCCTCTTCTGAGCCTTTAGTGTCTTCCTATGAGGTGCAATGACCACTGTGCCCATGCAACAAGCCAGAAGAACATGCTCTAGACATCTCTTAAAGAAGATGGTGATGGTGCCGTTAAGTCATGGTGACTTTAAGGATGGGTCCAGAGGGACGTTCTACACTCAAAGACCTCACAAAGAAGCATACCTTTCCTACCAAACCCCTAGACATACACTCTGCTGATCATTCAGAATCCAAGTTGAGCCCTGTTCTAGAGTCCAGAGAAACTCTGGGCTGGGCTTTAGCCTCCTCAGCTCATTTCCCTAGGGACAGGGGCAGGGACTCTCCATTCATAGGCAGAAAGAATCAGGGCCCAGCCTGGACAGAGTCTCAGTGACCACTGCAAAGCCACCCTGAGTAATTCCAGGACTAGATAGGGGCCAGAGCCTAGGCTTCCTGGCTCTGTTATTTCCAAGTCCCGTTCTGATAAATCCTAGCCCATCATCCCATTCACCAGGGAGAATCTTCACGGGGGTAAAAACACCAACTTGCCCATTACCAGTTCCCACATCCACAATACCTTCCCCACAGGCCCCAGCCCCACCTGCCTCTCCAAGTCCTGGAGAAAGATGGGATGCAGCAGCAGCAGCACTGAGTGACACCAAGACAAGAGCAGGCTACAATCTCCCCTTTCCTGGGGTGTGGGGCAGGGCACAGGCCCATCCCAGTGGGCCTGTCCACAAGAGCCCGCCCAGTCCCTTGGGGAAAATGTACAGCACCAGGCCCCAAACCAGAAATGCGAGTCAGCCTGCCTCTGCCAACCCAGCCCTAGACTGAGGCCAAAGCAAACAAAGCCAAGAGGGGAAGTGCCACTCTGGCAGGGGGCCTGTCCCCAGAGAGCCCTACCCCTCGGATTGGCCAAGAAACTACCCAGGACTGAAGAGCTTGCAGAGTGCTCCATGGATACGTGCTTTGACTCTCCAATCAGACTTTGATTTTGATCCCAGTGGGGCCTAGCTGTGCAACTAAAGCCAAGCGTCCTGACCTCTCAGAGCCTCTGTCTCCCCATCTGGAACAGAGCCCAGGGATACCACATTGGACTCCTAAACTACAGTTAATCTCCCTACAGTGCCTGGCCCAGGAAAAGCTTATGACACAAAGGTAGCTATTAGTGTCTCATTTTAATGTAGACATGAAGAAACTGAAGCCCCAGGCAATAGGAGAATTCCTGAGAAGTCAGAGTCTGGAAGGCTGAAGACTCCAGCCTCCTGCCTCCAGTCTCTGCGGGGTAAGGATTTGAGGTCCTGTCTCAATGGGAGGAGGACTTTCAGAGAAGGGGTTCAGGCCATGAGCAAGCACTGTCCAAGGCCTCTAGCCTGGGCTTGTCCCACCCTGAACAAAAGCTGCACAGACAAGGCCGAGCATACTCTGTCCTTTGCTGAGCTCCCAGGCTGGCCAGTAGGTTTGGTCAAGCCAGAGATCCTGAGAAAGCCTAGGGTGAGGGTGGCTTGGTGGGAGTGGGGAGAAGTTCCCTGGAGCAGCTATAGGAGACCTGAGAAGTCCAGGAGCTGAGGTGGCAGGTGCCCGACCAAATTAAGGCTGGCGAAGAGATAAAGATAAAGGTGTGGTTGAAGAATAAGTGGCAGGCCTGAATTGTCCAATCAGCAAGTGAATGATACAGGCAGGTGTCTGCATCAAACAGCTCTGGAGTGTGGTAGATATTGGTGGACAGCAGGGAACAAGCTTGTCTCTGCCCTGGGTGAAGCAGGTGAGAAATCCATATGCTGAAGGAGTGTGTGCTTAGGAAATGCGGGCAGCTGGTGATACCCAGTTAGGCAGCTGTTGTAACAGGCTACAGTGACAAGAACCCAGTCAGAGCCGGTGTTGGTGGCTCAGGCCTGAGCTCAGGAGGCTGAGATCTGAGCATCAAGGTTTGAAGCCAGCCAAGGAGGAAAGTCTATGAGAGTTTACCTCCAATTAAACATTGAGGGGAGGGAAAGCCGCAAGTGGAGCTATGGATCTAGTGGTAGAGTACAAGCCTTAAGCAAAAGAACTAAGGGACAGCACCCAGGTACTAAGTTAAAGCCACAGTACTGGACATACACACAGGCATGCATGCACGCATGCACTTCAGCCAGAATATCCTAGAGAGACAAGCCTGTTCACAGGCCTTTATGAGCAGAGAGCTGGCTTGTGCTGCCTTTCCCTCCCTCCCAAGGGATTCATATCTCTCCATCCTCCATCCATCACTTCTCTGGCTTAGCTGGACCATGGTTAATTCTACCCTGGTCCTGCCTGTTAGCACACAGGAAATGGACCAGGCCCTCTAAATGGAGCTACTGTTTAGGGTCTAATCAAATCCTCTTCCAAATGCAATCCAGAGCTCAGAACAGGCTGGGGAAGGGTGGCAGCTGCGACGCCCTGAGCATCATAGTTCCTGCCAGCTAGGACCACCCGATCCCAGACCCCACCAACTGCTGGGGTAAAGGGGTGGTAGTGGGCTGCTCAAATGACTGGCCCAGTCACACAGCCATTGACGGTGGAGTTAGGACCCCAGAGACAACCCGTGGCTCTCACAAAGATGATTCATCACATTTACTAGATGCCCTGGGCAACATCTGCCCTCCAAAACCACTTCCTGCTTTGGGAGGGCCAGGGGCCAGGGAGGTTTGCCTCCAGGAAACTCTTATCTTCAATTAACTACCAAGAAAATGGAAGCGGAGCAGCATTTTCGGTCAGGATTTTACAAGAGGATAAAGCCCAAAGACCTGAGCTGAAAAGTTCTCTCCATCATTTGTTAGCCCTGAAATCCAAGGTTGACTTTTTTTTCTTTTTTGGCTTGAAACTAGGTGAAGATAATTTTGTCCTTTTTGCTGACAGCCGGAGAAAAGGCCAGGAAAGTGCTTGGTGGGGGGGGGGGGAGGACAGAAAGTTGTCAGAGAAAGGGAGAGTCTTTTATAACCCTTTCTCAGCCTTGGACCTCCATGCATTCTCAAAGCTATGTCTTCAAGTTTGACATGCCCTGAACTTCTAGCTTCTGGGCCACTAGCTTGGTGAACCTCAGCTACCCAGCCGACATTTGACTCTCTCCACACGCTCCAGTCCAGCTTCTCCACATCTGGCTTGTCTATACTCCAGAATGGCATACCTCTCCAGAACAGGTGCCCTGTCACCTTTGTCCCCAAACATGACAAGTTTGTTTGGGAAGACTACAGCAACATCTCAACAGGGGAGGGGACAGCTGCTTTGGATGCCAAGCCCTGTTTCACACTTCCTGCCAGAGGGACCCTTGGGGCATGGCTTCTCTGTGCCACAGTTTCCTTAGACATCACATAGGATTAAGAACAATTCCTTGGGGTCGGGAGTTTGGCCTAGTGGTAGAGTGCTTGCTTAGCATGCACAAAGACCCAGGTTCGATTCCTCGGCACCACATACATAGGAAAAAAAAAGCCAGAAGTGGTGCTGAAGCTCAAGTGGTAGAGCTCTAGCCTTGAGAAAGTCCAAGGACAGTGCTCAGGCCCTGATCTCAAGCCCAGGACTGGCAAAAAAAAAAAAAAAGACAATTCCTCATAGTGCTTTTAGAGAAATAAAAAAGTTAACATAGGACAAGCTTGGTCAAATGAGCACTCAGTAAATGGGGGTTGGCTGTGGGCACCCCACACAGATCAGTGGATTTCCTCTGAGTGATCCAGTGATCCTCCAGTCCTCTGGTGACAATCACTCTGTGAAGCATCAGGCCACTGGCACCTCTTAGGCCATAGGCCCCTGCCAGCCCTCTCTCCTAAGCCTGCACCACATCAGCAGCCTTTGCCAAGCCCTACCCAAGAACTCTGCAGTCAAACTCAGTTCTAGGTTCTGGGGATATGACAGGGAAGATGTGGCTCTGTCTGCTGGGAGCTTACAGACCTTTTAGAAGGGATGGACACTGGCCTAGGTACTACCCACGTAAGACAGGAGGGCTGTGATGGAGAAGTAGAGGTGAGGAGCCCCTCTCGGTGGAACGACACGAGACTGAAATCTGCCCTAGCAGAGGGCACCAGAGCAGAGGAGAAGGGATTTAGAATGGTATCCTTCCAGATACCCCACGAGTCCCAACTCCCCACACCCCAGACTTGTACTCACAACCTTCCCCTGAGATCATTCCTCCCACTGGAACCCCCATATAATGTCATCACCTATCTTCTGAACTAGGACCTGGATGTCATTCTCTCCTCATTTGCCTTTTCCTCTACCTCTAAAGGACCCCGTGGCTCACAAGCTTGTCAGGGGCTCACAAGGGCAACACAGCCCAAAGACAGCATACTCTTTCCTCTGAAAGCCAGGTGGAAGTCTGGAGCAACAGCAGCAGTTTGACTCTGGTCAGACAAAGGAGGAAGAGAGAAGGATGGAGGCGGTATCTCTGATCAAGATGCTCTGCATCCATAAATGGACATGAAACAACTTGTATGAACTAATTGATGTTAATAGGAACTAAAGCAACAGAAATTCAGGACAAGGAGAAGGAAAATCTCTGAAGACTGGGGAGACAGGATCCCCAAATCGCTCAGATTTCTTCCTTAATCTTACTACCATCACCTGATTAGGTCAGCCAGTTGGAGATTCACTCCCTAGGCCTGCCTCAAGGCAGTCCTGGATTCCAGGACTGTGGTCTATATCCCTCCCCGTCCCCACCCATGGGGTCTTGGAACCTCAGACCTCACTGCTTCAATAGCATGATAGGGATACCCCCAGGTTCTGTCCCCCACCTCACAGTGCCATTGCATTTGGCCTACCTGGATCCTATGGCCCTGAGTAGGCCTGCTTTGGCTCACCAGAATCATGGCCCTGGCTTCCTCCTACACCCCAGAATTTCTCAGCACATACCTATAGAGCCCAGATATGTGCTAAGGCATGTGCCACACACTGAAGCCAAATATCAGCAAGGGCCATCTCTGTCATGAAGGGGCCAGGTGGGCAGGAAAGAGCGTGGAGCCGAGGGCCAGGTCAACCCTTACCATGCAGCCCTGCCTGCCAGGGCTATGGAAACACAGGAGCAGCTAGGAAAGACTGGAGCCCACTCTGGGAGGAGGGACTGGGACAGAGGCTGCGGCTGGAAACAGGACAGACTACTGGAGGAAGCATGGTGGTTCCACTGGGCAGGAGCTGAGGAATTTGGAATTCAGACCTTTCCCTGAAAATAGGATTGTGTCTCCGCTTACCCCTCTCCCACCAGTTTCTTCTGTTTATTTGCTTTTATGATCTTGTGAGAGTTACTTAACCTTTATGAGTCCCAGTTTCCTTATTTGCAAATAGGGCCAATGATGGTAACCTCACAGGCTTGCTGGAAGTGAGTACATGCAAAAGCACTGACACAGCGCCTGCACAACACATGCTCAATTAGTGGTTCCCACTGTCCTGCCATCTGGCTCATCCCCTAGCTGCAGCTGCACCTTCCCGAGTTGCAGGGATGGCACTGAGCAGATATAGTATTCAGGGGTTGATCAGAATTCCTTAGCTTCTTCCCTGCCCCTGGTCTGTGGCCTGTCTGGATGCAGTTCCCAGCCCATCTCCCCATGCTGCCCTCCCTGAGCTGTTGTTGCCACTTCTGTGCCTCTGTAATGGGGGGCAGGGCTGAGTGGTGAGGGTTGACCTGGTCCTTTACCCAGTATCTCTCTCACAGATTTGGCACCTTCAGGGGAGAGACTAGATCTTATAACTATTTGGCACTAGTGTGTGGCACAGGCCTTGGCACGTGTCTGGGCTCTATAGGTATTTGCTGAGTAATTCTGGGGAGCAAGGAGAAGCCAGAGCCATGATTCTAGATTTTGGCGAGGACCCCAGGGCCCTCCAGTCAGGGAATGGAAAGGTGCAGTGACTGGGGCTGATGGGACAAGCAGAAATGAGACTTGATGAGGTACGGATTAAGGGTGTACAATACACACACACACACCACCACCACCACCACCTCCACCACCACCACCACCAACAACAACAACCAAAACAAAAATCAGAAGCCTGGTCGGCCTGTTCTTTCCTGCTATTCCATGATTGCTGATTGCCTTTCTTGCTCTCTTCACTTTCTTTTCCCTCCCCGGCTCCCTCCTTCCTTTCCTGGGGCCAGGTACTCAGCCTGGAGACTGAGCTGGGCGGCAGTGAACAAGGCCACACGCAAGCCCTTCAGCACCCCTAAGGCCAGAAACAGAAGAGTAAAAAATCTAATTCCACTGGTGAGGGAAGAGTCAGAATTCCAACACCTGACATCTTTCCAACAGAGTCCCCCCCACACCCAATATTCTGCTCAAAGTTGATTGGGGGAGGGGAAGAGAAGCTGTACCATGCCCAGGGGAAGATCACAAAGCTAGAATCTGGAGCTAGGCCACCTGCAGTTGATTCCCACCTCTAACTATGTGGCCAAGTCGATGCCTCCCTTAGCCGGCTTCTGTGGGGTGTGCAGAGGCAGGGCCTGGCACACCGCAGTGTGTTGTACACAGCACAGCTCATCATCCACTCATGAGTGGGCATCAGAGGCCAGCCCTAAATAAGGCTCCACACTTATGCAGCAGCTCGGCATACCAGAGCACTCTGGGATATAGAGGTGGAGGGAGACATGCCATGGTGATAAGGAACTGGGGTAGGACCTAGAGATCCACCATCTGGGGCTCAAATCCTGGCTCTGCCATCTCCAGTCTCAGTGCCCGTGTGCAGCCAGCTTAACCTCTTTAACACCAGTAACAAGATGATAGAGCACGACTACACAACAATCCACATAAAGAGCAAGGGGCCAGCACATAGTAGGTGCTCAATAAGCACTTGTAATCACAATCATGACTTTTACCATCTTTGGTACCCTTGGTTCCCTTTTCTGCATCCAGTTCTGAGACAGGGCACCTGGCATGTTCTGACCCTCACGGCAGCCGACAGCAGGAGTCTTCCTAGTGCATACTTCAGAGGAGAAGACTGGGGTCCAGTCCGAAGGCCTTGAGGCTGGGAGGTAGTCAGGCCTGTGTTCAGCCTTCCCAGGGGCTTAGTGTTCTGTGTGGCCTAGGCCTGTCTGCATCGACATCAGCACATCTAGGTCTCCACAGAGTGGTCTGGAACCAATCCTCCACAGATTACCAAGTGACAATGGTATATCCTTAACCTTGTCATAAGCAAAGAAATCAAACTCAATACTGTCCCCCCCAGGAGGGATGGCTACTACACTGCTGGTGGGAGTGTAAACTCAGTCAACCACTCTAGAAAGCAGTATGGTGGTTCTTCAAAAGGCTAAACGTAGATATCCCCCATGACCCAGCAATCCTACTCCTGGGCATTGACCCAAATGTCCAGAAACAAGGCCATACGAAGCCTACCAGCACAACCATGTTCACTGCAGCATTACTTACCATAGCTAAGGCATGGAACCAACCCAGATGCCCCTCAGTAAATGAAGGGATCAAGAAGATGTGGTATATATACACAATGGAATTCTATGCTGCCATCAGAAAAAAAATGGCATTGCCCCCATTCATAAGGAAATAGAAAGACTTGGAAAAAAATCATATTAAGTGAAGTAAGCCAGACCCAAAGAAACATAGGCTCCATGGTTTCCCTCATTTGTAACAATTAGTTTGTGTCTAGGATTTTCCTAGAAGAGGACTGCAATAGCTCAAAAGCTATGTGCATATGGCCACATAGGATGATGCTAAGCCATATGAACTCCAGGATGCGGAAACAAGAAATTTATCTTTTAAAAAAGAAATAAAAACAAAAAAAAACAACAACGGTCCCCAGATCTTAGCCCAAAACATAGCCAGGTCTCCCTGTGAGGACATCAAGCACAGGCATTTCAGAACAAGCATCAAGTCCTCCTTTTCAGGGACCCGCTTTCCCTGTCTGTCTTATTCCTTCAGAGTCTGCAGGTATGGGGGCTCTGGTGGGGAGCAGTGGCTACAGAGAGAGGCTCTTCCACCCCTGGATGCTGCACTGGACATCTGAACACCGGAATCACCCACAACTCTGTGGCTTCAGCCACAGGTGACCCTCCACGCACCCAGGCACGCTCCTGTCTCGTCACTGCCTCCCTGGCACATGTGCCCTGTCTCTGCTGAGGAGTGATGTTGGGGATGGGTTGGGCTGAATCTGCTCCAGATTCATCAACCTGCCAAGCCCCTTTTTGTGAGACTTCCATGCCCCTCAGTTTCCCTCAGAACTGACTATATTCTTCTGCTCAGTACCCCAGCCCCTACCATGGGTACTTGCTCCATTCATCTTTGTTGTGTGTGCCACTACTAGGATTTGAACTCGGGGTCCAGGTGCTGTCCCTTAGCTTTTTTTGCTCAAGGCTAACATCTACCATTTGATCCACAACTCCACTTCTAGATTTTCATTGGTTAAGTGGGGATTAGAGCCTCATGGATTTTCCTTCCTGGGCTCGCTTCAAAGCATGATCCTCAGATCTCAGCCTCCTGATATTAGCTAGGATTGAAGGTGTGAGCCTCTAGTACCTAGCTGCTCCTATGTCTTCTGCTGCTTTGTCTCCTCCTTCCCTTGAGACAATCTAATAGAACTGGCGCCTCAGGGGTCTTTTACAGAAGACTACATTCGTGCAGATACAGCTGCTCTCCCTGAACCACCTACTAGAGGCCCTTCTACTCACATTTCAAAGTCCAGCCCGACCACACATGCATTCCCATCACTTCTGAGAGGCAACAACGTCTCGTGGTGAGAAAGACTGGTGTCTTTAATAAATTGGATAGATACCCACCCACAGAAAAAGAAGTCTTGACCTCTGTATCACTCTGTGCAAAAACAAATCTATTTTAAGTGATCAAAGTTCTGGAAAATAAGAGTTAAATTCACCCTCCATATCTGTGGGTTTGAATATCTGCAGAGTCAGCCAACCACAGATCGAAAATCTGAAATGAACTTTCTGTAGTGAAAATGTACAGGCTTTCCTCCCTTGTCATTATCCTCTGAACAAGACAGTGTAAGGACTGTCCAGACACCGGAGTCCACTGGTGCCCATGTACACAGGGGACCTGGCACATTCTGACTCTGCCTAGAATACCCTGGCATTCACATTGCACTGGGTATTGTAAGTGATCTAGAGATGGTTTGCAGTCTACTGATGCAGGGAGGGCTATGTAATTATTTCTACACGCAGGATGTCCTGGAACCAACCCCCCACCCATACAAGAGAAGATGCTCTGCCCAAACCTTATCATGAGCAAAGAAACAGACTCAACAAGCACTCTGTAAAAGAAAAACATTAGCAAAGTAGACTGATTAAAATCAAGAACTTCTTTTCTTCAAAGATTCCCAAACAAAAATAAAGACCAATTCTAGTGTGGGCGAACATGTTTGCAATGTGTTTGTCCAACAAGGAACACATAGTTAGAATATTTTTAAAGCGCCCACAGATTAGATGAAAATCAGACAAGCGGATAGGAAAAGGCAGGAAAGACTGGAACAAGCACTTTGCCAAAGTGCCTGTCATTTGAATGGCCAACATATGTAAAGACACACAAGCTCATTAGTCATTGAGGAAATGTAAATTAAAACCACAATGAGATATGATAGTATCTAATACCTATAGTGTTGGGGAGAGCAGTGGACCTATCATACACAGCTTGTCAATGAAGTGGGACACTGGAAAATCATACAATGGTATTCTACCAAAGCTAATTACATACAACTCTGAGTCAGCAACTGCACACCGAAGGTATTTACCCAATACACAGCAAAACAGCACTTCCAAAGACTCAGGGGAGCCATGCACAACAGCCCCAGCCTGGAACTGGAAACAGCTACAATGTTCATGGAAAGTGGACGCATTAGTGTCTACACACAGTGAAGCCAGACTGCAACGAGAACTGAAGAAATAAAGGACAGTGACCTGGATGAATCTCACCACTGAAATGTTGATGCAAGCCTGGTGCTGATGGCTCCCACCTGTCATTCTAGCTACTCAGGAGGCTGAGATCTAAGGATCACAGTTCAAAGCTGGTCTGGGCAGAAAAAAATTGTGACTCTTACCTCCAACAAACTATAAAACACACACACTCCAGAAGTGAAACTGTGGTTCAAGGGGTAGAGCACTAGCCTAGAGCAAAAGAAGCTCAGGGATAGTGTCCAGGCCCTGAATTCAAGCCCTAGGACATGTATACACACACACACACACACACACACACACACACACACACACACACACACACACACACAGCGCTAATGCAAAAAAGGCAGCACAAAAGAATATCTACCATTGATCCTATCCATACAAAACCAGACAATACTAATCAATGACAGAAATTAGAACTAGGGATAACTTGGGAGTCCATCATGACTGAGACAGCATGCAAGGAATTTTCCAGAATTCTAAAATGTTCTCTCTTGACACAGATGGAGGCTACATGGATGTGTTCACTGGGTGAAAATGCATCAGCTGCATCATCTAAGTCTTTCTCTTAAGTATGCTATGCTTCAATTTAAAAGTTTAAAGACAAGCCCCACCACCCGTGTTTCCTCTGCTCTCTGGCTGTGAGCTCTGGGTCCTTTGTATACTCTCTATCTTTTTCCCCTAAAAAAAAGTCACCATCTTACTTTGTCTTACTTCCCTGTTTGCTAAATGCCTTCAGAGTTAGTGTCCCTCTCCCAGTCCCCTGGCCTTCAGGTGTAATTCTGAGAATGTCCCCCCATGAGATAAGGGCTCACATTCCCAGTGCAAGATGACCTGGAATCTCTATGAGCTGCACATGGTCATTGCATTTGACTACTGAGGCTGGGACACTCCTCAGGCAGGAGAGATCCAAAATCTTGCCACCATGGGAAAGTACTGTGACGCTGAATCTGGGCCACCAGTCCAAAGCACACACCCCCTTAGGACACAATAAATAACACCCAAGACACCGGAAGGCAACTTGTCCTTCTAGGCAGAATCACATCTGCATGGCAGAAGGGTGGAGCTGGAGGGAGACCCAGTCTTTGAGTAGGCAGATTGGCAGATCTACCCAGGCAGATTCAACCTCACTTTCTGTGGACTGGATTCATCTCCAAGGTTTCCACAGGGCCCCTACCACATCTCCTAGCAAAGCCATGTTGCTTTTATCCACTTCTAGCTCATCCCTGACACTAAAGATTGAATCTTGCATGTCTACACCTCCAATACTTGGCAAGTGACACAGAAGGCTCTTAACACACATAGAAGGGAGAAACAAAGAGAGAATGAAAGCAGCAAGGACTGGACAGAACTATGATGTGGACCAGCCAGGAACTCCACTAACAGAGGTCTGAGCAGGTTTCATGTCCTGGCTGGTCACCTTGAAGGGTGGCATAGAGATGCCATCCTCTGCTTCACACTACTTCCTCTGGTTGCTCCCTGCTAGCCATTTGGCCCTCAGAGGCCAATCCTCTCTCTGCCCCTCTTCATGCCACTGCACCTGGGCCTCCTGCTGAGTGCCAAGATTCTATCACTTCAAGATTAACCCCAATCAAAGGTACCAGGACAGTCCAGGGAGACTTAGCTCTGTGATATAAAACAAACATGCCAGAAAAGTACCCCATGGCCAGGCACCAGTGGCTTTTGCCTGTAATCTTACCTGTGACCTGAGGATTGCAGTTCAAAGCCAGTACAGGCAGCAAAGTTTCTGTGAGACTCTGATCTGCAATTAACCATTCAAAAACCAGAAGCGGAGCTGTGGCTTCAAGGAAGAGAACATTAGCCTTAAATAAAAGAGTTCAGAGAGAGCACCAAGGCCCTGAGTTTAAACCCCATCCTGAGTTCAAGCCCATGAACAACAACAGAATGAAAGAAAGAAAGAAAGAAAGAAAGAAAGAAAGAAAGAAAGAAAGAAAGAAAGGAAGAAAGAAAGAAAAAGAGGGGGAGGGGAGGGGAGGAAAGGCATCCAATCGTATCACATGCAATGTGCTGCATGCTTTGCCATTCTAGTGTGAGGGCATGGGGGGGGGGGTTCTGGCAGCAGCCTGGGCCATGGTACCAGGTACAAGCAAACTGGCCCATAGCTGGCAGAGGAGAATTGAATCTCTGGGTTGTTTGAAGCAGGAAGCAGTGGGGGGGGGGGGGGGCACCTGGCAGCTCTCTATACATCTGCAGAGACATCCTAGACCACTATCCAAAGGAACAGTCTATCCTGAAACTTCTTCTTCCTCAGTGCCTAGAAGCTCTCATCTCCCAAGTGGCTCCGGGTGTGGCACCCCTGCATCTCCATCTCTGCTCCTGGATGCCTGGGTGCAGCTTGTGTGCAGCTCCTGGGGCTGAGCCCAGCTAGCCTGCTGTGAGTGGCTCCAGCCTCCCAAGGCTTCCGAGGCTGAGCCATAAGCAGCCTTGTTTATCCCTAAGAGGAATGATGGTTTTCCCTGAGCAATGACATCTTGGAAACAGCCTGGCTCCACAAACAACAACAAACCTCCCAGCTGGGGCCTGGGTTGCAGCTTGCATGAGAAGGCTTCTACCCAGAGGGGCCCCAGGAAAAGGTCAGAGGCTACTTCCCTGATGAGCCAGACCCTGGCCCTGACCCTGACTCCTGGAACCAGAGGAAGGGAGAGGGTTTCCAGAGGATGGGATGACTCTAAGGGGCCTAGCAATACCGGAGCCAGTCCCTAATTGCCCCAAGTGAGAAAGAGAGCTGGAAAAGTAGGCATATTTGCCTGAATTATCTCTTCAACAGGACTTCTAGGCACCTGGGTCTCCTGGGCTTTCTGTGCCACATACATTGCTTTTCAAAAAACAAAAACAAAACAAAACAACAACAACAAAAAAAAACCAGCTTCGTAAGTCCAAGAGTTTAACAAGGGGTGGATCACTGGGGTGTCCAAGATAAGTCAGGTATCCCTGAGACTCAGGACTGAGCAATTGTATGTAACCTCAATAAAGGCTCAAGGCTTTTCAAGCCTTGGCCCCCTCTTTGTTCACTCAGGAGGAAAAATACAATCTGCCATCTTTAGGGTGTTCGTTAGAATCCGAATGGGAAGGAGCGCTCAAGGCCCCTAGGGATCCAGCCAACCACAGGCATTCCCTCCCTGGCTACACCATTTCCGACACAGCTAAGCAGACCCCAAGCTAAGAACCATTCCCCAACATGCAGCCTGGCTGGCACCATTCCCAGAGAGTTTAGGGAGCTGAATCCAAGCACCCATAGTCTCTGCAAAGGACCATGAGCTTTGCATTTGAACTAGCCACCCCTCTACCCCCACCCCTCCCACCCCGTGTTCTCTATGGCTCAGAACACCGTAGGTACAGACCCCCCCAAGTAGGTTTTTTCCTATTGTCTCACCTCCCACCAAACCCCATAGAGACTTGGGACTCTTCTTATAGGGGCTCCTTGCCAGGCCCCCTGATTAGGAGTCTCCACTCCCCTGCCAGGCATGGTGCTAGGATGAATACACTGAGCTTTCTTTCCTCCAGAAAAGCCCACCCTAGCTAAGCAGGGCAACTCAACCCTGCCATCCATCCATGATCCTTACATGACTGAAGTATAACTAGGCCCACAGCCTGGTATAAACGGGACATGGAGCCACTAGCAGGTCCATCAGTGGTTGGACTTATTCACACCAGCTGTGCAAGTTTGGTCAGTTAAGACCTGGAGGGAAGAGCAGAGAGGAATTCTGGGGAGATCAAACAACATGCGTGAAAGTTGATAAAGAAAGGCAAAGGTAAGCTTGAAAATGTGATGTTCTCATTGATAACAAGCAGTGATAGTCAGAAATCAAATCCCCAAGTACTAGTTCAAAACCCTGATGATTTCCCAGCAAGGCACCTATCTTTCCCAACTGTCTGTTTCTCCATTTCTGGGCTGGGCCTGGGTGAGTCCCACTGTGGAACTTGGCTCCCCAGGAAGGCCCGCCCTAGGCTGAGCCATGCCATGTGCTAGAGCTGGGGAGAAGGGGAGGTGCCCCTTGGCTGGGCACAGAAGGCTCAAGGGGCATGCTGGAAACTTTGACTCTCACTGCAGTGCCCTGGCAGAGATCCCATGGGCATCCATGGGACAAGCCTCTCTGCTGCTCCTGCCTTTATGAGATGCCCCCACTCCAGCACCCTGAGAAGGAAAACTCCTGAGATAAGATTAGAGATGTGGACCTTCTGACAAGAAAAGAACTGGCCTCTGCCTGCTGGCGTACAGTGATCAGTTTTGTGGAAAGTGAGTGGATCTCCAACCATCACCCTCACTCTTGCGGGTCTCAGCTGGAGCCAAGGCAGCAGGTGCAGGCCCCTCCCCAAGGGGCTTGGAACTCACCAGGTATGGTGAGCCTGCTTGTGTTTCCAGGGGACATTTCTGCCAAAGCCAAGTTCCAGGATCAGCATGACCCCCTGAAGACCAGCCTCTTTTCCTGCCAGTAGAACTCGGCAAGAATGACCATCCCCAGTGCCTGGTGTGCAGCCAGCATCCCTGACAATAACCCAGGCTGCTGCTTGAGCACTCCCTCCCCAAGCAGTGTCCCAAACAGTCCTTGTCTCTCCCAGAAAGAAAAGCTAGCTAGCCAGCCCAGAAGCTGAGAGCAGCGAACAGTGAAGGCTTGTCCCCTGCCTTGGTCGAGAATCCACCCCCCCCCCCAGAACAGGAACACACACACACACACACACACACACACACACACACACACACACACACACACACACACAGAGCTATCTCAGAACACAACAGAACACAACCCTTTTGGCAGCAACCTGCCTATCAATGGCTGCCCTGGGGAAGAAACAATAGAAACCAGGGCACCAGTGGCTTGGACAAGAGCTCCCACCCCTCCACCCCAGCCCATCCTCACAGACCCATCACTAAGGCACCTACCCAGCACTCTCCAGCAGGAACCCAGGCGACTCCTGGCAGCACTGCTGCCTGCCTGCCTGCCGCCCGCCTGCCTGGGTCTCCACCCAGCTCCTCCTGCAGGCGGGCGGCTGAGACTGTGGCAGCTAGGGCGGGCAGCCGGCCGGCAGTCAGTGTCAAGGCTGCCTACCCCAGACAGAGCGCCTTTGTGTCAGCGCAGCTATTTCTGGACTTACCCAAGTTCCCCAGGGGAGCAGTACCTGCTGGGAAAAGCAGAACCAAATGACCAGGTTCCACCTCCCACATCTAGGTAGCATTTCTTTTCTTTCTTTTTTTTTTCAAAACCCTTGCCTCACCCCGCCCCCCCCCCCACCTCCTCCTCTCCTTCTCTTCCTCTTCCAGCGAGTGCCTTCCCAAACACACACCCTGTCCAGCGAGCTGCCACCACTCTTGCGAAGACACTGGATTTCTTTCTTCAATCAAAATAGAAAACTCTGTGATTTTCCCAAACCACTTTTGTTCAAGGAGGATTCCGGGATGTCTCATAGAAGAGAGTCCCCAGGCAGCCAGTCCTTCAGCAGAAGAGGCTGTCCTGGCTCCTGGCTTACACGTTCAACTCCACAATGCTGGGTTCCCTGCCACCCACCCCCAAGTCCCCAGCTGGCCCCCAAAGCGCGGTTCTAAAGGGGGAAGCATCCATCTCGCTTAGTGGCATTTCCCAGCTCCAGGATCCACCCCACATGCATCCCTAGGGCTCCCAGACTGGAGCCTCGCAAAGCCCCGCTCCCCGGCAAGACCCAGCCAATCACAGAAGCTTCCCGGTCACACCCCCACCCCCACGTGGCTCCGTCCCAGTGGGTGGCAGCAATTGAACTCAGGGTCCTGCAGCCAACACAACTGGCTGGAGAATGCACCCGCCCTCCAGGAGGCTGGAGAGTGGTGGCTTTAGTCACCTCCCAGTGTCACAGCTGGGTACATAGAGGACTTTTTCTGGCTTTTTGTTTTGGGGGTTTTTGTTTTGCTTTGTTTTTTGTTTCTTTTTATTTTTCTCCACTACCAGGGTTTAAGCTCAGGGCCTCATGTTCTCACAAGGCTTATTCACTCATGGCTGGTGCTCTACCATTAGAGCTATGTCTCTAGTCTAGGTGGAGATGGAGTCTCCAGAATTTTTCTTTGAACCAAGAACCCCCAAGTCTCAGCCTCCTGAGTAGCTAGGGTTACACGGGTGAGCCACTCGCACCAGGCTGGATATATTTATTGTGTGTCAATCTCTGGAGAATCCAAGAAGACAGACAGCTTCCCCTCCTCTGCCCAGCACATTGGGCAAATTACCTCTGAGGAAAGGAGACATTGATAACAAAGGGAGCGACCTGGGACAATGGTAAGAGTATTGACTGGGAAAGTAAGGACCATAGTTCTTGCTCGGCTCCAACACTGGTTGGCTGGGTCCCGCTGAGCAAGCCCCTGCCTTCTCTGACCTTAGTTTTTTCATCTGTAAAATGGGGCTGATGCCCTTGACCTGTCCACGTGTGGAATTAATGGAGAGTTTACTGAGTTGGTACTTGGCTCTGCTGGCATTCCTTCACTTAATCTTCACCAGTACCTTGTAAGGGGAGGAGAGGGGACTCTTACTACCTTCCTGACTGATGAAGAGTCTGGGGTACAGAAGAAATCTCAAGTTCAGAGCTGCCCACTGTCACTCAGCTCAGTGACTTCGAGGACCACGATGAAAGACCAGACACACCTAACATTACCACTGCAAAAAAGCTGCTTTGCCAGCCAGGGCTGTTCTCGGATGTTGTGGCTATGGGGTGTGGGCTGGGGCTGGGCCAGAGTGGGAAAACCCAGCCCACTGGCTTTTCCCATCTTAATTCAAGGCCCCTGGATGCTAGTGCAGAAGAAACCCCCTCTCTCTGCCCTCCCTGCACCCCACTCAGTCACACTAGACTCAACGATTGTCCCTCGGCCTCTCCTCCCTGTGGCAATCTCAGGGTCTCCAAATGCCCCTACCTGTCCCTTGATGCTTTCTCTCTCTGACTCTCCATCCCTGAGTCTTGCATACTCAAAAGCCACTCATGTACACAGTGCTAAGAGAATGTCCTTAGCAGATTTGGTGCCACAGAGCAATCCCCATGAATCAGCCACCTATGAATCCCACCCACTATTCATCATATCCCTAGAAGCAGAGTCATGGCTATCCTTACTAAAGCCCTGGAACATTCGACATTGAAAAGAGGTCAGCCTACAGGCTCTTGAGAGAAAATCAGGAAATTTAGGAAACTAAGTTTTAAGAGATAGCCAGTTCTACTGGGACTGAGCTGGCAGTGGGGCTGGCAGATCCCAGGATGGAATGTCTGGTGCTAGGGGGTGAGATGCTCAGGCAAGGAGCCAGAACATACAGGACAGTGTGGCAAAAAGATGCCCTTCTGTTTTGCCTTCTTTCAGTCAACACGTAATTCCAAAGCATGGACTCCATATCAGGCCCTGCGTGAGGCCACAGGGATACAGCAGAGAACAGGTAGGCTGGGCTCCCCACTCACAAAACTGCCGTGCAGCATGAGAGATGGAGGGCAGACACCTCATCTAATGAATGAGGCCATAATTAGACACTGGCAGCTCTGTTAAGTCAGGATGCGGGGTCCTGAACAGGTCCAGAATACAATCATCAGGAGGAAGGGACTGAAGCAGCTCAGGATCCAGCCATGCTAGGAAGCATCTAGTACCCAGGGGAGTCTGTCTCAGCCACAGTCCTCTGCTTTCCCCTGTCTTCAGATGCCCAGAGCAGAGACAGTAGTCTTCCAGGACACAGCCTGGGATAGGATTGGGGAGCTGCTGACAGCCATTAGGGAAGCCCTGGGGATCCTTTACTCTTCCCCCCACTTGTAGCCAGTGAAACAGAGGAGCCGAGAGGGTAAGTGATTATCCCACAAGTATGCAGCCACTGGGTAACCAGGCTGAGAGCCAGGGTAGTTAACTCCCCATCCAATGCTCCATCCATGGCACCAAAGCACAAGGTAAAACCCTGTGGCTACAATGTGGGGGAGGGAGCCTGGAGAATGACGAGATCCAGAGCTCAGCCCCTACATATTCAGAGATGGCCCCATTAGTTGACCCATATAATTTATTTAACAAAGGCTTACTTGACTTACCCTGTCCTACTGCTGTACACCCTATACCCTTCCTTAAATCTTCAGAATCCTGGCCAGGAGCGTAGCCTAGTGGTAGCGTGTTTGCCTAGCATGCACAAAGCCCTGGGCTGGATTCCTTGGTACCACATACACAGAAAAAGCCAGAAGTGGCACTGTGGCTCAAGTGGCAAAGCACTGGCCATGAGCAAAAAGTGTCCAAGGACAGAGCCCAGCCACATAGGCAATCTCCCTGTGGAACTGCTAGCAGCAGTTTTCAGGGCTGGAGCCAGGAAGGCTCAGCATGGCTCCTCTCCCAGTGTTTAGAGGGTAGTGCTCCCAGATAAGCAAGAGTCTGGGCTTTAGAGAGGCAGCAGCAGCCCAAGGATGCCAATAGGTGCCACAGATTTGCTCCCCTGTGGCCAGCATGCTTGTGTACCTAATCCTCCAGTCTCTACAGCCCCACATTCTATGTTGCCTGTTTCTATTCCCAAACCCCACCCACAGCCCTGTACTTCCCCTTCCCCGTGCCCATGACACCACCCCAGTCCAGCCAGGCTCTGAATGTGCAATCCCACCTAACGAACTCAGCGCTGTCACTCACTGGGGCTTATTAGCTCTGGTTTGGAGTTTCACCAACTCCATGTAGAGGGCTCTCCTTTCTTTCAGGGTCAGTCAGGAAAGCTTGCATTTTTCTGTTTCGATAACTACCAGGTCCTAGATCTGTGCTGGACCCTATGCCAAATCAAGGCTGCAGAGGGGACCAGTCAGCTTACCCCCAGCATGGCAGACTTGGGCACTGATTTCAAGCAGGGACTGTCTGGCCATGTGTGGGCTCCTAGGGTCCTAACACCAGGGCATGGCATACTCACTCCCGTTAAGGTGCAGCCCTTGTTCTTCCATGGGGGACAGGTGCCTCAGTGAGGGAGTGGAGGAAGACAGACTGGGTATTCCCAGGCTTAACTTCCCAGGCAGTTTGGGCTTGAAATCTGAAGAATCCTGGATAAGTCCCTTGTGCTTCCTGGCCTGTGTCCTTCATGTCTAAAATCCCAGCCTGCACAGTTAATCCCTCAGCATTGCAGGCTCTCTCCCTGAAGGAACTGACTCAGCAAGCGATGGGAGCAAACAGCACCACCTCTGGGGTCCAGAAACTAAATTCAGATTAATCACCAACAAGCCACTTCAACGTCCCTGAGCCTCAGCTGCCTCATCCATACACAAGGGGCTGTTTAGCATGTGCCTCCCAGGGGTACAGGATGAGGTGATGCGTGAGAAATGCCTGACACACAGGAACAGCTCATGGTGTCCTGATGTCACTGTGGCCATCATGTGTCAATGGACAGACCTTGTCTTGGGAGGGCTCACGTACCGCTAAGTTCTGTGTAGACCTGTGTGCTGTGGGGGTAGCAGGAGAGGGTCCAATGGGTGTCTAGAGTGGACTAATAGCCAGTAATCTCCAGCCCATCACATGGAACCGGAAATGAAGGGCCAGAAAGGTGACATGGCAAATCACTGACACAATAGGCAGTATCACTCCAACACCTTCACTCCTGACTATAGCCTCTGCCCCCAATCTTGTGCTTCCTCTATGACCCCTCCCTTGCCATTTGTCCTTTCTTAGGGACCTCAGGCAGCACAGGACAATCCCAACCAGTTCATGGGAATGTAGCTCCCAGCAACAGCGAGGAGAATCTCACTGTGGTGAGCAGGAGGCCAAATGTCACCCTATTGAGCTAGCTCTGTGGATTGTCACCAGTCAGCTTTGGCCCCTGGAGTGTCAGCCTGACCTTGGGTGACTGTAGCAGCTCAGGATGGCCAGGTGCCATGACCATCTCCTGTCCTGGCCTCATGTTGCTCAATGGGCCTTGTGCTGCTCTGAGATTTCAAGCTTTGGGAGCAATCCTCAACTGGTTATGTTTGCGCCAACTCAAGGGCCAGGCTGTGTCCTGAGTTCCTAGGAAGTGTTCAACCACCAACTTAGCTAGGTGGAAGCTGGCCCCACAGCCTTGGCCACTAGATACAGTCCATCTACCCACACCCTGGCATCTAATCTACAGCTTGGACTTAAGCCCAGGTCATGAAAGCAGAAGGTTAGCAGGAGAAAGACTAGGCCAAAATATGTGGAGGCTGCCTTCTGCCAACTCTGGAAGCTTCTCGGTGTTTTAGATGCTCTGTCTCTAGACCATGCTCAGGAGTTACAAGAAATCAATCACTCAAAATGTAGTATTCGCACTGGCTCACCAACTGCTTATCCCTGCTCTATGACATAGTAAATGGTAAGACTTATGAATGTAACTTAGGATGGAATCTCATGGCCACATGATGTTGCCACATCTAAGTGTATGATTAAAAAAAAAAGTCCCAGGGAAGAGGTCATAGCTAATACAGGTGTTAGGAAACTAGTAACAAAACACATAAAGTGTTGCATTCTGTGCAAACACAGGGCCTTTCCCCTTGGTTGGTTTTAACTGGCCATAATTTCTTTTCCAAAGCCTTGTCCCAAATTCTCCCTCTGACTCGGTCAGGCCGCTTCCACCCACAGCTCCCATCCTCCTCAAATCTCCATGGCTGCCAGCTCAGAGCATACTGCCTTGCTCTTGTTTACCTGAGCCATTGTCCTTCTCACAAATCCCCTCTGCCCATTCATCACCAAATCTCAAAGTTCTTACCTCCCACATTTTCTCTTTCTCAGAGCCTAGCTCCCCCAGCCTAGTTCAGGCCACATTACCTCTCCCTCCCTGAGGAAACTAGGTTCAAACTCTTCCTGCCTCCACATGTTGCTTCTAGTGAGCTTTCTGCATAAACCCAACTCGGCCTGCTCCACTGCCCTCAGAACAACATTCAAAGTCCTTGCCCAGCCTTCTAGACCTGACATAGTTGGATAAAGTCTATCTTTCCCCAGCTGACCTTCAACCACTCAGCATTGGGAAATTTGTGGGAGCGGGGACCATGCTGGTTGGAAGTAAATGTCATCTGAGAGTCCGCATAATCAGCCGCCACTCACTCTTCCTTGACATCTGAGGAACTGTGCTTCCTTTCCCCATTGTCCAATCAAGTGATCGATATGGACTTGGCTTAGCCCCCACTCCAGACATGAACATACAACAGGGCCTTGGCCAATTGGTGTATCTATCCCACTGCCTTTAGTGACCAAGATGGACACTTGATCTAACAGGAGCCAATAGGCCCAAGACTGCTGCTGAAATGATGGAAGGTCAAGATCATGGTACTTTTGACAGTTCTGCTGCTACCACCCAGGGAGAAAGCCACCAGATAAGCAAGTAGAGTAAAACCAAGAAGAAATGGAGATGAGGCCTCTTTTTGATGATCCTGGTGAAGGCCTGAACTCAGCTACGTATGAAATCTACCTTTCCAAAATCCAAGGAATTCCATTTGCTCCCTGAAGCTAATAAAGCTAGGTTTTTAATCACTTGCAACATTAATATATGGGCAGCACTTAGCACATTAGGCTTGCAGAGTCTTGGCTCATTCAGGCAGGCATGCAAGTCCTCCAGCACTGAGAAGGTAGTTTGGTTTGTGCAATAGGAAAAGTCACATGACTGTTGTCTAAAGGGAAAACAGGAAGCAGAGGAACAGCTACCTGGAGGCCATGTGAGAGTCCCAAGGACAGACTTGAGGCCTGAAGAGGGTCATTGAGACAAAAGGAATGGAAAGGAAGGGAAATATCCCAACTCTGATTTCCTGGAGACTCTTTGAAGTCTTGCCCCTCTCTGGGTCTCAGTACCCCAATCTGAGCTGGTCCATCCTCTCAGAACCTCCAAGTTTCCCCCACTGGTCATAGAGGGTCTTACTGGCAACCTTCAACATCACTAGTGAGTAGTGCTAGGGTCAGGGATGGCGCTGGGGGTGCACTTGAGAGGTAAGCAGGAGGTCCCTGTTCATTCCCTTCTCAATATGACAGAGACAAGGACAATGCTGCTCAGGCTACTTATTATAGGAGAAGGAAAGTACACTCCATGAGTGTTAGGCTGCATTATCATTATTATCACCAAGGTAGAAATTCCACAAAGAGGAAAATAAGCATAAAACATACATAGTTGGCTGGGTCTAGAGTGTAGCCCAGTGGTAGAGTGCTTGCCTAGCATGCACAAAGCCGGGGGTTCGATTCCTCAGTACCACACACACAGACAATAATGGAAGTGGTGCCGTGGCTCAAGTGGTAAAGTGTTAGCTTTGAGAAAGCCCAAGGACAGTGTCCAGGCCAGTATTCAAGCACCAGGAATGGTAAAAAAATAAAATAAAACAGACAGCTGAAAAATGAACAGAAAATATCTTTGACTAAGTGAAGATTGATTGGGGTGTTCAGACTAAAAGAACTAACCAAGTCTGTATCAGGAAAAATGACCAATATTTTTTTTCTAATTAGAAACAATCTGGTAACATGTATGAACTCTGAGAATGAAAATGAGAAATCCTGCCTGTTTCCATAAAGTCTGAAAGGATGGAAGAAAGAGAGTTCTACTACTCTAAAGGCAGGAAAGCACCCTACATGTTCTTAAGAATTCGGGGTGAAGGTGGGGAGTTTGGCCCAGTGGTAGAGGGCTTACCTAGCACTTGGTACCACATACATAGAAAGAGCCAAAAATGGTGCTGTGACTCAAGTGGCAGAGCTCTAGCCTTGAAAAAGCCCAAGGACAGTACTCAGGCCCTGAGTTCAAGCTCCAGGACAGGCAAAAAAAAAAAAAAAAAAAAAAAAAAAAAAAAAAAACCTAACTAATTAAAAAAAGAGTTCTTGGGCCGGGAGTTTGGCCTAGTGGTAGAGTGCTTGCCTAGCATGCACGAAGACCCGGGTTCGATTCCTCGGTACCACGTACATAGAAAAAAAAAAGCCAGAAGTGGTGCTGAGGCTCAATTAGTAGATCTCTAACCTTGAGAAAGCCCAAAGACAGTGCCCAGGTCCTAAGTTCAGGCCCAGAACTAGCAAAAAAGAAAAAAGAGTTCTTAGGGGAAAAGACTGCTCATGTGGAGTTCTTTATTCATGCAAACTATGATGCAGTCTATGAGGGTAAACATTTTCAGACTAAAAGGCTAAAACAAAAGGACATTACCTGGAAAAATTACTCAAGAAAGATCTCTAACTAAAGTGAATCAAAACCTAGAAGTTAGATTCAGAAGCTGTGATGTTAAGAAGAGGCAAGAAATAAAGGCAGAAACATAAACTTAAACTATTGATGAAATAATGCCATTTTAAGTCAACTCTTTGGTCTATGCACACACGCGTGTGTGCATACACACAATTATTGAGACTTGAACTCAGGCCCTCAAAGTCTTTTTTTTTTTTTTTTTTTTGGTCATGGAGCTTAAACTCTGGCCTGGACGCTGTCCCTGAGGTCTTCAGCTCAAGCCTATCATTCTACCATTTAAGCCACCGAGCCACTTCCCAGGCCCTCAAACTCTTGCTTAACTTTTTCACTCAAGACTGATACTCTACCACTTGAACCATGCCTGCACTTCTAATTTTTTGCTTGTTAATTGGAGATAAGAGTCTGTCAGACTTTCCCACCGAAGTTGCTTTGAACCACTGGGTACTCGATCTCAGCCTCCTGAGTAACTAGTATTAGAGGTAGTAATCAATGATTTTTTTTGTGCGGGGGGGGGGGGGGGGCAGTCATGGGGTTTGGTCTCTGGGCCTGGGCGTTGTTGCTGAGCTCTTCAGCTCAAGGCTACCACCCTACCCCTTGAGCCACAGCACTACTTCTGGTTTTCTAATGGTTAATTGGAGATAAGAGTCTCATGTACTTTAGTGCCTGGGCTGGCTTTGAACTTGGATCCTCAGATCTCAGCCTCCTGAGTAGCCGGGATTACAGGCGTGAGCCACAGCATCCTGCAATCAATGATTCTGGACACACATTAGCAGTAATGTTTTCAAATAGTGACAATCATTTTAATAGGACTTAAGTACAAAGGAAAACAAAGAAAAGGTCGGCTGGCTGATGTGATTATTATAGGTTATGAATAGGTTATGAGAGTGAGGATAAATTCAACAATCCAGGGGAAGGCTTGATAGTGAAATATGTGGAAGAAAAGGGAAGACAAAAGCTACCTGCAGACCAGAGTCAAGTGGATAACCTCAAGAGTTGTGGGGCCTGGTCTTGGGATGTGTGAAAGCACTGAAACATAATATGGGTTATAAGAGCTATGTCTCAACACGATGTAAGAATAGTTAGGTTAAAACAGGTCAAGAGGGGCCAGGAGTGTGACCTAGTGGTAGAGTGCTTGCCTAGCATGCACAAAGCCCTGGGTTTGATTCCTTGGTATCACATACACAGAAAAAGCTGGAAGTTGTGCTGTGGTTCAAGTGGTAGAATGCTAGCCTTGAGGAAACTTAAGGACAGTGCCCAGGCCCTGAGTTCAAGCCCCAGGATTAGAAAAAAAAAAGTGTGTGTGGGGAGCAAACTAATCCACTTCTACATGGAAATTAGGTCTATGATAAAGATGAAGAAATGAGGAATGCATATTCCCATCCTCTCAAAATGGGAGTGGAAAGACGAGTCAACTATTAGAGCGAGGAGTGGGGTAGGGGGAAACACCATGAGCTTTAGATACTAACTTAATTGCTACAACAAATGTGGGATTGGGGTATAGCTCAGTGAAAGTGTTCATTTACCCTATGCAAGTTTCTGGAAGCCATTTCTTTCATCAGAGAAAAAAATGTAAAAAGTGAAGCTGAGTGTTGAAGACTCACATCTACCCAGGAGGTAGAGGTCTGAGAACTGTATTTGAAGCCAGCCAGGACAGGAAAGTTCATGATACCCTTACTTCCCATTAGCCATACACACACAAAAGAAAGCCAGAGGTGGAACTGAGCACCAGCCTTGAGCAAAAAAGCTCAGGAACAGCCCCTATGTCCCCCTTGAGTTCAAACCCCAGTACTGGCCCATGAGCACACACACACACACACACACACACACACACACACACACACACACACACACACACACACACACACACAGTAAAACATAAAAGATAAGTATATGTAGATATGTATGTATATGTAGATATGCTTATTTCTTATCTCAGGAAAAACCTGACAATATATTGCTTTCTTCTCTAAAACAGACTTAATTACAAAAACATCTGATTATCAACAAAAAGATAATATTTGGATGAAAAATGATTAGTATAAATAAAGGTATAGGCAAATTCTAAACTAGAAAAATATTTATAAACTACATAATAAGCAAATGGTTGTTGTTGTTGTTTTTGTTTTGTTTTGTTTTGTTTTTTGCAGGGGATGGGGGGAAGTGTCATGGGGCCTGAACTTGGCCTGGGCGCTGTCCCTGAGCTCTTCAGCTCAAGGCTACTTCCCTATCCTTGAGCCAAGCCACACTTGCCATTTTCTAGAGGTTAACTGGAGATAAGAATCTCAGGCCCTTTCCTGCCTGGGCTGGCTTAGAACCTTTATCTTCAGATCTCAGCCTCCTGAATAACTAGGATTACTGGCGTGAGCCACACTGCTCAGCTAAATGGTTGATTTTCTAAATAGAGCTCCTACAAACAAGAAAACTGAGCAATATGAACTGACAAGCCAAAAAAGAAATACAGATAGAATAATCAACCTAAGAAGCCCAACCTTATTAGTAAGCCAAGAAATGTAACCAACAAAGAGTTAAGAGGGCAATGACACTACGAGGAGGCGAGGGGAGGGAAAGGCCTCTCAGTCACTGCTAGCAGACGGCAAATCCCACATCACCTTACATCTCTGCTCCCATGTATTCTCATCTCTAATAATGGGCTGACAGTAGTACCCAGTGGCTCACGTGTAAATAGGGGGAGGCATTTTTAGGATGCTAGCTGTGTGGGTTACCCTTCCCAACAGAAAAGTAGAAGAGGTTACATGCAAGCCAAGTGCTAGTTCTAGTTATTCTGGAGCCAATAAAAAGTCTATAAGACTCCATCCAAGACACAGCAAAAGAGAGAGAGAGAGAGAGAGAGAGAGAGAGAGAGAGAGAGAGAGAGAGAGAGAGAGAGAGAGAGAGGGAGGGAGGGAGGGAGGGAGGGAGGGAGGGAGGGAGAGGGAGGGAGGGAGGGAGGGAGGGAGGGAGGGAGGGAGGGAGGGAGAGAGAGAGAGAGAGAGAGAGAAGGAAAGGAGAAGGAAGGAGGGAAGAAGGAAAGAGGGAGGGAAGGAAGAAGGGACGGAGGGAAAGAGACAAAGGAAGAAAGAGGAAACAAAGAAAAAGAGAAAGAGAAAAAGAAAGATAGGAAGAGGGAGAAAGGAAAGGAAGTGTAGGGAGAAAGGAAAGGAGGGGGAGGATAGAAAAGAAGGAAGGGGACAGTGGAGAGGAGGGAACGGGGAGAGGAGGGGAGGAGGAGAAAAGGGAAAAGAGGAAGGGAAGGGAAGGGCAGGGAGGGGCGGGGAGGGAAAGGGAAAGAAAAGGAAGGGAAGGGAGAGGAATGGAAGGGGAGTGAAGGGAAGGGAAGGGACTTTCAGTCCTACAAATAATTGGGCAAAATAAAATCCACACAGATTAAAATGTTAGAAATTGAAGAATAAAACCATAAAGTTCAAAGAAAAAAGTAATTCATTATATAATCCTGGGGTAAATACTGTAACACTCAAGACAAAATATGTTTTAAATTTATACCTATGACATTAGTTATAACATGATTCTAAATTACAAGGAGATACAGTTTCACACTGACTAGGTGGGTTGTCATTTGAAAGTAAAAACGTAATACTTGTTAATAAGGCTGTAGAGAATTTGGAGCCCTCATTCATCAATGGTAGGAAGGTAAAACTATAGCCAGTTTGGAAAACAGCCTGATCATTCTTCATCAAGATACACTGACCCGCCAATTCCACACCTAGGGGTTTACCTAAGAAAACAACATATGCCTACACAAAAGCTAGCACACGCATATTCATAGCAGGATTATTCATAGCAGGCCAAAGTACATAAACTCAGCAATGATTAAACAAAATGTGTATAGCCATCCGATGAAATATTATACAGCCATAAAAAGAAACTAGGTACTGATGCATGCTTGCTATAATATGGATGAATCTGAAAGCATTTTGTGAAGGAAACAAAGACAGTCACAAAAATCTGAATATATGATTTGTTTTCTATGAAATGTCCCAAATGAGCAAATTTACAGAGACAAAAAAACAGATTTTAGGTTCAGTAGAGATGAGGTAAGGCTGATGTGTGGTAGCTAAAGGGTAAAATTTTATTTTTCAGATAACAAAAATCTGTGGTGATGGATGTACAAATCTGAATATATGAAAAAAAGTATTGAATTATATACTTTAGATGGGTGAGCTGTATTATATTTGAATTCTATCACGATAATTCAGCAACCAAAACAATATATAGATGACTGCCTATAATGAGAAACACATGTTAGTGTTAAAGCAGAAAATAAAAGGCTAGCACACGTATATCCTTATATCTAAAGAGTTCAATATTAATGAACTCTAAAGAGCCCAACAGGAAAATAGACAAAAGACTTGAATAAGCTACTTCCTAAGAGACAATAAATATAAATAAATGTTCAGTGTCTCTAGTAATCAAAGGTGTGCCTCAAGTGGTAGAACACTAGTCTTAAAAGAAAAATTTAAGGGACTGTGCCCAAGCCTTGAGTTCAAGCCTCAGTACTAGAAAAAGAAAAAAAAGAAAAGAAAGATGAGAAAAAAGGAGGGAAGGAGGATGCAAGGAAGGAAGAAAGCAAGCAAGGAAAATTGGTATACTCTAAAAAGTGATTCTGAAACAGGATTAAGAGTCAATTCACGTACACCCACAAATTCCATGACCAGGAATTTGTCCCAACAAAACATTTGTTCAATAAATATTTGTTGAGAGTCAAACATATACTAGGTGTTGCACCAGGTATTGGGATACTGAGATGTCTACAAGGACTTTTATTTCAGGGGTTTGTAACAAGGAAAAATTGAAGACAACTTAGACATTGGACTTCCAGAGATAACTTAAATAAAGCGTTTCCTCTACACAATGAAATACTCTGCAGGCGCTAAAAATAAATGTTGCAGAAGAATATTTATTTATTTGACAGGGAAACACTGATACATTATCCTGTTAAAAAATAGATTACAAAATTGCACAAGTAATCTGCATTTACAAATGAAGAATTATCTATGAATAAACAAGTGCCTGACAGAATATATCCCAATATATTAACAGTGATTATCTCTGGATGCTGGGATTAAGGGGCAAACCTCATTTCCTTCTCCCAATCAATCTGTATGGAATGTTTTCTTCATGATAAACATCCATTACATAAGTTACCTTTCTAACACAGCCCCCAAAAAGTCAACAGCTTTTATAAAAAAGAATAATAACCCTGCCATGTCACTGTGGGAGAGGTCTTTGGGGAGGGGAATGTGGAAAGCCCTGTTTTGAGGACCTGCTTTGTACAACCACCCAAGCTGTTCATCAAGAGAATGTGTGGGATACATGATTGTACTTTGTTTTACAGCAATCCCAAAGCTAGTGAGAGGTGAAGCCTGCTGGCCGCAGGCCCTGAGCTGTGCCTGCCTGTTCCTGAACCAGCAGCTCTGTCTCCTGCAGGCCAGCTCTGTGCTCCTTGCTCCTTGACACCCCTCCTGTAGCTGTGTAGGACTTGACTTGCCCGAGGAACAAGGGAGGCAAGGAAGGGGCCGCCCAGTGAGGGCCAGGCTGAGGTCATCTGTGGGCTGGACCAGCCAGGGGACTCCTCGCCTGCAGGGCGACTCTCAGGAAGCCAGAGCACATCCCGTCCCAGGGGTTCCCAGGCCCCATGCCCCAGAAGCAGTGAAGGAAACCCTCCAAAGGCCTGGGGCTGCCTCGGAAACAGCCAGCGGGAGGAAAACAGCCTGCCATCTGGGAGTGTGTCCCTAGGCTCCGGCACTACGGGCCACACCTTCCCCACCCTTTGGGTTTGCAGTGAGGATAGGGGTGAGGGGTGGAAGGCTCCGGGAGCCTCCCTGGTCTAAATTCTGGGCCTCTGTGGGACTTCTTTACCTAGGGCCTGGCCGGAAGAGGAAGGGGCCAGGCATCCCCACCCAGTTCCCAAAGGAGCCCCTTCCTCCTCCCCTCACAATGCTCCCACTGCTATTTTTAGGCTAGTCCACAGGGAGTGTCTTCACAGCCCAGCCACACTCTGAGCTCCAGGTAAAACAGCAACCCATTCATTCCGCTCCAGCTAGAACACGCCAGAAATTCCTAGACAAGCCAGTCAACTAGACAACCTCTCCCCATGCCATTAGCCTGGCTGGTTCCTCACTGTTTCCATGACAGCCCAGAGGGGATGCTTGTGTTTCCTAATGCCACAGAGAAGAGCCATCAATGCCCATCTGTGCCCCTAGGCAGCCTCGACCTGGCAGAGTCACCAGCCACATGCACTTGGCCAAGTTCTTGCTCTCTTAACCTTGGGTTTTTGCAAACTATTTTGTTAGTTGATTAATCACAGGAGGGTATGGGGGAGGCTAAACTGCCACATTCAAAAAGTCTGTGGTCTGGGATTGAAGGCACCAGCCAATGAATGAGTGCTGGTCTCGGACAAAAACAACAAAAACATCTCTATGGTTTAAGCAAAATTTGAATCCCTCAGCAGAAATGTATTCCATGCTTTTAAGCAGGTGCTAGGTTATGATCTCTAATTATTCTGCCCATTGATTACACGTCTTGACTTGTATTGTCCATTGAAAATGGTGTCCTGTTTGGTGGTTAGCTTCCTGGGCTAGCCACCAAGAAGTGGTAGAAAACTGAACTGTAATAATAGAACAAACTCACAATGGAAAACCACTAATGTGTAAATGCTGGCTTTTCAGACAGTTTGGGTAGAATACATTGTCAAGCAATGAAAGACAGAGAATAAAGGTGAAGAAAAAGAAGCTGGCTCCCAGGATGGATCCACAAGAAGACTGTGAACCTCACTGGAAACAAAAGGACTACAGACAGAAGCCACACCTTCACCTCACAAGAGAGCCCAAGGCCATAAACTGGTAGTCAGCAGAGCTGACAAAGCATACACAGCTGGACATTAGTAGCTCACGTCTGTGATACCAGCTACTCGAGAGGCTGAAATCTGCAGGGTCACACTTTAAAGCCTATCTGTGTAGAAAAATCTATGAGACTCCTTCTACAAAATAACCGGAGGAGAGGGAGAACGCTAGGCCAGAGGTCTAACTCAAGGAGAGGCCCTGAGTTCAAAGCTAGTACCAGCAAAAAGAGTATGCCTGTTCATTTTTATATGTGAAGTCTAAGAAGACACCTGCATGCAGAGCAGCTGAGCAGAAAATCCAGAGAGATGAAGGTGCTAACTCGGAGAGATGCTGGGAAAGGGGCCATTCTGGTGGCGAACAGACAGGAAAGGTGGGGGGGAGGTGTGATGAGGATCCCTTCCAGAGTCAACTCTATAAACATATCTACATGCTTGTGGTGGGTACTGTCCAGGTACAGCTTTTTCATTTAACCCCATTCCTGTTTCAGTGTGAAGTATGTATCCACTTACTTAGTTTTGCTTGTTCTAGAGTCCTGAAGGTTCCAAAACCTGCCTTTCCTGTCCCTCTGAAACTCCACATAGAATTGCTTCCAGGGGCCAGGTCCACGTCTGTACCTGGTACAGTTACACGATGAACCTGGACCAGTTCCTGCTCTAGATCAGAAATGGGAAGTAAATACAGTAAATACCAGGCAAAAACCTTCTAAATCTTACTCTGAGGCAAGGTGTTCAGTGAGAAGAAACCTCAAGCCCGGGGAAGAGAACCACAGCAGTTCTCCTTAGATTTGCTTTCCCTGGGGATGCCTCTGTCAGCATAGGAATAGGGTGTTATCATGACCTTGATGTGAACCTATAGACTGCTTAACCAACTCACTGCAGAGCTATCTGCAGAGCTGTAGGGCAAATGAAAAAGCTCTGAGCCAAAAGTCAGCTGATCGGAGGTCTACTTCTGGCTCTGACCCACACTCACCCTCAGACCCCAACCAGGTCACTTCCCCTTTCTGATCCTGCTTCCTCATCTTGCTTCTAGGCTAGAAGGGGGAGTTGAACTGTGCAACCCCAATTCAATTTTACGGCACTTCCTAAGCACATATGAGCCAGGCTAGAGCAGACATGTAAGGCCTGACCCCTACTTGCTCCCAAGGAACTCACAGGCTTGCAGGGAAGGGGTGCCTGCCTGCCACAGCAAGCTAAGGATGAAAGAAATCCTCAAAAGCAGCAGTTTCAGGTGCACGGCTAAGAGTGTCTGAAAGAGGTGGTAGCCTCAAAAGCTACAGATACATTTAGCAGGGATGGTATAGAAGAGCAGGAAGAACCCTGAATGGACAGGAAGACTTTGGGGAAAGGTGAACTTGCCCCCCTTGGCCAAGCTTCTGGGGCAAAGCAGGGTGACCATGTGCCAGGACAGCCAGGAGAGCCACACAGAAACCTGGACAGGCCTCCTAGCAGGACAACTCCTAGCCTGCCCAGGCTATGTGACTGCCCAGTTTCTTGGCTCCTCACTGGGGATGGTCTATGGTTACAAGAGAACAACACTGTAGAGCGGAATAAATGAAGGCAGATAGTTTGGAACTGGGCTGCCCATGCCACTGTGTAACTTAGGGCTAGTTTCTTAACTTCTCTAAGACAAGGCATCATCTTCATCTACAAACTGGGCATAGCAGGAGTCAGTCTGTTACAGGATCACAAGCCCAACAGGGTATAGTGAGGATTAAAAAAGACAATGGGAGTCCAAAGCTTGGCACTGGGCCTGGCTCACAGTAAGAGCACTCTTCGGATTACCTAGTGTTTTCATTCTACCTTCAACCAAGGATCTGGGGATGGTAAAGGATGGAGGTAAGCCTCTTCAGAGACAAGTTTGGGGAAATAGAAGGACAAGACAGGACAGAGGGCAAAGTTGTTCTTTGTTCCTTGAACTTAGAAGAAGAAGAAAAAAAATGAATAGCCAAATGACTGAACCCTAAAAGGAAGACAGCAAGGAAAGCAGTCTGCCCTCAGCCTAATTAGTAACAAGGGAAGTTCCAGGACAGCTGGTAGCCACCAGGAAAAGGTTGAGCTTTTTAGAGACAAGAGTTTGCTTGGGTGGAGTGAGGTGAGATGGGGCCCTAACATCCAATCCATCTGATTCCTGAACACAAAGAGCCAAGATCTTAAATTAGCCAGTTGGCAAAATCTGGGCCCAAATCCAGGTAGAGGGAATCAGCGGGCACAGGATCCCTTCTGCCCTTGGCTGGGCTCGGGATGAATGCCCAGACAGTGGGCCTGTCTCTGGCCACATTCCAATGCTTCCTAGCTTGTGTCTGCTGATCCCCTTGAATGCTGAACTAAAAAAAAGGGGAGGGGCAGGCCCCACCCATTCCAGTATACTCCTCCCCACCCCATACACTTCCAGTCTGTCTTCTCATCAAGTTTTTATCAGCCTTGTGAGAAGAGATTGACCTGTTATGTTTGGGTCACCCTGGAGGGAAGCTAATTCTCCACTAAGAAGAGAATAAGCATCTCATTTTATTTGTCCTACTCATACCCCTGGACAGCTAGAAGGGCCACGATTTGAGTCACACGGATACCTGACTCCCACATCTTCCTGAAGAAGATAAGTCATTCGATTTCTTTTCCCTCCACCTCCCCCAGACCAACCTATGCATTTAGAAAGAGCAATGAATTAGGCTAGAAGAAAAGCTGGAAGACTGGTTCTGTCTCTGGCCAGCTGAGTGAACCAAGAGAAGTCATCTAACTTCTCTGAGCCTTGATCTCTTTTCTTCCAGAAGGCCAGCTTCCAGTTGACTTAGAGGAAATCAAGGCCGGGGACCTCCAGCCTCCCCCCGGCCTGCTATCTATCTCCAAAGCCCAAGCTCATTGTGGGGTTCTCAGTATGCCACCTCCCCACCTGGTAAAACTGCCTGCATTTCTTTGTAAGACCCTCTTGGTGCCTTAGGGTCATGTGTGACAGATGAGGTGGCAAAATTTAGAGGGAAGGGGAAATCAAAATACAGAATAAATAAATGCCACTATTTACAAAAAGGTCCATATAGTCTAGTCCCAACTCAGAAAGGACCAAAGACCCAGGGATGAAAATGTGCAGGAGAGATGTGGGTTTCCAAGGGCGCAGAGTCTGAGATGTAAGAAAACATGAACAGGGAGCAGAGGGTGTGTGAGGAACTAAAAGGGTCACTTTGTATTCAAATCACACAGATGGCCTTTTCAACAATAAATGTCTATCCTCCCAGCTCCTGGGCCTGAGACACCACACCAAGACAATTGGCCCATCGGGAAAGAGGCCATTGTGTGCTTCTTAGCGTGATTTATGGAGCAGGGAGGGGCACTGGCCATGTTTCCCGTGATTATGACTCTCACATGCAGTTTTGATAGCCTGTTCATCACCTTGAACAGCTGGGGTGGACCAGGATGCTGAAGAGCAGTGGTCACCAGGTCGTATTTCATCTTCTTGAACCCATGGAGCCAAATTAATTGTTGCATCGATTCGTGAAGCAGAGCAGCAATGGCGCTGTGGCTCACCACAGTGGCTGAGCAGGCCAGCCCAGGGCCCACTTGGAGTGCAGGCCCACTTCCCAATCTGGTAGTGGGCCTGCGACCTTGCTGGCAGTGTCTGTTCCAGCCAGCAGCTTGTCAGGACAAGCTTGGAGGAGACATCCCCAGGGCTGAGTGTTATAGTCACATTCCCTATTGCCCTGTGGCTGGAGCTTTTGTCCTATCTGCAGGACAGAAGAGAGACAAAGCTTGCTGCTTTCCCAGACAAGTGATTTTCCTGCGCTGCATACTGCCCTTAAAGTCACTGTGTAAGAGAATCAAGTGAAATCAAAGTACAGCTTGCTGTCTAGGCATACCTGCTCTCTCAGCCACTCCAATTTTTTCTCCAGGCTGGGTCCTGGCAGGCAGTGAGGCGAGGCTAGGTGTCACTGGGCTTCTTGCCCAAGCCAGGTAGCATCTCTTTCCTGGCAGGCTGGAGCCCTGGCCTGATCACCAGCAGGTCCACTCCATCTATATGTCCTGCTAATCTGAGCTTTCCTCCACTGGGATATATGTTAACTAAGAGGCATACTCTCCTCTAGGCCATCCTTTTTGGGGTTCAGGTGACCCCAACAACTAAATGGACACATTCCTAACAGCCTTCTGTAAGGACACCGAGAACTTACACAACACATAGACTGTCAGAGTTAGCAGGCTTCTCTGGCAACACTCTCTCTCCTGCTTCTTCTTTCTGATTCCTTCCTGGTCCTACAAGGCCGCAAACCATGTTCCCAGGGCTGGCCTGTGCTTCTCTTCTTCTGGGTCTTGGCACTTAGGAAAGTGTTGTGGGATCTGCTTGGTTCTGAGCAGGGGCCGTGGAGGGTGGTGAGCAGGTTGACTTCTCACTGCAGTCCCTTGAGAGAGCCTCCTGTGGCCTGGTGGCGCAATTAGTGTCACAAGCAAACAGATGCAGGCTCCACAGCACTGGGGCCCAGCTTGCTTATCCTCAGCACAGGATAGGGATGCAGAGCCTGCAACCCCGAAAAGACCTGAGGGCTGAGAACCTTCCCACTTTAGCCAGGCTGAGCCTCGTGGCTCCCAGAATTCAACCAGAAGGGAGGCTATGAGAAAAAGGCTCCAACCCTCTCTCATGTCGCAAAGCAAGACTCAGTGGAGGATGGGGATGGGAGAAAAGGAGAATCATGGCTTCTTATCCTGGAGTCCGGTGCTCTAACCACCACTCCAGTCACACACCAAGATAATAACTATCACTCCTCACCTGGAGGACTTAAGGAAGCCCCTAACTGATCTCACATACCCTTGGGCCGCTCCCATTGGCAAAACGACCTTGTGGACATGTATCTGAGACTCTGTGACTTCCTTCCTCAAAAGCCTTCCATAGCTGCCACTGCATCTAGACTAAAATCAATCAAACAGACATTCTCTAAGGTCTGCACCTGGTTGACCCTCCCCACAGAACTGGCCTCTTTCTGTGAATCCAGAAAACCATACTCCTTCCCAGCTTGGAAAGCCTTTGTGCACTGTTGAAAGTATCTGGACAGCTCTCTCCTGAGTCCTTAGCTAGCTAGCTGCCTTCTGGCACACAGACTTCAGTCGAGACTGCACCCCACATGTAGCATTGTAGACATGGCTCCACTGAAGGCATCTGTGATGCCTCTCCCAGGGTGAGGTCTCCTGTGCACTGGTGGTGATTGATTGATTTACTGATCTCCCTCTGCTGGAATCCTCGTGGGGGTAAAAGCCACGTTCATTTGGTTTTCCATAACATCCCCAGCTCTTAGTGCAGTGACTGGTGCAAAGGTGGCATCCTCGATGTCCACAGCATACATGAGGGGACGTGTCCAGATGAAATGAGATGTCTTCTGGCAGCAGCAGGCCGTGGTGTTGCCCTCTATCAGAGTAACCTCTTCTGCTGTCCCTGCGGCAGGAACCCCAGTGCCACGCATCCTCTCTCTCCTGGGAGGAAACGCACTTCTGAGTCTTCTCCATTGGGCCTTGCCTGCTGCCATAGGCCTCTCACACCACTGCTCCTCCCGCTGCCAGTCACACACCCTCAGCCCACTCCCTTCGGGCCACCCTAGGCCCACCATCTTGGTCCTCCATTTAGGGTCCAGTTGCGGTGAGGTTACTGTGTGGTAGGGGATGCCCCAGAAATGGTTAAGTTGCCAGAAGCAGAGTCCTGCCCTTGGGATTGCTCAGCCAATCAGAGTCTGTCCTGATGAGGTAAAGCTTCTATCCTGGGTAGCATTGGTGGAGTTGACTGGCCCCATCTCCTGCTGGAGAGAGCTGTAAGGGTGGAGTTTCTGTGGAACCAGACAGAACTGGAATTAGCTCACTGCTCAGGCTGGACTGCCTGACTCCATCCATGATCTGCCTCCGTTCCTTTCTAAAGTATTCAGACAGTTCCTGGCATCTCAAAGGCCTATTTCTAGCTGCCCCAGAGGAAGTGACAAGGTGGCATACATGCCAACATCACATTTGGAAATTATACAGCCAGAAGAGGCCCCAAGAGGCCTCAGTTTCCCTGCCTGGGCCCCGGAACCCATCAGGAAGCTACCAGGGAAATGATAAGGAGTAGTCGTCACTGGAATTCAGAGCATCACATCCAACTCAGTAAAGGACGCCTGATGAGTCTTCCTCCCCAGTCGTCATTGACAGATAGCGAGGGCAGTGGTAGCAGGCAGTCATGGTCTTCTTGTATGTCCCTTAGCCAAGCACATGGCCAGGTTAGACCTTACAGGAGCTCGGCTAGTCCACCCATTCTGCTGACACAACACTGTCACACACTACCTGGCTTGCCTTAGATGATATTGCTGCGGGGTTATTTCGAACAGTTACCACATTTGTCTCTGCCACTAGACTGTCATCTCCCAAGAAAAGAGTGCGATAGATACTTCTACACATTCTCACTATAGAGCCCAAGGTGGGGCCCCAAGGCCTACCTAAAGATCAGGCCAATCCCAAACCTATGTCCCCCGCTTTTTCACTCTCAGCCCTTAGAGGGCTGAAACAAGCCTACTCTGCTCAGAAGGTTCTAGATCCCAGCCGGGCACCATGTACATGAGATATCCAGTAGAAGACCCACTGTGTGGACTACAGATGGGCAGCCAGGACCCCTGGACAACTATCAGACCTTCAGGCCTGGCTTCTACTGCTTAGATCACCACCTCAGAATCCTATCATCTCTCTAATTAGAAATCCAGAAGGACAGGGATCTTTCCCCATCCGTCTCTGTGACCCCCAAAGACCCCTAGCAATGTTGAATGTGTTCATTAGGTGTATTTGATTGAACAATCAAAATCAATATGCCTGTCTCACCCCACCAGCTAGGAGCATGGCTGGTCACGACCAGGACTGAGCTGATGTAATGAGCAGCATCACAGCAGTGCCGAGCGTTTAGTGCCAAATGTGGGCTGTTATCCAGGCAGAAGAAAGGTGGATGCCTTCCAAGGACTGATAATGAGGTGAGATGGGCAGAGTTCAGCAGAGGAGGTGGGTCATATGTTGCTACGGTACAAGAGAGCCTTGAGGCTCACCCAGAATCCTTGTGAGCCTCCCCACCAATGGTGGAGAGCAAAGAGTAAGCAGGAGGAAGGCAACAGAGCAGAAGTGCAAGCCGGGTCCATCTTCACCAAGTCTTTCTTGCCTCAGCTGAGGCCCTGCATTGCCAGGCCCAGGCCATACACACCTCAGGCACAGGCCAGAAAGCCTGGGCCTGCTCCATGACACCCCTTTGAGGAAAGCAGCTCTGGCCAAGGCACAGGTGCCACAGGAAGCAAGTTATATAGAAAACTTCGGGGCACCATTCCCTGAATAATAATGGTTGGCCCCAAAGCCTCAGCTCACAGGACCAACACAAAACGTGAAGAACTGGAAAGAACAGCTGACCAATGTGCAGACGGGACCACTAAGGCCAGGGCAGGAAATGGGTAGCAAAGGTTACATTTGGGTGTGACACACAGGCCTCTGCCCTCTTCTCTGAAATTGATCTTCCCACTATCTCCTCCTCCATCCTTTCCCAACGAGGCAGGCAGATTGCATTGATCAGTTGGTGAGTTTGCAAAGAAGAGCTTTGCCACACTTGAGGACGGTTGAACAATTGCTCCTATTTCAAGGGATCAACAACACTGACAAATGGAGCAGGGGAAGCATAGGAGTTTGGGGTTTGCCTTTGCAATCCCTTCCCAGCAGAGCCCTTTGAATAGGGAAGGTGCTTCGGCAACCATTTACATAGAGAACTCAGGAAGGGGAAGGGGACTCTGCTCAGGCAAGACTCAAGCCATTAGTTATGGAAGACTTCCTAGCCAGGGCAGTGGCTCATACCTATCATCCCAGCTACTCAGGAGGCTGAGATCTGAGGGTCATGGTTCAAAGCCAGCTCGGGTACTAAAGTCCATGAGACTCTTATCTTCAATTAACCACTGGAAAACCAGAAGTGGCACTGTGGCTCAAGGGGTAGGGCAGTAGCCTTGAGCTGAAGAGCTCAGGGACAGCACTCAGACCCAGAGTTCAAGCCTCCAGGACTTTCCAGCCTGTTATGTGAGAGCCAGTCTCTGAGCCCTGCTTGGCCTTGACTTTCCCTCTCCTGGAGGACTGGGAGCTGTGGACTAGCCCTTGAGAAGGAGGTTCACAGTCTGAGTACAAGTAGGTAACAAGATGGGTGGGGGGGGAGATGGGAAGGAAGCCTCGTAAATCTATGAAAGCTTTCCAGGAGACAATTGTATTTAATGGAACTTCTCTGCGGAAGCAATGTGTAAGTGACTAGAGGAAATCAAGGGTGTGGAAGGGGTGGAGGCGGGGAGGGCACAACAGCAAGGCTCCCCAGGGGCCTGCCTCACCAGGAGGGTAGATCCAAGCAGGTGGAGGAGTCTGAGCGGGACCTGAGTTTCAGGTCCCTGAGGCCGCTGTGAGGCTTTCTCAGTTAGCAGACCCTCCTTCACCTTCTCTCGCCCTGCACATGACCACATGAATGTCCGTGCTGGGCCCTTCCAGGGTCAGCTGCCCCAAGCCTATCTGAGACGCAGCCGCCTCCAGTCACTCACAATGAATGCTCTCCAAGGCATTAGGGAGCTGTGGCTGACCTACGCCAGCACCAGCAAATTCTCAAGTTGAAGCACAAAGAATTCCTCCTGCCAAAACAGAGCAAGTGAGCCCATAGACAAGAAAAGCGAGGGGCCCAAATTCTGACCTTCAGTATCCCAGCAGCAGCCCCAGTGAAGGGTCAACCCCAATCCCTGGAGCAAGGCAGCCTATAGCCTTGGGGACCAGCCAATTCTGCCTGGGAGCAGGGCTACATCACCCAGCTCTGGTTAGGAGAGCACCTACAACGTGCTATGCATTGCATAGGTGATCTCTCCTTTAATCCTTACAACAACCCAGGAAGAATCTGTTCCCACGTGACTGACCGGGATCTCAAAGCACAAAGCAGCAGAGTGACTTGTCCAGGCTTACACTGCCAGCCAGCTGTGGAGTTTGAGTGCCTCCTCTCATTCTTGCCCACTGCTAGTGTGAAGATAACTTCCAAAGTCTAGGGTGATATAATTCTCAGATTTTCAACTTCTTTGCTAAAAGCTCGGGATCTGCTGTCCATCTCTGGTAGGAGAGGCTCTCAGCCACCTCTTTCCCCACCTCCTGCCCACCGCCCATCATACTAAGCCTGGGGTGTGAGGCATGGCAGCCTCAATGCCTGGAGAGTCCACAAAACCAACAGGTTTCCCATAGCAGCCCCTCTCATTTACCCGTTCCTTCAGATCCACCACAACCATCACCTTGGCAACTTTTCCAGCCAACCAAGCTGAGTCCACATGGCCAACACTTAGCAAGAAAAGGGACCATTTGTGAGCAACTCACAAGTCAGAACATATCACTCTGCCGGTGGCTCATATCGTCAAAGGAGAAGGCTGTGGCCCCACTTCCATCCCATCATCCTCTGTCACAGACATGAGGCTGTGGCAGCTCAAATCAGTCCCCACTGGCCATCTCTGATCTTCTTGCTGTTCCATATGGCCAGTTCCCAGTTTCCAGCAGTCCAGACTCAGCTCTACTCAACTCTGGACTGCATTGAACCATGCCAGGTTCTGCTGCAAACATGCCCTCAGTTATGTCTGCTTTGAGCCATTGTTAAAAACATTGTTCTGCCCCAGGACATGGCAGAGGGGCCACTTTCCAGGCCAAAGCAGGGAGGTCTGGCCAAATTGAACCTTGCACAGGCCAACCAGAGAACAGAACTCAGAACTGATGGGTCCCACAGAAAAACCCAGAAGAGCAGCCTTCGAGCATAGACAGCAAGCTAAAGCTCACTGCCCAGAGCCAAGTTCAGCTCACAGGCTCGTGGGCCAGGCTAGCTTAGGGGAAGGAAGCAAGGTAGTGGAGCTGCAGCTGCTGGGCTGGAGAGGCCCTTACCTTCCTCTCCGGTGGTGAGGCAGCCAGCTGTTGCTGCTTGGCAATGTTCTCCGACAGGCACCAACACACTCTCTTCTTCTGCTCCTGCGAGTGCGCCTCCAATGTGAATAAGCACTCTGCCTTCTGACGTGAGCAAAGACAAAGAGAAAGGGATGACCGCTCAGGACTGCTGCCTGGCTCACGGGGCTCTCAGCCCCAGTCTATCTCTGGACTCTGGAGGGCGAGGCTGAAGCGGGGAGGAGAGCAGCCTCTAACATCTACAAATGCACTCCAGTCCCTGGTGACATGTGGGCAGCTGGAGGGGCAGGGAAGCAGGGCCAGGGGCAAGCTGGAAAGCCATGGACCCATGGGTTGGGGGAGGGAGGCAATGTATCCCACAACAGTGGAGGTCTGTGGAAAGCTGTAGGACAGAGATGGTGAGGTCACCCATGGGCAGTCAGCACAAGCCCAGCTGGGGAGCAGGTGGCGAGTCCAGAGCGCTAAGGCCTCGAGCTGATGATCTGTAGAGCCAGGACCTCCTGCCACCCCCACTTAACCCCAGGCTCCCTCATAGCACACCCTCTGGCCCAAGGCCAAGGTTTGAAGGCTACTCAAATGCCTAGGAGGACAGGTGCCATTCTGCAGCCCCCACCCCCATCCCACTGTCTGGTACATGGGCTGGAGCTCATGATGGCTGTCCATCATGGCAGCAATGTTGGCACACTGTCATTTAAATCCCATCAGCTAGACTGTAAACTTGTAAGGGACCCTGATCATCTGGACCTAGCCCAGTGCAAGGCAAGTTCAGGCCAGCTATGGTATAGGCTCTTGAAGCAAGTCAGGTCAGGCAGGGGCTGGGGCCAGGAACCCAAGGTTCTACCCACCACAGGCCACTGGAAAGGGGGAGGGTGGGGAGGATGAGGACCTTTTTGTGCTTCGGTTGGAAGTTGATCCTAATCCCACGGGACTATGATTAGGTACACTCAGCCTGAGCATGAAGAATATGAGCAGGGTGGAATGAGACTTAAAGCAGACAAAAAGATTGTTTCTAAAGCCATGCTTCCTTGTTTTGCCATTGGACAGGCCTGGCTTAATTCCCAGCTTGGCCACTTCCTAGCTGTCAAGCTCAAGTCAGGAGCTTTCTGACAAAAGGGTCATCACCCCCATCCCAGAGCCATCAGGAATCTCTGGCCTCACCACACAGTAGCTATTGCTACTTTCCAGTAATTAATTTGGCTTGTGTTTATTGGCTGGGAGGTAAAGAGGTAAATCAGATAGACTAAGCCCTTGCCCTTGGGATGGGGACAGAAACATAAAGAAACATTACAATTCCAACCGGGAAAATACCACAAAGGGCTTAAGTGGGGAGGCTGTCCAAGAACTGGAGGTGCTCAGAGAAGGCCTCTAATAAAGGCTAACTCCTGAGCTATGACCTAAACAATAAGATAAGAAATAGTTAACAAGGAAAGTGCTTGGGAGAAGTTGCGGTGGCCAGAAAGGATAATAGACACAAAGGCACTGTGCTAGAGTTACCTAACAGCTTAATTGGACTTTTTCTACCCTGCCTCAAATCTAACCCTCAGGGACGGCACTCTTCAGTGCAGAGCTACCTCCCAGGCTGTGTCTCCAGGGTGCTAGCCACCCCTTCCTGCAGAAAAGTACTCAGAAGCTATCTTCCTAAATGCATGGAAGAGAAGGAAGAGAGCCAGTTTCCCAAACTCTTATGCCTACTGCTGGAAGAAAGAAGGGCACACCCAAAAGGCTTTGGGGAAGAAAGCCCAGTGGGGCTGGTGCAGGCTGAGCACATGCCTTCTGCTTCCTATCTCAGGATGTCCCTTGAGGCCTGGGTTTGTGTCCCTTCCAGCTTGGAATGTCATCATCATAACATGTTCAAGTCCCTTCACCCCCCTCAGCTTCAAGGTCCTCTTCTCTTTCAGTTCAGAAGCAGGTGTTCCACCTTAATAACGATTCCTTTCATCTAATTATGCAATTTTCAGAAGCATTTTTCCATCCACGATCTCATTTTGATCTTGGTGGTATCATGAGGAAAGTAGAATGTAAATTGTTTGGAAATTTTTAAAATTGTTTTGAGGATAAAACCCAGGGCCCGGTACATACTAGGCAAGTGTTCTACCACTGAGTTCTAACTCCAGTCATTTTTTTTTTTTTGAGAGAGAGGGTCTCACTATATATTCTCCACTATCCTGGAACTCTCAATCGTCCTGCCTCCACCTCCTAGGGGCTGGGATTATAAGTGTGCACCACTATGCCCAGTTAGCATGGGTTGTTATTCTACTTGATGGAAGGGAAGAGAGACGTTAGAGGCTGAAGGCCTCTTTAAGCCTAATGGCCAATGAGCCACTAAGGGAAGACTCAAAGCCAAGAACTCCTGGACTCCTGGCTGGCAGGACTCCTCTCTTACAGGCCAGGAGGCAACCACAGTGCCAAGCCATTACAGTAAAATGGAAGTAGGCATGGAAATCTCCAAGCCTTGAGTTCATTGCCAACTCCCCCTCTTTCCCTCCCCCTTTTCCTCTTCTGTGCTGGTCCTGGGGCTTGAACACAGGGCCTGGGCACTGCCCCTGATAGTCTTTTTCTCAAGGCTAGCACTCTAGCACTTGAGCCACTGTGCCACTTATGGATTTTCCTGAGTAGTTTACTGGAGATGAGAATCTTCAAGGACTTTCCTGCTGAGATGGCTTCGAACTTTGATCTCAGTTTCTGAGTAGCTAGGCTTACCAGTGTGAGCCACCACCACTGAAAGCTTTTTGAGCAAGCATTTACTGCTGTGAGCCAATATTTTCTCCTTATAACACTGCAAGAAAGCTTCCCTAGGCTGGGAGGGCCTCTCAGGGTGACAGGGCTATGTTTCCTGATGCTGACACAGCCCCTCCAAAGGCCTGGGCCCACAGTGGTGGACACTTTACTGCAGTGCCTTGATATTTCATCCGACCTTACAAGGGAGATGTTATAAACATTCTGACTTGCTGACACCCTTAGGGACTACCCCTTGGGCAAGCACTCTACCCCCTGAGGCTCACTCTCCAGCGCAAGCACCACCCTTTGGAAAAACCCAGTTGCCACTCCTGGGATGGCAATCAGATTTTTTTTTTTTTGCCATGTTAAATAGACTGCAGCCCAATGCCGAGAGTCTGGCCTATTGGTAGAGTGCTTGCCTAGCATACACCAAGACCTGGATTCAATTCCTCGGTACCACATACATAGAAAAAGCTGGAAGTGGTGCTGCGGTAGAGTTCTAGCCTTGAGAAAAGCCCAAGGACAGTTCTCAGGCCCTGAGTTCAACCCCATGACTGGCAAAAAAGAAATAAATACATAGACTTCAGCTTAAGGATTTATCCCAGGTTCTCCTTCAGAGTCTCCTTCGGAAAGCCCAGAGGTATTTACATAGCTTGTCTCAGCAGAGGACTGGATTTTGGGGGTTTGGGGCTTAAACTGAATGCTAGAGGATCCAGAAAGCCTCATAGGCACCCTCTAAAACCAAGCCTGGATTGGGGTTTGGAGGTCTTGAATAGGAGTATATTTTGGGAGTATTAACTTAGGAGAAACGGCCAGGAAAGCATTGAGCCAGCTCCCTCCAGAAAAGCTGGACTCCCAGGTCCCCAATCTGTCTAAATTGGGAACTCAGCAGCTCCCCCAAATCCAGTGTATGTTTCAAGCCATCCAACTTGATTTTAACACCAACTTGTGCTATGACCTAGCATTGACACTGTAAGAATGTCTTGAAAGCACCCCTTCCTAACTCACTCACAGTCAATGCCTTCTGACTAGGTAGTGGTGGGCTAAGCAGAGACCTCTTGACTTCACAAGCCTCGAGTCAGCACTGGCCCAGGATCCCTGCACCTAAATACAGTCATCTGCAAATCCAATCAGTCTCCCAGCTTCTCTTAGTCTCTTTCAGACCCCATCTTGCCTAACTTCATTGCTCCTACATGTTTTTTTTCAAAATCCAAACTTCTTTTTCATCTGTGACTGAAGTTTACTCATTGGCCAACACAAGCATGTTCTCATTTAATTCGGTTTTTTTTCCCTAGTAGACAGGCAGGGAGGGAAGGCACAGCTGTACCATTCTGCAAATGAGAAACCCAAAGCTCAGAAGGGTCGAGGCAGAAGGAAATTGTCGCCTGCTTCCTTCAGGACCTGTGGCCTGATATACGTGGGAAACTGTATGCATATGTTACAAGGACATTTTCCCTAACTTTCCTCTAATGGGAGGGAATAAATATGAAGAGCCCTTCCTCCTGCAATGAAACTGAGAGTAGCTGCCACTTTCTGAGCACTCGGTGAGCCAGGCTCTGTGCTAAGTGTTCCAGATATAGTGTCTCAGTTAATCCTGCAAGGTAGGCCTTACTGCCGGATGTCACCAAAATCACTTGCCCCCAAGATCACTCAGGTAATGGCAAGATCAAGATTCAAAGCCAGGTCCTCTTAACTCCAAAGTGCAGACTCTGAAATGAACAGAACCAGCCTCAGGTTCCAGGTGAGGGAAAAGATGGTCCTGAACAAGCTACCTGTGCCCCAATGCCCCAGTGCTCTGAAGTCAGTCACAGGCATCTGTCCCATGGACTCACAGGGGACTGAGTGATACCTGCCCAGGGGCCTAAGGATGAGGACCCAGAGGTAGGAGCTGGCAGTAGGGAACAATCAGAGTGACAGTCCCAGGCTATTAGGGCTTTCTCAACATAGAGTAGAAACCCTTTCTAAACCCTGACTCTTCCCTTGGTTTCTTCTTGAGGTGCAACCCAGATGTCAAGCAATGAAGAAAAATTAGCTGGTGAAAATTCCAATGAAGATGTTGGTTTGGGGTGCTCCCTGGAACCCAAGGCCACCCATGTCAATAATACCCCTCGCTAAGAGCAAGCAGGCAGCTTGTCTTGCCTGCATTACAGATTTGTCTCTCATAAATTGCAGCCCATTAAGAGAAGAGAGAAGCTTCTAAATGTCTGCGAGCTTCCATCTCCCAGCCCCTCAGGGTCAGATCACCTGGCACTTTACTGAAATAAGAGGCCCCCAAATCAATATCCCTTCCCTTTAGAGAGCTGGGAAGCTTCAGATTCACTGTAGAAGTGCTTTTCTCTGGGAAAAACAAAACCCAGCCTGGAAGGAAACTCTCTTGGCATTAAGGGACCTCACTCCAATGACTTCCGGAGAGAAGGGAGTCAGAAGGATTGTGGAAGGGAGCCTGTTCCAGTTCATGTTCTGTCTCTAGTGCTAAAGAGATTCTACCAGCCGCTCCTTGTGTTCCATGTGGACGGGGCAGGAGGAGGATATGTAGTGTCCTCCACTCTATATTTTGCTGTCAAGCAAGTTCCCAGCTCAGCCCTGACCATGTCTACTGCTTCTCTATGCTCCCCTGGAAGCCAACATCTCAGCACCTGTCTTCTTCTAGGGGTTGGTTCCAAATACTCTCCCCTTTCCCAAAGCTGACACCTCTTGGTCAGGATCTGGTGAAAGGATTTTCTATCACCAACATGATTTTCTCCTCCTGATCAGCCCTCCAGGACGGGCTATGTAAACTCCCTAGTGGTGTTGATACCCTCAGGACTGCTAGAAGAGGCCAGTTTCAGTGCAGGTGGGGACAGGAATGGATTTCATGAATCCTTACTTGGGATAGACATTAATTGCCCTTTCTATCCATTCATAGACTCAAGATTGGGAATAGAAAATTCACAGAAGAATAAAAAGAATTCATGTGGCTTGGTGGCAAATCTTTTTTTTTCACTAACAGCTTCTTCAATTAAAAAAATAAAAACCCACCACATATTTTATTTACCAAATCATATCCAAGCAATGAGCTGTTTGCTCCCCAAATCCTGTCTTAGCTTCTGACCAGACTGAGCTAACCAGGAATATTAATCGTGAGAGTACCATTCCAAATGCAGACACTGGCTGTTTGCTTTAGCCTGTGTTGTCTGGCCCAGGTAAAGGTATAATTATCTAGGAGGCCTTTGAAGCACTGACAAGACCTGTAGGAGGGGGTAGTGGGTGGTACTTCCTGGAAAAAGAGGACTAAAGAGGCCAGCGAGGGAGGCAGAACAATCTCTAGAGGAAAAGATGTTAAATAAATAAACAGGATGATGCACAGCTGTCAGGCCACGCCCTCATCCTAAGTCCCGCTTTGCAGGTGCTAGGGTGGGGTTGGGGGACTCTCAGAGGCCATGGCAGGGCCATCTACTGCTCTTTCATGCAGAGTAAGACAGGGTGGATAGGGACCCGTACACAGCCTACAAAGAAAGAAACTGCCCTCCTGGCTGAGCCCTGAGCCACAGCAGATGCTCTGCAGAGGCTGATGTCAGAATCTGGTCTAGAATCTGGCCCCACATCTTCCCTCTAGCACTAAGTCTCTCCTCCAGTTCAGAAACAGGGACTCACCTCTGCCAGATACAGCACACAGAATTTCAAGTCTTCTGGAGAACCTTTGAGGGAACAAAGGGAAGAATTAAGAGTTGACTAAAATATCTCAGGGCTTTGCTGGGCACCACAGTGGTCTCACTGTGCGGGCAGAAATGACAGGTGCAGGGGACAGGGCTGTTACTGGAACAGAGCCCACAAACTCACTAACCAGGAGAAGGCACGATTGGAAGACATTCACCATGGTTCTTTTTGACCTAAGGAATGGAGGAAATATATGCTCAAGAGAGGCAACCAGGAGCCTCCTCTGGCATCAGACTAGGAGCTGCTTCCCCTCTGCACATCCCTACAATGAAGGCAGAGATGCAGCTCATCTCTGACGTGGCCTTAAACATTCCAGTGCCTTCACCATTTTGAAACTCAGTAAGAAGCCATGTGGCAGCTCGAGGGTCTAAGAGATGACCAGGCTTTTGGGAAAACCTAGTGGAGGCTCTCCTGAAGGAGGACCTTTCCTGGCTGGAGCTCCAGGGAGCAAGGAAGGATACTCTGGCTATTCCTTTAGAACCTAGAAGGATCTCCAGTGGAGCACTTGTCTGACCCAGGCCTGGCATGGTTGCAAACTCACAGCACCTCAAGCAATCGACCTCTCTAGGCAGGCTGACTTCCAGCTCTGCAAATGGGGACTGAATTCAAGGCCTGAACTCAGGGCCTGGCATTGCAGGGCAAGCACTACCATTTGAGCCATGCCTCCAATCATTTTACTTTTTAAAAATTTGTCTTTGAGATGGGGTCTCAAGCTTTATCCTGTGTTAGGCTTTAACTACAATCCTCCCATCTCTAACTCCCAAGTAGCTGGGATTGTAGGTGTGATATATCGTGTCTGGCGTAGGTATCTTTTTTTCCTCTTTTTTCTTTTGTGTATGTGCTTGTTACTGAGGCTTGTAATCCAGGCCTGAATACTGTCCCTGAGCATTTTCCCCCTCAAACCTGGTATTCTCTGTGGCTCTGCTATGGCTCTATATCTAGCTTTTTAAATTGGAGATAAGAATCTCATGGACATTCTTCCCTGGGCTGGCTTTGAACTATGATCCTCAGATCTCAGCCTCCTGAATAGCTAGCATTACAAGTGTAAGCCCCTGGCACTGGTTGAGGCTGTCATTTTGAGGGAAGTAACCATGTAGCATGTGTAACAGCCAACACTTGAAGTACTACAGAATGGTGAAGTTCAGGTGATGCTACATGTATCAGCTCAAGAGAGGAGCATAGCACTCTCCTTGATAGAGCACCGATCTGAGGGTCAGATGGATGAAGCAATTTGCCCAGAGGAGGGCCTAGATTTCCATCTGGCATCCACAGCCTATACTCTGACCCATTGTACAGCCTACTCCCAAATGCAGGGCCCCTTCAACATATGCTTAAAGCAAAGGAATTCTCAAACCCAAATCTGTCACAAGTAGGTGGCAGAAAGTTAACCAGAAGCCATGCCTTAGGCCAGCTTCCTAGAAAACCATCAAGAGGAGCCCTGTTACAAGGGAAGACCTACAAGTAATCACACAGAGAGTTTATGGGGCCAAAAGCCCTCAAGGGCCAGTGACACTAAGCAGAGCCAGATAAAAATACCTCATGAGTAAATGGGGTCTACTTCAGACTTACAATAAACACTTTCTGTGTATGAGCAGGAGCAGAAACAATAAGTGTTTCTACTTGACCCCACCTGGAGATGGGTTGTGGAGGTGGGGAGAGCCCTACCTCTGAAATCTGTCATGTTGAAGGAAACTAATACCAGACCTGCTGCCGAGGGTGGAGACAAGAGGAGGTAGGTTATTCTGTTTAAAAACACACACTGTGTTGCCAGGCTTTGGTGGCTCAGGCCTGTAATCTTAGCTACTCAGGAAGCTGAGATCTGAGGATCCTGCTCAAAGCCAGCCTTTGAGCAGAAGAGTGTGTGTGATGCTTATCTTCAATAACCAGAAAAAAGCTGGAAGAAGAGGTTTGGCTCAAGTGGTAAAGTACCAGCCATGAGCCAAAAAGATAAAAGTGTAAGGCTTAGAGTCCAAGCCCCAAAAAGACACACACACAAAAAAAAGTGGAAGGGAAAAAGGGAGGGGAGCAGAAAGGAGGGGAGAGAAGGAAGGAAGGAGGGAAAGAGGAAGGAGGGGTGGAAGGAACGAAGGAAGGAAGGACACACAGAGTTGTCCTTGAGTTTCTAGACCCTAGTGTCAAGGGAGAGTCAAAGAGATCTAGGTAAGAAAATGACAGAAATGTCAGCTTTGGAAGCTGGCAGAGTGAACAGAGGAAGATTTAGAAGGGAGGGAAAGGCCAGGGAATAAGAGACTACAGTAACAGAAGCTGATTTCCTCATCTGGGGACAACTGATGGATCACCTTGACAACTTCTGAGTGTGGTGACATGTCCCCCTCCTCCCCCCCATCTGCCCTGACCTCATGGCATGTGACTGCAAACTTTGCTTGGAATCTGCTCCATATCATGGCCAGGCACTGGCAGCATTGTGACAGGAGGCTGGAATGGGGGCCGTGCTCAGCATGATTCAGAGGCACACAAAAGAACAACAAACCAAGGCGCCAAGAGTGCCAGCGAGGAGCTGCTGTACTGTGGAAATGCACGAGGCAAGAGTACTCAATTCTGGTCTTAGATTCCCAACTCAACCATGCGCCAAATCCTCTTTGCTGGCCGTGGCAGAGCAGAAGGGTTCTTGTCCTCCTTCTCCCCTCACCAAGACTGAGGCCAGGAAAACAAAATAACTTTCCAGGCACTGGTGGCTCATGCCTATAATCCTAGCTACTCAGGAGGCTGAAATCTGAGGATTGCAGTTCAAAGCATCCAAGATAAGAAAGCCCGTGAGAATCTTATTTCCAGTTAGCTGCAAACAATCGAGCTGTCAATCAAGTGGTAGAGTGCCAGACTTTACTATGCTCAAGCCTTAGTACCAATGTACAGTGTATACATGCACCGACACAAACACTTATATGAGGTATTCAAGTAAGTGACAGAGCAGAGATTTGAACCCATGAATATGATGGCTACCTCCAAAGGTTGGGATCCTAACCACTGCGTCACACTTTTGTCCTGCTGCAGGCTCCCTTCCCTCTAGATTATAAGCTCCAGAAGTAGAGAATTCTCTTCTTCAGTAACCACCACAGTGGCTAGCACTGGAGATAGCCTCTGAAGATGCCTCAGAAAACATTCACTGAGTCACACTTAAATCTAAGTGCCCAGCAGCTTGGACCCACGCAGCTGAGAAGGGAGGCTGACATCCCAGTGTGGCCAGGGAGCCCATGAGTCAGCTGGATATTTCCAGGCCACGTCTGAGATCAGGGCAAGCCAAAAAGACACTGTGGGTGTGATGCTGGCCGCCTGGGAGGCAGACACACAAAGAGCAGCAAAGCCAGCGGGCGGTGGAGGCAGGAAGAGACCACAATGGGCTCTGGCTGGCTGGAGATGTCCCGATTGTTAGCGCCAGCCCTCGCCTGTTCTTATTACATGGCCTTTCAGTCCTGCTGAAGCTTGGAGGAGGCTGGGAAGGAGGAGGCAGGCCAAGCTGAAGTGGCCACTCCGGCTGGGAGCCTTGGAGGAAGGGACACCCCACCCCAGCTCCCAAGTTGATACAGAGCTTAGACTCTCGGGTTCATTCACCGGCTCATCATTACCTCAATGAACATTCACTAGGCACCTACAATGTTCCACAGCCCATTCTACATCCTGAGAGTATTTTTGGTTAGTGGAGCTGGGCGGCCCTTGCACAAAGCACAAGGCAAATGAAATGGTTTGTCCCCTGCCAGAGAGCAACCGTGGCAGCCCAGCCTTCTGGAAATGCTAGGCCCATTCTTTCTCTACTACCTTCTTTGCGCCATATGTGTTGACACAATGCGGGGTGGGCTGGGGGGAATAAAACCCTAGGCCCATGCCTGTAATGCTCATGAGGTTGAGATCTGAGGATTCTAATTTGAAGCTAAGGGACAACACCCAGGCCCCCTGCGTTCAAATTTTACTACCAGATATACACACAGAGGAATCTTAAAATTGTGTGCTGTAAACATTGGTTATCAGACTGTCCTGAAACCAGAGGCTCCAGTTTAAGATCCAAATGCATCCTTTAAAATGCACCCCACACTTGGGATCCTGTTGCAGCAACAAGTCTCCTGGGACCTTGAGGGGTGAGGGGCAGAAAACCTGGAACAAGAGGTTCTGAGGCTTCAACACTAACTGTGGCAGAAAGCAACAACCCAGGACTGGTGAACCTCAAGACCAGCTCGGGGAAATGGGGGTGGGCACTGCACTGGTACCTGGCAAGACATCTTAGCACAGGACTGTGCACCTTGAATGTGCACTCAAGCATCACCAAGCTATTTCCTTTGCTCATAGCAGCTTCAGGCACCTCCCTCCCAGAAGCTTGTCCCTAAACCATCTCAGACCTGTGGTCTTCCCAACAAATCCAGGGTAGGCAAATCCTCTCTCACGACAACCCATCAGGCTCTGAGTCCGTGGTCATCTCTCCCAAGGCCTTGGCCATGCTCAGTCCTGCCTAGCTGGACCAACATCTGCAGACAGACACATTTTCCAGTCCAAAAGAGCCAGGCCTGTTCAAAGTTAGGGCTCACGTGGAACTCCACATCTTCAGAGCCCCCTATAACACCTGGGGGCCCACATCACCCACTGTGTCTCTCACAGCAGAGGATGGCTCTCACCCTTCAAATCTTGGGACTAGAGGAAGGGAAAACCCAACCAATTCCCAGTCTAGGCATCTCCACCTCCCTCTGCCCCTTCCAGGATGGAAGCAAAGCAGTATGGGTACTATCTAGCTTTTCTCCACAGCCATAAAACTTCTGTCTGGAGTCATATTAGTGACAAAGGCTCCTAAAGCTCCAACTACTGCCCTCACGGCTCTTTCTTCTACTGCCTTCTCCTCCAGCTCCAACCTCCACACAAATCTCAGGTAGCTAAACACACTCCTTCCTTTCCTTCTCTCAATTTAACAGGAACCTGAGACAGAGGGGTCCTGGGTTTGTGGCCCAGGTCTGCAGTATGCACAGCAAAGCTGGTTCTTTATTCCAGTCATGGCATTTGCTCTGCCCTTCCCAGTCCCTCAGGTGGGCTGAGTCCTAGAGCCCACAGCATTGTAAGGGTCTATGTGTGCATATTTGTGGACAGGAAGCTGGGTATGAGAGCAGGCAAGGGTGAGAGCAACAACATGGAGCCCAGGGCAGAGTCCAGGATGCCCCAGGGGAACCATCTGGCAGCCTGATGCCTGTAAAAGTGGCTCAGAGGACAGCTCCTCCCATTGCCCCTTGGTCAGGCTGAGCCACTTGCCTGGAGAGCAGAGCTGGCCCTGAGTGAGGTGACTTGCTCTTCCCAGTCATCCTGGTCAGTGCGCAGGACCGAGGCAGAGCCAGAGTGGGAGCATAGTAAGTGACTTCCGGTGGGGAGGCGGAGCTGGAGGTGCTCTCGCGGCCAGGTTCCCAAGACAGGAGCATGGCCCCCGGTATCAAGCATACAGGATGGCTTTGCAAGCAATCAGGAAGTTTTCCTGAAGCTAAACCCTGCCAAAACAGAATTCTTTTGCTGCTCATATTTTCCTCCCTGCCCCTGCTGCCTATGTTCACCCAGGTCTGTTGTTGTTTGCATAATCTGGGAGAGGAAACCGAGCCCCTTTCAGCGGAGACCTCAGGCGCCACAGCAACCCTGTTGGACAGATACTCACAGCTGGCTTCCCGTCTCGGTTCCCCGGTGGGCCCAGTGTGCCATGGAAAGTTTTGGGTTAGGAATTGACTAAACCCTCCTGTGTGAGTTGCTCACAAACCCCCAACCACATGGGCTCCAGCTTCCTGGGGCTCTAGCCAGGGCCATGCTGCTGGCTGAGAAAGGCCACTTGGTCTCTATCTATGAATATGTGCATGTGTGGTTAGTAGGGTGGCAAGGAGCATTTACTGAGTTCCTGTTTGAGACCAGATGCTTTGCATGAATGACTTAACTTCACCCAACAGCCTTCTGTGGTACTGTTAGTGTGCACGTGTGTGTGTGTGTGTGTGTGTGTGTGTGTGTGTGTGTGTCCCCTGGAGTTTGAACTCAAGGTCTGGGCACTCTCCCTGAGCTTTTCTGTTCAAGGCTAGAGCTCTACCACTGGAGCCACAGTTCTACTGCCTTCCTTCTTGGTAGTTAATTGGAGATAAGAATCTCACAGGCTTTCCTGCCCAGGCTGGCTTTGAACTGTCATCATCAGATCTCAGCCTCCTGAGCAGGTAAGATCACAGGAGTGCACCTCCACCACCTGGCCCTGAGGTACTGTGAGTATTGCTTCTCTGTATTCACATGAGGAAGCAGGCTCGGACAGGTTGAGTAGCTTGCCCAGGATCACACTGCCAGTGAGGAGCAGAGACAAGACTTCAACACAAGTCTGAGTCCAGAGTTCTTTTGCACCCAGTTCAGTAGCCTCTCCTGAAGCTCTCTAGAAGGTCCCGACATCAGCCTAGAATGAAGTGCCAGCATCTGCAAGCCTGCCAGGGCTAGGGAAGAGTCTAGTAACTCTTACCCAAATGCCCCACTGAGGCTGGTGTCAGGCTCCCAGAGGGGCTGCTAGACTGGACATCCAGACACTTCTTACCTTCCTGCAGCTTCACGCTCTGGAGGTAGAGGGGGTTCCTCAGGACGTTGCAGCGGCCTGGCTCGTCCTCCTTGGTGAAGAGCAGCAGATCTGAGTAGGCAAACAGTGTCACCTGTGCAGAGGGATGGCAAACAGAACTCGCTGCTCAGCAGTCCTCAGGCCACAGGGAGCCATAGTGGCCCCCAGAACCCTGGGGAAATGCATGCAGGTCATCTCAGACAGAACCAGGAATAATTCCCAAGTGTGGACCTGCCACTCACACAGAGACCCTCCCTGAAATCTGGTCAGCCTTTGTTCCTTATTCTCTATTTTTCCTCTCCTCAAAACTGAAGACGTCAACAAAAAGAAATAATGGTAGATGGTACTCTCCATAGCAGATGGCTCTGCCGGCCTCTTCACAGTCTGGGGGCCCTAATGTGCCCTTGAACCCCTTGCCGTTAGCCCTGGATGTTTAGAGAGTGAAGTGAAGCCTCATGGGTATAAAGCAGTGTCACCAAATTCCTTGCAGATCACCCGTTAACCACATTAATGGTTCAGGGAAAAGCCGGTTTACTCATATTCTAATACAGATTTTTGCATAACTTTTATCTCCTTTACATACTAACTACTCAAAAAAAGGGCAAAGGAAGAAAGCTATTTTTAGACATGACCGGGGAACTATAAGCATGCTTAGCATACTTTTACACTAAGAAAAATCCCCTTGATCCTCTACTGCTGCCGAAGTTACACCTCTCTTTGTTTTGTAAATCCTGCAGTGGCCTTAAGAGCAATAAAATCCATTTTTAGATTCTCAGAAAAACCAAGCATTATCAATTATGGAAACTTCTGTTTTGAGGTGTCACACCTGACACCTCATCCCTTCTACAGCAAGAATTAACCAGAGGGCTTACACATATCAAAGGGTACAGGGAGTGCGTGCTGTGTTGTCACCTAAGTTTACAAAGCCACATGCTGACATTTAGCTTGCAAACTGTTCAGGAGGATCACACAACTCCACCCCAAAGACTTTCTCCTACAGAAACACTTAACAAAGCTGCATTAATATGCACATAGGAGGATGTTCTCAGGAGCACTTTTATAGGTTAAAAAAATGGTACACGACTGTAATCACAAAACTTAGGTGGCAGAGATAGGAGGATCTTGACTTAAGAGGCCAGTCTGAGCTACATAATGAGACTTTGTTAATAGCAATAACAATAACAACAATATTAAAGCCCATCAAGGCTTTAAGAGGATGTATACAATAAACGTTGCTATCTTTCCATGGTAGCATGTTATGCAGCTATTAAAAAGAATCAAGTAGAGCTAGGTGGACAGAAATAGAAATCCATCTATCAAAGCAAAACAGTGTGTGTGCTGTGCAAAAATACCCAGAGAATAATGATATTGTATAAAACAAAAACCTCTATGTTTATATATTTTTAAGTATCTCACATACTACTGTCCTCATTCAGGGCAATGAGATTTTACTTTACCCATTTTTCTTGAGCACTCTTTGGCATTTTTGTAATTTAAAAAATATGTAAGATACATTCAAAGGTTTAGTGTCTCGAGCACTGCACAAGCGTAAAGTGGAAGGGCACTGATTGGGACACAGAGGTGATTTGGAGACATCCTAGAGCAAGGGTGTCAGGGGGTCTGTATTCTCTCATGGGGCCCAAGCATGAGGACTCCAGAATTCTGTACTAGAAGAGATCTTACTGGTAGCCCCATGCATCCCTTCCAGCAAGGCCCTGCCTCAGCCCCACTCAAAAGAAGCCCCCAGTTGCTGAACTTTTGCTTCTGTCTTGTGGCTCCTCATTTAAATAACATTATTGCCCTGACAAATGAAGAACTTTCAGCTTAGAGAGGTTAGTGAGCTAGCAATATATCTGCAGCTGCTCTGTCTCTGAAGGTAAAAGCACACAAACAGTAACTACTTAAGAAGAGCAAAAGAAATTAAGTAAATAAATAAAAATCAAAGAAAATGATGGAAAAGTCCCAAAATATTCCAACTGGATTGTCTACGGAGGGAGCTGCTAGAAATTCTAAGCAAAGAATGAAAGTGGTAGGGACACTAGCTGGAAACACTAGGCAAACCCTCATGTTCCTGCATCAACTCAAGGGAAATCTGGCCTTACCTCCAGACTTACAAGGAAGCTGGCAGGGAAAAATTCACTAGAAACCTAGAAAGTTAAAAAAAAACATGGCCAAGGCCCAGAGAGGGCTGGATGGGGGGCCAGTGGGAGGAGCCATGGGTAAGGTGAAAAAAGGCCTAAGCCACTGCCCTATCAATTCCCAGAGCTGAGAATATGGTCTAGACAGGAAGTGATTAAAGCATGCGTGAAGAATTTCCCCCAAAGGTCAGGTCAGGGAAAGGACAGAGCTGGCACACGGCTGGAGTCGAGGCAGAGGCCAAAGCAGGACAAGGACCAAGTGCCAGAGCAGGAGATATATGTGAACCCCTTCCCCTTCTCCTGCCCTTGCTCCAGTAGGATCCCTAGCAGCCCACAGAAGAATGATGCCAGCGCCGCCATCCAGTTACCTGCTGCCTTCTACCCCAGGCTGCAGGAGTCTCCAGGTATCTTTCCCATGCCTGCTCCCAGCTTACATCTGAGCTCCCAGAGGCAAAGATGGAGGGAAGGTATGGCCAGAGGAGCTAGCCTTACAACCTGGAGGGTACTTTCTCAAGTGGTCCTAACCTAGCTTCTCCTGGGAATGTGGCTGTAGGGCAGAGTTTGCAGACAGGACCTAAGTACACCTTAGTTAATAGTAAACTAGTGAGTCAGTGTGTAAAGTGAGGGTGTGTCTGTCTTGTGCCTCACAGTATTCCAGGAACCTAGCACAGGCCCTGGCTACAGTGGAAATGCTGGGCAACTATTGTTTGAATGTACAAATGGGCTGATCCAAAATGCTGATGGGATCTCTGTACACATTGGGCAAGTTTGTGGGGAGGGGAGTATGGTGAGCACAGTGTACAGAGTGGCACTGGACCAGCTCGTAGGCATTGACAAATTGGAGCATGCACACCCAGAGAAGAGAGGAGCCCACAGAACAGGAAGGAACATTCCAGAAATGCAGATTTCTGTCAATCACATAGCAGCATTTCCTACAAGTGGGGGCTCTCAAGTCACAAATGTACTGTTCAAAGGGGCTGCCCTTTCTGGTTCTGGAAACCATTTGCTGGAAGGCCACAGGGGAGCAACAAGAACAGATGATTCCTGAGAACCCACGATGCTAAGGTTCTCTAAAGTTACCCAACACTCTCTGGAATTGGTTTCTATTTTTAGCTTGAGAGACCTAAAAAGCTACCAAGAGCCTCTGATTGTTATTGTACTTCAAGGGAAAGGTCTATACTTATTAGACAGGTCCTTACATTATACCCTTCAGTCTGTCCATTCCAAGTCTGCAGAGACCCATAAGGCACAGACTTGGAATATGAATTAGAACTATGGTGATGGCTTGGCTGGTGTGTGCATGTGTTTGTTTGTTTGTTTGTTTTAGCAAACATATACCAGAGGCAGCAGGGGTCCTGAAAAACACAGTGCTGAGCCAGAGAGCTGAGGATTCATCTTGGCTCCATTCCTTCCCCGCCTCAGGCTTCTGGTTGTACAGCCTGAGTTTCCTTATCTACAAAGTGGGGAGTAATTGAATCTCTCCTGGGAGCTCTACAGAGCTCACCCAGATCAAGTATGCAAGCTGCATATGTGCTGAGGACACACGGTAGGGGCCCCCTGTGTGCAGGCTGAATGGGGCGCTTGATAGTAGAGTGAATGTTGACACGGGTGTGTGCTGTGGGGCAACTGCTGCCTTCTTGGTCTGCTGGTTGTCTAGTCACACTTCGCCTGCTGAGCCCACACATCGGATTCCCCTTCACCACACCCAACCAGAGCAGCATCTCACTCCTAAAACCCAGATCCCCTCCACCCAGTGGAGGCACTGCCACTGAGGCAGGTCACAGGACAAAGGTCACAGGACAAACTGAGGTTCTGAAGGAAGTTCTCAAGTGGGATCCAGATGTGACCTCCACATCCCACTGTGGCAGAACAAGCATGCCCTCTCCCCAGGGAGCCCTCTTAAAACGAGACAATGACCATTTGGAACATTGGAGCTTATGGTCGACTTCCTTAAAAACTAACCAAAACAAAGCAAAAGCTAACCTGGGCCTTCGCCATGGTCACTCACTCCAGCCTGGACTGCTGGGCCCCCAAGGGCCCTTAGAGACCAGCCAGCTTTCAGGCTTCACAGGGGTACCTCAAATACATATCCCCATGTCCACTGTGCAGGTGGGAGAAGTGAAGCCAGAAGCAGGACGGGAGCTAGAGGAGGAGAGGCTTCCTGCCTCCAAGTTTCCCCAACTTCCTACTGTGCCAAGTGACTACCTGGGCAGAGCCCTCTCTACATCAGGACTGACCTGCAGCAAGCCTCCTGTTTATGCACTAGGTTCCCTCCACCCCCCCCAAGTCCCCCCCAAGCTGGACCTTCTGCTCCTAAGGGAAGGAGGTGTGGGGGGTGGGGGGGTGGAGAGAGAGCACACTGGTACTATTGTTTGAACTCAGGGAGCTCATGCTTTCTCTTGTTTTTTTTTGTTGTTGTTGTTTGTTTTTATTTTGTTTTTTACTCAAGGCTGGTGCTTTACCGCTTGAGCCATCCCTTCACATTTGGCTTTTGGCTAGTTAGTTGGAGATAAAAGTCTCAAGAGACCTTTCTTCCTGGGATGGCTTTGAACTGTGATCCTCAGATCTCAGCCTTCAGAGTAGCTAGGTTTACACGTGTGAGTCACCACACCTGGCTCCCAAGTAGACTGACGCTCAAGGACAGGGGCTGGGCAAGGGCCCGGCATGAATGAGGTTCTTTCCATGAGAGATGAGAAGACAGAGCCCCAGGCACACGAGCATGGTCCCACCCCTCCCCTTGCTGACATGAGAACCCAGGACAAGTTCCAGAAGGGGTCTTTCCAAAGGGGCTAATACACTTAGAAAACTCACGTAATAGATATCCCTCTAAAACTTCTCTCGAGCTAACAGCTTTAACCTCACCACAAAGTCAGTATCAAAGTCCAGGTGAACAGTCATTCTTCCCCATAGAGGGAGTCAAGAAAACAATGGAATGCCTTAGGAGGCGAGGGAAAGTTGGAATCATCAAAGATGGACTAAGTGGCTTGAAGAGGTGGTGAGTTCCCCATCGCTAGATGTGTACAAGCCAGGCAGCTATTTAGGAAGAGGACATGAGAATAGGCTGTAGGTCTCCTCAATACCCATAGACTGTACACTACTAAGATTAGTAAGAGGGGAGAAGGGTGAGGTGCCTGGAGGCTGGCCAGGAAAATCCAGCGAGAGCCAGCCTGGCAATGCCCACATCCTACCTGAGAAGCCTTGTTCCTTCCTTCATACAGCAGCAGCTCCTCAGAGAGCAGGAGGGTCCGGGCAGGGTTACAAAGATCTAGGGGCTGAAAAAGAAAAAGCAGGGCTCTGAGTGGGCAGTTCAAAGAGGCCCCTGAGGGGAGTAGCTTGTCAAAGCCAGCCAGTGGGAACCCTCCTCCCCGCTCCCCCTGAGAACCCACAAGCCCTTCATGGAACAGAAAGGCACTCACTGGCTCTTATCCTGTGAGGAGCTGCGGCTACCACCTTCCCCAGCAGTGTCTACCCTGATCGCTGTGCTCTCTGGCAGGAAATCCAACCACATGCTTAGGCCCTCTGTGGCCCTTCCCCCTCTGCTCACCCCCACACTGAGGCTCTTTTCAACCTGCCACCTGTCCTGCTCACTCCCCACAGGAGGGTCCCTGATGTCAGGCCCTGCAAGTTTCCTGACACCCACATGCCAAGAGATGTGTCTATCCAGCCTGCTTTCAAGGCCAGGCCTTTCCTTGTTCTGTAGTCAAAATGCACTTGAGCTGAGTGACTCCTCCTCACTCATAGGGTTCCCCAAGAACCAATTCTCCCCCTAAACTTCTCATCCTATCATTCACCCAGAGAGAGTTCGTTAAATTCTAGGTCATCCCATCAGGACTTGTCCTTGTGAATGTGTATTTATAACGTGGCTTCTAGGTACCTGGACTGCAGTGAAGATACTGAAGATAATGAAGCAAGTTTCAGTTACACACAAGTTGATGATGGCGCTTTAAATAATAGGAGGCCAAAGAAGCAAGGCCCAAATAAATACATCCAGTAGGGTTTCATTAAATACCACTCCAAAAGAGGCAAGAAGCTGTTATTTGAGGGAAACATACCCAGATGGTAAAATGAAAGAGAAGTAAGAACTGCTCACCACTGGGCCAGGTGTTGGGGGACTGGGCACCTCTGGCCGGGAAGAATAAGGTGCTCAGAAAGATACGTGGGGTTTCCAGACTGCCCACAGGGCCAGTCCTTCATCTTCAGGGAATTCTTAAAGTGAATTCTTTTTTTTTTTAATTTTTTTATTGTAATTAGTAAAAGGGTTACATGATATTTGCCAGATAGAAGGTGCATTAATTCACATACATTGATACCCTTTCACATGTCTTGGTACCCATTACCCTCCCCCCCACATCCCCCACCCGTCTTGGTTTTCCCCCCTTAAAGGGAATTCTTAAAGGGAATTCACTTTGTGCAATTAAGCATTATGCTATTTTTTAGTTTGTGTATTTTATACTTTAATTTTTTTCAAGGAATTTTCATAATGCCTTAAAAACAAGTTTTAAAACAAACAAACAAAAAAATCCAAGAAGCATGTACAGAGTTGTGCACCTATAATCTCAATCGTCAGGGAGCTGAGAGGGAAGACTAAGTTCAAGGGGAGCCTGGGCTACATAGAAAAAGCCTATTTCAATTTTATAAAACCAAAATAAGTCAACAAAAGAAAAGGGTATCAAGGCCTCTGTCACATGCTAAGGAAGAGATGAGAGCCACCCCCCCCCAAAAAAAAACAAAGGGCAGACCTTACCAGCAGAGTTGCTGAGGGAATGGGGCATTACCTGTCACCAACATGTTAAGTCCTGGCCAAGTTGGGGTTCTAAAACCCACCAGACAGTGACAGGTACAGGATGGGATGTCACAGTCAGAAATGAAGGCCATGGGACTGTATCACCTCTATGCTGTTGATGACAGCAGTTTGTCAGTATTTATAAAGTGTCTTAAAGACACTCATGACCCATGATTGTGCCATTTCATATCCATGAAGCTTTCCCAAAGAAAAATAACCAGTGACAATTCACACGCAAAATTGCCATTGAAGAATTATTTACAACACCAGAAGAATAAACATGTATCTGTATACAGAACTAGTTAAATAAGCAAAGTATATCCATATGGTAGAAGACTGGGAACCACTATAGAATCCAGACTTAAAGAACATGCAATAAGGAGAGAATGTGCATGCTACAATTTTTGTCTAAAAAAGGCAACCAAAGCAGAATGTGGTAGCATATGCCCGCCAAGCCCAACAAGGAGTCTGAAGCCGGGAGGTTGGAGAGGATTAGGTAGCCATCCTGGCTACACAGAAAGACTGTCTCAGAAAAACAATGACTGGTGAGGGATGAGAGTTTGGCCTAGTGGTAGAGTGCCTGCCTAGCAAGCACAAAGACCCCGATTTGATTCCTTGATACCACATACATAGAAAAAGCCAGAAATGGTGCTGTGGCTCAAGTGGTAGAGCTCTAGCTTTGAGAAAGCCCAAGGACAGTGCTCAGGCTCTGAGCTCAAGCCCAGGACTGGCAAAAAAAAAAAAAAAGAAAGAAAGAAAATCAATGACAGGTGAATCTAGATTAGTAAAAGCGTATTTGACTAGAATGTACAAAGCTATGAGTTTGATTCCCAGCACTGCAAAAAAAAAAAAAAAAAGCAGCAGAGTATAAGATGAGAGCTATATATTTTTTTTGCCAGTCCTGGGCTTGAACTCAGGGCCTGAGCACTGTCCTTGGACTTTCTCAAGGCTAGAGCTCTACCACTTGAGCCTCAGCATCACTTCCACCTTTTTTCTATGTATGTGGTACAGAGTAATGGAACCCGAGTCTTCATGCTTGCTAGGCCAGCACTTTACCACTAGGCCAAACTCCTGACCCTGATATGCTGATAGATGATAGATACGATATATATATACATGCAGAAAGGTCACTTAAATGTTCATACGGGTTATAGATGGGTAATTAATAGAGATTTGTTTGTTTGTTTGTTTTTTCAGTTGTGGGGCTTGAACTGAGGGCACGGGCACTGTCCCTGAGCATTTTGCTCAAGGCTTACGCTCTACCACTTTGAGCCACAGTGTGCATTTCCAGTTGTCTGGGGGTTAGTTGGAGAATAGAGTCTCACAGATTTTCCTCCCCAGGTTGGCTTTGAACCATGATCCGCAGATCTTAGCCTGATGAGTAGCTAAGAATACAGATGTGAACCATGGGTGCCTAGCTGAGATTTTTTTTTTTTTTGCCAGTCCTGGGCTTGTGCTCAGAGCCTGAGCACTGTCCTTGGGTTTTCTCAAGACTAGAGCTCTACCACTTGAGCCAAAGCACTGCTTCCGGCTCTTTTTTCTATGTATGTGGTACCAAGGAATCGAACCCGGGTCTTCATGCATATTAGGCAAGCTCTTTAACCACTAGGCTATGCTCCTGGCCCCTGAGATTAATTTTTTAAAAGAGACAAAAATGGGAAAGAAGTAAGAAGAGGAAGTAGGAGGAGGGCAATGTAGATAATCTCAGGCCACCAGTATTTACTGGTTGGACATGAAGCTGTCCCTCAGTCCAAGCAGTAATTTCTGGACCAGGCAGGACGGGATCCTCAGCAAGCCAGCCCTGTGATGTGGCAAGCAGTTTGGGGTTAGCCTGCTCCACACCTTTCTGTGTGGTCCCCTGGAAACGTGGAAACCTGTACTTCTCCATATCACCCCCAGAATCCGGAGCATCTGGAACCATTTGTCCACAAAGGGATCTTGGATGAAACACTGCCCTGAGACCTAGGACTGCACTACTTCCTCCTGAGGGAACCCCAGGAACTAAGCACTGGCTTACCTGCACAAATACAGGGAACACCAGGACTTTGGGGGCCAGCGTGACGTAGGTGCCATAGCTTGAGTGTGGGACGTGTGGCCTGAGGACTGAGCAGTCTTGGTAGTTTCCATGGCCCTTCATCGTCTGCACTGTCTTCATCAGCCGGGATTTCTTCCCCAGGCCCGTGTAGGACTTCCCTTTACTGGGGCTCACTGACTCTGTGGAACAGAAATGGGACAGTGAGGCGTTGTTACCACCTCTGAAAAGGCACCCCCCTCCAGAACACAGTGGGCACAGACCCATTTAGTCTACATCACCAACTAGTCATTGGCTTGGGGTAGGCCCAGTACAAAGACCTTCAGCACACAGGGACCCTCTAGCCAGGTGGTGAGCCTTCCTCCCACTCTCAATAAAGACATGTGAATAAGAAACATCAGGACTAGGACAGAACTGAGAGGCAACAACAGTAACAACAGTGACACTCTATCCAGTGTCCCAAATCCCAAATCAGACTATCCATTTATTGACCTAGTGATTTTAAAAACCAACAAGTTGCTTTGATCTAAGGACCTGGCATGATGGCACATGTCTCCAATCTCAGCCACTTGAAAGGCAGAAGGAGGATTACTTTCCAAGGTGAGCCTAGGTGAAAGTATGAGATTCCACTTGAAAACAAACTATAGCCCAAAAGGACTATAGTTCTTTGGCTATCAAGTATGAGGCCCTGAGTTCATTCCCTAGTACCACTAAAAGGAAGAAAGAAAGGAAGAAAGAAAGAAAGGAAGAAAGGAAGAAAGAAAGGAAGAAAGAAAGAAGGAAGGAAGGAAGGAAGGAAGGAAGGAGAGAAAGAAGGAAAGAAAGAAAGAAAGAAAGAAAGAAAGAAAGAAAGAAAGAAAGAGAAAGAAAGAAAGAAATCTAAAAATATCAGATCTGACCTCACTGAGCCTTAAGTCCCACACAGAAAAATGAGTTGGATCAGAAGAAACTGCCTGCATGACAGTGTGTGTCTTCATCCTGTTACCAGCTCAGCCCCCATAGTCCATCCATCACACAGACAGCATCCTCTAGAGTGGGGACAGAGACAATGGCTTTTCAGGGTCTATGTGAATCTGCCCTTCACATGATACTGGCCCACTATAGTCTAGAATAAGTACTCTCTGTGCTCATTCTAGACACAAGCATGGGAGAGGAAGAAGCCAGAGCAACCATTCTCTGCACACACTGAGCCCCTTCCAAGGGTTCTTGGGACCAGGGAAAGCTGGCTAGGTCCTCCCTGCCTCATTGTCCACTTTAGATCCCATTGCCCACGCTTCTCTCTGCCCCTAGCCCTGGCAGCTGGGGTAACTCAGCACAACTACAGTTCAGGGAAGCCCCCCACCAACGCAAGGCCAGTGCTTAGAGGAAATGGCCCAGAAGATTTCACACTTCCTTCTTCCTCCCACCCTTCTCTCAGAGGTGAGAAAAACAAGCCTATTCCCTCTGCCCCCACAAGTGACCACAGATGACAGTCGAATCTGGGGGCAGCACTCAAGCCACAATAACCAAACCACTTCCTGCTTTTCTTCTGACTGCCTTAGTGCAGCCAGTGAGCCTGGGATGAGGGCAGGAGGTTTAGGTTCCTGGAAGAAGTCACATGCTCCTCATCCAGCCTGGCCCCTGGGGCTGGGGAGCTAAGGGGAGCCTGCATGCCAGGCTCTGGCCCCTTGGCAGGAAGAGCCCATTCTGCCACTTAAAGTCTGTACTAGATTTGAATAGGACAAGACCTTGAACTAGAGCACCAACTTCCCAAATTGGAGACTGGCTGTCCAACCCTGAAGGAGTCAGTTTTCTCCCCCTGAGTTAGTTTCTTCCCTCACGGAGTCAGTTTTCTCCCCCTGCAAAGGGGAGATCTTACAGGTTGCCATATTATCTCTCTGAAACAAATCTGCTATATGTGTGTGAGCTGCATGGCCCAGACAGCCTGTCAGCTCACACAAACGTGGAGAGGAAAGGGTTTGGTAGGCAGTACCAGCACATGTGCCTCAGATTACCTGGACCCCTAAACTGCTGAATAAGCCACGCATCAAGGCCGTGAAAGGGCAGACATGACCACTGGTCTCAAATCACCCTGAGACTGGAGGCGACTGGACTAATTTGGAATTGGACAGGATAATTGGCATGGACAAGCCTAAATCAAAGAAGGCAAAATCAGATAAGACTAATTGAAGCCAACTAGACCAAAAACTAAAGAATAGCACCATCTGCACATGGCAAAATCTGGGCCATAGACCTAAGTCACAGATTTGTGTGTGTGCGTGTGTGTGTGTGCCCGTCCTGGGTCTTGAACTCAGGGCCAGTGTTCTACCACTTCAGCTTTTTTTTTCTTCCCCAGTGGTTAATTGGATGAGTCTCACAAACTTTCTGCCCAGGCTGGATTTGAACCTAGATCCTCAGATTTTAGTGGCTAGGATTATAGGCATGAGCCCACCAGGGTCCAGCTTCTCGGATTTTAAAAGAAACCATTTGAGAGAGAATGAGGGAACAGAATGATTCTAAGCAAAAGGAAAGAAATGTTTATATCACCCAATATTGTTAAGGTAACCCCACCTCTAAACACCTCTAAAACAACAGAAGAAGAAGAAGAAGAAGAAGAAGAAGAAGAAGAAGAAGAAGAAGAAGAAGAAGAGGAGGAGGAGGAGGAGGAGGAGGAGGAGGAGGAGGAGGAGGAGGAGGAGGAGGAGGAGGAGGAGGAGGAGGAGGAGGAAGAGGAAGAGGAAGAAGAGGAAGAGGAAGAGGAAGAAGAGGAAGTAGCAGCTGCAGCAGCAGCAACCATTTCTTCCTTCCTCTGTCTCAAGGCTTTCAAAGAATTTTCACCTTGGGTCTTCAGAGTCATACATCAAACACCTGGCCCATCATTCTGCCTCAGGGAGGAGAGATTGCGTCATTTGACATTATAGACAAAACTAAGGTGCAGAGTATTTGAGCAATTTTCCCAAGGTGAAATGCAACATAGGCAATAACCAGTCCCAGAAGCCCCCTGCCCATACCCCTGATAACATGGAGCAAGGGAGGTGTTATTTATTTATTTATTTATTTATTTATTTATTTTAGGGCAGCCCCGACCTCAGTCCAGTCACTGAACTCTGAGAAGATGCACTCATTGCTTCCCACCTGCTTCCAACTCCAAAGGTCCCTGGTCCATATCCTTGTCTCACCTCTTTACCTCCAGCACCTGCTTCACTGTCCAAACACTGTAATTACAGGGCTTTGCTTTCAGCTTCCGATGAGAGCCCTGGCAGCCATCCGGCCCTTGGCAATGGTGCATCTGAAGGCAGGCTGCCTTCACAGGGAAGAGGACAATGCCTAGGGTACAGCAGGCCCAGGCACATGCCAACTACAGCAAAACAGGCAATCCAGGCCCTGGAAGGGCACCAGACTCTATTCAACTCAGGACAGCTCAGCCCAAACTCCTGAAAGGCTACCTCCTGGCAGGCTAGCCATAGGACAAGAGGTCGGCACCCTAGTGATAGCCTTAACCTCTGGACAACCCTGAGTGAGTTAAAGGAAGCTTTGTGCTCTGAATTTCACCCTTCCGCTGGACCCCAGGACTGGGCACTAAAAGGATTTAATCCTTGGGAAAAGGCAAAGATGTCCTTGGATACCAAATTACTATTATGAAGAATAAATGAAACAAAGCCAAGTCCTTGATACAATACATTCAAAGAGTTACCGTGGTTATTACAACACCATCATTTCCTTACTTGTCCCTTTCCCATGGCTTAGATGACTGTGCCCTTCTGGGTATTATATTCTCAGAGAATGAAAAAATACAGACACAGGTTAAGAGTAACCACAGAAGTGTCTCTCAAGCTGAGAAAGAATCCACCCCAGACTTCCCAGGCCCTGTCCAGGTGACGACAGCAGGGGATACACCTCTCCCAGGTTCGTGCTCCATGACCAGGCTTCAAAACCACCAAGGCACTCACTCAACCAAAATCCTACAGAGTCTCTACTGTCTGCAAGGAGCTGATACTGGCCCCACAGGAATATGCCCCTCTCAGCCCTGGCCTTAATGAAGTCACCATATTGCAGTAACATCTTCACTCAGATCGAATGAGCTGACTAAAAGCTTTTCAGACACTTTTCTGTTGAATTTCATCAGACTTCCTCCCTCTGAAAGAACAGCATCAGAGAGAACTGGCCAGGCCCAATTGCTCAAAGGCCTGAGAAGGGAGAGAAAGAAGGTACTTTCCATCAAAGCCCTCAAAGCCCATTGGAGCCCTTTTCCCCACAAAAGACATAAGCATTCTTCCTAATAACCACTATAAAAGTTGTATTTGTAGAAGTGGCTCTGTGGCCCAAGGGGTAGGGAGGTAGCCTTGAGCTGAACAGCTCAGGAACAACACGCAGGCCTAGAGTTCAAGTCCCACAACAACAACAAAAAAGTTGTCTTTATATCTCTGAAACAGCAGTGAGGCTTGGAAATAGTAACACTCTCAGAAGGAGGTCAAGGGCATTCTGAAGACATCAGATTAAGATTTCATACACACCTGAGAAGATGGGCATTGCAGGCAAACCTGGTCTTAACCACGCAGATATCGAGCTCTTGGCAGGTACATAAGGGCCTCAAGGAATGCACAACCAACTCTAGCATCAAGACATACATTACTGGCCATTGGTGGTTCATTCCTATGATCCTAGATACTCGGGAGGTTAAGATCTAAGGATTACAATTTGAATCCATCTTGGGCAGAAAAGTCTGTGAGACTCTTATCTCCAATGAACTGCCAAAGAGCCAGAAGTAGAGCTGCAGCTCAAGAGGTAGAGAGCCAGCCTTAAGCAGAAACAATGATGTGGGGATGCTGAGGCCCTGAATTTAAGCCCCAGTAGCAAAATACATACATACACACACACACACACACACACACACACACACACACACACACACACACACGAGTTTTCCTTGGGCATTCCTCGAAAAGGCTTTGGTTTGAATCAGCTTCTATTCCTGGCCAAGACCTGAAGTCCAAAGAAGAATCCATCAAATAACAAGAGATGTTGATGAACTTCAAAGACCTCCACCTTTCAACACATCAGTCAGCATGCGGGCTTACTGCTCTCAACCAACTCTCTGAAGAAGAATTACTACTGGTCTCATTTTATACAAGTGCAGTGAAGAAAGGATTTGCTTAAACCCATATAACTAGAGATCCAACCTGAGACAGCTCTATACTCCATGACTGTCTTGCACAAAGGCCTAGCCATGCTGTTCAGTAACGTTGGATGACACTCAACTGAATGCCTGACTCCTGAGCATTCTGTCCCTGTTTCATTGGGGGTGGGGGTGGGGAGGAAGGGAAGGAAGAGACCATGAGAAAAAAGGGACCACGTGTTTACAGGCTAAGCTACCTTGACTCCACTAGAAAGGCCTCTGAACTCAGAACAGGAGGCTGGGCCAGGCCTCAGCTGCCCTCTGCCATCTCTCTAAGCCAAGAAGGTCCAGCAGTGGTAGATAACTCACCCTCAGGGATAGTGTCCTCCTGGTACACTGGCCGAAGTAGCTGCAAGGAAAAAAACAGGAATGGAGCAGAACAGCTCAGCGGGCTGCTGGATACTCGGCCTAGGGGATGGAAAGTAGAACATCTCAAGGGCACAAGGGCAAAATAGCAGTTCTGAGAGACAAATTGGGAGGGAATCCAGGGCTGAAAGAGACTTTGTGTACCATAAAGCTAGACACCATGGAGAGATCTGTTTCCTTGTTAGTGTTAGTTCCAAAGTGCTTTCCAAAGCTCCTGGAATGGTGGGATCCTAAAACTGCCATAAAGAGTGCTACCATGCAGGAAGTGTGGGAAATGTCAGGTTACGCAAGGTTAGCTCACCTGCTTCACTGCAGGATGCCCTCTGAACCTCGAGTGGGCTAAGCCATTGGAGATCTTCCAAAAGGGAAGAGAATATAGGACATTTTTCCAAACTCATACACCCTGAAAACACTATTTTCCCAGAGTATTTCATAAGATGGATGTTCTGGGGGACCCAGTCTATGTCCCACCAGAGAAGCGTGGAAGATGCAGAATCTGGAACATCACCACCTCCCATTCCCTTGGAGAGGCACAGGCTTCTGCCAAGCTAACACCCTCTAGCCTGTGTGCATGTCTGGCCCTGGATATGCACCCTCTACCCAGGCTTGTAGCGGCCAGGGCCAGCATAAACCTATTTCTTTTCCCAACACTCCCAGCACCACCCCCCTGCAGGCTGCTCCCAATCAAATTCTGAGTCCCTGAGACTGTCTAGCCTCCCACAGGGACCCAGTACCCTTCCATTCCCCATACCGGCTGTCTATACCTGGCTCCCAGGGTTCAGCGGGGCCAGGATGATGTAGTTGGGGTCGGCAGGGGCACTGGCTCGAGACAGCGCAGGCAGGGTGTGCTGGCCGCCATGCTTGCCCACCTCCGTGTAGCGCTCCCAGCCACCCAGCAGCAGCCCATCTGAGCTGTCACACACCAGGTGGCAGCTATGGCGCTGCTCAGGCCGCGCCTGAACCCCATGGGTACAGTTCTTCTCCCTCTTGTTGGGGGGTGACTGGAAGTCATGTGTTGTCTTGCAGGAGGCTCGTCGCAGGACCCCTCCATCTGGCCCCGGCTTGACCTGGGGGACCATGCGCCACACGAGCAGGATGATTTCGCTGGGGCAGCTCCTACAAGTTAGGGGATCATACAGAGAAGCTGAGTCTGGGGGAGACCCAAGTCAGTTCAGGTGGGGGCCTATTGGGTGGAAAGGAAGAAGAAGCAATCCTGGGGGAACAGATGCCCCAGTCAGAGCAGGAAAAGATGGAAGACACCATGGAACAGAGGACTTAGGGGTGTGTCTCAGATCACTCAGTAGTGGTTGAGTAGAATCCAATGGGAAAGATCACCATATTCAACTTGTGATACTGGAGGTGGGAGATTCGCAAGCAAAACACCTCAACATAACCCTCCTCCAGCCATTCTAATTTCGATTTTTGCGCTTATCGGAGCAAGGTCTCACTATGTAGCCCAAGCCGGCCTCAAACTCACAGTCCTCTTGCCTCAGCTTTCCTCATGTTGGGCTGCCAGTCGTACAGCCCCACATCTGGCTTCATCAAGTCACTTTAGAAGCTATAAATGGAAGTCTAAATGAAGCCATTAGAATCACCCTAGGGGGTCAAATTTAAAGGGACGAAAGAGTTTAAAGAATAATTTCTAAACTGTGTAATTAAGGCGTTTGCAATACCTATATCTTTAAACAAAGGGCTTAGCTGGTAGGTAGCAGAAATAATTAGCTAAAGTAGAAAGCAAGCCCTTAGAGCCACATCACGAACCACAGAGACTGTTTGAGAGCTTCTTCCCTGCTGTTTGCTGTGGGGATCCAAAATTGCTCTGATCCTGAACCTTCCATTTTCAGGCCAAGAAATGGATTCCCTGAGGAGCAAAGTGAATTGCTCACAGCTGGGCAAAGGAAGGGCTGGCAAAAGCAAGGTAGAGCAAAGCAGCATGCCTACAGCCGGGGTGGGGAAGATGTGCTATGGGTCCAGGGCCCCAGTCACCCACTGCCCCTGTCACCGGATCTCATGGGCCAGCTCCACACATTTCCAGTGCTCCACCGGCCTCTCGTTCAGTTGTAGCACTGTGTCCAGCTGCTGCAGCCCTGCCCGCTCTGCTGGACCCCCTGCAGGAACAAAGTGGCTCTTAAGGGTGGGTGACACCCTCTGCTGGCACCTCCCCTCTACCTTTTCTCCTCTGCTTTCTATTCTTCTACCCAGGGCCTCCTAACCCACTGAAAACCCATCCCTGGGCCAGCCTCACATTCTTTATCCATCCTCCCTCCTACCCTAGTCATTGGCCTCCAGCCCCTCCCCTATCCCTGAGGCCCCCCGAAGTCATCCTGGTCCTAGAGCCTGACTTCTGCCCAGAAAGTGCTCCTCTTTCCTTATGAAAAGAAAAAAAGAATGGCTACTTCTTTTTTTTTTTTTTTTTTTAAATCCCCCAGTCCTGGGACTGGAATTCAGGGCCCGAGCTGTCCCTGAGTTTCTTTTTTTTTTTTTTTTTTGCCAGTCCTGGGCTTGAGCTCAGGGCCTAAGCACTGTCCTTGGACTTTCTCAAGGCTAGAGCTCTACCACTTGAGCCACAGCACCACATCTGGCTTTTTTCTATGTATGTGGTACCGAGGAATCGAACCTGGGTCTTCATGCATGCTAGGCAAGCACTTTAACCACTAGGCCAAACTCCCGGCCCCAAGAATGGCTACTTCTAAGCAGGCTTACCATAGGACAAAATCTCAATTTCAAATAGAACTCAAAAATAACTCATTTCCTCAAGCAGTCATTACAGAAATGTGGGTTTAGTTTCTGCTCAGCACTAACTGGGAATCAAAATATAAGAGCCTGTTTTCATTTTGATAAAAATTAAAAGGGGTGAGTATATTTTCATAAACCTCAGTTTCATCTGTGGTCATTTTTTTAAAGAAAATATTATTCTTTTTCTTTGGAAAACCCAAGAAGACTCTCTGGTCTAGAGTGGGGCTCCCTTTCTAGCCCTGTCCTGTGATATCAAGGCCTGGTGCTGGTGGGGGAATGGGGCTAGCACTTACCAGAATCCACAGCTTGGACTCGGACCGGAGAATCACAGCAGATAGTGAAGCCAAAGCCATCCTTGCCCCTCGGAATGGTGATCTAGGACACAGCCCTGCCCAGTCACTCCCAGGAGCAACAAGTCTGGGAAGCCCATAAGCCCCTCCCAGAGCCACCCTCCCCTCCACAGGAACCAAAGCCAAGAGAAGCTGGACTGCTTGTCCCAGTCCCTATCTGGGATGAGACATCTTGACACCTGATTGTAGGCCTAGTGGGGAGACTGGGAGCTCAGGAGGTAATCCTGACAGCTACCGGAGAGGCCCTGGGAAGGGTAAATGTGACCTTCATTTTCCCTGGCAGCCACAGTCCTCTAAGGAGCTACGTCTCATCCTCTACTTTCCGCACTGCCTGCCTCACTCCCTTCTTCCTTTCCCACAGAGGTCTCGGGCCATTGGCCCAGGGCTGGCTCTGTACTGAGGACCCAAAGGTAAAGCCCTCTGCTTTGCTGCTGTCCTAGAACACAGGGGAGGGAAAGTTTCGGTGCACTCATTCAGCCTCAGGCCATGGATCAGTGTTGGGGTTGAGGACAGTACTGGCCAGGGCCACACGGCCGCTGGTGAAAAGCTTCCAGATGAGAGGATGAGGGAGGGCTCAGCCAAGGCTCCTGCTAAACCTGCACTGGCAAGATGTCACACTGCCTTCCAGGGCCCGGTGCATGGCAGGTCCACATCCCCAGCTTTCAGAAGAGCAATGAAAAGCCCTTGACACTGGGATGCTCTTTCCAAATGAACACACAAGTATTGAGCGCCTACTATCTGCCAGGCTCTGTGGAGGTATCAAGGCCAGCAAGGGGACAAGCTGGTGCACAAATCTCTTCAAAGCAAAGCAGGGCTTGACAAGCAGGAGGACTTTGCTGTGACAGCACAAACTGTCCTTTGTGCTCTGACTCTAGGTAACAGGCTAGTATTTGCTAGGGACTCAGCAAAAAGAATCCTTGAGCTGGACCCAGCTTTATTCCTCTGGAAGGACATCCGACATGAATAGGGCTTGGGATGGGCTCAAGAGGCACGGGGAAGGTGTCCTGGACAGGTAGAGGAAGACACGCGGAGACAACTGTCTCCTTCCTAAGGAGGGCCAGGCACCTATATTCACCTGTCGCCTGTCCCAAGACCAGGTAAGAGAAGTGGGAGAGGCCAGAGATCTGGGGAGACCCGGGACCTTGGAAGCTGCAGGGGCCCCTGAGGCCCTGCTTCCCACAAGCCCTGGGCCCAGATTCAAAGCCAGTTTGTAAAACAGGAAATCTGACAGACAAGGGGAAGGGGGAGGGGGCAGGAAAATACCCTGTTCCCATAAGAATTCTGGGAAAACACACAGCTAAGACAGGAAGAGGGAAAAAAATGGAAAGAAAGAAAAACAAACTGAGGAGTGAGGGTTGAAAACTAGAGGACAGGAGTGACCACTGACTTCCAGCCTGCCTGAGGCCTGGAGACGTCCAGAGCCTCACCACTCGATGGAACCAGCAGATTTTTTTTCAGGGGACCCCCTCCCCCCGCAGGCCACAGAGAAGCAGAGTTCCCAAGTCTTCCTAGCATTTCTTTAGTCCTATCTCACTGCAATTCCACAGACCCTCCTGTCTGAAGAACAGTCTCCAAGCCCTTGGGGTGTGGGGCATAGGTTTGAAGAGGTGGCCCTAAACTTTGAGGACCTGGTTCAGGCAGGGCCAGAAACCCCTCCACTTCTAAGATGCAGCAGTCTAGAGGACAGCCTAACCCAGCCAGTGGACAAAGGAGTGGTAGGAGACAGACATAATGAAGCAAGCGTTATCTCCTGGCTCTGCAGGAGGGGGGGACTGTGCAGTGCTCGGGCAGTCATGGCCACAGATGGTACTGAGGGTTGTGTCCATCACTGCACCCAAAGGGAAAGGCAGCTTTAGCACGCTCATTTTTCAGAGAAGGAAATCAAGGCTCAGGACTTCTGCTGACATTGCATGCACGGGGGCGAGGCGGCATCCCTGCTGACTCTAGGACTTGGTGGCTCCTTCAACGGATAGTGCTTGCTCTTTCTGGTCCAGGGAAGACAATGTCATTCCTCCAGGTCTGTGTCATGTCAACCCCTCACTTCTGTCCTCCTGCCTGCTCAGTGCTACTCTGTCAGGGCTATGCTTCTGTTCCCAGACCCTACAACTTACTGGATACGCCCTAGCTGCCTATGAAGCATAGACTGCTTCATAGCCCTGACCCACCTCAAGGCATCCAAGCTGGAGAAGGAAAACCATGTGTGGGTACATATACAAAAAACGATCTCCCTCACTGATGCACATAGCAATACACACAAGGGGTAGAGCAGGCACAGCCGTCCCATCAGAAGAAGGCAAAGTTGGCGAAAACACCTCCAGACACACTCAGCTGCTTACCCACTAAGGCATCTGCAGTCCCGGACCTGAGGTGCCTTTCTAAAGGGACACACCCTCCCCAGAGAAAAACAGCAGAAAATTAGCTGGATCATCGAACTGAGACAGCCTCAACTGCCTCAACACAAGGTAGCAGGTAACAGGCTGGGCTTTGGGTCCAGGCCCTGCCTCTATAGAGAGAGTGCTTGCGGAAGCAAGAGGAGGCACAAAAGGCCTTGTAGAGAAAGAAGTTTTTGCTGGGGTGAGCCCCGCCTCCCATCCCCAACACCCCATAGGTGCCCCAGAGGGGCTTTACACCCACCTGGCGGTAGCGGCGCTCCGAGCACACCTTGCAGAGCCCATTGAAGCGGTTCATGGCTGCAGGTCTTGCCTCGGCTGCCGCCCCATGAAAACCCCACTCTTCCCCCCAGCAGCGGGAGCCCACACTGCGCCCGTCAGCCTGGCATGGCCGCCCTGGGAAGCCCGCCCCGCAGAAGAATGGCAGGAAATCACCTCTCACCTCCCCAAGCCCTGTCTGCACGGTGTGCCTCTGCAGATAAGCCGAAGGCTTCCTGAAACCTCACAATGACAAGGAAGAGGGAGAGTTTTATATTAAAATTCCTGTCAACTAGTTAGTATTCCTCAGGCCTGGCGGGGAGAGGGCGCCTTTGTTCTGGCTGCATTCTCCGCCATGGGCCACTTTGTGAGTCCAGTGTTCTCACAAACACCCCACACTGCCTGCTGGAGAGGAACCCAGGCAGAAAACACGCCCTGCCTGGCAGTGGGACCGCCTCCCCGGCATGTCCCAGGGTCCCGGGGACACACGCAGCTTGGAGATCCGGGCTGTACCTACACAAGTCAGGGAACACAAAAAACTTGTAGGCTGAGACCCACGTACTGCTCATTTCTTCACAAGGGACTGCAGGAAATGTCTGATGGCATGTGGACCATAAAGTCAGTGTAGAAGAGGATCCGGCATCCTCCTCTTGCCAATTAAAAGCCAAGGCTTATGGAGGTTAAGGTCAGATGCCAGGACACTCTCCAGACACTGTTTTCTACCTCGTAGACCCAGGATTACATCCTACCAACAGCACAGGGGGAGCCCAGACCCCCTTGCCTACCTGGGAGGCCCTCGAAAATCCCAGCCACCCACTCAGGTCTTTATGATAGGAGGCCATCCCCTGGTTTGGTTGCAGCGTGATTGTGGGCAAGTAATTCCAGGGAGTTGTTTGTTCTGGCATCGCTAGAGCTTTAACTCAGGACCTAGGTGATGTCCCTTAACATTTTTGCTCAAGGATCACACTCTGACACTTGACTCACAGCTCCCCTTCTGGATTTTTTTGGGGGGAAGGGGATAGTTATAGTGCTTGTACTCAGGGCCTGGACCCTGTCCCTGAGCTCTTTCACTCAAGGCCAGTTAATGCTCTACCACTTTGAGCCACAACACCACTTCCCGTTTTCTGGAAGGTACTTGGAAATAAGAGTCTCATGGACTTTCCTTCCCAGGCTGGCTTCAAACTGTGATTCTCAGTCTCCTGAGTATCTAGGATTATAGGCTTGCGCCATTAAGTGTCTAGCCACTTCCGGTATTTTGCTAGTTAATTGAAGATAAAAGTCTCACAGACTTTCTTGCCAATTCTCACTTCAGATTCTCAGATCTCAGCCTCCTGAGTAGCTAGGATTATAGGTACAAGCCACCAGTGCCTATCCTAATCCTGCCTCCTGGAGTACCAGGGCTGTGTGCAGAATCCTGCACAGAGAAGAATGTTTCCAAAGCAGCAGGAGCCCTGAAGGACAGATGTCTACACTCCACATGTGGGGACACAGCTCCTGGCTCACCGTCCTCTCTGCACCTCAGCAAGCACAGAGAAAAAGAAGAAGGGCTTCTTTGCACCTCTCTGGAGCTAGAGGAGGCTTTCCAACCTCAAGTTACTCTAATACTATGTTGCCCAGAATAGTGGCAACTGACTAGACAGGTGAAAATTAAAATTAGTTACAATGAAATAAAAAGTTGACACGCTGTTCCTATGTCCCACAGCTCTGTCCCAGTACCCAGCTCTGTCCAAGTCCACACAGATGTGAATACTTTGTGAATAATGCGATGAAGACATCCCCTTATAGGTGAAATATTGTGGAATATGGCAACATAGTTCTTGCCCGGCTGGACCACACACACCCAGGAGACAGCATGGCACAGTGTTCTCAGGAGATGGCTACATCTTCCTCAGAGCAGGTCTCTGTCTCTAATTGGCTCTGTGACTGCCAACCGTGACCTAATGCCCCCAAGCTCATGTGTCCATCTGCAAAATGGAGCCACCTCAGAGGTAGCAGCAAAGATGAGGTCTTAAGAGTACTTGAGAGGTCAGCCAATTGCTAGACGTTGATCTTTCCTTCTCTAAGTTGTTAGAGAAGATAGTGGATCGTCTGCTCTTCAATGAAATATGATGAACTACAGAGAATTCCCAACATCCCCATGGGAAGTCTCTGTCCAGATGTAAACCACTGTCAAGTTCAGCCTCTCCCTGCCCTCCACAGGCCTAATCCAAGAGGCTGACTCAGCCATAGCACCACAGGCTGGAGACCTTCACATCTTAGGGAAGGAGAGGAGTAAGCTTCAAGAGACCAACAGTCAGTACGATCTAGTTGCCTCCATGTTTTGGTTCTCTCCTCATTCATGAATAACCTAAGAAAAGCTTCTGTTTCTTATGACATCACTTAGAAGAGTCAAGAATATTCCCTTCAGAAAGCACAAGGTCAAGCACCAAGGACGATACGAAGATCAGAGCCCTGGAGCGATGCTCAGGAGCTACCATCTCCAGGCACGTTTATCCCCAACCTACCTGGAGTTTCTCCCCGTTCTCAGTGTCTTCACCTCCTGGCATTTGCAGCAATATATCTATAAGGTGACAGGGTACAGTCAGAAAGTTCATATTAGCCAGGTATGGGCAGCTCACACCTGTAATCCTAGCTATTCAGGAGGCTGAGATCTGAGCATAACAATTCGAAGTCAGCCCAGGCAATTGAAAGTCCATAAGATTCTTGTCCCTTTCCAGTTAACTTCCCCCAAAGTTAAAGTAGAGCTGTGGTTCAAGTGATAGAGCGGTAGTAGCCTTGAGCATAAGAAGCCTAGGGACAGTGCCTATGCCCTGAGTTCAAACCCCAGGAATGGCAAAAGAAAAAAGAGAGAGCACTGGGAACAGAAATTTGTTCAATCTAATGATCAACATTTTCTTGTCTATGAATGCCTTATGCATAGACATTGCTTTTTTTCTTAACATGGTGACTCTCAAACTTACATTTCTATTTTGACCCTTGGTCCACTATCCCCTTTTCTTTGCTATTGTTTTTATATTCTTTCTTTTTTTTAAAGATTTACAATGCATCATGAAAAAAATTAACCCTAATACCCTGTGCTACATGAGCACACATGTGCATGCCTCTTAAACATGGATCACAAATTTCACTGAGGAATGTAGTACAACATTTCATAGTATCTCCATGAACCACAACACTGGTTAGACTATAGTAAAAAGATAGGAAACTTTGGAGATTTGAAAGTAACATGAAATATATTAATGATGTTTTTTTCTACTATAAGGCTCTCTCCTACCAAGGATTTCTAGTCTTTCTTCGAAAATTAATGAATTATTTCAGAATTTACATAAGATATTGCTTTTGTTTCCATAATGACACTGTTCTTACTATCCTCCAAGACTTAAAAAATGTCTCCTTATTAAAGCTCCATTAAATAAGATCATACACATTTGGCTAGTCTGAAATAAAGTTTGCTTTTGAGCTAATTGATTCGATACTGATATTGAATTCTAAGATACAAACTTTTTTCCTTTATTGCATCATTAAAAACACTAAATTCTAAGCACACGTATTTCTTTAAAAAGTCTTTGTAAATCTGTGGCATTGAGAAGAAAAATATTTTTTTGTCAGTCTTGAGGTTTGAATTCAGGGCCTGGGCATGGTCCTTGGACACTTATTGCTCAAGGCCAGTGCTCTGCCACTTGAGCCACAGTGCCACTTCTGGCATTTTCTATGTATGTGGTACCAAAGAATCAAACCCAGGGCTTTGTGCATGCTAGGTGAGTACTCCACCACTAGGCTACACTCCTGGCCTGAGAAGAAATATTTAATAGGTAGTGGTTAAAAAATTGTTTAGCTGGGGCTGGGAGTTTGGCCTAGTGGTAGAGTGCTTGCCTAACATGCGAAGACCCGGGTTCGATTCCTTGGTACCACATACTTAGAAAAAGCCAGAAGTGGTGCTGAGGCTCAAGTGGTAGAGTTCTAGCCTTGAGAAAAATCCAAAGACAGTCCTCAGGGCTTGCGTTTAAGCCCAGGACTGGCAAAAAAAAAAAAATTGTTTAGCTGGCTCCAGGAGTTTGGCCTAGTGGTAGAATGCTTGCTTAGCATGCACCAAGACGTGGGTTCAATTCCCCAGTATCATATACATAGAGAAAAGCTGGACATGATCCTGTGGCCTAGAGAAAAAAAGCCCAAAAGCAGTACTCAGGTCCTGAGTTCAAGCTCCAGGGCTGGCAAAAAAAAAAAAGAAAAGAAAATTGTTTAGCTTGGGTCAGAAGTGTGGCCTAGTTGTAGAGTGCTTGCCTAGCATGCATAAAGACTCCCATTCCATTCCTCAGTACCACACACATAGAAAAGCCAGAAGTGGTGCTGTGGCTCAAGTGGTAGAGCGCTAGCCTTGAGAAAAGCCCATGGACAGTGCTCAGCTCCTGAGTTCAAGCCCCAGGCCTGGAAAAAAAAAAAAGAAAAGAAAATATTTAGCTCTCTGAAAAATGTGAATTTAGAACTTCAAGGCCAAATAATCATTAAAGATATTTCCAAATGGATTAAGGAGATAAGCATGTCAGGTGCAGTGGCTCTCACCTGTAATCCTAGCTACTCAGGAGGCTGAGATCTGAGGATCTTGGTTCAAAGCCAGCCTGGACACTAAAGCACTGAAGACCATGAGACTCTTATCTTCAATTAACCATTAGAAAACTAGAAGTGGCACCATGGATCAAGGAGTAGGGCAGTAGCTTTGAGCTGAAGAGTCAGGGACATCACCCATGCCCAGAGTCCAAGCCTCATAACTAACAAGAGGGAGAGAGAAAGAGAGAGAGAGAGAGAGAGAGAGAGAGAGAGAGAGAGAAACCGAAACATAAAGAAGTAAAAACCATGTAGCCTTATTTTGTTGCCAGTAAATAAGTCAACAGTAACACAGAAGTGCTCATCGGAGCTAGCTTCATGGGAGGCCGAGATCTGAGGATCACAGTTCAAAGCCAGCCCAGGTAGGAAAATCCATGAAACTCTTCAATTAACCACCAAAATGCCAGAAGTAGAGCTGTGGCTCAAAAGGTGGAACAACAGCTTTGAAAGGAAAACTTAGAGCCAGTACCTAGAGTCCTGTAAAAGTCCCAGTACTGGTACAGACACATGCGCACTCCTCCCTCACTCCCTCATGCACAATGCTCATTGTTTATTTTCAAATTTGAAGATAAAGTAGATCACTAAGATCTTACACGAGCATGGAACTGGGAAAGCTAGAAGGATCTCTCATTTAGAAACTCAAAAGTTGGAACAACACTATAACAAAGCAATGGTCTCTCCTCTCCTTTTCCTGTGTCCTGCTCAAGGATCACATTCTTTAGAAAAGTAACATAGCATGCTTGCTTTTGTTCAGAATCCTCTAATCCAGTACATTAACTGGAAAAAGATGTTCTTTGCTTCTCCGTGTTTCTCAATATTTGATTTAGGTATAAACTGAGCTTATACCTAAACTGAAGGACAGTGAAGGGCAATGTTTAAAGCTGAGAGTGGCTGAGCACTTGGCTCACTCCTGTAATCCTAGCTACTGAGGAGGTTATGATCTGAGGATCATGGTTCAAAGCAAAGTCCCTGTGAGCCTCTTATCTCCCCAATTAACCACTCAAAAACCAGAAGTGGCTCTGTGACTCAAGTGGTTAGAGCACTGGTTTTGGGCAGAGAGAGGCTCAAGGTCATAGTCCAGGCCCTGAGTTCAAGCCCTTCAACCACAAAAAAAAAAGAAAGAGAGGGAGGGAGGGAGGAAAGGAGGGAGGAATGAAGGAAGGAAGAAAGGGAGGGAGGGAGGGAGGGAGGGAGGGAGGGAGGGAGGGAGGGAGGGAGGGAGGGAGGGAAAGAAACTAATTTCTATTGTCATGTGAAAACCAAGTATAGATAACCCATGAGGCCAGGATTGGTGATGGGTCCCTATGGCTGCCTGGGCCACTCCTAACCTCAGTTAGGAGAATACAGCGGTTAGGAAACAGTTAGGATACAGTGATGCCCAAGGCTTGGGCCTGGAAGGCACTTAGAAGCTCGAGCTGTACACAGAAAGGGCAGAACTGACAGGGACCGAGGACAGCTGTCAGGGGTTCAAGCCCATAACAGTAGCTACTCAGAGGGCTGAGGTCTAGGATTGCAGTTCAAAGCCAAAACAGGGAAGTCTGTGAGACTCTTATCTCTAATTAACCAACAAAAAGCCAGAAGTGGAGGTATGGTTCAAATGGCTGAGCACCATCCTTGAGTGGAAAAAGAAGAGAAAGCATCCAGGCACTGAGTTCAAGCCCCAATACCAGCACACACAGAGGGAAAAAAAACTGAGGAGGGGAAGAATCCAAGTCCTGAGCTTTAGGACTCTCGACAGGGCTTAAACACCCTACCTGCAGAGGTGGGTGATCCATTGTCAGCAAAGCAGCCCCAAGGGGCAACTTGAGAATGGTGGGCTACACATGCAAGTTCAGACCCATGTCCTCTCCAAGGAACGTTCAGCCAGACAGAATATCACAGCCAAGCGTAGCCTGCAGCTTACATCCTAACCGGTACTTGTGAGCCATCCCTGCACCCAGCAGCCCCACAGTACCTGAGAGGCAGGTGCCACAGAACAGGGACCAACACTAGCACATGGGAAGGGGGGAAGGGCCAGCCACAGTGGGCATTGAAGGGGTCCTTACACACACACGCACCTCGTGCGGGCCGCAGCCGCCGTCTGGCCACCTTCAGGTGCTTGGTCCGGCCCAGGTCCTCCCCCAGGAGGTAGTACCAGCCACTGATCTCCTGTCAGAAGAAGAAAGTGATGCAATCAGACAACGGAGGGAAGGAGAGGGCACACACAGGAAGGCAGGCACCCACCAACATCCCCCCACCCACACACAGAGCAGCCTCCCTCCCCAAGGCTGCCATGTCTTCCCTTCTAGACACCGTCCTATTGCTCCAGGCAGAGCTCATTTTCTCTACTCAGTCTCCACAGTCTCTCCAAGAGGACCACTGCGACTCTGTCCACTCTTTCCCCTGGCAGATTGTACACAGGCTCTTGGACGTGCCTGACACTAAGCCTGATACAGTAAGAACTCGATCAATGTTTACAACAAAGGAAAAGAGGGGAGAGGCTGATGGAAACCGGGCTCTGGTGGCTCACACCTGTAATCCCAGCTACTCAGGAGGCTGGGGTCTGTGGATCAGGGTTTGAAGCCAATCGGAGCAGCAAAGTCCATCTCCAGTTAATCAGCAAAGTGCTGGACTAGCAATGTGGTTCAAGTGATAGAGCATCAGCCACGAGCAAGCAAGCAGAGCCCAAGGCTCCAAGTTCAAACCCTGACACCAACACGAAAAACCAAGATGGAAAGGCCAAAATGCAGGCATCCTGAGGCCCTTTCCCAGGGGAATGGAGCAGAGGCCATGAGGACACATGCAGTGCCCCTCCCCTACACCTCACTGCAGCAGAGCCCTGCAGAAGGCTGCCAGGACATTCCTGTGGCATGCATAGCTCCCCTGCTCCCACTTTCCAGTTGGGGTGAAGGGATGAGTAGAGAGAGAGAAGGCCTACAGATATGTGTGTAGGGGGAGGGGAGGGAGGTTCTCCAGATTCTAGGTATGAGACCTTGTGCAAGGGCTCAGAGCTGCCTGGCAAAGGAGACCCCAAGAGTTCAGCCAGCCTGGTGACAATTATTGGTGAGGTACCAAGCCATGGGGTACCATGTCACAGAGAGGCGCTGCACTCAAGGATTTCCAGGGGAGGCCTGCCAACAGCAGCCCAGGCATGGACGGGAGCAGGGATGTCATTCCAGAAGCTTCCCAAGGACCTACCTTGTCTGGAGTCAGGAGAGACTTCATCCCAAAGCTCATGCAGCCGATGAGTGCATGTTGCCTGGGGGAAGAACGTATAGTGAGCACCTCGCCCTGCCAAACCAGCAATTCTGCCATTAAGTGTCCCACATGCCTAAGAGCACTTCCACCACACCTGCTCATTTGTCCTTCTCCCTTTTCAAGGTGGAGTCCTCATGGCCTTTCCGAGGCCACAGATGAGCCAGTAGTCTAGTAGTCTATTTGGAAGGAAAGCGAGCATCATAGGCCGTGATACAGAACTCGCTCCATCACTACAAAAGCTTAGAACCCACCAGGCACTGGTAGCTCACACCTGTGATCTCAGCTGCTCTGGAGGTTGAGATCTTAGAATCTTAGTTCAAAGCCAGTAATGAACTAAAAGGCTAGAAGCAGGAGTGTAATTCCTGCACACTAGTCTTCAATGAAAAAGTGAGAATAGGAGGCCCTGAGTTCAAGCTCCAGCACAGACACATACACACAACACACACACAGAAAAAGAAGTTCAAAACCATCTTATGGGGTTCTCAGTGCTGGGAGGATGTGTGAGTTGGTCTTCACAGGGAATCTCAGACCCATCCTGAGCTGAGAATTCTCAAGCAAGAGGAAAAGTATGGGTCCATGGTTCAAGAATCTTTGTTTCAAGTCCTGAAACAAAGGTAGTTCTTAGATGGCTGCTGGAAAAGTTCTGAGCACATCCCAACACACAAAGGTCTTATGACCCATCTGACCTGGCTGCCTGCGGGGGAGGCAGGCATGAGCCAAGCTCAGGCTCACAGAATGTCACACTGTGGCAAGAAACAGAGTTCAAGTTTGGTCTTCTTTATTTACAGGAATCCAAAATTCCTGAAGAATCTCCACCAATCCAGGACTGATTAACATCTGACAGCTTGTAATAATGATTATATAGATAATAACAGCATACAAAAAACTTGCTATGTTAAAGAAAGTTTACAAAGCTGTAGTTAATAAGAGTCCTACACACACACACACACACACACACACACACACACACACACACACACATGATTTATAATGGTTGAGAGGGATCATTAAGGATTTTTGTTTCCTTTGAGTTTATACTATCTTTGAATTTTTTTTAAACAAATAAGCACTACTTTTGTAATCAGAGGGGGAAAAAAGCAATAGAAATGTTTCTTGAAGGGGCTGGGAGTTTGGCCTAGTGGTTAAAGTGCTTGCCTAGCATGCATGAAGACCCGGGTTCAATTCCTCAGTACCACATACCAAAAAAAAAAAAAAAAAAAAAAAAAAAAAGCCAGAAGTGGTGCTGAGGCTCAAGTGGTAGAGCTCTAGCCTTGAGAAAGTCCAAGGACAGTGCTTAGGCCCTGAGCTCAAGCCCAGGACTGGCAAAAAAAAAAAAAAGAAATGTTTCTTGAAGTACTTCTATTGTACCTTATCCTGCTTTATTTTCACATTAGAGTTCTTTGTGGGTCATCTTAGGATTTGCTTTTATTTTTTTAATTTCCCCAGTTCTTCTCTTTCTTACTGAATCTCCTAAGTCATTCTCCTTGACAGACAGACTTAGTAAGTACTAATGAAGAGACGTCGTGGATATTTAGACTAGCCGTTGAATTTGACACTGGAAGGGATCCCACAGGCAAGGGGTTTGGGCTGTCCTGTGAAGCAAACATCAATGCCCACATTGGAATGACTGCCTAATTAAGCAGTAAATGCCCTCAGATGTGTCAGCCCCTCCTCCCCACCTGCCCAGAGGGTTGGTTGTTCTATGGTGCAGGGCCCAAGCAGCTCTGATTAGCCATTCACCAAAGAGCCTGCCTAACATGTGGTCTCCAGGGCTTGAACCTGGGAATCCAAACTCAGTTAGCCCAAGGTGGGGTTCAGATGGAGGAGCTTGACGAAAGTTCTCCATGGATCCTGTAGACCCTTACCCACGCCTGCCACAAACAGGGACCAGGCATCTAGAAGGTCTCCATAAATACACATTGTTTGAATTTTCCAGAAAGGTTGGCAACTTACCACCTGAATATCCTAAAGAAGACATCACGTAGCTGAGTCTGGGACAGGGATGAAGGGTGCTAAGGGAGTGGTTCTCAACAGAGAACCACCGCCATCTCTCACCAGCTGTTTCTTCAGCTGGGCACCATCTGTTCCCCTTCTTCCTTGCCCTCCCACCCCACAAGGCCACATTAACACCTACTGCCCAAGGACAGATACAGTCACCCCAACAAAGCAGCCTCTCCTCATCCACCTTTCCTAGCCCTAAACAAGCATTCTTCCTTCTTGGAAACAGGAGAAAGCAGAACTAGCAGGCAGTGGCAGCAGCTGCAGCCAGCACACAAGCAGCAGACATTCAGAAAGCGGCCACTGGGGACAGGACTTCTGGAGACTTTGCCAAGCAACTCCTTCAATGTCCTGCTTGTCAGCACATTCAGGAGATTTTTGCATGGCATCTAGATGCTGTGCGCTCTGCTCTTGTGCTGGCAGTGGCTGAAAGTTTTTATATCCTCAGGCTAGTGCATTAGCTGGAATAACTGCTGCCTCTCCCCATTCTTCAATAAGTGGAGTTTTTATTCCCTGGTGCTGTTACAGAATGCTAAATGGTTAAGAGCATCCCTTGAGCTTTGCTTCCTGCTAAGGGGCCTCCAATGATTTCATGATCATTCAGGCAGAGTAAATTGTCACAATTAACATCCACGAGCAGGAACCTCTCTCTGCATATTCTGCAATTAGCTCCTTTTCAAGGCTGCTTTTGAGGACCCTACTGAGGAAGAGCACTGCTTTTGCAAGCAGCCCGGGTATATGGCAATCCACCCGCCAGTTTATCAACTGGGGCATGGATGTTCATGTAGGAGAGGCCTGCGATTTCCCTAGGTACGGAGTCTCTGGAACCATGCCTGATCACTGCTGACTGCCAAGGCCTGAGATCCAGGCCTGGTGTGCTCAGAGAAGGTTTGACAAATGAGGGAATTCACAAATGAGGGAGTCCACAGCTGGCAGCACTGGGCAAGGAGCTTGCAGGGTTAAGGAAACAAGACAAACAGGAATTTAAGTAGCCGTTCAAGCCATCAATACAGAACCTGCCCCAAGACAGGGTGAGATTGACAGATGAACAACACAGGCAACAAATTGCAAAGGCCCAGGAGGCAGGAGGTTGTTTAGGACAGAGATGCTTGAAGGAAACCCCAGGAGTTGAGCCAGAAAAAATGAGAGGAAGATCTTTTTGGATGCACACTGTGAGGTTATGCAATCTAATCTCAGCTTCATTTTAATTTGATGGCTTAATTTTGACTACCTACTTTTCTATTCACTTTTCCCCATTAGGTTCTGTATTTGTCACTGGTCGTGAGCTTTCTGACACAAAGCCACTGTCCATTTCTAAAACTGAGTATAGGGAAGAGGATGCCTACAGAGCTCAGAACAGGGCCCTCTGTAATTGGAGATTATATGTTGTATAAAGATGATACATTATATCATAGATTATGCATTATATATGTGCACATACATACATACACATTTTTAACCTGTAGTATGCCACTATAATTCCTTTAAGATTGTTTTCTGGCTACAAATTCTCTCCTACCTGCCTCCATGGTACTAGGGATTGAACTGAAAGCCTCATACTTGCTAAGCAAATGCTTCTCTACCACTTGAGCCATGCCTCCAATCTTTCTGGTTGGGGGATAGGATCTTGTGACTTTTCCCAGGCTGGTGTTAGACTATAAGCCTCCTACCTCCATCTCCTTAGTTGAGGTTACAGCATGAATAACCACACTTGGCCAGTTACAAATCCTAGCAAATGCTATAATTAGTACTAGCAATATCTACTGAAAATATCTACAATTTTAAAAGACCCACAGAACCTTGAAGCTGAAGTAAACCTTACAGGGCACTGCATTTTGCAGACAAGGAAACTGAGGCCCAGAGCTGGGAAGAGTCTGGCACCTAGCCTCTGCACATCCTCTTATCTCTCTTGTATGATTTTATGACCATCACTGGAGGATCTGAGGATTCGTGAACTCTTATCTCCTACCAGTTTCAAAATGTACACCATGAGTCGGGCACCAGTGGCTCATGCTTGTAATCCTAGCTACTCAGGAAGCTGAGATCTTAAGATACTGGTTCAAAGCCAACCAGGGCAGAAAAAGACTCCTATCTCTAATAAACAAACAAAAAAAAGCAAAAGTGGAGCTGTGGCTCAAGTGGTAGAGCACAATCCTTGAGCAAAAGAAGGTCAGGGACAGTTCCTAGATCCCGAGTTCAAGCCCCAGGTCCAGCCCACATGCACGCACACACGCACACACACACACACACACACACGCACACACACACACACACACACAGTTTATCATCATATCCTATATTTGACTAGATGAGTTATATAACACTGCCCTATAGCTCAAAAATGCAGCCTTAGAACTGAAAAGCAAGCCACTGACACCAAATGAACATGACTTCCAAGTCATTTATCATCTGTGTAAGGCCTGTGAGCATACTGTGATGTGTGGGCAGGTCCACAGGCTTGCTGCCAGACAGCCTGCATTTAAAGCTTGCTTTCTCTCCATTCGAGCTGTGCTGCCTTGGGCACGTTACATGACCCTTCTGTGCCTGTTTCCTTACCTGTGAAAGAGCAACAGCAACATACCCTTCCAAGGATGCTGTGAGGATTAGAGAATGCACAGCTTGTGCTCGGTGTACACACATAGTAGTGTTTAGGTACACACTTCTTATCACTTTGAGCCAGGCCTTTAGAGGGATAATAACTCGTCTCCCTCAGGGTAGTTCTGAGGACTAAATGAAGTAGTATATAGAAAGTGCTTGGCACAGAGACTAGCTTGGTGAATGCTTCCTTCCTTCCTTCTACAATTGTCTTTCATGTTGCTGAGTTGAATGTCTTTTAGAGAATACAATTTGATTTGGGAACAATTCAGCACTGCCCATTTCCCATGATTACTCTCAGTCCGTCTTCTCCAAATCAGAGACCTTCTTGCTCAGTTGGATCCACAAAGGAGAATCCACTTAGGAGCCTGGAGGGAGGCTGGGCTGTGCTGGCAGCCCGGGCCTGTCTCGGCCTGCCCTGTCCTGCTGGAGCTCTGGTCCAGACTGTGACCATGAGTCTGGCTGTGTTTTATTGAATAAGGAATCTCACTTTCCCAAAATAGGCAACAAGTGGAGACATTGCCGTGGTCACGCCGCCTCCCCAGAGACTGACTCATTCTTCCTCCCGGCCTCACTTTCCCTTCCAAAAACGTGACCTGCGTGATGGATGCCTTCAGCGGCTCCACCACTCATTCTGCCCCTGCAGAGGGAAGGACTCTGGAGGCGTGGCCTCCCCAGCAGCTTGCTGGACATCTGCAGAGACCACCACAGCCCCCTTCAAGGTTTCCTCAGCATTTCCAGCCCTTCCAAGGCAGATCCTGACCCCTGGTCCCTGCCACTCTGTGCTCCCCTCTCTGATCAGAACTGCTCCACTGCCTTCATGGGCATGGCTCCATACCAGCCTCATAAGCACAGATAATCTCTCTCTCTCTCTCTCTCTCCCATCTCTCTCCATCTCCCTTTTCCTTTCTCTCTCTCCTCTTCATCTCCCTCTCTCTCTCCCTCTCTGTCTCTTCCCATTCTCACCTGGCTCCTCTCCTGCATCTCACTAAGACCCACTAACCTTCCTCTCTACACTATGCCTGGCTTAGAGGTCACCACCAGCTACCCACGAACTTTCTTTGACTTCTCCACTTGTTCTCACAATGAATACTATTTGGCAGTACTGAGACTGGAACTCAGGGCCTCATACTTGCTCGGCTTGCTTGCTGGCAATGTACCACTTAGCCATGCCACTTAGTCTGCTTCTTTTTGGAGGGGGATGGGTCCTGTGGCTTGAACTCAGGGCCTGGGCATGGTCTCTGAGCTTTTGTATTCAAAGCTAGTGCTCTACACCACTTGAACCACAGCTCCATTTCTGGCTTTTTTGTTGGTGGTGGTGGTGGTTAAGCAGAGATGAGTCTCTTAGACTTTTACTATTCAGATGGGCTTCAAATTGCAATCCTCAGATCTCAGCCTATTGAGTAGCTACGATTACAGGCATGAGCCACCAGCACCTGGCTTCTTGTCTGCCTTTTGCTGGTTATTTTAGAGATGTAGTCTTATGGACTTTTCTGCCTAGGCTGGCTTTGAATTGCGATCCTCAAAGGACTTACCCTCCTGAGTAGCTAGGATTACAGGTATGAGACACTAGTGCCTAGTACTTCCTATTAATAATAGTAAATGCTACTAAGCATTGGGAAGTATCTTCCAAATAGATCCTGATTCCATACTCTCTTCTCTATCCCAAATCATCTCTCTCATCCAAAGACGTAGCATTTCCACAGACACAGATTGCACATCATCATTGCCTCGCTTGATGCCCAGTGCCTCTCAGCGGACAAACAACTTCCTTAAAATGCACACTCCTATACCCTACCCATGAAGGTTTGGAGTTCATCTATCTGATGTGGCACTTGGGAGCCTACATTCTTCACAAGGGCCTCCATGAGATTCATACACAGACAGGACTGTGAACCACTGGCCCTCAGGAGGAAACCTATCTCCAAAGATAACTACAGAGCCACCTGATTTGCCTTTCACTTGACCTCCACAACCAACAACAATTTCTTCAAATAACTCCTCACTCCTCCCCTCTCCTCACACTCCCTCATCTCTAATGGGTAAAGGGCTGGATCCAACTGCCTGGACTCCCATCCTGGTTTCACTGTTCACTGCCTGTGTGGAGGGATAGAGCGATGGAAGGATGGAGGGATGGGTGGATGGACAAGGTCTACCGTACCACGAACATCACACTGTGATGAAAAGCAGGTGCTCAATGAAAATAAATATACTTCCTTCTGAGGTTAAATGGGGCCAAGCTTTTAAAAATATACTAGCTAATAAAATATAGGACTATACGAAGCATTTAGGGATTAAGGATGTAGCTAGGTTATCAAAAGAGTGCTTGCCTAGCTTGTACAAGAGTTCTAGCTCTAACACACGCACGCGCACACGTGCACACACACACACACACACACACACACACACGCATCCAACATTTCCCAAGTCTACACTTGGGTTGCACTGCCTTTTATTCACATAAGCCCCTTTTCAGTCTCATTCAGCTCTGTGACAGCTTGACAAATTACTGCCCTCCCCATTCCAGATTCTTTAGGCTATCTCTGCTAGCTGAGCCCCTGCTGCTCACAGTAGGTGATGCCAGTTAATTGCTCACACTCCTCCTTCCTTAGCAGCCAATCCTTGCTCTCTTATTCACCTCCCTGGGACTCCTCCCCTGCTCTGCACTAGCTGCCTTTACTACCCTCATCTGCTCTCCTAGGTCCTATCTGGCCCACCACATCAGCCTGATTGGATTCTGCCACACAAAATGTCCACCCTCTAGAAGCACCTTCTCCTGGGCTTCTTGGGCCTCTCCTACATATCCCTGTTTCATTGTCTTCTATGCTGTGTCCTGCATGGAGCACCTCCCAGTCTTCTCTCCTGCTACAACTCTCCCCCTCTGCTCAGGTTCAAAATCCCTCTTTCCCCATGAAGCCCTCCTGGAGCAGCTCAGCCCTCAGCACGCTCCCCCTCTTTCCTCCCCTCCCTGCCCTGTGACTCACTTTTTTCTTTTAGTTAGTCCTGTGCTCAGTTCTGTTAGACTAAGAGTTCTGTGTTGACTAAGAGTGATACGGGCCCACCCAGTTTTCACTAGCTGCACAGTCTTGTGGAGCTGGGTAGGTGCATGTTGTTACTATAATCCATCTCCACACAGCACCTAACAGTGTGTCCCTTGAGAGCACAGAGGCCAGGTGTAGGCTCTGCTAGGTGGTGCCCCTGCTGGCCAACACAATGCCTTGCTGATAGCCAGTGCTCAGCCAATGCCCACTGTAGACAAGGTTGGAGTGATGGAGATGGGGTGGGGGTTGGAGCCGGTGGAGGAGACAGCAGTCTCTTCAGTTTAGTCACAACCACTCATTTATCCAGAATGCTGAGCCCCTTCTGTGTGGCAGCCACCTGATGGTCATAGCCCAGAGCAGGATCTCAGTCCAGCTCAGGGCATCTCCTCACCTGGTTGTACTGGCCCTGTTCCATACGGTAACCAGAAGACGCTTCTGATGGACCTCCTCTGGGACAGGACTAGGAAGCAAATCAGATGATCCAAGGGTTAGGAGGGTTGAGTCCCAGGCCAGACCCCTGGAGGAGGTCACGATTGTCAAATGTGGCAAGATCCTGAGCAGCTAATATAAAAATATATGTATAGGGAGGGTAATGGGTACCAAGACATGTGAAAGGGTATCAATGTATGTGAATTAATGCACCTTCTATCTGGCAAATATCATGTAACCCTTTTATTAATTACAATAAAAAATTTAAAAAATATATGTATATCTATACTGCAAATTGTGGGAGGATAAGCACTTACATGCAGAACAGAGATTACATTACATTGTTAAAGGACAAAGGAGATTACATGACACCATTATAAAACAATCCCATTCTGTAAACATGCACAGAAATCCACACCCACACAAATGAAAGGAGCCCATGAGAAATGCACTTGGCAGAGCTGAGCATTGGAACTAACAAGTATTTTCTTCATTTTGATCATTTCCATTAACTCATTTTTTTTCTTACTACGTAAAGTTACCTTGTGAAGTGAGAACAACCCCAAAACATTATTATTAATTTTTACTAATAGGAAAAGGCCCAAGGACCATGACATTCCCATTGGCCCCAGCATTCAGAAATGGAGGAGATAAATAATAAGCACATCTACCACACTGCTAGGCATTTTCACATTTATAGCTCTGAGCTCCCATGATGAGTCTATTATTAGCCACACTTTATAAATGAGGAAGCCCAGGCTCAAAGAGGTTACAATTTTAAATAAAAAGGAAGAGACTAAATGTCCCCCTGTCTACCTGGAATATTCTCTCTGCTGAAGGCAAAGGTTTAGCCAGAGGCACACTGGGAAATGACCCACACATTTCAGGGGCTACTTGACCCCAGGCTGGGCTTGTCATTATGAGACCCAGCCAAGTGATGTCTTCTCACCGTGGGCCCCTAGCCAGGGGATGAAGGGCATGAGGAGGGCAAAAACAAAGACATCCTTTACAAGTCACTATTTTTCTGCTTAGATCTAGTCCTAGATCTGGCAACCAGTTTCCAGATAAACCCTCCCTCTCTCTCCTGTCAAGGGCTGGCCCAGCTGCTCCAGACACTTACAAAAAGAAGTGCTCATGGAAATCAGGGTCTCTGCAGTCTGGAACTGTCTGTGTCTTCTGACATCGTGCTCCATTGTCATCAGGGATCAAAGAGATCTTGAATGGGTGGAGGGGAGGCACATTAGTTGACCTCCTAGACATGTAATCGCCTTAGCACAGCTGCTAACTCTGTGTGTCTCCAAGCTACAAACTTCCATTGTCCTGCACACCAGCCTCTACAGAGGACAGAATGGAGTCCTTCCAGATACTGGAAAAGAACATGGGACCCAGAACCAAAAGTTCTGGAGTTGTGGTACCACCATCCAAGATAGCAGCCATAAGCCCAGCTAGAACTGTTATTATTTCTTCCCCCAGACAGGGGAGTTTCCATACTTGATACTAGCAAAAACCATGAAGAACGGCCATTTTTTTAGATAGGTGTGGGTGGCTTACACCTATAATCCTAGCTACTCAAGGGGCTGAGATTGGAGGATCACAGTTCAAAGCCAGCCCAGGCAGGAAAGTCCAGGAGATGCTTATCTCCAATCAACCACCAGAAAATCAAAAGTGATGCTGTGGCTCAAAGTGGTAGACCACTAACCTTGAGTGAAAGAGCTCAGGGACAGTGCACCGGCCCTGGGTTCAAGCCCCACAATCCCCCTTTTCCACCAAAAAAGAATCTGACATATATCCTACAAAATTAAGAAGAGTAAGGAATGAGGTGGGTGGTGGAGGGATGAGTAAGACTAGTGAAAGATATATTGTATTGACATTGATCAATATATATTGTATTCATGAACTGTTAAATAGCAACTTCATTGTACAACTACCTCTCTCTCTCCCCCCCCCCCCCTCTCTTTTGGTCAGTCATGGGGCTTGTACTCTGAGCCTGGGAACTGTCCCTGAGCTCTTCAACTCAAGGCTAGCATTCTACCACATTGAACCACAATGCCACTTCCGTTAATTGGAAATAAGTGCCTCATGGACTTTTGTATCCAGGCTGGCTTTGAACCGCGATCCTCAGATCTCAGTCTCTGAGTAGCTAGGATTACAGGTGTGAGCCATCAGTGCCCAGCAAAATCATCTTTTTTTAAAAGGCCAATATGTTGGAAAAAAATTTTTTAAAAAGTTCCAGCTCTTGCCCAATGGCAAAAAGAAGGAATCTGTTCTAGCAGGGGGCCTAGTGAATGCCCACCGACACCATGAATGAAGGGCAGGACCCAAATGGACCTCAAATGGCCCCAATTCCACAGCTGTGCTGGGACCTTGGGGCGCTAATTTAGTGACATGCTTCTCGATAATCCCTCCCCCAACCCACCACTTCTAGCCCCATCACATACCTTCACATAGGAATCACAGACGCCAGGCTCTCTGCTCATCAGGCCTTTGCCTTCAATGACTAAAAGAGAATTAGAAGTTGGAGTCAATGCATGGGAACACACACACACACACACACATTAAAAGATCTGAAAATTACTACAGAGCTTACCTGGGAGTGCTAGGGTGGTGTACGACTATCTATCATAAGAACAGTTATGGAATTACAGAATACTTTCTACTCTTGGAATCTTACAGCTGGAAGGGAATTTAAAATGTATTGAGTCGGGCCCATTTCTGAATGGAAAAGGCAGCTACAAGTGGGCCCAAAGGACTAAGAAACTTGTCCCAAATCTCAGAGCCCTGGGAATGGCAGTTGGATTTACAGCCCAAGTCTCCTGGATCTTGGTACCATCCAAGAGTACCTTCCAGGATGGAGGAGCCATGCTGGAGAACCCCCTTGCCCTGTGAGCTATGCAGGTGATCTGTCAGTAAGTCGCAAGCTGGAGCTCTAGAGAGATTGTATGTGAATTCCACCACTTACTAAGCATGTGCTCAAGTGAAGTTTCCATTGCCTCTGTGAGGTTGGATTTTCCAATCTCCCCTAGATAGTCATGCTAACATGTACTTCACATGATGGTCCTGCCCATTAAATGAGGGCATGCATCTAGTGTGTTGGGTAGAATAGCTGACAAATGAAAAAAGAAATAAAGGGAAGATGAGAGTGTGGTGGGGACTGATCTGTGTGCCTGAGACCCACAGAAATCAGACAATGGGCCTGAGCTTGTGTATGCTTTTGTGTTTGGCTTAGATGGAACCCCAGGGCTTGGCTCACACGGAGCCCCCAGTAGTCTGAGGCCTGAGGCCTGGGAAGCCAAAGGATGGAGCGGGGATAGGCTGGAAGGGCCTGAGGGCCTGCCACTGGGGACAAGCCAAAGCAAACTGTGAAGGACAAATGGAGCCACAGCAGCCAAGATGCATTTTGCAAAAACTGTTTGCACAGCTGGAGTTGGACCTGCAAGCAAAGACCCCCCCTCCTTCCTGGTCCTTGGGAACTTCACCTCAGAGGGGCCCTTTCAGGCCAGAAGCAGAGGACCCGGGCGCCTGCAGGTCTGCTCTGCCTGTATCCTAGCTACAGTTCCTGCCTGTACCCACGCTCCCCAGGACAGGAGCCAGGTCGGGTGACCTCCTGGGTCACCAGGCCAGCAGTAGCAGGGAGGCTGACCTGCCCCACCTCAAGGCACTCCCATCCCGGTGCAGAGGCCAGTCCCCAGGGTGGCACTGTGTATCCAGGCTGTACTAAGAACATAACACAGGAAGCCACAAACGGCCCAGGCAGGTGGGGGGGGTCCTACAAGGAAAAAAAATAAGCAAAAATGAGTCTTCCTTCCTGAGGCCTAATAATGTCAGAGGCAGCCATATTTCTGCAAAAGCAGAGGGAAGGAATGTTCTTACACTTACACACACACACACACACACACACACACACACACACACCTTTTTTTTAGGAAGATTATTGCAAGCACATGGAATAATATGCTCCTTGTGCAAAGGCACAGAGGCATGGTCAAGTAGGATAAATTTATGGAGGTACCAGTAACTGAATAGAACAGGGAAGTAGAGGCAAGAGCTAAGGAAATGGGAGAGACAGTCAAGGCAAGTTCAGACAGAAGGAAGACCAAATGGATAAATGGACTGGTTAAATATAAGTCGCCCATGCTATGCCTCAAGTCATGCTATACAGTTCTTCCAATCCATCATGAACTCTCAGACCCCAGGGCCTTTGCACTTGGAGCTGTCCCCCATCCTCAGCTTCTCCCCCTGGATTAAGCTTGTCCCACATTTGGGATGGCGTGTGGATGTTACCAGCTCTGCCAAGCACACTTCGGCATCCCACTAGCACCACCATATCCCCATCCCTGAGGCAGACAGCCAATGTTCAATCTCTTGTTTTGAAAGAGATGCTTTTCTATTTTATTTAACGGAGTCTTATACATAGTTTATTATTTGCTGAGCATTTGACCAATATGAACTCATGTAATTCTTACATTAACAACCCAGCCTTATACTTTCTGTTATCACTACCATTTGACAAAGGAGTAAAAGGTCATTTAGCAAAGTATCAGAGCCAAAGCATAGATTCGAATAGGCTGGCTCTGAAGACTGGGATCCTAACCCTGACACTGTGGTACTGTCAATGAAAGAAGAAATGAGTAAGGAGGAGATAAGACAGAAGAAATGAAGCAAGACCTAGTGAGGGGGTAGGGAAGCCCTCTGTGGCCCCGCTGCTCTTATATGGGAATTTAAGTGTCAGAAACAGAGAAGCCACATTTTGAGAGGTCAAATTAGGAGTCTTTATTAGAAAGCTGGCAACGAAAGACCTGCAACCCAGAATGCTGTTAACAGAAAGTTTTTAAAGACAAAAACCACATGCTTGAGGTGGGACTGAGCCTTAACAAACGTGTTAAGCAAAGCAAGCCACATCAGGGAATACACAGGGTGAAGCAGAACTTTCCATATAGGGGACCCATCAGGGGTGAGCAAACCAACCTATCTCGGGTAAATCAAGGATGAGCATTTTCTGTAGCTAAGCTTTTGTGGGGCTAAAGAACATGACTTCTGCGATTCAAAGAATGGCCTATCACATCTCTTGGCTTTTCAGAGCGGGGTGGAAAGCACCCTCCACCCACCCAGCAAGGCACCAGGATGGCAACAAGAACAAGACATTGTTACTTAGACCCAGTATCCTTTGTCACTGCCACCTACTGAGGACAGAGGCTCCTGAGGAGGATCAGGGAAATGCCAGGACAGGGGTCGGTCTATGGAGACAACCCAGGCAATGTCCATTGTCACTCCATGGTCAGGGAACAAACAGCATGGGGAAACCAAGGCCCCCACCCACTCCAGGCAAGAGGGAACAGCCTTCCCCACCACTCCCTCCCCCTGCCCATGCCATACTCACTGTGGAGCAGCAGAACCCGGTCCTGGGCATCGATACACAGCTTCAGCTGACCTAAGAAAACAATACAAGCAAGCTCGCTTTGGCTTCTGGTGAGGGAAATGGAGTAATAGTGGAAGGGGTGTCTTGAAGCCATTCACAGATGCCCAGGGGCTGCTTGCAAGGGACCTCAGTGGCCCCCTGGCTCCTCCTTTCCTCCTCTGCAGGGCCTCCAGCCTTGGCCCTCCAACCAAGCTGGTTCACATTAGTGACAGAATGCTCATTTCTGCACAAGGTGGCCCAAGAGGCCAGATGTGGTGAGCTCCTGTTTGCCTGCAGGTGGCAGCAGTGTTGGTGGATATAGAGAACCGCACCAGGGAAGGGGGATCTCTGGCAGCTAAAATGTAAATGTATATATACATCCTCCAGGCTAGCAACCTGCATCCCAGCTCCCTGTCAGACATAAACTGCACAGACCACATAAACTGCACAGTCTGGCTCCACACGTGAAATCAGGAAACATTGCAAAGGCTTGATAAATCTGTTTCTTGATATAAAAAGGCTACCAGATATAGTAGTATACACCTGTAATCCCAGCACTTGGGAAGAAAAGTGACATAAACCATTCATAGCTGTATTCTGGAATAGAATGAGCTGGTTCTCTATGGCCTGGCCGAAAATATTGTTTGGAAACTTTTTTTGATTTTTTTGGGGGGCCAGTCCTGGGCTTGAGTTCAGGGCCTGAGCACTGTCTTTGGACTTTCTCAAGGCTAGAGCTCTACCACTTGAGCCTCAGAACCACTTCCAGCTTTTTTTCTATGTATGTGGTACCGAGGAATCGAGCCCCGGTCTTCGTGCCTGCTAGGCAAGCACTATACCACTAGGCCAAACTCCCGGCCCCATGGAAACTTTTTGAAAAGGACACATGGCAGAACAAAACATAGCTTCTCTCTCACTCTCAATCTCTGTCTTTCTCTGTGTGGTTGCATGTATATATATATATATATATATATATGTGTGTGTGTGTGTGTGTGTGTGTGTGTGTGTGTGTGTGTGTGTGTGTGTTCTGAAATTGTATCAGATTAAAAAGGGAGATTGCCTAGAGGGCGTGAATGAATGAATCAATTAATTTATTAATGGAAGAGGAAAATATGAAAATTACAGACCAGGACTGGGAGTTTGGCCTAATGGTAGAGTACTTGCCTAGCATGCACAAAGACCCAGGTTCGATTCCTCAAACATACATTGAAAAAGCCAGAAGTAGTGCTATGGCTCAAGTGGTAGAGTTCTAGCCTTGAGAAAGCCCAAGGACAGTGCTCATGCTCGAAGAAGAGGAAGAGGAAGAGGAAGAGAAAGAAGAAGAAGAAGAAGAAGAAGAAGAAGAAGAAGAAGAAGAAGAAGAAGAAGAAGAAGAAGAAGAGGAAGAAAAGAAGGAAGAAGAAGGGGAAGGGGAGAGGGGAGGGGGAGGAGTAAAAAAGAAAGAGATTCATTTTTCTCTTGGCATATCCTGATTTTATTAAATAAAAGGAAAATAAAACAACTGACAGCTAGACACTGGTGGCTCATGCTTGTAATGTGATAGTTACTCAGGAGGCTAGGTTATAAGGATTGTTCAAAGCTAGCCCAGGTGGGAAGGGAAAGGATGTACCTGTTCCATCTATAACACCCTTCCTCCAACCTCAACTATAAAGAGAGCTCCCGCCCAACGACTAGAGCCAAAAAATGGCCTCCTGTGATGGATGTGGCTCTGCCAGCTCTCTTCTCCCTGAAGTCCAAAGTCTTTTCTTAGCACAGAGACCTCCCTTCATTGTTCTCTGGAGATGCCTCCCAAATCAGGAATGATCCTAGGACTTGTGCATTGCTGCTAGTTCGAGAAAGGGTAGGCAAGGTTTGGAGAAGAAAAGGGGTGAAAGCTCCGTGTCTCATAACCCTGCATGAGTCACCCAGCTGTGGTGACCTGGCTGTGCTCACATCCTCACTCTGTGAACCTGCTCATCAGAAGCAATTCAGATGTCAGCAAATCCTGGTCCAACCCTCCCACCCCTCTGAGTCCCCACTGTGCCCCTGCCCAGCACACTGCAATCAGATGCCCAGAAGGCCCATTTCCGTTCCAGCCTGACTAACCCCCGCCCTCTCAAGTCACCAGAGTCCATGGCTGGGAGTGGAACCTAATGACAGAGGCGCCTACATCTTCAAGCGGTGATGGGATAATGCCATGGGTAAGGCGGTCCTTGGATGAAAGCCTCCATGAGAATCCAGTGTATGATTATCTCAAGATCTGAGCAGTTGCCACTTTAGGGCTCCATGGAGCTGAGAAGATTCCTACAGAAACATCCAAGAGAAGATGGAAGAGAGCACTCTGGAATGATCAGATCAACCCTACAACATCTATGCTTAGAATGAAACACTATGCAAAGCCAGCTGGGGTCCAAACACGTTTATATTTCCAAAGCCCTGGGAACCATGGCATATTGTACACCACCACTGACCTAATAATGGCCTTCTCCTAGAAATCAAGAAGTCCCCCTGGCCAAGTGTGATGACACATGTCTATAATCCCAGTTCTGAGGGAAGTGAAGGTAGGAGGATCATGACCTTCCAGCCCCAGGCAAAAGCGAGATCTTACTTGAAAGTAATAACCATCATCACCATCAAAAGCATAAAAGGGCTAGGGAGATGGCTCAGGTGGTAAGGCCCTTGTCTAGCAATCTTGAGGACCTATGTTCAAACCCAGTACTACCAAAAGAGAACAACAGCAACAAAAAGGAGTCTCCCAACATAAATGTCCAGTTAATCCACTGGAAACACTTGCTGAGCCCTACATGTGGCCCTGAGGGAGGGAGAACAGATCAGAGCCCTCAGAGGGTTCCCAGCCAAGTGGTTTGACAGGGATGTGAACAACACAGAGGCTGGGGCTGGAGTCAAGAACAGGCCTGGGGTGAAGGCAGAATTCAGATGAGTCTATGAGCTCCAGGAAGCTGCTATTGCAGGCCCTGAGCAATAGTCTTGGGGGAGGGGTGACAGGTTTATCTTTCTCCCCCTTTTATAACAAATCAAATCAGAAGACCAGGTTCCAGGTTCCCTAGTCCATTCCCTGGCCCACAGATGAGGATAGTTAAACACCAGTCCTGGTGTTTGAACTCAGGGCCTGAGCACTGTCCTTGGGCTTTCTCAAGGCTAGAACTCTACCACTTGAGCCACAGCACCACTTCTAGCTTTTTCTATGTATGTGGTACCAAAGAATTGAACCCTGGTCTTCATGTATGCTAGGCAAGCACACTACCACTAGGCCAAACTCCCAGCCCCTCTCCTCCTACCATTCTTTTCCACTAAATGTCCAAGGCCTCTGAAGTTACCCAAACTCAGCTTCTTACCAGAGCCAGAGCTAGAACAACCAGGCTAGAGATGGAGCCACTTTGAGCTCTGTGTTCAGGGTAAGCCCAGAACCTTTTCTAGAGGGCATAACTCTGCCTGACTCCTTCCAGCATCTTTCCTAGACCCCCGTATTCCAGAACCCACAGCTATCTAAAAGACCCCTCTTCCTCCAATAACCAGTCACTGCTAATACAACTCTTCATGGCTCTCCTTACCAACAGGCAGCCAAGGAGATGGACGTCTCCCAAGACTAAGTCCAGAGAAATGAACCACTGAGAAGTGAGGCTGAATCCCTGAGGTCTTCAGCTGGGTTAAACAATATCAAAGCAGGATGTGGCCCTCTATGTCTCTGGACATTTCATTTGTCTGATTTCTCCTCCACACTTGGAATGTGGCCCATGGGAGCCCCCAGAAGTATTCCAGCTTAAGTGCCTAAAGCCATCCTCTTGTGCAGAGGCCCTGGAGAGGGCAGCTCCCTAGGGATTGTAGTTGGCCAAGCCTATCTACAAAAGGCCACAGCCATCAGTGCCAACACAGGCTGCATGCCCTGTAGACCAGGGAACAGGGGCCCAAGGGCAAATCAAGTTAGAACAGGCAGGGTCCCCTAGGGACAAGAAAATGCCAGAAGAGGGTAAGTTTCAGAAAGCATGAAAAAGCAACATGCTCAAATTCTTCTGGGCACAGGACTGAGAGCTGCAAATTCATTGGGCACCATGCAAAGGACATGAGAGTTAGCAAAAATTAAAATGGGGCGGGGGAAGGATGGGAGGGTGATGGGACAAAAGCTATTCTGGTTCTATTGCTTATTTGATTGACATGGCTTCCTATGAAATATGATGTCAATGTGACTTCCCAAACTAGTTTTCCTTCCAGAAACATTGCTCTGGCCAGCAGAAGTCTTAGAGTTCACTCAGTACAACCTAATCAATTAATATTCAGGCCTCTTAATGAATTAGATTGCTGTGGATTGTTCACAAGAAATTGTAGGGCCCAAGAAAGCCAGTAAATTAACATTTCTGACTCTAACAGTTAGCATCTGACATTGGCTGCACTATAACACCACCCAAGTCATTCTGAGACTCAGCCTCACAAATGCCATATTCCCAACCCTGCCTCTCTTCCCTACCACAGACATAAACCAGACACTCGACCAGACCCTAGCCTAGGAGAAGGCAGGCACTATTTATCCCTCCTTACTAGGGTCTCAGAACTCGACTGCATGCCTTTTATTTGTTTTATTCTTCACAAGTTCATGAAATAATTTCTATTTCAATCCTCATTTGCAAGCAAAGAAACCAAAGGTGAAGGGTAAAACAGGTTATCTGGGTGGCATGGTCTGCAAGAGCTGATATTTGAATGCATATAAGTAGCCAGGCCCAGGCCTGTGGTGGGTTTAAATTTTGCCCACAAGGCTGGGCACTGGTGACTCATGCCTGTAATCCTAGCTACTTAGAAGGCTGAGATCTGAGGATCACAGTTCAAAGCCAGCCCCAGCATGAAAGTCCTGAAAGTCAGTGAGATTCTCCAATTAACTACCAGAAAACCAAAAGTGGTACTATGGCTCAAGTGGTAGAGGACTAGCCTTGAGCTGAAGTGCTCAAGGACAGCACCCAGGCCCAGAGTTCAAGCCCTACAACCAACAACAACAAAAATGGATAATCTTCAAGATCCAGCATGAGCTGGATGTTAGTGATGTACTTTGGCTGGGGGGAGGGAAGGTGGGGGGTAGAATCATGTGACAACAAGTAACTTTCAAAGACAGTTATAATAAGCATTAAAAGTTCCTTTATTTAAAAAGGGGGGAGGACTGGGAGTTTGACCTAGTGGTAGAGTGCTTGCCTAGCAAGCACCAAGACCCAGGTTCCATTCCTTGGTACCACATACATAGAAAAAGCCTGAAATGGAGCTACTTAGAAGGTTGAGATCTGAGGGTCACAGTTCAAAGGTAGCCCAAGCATTAAAAAGTCCAAAGTCCGTGAGACTCTTATCTCCAATTAATCACCAGAAAACCAGAAGTGGTGCTGTGGCTCAAGGGGTAGGGTGGCAGCCTTGAGCTGAAGAAATCAGGGACAGCACCCTGGCCCAGAGTTCAAGCCCCATGACAAAGAAAGAAAGAAAGAGAGAGAGAGAGAGAGAGAGAGAGAGAGAGAGAGAGAGAGAGAGAGAGAGAGAGAGAGAGAGAGGAAGGAAGGAAGGAAGGAAGGAAGGAAGGAAGGAAGGAAGGAAGGAAGGAAGGAAGGAAGGAAGGAGAGAGAGAAAGGAGAGATAGAGAAAGAAAGAGTCCTACTGGTTTAAATTCACCAATTTCAAGTATGTGGTTTGTTGTCCTTGCATATTCACAGGACTGTGCAATCCCTTTCCATTACTTAATTTTAGAATGATTTCATCCTCTCCAAATAATATTTGCATCATTCCCAGTTCCCTTCTTCCACCCTCCCTTCCACTGCCCGAGACCCTGTCAACCATTCATCTGTTCATTTCTCTATGGATTTGCCCATTCTAGACATTTCGGGTAAATGGAATGATAAACACATGGGCTTTTGTGACTGGTTTTACTTAGCGTAATATCTACAAGATTTACAGTGTATACTGTAGTATACACTGATAATTTCATTCCTTTTTTCATGTGTGTGTGTGTGTGTGTGTGTGTGTGTGTGTGTGTGTGTGTGTGTATTGGTATCAGCTGTCAGGCTGGAACTCAGGGCCTGGGCACTGTCCCTGAGCTTTTACACTCAAGGCTAATGCTCTCGCACTTGAGCTACCAGCTCTACTCCTGGCTCTTCTTTTTATTTATTTTATTATTTTTTTTTTTACAGATTTTTGGAGGTAGGTGGGGACGCGTCGGGGTTTTGTTTTGTTGTTTTGTTTTGGGGGGTTGCATTCACATTTGTATCACTTGCTCAAGGTCATGAGGCAACCAGAGGGGTCAGCATAGAGCTTCCCCTCTTTCCCAGCATCATGTGAATAAGCAAACCCCAGAAACTCCCTCAAAGAACCAGGCCCCAGCTGACATCTGGGCTATGACCTCCAGAAGTTCCCTAAGCAAAAGTAATCCCTCAATTCTCCTCGCAAGCTCTGGACACAAAATAGTGCAATAATAAATGTTGGTCTGTTAAGCCAATAAATATTGGGAGACATTGCCTCCATAATTAAGTCACTTAAATTGGATCTCAATTCTAACGCAGCTTTTCAATTTTAAAAGTTGAAATGACAAAACACTATTTGTTCTGTGGTTTTGTTTCGATTTTTGTATGCTCTTGGGCTTGAACTCAGGACCTCTCACTCCTACTTGGATATTTTACTCAAGGGTGGTTCTACCACTTGAGTTATACCTCCATTTCCAGCTTTTTTGCTGGTTAATTGGAGACAGTCTCACAAGACTTTTCAGCCTAAGATGGCTTCAAACCAAGATCTTCATATCTTAGTCTCCTAAGAATCTAAGACTACAGGTATGAGCTACCATTGTCTAACTAACAAAATAGTTTTAAGATATACCAGTATTAAGGAACTTAAACTTTTTTAATTTTTATTATCTTACTAAAGAATGTTAAGGGGCCAGAAGTTTGGTTTGGTGGTAGAGTGCTTGCCTAGCATGCACAAAGACCCAGGTTCAATTCCTCGGTACCACATACATAGAAAAAACCAGAAGTGGTGCTGAGGCTCAAGTGGTAGAGCTCTAGCCTTGAGAAAGCCTAAAGACAGTGCTCAGGCCCTGAGCTCAGGCCCAGGATTGGCAAAAAAATAAAAATAAAGAATGTTAATAGATGAAAACCACATCATTGCCACTAAACTGCAAGATGTGAAATTGAAACATATTATCCAAACGGTAGCCCAGGACCTTCACACTGCATTACCTGAAGAGCAAATGTTTTGATTAATACATTTGTATACAATGTGTAAATTTTGTATAGAATGTCTATTTGTATACAGTGCTACCATGTGTAGAAAACTTACAAAATCCTGCTTTCTGTGATGTTCCTTTGCATTTTTTTGCTTTTGTCTCAAGGTTAGCACTCTCCCCTTGAGCAACAGTACCACTTCCGGGCTTTTTCTGTCTATGTGATACCCAGGAATCAAACCCAGGGTTTCATGCATGCTAGACAAGCACTCTACCACTAGGTCACGCTCCAGCCCTTTATGATGATTTAAAAACCACAAATACAGGGCTGGGAGTTTGGCCCAGTCGTTAAAGTGCTTGCCTAGCATGCATGAAGACCCAGGTTCGATTCCTCGGTACCACATACATAGAAAAAAAAAAAGCTGGAAGTGGTGCTAAGGCTCAAGTGGTAGAGCTCTAGCCTTGAGAAAACCCAAGGACAGTGCTCAGGCCCTGAGCTCAAGCCCAGGACTGGCAAAAAAAAAAAAAAAAAAAAAAAAAAAACAAAAAAAAAAACCCACAAATATAAATCAAATTTTAAGTCCAACATTGTCAGTTTTGTAAACTACTAACATCCCCATCTATTTAATATTAAAACTTTTTCTCCATAATTAATTAAATATGTGGCCTTTTATAATGCAAGCATCTGTTATATACTTGCTTATTATAGCCTTCAGCCATATAAGGGAATCTATAATTTATTTTCATTGTATTTTTCATTTGCGTTATGTCTCAAACTACCAAATAAGATTTTCCACAATATAACACTGAAGAAAGAACTTGAGGAAGACTAGAAATATGGAAAAACTTTCCATGCTCATGGACCAGAAAAATGAAGATTAAAGAAATAACTATATTTCAAAAAGCAATCCTTAGTTTCAATGCCATTCCTCACCAAAATAGATTTTGAAAATAGAAATTCAATACTAAATATTCTATCAAAGCATACAAAATGCAGAAAAGCCAAAGCAATTCTGAACAGAAAGAGCAATTGCTGGGGCTACCACCACACATCTGTCATCTAAACTACAAGGTGATAGTAACAAAACCAGCATAGTACTGGTACAAAAACCAACATGTAGATCAGTGTAATTGGCTGAGCAAATAATATGCTTGTTCCTGTTTGGAAAAGTAGAAGTCCATGGCTCAAACTTTTAGAGCCATTTCCAGTTTTCTGATGTTTAATCAGAGCTAAGAATCTCATGGACCATTCTGTCCTAGCTGGCTTCCAACCACGATCCTCAGATCTCAGACTCTTGTATAGCTAGGATATAAGCATAAGCCACTGGCACCCAGCAGCAAGCCACATTTGACACAGAAAAAAAACAGTGGAACCTACCTCTGTAAAATTATTTGCAAGTATGCAGGAAATTTATTTTTTAAAGTGGCTATCAAATTGGATACTAGCTGCTCACACCTGTAATCCTAGCTACTCAGGAGGCTGAGACCTGAGGATCATGGATAGTTCAACACCAGCCCAAGAGGAAAATCTGTGACACTCTCATCTCCAATTAACTAGCAGAAAAGCCAGAATTATAGTTGAATTTGTTTGTTAAGGTTCTCATTTATAATACCTTTAAGTCAAAGGGAAGAAGGAAAAATAGACTTTTCTTTTTTGCCAGTCCTGGGCATGAGCTCAGGGCCTGAGCACTGTCCCTGGATTTTCTCAAGGCTAGGGCTCTACCACTTGAGCCACAGCACCACTTCAGGATTTTTTCTATGTATGTGGTACCGAGGAATCCAGTCTGGGTCTTTGTGCATGCTAGGCAAGCACTCTACCACTAGGCCAAACTCCCAGCCCTGGAAGAATAGAGTTTTAAGGAAGAATATATTTCCTGTGTTTACAGAATGTATATGTGAGACAGAAACAGAGACAAAGAGACAAATATAGAGTCAGAGAATCAGAGAGAAGGAAAAGAGAGATGGAAGAATGGAGGGAGGGAGAAAGAAAAGGAAAGAAAGAAGGAGAGAAGAAAGAGAGAATTTCATGTTTATGTCCTTTATTTTTTTCTGATGTTGTAGGTATATTAAACACTAGCTGTAAAATGTAGTGGACTAGTCCCTTGCTTGCTTGGCCATAATTACACAGAAATACACTGACACACAGCTGTTCTATGACTTTTGCTTTGCTCTATCATTTGGTCAATAGTGCTTAAACTGCTTGAAAAAAGAATCCCTGATTCACTACCACATTGTTGGTGGGAATGTAAACTCATTCAACCACTATGGAAAGCAGTATGGCAGTTCCTCAAAAGACTAAACATAGAGCTCCCCTATGACCCACCAATTCCACTACTTGGCATTTACCCACTCATCCAGAAACAAGGACATACTAAATCCACTAGCACAACCATGTTCATTGCAGCACTATTTACCATAGCAAAGATATGGAACCAACTCAGACGCCCCTCAGTTGATGATTGGATCAACAAGATGTGGTATTTATACACAATGGAATCCTATGCTGCCATCAGAAAGAGCAACATCGCCCCATTTGTAAGGAAATGGAAAGACCTGGAAAAAATCATATTAAGTGAACCAATCATATTAAGCCAGACCCAAAGGAACATAGGCTCAATGGTTTCCCTCATTTGTAATAATTAGTACAAACCTTGGACTCTCCTAGCAGAGGATTACAATAGCTCATATAGGCCATATAGGATAGGGCTACATGAAAGGACTTCCAGGATATGGAAACAAGAGCCATATAATGTGTGATTGTTGTTCTTAATGTACTATGTTATTTCTCATCTCTTTGGTTGTCTTTTGGTTATTCTCATATTGTTACAGTATCTTACCTTGTTATCTGGTATATTGTATATATGTTTATTTGAAATAGGAAAGGGAAGAGGGGCAAACAAGATGAGGGGAGTGGGTGGTAGGAAGGAAATGGGGACAAAAACATGAGAAGGGGTATCAATGTGTGTGAAGTAATGTATCTTCTATCTGGCAAATATAATGGTAACCCTTCTATTAATTACAATAAAAATATATGAAAAAGAATCCCTGATATTAATTTCTTTATTTAAAAAAAGCCAGAAGTGAATCTATGATTCAAGTGTTAGAACATCACCATTGTGCAAAAAAGCTAAGGGACAGTACCCAGAACATGAATTCCAGGGGGCAGAAGTGGAGACAAGGAATTATCAACAGTCCTAAAATGTTGAGGAATTTCTGAAAGCTTTCAAGCAGATGGACTTAGAATGACAGAAAAACTCAGAATGACCAACACATTATGAGTTCCTCAGAAATGGATGTGTGTTCCAAGCCAGGCCTGGCAAGTCTGTCAGGCTCGGAGTGGTAGCACTGGAAACAAGGATTAATGGGCAACTGGCAAAGACACATTGCAGGCCATCACAGGGAACAGCTGGGCATCTGTGCCAGCTTCCTTCACACTACAGAAAACAGACTGCTCATCTCTGTGGCTTCCAAAGAGAAGCAGTAAAGGAAGAAGGCTCCCATAAATACTGTTCTGCCACAGCAAACATGGAGAAAGGAAAAGTTGCTTAGCCAATCTGTGCCATTCGCTGGTCCATTCCATCTTCATAGCCAAATCTCCTGGTGACTCAAAGACTCCAGACATCCCACTAGATGCTGTATTTAGAGCTGTTTCCTACAGTTTCCATCCTGCCAGTTCATTGTGGGCAGAAATTTCTAAAGAGAAGAGGGTGTGCCATCCATACCCACAGCTACCTGCAGCCAGCCCATCATCTCCCAGCCCACACACTGTTCTTTCCTCTGACCATTCCCCCCTTCTGGTCTACCTAGACCTCAAGTGGGTTCAACCAGATCCCAAGTGCTTTAATAATTTGGCTTATCAGTTAAGCAAATAAGTTTATATCTCTTCAAGAAGATATTCTATAAATATTGATCTGATATTTTGTGAACTTGGGTTTTTATTTTCTATATAAAATATGTCTAGAATTTATAGGGAAAATTAAGGGATGCAGAAAAGCCAAAATAACTTTGACAAACACTAACAATCTTGAAAGATTTATGCTTCCTGAATATAAAGCAACCGTAATCAAGACAGCAAAACAGATCAATAGAGTAGAATTGAGAGTCCAGAAATAAACCCATGAGTCTGTTATCAATTACATGTTAATAAAGGTACCAAGATCATCTGATGGGAAAATAACAGTGTTTTCAATAAATGGTGCTGGAACAACTAGATGTGCCAAGTGGTAGTGCATTTGGCTAGTTTGTACAAGGCCCTGGGTTTAATCCCTAATACAAGACCAAAAAGAAAAAAAGGAAGAAAAAAATAAAGAACTGGAAAAATTAACTCTAATTGGACCAAAGACACAAATATAAGAGTAAGAATGGCACTGTGGCTCAAATTGGTAGAGCACTAGCCTTGAGCAAAAAAGCTCAGGGACAGCACCCATTCCCTGAATTTAAGCCCCACAACCAACCAAAAACAAAAGGATTTTGCTGGGTGCTGATGATTCACACTCATAATCCTAGCTACTCAGGAGGCTGAGATCTGAGGATGAGTTCAAAGCCAACCACAGCAGAAAAGTCCCCATGAGATTTTTATCTCCAGTTAACCACTCAAAGAACAGAAGTGGAGCTGTGGATAAAGTGGTCGAGTGCTAGCCTTGAGCAAAAGAGGTCTGGACAGCGCCCAGGCTCCAACCAACAATAACAACAAAAGGTTAGGGACTAGCTGGGGCGAAGTGGCTCACACCTGTAATCCTAGCTACTCAGGAGACTGAGATTCTGAGGATCAAGGTTCAAAGCCAGGGCACTAAAAACCAAGAGACTCTTATCTCCAATCAACCACTAGAAAACTGGAAGTGGTGAGGTGACTCAAGGGTAGAGTGATAGCCTTGAACTGAAGAACTCAGGGACAACACCCAGGCCAGGGGTAGGGCGGTAGCCTTGAGCTAAAAGGACAGTGCCCAGGCCCAGAGCCCAAGTCCCATGACCGACAAAAAAAAAAAAAAAACCAGAAAGAGAGAAAGATTCGGAAAATCTTTTAGAAAAAAGTTCTATGACTTTAGATCTGGTCATAGATTGAGGTACGACATTAAATGTATAAGCAACAACAACAATAAAAGACCAGGGTGCCAAGGTTCAGCTCATGATTATAATCCTAGCTGCTCAGGAGGCTAAGATCTGAGAATGACACTGGCAACCTGTATGACTTAACAGAAAAACTTGAGGAGAAACCATGTAAGAACTGGACACTCCCCATGCCTGCTCACTCATGCCTGCCTTCTACACTTGGCCCACAGATGCCCATTCAAAAGCAGCTAGAAAGGAAAAGGAGTGGGCTATAAACTTACATAGAATTCTATCTCAATTTTGTTAAGAGGAGAGAAAAACATATAATGATAATTACTATACCATACATAGTAAAAGAATGAACTATTACTGACACTATTTACTTTGGGAGGGAAGTATAACATGAACTCAGAGCCTTATGTTTGTACCACTTGAGCCTACATTCCAGCCTATTTTATTTACTTTGTAATCCGAACACAGCTAAGATAGAGGCTCAGTGCTTTCTGACACTGTTTCCTGATCATTCCCAGCCTCTCTACATCTCCCTCATCTCCCAAAGTCCCCCTCTTATGGGTTAACAGAACTGCCCTACAGACAGCACCTGGTAAGAACTCCATGAATAAGTAGTGTATTTTCTATTTACTATCCTCCACCAACCAGACCAGTGAATGCCAGGATGCCAGACCACAGCCCACCTTCAGGAGCTAACCCACTGCTTTTCCACTACTCCTGCTGCCTCTGTAGAAAACAGCAGACTGTGAAAAGCCACGTGTGTTGAACAGGAATGAGCTGGGAGGAGGGAGGCCGAGAGCACCAGTGATGGTCTCACTCCTTGGGTGCTCTGCCTTTGAAAGCTGGGCAAAGTCCACTTGTATGGCAGTAACTGTCTGGACCTTCAGAAGGAAACTGCATGCAATTCAAACAAAAGTCTGCTGATCAGGTCATGTGGGAAGGCTTGAGCTAGAGTCCTGTGTCTGCCACTAGCCCACAGGAGATCATCCTCTCCGTGGGTCCACATCCTCACAGGGAGGTGCAGGACTGCCCTCCAGGGGAGAGGTGTCATAGGGGGCTTTGCTCAGGCCTTCTAGGGGCAGCCCTAGAGGACAGCCCTGAGATCTATCTAGGAGGAAAGCACCCGTCCTCATCTCCACTGTGGGTCAGATGCCTGGTGGAGAAGTAGGGTTGCAGAGTCCGAGGTGAGCTATGAGGAGGCTGAAAAGGCGAGGACACCTGAACCAAAGGAGAGCGAGTCAACAGCCTCTCTAGAGGCTGCAACCAGTGAGCTAGCCATAGGGACCTCTGTGGTGACAAACCTAGGTCTCCGAACCATTACCTGGGGCGTGATTCTCCCAGCCAAGTAAGGCAGAACTAAGTGCATCTGGCCCCGGGTGGCAGGCAGAGCTGGTGCCCGGGAGCTGACGAGGCCTGAGCCCCTGCCCTGGGGTGGGGTGGGAGAGGTTTGCAAACGCAAGAGGAAGGATCGAGAAAGGTGCCCCAAGTGGAAAAGGCACCTGCTCCCTGCTGCCTGTGACCTGCGGGAGGCGGGGGAGCGGCCTTTCTGGCCTTGAAGGGTGGCAGCCCCTGGCCGCCTGCCCCCAGGCACTTACCAAAGGTGGAGAGGTAGAAGGACAGGTTGGGGAGGGCGCGCCGGCTGCCGTGGGAGACCCGGTGCAGGGAGCGCTGCATGGTGACCACCTGTAACCCGAGATCTTGGCAGTGTTGCCGCCCGTCACCGGGGCAGCGGGCTCACCTACCCGCAGCAGCGCCAGCGTCCTGGGCGGACGGACTCAGGCGGAGCAGGAGGCCGGCCCTGGCGGGCCCCGGCGGCCCCGCGCGTTGGAACGGCCCGGGCGCGCCTGGCCCTGATTGGCCCGCGCTGGTTTGAATGGGAAGATTTCCACCTGCCGGAGCTGGAGTCCCAGTGGCGCCAGATCTGCCACTGGCCACCAGGCGCATCGCAGCCCACAGGGACCCCTGGCCAGCGCACCTTGCTTTAGGCTGGAAGTGCCAGCCCTACAAGGGGGCTGGGCGGGCTTGGCCTGCTTTCCCTGCTCCCCTAGACCGCAATTAGCCTGTTTTGTAACCCAGCTTTGAACTAAGACCTGTAATCACCAGGCCCAAGCAAGGGTAAAGAAACAGCCTCCTGGCCAGTGCAGTGGAGTTTGACAAGGAACAGGACATCCCCATCCAAAGCTGCAGCCCCTTCTCTGCCAGCCTGGATGGGGGTGTGTGTGTGTGTGTGTGTGTGTGTGTGTGTGTGTGTGTGTGTGTGTGTGTGTGTGTGTGTGTGTGTGTGTGTGTGTGCGCGCGCACCAGCACTGGGGCTCTACACTTGAGCCACACCTCCTGCTTCTTGATGGTTAATTGAAGATAAGAGTCTCATGGACTTTTCTTCCCTGGCCGGCTTCAATCACAATCCTAAGATCTTGGTTTCTTGAGTAGCTAGGATTACAGACACATCCACCAGCACATGGCCTGGATTGCTCTCTTGAGCCTCCTCATAGACTGAGAGTAGCCTGGCCCAGGTCCAGAGGGGAGCTTCTTGCTCTAGCCAGCCCCGCTGCTTCCCTCTGCAGTTTGGTGCCTTCAGTCAGCAAGGCAGGCCCCCTGAGGACACAGGAGCAGGTTGAAATCCCCCCCCCAGTCTGCTGCAGGGAGGCAGAACTGGAGGGAAGGTCAGCCCTTGCCTGGATTTGTCGGCAAACATTCATGAGACACCTCCAGGGAGTGGTTTCACACCAAGACATCTGTTCTGCAAAGCTCTGACTGCTGTCACTGTGGGAGGGAAAGCTGTTGGTCCCATGTAAAATCTAAAAATGGGAAGTGTTGGAGTTTATCTCTGGTCCCTGACTTCATTGCCAAGTGTGTATTTGTGGCACTAAAGACACGATTGGGGGATGTAAGAGATAAGATACAGACAGATAGATGAATATGAGAGAAGGGGAGGAGGAAGACAGAGAGAGAGAGAGAGAGAGAGAGAGAGAGAGAGAGAGAGAGAGAGAGAGACAGAGAGAGAGAGAGAGACAGAGAGAGAGAGAGACAGGAGAGAGACAGAGAGAGAGATAGAGACAGAGACAGAGACAGAGAGACAGAGAGAGAGAGAGAGAGAGAGAGAGAGAGAGAGAGACAGAGAGACAGAGAGACAGAGAGAGAGAGAGAGAAGAATAAGCCACTTGCCAGGAATTGAACTGAGCAATCTAATGTCAGGAGCTGAGCTGAGCAATGTACACACACCATCTCAGATTTAGCTTTCACAGTTAGACTAGGGAATATTAGCTGTTATTTACCAGGGAGGAATCTGAACCTCAGCCAGGTCCTCATAGCTCCCACCTGTGATTCCACTTAAACATCTGAGACATGGAGGATTCTGATTCAAAACCAGGATCCTATGCAGAGAAGTCTGAGAGACTCCACCTGCAATTAACTAGCAAGATGCTAGACTGGGGACATGGCTCAAGTGGTAGAGTACCAACTATGAGCAAGTCAGTCAAGCAAGAGTTTGAGGCCCTGAGTTCAAACCCCAGTACCAGCATAAAGGAAAGGAAGGAAGGAGAAGGAGGGAGGAAAGGAGCATGGGATGGAGGAAAAGAAAGGAAGAAGGAAGAAAAGAGAAGGAAAGAAAAGGCCCTTTATTCCTCCTCAACCTTCATATGTGCCTGGTGGCCAACAGCAAGTAGAAATAGCAGGACTGCCTTCCTTCTCTCTGTCTCTGTCTCTCTCCCCCTCTCCCCCTCTCCCCCTCTCTCTCCCCCTCTCCCCCTCTCCCCCTCTCCCCCTCTCCCCTCTCCCTCTCCCCCCCCCCTCCCCCCCCCCCCTCTCTCTCTCTCTCTCTCTCTCTCTCTCTCTCTCTCTCTCTCTCTCTCTCTCTCTCTCTTTCTCTCTTTCCAGTTGTGGGACTTGAACTCTGGGCCTGGGCTCTATCCCTGAGCTCTTCAGGTCAATGCTACTGCCCTACCCCTTTAGCCACAGCGCCACTTCTGGCTTTCTGGTGGTTAATTGAAGATAAGAGTCTCCTGGACTTTAGTACTTTAGTGCCCATAATGGCTTTGAACCTCAATCCTCAGATCTCAGCCATCTGAGTAGCTAAGATTACAGATGTGAGCCACCATGCCTGGTGGCTCTTTTCTTTCCTTTTTTGGTGGTTTGGGGGCTTGAATTCAGGACCTTGGTGCCATCCCTGAATTTACTTCATTTACTCGGGTCTAGCACTCTACCACTTTTTGGACCATCGAGCCACTTCTGGTTTTCTGGTGGTTAATTGGAGATAAGAGTGTCATGGATTTTTCCTGCCTGGGTTGGTGTTGAACCACAATCCTCAATTCTCAACTTCCTAAGCAACTAGGATTACAGGCTTGAGCCAGCAGCGCCCTGCTCAAACCCATCTTCTTGAGGTAAGTGTGAAAATTGGATACCACAAGTTCCAAGGGTCACCATCAGGGAGCAGAAACTAGGGAAGGAGACTTGAAGATAGTAGTAAATTAGGGTCATGTGCAAATGAGTGACATATAAACTGTCAGATTATTTGAATCCTGGCACCTTGTGCAACCCTGTCCTATTCTTCCCACCCCTTGCCCCAGTCTCATACCATGAGCAGCAAGCACCACAGCTCCTTCTCCTGGCCACAACCTATTGACATGTGGACTTACCTGAGCCCTGGATCTGGGAATGCTTGATTCTCTTCCTAGCTGGAGGAATCTGAGTCCAGGCATCCTTTTTGTTCAAGGAAGTGGCCTGGGCCAGCTGCTCCATCTGGTCAGGGACAGTTGCAATCCCAGGCACAAGTCAGAGGAGCTGGGCAGAATCCTGTGTCCTGAGGTGCTACACGCCTGCAGGATTGAGATCAAAGCATGAGGTAGGCACTAGTGGAAATGGCTCCCTACAAGGAATGTTTGCTTCCAGCAAGACCTAGAATGTATTGGCCGTAGAAGCCCTCAAAGGACGATGCCCAGGAAAGAGGACAGTGATACACCCTACTCACAGCTCTTCAGGGATTGCTGTGGATAGAGCCCGATACCATAGGGGACCTCCCTGCACTCAGAAGATAGTGAGCAACTGGCAAAGGCAGCATCCAAGAGCATGCAACCAAGCAGGAGAATGGTAGAGCTGTGCTGTCTGAACATGGCAAGGAGACACCCCCAAGGCCCACATTGGGTACTTGGCCTCTACTTGGGGCAAAACTACAGTGCCTTGAGCTTTCCTCTGGCCTTCTCCTGTAACTGACCAGTGAATACGGGGAAGGGCTCAAGACTGCCTAATCCTCAGCTGACCAGCACTGACCTGCCTGAATGGCACCACCTTCACCAACCTACAATACTTTGACTTCTACCACAAAGGCTGGTTTTTTGGTTTGCTTGTAGAGCCTGGAGGCTTTCTTTACTTAAAAGGACCAGGTCACTTATTTCTCAAGAGATAGAGGTTAATTGTATGGGAGCCTGGACAGCGCACTTCAGGAGAGAATGCCCTGTGTACCTACATTGCTGTGCACAGTTGTCATCCAGAAAGTTCAGCAATCCTGGTTCTCTCCTCAAAAAGGCAGGGAGTTTGACCCAGTGGCAAAATGCTTGCCTAGCATGCACAAAGATCCAGGTTCCATTCCTCAGTACCACATACAAATAAAAAAAACTGGAAATGGTGCTGTGGCTCAAGTGGTAGAGCTCCAGCCTTGAAAAAAGCCCAATGCTCAGGTCCTGAATTCAAGCCCCAGGACTGGCAAAAAAAAAAAAAAAAAAAAAAAAAGGCAGGGGAGTTTGAGGTTCAAACTAGTCTGTCTCTGACCTGCCCTCAATACTCCAGTCCCCTCTAGGGGCCTAAGCAGCTATTTATCACTTCACCCACACCCACACACCTTCCACATGTGCAGAAACACATTACACACCTACACACTCTGCCCAGAAACATAGTATATACAGCACATCTCATGTACATATACATAGCATATATACACACATCCAAATAAATACACCAGATAAATGTCTCATATATATGCAAGCTAACACATGCACTGTATATACATCTTGTGTTTCTTATGCACAAGAACACACAAAATACACTGAAAGCCAGGCACTGGTGGCATATGCCTATAATCCTAGCTACTCAGGAGCCTGAAGATTGCAGTTCAGAGCCAGCCCAGAGACTAAAAATCCATGGGACTCTTATCTCCAATTAACCACCAAAAAACCAGAAGTGGCACTGTGGCTCAAGGGGTAGGGCGATAGCCCAGGCCCAGAGTTCGAGTCCCACAACCGACAAAAAGTGGGGGGTACTGGGAATGTTGCTTAGTGGTAGAGTGCTTGCCTAGTATGCATGAAGTCCTGGGTTCAGTTCTCAGTACCACATAAACAGAAAAGGCCAGAAGTAGTTAGTGTTTGTGGCTCAAGTGGTACAGTGCCAGCCTTGGGCAAAATAAGCTCAGGGACAGTGCCCAGGCCCTGAGTTCAAGCCCCAGGACTGGCCAAAAAATGTGTTCATTTCAAAAAAGTGAGAAGAACCAGGCACTAAAGGCTCACACCTGTAATCCTAGCTACTCAGTGGGCTGAGATCTAAGGATCACAATTTGAAGCCAGCCTGGGCAGAAAAAGTTCATGAGACTCTTGTCTCCAATTAAAAACAAAAAGCTGGAAGTAGAACTATGGCTCCGTGGCAATGGTAGCACACTAGACTTGAGCAAAACAGCCAAGGGACAGCACCCAGGCCCTGAGTTAAAACCCCAGGACCAGCACAAAAAAAAAAAAAAAAGAAAGAAAGAAAGAAAAAAACCACCACACTACCAAGGAATGGGGCCCACTGGGAACTGGTGGCTCATGCCTATAATCCTAGCTACTCAGAAGGCTGAAATATAAGGATCATGATTTAAAGCCAACCCAAGCAACTAAGTCCATTAAGCCTCTTACTCCAGTTATCCACCAAAAAAGGAAGAAGTAGAACTGATGGCAGAGCACCAGCCTTGAGCAAAAACATTCAAGGACACTAGTTTGGTGACTCTTCAGCTGAAAAGTAAGGATGGAATGAGATCAGGACCAGGTGACTGGAAGGAAGAATTCTGGCCTGAGAAAGGAAACTGCAGAGATACCCCTTACAGGGATACAAGATCTGGGAAGGAAAGTGGGATGGGGAGGAGGGGAAGAGTTCCACTAGTAGCTTACTATGTGCCATCTAAGTGCAGGTATGGTGTGTTAATAACTGAATATGCTGGACTGGAGTTCAGAAAAAAGAAAAAAATCCTTATAGAAACTGCTAGGGAAGCCATGGCATGGATGAGAGAGCCCAGGATACTGTTTCATGTGAGAAGGCACAGAAGAACCAAGAAGAGGACCAGCTGCAATAACAAAGGCCAGAAGAGAGCAGAGAAGCTGGGATCACACAGAGGAGAAGATAATTGTCAACAAGGTCAAATACTGGCAAAGGTCAAGTGGGTTAATAACTAAGAAGTGTCTACTGGATTTAGCAACAAGGCAGCCATTGTTAACCTTCCATCCCAGAACAAAGTGCTGGAAGGCAAGAGCGCCACGTGAAGGAAAATGTACCAAATTCATTCTAAAAGAAAAAAAATACGCCCTGGGCTTAAAGCCAGAGAATATTCTTAGGTCAGGATTTCTTTTTTTTTTTTTTTTTTTTTTTGTCCTAAATTTGACCAGGTGGAATGCTTTGTTGAGTAGTATTTTATTCACCTTGGAAATGGAGGGTTTGCCTTTTAAGAATATGTTGCCTCTTCATCTTCAAGGCAAAACCAGGGTCCTTTGAGTTCTTGGCTGTCTATTGGAGCAGATACTACAGAAGCCGGTGGCAAACTTGAACTCACCTCTGACCAAAATACACAAATGGGCTAAGTGGGAATCAAGGGAAAACTGAAGGTTCCCCTGTGAGCTGAGTGATCTTGCTTCAAAGTGAAGGAAGCCAGGGCAGCTCCAGCTCACAGATCAGGAACCCGAGAGAGCCACACAAGAAGCTCCAAAGAATTAGAAAAAGCACCGCTCCCCCCGCCCCGACACACACACACACACACACACACACTCACAGACTTTTCCCTCCAATCTTCTGTGAAGTATATGAGGGAGCTCATGAATGTGAAGAGAGTATCCAAGACTAGGAAAGAACCACCTAGGAGGTCTTTCAAGAGTACCCAGGGTGGGGCAAGAGTGTGGCCTAGTGGTAGAGTGCTTGCCTAGCATGCATGAAGACCTGGGTTCGATTCTTCAGTACCACATACATAGAAAAAGCTGGAAGTGGTGCTGTGGCTCAAGTGGCAGAGCTCTAGCCTTGAGAAAGCCCAAGGATAGTGCTCAGGCCCTGAGTTCAAGCTCCAGGACTGGCCAAAAAAAAAATAAATGTACCCAGAGCTTAGAATAGTTCTTTTTTCTCTCTCTTTTTCCCCAGGAATAGTTCTTATTTTAATCAGCTAGGGTATAAAGAGCCCCTAGTGTAGGAGACATTAGGTGGAATTAAAAAAAAAACTTATCTCTAGTCTTCCTTAGATTCAATACTGCTCTAATTCCATTAATAAAATGCAAAAAAAAATGGAAGACCTAAAAAGGATCTGTGTCTAAGTAACTAGAACAAGCTTAAGAATATTTATAGGAATACAAATAAATCCAGCACCCAACAAGGTAATTTTCCTCAATTCTGGTATTTTATTAAAAAGTTTCTAGGCATTCAAAACAGGAAAATACAGTCCATAATGGGGGAAAATTCAATTAATGGACATGAACCCAGAAATGAAACAAGTGATAGGATTAGGAGACAAAGACATTCAAATTGTTGTTCTGGGTGAGCTCCCGTGGCACCTGTAATTCTAGCTACCCCGGAGGCTGAGACCTGAGCTCTAAGTCAGGCCGAACAGAGAAGTCTGAGACTCTCATCTCCAATTAAGTAACAAATAGGAAGGAAGGAAACAAGGAAGGAAGGAAGGAAGGAAGGAAGGAAGGAAGGAAGGAAGGAAGGAAGGAAGGAGAGAGAGAGAGAGAGAGAGAGAGAGAGAGAGAGAGAGAGAGAGAGAGAGAGAGAGAGAGAGAGAGAGAGAGAGAGAGAGAGAGAGAGAGAGAGAGAGAGAGAGAGAGAGAGAGAGAGAGGTGGAGCTATGGCTCAAAGGGTAGAGTGTTAGTTAGCCTTGAACTTTTATAAAAGCTGAGGGACAGCACCCAGGCACAAAGTTCTAGCCCCAGTACTGCACACAAAAAAGTTGTTGCAACTCTATTGTATATGTTCAAGAAGTACTTGAAGAATATTTTTATGAGCTGGGCACTGGTGGCTCATGCCTGAAATCTAGCTACTTAGGAGGCTGAGATTTGAGGATAGCAGTTGGAAGCCAACCCTGGCAGGAAAATTTGTGAGACTCATCTCCAATAAAACTATTCAGAAAAAAAGCTGGAAGTAATGCTGTGGCTCAAGTGGTAGAGCACTAGTTTTGAGCAAAAGGAGCTCAAGGACAGTGCCCAGGCCCAAGCCCCAGGACCAGCAATCAATCAATCCATACATACATAGATGCAAAAAATATATATGGTTTGGATATTAAATGATTCTAAAGGCTCTTGGGCTAAAGGCTTGGTCCCCAGCTGGTGACACTACTGAGAGGTGACTGAATTGTGAGGACTCTAAACTCATCAGTGGCTGGCACCATGAGCTCATGCCACATGGGCTGTTGGGAGGGCCTGGCTAGAGGAAGTAGGTGGGGGAGGGGCATGGCATTTAAATGCCCATGCATTTAAAGCATATATCTATTCCCTGCTGCTGCCTCCTCCTTTTCCTCCTCCTCCTTCTCTTCCTCTTCCTCTCCTTTTCCCTCCCTTTTCCCCTCCCCCTCCTCCTTTTCCTCTCTCTTCCCTTTCCTGTTAGCTGTGATGGTCTGTCTCACCATAGGCCCTGACACACAAAGACGAAATCAGTCTTTCGGTTTAAAATTCTTTTGTGTTTTCTTCTCAGGTATTTTTCCACAGGAGTGAGAAAGTGCCACTGTAAAGGAGTAAAGGGGAAGATATACAAACACAACTGAACATCTAGAGGAGAAAAATAGGATATCTGAGATAAAAAAGCATAACAAACGGGGTGATAGTCCATTAGACCCATCATGGGAGAAAAAAGCAATAGTGAACCTGAAGATAAAGCACAAAAGCTACCCAGCCCCATAACTGGGGGCTTACGTCTAATCCTGAACTGCACAGGATATTGAGATCTGAGGATCATGATTTGAAGACAGCCTGGGCAGACAAATCCCAGAGACTCTGATCTCAAATTAACCAGTAAAAAGCCAGAAGTGTGTGTGTGACTCAAATGCTAGAGTACTTATTATAAATGAAAAAGCTGAATGGAAGTGTAAAAGCCCTACATTCAAGTCCCAGTATGTGGTGGGGGGGTAGGGGGTTAAAGAAAAATAAAAGAATGGCTCATCAGCCAGTTGTGGGACCATTTCAAGCAAACTGACAGATATGTAACTGGAATCCTTGAAGGAAGTAGAAGACATTAACATCTTTGAAGAAATGCTAGCTGATGGGCAGGGAATATAGAGTGGTAGAGTGCTTGCCTAGCATGTATGTAGCCCTAGGTTTAATTCCTCCGTACCACAAAAATAGAAAAAGCCAGAAGCAGAGCGTGGCTCAAGTGGTAGAGTTCTAACCCTGAGCAAAAGAAGATTGGGGACAGTACGTAGGCCCTGTGTTCAAACCCCAAAACTGGCACAAAAAAAAAAGGAAGGAAGAAGGGAAAGCTGGTAGAGATTTCCCCCAATTTCATGAAAAGCAAATCCAAGAATGATCTTAAACAAAGAAAATTATATCAAAGTTCAATCAATTGCTTAAAACAAGTAAAAAAAAAAAAAGAGGAGGCCAGGTACCACTGACTTAAGTCTAGAAACCTAGTTACTCAGGAGGCTGAGATCTGGAGGATCAAGGTCCAAGTCTGCTGAAGTAGAAAATTCATGAGACAAATAGAATCAGTTAAAAAAGCTAGACTAGAGATGTGGCTTGCATGGTAGAATGCCAGCCAGGCAAGTGTTGAGTTCAAATTCTGGTGCCAGCACCAGGAAAAGGTAAAAATCTGGCTTGTTTTGTTTAGCAGTTATTGGATTTGGACACAGGCCCTTGAGGAAGATGCTAGGCAAGCACAATTCCCATATAGCTTAGAATGAAATGCACATGCCACTGTGGCCAGTATTTCATTAGTTGAGAAGAGTTGTGAGAACTCTTTTGCATGGACTGGCTTTGGACTGAATCTTCCTGATCTCTACCTTCTGAGTAGCCAGGATTACAAGCATGAGCCACACTGCTCTTGACCAAAAAGAGAACATCTTAAAAGCAGTCCCCACAAAAGCCCACACTATCTACAGAGACATAAAAATAAAGAATGACATCAAACAACTTCTTATCAGAAACTATGTGCCAATAAAAGAAGAAAAATGATGCAACATTTTTGAAATCCTGGAACAGCCAGAATTCTTTACCCAGCAAAAATATTTTTGCAAAATGAAACTGAAGTGAAGATCACAAGGAATGTAACGTGTACAACCATGTACTGTGGCAAATGATCTTTCAAGCCAGAAAGAATGATACCATCTTGAAGTGTGGATCTATACAAGGAATCCTAGCATGTGTGAAGCCCTGTGTTCAACTCCTCAGTACCACATAAATAGAAAAAGCCAAAGTGGCACTATGGCTCAAGTGGTAGAGTGCTAGCCTTGAGCAAAAGAAGCTCAGTAACAGTGCCCAGGCCCTGAGCTCAAGCTCCGCCCCCCCCCCTCTGCAAAAGAAAGATACCAGGAAAGGTAACTATGTGGACACACATAAAGAGGCTTTTTATCAGGGCACCAGGGAATCACACCTGTAATCCTAACTACTGGGGAGGCAGAGATCTGAGATTATAATGAGAAGCCAGCCAAGGCAGGAAAGCCGGTGAGACTCTTATTTCCAGTTAATTACCAAAAAGCCAGAAGTGGAGCTATGGCTTAAATGGTAGAGTGCTAGCCTTGAACACAAAAACTCAGAGACAGGGGCCCAGAGAATGGCCTAGTAGTATAGTACTCACCTAGCATGCACAAAGCCCTGGGTTTGATTCCTCAGTACCACATACATAGAATAAGCCAAAGTGATGCTGTGGCTCAAGTGGTAGAGTGATAGCTTTGAGCAAAAGAGGCCCTGAGTTCAAGCCCCAGGATTGGCAAAAAAGAGAAAAGAAAAAAGCTCAGGGACAGAGCTCAGGCCTTAAGTACCAGCCCCCAAACTGACACACAAACAAAAATGAGAGAAGCCTTTAAAATTACTTCAATTTCTTTATAGGAATATTACACCAGGTACCAGTAACTCATGCCTGTAATCCTAACTACTCAGGAGGCTGAGATCTTGAGTACCATAGTTCAAATCCAGCCCGGGCACTAAAGTCCATGAGATTCTTATCTCCAATTAACCACCAGAAGATCAGAAACGGTGCTGTGGTTCAAAGTAGTAGAGTGCTAGCCTTGAGCTAAAGAGCTCAGGGACAGCACCCAGGCCCTGAGTTCAAGCCCCACAGCGGACAAGAAAATGTACTCTTTACCTGACTTATGTAACTATAATCCCTCTGTATATCACCTTTATAATAACAATTTTTAATCTAAAAAAAGAACAATATCACAGGGATGAGAGGCCACTAACTTAAAACCATCCAGAGCTCCCTGCATCCTAGAATGAACTGTTGCATGCTGCTTTGTCTACATTCTGATGTGATTAGTACAAGAAGCAAACTCCAGGGACGCTCTTAGCAAGTTAGCACTGGTGATCATGTGGCACTGTGCATTCTACATATGGAAAAAATAACAATAATGTACAGATGTTTACTATAAAAGATACCCACCACAGCTGCGACTCAACTGAACTGCCTTCAAGCTAGAAGAAGTCATGGCATCCACAGAACCCATTCTCCAGAGAAAACATCACTGAAGACCAGGGAACATATCTAAGTTGCTTTAGTGGAGCTGTAACCGAGAGATGGTATATAATCATTCCCTTTGTTTCAAAATGCTCTCCAATCTTTCCCCCACCACTCTACTGAAATAGTTCACTTTAGTTAGCAGCCCCTATTGACTTGTGATGGTACAGGGCCTTAAAGGGTCTGGGCACTGCCCCTTAGTGGTTTTTTGCTCAAGGCTGGCACTCTACCACTTTCAGTTTTTTGTTGGCTAATTGAAGAGTCTCATAGCCACACACTGATGGCTCACACCTATAATCGTAGCTGCTCAGGCGTCTGAGACCTGAGGATCACAGTTCAAAGCCAGGCCAGACAGAAAAGTCCATGAGACTCCTATCTCCAATGAAACTACCAGAAAACCAGAAGTGAAGCTGTGGCTCAAGGAGGTAGAGCAGTAGTCTTGAGCACCAAAGCTCAGGAACAGTGGCCAGGCCCTGAGTTCAAGTTCAAGCCATACAATCTCTCTCTCTCGCTCTCGCTCTCTCTCTCACACACACACACACACACACACACACACACACACACACACACACACTTCAAACTGTGATCCTCCTCAGATCTCCACCTCCCAAGTAGCTGGCATGAGCTAGCCACAGGCATGAGCTGATTCCCTGCTACTAGTGAATTATTCCTAATTATGAAAATCACCTGCCTGTTCTTGCTTTAGTTTTCCTAGCACTTCTGTGACAATTCCTGTTTTATGACTTTCCCTGTCTTCTAATGAAGGTGTTAGCACACTGTGCCCTGAGCCTTCCTGGCTCGGTACTGTCTCCCTCTGAGGTCGCAGGTACTCTTACTGCTTTTCTCACTGGTTCCGGTAACTCCCAGATCTTTCTGCAACCCCTGAGTCTAGAGCCGCACTGGCCTTCACTCACCAGCCTCCAAACTTCCCCTCGGTGCCCATCTTTCTCCCTGACTGGTCTCTCACACTTAGATTATTAGCTACTCTGCTGAAGAAACTGAGATGTATCTTATGTATCTTCTTCACATCTGCCTAACTTAGGGCCTGGCACACATTTTATAAAACTAAATCCTACCTGGGAATGCAATTCTAAAATCAGCACATAAGGCACAGAACAGCCACAATGCCCTTCAAACAATCCTTCAGGTCTTTTTTTTTTTAATGCTTGGTTTGTGCCTGGCTACCAGTGGTTTGCATCTATAATCCTCGCTATTCAGGAGGCTGAGATCTGAGGAACATGGTTCAAAGCCAACCCCAGGCAGAAAGTCCATGAGACTCTAATGAACCACCAGAAAACTGGAAGTGATGCTGTGGCTCAAAGTGGTAGAGTGCTAGCCTTAAGTGAAAGAGCTCAGAGACAGCCCCCAGAACTGGTTTTTTTTTAAAAACGAGGGGGGGCATTAAAATCCTCTTCTCCATCTTGCTCTCCCTCTAGCGAGTATTTCACTGAGCGGGAGAGCTGGAGTAGCTTCCTGATGAGGAGGTATTATCTCTATCACTTTTTCTCCCACTGTGTTTTCCTTAACCCCATACACTGGCTCAGTTTTCCTGAGTGCACTGTATAGGTGGTCATACCACTACTCTTTCATCTTTCCCTAAACTTGTTCTATCCATGAGACCTTTATTTCCAATTAACTACCTATAAAATGGAAGCAGAGCTGTGGTTCAAAGTGGTAGAGTGCTAGCCTTGAGCAGAAAGCTCAAGAACAGTACCCAGGCCCTGAGTTCAAGCCACATGACTAACAAGAAAAAAGAAAGAAAGAAAAAAAGAAAGAAAGAAAGAAAGAAAGAAAGAAAGAAAGAAAGAAAGAAGAAAGAAAGAAAGGAAGGAAGGAAGAAAGAAAGAGAAAGGAAAATGAAGGAAGGGAGGGAGGGAGAGAGAGAAAGAGAGAAGGGGGGGAGAGCACTGAGCACCAGTGTTCATATCTCTAATCCTAGCTACCTAGAAAGCTGCGATTTGAGGACCTCATTTCAAAGCCAGCCCATGCAGGAAAGTCTCTGCGACTCATCTCCAAGTAACTAGCAAAAAGCCTGAACTTGGAGCATGGCTCAAGTGGTAGAGCACTACCCCTAAATAATTAAAAAAAAAAAAACTGAATGCGCTTGAACTCTGAGTTCAAGCCCAAATATCACTCCACTTTATATAGAAGAAAAAGGGAGACAAGTGAGGCTTATAAACCAAGTGAAAGAGGCTGAGTAGGGTCTTGAGAGCAAGGAAGAAATTTATGAAAAAATATGTCACAGGGTGTTGGCATGTTGGAAAGATGGGAGTGAGTGGGGTGACCCAGACGAGGGGCTCCCATCGTAACCAGGTGTCAGAAGACAGAAGCAGAAGGGACAGAGTAAAGTGAAAGACTTCAAGTGCTACAGCTAATAAGCTCTGGTGACTGACTGAACTTAGAGACCATAAGAAGAAAAGACCAAAGGGTATCACAAGGTCTCCACCAGCATTGTACACATAAAAGCTGTTCAAGAGATACTTGTGGCATAAATGAATTTACACGAAATGTAAACAAATAAGTGGTAGAGAAATGACTTCAAGAAATTTTTGTAAAGCAGAGAATCCTTAGACATATAAGTCAGAAAAGAAAATCAAAATGTATTATTACACCTTCCTTAAAATTTTTCGTTGCTGTGATTGTTCTTGAGGAAGAGTCTGGCTTTATATCTCTGGCTGACCTCAAATTCAACATTCTCCTGACTAAGCCTCCAGATCACAGCCAGGATTACAAGTGTACACTACCACCCCTACTCCTATTGTTTATCTCACCCAGATTTCATCTGTTTAAAAATATAAGGAAGCCGGGTGCCTGTGGTTCACGCCTGTAATCCTAGCTACTCAAGAGGCTGAGATCTGAGGATCAAGGTTCAAAGCCAGCCCTGGCACAAAAAGGACCTGAGAGACTCTTATTTCCAATTAACCTCTAGAAAATGGGAAGTGGGGCTTGGCTCGAGGGTAGGTCAGTAGCCTTGAGCTGAAGAGCTCAGGGACAATGCCCGGGCCCAGGGGTAGGGTGGTAGCCTTGAGCTGAAGAGCTCAGGGATAGTGCCCAAGTCAAGTTCAAGCTCCATGACCCACCAAAAAAAAAATGCAAGGAGACATGTGTGTAAATGTTACATTGAAACCACTTTGTACTAATTAAAAATTACACACACACACACACACACACACACACACACACACACGGGAGGTAGTTGGGTATAGTGATACATGTCTATAATTTCAGAATCCCAGAGGCTAAAGCAGGAAGCTGATAAATTCTAGGCCAGCATGAGCAAGACCCTGTCTCCTGCTCCCCAAAATTATATAGCAACATCCATGCTCAGATTGCTTTTGGTATTTTCTTTTTACCAGTACTGGGGCTTGAATTCATGGCCTGAGCACTATCCCTGAGCCTCTTCGTGCTCAAGACCAGTGTTCTACCACTTTAGCCACAGCCCAGTTTATTGGAGGTGAGTGTCTCCCAGTCTTTCCTGCTTGGAGTGGCTTGGAACCATGGTCCTCAAACCTTAACCTCCTGAGTAACTAGGATTACAGGTGTGAGCCACCGCACCTGTCTCCTTTGGGAAGTCTGCCCTCCCAAGGACTAACTCCCTACCTCCTTGAGTCTTAGCCCAATTAATCTGTAAAGGTTGTCATTTTCTCCCAACTTCCCCTAGTCTTAGGCCTCTGAATTCCAGGAACTGCCACAATTTCTAAATAGTTCTTTCAATGACAGTCTATTTTATTCAGAGATCAGTTCATTCATCAGTATTTATGGAGCATCTCCAGCAGGGCAGGGTTTTCATGGCAGTAGACGCAGCTACTCCCTCCTTCCAGGAGTCACCCATATCCTCTTGCACTGAAATTAGACGACCCATGTAAATGACAGAATGTTTTTCTTATTTACTTACAGAGAAGCAGCTTTTGTAGATGCTGACATCAGAAATAACCAGAGGCCTCCAATCTTTGAAGGGGCTGAGATGGGATATTTATTTTCATAGTACAATACCACCATCTAGTGGTAGGAGACAGTAGTGCCAATTGATTTGCAAAAGCCCCAGCATGCAAGCTCTATTTCTGGAAACGACTTCCTAAAATTTCTCCAGAACTTTCCCTTTTTCTATCAAGATGATTTAGGAGTAACACATAATAAGTTCTTAATTAACACTTGTCAAATATATGAATAAAATACTAATTTCATAGGTTGGTACCTTATGACAACTGAAAAAGATAATTTAGAAATTCTGCTAGATTTCTTTGGACTCCAGAGAACTTCTACTCGTTTCCACTAAACGGTGAGAAATATTGATGAACTTAAAGCAGTTCCTTTGAATAATATTTAAAAGTAACTTCACCCATGAATGGAACCCGTAAAAAGAAGAAAAAAATTAAAAGGAACACTATCTGTTGTAAGGACCAATACCCAAACAAGAGGACAATACAGATCTAGGACATCTGAAGCTTCCAGATCAAATTGAGCCAGGTGTTAGCAGGTAATGTGTCCCAAAATATCATGGTGATCCAAACCATGCCTTCAGCAGGGATTCCAAGAAAACAGCAAAGAACACAAGAAACGAAAGGCTAACTTGAGGAATATCTTAGCCTCTTAGAACAATATTCGAACAGATTAAACCTTGAGTACTCTCGTCAGATTAAATATGTAAAGCAAATTTCCAAGCAGTTCTGGCTGAGTCTTAACTTCTCCTGATTCCTGAGGCCTTGGGTGGTAAATGGCAGTTAGTAACGGTTACCTGTCTCCTCCTCTCTCAGAACACTGGTGGGCAGAGCAAAGGATCCATGAGGGCTCCTCCCCCTAAGTCAGGGCCTGTCTACATGATGTCACACTTCCTCAGAAAGGAAGGATGAAGGGCAGAGTGTCTTGTCAAAGCTTACGTTAAAGAACAAGTTAAAGAGGGATCTAGCTGTACAGGACCTGAAGAAAGGGGACTCTGAGGCTAAGCCTAATCCCCTTCCTTTTTGCTGGCCTTTGACACTCCTCACCCCTCCCCCACTTTCCCCCCACCTTCCCTGGTTTCTCTCCCTCTCTCACTTTACACTGGTCCTGGAGCCTGAGCTTTTGTATACAAAGCTAGCATTTTACCACTTGAGCCATAGCTTCATTTCCCCACTTATAGCTTTCTTTGGTGGTTAGTTGGAATTTCTCAAACTTTATTGCCCAGGCTGGCTTTGAACCATAATCCTCAGATCTCAATTGCAGAACCACTACTATAGTATAAAAGCTACAGATCAACTTGGGGGGGGGGGTACTGCTCAAATTGAAATCGTCATAGATTTGTAAATACATTGAGAGAACTTTTTAGAGCTGGAGGGTGTGGCTCAGTGGTAGAGTGCTCATCTACCATGAACTCAATGGGATTCAATCCCCAGTACTGGAGAAGGGAGAGGGAGGGAAGGAGGGAAGGAAGGAAAGAGGAAATGGAGGGAGGGAGAGAGCCAAGTATCTTAAGGACTTTATCCTTAAAGGCCTTATCTAAAAATCCTTATTGAGCTGTCATTGGCCCTAAATTCTGAGTCTAATCTGTGGAGACAACCCATATCTATCTAGAAAGCTAACCAGGAAAATACCTAAGTGGTGGGTATACATCTCTTTGACAAATATCATCCAGTATATGTTATGGTTCTCCAAGTGCTATTTATGATTATCCAGCTTTAAGAAATTAGTATAGGAAGAACATCTAGCCTGAAAATGTCACTGCCTCCCTCCTCAAAAATAGAAGTTCAAGCCCCATGACTGATAAAAAAAGAAGAAGAAGAAGCAAAGGCCCAAGTTCACAGAGCCTTCTATTTAAAATGCTTTGATTCCAAGGGCTGGGACCATGGCCTAGTTGTACAGTACTTGCCTAGCAAGCATGAAGCCCTGGGTTTGATTCCCCAGTACCACATACAAAGAAAAAAAAGTAGTGCTCTTCTATCTGGCAAATATCATGTAACCCTTTTATTAATTACAATAAAAAAATAAACATAAAAAATAGTGCTATAGCTCAAGTGATAGAGTGCTAGCCTTGAGAAAGCCCAAAAACAGTGCCCAGGTCCTGAGCTCAAGCCCCAGGACTGGCAAATAAATAAATCCAATTCCATTATTCAAAAGGTAGCTTTGCACTCATCAGTAGGATTTCAAAGGATATTTCAGTTTCTGAAAGTTGCTTTGATGAGCAAAGTAAAACTACAATATGGGTAAGACCTCTTCTGTGCCTGAATCTTCAGCTAAAACTACCAAACAAAAGATAAGTCCCCTCCTGTCCTCACCCCCAGTGCTATCCACCAGACATTGAGTTTGTGGCTATGGATAGGTCTGAGGTAGGCTAAGAAAATAAAAAAATGTTGTGAATTTTAAAGTCATCCATAGAAATTATTCTGCAATGTACATTTGAGAAATATTTTCAGGAAAACAGCCCATATAACCCCTTTGATTTCTCTCACTCTGAAGAGTCAGCTAAAGATAGATTAGTAACACAAAATGATGTCATATAATTTTGGTTTGGCTTAGGAAAGAGGTACGAGGAGGCAGCCGATTTAGCTTTCTAATTTGGTCTGTCATAAAACAATGTTCAATCTATCCTTCCTGTAAAACCTGTACTTAGGGTAACCAAATAATTGATCAAGAAAAGTTTCTCTTTAGAGAACAATTTCTGGCCTAGTTCTGAGCTCTACTTGTGGCCTGGCCATGTGAGCAGGGCCCTACAGTGTTCCCATTGAAGGGGTGAATTCGTTTGGGAAACCTGGATAGCATTTTGGCCTGGCAAACCAAAACCAAATGTAGAAGAGACATTGTTTTAAAGCATTTTGTCTTTGACTTTCCTTTGCCTCTCTGGTTTCAATAACTTTCCTATGATCCTGAGGAGAGGTTATACAGAATGAACCTAGTTAGGAATTAACAACTAATCAGAATATTTTAGGACATGGAACTGGGAGTTTGGCATAGTGGTAGAATGCTTGCTTAGCATGCAAAAAGACCAGGGTTCCATTCCTTGGTATCACAAGAGAAAAAGCCAGAAGTGGTACTGTGGCTCAAGTGGTAGAGCTCTAACCTTCAGAAAACCCAAGGACAGGGGTCGGGAGTTTGGCCTAGTGGTTAAAGTGCTTGCCTAGCATGCATGAAGACCCGGGTTCAATTCCTTGGTACCACATATAGAAAAAAAGCCAGAAGTGGTGCTGAGGCTCAAGCGGTAGAGCTCTAGCCTTGAGAAAGTCCAAGGACAGTGCTCAGGCCCTGAGCTCAAGCCCAGGACTGGCAAAAAAGAAAAAGAAAACCCAAGGACACTGCTCAGGCCCTGCGTTCAAGCCCCAAGACTGGCAAAAAAAAAAAAATGTTATGGGGCCTGACTATTGAAAGTGTCACCTTCCAAAACACTTATAATAAAGGCAACTAACTAACTAATCAGAGTAAAAGCTGGGGAGGAAGCCTAGACTCAGAGCAGAAGCCTGCCTCTTCTGAATGAAGTTCTTCATACTAGTCCTCTATTGCCCTCAATTTCATTCCAGTTCCTAAGACAAGAACTGAAGAAGGCCACAGCAGTAGTGGCGGGCAGTAGGGCTGCAACACTGGCAGGCACTGCCTGCGGCTGACATCAGCACTAAGCAGGCATTTCTTAGTACAGGACTACAACCATATTGGTCGAGCCCAACTGCAGGGGCATAAAAGGTGTGACACCAGGAGGGCTGTCTTGGCTCTGCCACTGAAGGAAACAGCAGGAAAAAAACTCCAAATCACTTAGGTCTCTCCTATATTTGTAGATTCAAATCTACAGAGATTTGAAGCTCTCCAGTGGAATTCTCCAGTGAAACTGATGAAAATTACATGAAACAATAAAATATCTCATGCCAGGTGCAGGTGGCTCATACCTGTAATTGAAGCTACTCAAGAAGCTGAGATCTAAGGATCATGGTTCAACGCCAGCCTGCACAAGAAAGTCTAAGTTTGTTGTGTTTTGAGTTTTTTTTGGTCAGTGGTGGGGCTTGAACTCTGGGCCTGGTTGCTGTCCCTGAGCATTTCACCTCAAGGCTACTGCCTTCCCTATCCCTGGACCTGGGCGTTGTCCCCGAGCTCTTCAGCTTAAGGCTACCGCCCTACCCCTAGAGCTACAGTGCAGGTTTTCTAGTGGTTAATTGGAGATAAGAGTCACACAGTCTATAGAACCCGGGCTGGCTTTGAACCTCAATCCTCAGATCTCAGCCTCCTGGGTAGCTAGGATTACAGGCATGTGCCACTGCGCCTGGCCCAGTAAGATTCTTATGGCCAATTTACCAGCAAAAGGTCAGAAGTGGAACTGTGACACAAGTTATAGAGCACTAGCTTTGGGCAAAAAGATCAGAGACAGTATCCAATCCCTGAGTTCAAGCCCCAGGACCAGCATACCAAAAAAAAAGATACAGATAAATTAGTATAGACAAAATTAAAGCTATAAATGCCTATATTTTAAAAAGAAAATAAAGACCTCAAGTCAGCAACTTCTCCTCTCACTTAAGACATTGAAAATAGAAGCAGGAAGACAGCTAAAAAATGAAAGTAAGAAGGGGGGCACTGTCGTGGAGGGCCAAAAGGTGAGCCAATGCCAGCAGTGGTGTTGACTAGACACTATGTTGAAATGAACTAGACAATGTGTAGGTAGGGACAGTACTGGGAAACCCCAGTTTAAAAGTTCTTAAGGATGAAAACACTTTTAAATCCTGTCCCCCCAAAAAAGGGGGCTCCTGAGGTTCTAAAATTCTGAGTATGTCTAAGCATTATTGAGATTTCCTGCAAAGCCAGCACTTTAGAAAATAGAACATTGAGCACTTCCAAGCTAACGAAAGTCCAATACCACATATATGGAACACAATGAATATTATTTGATGGTGATGTGGACCCCATCTCAAAAGAAATAATTTCAGGAAATGAGAGGGAAATCTAGAAATACAGTAGAGGAGTATCCCATATCAGAGCTTTAGAAAAAGAGATAAACAGATACTAAATAAAAGCAGAGATTGACTTTGTCTTGTGTGATTGTTGCTCTTAATGCACTGTTACTTCTCTTTTGTTGCCCTTTGGTTAATCTCACATTGTTATAGTATCTGACTTTGTTACCTGGTATATTGTATATAGGTTTATTTGTTTATTTGAAATAGGAAAAGGAAGGGGGGAAAACAAGATGATTGGGAGGGGGTGGGGGGGAAAATGGGTACAAAAACATGAGAGGGGATGTCAGTTTGTGAGAAGTGATGTACCCTCTGTCTGGCAAATGTAACTGTGACCGCTCTATACATTACAATAATATATATATATATATGTATATGGTGGGGAGTTTGGCCTAGTGGTAGAGTGCTTGCCTAGCATGCATGAAAACCTGGGCTTGATTGGGTTCGATTCCTTGGTACCACATACATAGAAAAAAGCCAGAAGTGGTGCTGAGGCTCAAGTGGTAGAGCTCTAGCCTTGAGAAAGTCCAAGGACAGTGCTCAGGCCCTGAGCTCAAGCCCAGGACTGGCAAAAAAAAATGACAACAAAAATATATATAAGCATTAAAAAAAAAACAGAGATTGAGTCTTTTGCAGTAGTTGTGTTTAATGACTAAAATTATTCTGACCCTAGTGGAGAAATCTCCCATGCTTACAAGGGGCTGGATGCTTTCTTGCTTGCCTGCTCAGAAGTGAGTAGCACAAATAAATAAGGCAGGATCTCTAAACTTGGGCCCTAGTAAAAGCTCAGGAAAGTGAAAGTCCCTCCCTTCTCTGCCCTGTGTCGAAAGTTGCTGCCTTCAGTAGGCCAATCATCCTGCCAGGCCAAGGCTGCCCCAAGCGGTGCCTTTGGCTATCCCTCCAGAGATTCCTCACTCTCTAGCCACCAGGTTTGGCTCTTTTCTTCCTCCTCAGCAGCAGCCTGAATTATCCTCAGTAGTTTGAGTTCAGGGTTCCAGCCAAATTCATTCGGACTCTCTGAAAAGTTGGTAAAGGTGGTCGCTTGGCTGGCAACTGGACCTTGTGATACATCCTGCTCAGCAGGACCAGGTTCTGTGTAAGAATATTCTCCCTCTTGCTTCGTAGCACTAGATCCTGTGGGCGAGTAGTCTGTCTTTAGCTCCGTGGGACTAGTTTGTCTCTTAGAGACTTCTACATCAGAAGCAACAGTACCTGAAAGAAGATTCATCCATTAATTATACCTGTAGCCTTCTCCCAAACAACTGACAAGTGGAATACAGACAAGGAAAGGCCAAATGGCTCTAGGATGTGTGTGAAGGCTGAAGATTGTACCTTCTGGGAGCTAAGCCATCCAGGCCAACAGAGGCTCAGCTTTCCCTCCCCCTTGGACATGAATGAACCTTCCTCTACCCTAAGGACTTACTTTCTGAGCTGGAGTAGAAAGCCATGTAGTGTTCAAGGTCATTCATCACTGAGTATGCCATAGAACCCTAAAATCCGTGGGAATATAACAAGAAAAGGTGACTTTAGACCTTAGAACACTAAAAGGATTTTTCTAAACTATGCTTAGTGTGGAGAAATTAACATCTAAGACAGTAAATACCTGGCTCCCAGGACTGAAGGCATGCCTGTATCACACATCCTTTGCTTTCCGGGCTGATCAGATGGAGCCAGAGCCCACTTCCCCCATTTGCTGTCAGTCAGTAAAGGTGGACCATCTCCACAGAGGCTACCACCACAGCTCCTTTGCTCCTCTCTAGAAGAGATGCCATCTATTTACAGGCTGGTGGATCTGGACTCGACTGTGACTCTTCTCATCAACAAAGGATGGCAGAAGTGACACTGTTGTAGTTCCAGGCCTACTACTTCACAAAATGAAGTGGTATCAATAAGCTCAAACAAACTGCATGGAGAGGCATCCAAAGAGACCCAAGGGAACGGCACGCTGTACTGACTGAGTAACTTCAGGCAAGAATAGAATGAGGGTCCACTCAACCCACAAGTTCATTAGAAATAGCAACTCCCACAGGGCACAAGCAGCTCATGCCTATAATCCTAGTGACTCTGGAGGCTGAGCTGAGAATTACAGTTCAAAGCCAGCCCTGGCAGTAACATCCATGAGATTTTTATTTCCAATAAACCACTAAAAAGCCCAGAAGTGAAGGTGGGCTCAAGTGGTAGACTGCTAGCCTTGAGCAAGAAAAAAAAAAGAAGAGCCCAGGGACAGTATGCAGGCTCTGAGTTCAAGCCCCAGGACCAGAACAAATGAAAGAAAGAGAGAGAAGAGAAGTGGGAGGGGGAGATAAGGGGAGGAAAGAAAGGAGGGAGGGAGGGAGAGAGGGAAGGAAAGAGGGAGAAAGAGAAAGAGTAAAAGGAAGAAAAGAGGGAGGGAGGGAAGGGAACAGGAAGGGAGGAAAAGAGAGAGAGAAAAGAAAGAGCAAGAAAGAAAGCAAGCAAGCAAGAGAGAAATAAAGAAAAGAAAAAAAGAATGAGGGGCCAGTAGTGTGGCCTAGGGGTAGAGTGTTTGCCTAGTATGCACAAAGCCCCATGTTTAATTCCTTGGTACCATATACATAGAAAAAGCTGGAAGTGATTCTGTAGCTGTAGCTCAAGTGGTAGAGTGCTACCCTTGCGAAAGCTCAAGGACAGTGACTAGGCCCTGAGTTCAAACCCCAGGACTTGCACAAAAACAAATAAAATGTATTTGTTTTTAAAAAGAAAAGAAAAATGAATGAAGCACTATGGCTTGGACTGTGGAGTGCTTTGTTACACAGGAAGAAACAACTGACAGTGACCCCTGGCAGAAATCCTCCCACATGTTCACCATTTTCAAAGATTGTCCTTTCTCCTTCTGTGCCAGCTTCTGTTCACTTTCGTGATCTTGTGGAGTTGTATGACCTAATAATTACAAAATAATTGTAGAGTTGTGTGACCTAATAATTACAAAATGATTATCATTTTCTTGATGCTTTATATTCCATTATTGAACTTCTAATTGATCCCTAGTCTACAAGTGAAATCCCCCTCCAGGACAAGATCAAACCTTAGCCAGGGACTAGTGGCTCACACCTACAATCCTAACTACTCAGGAGGCTGAGAACTGGAAGATCACAGTTTGAAGACATTCCAGACAGAAAAGTCTGTGAGACTTTATCTCCAAACAATCAGCAAAATACCAGATTGTAGGTATGGCTTAAGTAGAAGAGTTACCAGCTATGAGCAAAAAAGTTGAACTAGAGCCTAAGGCCCTGAGATCAAGCTCTGATACTGGCACAAATAAACAAAAACAGACCAGACTTTGATGGCAGATGAAAAAGACTTAGCCATTTTTAATTCCTTTTTTTGTTGCTACTCTTTTTTGTTTTTCAATTTCCATATACACAAAAATGTTACATCTACTTATGGGATGCCTTGTGATGATTGAATACACATGTATACTATGTGAGGTCTTCTGAGTGATAATCACATCTGCTATAGAATTAGAGATGATGGCAAAGTATGTGTTCAAATACCCAGGAGTCCTCTATGGAGCATGAGAGATGGGCACTGCACATCATCACAGTTGCAAGAGAAATTGGACTCTGTTTCAGTTTATGTTTCAATTCATGACTTCTCTTGCCAGCTTGAATGGCCAGAAAATGTTGGCCTCTTGCGCCATCTCTAATCTACTCATATTACTTCTGGAAAAAAAGGCTCTAGTCTTACATTCCTTTTGCACCAGCTCTGTCCCTCATCTTTCCTTTCTCAAATTCCCTTTCTGTACATGAACTTTTTATGTGAAAAGACAACCACCCTTCAATTGGGCCATAAGCACTGATTCTCACTTAGATGCATACTGAGAGGGCTAGACAGCTTTAAGACAACTCTGCTGGGCACGAGGGCTCACACCTGTCATCCTAAACTACTTAGGAGGCTGAGGTCTGAGGCATGTGGTTTGAAGCTAGCCAAAGTAGGAAAGTCCATGAGACCCTTATCTCTAATAAATCATCAAAAATCCAGGGGTGGAGCCACGGCCCAAGTGGTAGAGCATTAGCCTTGAGCAAAAAACTAAGGTCCTGAATTCAAGCCCCGTTATTGACATGAATAGAACCGAATAACAAAATAAAACAAGACAATGGAGGTTTGAATCCCAGTAGCAGAAATTCTGACCTGATTGCTCTGGGGTACAGCCTGGTTACTGAGTATTTACAGCTTCTAATTGGTGTTGGTGGAGGGACAAAGTTCAAATGCATGTGCAGTCTATGAGAAGCCTCTATCCACCTTGGTTAGCCAGCAGAATACCCACAGCCAGGTTGAAATGATGAGTATTTACTAATCAGCCATGATCCTGCCAGATGACTTTGCACAGACTATTCCCACTCCCAGGAATCCTTTTCCAGGTCAAGAAAACTCAGACGTGCTCAGGATCTAACTCAAAAGCCATCTCTTGTGTGAATTCCTCAACTCAGTAAGGAAGGACAGAGATCTTCTCTAATAATGTGGCTCAAAAAGCAAGAATGTCAATCGAATGCTTACGTGAAGTTCTCTGTGTCCCCAAGTCACTCTGGACTTCCTTTTCTTTCTCCTAAAATCCATGAGGACAAACAACATTAGAAGGTTGGAAGTAAGAAAATGTATACAAAGCAGTTGGGAAAAAAAGACCTTAAGGGTTGTGTCCATGAGCAAACAGGAAAATGCCCCCCCCACCCCCACCCCCATCCCCACCCCCGGCCCCATGAGAACTTCTTCCCATGGCAGGCTGCACTTACTTCCTGCTCCTGCATGCCCTTGGGCATCTTCAGCTTCTGTCCTCTCTGCTTTTTAACTGGAGTGTTCACCAGCCTCTTCTGAGGATGTTGCTGAGGCGACCACTGGTACCCCATCTGTGGGAGCTGCTTCTTCTGGAAACCTGGCAAGCAAAGGGCCAGCTCCATTGTCCTCTCTGTGAGGGTCCACAACTCCCTGCAGGGCCACTTTCTATGGCCTGCCTGGCTCTATGACTCTGCCTCACTGGTCAGGACACCAAGCTGGGTGCACAGCCTCCTGAAATTGGACTTTCCTGAGTTCTATACAGGGCCTTGAAGCACTGTAACCACAGTATGACGTAATGGGGATCAAGTTAAAAATGGAGATGGGGGCGTGTCTGGGAGTTTGGCCTAGTGGTAGAGTGCTTGCCTAGCATGTACGAAGAACAGGGTTCGTTTCCTAGGTACCACATGCATAGAAAAAAGCTGGAAGTGGTGCTAAGGCTCCAGTGATAGAGCTCTAGCCTTGAGAAAGTCCAAGGACAGAGCTCAGTCCCTGAGTTCAAGCCCAGGACTGGCAAAAAAAAAAAATGGAAATGGGGGAACAGGGAGAGAGGAGGTACCCAGAATTCCACCAGCACTAGAATCTCTACCTTGTTTCTTCTGTGACTTCTTCAAATGTTCAGGTTGTTGCAATGAACGCCTCTGAAGGAAAAGAAGTATACTTATTCATCTAGTGAACAAGCATGTTTTGGAAATCCCACATTTTGCAGCATCATCACAGAGGCTATAAAGGAAGGAAGAGATATGGGAAAGGAGGAGCAGAAGAAATCAAGATATTGTTCTCCTCATCCCTTTCCCCTCACCGGCTTTCACCTACATACAAGCTCAGCCTTCTGTGGGGCCTGGATCCAGAGCCGTAGAATGGAGAAAGGGAGCAGATGCCCAGGCTCGGGGTCCCCTGGGGAGCTGGGGGATTTGCATGTGGGCCCCTTCCCTTGGGACATCCTGGCTCTTACTTGCAGTGTGAGGCGGTGTATAGTTAGAAACATCTTAGAAGAAATCGCACTACCAGGTCGAGCCTTGTCCAAGGGCAGATTCTTTTTCATCATGGCTAATTGCATCTTCATGTCTGAACCAGACACGTCTTTATCCACATCTGGCAAAAGGCTGAAGAGGACAAGCAGACAATTATTAGTAAGTAACAGCTCTTCCCCAAGAGTGTGGCTCAAGAGAAACAGAGCCAGACAGAGAGAGAAAGAGACAGGGACAGAGAAAGGACTCTAAATCTGCAGACATTTCCACATCAGATGCCCGTAGGTGTTCATCCAGCATCACCTTCCACCATCAGAGATGTGTTTACCAACCACACTGGTAAGGGCAACACTTTGAGCACAGGTCCTGTAATCCCTGTTAGGCACTAAAGAAAATAAAGCTGAGGGCCAGAAGTGTGGCCTAGTAGTAGAGTGCTCGCCTAGCATGGATGAAGCCCCAGTCCAATTCCTTGGTACCACATACACAGAAAAAGCCAGAAATGGTGCTGTAGCTCAAGTGGTACAACGGTAGCCTTGAGAAAGCCCAAGGACAGTGCCCAGGCCCTGAGTTCAAGCCCCAGGACTGGCGGGAAAAAAAAAGAAAAGCAAAGAAAAGCTGAAAGAAGCTAAAGAACTTACTGACATTCATAAAGCCAGTTAAGATTCAAAATGAAACTCACAGGTTATTACACTCTAAATTACATAGACTATTCTACCTCTCCCTTATCCATAATTCATCTACACACAGAGAAGAGAATAATGCCTACATCCAGAAAGGGGTTAAATGGCAGTGCACAGATGTTCTTAGCCCAGGGCCTAGCAGATGGGAAGTGGTCACGAATGGTGGTGACAAGGACCATCCTCCTTGTCTAAGACTTCAGTAAGTGGGGTAACAGCTGGCTCCCTGCCCTGCTCAGGAAAGGTACCCTGCATAGATGCCCCTCCGCTTCTCTGAAGCGCTGGACTCCAGCTCCCCAAGGTTCTGCAGCACTCACCATTCCTCCAGCAGATCCTGAGGTACCCCATCACGGTGGGCTGAGTCAGGTGCAGATGGTGACGTCAGTCTCTCAAGCATGTGTACTGGGGAAGGCGGATGCATCGTCTCCTGTGGGGTTTTTGACTCTGTCGAGAAGTACTGACTTCTAGAGAGTTGCTGAGGTGGCTGGCTTTTCTGGAAGAGAAGCATTCTCCTTAAGCCCATTTCTTCCCACCAACATCTCACCCTGACATGGGAAGCTCCTTGTTTAACAAGACCCACTCCAGCCAATTCCACTTCCTCTCCACCTGCAGTTCTTTAATTTGAAACATATGGAGATTGTTTCATTTTTTTCCAGAGAAGGCATTCATTTATTCACTCAGAAAACTAACAAGCTTGTCTCTGTGCCAAGTGCAAGGGTGGAGAGGGGGCAGATTCAACTAGTGAAATGGAGGGAGTCACTACTCTCATTGACATAAGTCTCTGGTGGCTCTGTGAGTTATCCCAGGTCATATTTACCCACTAATAGCAAAATTAGAGCTGAAACCCAGGTCTTATACCTCCCGGTCCATTGGAATTCTATCCCAACACTTGGAGAATAGTTTGTTTGGTTTGAGGGTTGGGGGTTTTTTAATTACATTTTTTATATTTAAGTAGTTGTACAAGTTACCATTCAATAAATCTGTTTCTAAGTACAGTGCATCTTGACCAGCGTCACCTTCATCATTCTCTTCATCCCTCCCAACCCAAACCTCCCCTCAGTTTTCTTAAGTTTCATAAGATATGCATTGAATACTGACTGCTTTCTTAGGGAATTGTATGTGTGTTTGCGTCTGTGTGTATATCTATATTTGTGTGTCTGTGATGTCTGTGTCTGTGTGTGCTGCTACCAAGGCTTGAACTCAGGGGCCAGGTGCTATCCTTGAGCTTGTTTACTCAAGACTAGCATTCTGCCATTTGAGACGGAAGCTACACTTGCAGTATTTTGGTGGCTAACAGGATATACAAATCCCAAGGACTTTCCTGCCTGGTCTGGCTTTGAACCATGATCCTTAGATCTCAGCCTCCTGAATAGCTAGGAGTATAGCTGTGAACTACCAGCACCTGGTAGAATAGTATTTAACTGACCAAAATACCCATCGGCTCTTTCTCTCATCTCTTCAAGACACCCTTTATCTTCCTTGAGGGAACAGATAGGGAAAGGAAGTCTGGAGAGATATAGTAATTATTCCTGAGAAAGGAATTTCTTTGGTAGACTTGTACATTTAGAGAGCAATCAGGGCTAGAGTAGGATAAGGGAGAACTTAAAAAAGAATTTAAAAAGCCTGGTAAAGTAATATCATAAAGGATTAGACAAGACATCAAACTTACCCCTGGTAATTTCTTTTTTGCTCTCGTCCTACGCTGACAAGCAGATGATTTTTCAACTGAGCTTGAAATAAGAATAGCCATAAATTATTTCTCAGACATCTTAAAGAGAGGTAACAAAGACATTTGTGAAAAAATGACCATGAAAATTCCTACTTAATACTCAAAGATGGCTGGTTGGAAGCCAGCAGTACCAGCTACCCAGACACCTGCTCTGAAATAGAGCCCTCAACCTCACATCAAAATTCAGTTTCCCAATATTTTTTTCTGACAATCTAGCGATTTGTGCTGGGACCAGGGCTCAAACTCAGGGCCTCGTGCTCTCATTCAACTTTCTTGTTCACAGACGATGCTCAACCACTTGAGCTACACCTCCAGTCTGGCATTTTGCTAGTTAACTAAAAATAGAATCTCACAGGTTTTTCAGACCAGCCTACTTGCAACCATAATCCTCCACATTTGAGCTTCTTGAGAAACTAGGATGGCAGGCATGAGCCACTGGCAACAAGCTTAATAATTTATTTTCATGGCATGAATTTAAGTAAGGAATTATACACTTGACATGATTATGTTTGTAATGTCTTCTCCCTCCCTGCATATAATTCTAGGAGAATAGAGACTAATTTATTTGGTTCCTCACTGGATCCTTGCCTCTTATTCCAGAGGAGGTAGTCATAAGTTAGGGCATCCAGCCCATAGCCTCCTGAGTAGATTGCAGGTGTGAGCCATGGTGCCCAGCTTACAAGGTTATGTTTATAAAAAAAAAAAAGAAATGAAAAGGAAATTCTTGAGGCTGGCATGAGAAAATAACTGACAAAACTGGGCTATTTACGAAGCTGAGAGATAAGAATTACAGTTTGAAGCCAGCCCAGGTAAGAATGTGAGACTATCTCTAATGAAAAATTCAAAAGTGGAACTGTGGCTCAAGTGGAAGAGCACTAACCTTGAGCAAAACAGTTCAGGGACAGCACCTATGCCCTGAGTACAAGATCCAGGACTGGCAAAAAAAAAAAAGAAAGAAAGAATGCAAGCAAGCAAGCAAAAAAAAAGAAAGAAAAATGACTGATTAAAAGAAATTATAGGGCCAAGAGTTTGGCCTAGTGGTAGAGTGCTTGCTTAGCACTCTAGACCCGAGTTCAATTCCTCGGTACCACATACATAGAAAAAAGCCAGAAGTGGTGCTGTGGCTCAATGGTAGAGCTCTAGCCTTGAGAAAGCCCAAGGATAGGGTTTAGGCCCTGAGTTCAAGGCCCAGGAATGGCAAAATAATAATAATATTTTTTAAAATAAGACAAAAAGAAATTCTATTACTTAACAAGAATAGGAAAGCTTCACCAGTCATCAAAGACTAAACACTTTTCCCATAGCTGTCAATCCTAGCAAGCCTTTGGGCCTTTGCCTAATGATCTCCGTCATGTCCTGCTGTGTACACAAGTCCTACAAGCTATTCATTTTGTACCACTGTCCTGAGCCTCGGGTTGAGAGCAGAGGTTCAAATGCTTCACTGAAAGCTCTTTCACTGGATGCCTTGAGTTACTTAATTCCAATGCACTATCCACTGCTCCATGTAGCCACCTCTGGGTTGCTTTGAAAGAAAAAGAAAAACTGCCCAGCCCTTGTGGCTCATACCTGCAATCCTAGCTGCTAATCAAGAGACTGAGATCTGAATATTTGGGTTTGAAGCCAGCCCAGACAGATATGTCTCTGAGAGGATATCTCAAATGAACCAGCAAAATGCCAAACTGAAGGCATGCTTTAAATGGTAGAGCATCTGCCATGAATAAGACAATAGAGAAAAAAACAAGTCCTTAACTTCAAAACCCAGTACTGCCAAGAATAGAAGATAAACTAGTAAAGAGAGAATTTATTCCTTAACCTAATTTCACAAATAAATTAAGTTCTGGCATATGTTTTTTTTACTGCTTTGCAGAATATGACATAGAGAAGACTCACACTGTGATCTCAAGATTAATTAAGATAGAATTTCTGGGTAGTAAAATGCAGAAGCAGGACATAAGGCCCACTTCCTCTGCTTGGCCTCTGGCTGGAATGGAGATCATCAAAGAGTCCTGAAAAGGAATAAGAGGAAGTACGAAACAGAAAGGTCAAAGTTTTCCAAGTTCTACATATGGTACTCACCTCTCTTTCTTCTCTACCACTTTTGGGATCCAGACTACAACCATATTTCTGGCAACTTCAGAGCAAGGTAGTTCTGTTCCGTTAAAATTCAATATCGAAAGCTAATAGAAAGATATAAAAAAAAATGGCTTAAGATGTTAGGCTCTTGCTGATAATCTTGCTTGTGTCTCAAGACTATAGGTATTCAAGGGGCTGATATCTGAGGATCGAGGTTCAAGGCCAGCCCAGACAGAAAAGTTCATGAGACTTTTTTTTGCTAGTCCTGGAGCTTGAACTCGGGGCCTGGGGCACTGTTTGGGGGCTTTCTCGAGGCTAGCGCTCTATCACTTGAGCTACAGCTCCACTTCAAGCTTTTTCTGTGTATGTGGTACTAAGGAATCTAACTCAAGGCTTTATGAATGGTAGGCAAGCATTCTACCACTAGGCCACGCTCCTGGCCCCCATGAACCTTTTAATGAGCAAAAAGCCAGAAGTGGAGCTACTGCTCAAGTGATAGTATACTAGTCTTGAGTTGAAAAACACTAAGCAAGAATGAGAATACCAGGCCTTGAGTTCAAGCCCCAGTACACGCACACACACACACACACACACACACACACACACACAAAAATAAGTAAAAGTGGAATACTAGGATAAACCAAAATAGAAAAAAGATTAGATTATCTTCCCCATAAATATTTTATAGATTATCCCAAGTTTTTGCTACAAAATCTATTATTTTTGCCAGTCCTGGGCTTGAACTCAGGGCCTGGGCACTGTCCTTCGGCTTTCTCAAGGCTAGCGCTCTACTACTCTAATCATAGTACCACTTTCAGCTTTTTCTGTGTATATGGTACCAAGGAATTTAATCCAGGGCTTTGTGCATGCTAGGCAAGCACTCTTCCACTAGGCCACCCTCCCGGAAACACAATCTATTTCTTATATGAATACTTTTAATAGTTTGAAAGTCAGGGGCCAGCAGAAAAGTTCAGGGACAGTGGCCAGGCCCTGAGTTCAAGCCTATGACTAACAAATAACTAAATACATGTTTGAAAGTCATCAGAACAGATGACCTTAAGGTCCAATTTAGGTTTGATATTACAGAATTTTAATTTTCTGACAATGAGATGACTGCTTTGCTTTGTTCCTAATCAGGAAACAGTAAAGTCTCACTTAAAACAAACCTTCACAAACCAATCCCTCTTGTGCCTGGGATTTTGAAACTCAATATAGCATGTAGAGCTGTTATATTGTAGAGTCTAACACAGAGTAAGTCACAATATTAGACAGCTTCATCATTATTCCAGCTACTGAGATCCTGAGAAACAATGTTAAAAGCAAACTAGTTTCTTCCCACAAGCAAGGAGAAAATGTAGAGGAGTTACCTATTTTTTTCACAACTTACTTTTGGAAACTTAATCTGATTCACCGCTTTTTTGTCAGGTAAACTCTGAAGCCTAAAAAAGTGAGAATATTTATTCTGCTTAAAATGTAATGAAATTCTGATACATAACTACTCCATAGATGAAACTAGAAAACACTATACCAATAAAAATAATCCAGACATAATAAGACAGAATGAAGAGTTATGGTTTAATGGATGAACTTTCTGTTTGAGATGATAAGAATCCTGGAAATGGATAGTGATAATGGTCGAATAGCATGGTGAATATATAGTATGTAGCCAATTAGCTACATAAGAATGGTAAAAACTACCAAGTGCTGCCGGCTCATACCTATAATCCTAGCTACTCCAGTGGATAAATTCTGAGGAACACAGTCCAAAGCCAATTTGGGCAGAAAAGTCAGTGAAATGCTAATCTCCAGTTAACCAGTAAAAATCCTGAAGTGGAAGTGTAACTCAAGTGGTAGAACACTAGCCTTGAGAATAAAACAAGAAGCAAGACTATGAGTATTCAAACCACACACACACACACACACACACACACACACACACACACACACACACACAAGAAAATTGTAGCCAAGCATGGAAATATGTGACTATAATCCTAGCACTTGGGAAGCTGAAGTAGAATTGTGAATTCAAGGCCACCCTGGATTATAATGGACCATTTTAGGCTCTATTGGGCTACATAATAAGACCTTGACTTAAAAAAAAAAAAGAGGAAAAATTATCAATTATATCTCCCACAATAATAAAGATACTATCATTATTTTCTAGTTACTTTTATAAATGAAAGAATAATGCAGAAGCATATAATAAATTTCCAACTTTTAGCCTGATTTGTAAAGCCCCTCTTTCATTCTTGCTGGATGGTCCAGACACCCAGTTTAGTAATACTTGAAAATTTTCTTTTGAGCCAGTGCAGTGGCTCACGCCTGTAACCCTAGCTACTCAGGAGGCTGAGATCTGAGAATCAAGGTTCAAAGCCAGCCCTGGCACAAAAGGACCTGAGACTCTTATCTCCAGTCAACCTCTAGAAAACGGGAAGTGGGGCTTGGCTCAAGGGTAGGGCAGTAGCCTTGAGCTGAAAAGCTTAGGGACAAGGCCCAGGCCCAGGGGTAGGGTGGTAGCCTTGAACTGTAGAGCTCAGGAACAGCACCCAGGCCGAGTTCAAGTGCCATGGCCCACACACAAAAAAAAATTCTTTTGCTGGGCACAAATGGCTTACATCTATAATCCTAGCCGCTCAGGAGGCTCAGATGTAAGGATCAAGGTTCAAAGCCAGCCAGGACAGTAAAGTCTATGAGATTCTTATCCCCAATTAACAAGAAGGGATACTATGACTCCAAGTGGCAGAGCACTAGCCTTCCAGCCTTGAGCAAAAGAACTCAGGGACAATGTCCAGGCCCTGAGTTCAAGCCCAACCACTGACCAAAACAACAACAAAAAAAGGATTTATTCTGTCCTTCAAGCCTTTGTAAATGCTATTCTTATTGTTTAAAACTCTCTTCCAGCTCCTCTTCCACACACAACCACCACTTCAGCAGACAGCTCAAACTTCGGATGTTGGCATCAATTGCCACTTTATAGATGAGAGTGCCTGAGTTAGGAACCGCCAGGCAGCAGTCTTTGCTGGCACTGAAAAGACTGGAAGAGAGCGAAGGAAGGGGTGAATTCTTTCAAAAAGAAATGTACTCATTAAGCCGGGCACATGGCTCACGCCTGTAATCCTAGCTACTCAGGAGGCTGAGATCTGAGGATCAAGGTTCAAAGCCACACAGGCACAAAAGGACCTGAGACTCTTATCTTCAATTAACCTCTAGAAAATGGGAAGTGGGGCTTGGCTCAAGGGTAGGGTGGTAGCCTTGAGGTAAAGAGCTCAGGGACATTGCCCAAGCCCAGGGGTAGGGCGGTAGACTTGAGTTGAAGAGCTCAGGGACAGTGCCCAGGCCGAGCTCAAGCCCCAAGACCCACAAAAAAAAGAAAAAAAGAAAGAAAGAAAGGAAGGAAGGAAGGAAGGAAGGAAGGAAGGAAGGAAGGAAGGAAAGAATGAAGGTACTCATTACCTGACATATAACTGTAACCCTTCTGTACATCACCTTTATAATAATAACAAAAACAAAAATAATTATGATAAAAAAGAAAAGCCCTGAGGTGAAGCTCTGGTACAACATATGAATATATGTAAAGCTAATCCCCCCAAAATGAATTTCATTCTTTAAACCACCCAGTCTATAGCCCAAATTATCCAAATCCTAAAACAAGCAGGTATGTTTTCTGTTTGTTTCGCTCTACTTAGTCACTACTTCTTTAAATAAATGAGTATTTCCCTTTTTGTTCAGATTTCTTAAAGCCTACTGTGAGGGTAAGGGAAAATCATAAAGTAGAATTTGGAGACATCAGTTTACTAAGGCAATTTCATGATAATTTACCTGCTGGGATGCTTGGATTTAAGCTTTGAACCCTGAGACAATGAAGAACAAGTCTTACTGAAGGGGAGGTGAGACAACTGTCGGTGAGCAAGTCTCTTGGCATGCAAGCTAGAATCTGATATGTTCACAATAGTGACCACTGGGAGTTTACCTGAGAAAGCAGACCAAAAGGAAAAATGGAATATGTTACACAGAGAAAGGGAGCCAAACAGAAATCGTTTAAGGACCTTGGACAAAGAAGGCAGAGCTAGCTCATTCACCTTCAGCATCCAGGGGAGATTTGCCAGGTACTCCCATGATTCGAGGATGGCCCCTTTCAATGCGATGAATAGATGCCCAGCATTGGGGATGCTGACAGACAGCCTGTTCACAGGTGGTTTCATCCCACTGGCTGTCATCTGGCAAATTCATAACCATCTGGAATTTAGGACTATAGCCATTCCTGTAGTTCTCTAGTCTCTGGACAGTGAAGAATCACATAAATGAGGGGAGAGGGTTATTGTACAGTAGCCATGTAGTCTAGGTCCTAACTGGGATTCAAATCATAAAATATTTAAAATATAAGTTTGTTTTTATTACCATTTCATAAGTCAGGTTTTGAGTATATTTCTTTTTTTTTCTTTTGGCCACTCCTAGGACTTGAACTCAGGGCCTGGGCACTGTCACTGAGCTTCTTTTACTCAATGCTAGCTCTCTATCAGATGAGCCACAGTGCCACTTCTGGCTTTTTTTATGTATGTGGTACTGAGGAATCTAACCCAGGGGTTCATGCATGCACTACTACTGAGCCACATTCCCAGCCCCATCATAAAATATTTCTATGAAACCCATTTAGGTAAATGATGGTCCTAGAATAATTCAGGACTGGTAACAAATATATATATGAAAATATCTCAGAACAAGGTCAATAGAAAGTTTTGGGAGCAACAGGTGTCCTGGTTGAACATTTAACAGCCCAAATATCTGGACTTAAGCAATCTAATCTTTATTTTCCTCATCTGTAAAATGAAATAAAAGTCTGTCCTAATCACTACAAAAATTAGTCTGTAGGGCTGGGAGTTTGGCCTAGTGGTAGGGTGCTTGCCTAGCAGGCACAAAGACCAGGGTTCCATTCCTTGGTACCACATACATAGAAAAAGCCAGAAGTGCTGCTGTGGCTCAAGTGGTAGAGCTCTAGCCTTGAGAAAACCCACGAACAGTGCTTAGGCCCTGAGTTCAAGCCCTGGGACTGGCAAAAAATCATTTGTGGGCCTTAAAAAGCTTGCCATACAATTCAGAATAAATGTTGGCACCCTTTTTTTTCCCTTCATTAACCACCAGTGAGAAGAGGTCACCATTTCAGAAAGCCTTATCAAAATACAACCAACAGAAATGTTTTTGATGGCTCAGACTTTTGGAAGATGTGCTTCAGTTTTCAATATACTATAATTTTTTTTTTTTGCCAGTCCTGGCCTTGAGCTTAGGGCCTGAGCACTGTCCTTGGACTTTCTCAAGGCTAGAGCTCTACCACTTGAACCTCAGCACCACTTCTGGCTTTTTTTCTATGTATGTAGTACAAGAAATTAAACCCAGGTCTTCGTACATGCTAGGCAAGCACTCTACCACTAGGCCAAACTCCTGGCCCCAATATACTGTAACTCTTATGAAGCAGGTAAGACATCCACCAGTCGTGAATGGATTTGTTCAAACTGCAAATCACTGGATTTGCCATTGCTTCTCAGGTCATTATCTTTCTATTTACTGGCTGTATGGCTTTCCAAGTGACTTCATCCTTCTCGGACTGCTTTCAGCAAGAGCAGATGTCTTAAAAGAGGATTGTAGAAGTATTAAATGAGATAGTGCACTATTGTGCTTGATAAATATTCTCTTCCTCTAAGATGTTTTTGGCAACTGCTACCACCTTGTTCCCAAGAACTTTTTTTTTCACTGTGCTAGTATTAGGAGCTTTAACTCAGGGCCTGGGCACTATCCCTTAACTTTTTTCACTCAAGGCTTGTGCTTTACCACTGGAGCCACAGCTACACTTCCAGCTTTTCCATTTTTCCATGAGATAATTGTGTAATGGATTTTGCTTCCTAGCATGATTTTGAACACTGGTTCTCTGATCTGAGCCTTCTAAGTAACTAAGATAACAGATATGAGACATCCATGCCTAGTTTACTTTCTAAGGACATTGCTCATTTCACATTTGTTGAGTACAAAATACTCATGGAAAACAATAATAAACTAATTCCTTCAGAACTACTTATAACAACTCAGGTCAGAGATAACCAACTATTGGTCTGGGATTACACCTGACCTATGACTTGCTTGGTAGGCACTTTGAGCTAGTATTTTAAAACTGGAATAGTCCATAATGTCCAGATTTCTGATTCTTCTTAGAAATCAAAATGTCTGGCAACATGGGACCAAATAAAGAGCAAGTGACTGGAACTGAACAGCTACTGATGTCTTCAAGCCAGGTCTGTTCTGTACAAGAGCAGAGTGCTCCATACTAGACCAGTGTCTAACTGAAGTAGTTTCCATGGGAATTTATTATTGTAATGCTCTGTTCTTTTTCTCCAAATGGAGAAATACATTTCTGTAATCATGTCTCCACAATTCCTGCTTTCTAGCAGAAAAACAAGAGCCCTAAGACTGTATATTTCAAGGAGGAGAAAAGCAGCATTACAATGTTCTCAGTAGGAAAATTTCTATGCAGTTAGATATGAAAAAAAATACGAACTAGGGGTACATGGCAAGTGCTAGAGTGCTTGCCTAGCTAGTAAAAGGCCTTGTGTTCAATCCCCAGAATGGAGACAGATGGGGGAGTAAAGCTGACATGAAAATAATATATCTTAGATCGCCAATGCAAAACCTGGGTATTGATTCTTCCTGGAAACGATGCTCGATGAACCAATTCCTGAATTAAAAAGTAAATACAATGTTAACAGGGGTGATTTCTGAATGCTTATGTAACGTTGCATTACTCTTTGAAGCTGCCCTTCTCGCCTCTCCGTTACCTGTCCGGGCTGCATTGCACTCGGAGATTTCATCAGGTTCTTCTTGTTATCGTCAGCGTTGTTAGTTCACAGTAAAAACAGCAAAACTACCTAACACTTAATACGATCATGATAAAGTTTCGAGGCAAGAAGGATGGACAACAGCTCCAGAAGAGTTGAAAGAAAAAAAAAAAAAAGGTCGTCGTTTCATTCCAGACGAGGAAAAATTTTGGGGACTCCTGTTTGGAGGACCAAATCAGATAACGGAATCCTGTAGGGACCCCGCCACCAAGCGGGGTGAGGAGGCCCCGCCCATCTGACGCGCCTACGTCGGGAAAGGCCCCGCCTCCCAGGCCCGCCTCCTTCAGGAGAGGCCCCGCCTATCACGCCTCTTTAGGGAAAGGCCCCTCCTATCAACCCGCCTTCGTTAGGAAAGACCCCGCCCAGTCGGCTCTGGGCACGCCCTCGCCATGCACATGCTAAGCTTCCTGGCCCGGTAGTCACCTGCCCGGTAGCAGCGCAAAGCACGACGGGGAATGAACGGAAGCCTCACTGCCACATACTTCGTTTGGCCCAAAAGCTCCAGACACGGTGATGATGGAAAGCAAGCGCGCGCGCACGCATCCACACAGAGTTTGGGGAGAACATGAACACAAAGTTGGCTCAGACGGAAACCCCAATGGGCCAAAAATGCTGAGGTCTGAAAAGGTCCGACGCGCTGACCAGAGGAGGGGGCGGGCCTAGGACAGGAAGGAAAGTGTGGTGCGCGGGGCACTGTGGGACATGGTGAGCAACGTGGGGTGAGACGGAAACCTCGGAGGACCAAACTTCAGCGACGCGGGAAGTCCGGACACTGTGGTACCCTGAAGAAGGAGGCCTGGGGCGGAGGAAGCTCGGGCCCCTGCGGTGGCGATGGCGGAGAGGCCCGAGGACCTGAATCTGCCCAACGCGGTCATCACTAGGATTATCAAGGAGGCGGTGAGTTGCTTGGGCTGGCGGATAGGTTAGGGCGAAGGAGCGGGCCGGCGGGAAGCAAGTCGTGCTGGCGTTCGTGTTTCACCTCCTCCCCCTTCCAGCTCCCGGACGGAGTCAACATCTCCAAGGAGGCCCGGAGCGCCATCTCCCGCGCCGCCAGCGTCTTCGTGCTGTACGCCACGTCCTGGTGAGTGCGGCCGAGCGACCCAGAGCTCGGCCGGAGCGCGGAGACCGCCTGCCTCCCCAGTTGGTAGCTTGACATACACAGACTCCAGGGGTGAATCCGTGGAGGAGGCAGCCACAGCCCTCCTGCACTTTCTACATGTTCTGGAGCAAAATAACACGATTTCTGCCTTCGCCCTTTGTGCAGGGAAAAGAAGGACTTACTGGTGTCACACAAAAGCCCATGTATCTAAGATGTACACGGCTCCCTCGTCCCCCCTGTGCGTGTACGGGTTTCCATTACTCCAACCTGGTGGGAGAGAGTCGGCCAGCCTGTGATCTCTTTCTTCCAGTGCCAATAACTTTGCGATGAAAGGAAAGCGCAAGACACTCAATGCCAGCGATGTGCTCTCCGCCATGGAAGAGATGGAGTTCCAGCGGTTCGTTACCCCCTTGAAAGAAGCTCTAGAAGGTATCCACCCTTCTGCGTTCTGAAACATGAACATGTGTATCCTCTGTACTCTGATCACCTAGTCTTGAGGCTTTCAGTATAGTTACCTGGAGGTCCAGTGAGCTAGTACTGAGGTGGACTCCACACAGATTAGATGGTACCATCGTATTTGGGAGGCTGAGCTCCTTCTGTGGTATTTTTTATTTTATTATATGATGAAGCTAGTTGCTAGTTCTGCCTTCTAATCCCATTTGTCTTTTCTAACAGCATATAGGCGGGAGCAGAAAGGCAAGAAGGAGGCATCAGAACAAAAGAAGAAGGACAAAGACAAAAAAACAGATTCAGAGGAGCCAGACAAGAGCAGGGATGAGGACAATGATGAAGATGAAGAAAGGCTGGAAGAGGATGAGCAAAATGAAGAGGAAGAAGTAGACAACTGAATAGAGTAGGGTGGACAGGATGGCATCCTAGAAGATACCATCTTGAAATGTCTTGTGTTTATATGAAGCTTTTCTCTGCTGGGTAAATGGTCTTAGACACAAGTGCCTGGGATCAAAAACTGAGTAAAATTATCCCAGACTTGGAGCATCCGAATAGCAGAATCCTGTTTTGCTTGATTGGTCTGAAAGTTATGATGTTCTAGTAAGGAGGATTCTGAATGCTGATTAAATTGGCCAAGTGACATCTTTTATTTACTGAAGTGTATGTTTAAATAGTGTTTTGATCCCCTATTTCCCTGTTCCTCCATAAAAGTAATAATAATTTCCATGCTGCTAGCTGTGTTCCAGATTACGGAGGCAGTGAAGGCTCAGGAAAATTTGGGACTTTGATCATGGTCAGCCCATGTTTGATTGTACAATATTTGGCAATACAGTAGTCACTTATTAAGCATGGTCAGGAGGCTGGGACCGTAGCTCAGTGATAGAGCATTTGCCTAGCATGTGCCGCGATGGATGGTCCTGGGTTCCATCTCTAGCACCAAAGAAAGAATAGTAATCTGAATGTTTCTGCTTTAGGAAACTACCAGAATGCTGGGAGAATAATGAAATCCAGTCTGTCGTCTCTTTATTTGACACAGTGACATTAAGCTTTGCTTTTCCGCTAGGCCCACTTTGCTTGCAGCTCTTCCTTATGACCTTTCCATTTGACTTGCTGAGGTAGCTGCACTCTGGCTACTTATATGCTGTCAAAATAGCAGTGTAGATTGAAGTTGGTCCTGCAAAGGTGCCATGTTTGTCTTACAGAACACATGACTATTGCTACATGTATCTCACCCCCCAACCACTGTATAGCTTTAGAATTATCACCTCCTGGAAGGTGTAAAATCCCAGGCTTTTTCTGGCCCTAGACTTGTGACCAGCTCTAGACTTTCTCCTAGACATAATTTTCTCCCTCTGTGCTTCTCTCTTCTTGTTTCTTTTTACCTCTCTGCTTTCCATTCCCACTTTGTTTGCCAGTCTAGGTACTTTGAATGCCTGCTTATATCCCAAGGTGCAGATTCTTCTGATTCCCTAGTGTCATGTCATTAAAATGGTTTTATAAAATTCAACTTTAAGGGAAATCTGATGGTGCTCAGGAATCATACACATACCCTCCTTTAACTGCTTCTAAAGTACCTGTGTTGGGTTTTCTTAGTCTTCTCTTCCATTCAGTATTCCAAGCATGTTCTTGTCTTACTTGAGCGCTTGGGATTGTCAGGTAGTGTTATATAGCTGGACACTTGTTAGATGAATACAATGAAAAGTTTGTTGATAAGTAACAAGACTTTTGAGAAGATTGTAATGTTTTATATAAATAAAGAATTGTTGTTTAAACTGATGAGTCCTAGAGTATGGCTTTGGAGACGACCCACTGATCACTCCATACAGTACTTGGAATATGGACTGGCCAGCCCTTTGTAAGCAAACACTGGGGCTTGCATGACCTTGGATGACCAGTAGGTGTTGTACTTTTCAGTACCACAACAATTGCTTTTGGTGACTTGCATATTTGCAACTGCTTTAAATGCTTTAAATCCTATATAGTAGCATTGCTGTTACCTCCTTTTTTAACCTCTCTCTCTTCCTCTCCCTTTCCCCCCCCCCCCTTCTTTTGTGCTGGTCCTCAGGCTTGAAATCATGCCCTGGGCATTTGTTTCTGAGGTTTTGTGCTCAAGGCTAGCATTCTGTTATTTGGAGCCATAGCTTCATTTCCAGCTTTTTGACAGTTAATTGGAGATAAAAAGTGTCACAGAGTTTCCTGCTTTAGACTGGCTTGAACCACAGTCCTCAGATTTCAGACTCCTGAGTGGCTGGGATTATGGATATGAGCCACCAGCACCCAGCTTTAACCTCTGCTGTTTCTTAAACACAGCTCTACTCCCTCTCCAATCTACATAGTTATCAGATTGCAAGTCAGATTGTAAAAGTTACATTGGGCATGATAGCACATGCCAGTAATCCAAGCACTTGAAGATCATTTGAAACTGTATGGCAGCTTGTGCCACATACTGAGACCCTTTCTCAAGAAAGATGTCATGAAGAGTAGGTCCACTGGTCACTTCAAGTGACTTTTTTTCCCCCTTTCTTAACTCCCACCACTCCAAGCTAATCCCTGAAGTCTCATCTGGACTCTGATTTCCTTTGAGCTCAGTTTCCAGCCCCATCTCTGTATCCTCTAGTTTCCTCTCAGTATTAGTTGACAACTGGATCCCCCTGTAACATGACTGGACTACAATCCCTACCTGCTTCCTGTGAAATAAAATCTATACTTTAAACTGTAAGGCAGGCTCACCAACATCTGTTCTAACCTTTTACTCTCCTAAATAACACTATTAGTGTTCTAGTCAAGAATGAGTCAGAAAAAAAATCCATATGAATTGTGTTTATCCTGCTCCATCCCTTACCAAACTTAAAGAAAAATGTTGCTGATTTAAAGCTACAGAGTATACCAACTAAGAGAAATCTTAGGACAGCCATCAGTTTTTCCCAAACACATTTCATTCTCTAGTAGTGGGATTAGGGATGGGGTGGGGCAGTATGGGGATTTGAACTCTGGCTCTTGTGCTTGATTGGCTGGCACACCAGCCACACCTCCAGCCCTCTTTATTAGACTAGGAGAATGTTATGCCTTTAACAAGGCCATACATGCCCACAGATTGTAATCCATCTGAATATTAAAAGGATTTCTAAGCTGGGTGCCTGTGGCTCAAGCCTCTAATCCTAGCTACTCAGGAGGCTGAGATCTGAGAATCACAGTTCAAAGCCAGCCCAGGCACAAAAGTCCAAGAGGCTCTCATCTCCAATTAGCCACCAGAAAACCAAGAAGTGGCACTGTAGCTCAACGGGTAGAGTGCTAGTCTTGAGCTGAAGAGCTCAGGGACAGGACACAGGCCCAGAGTCAAGCCCCACAACCAACCAAAAAAAAAACACAACAACAACAAAAAAAAGGACTCCTACACAGCCTAGTCCTGCGTTTTTACCAATAAGTTGAGGCTTTTTTAGAGAGAAATGATTTAAAATCTTACCACCAATTTATGAAAATTGGGATCACGTCCCAGTAGTCTGGCATGGTTATGGCTTTGTTTTGTTTTGTTTTGCCAGTCTAGGGACATGAACTCAGAGTCTGAGCACAGTCCGTGGGCTTTCCTCAAGGCTAGCACTCTACCACTTGAACCATAGCACCACTTCTGGCTTTTTCTGATGTCAAGTGGTACTGAGGAATCAAACCCAGGTCTTTGTGCATGCTACGCAAGCACTCTACCACTAGGCCAAACTCCTGGCCCCTGGCTTTTGTTTTAATAAACATTTTGTCTTGGAGTAATTTTAGATTTACAAAAAAAAAAAGTTACAAAGAGTAGAAAGATTATATACTCCTTATCCACCTTTCCCCTCATGTTAACACCTTTCAGAACTATGGTAACTTGGTCAAAATTGACAAAAAATTAATCTCCCTATTCTGGTATTTCACCAGTCCTACATATCCTTTTTCCCTTAACAGCAATGTGTAGAATATCAGATTGTATTTAGTGGGGTTTTGTTAAAGAGTTGCAAAAAATCACAAAACATAAAATGAAATATTCTTAAGTGAACAAGTTGGTGTTACACAAACAGTATCTTTAGTTTCAAGACATTTCCCAGGCCTTCATAACCACCAAACTGCTTTCTGCCTCATTTCTGGTCCCATAAATCTCTCCAGATTCTTGCTGCACCTGCACAAGACCAAAACCACCACCTCTAGTCAGATTTTAATGTACCCATCATTGTCCTGTCTGAAGCCCCTGTCAGATTTGGAAGGGTTTTTTGTTGTTTTGATTGGGTTTTTTTTTTTTGCCTGTTTGTTTTTTAATTCTCCTGTCTCTTCATATTCCATCTCCCAACCCATGGCACAGATTAGGTTCTGAGTAAATTAGTTATGCTGGATTAATTTTTCACTGAAATGAGAAAACAGTCTGATGCTGAACTCAAGAACTCTAAAATGCTCATCATTCTGTGAAAGGAGACTTAGCCATTGCGTTAGGCCATTGTGGTGGTGTTTTAATTTCATTAATGCCCACTGTCCTTTCACCAGGGAGCCAGCACCAAGTTTGCCTATGCGGATATGAGCACTGTAAAGTGAACCCAGGGGTGAAGGCAGGGTTAAGCCGAGAGCCGAGGCGCCCACGTGGGAGCCCTGTGGTCTAGCCAAGCTTAGCGTAGTGCTTGCTTAGGGAGGGGCGGGCTCTGCAGCCCGCGGGCATATCCGATTGGTCGTGGGTGGGCGGGCCTCTCTGGAACTGGCCAATTGTCTCTTGGCTGTCCTGCGGGGCGTGGTTTCATGCTATGAGGGGCGGGCAGGCGTGTGGGGGGAGCTGCTTCCGGTTGAGCCGCCCCGCCCCCACGTGAGACCCGGAGACCTGAGTCGGAGACTGCGGTGGCTGCGCCAGCGGTTCGGAGCTCTAGTCAGGTAAGTGGGACTCCAGGAGGTGGTGGGCTTAAAGGCAGCTACAGAGCAGAGCAGGTGCCGCTGCGCCAAGGATATTGCCTGCCAGCTTGTGTTGTGCCCTAATGGGCTGGCGCTGCAGCGGGAGAACCTCCCCCCCTCACGCCTCCTGCCTTAGGCAAAACACCTAGGGTTGAGGCCTGAGTCGGTGCTCCGCTTCTCATCTCCTGGGGCTGCCTTTCCAACCTCCCCGCCGGACACCGCCAGGCGGTTTCCCATCACAGCGGGGCTATCGAGTGTGCTGGAGGAAAGATCTGGAAACAATAGGAGCTGCTTGTGCTAGGAATCCCCTCAGTCTTTTACAACAACTCATTGAGGCCGATTCTGGTCCCCACTTAACAGCTGAGAAAACTGAGGTCACATAGCTGGAAATAGAATTTGTCCCCACATCTCAGACTCTAAACCCCACTCTCCTGGCTCTACCAGCAGCAGCCAGATTCAGAATTAGCATTACACCCCCTTTCTTCCTTGATCCGTAAACACAGTCTGCTGGGAAGACGATTTGAAGTCCACTTTATAGTTAGGGTGAAAAATGAGGACTAGACTGCTGGTCACCTGAATTCGTGCCCAGATTTACAGCTGACCTGCTGCATGAACTTCAGTGTTTCTCCTCCTCTGAGCCCAGTTTCAGCCTTATTTGAGTGATGTAAGCTCTAAGCCAACATACTCTAGGAGGCTGTGAAACAGCAGCTTCTCCTTCCCACTCCAAATGTCTAACCCAAGGATGATTAAAAGCTCTAGGGCCAGGCAAGGGTCTCCTTCCTTTAATACCTGAGTTAATCTGTGGTCCAGCAGGCACAAAGTAGTCAGGAAATGCAAATAGGCCACCAATCTGTCCCTTTGCAGAAACTGTCAAACAGCTGCTGTTCTGAGCCTTTCTGGGACTTTGAATTTCTCAGCCTCAACCAGCCCTTCTACCCAGCTGGCTCTTTTAACTGCCTCCTCTTCAGTGAGTCCAGAGCCTACCAGATCTGGCAGCAGCTCCATACTCCCTGTGCCAAGAACACCGCCTCTGGAATCCTCTAGAGTACAACCTGGAGCTCCTTCACAGCCACTCCCCAAACTTACTCCAGGTGGAGGGGCATGTTGCCAAAGGAGAAGGAAACCTTAACAGTTATTGTGAACAGCTGTGCTTAGGTGTCCCTTCTTCCTTGAAGCTGTGACTCCCAGAAAATCAAGCCCTAGGTCACCCTCTGGTCAGGATCTGTGTGGTGGTTACTTTACTTCTCTACCACCAAAGCTACTGGAGGACAAGGACCTCACCTCAGGTATCTTGAAACAGCTGTGGCCTATATGGCTTGAACAGATGTCTTCCCTTCCATATGTGGCACAGGAGGCCCAGCTTAGTCCTGCCCCTAATAGTAATCGAATGAGCCACGTATTTACTGGGTGGTTGGTGCCAGATACATACCTCACTTCTCATTTTTTTCACAGCTCTAAAGTTTTGGAATATTAGTCCATTTCATAGATTTTTGAAGGAAGGCAATGAAAGACTACCAACCTTAAGCTGAGCTCAGAGCTGGGGACTATTTGACTCTAAAACTTGGTTCTCCTTTTTCTCTTTTTTCTTGGTGGTGGTGGTGGTGGTGGTGTGTGTGTGTGTGTGTGTGTGTGTTCCTGGGGCTTGAATGCAAGACCTGGGTGCTATCTGTTAGCTTTTTTGCTCAAGGCTAGCATTCTGCCACTTGAGCCACACAGCTCCACATCCAGCATTTTGATAGTTGAAGATACATGGATTTTTTGGTCTTGCCTGGCTTTTTTTTTTTTTGGCTAGTCCTGCGGCTTGCACTCAGGACCTGAGCACTGTCCTTAGACTTTCTCAAGGCTAGCTAGCGCTCTACCACTTGAGTTACAGTACCACTTCCAGCTTTTTCTGTGTATGTAGTACCAAAGAATTGAACCCAGGGCTTTGTGCACACTAGGCAAGTACTCTACCACTAGGCCATGCTCCCCAGGCTGACTTTGAACTAAGATCCTCAGATTTCATTCTCCCCAGTAGCAAGAAGGAGAAGCTAGAAGCCTCCTATGCACAGCTTGTGACATGGTTCTTTCTAAGCTGCTCTGTACTGTTTGCCAGCAAAGGTAACCTGTAATGATGTGAGTGGATATGTGAGACCTCATGATGGCTTAGTCCTCTGAATGGGGTGCAAGCTTTCTTAATTTGAGGAGAGAGAGAATGCCCTTCCACTATGGGAAAATATTCCAAATTTTGAGGACTTTTCACAAGGCACACCTTGGCCTTGTGGACACGGTTTGTTCGGGACACTCTGCACAGTACTGTTTGTAACTGACTGCCTCTGTGTGGTAGAGGTCACGGTGTACAGGGCTGGAAGCCAAGAAGAGCCTCAGGGTCAGCTCTTCCCTCTGTGCCTCCCTGCCATCTCACACCCATCTTCCACATTAAAACAGGAGGGATTAAGTAGGATCATTCATTTTCAGTCTCCAAATTCTTTCAGCACTGAGATGTGTTTCTCAATCTGTTGTCTTTTTGGCCATCCCTCCGTCACCCCCAGTGGAAGTTCAGCAATGAAGCTGCTCTGGCTTCCCTTCCCTTCTCTCCCCTTCCCTTCCTTCCCTACCTCTCCCAGGATCCTGAAACTGGGACCACCCTGCTCCAAGCAACCCTGTCCCAGCTCCAGATAAGCCTGCAGCTGTCTGCTGTTCCCTTAGGCTTCTAAAGATGTTCCTTTAGGACAGTGTAATACAGGTTTGAATTCCAGAATTTAGGGTGTTCTGCAAAAGTTTCATGCACCAGGTAATGAGTCAGTGTATACCTAGTTTTAAAGTTTTGGGGTTATTTTGTTTTTGTTTTTTGGGGTTTTTTTTTTTGTGGGTCGTGGGACTTCAACTCTGGCTCGAGCGCTGTCCCTGAGCTCTTCAGCTCAAGGCTACCACCCTACCCTTGAGCCAAGCCCCACTTCTCGTTTTCTAGCAGTTAATTGGAAATAAGAGTCTCAGGTCCTTTTGTGCCTGAGCTTGATCCTCCTATCTCAGCCTCCTGAGTAGCTAGGATTACAGGCGTGAGCCACACTGGTTTTAAAGTTTGATTTAGCCAGGTACCTCACACCACAATCCTAGCTACTCAGGAAACAGTTCAAAGCCAGCCTAGGCAGGAAAGTCTGTAACACTTGTGTCTCTATCAAACTACCAAAAACGTGAAGTGGAACTGTGTCTTAAGTGACAGAGTGCTAGCCTTGAGGAAAAAAGCACAAGGATGGTGCCTGCCTAGGCTTTGAATTAAAGGCTCCCAGGACTGGCACACACACATACAGTTATTATTATTTTATTATTATTATTTTGCCAGCTTTGGGGTTTGAACTCAGGGCCTGGGCATTGCCCTTAGACACTTTTTGCTCAAGGCTAGTGCTCTGCCACTTGAGCAACAGTGTCACTTCCGATTTTTCCTGTGACTGTGGTTCCAGGGAATCAAACCTAGTGCATCGTGCATGCTAGGTGAGCACGTTAACACTAAGCCACGCTCCCAGCCCCAATTTTTTTTTTTTTAATTTGACTCTTCAGAGTGACTTTGAGCAAGTCAGGTAACTCTTCTGAACGTTTATTACCAGTCACTGAAAGGAACATTTTTGTACTTGAACAAGGTAATAGAAATATTAAGTTCCAATGCCAGGGCCCAGCACATTACTGATACATGAAGTACATTTTTTTGTTGTTTTTTTTTCTCCATCTTTCCAGCATACAACGCAGAAACAGTATAATCAGAAAGACATCTACTGAATCAAATGTTCTATGTACACCCCTGCACAAGGGGTCTAGAACAAAATCAAACCCTTTACTCTTAATTAACTCTCTTAGCCTGCTCCTGGTAGACATGAGCAAAATCTTACAGAAAATAGACAGACTGGACCTCCTATCTGCTCAAGGATTGTTGAGACAGCTCTGGGGAACTCTAGTCTGCATCCAGTGATGAGGCTGGCCCACCCAGGGGTGTGGTAGCTCAGTGAGACCTTGTGTAGCTTCTGATAATTCCAACCACAGCCATGAGGAAGATAGGATAAGGGGAGCCCCTGGGCTGACTGTAGGGAAGCTGAAGAGGCCAAGGAGACAGGCAGAAAGGGTGCACCAACACACTGAAGGGTCCAGTATTCTAGTCCTGTTTTAGCCTCTTAACTTGCTGCATAACCTAAGGTAAGTCCCTGCCCACTCTGTGGCTTGAACCTCTCTTTGTACAGAGAACAGTCGGACTAGAGTCTATCAGACCCTGCAGCTCTAATTCTCCCCTCTTACTTGGCTATTCGGTGTTCCTCCAGGCACCTCCAAAAGGAAATATCTAAAATGGAACTCTTTCCCTCTGGTTTCCCAGCGTCTTCCGATCAGGGCCCTGGCCCTACTGCATTCAGGTCAGGCAAATTTGGAGCATCTACCCTAAGAGACTGCCTCTTGGCTGACTCAAAATGGCCCTTCCTTCCAGCCCCCTGGCTCCTCACAGCTTCTGTGCTTCTCTGCTTCCGGTGTGCTCTTGATTTATTTTCCCAATGGCTTTGACCACAGCTTTAATTTCTGCTCAGAACTTTCTCCTGATTTATTCTGGCCCTTCTTGTCTCCTCCCCTCCTTCTGCCTATCTTCAGGACCATGCTCAGCCATCTTCTATCCCCTTACTTGAAGGCATCCTGTCCTCCTTCCCCAGCCTGGTTGAACACATACATCCTGGAGAACAGAATGCAAGCCTTCCCGACTCATGGGATCCAAGGCTAGGCTCCCCACTGTGCAATACACTTTTAGCCAGTGCTGCATCACAACCCTGCCTATGAACTTGGGAGAGGTCACCTATGACTATGCCAGCTCAGCCTGGCACATCACAGGTGCTCAAGAAGCAAATGTGATGCTCCACTTCTGTCTTGGTCCTCCCCTAGGCATAACACCCATACTACCCTCTACTTCTTATCATTCAGTGTTTATTCAATTGAGTCCTTGTGAGGGAAGGGTAAAATGAACTCATCCTGGACCCTGCCCTGCAGAAATTCCTTTTACTAGTACAAGATAAGCAGGGCCACCAAGGGCTGTTTCGTAAGCCGCACTGCTGAGTGGGCAAGAAGGAAATACCAACTCAAGAGGGAAGAGATAATGGAGGACCCTGGGTATGGGAAGTAGTATAGAGAGCTAGGCCTTCCAGGAAAGAGGACAGGGTTCTCCTGGGGGGGGGGGGGGGGAGGCGGTAAAGACGGGCAGCTGAGTGTCTGACCCTGTTTTGGCCTTGCAGGTACTGTTTGTTCTTTGTATATGTTATGCCTGATTTGAAGTTCACACGCCAAGGTGTTAGCAGGTAGAGGTAGAATTACAGGATATTGTTTATCCGTAGCTAAGATTTCCACTGTGAACATAGAGATATGCAAAGTTTAAATTTTGGCTGGACTAATGTTTTTCCAAGTAAGGAAGGATCTATTCTGGTGTTCTCTTTTATTTCCAATCCTTAGCTTTTCTTTGATAAAATGTAATACAAACAAATTACTAGGAACTTGGTGTGTTTTGAGTGTGTGTGTGTGCACACGTGTGAAAGCGGGTGCACGTGTGCATGTGTATGCATGTGTATGCATGCTTGTATGTGTGCCAGTACTAGGGCTTGTACTCAGGGCTAGGCACAGTCTCTGGGTGTTTTTTTATTTTTTTTTTCCTTAAAGCCAGCACTCAACACTTAAGCCACAGCTCCACTTCCAGATTTTTTTGGTTTATTTCTAGTTTTTAAGATTTCTTACTCTAATTGGAGACAAGAGCCTCATAAACATTCTTGTTTGGGTTGGTTTCAAACCATGATCCTCAGATCTCAGCCTCCTGAGTAGCTAGGATTACAGGTATGAGCCACTGGTGCCTGGCTTCCCTGAGATTTTTTTTTTTTTAAATCAAGACTAGCACTCCACCACTTGAACCATGGCAACGTCTAGCTTTTTTTGGGGGGGGTGGTTAAATGAAGATATGATTCCGGGCACAGTGGCTCACACCTGTAATCCTAGCTACTCAGGAGGCTGAGATCTGAGGATCAAGGTTCAAAGGCAGCCCAGGCACAAAAGGACCTGAGACTTATCTCTAATTAACCTCTAAAAGAAAGATGGGAAGTGGGACTTGGCTCAAAGGTAGGATGGTAGAGCCCAGGCCACAGTTCAAGCCCCATGACCCACCAAAAAAAAAAAAAAATGGAGATAAGACTCTTATGGGCTTTCCTACCCAGGCTGGCTTCAAACTATAGTTCTCAGATCTCAGCCTCCTAAGTAGCTAGGATTACAAGCTTGAGCCACCAGTTCCCAGCTACTTGTCACTTTATTAAAAAAAATAAAAGTAAAAAAGCTATAAACCAGAATGTTCTGTCATTAGATCCAGCTTGCTCTGAAGTTTCTGAAAGCTTCTCTTTCTTCCTACCTGTGGTGGACTGGGGGGGAGAGGGAGAGATCTGGAAGAGCAATCTTCAGATGTGACCATCTCATGAACATAGGACCCATGTGTCATGGTTTCCTGTTACCCCCACAGAGCTGAGCCCCAGCACACTACCCAGAAGCCTCGATTGCACCAGCTGCCACCCTCACCATGCAGCCCCAGTCGGTTCTGCACAGCGGCTACTTCCACCCAGTGCTTCGGGCCTGGCAGGGAGCCAGTACCACCCTCAGTGCCTCTAACCTCATCTACCCCATCTTCGTCACGTGAGTTCCTAGGAATGGGCCAGGTCTCTGATCTGCCTGGGGTGGGAGGCAGTGTGTGCCTGGAGCAGGCATCAGTTGATGATTGAGGGTTCAAGTGGGCTTCAGCTAGAATTACAGGTGTCAGAAGTGACCTACAGGTTAAGGATAGCAGTCTTAGGGATGACACAACTGGGAAAGAGCTCAGACATACCATTTGTAAAAGAAAAGTACCTTTGCTAGTTACCCTGAGCTTTTGCAAAAGAACAGAAGTGGAGAGGGTTCTCTCAGTGGTACAGTGCATATATGTTAGACATGATTTTATAATAATCATACAACTGTGATTATTGATAGTAAAGAATATTTACTGCATATCAGGTACGATACGAAGCTATTCAATCTCTTTTTCTTTCTCTCTTTCTCTTCTTTTTTTTTTGGTGCTAGTTATGGGGCTTGAAGTAAGCGCCTGGGCACTGTCACTGAGCCTCATTTGTTCAAGGCTAGCACTCTACTACTTGAGCCAATCAGAGTGTCTGGGATAGGAAGCCAGGACCTTCTAGCTTCAAACTCCAAGTTTCTTAATCACTGACCCCTTCAAACTCCAAGTTTCTTAAGCACTGACCCCTTCCTGTGGTTGCTGTTCTTTGACTACAGCTGCTCTCACTGGCGCTGTTATTCTTGTTGTTCCTATTATTATTATTATTATTATTATTATTATTATTGTTTTAGGCCCTGGGGTTGACCAGGCAAGGGCACCAGAACCAGAATCCCACTTCTATCCTTCCATCTCCACTCCCATTTCCCTTCCCAGCTTCCTGGCCACCATTCCCTTTACCCCACCACCAGTGGCCCTTCCCACTGCCCCCACTCCATAGCCCACCCCTCGCTCTTGCAGGGATGTTCCCGATGACGTCCAGCCCATCACCAGCCTCCCAGGAGTGGCCAGGTAGGAGACAGCACAGGGAGGGTAAAGGGATGGTGTGGGGAGAGATTTCATGGGTGAGGAGGAAGGAGCAGACCCAGGAGATAGTGGATCCAGACAGGTAGACTGTGGCGCAGTGAGGAGGAGGGTTTTCTAGGGACCAAAGCTGTAGCGCAATGGAGGAGACAGCCTGATAAGATAATGCACACCCCATCACCTGGGGCACAGTAGCCAGGGCTGCTGCAGAGAGAAGCTGAGCTAGAGGGAGAGTTTAGTAAGAGGACCTTGGAGGATCACTCACAGCTAATTCCATAACCCTGTTGCTTAGGGGCCTGGTTTTCCAGCAATTTAAATGGGAGGTGCATTCCTCCCGTCTGTCTGGGATTTATGTCCTCCTACTGCTGTGTATAATTTGGCTTCTATCAAAGGCGCAGTGAGGAGGGAGGGGTCAGAAGAACCTGCACACTTTCAGCCCCTCTCACTGCCCCTCAGATATGGGGTAAACCGGCTGGAAGAGATGCTGAAGCCACTGGTGGAAGATGGCCTACGCTGCGTGCTCATCTTTGGTGTCCCCAGCAGAGTTCCCAAGGTGAAGAATCAGAGGAAGGCTGAAGGAGGGAGGCTGGGCCAGAGCGGGCTGAGGTTACACACTGGCCTTGTCCTTCCCTCCTGCTCTGTGCTGGCATGGGTATCCTTGGTCGATGACCATGATTGCTGCCAAGCCCTCTCTCTGCATCTCTGTTGTCCTCTCTACAAATGGAATAGTCCCCTGTGCCTCCCCATGCAGTGGCCATGATAAAATGAAAGAAAAGGGCTGGGGCTGTGCTCTGCCAGAGGTGGCCTCCCAGATCTTCATGTGTCACACCTACCATGGTCTTCTAGGATGAGCGGGGCTCCTCAGCGGACTCCGAGGAATCCCCAGCTATAGAGGCAATCCGGCTGTTGAGAAAGACCTTCCCCAGCCTCCTGGTGGCCTGTGATGTCTGCCTGTGTCCCTACACCTCCCATGGTCACTGCGGTCAGTTCCTCCCTTCCTTCCCACCAGCCCTGCAGCCATACACCTCCACTTGCCCAGCTCTTCCCCAGGCTGGGCCCAAAGTGCTCCCAGAACCCAGCCATCTTGTCCACAGGGCTTCTGAGTGAGAATGGAGCTTTCCGGGCTGAAGAGAGCCGCCAGCGGCTGGCAGAGGTGGCACTTGCCTATGCCAAGGCTGGTGAGTGAAGTCCCCAGGAGGGGCTGGGAGGTGGCGGGACAGGTAGAAGGGACTGGGCATTCTGAAGGCCACCCTCTACTCTCCAGGATGTCAGGTAGTAGCCCCGTCGGACATGATGGATGGACGCGTGGAGGCTATCAAGGAAGCCCTGATGGCACATGGACTTGGCAACAGGGTACGGGCAAGGAGTGCAGGAAGGGACATGGACATGGAGGAAAGTGCCAGGGCCATCCCTGCCCCCAGGTACCAAGAGTCAGTCAGAGCTGTCTAGACTTTTCTTCTGATGGGAAAACCCAGGCCGAGTCTGCCATGAGTGTGGGCTATAGGCCCTACCTGAGGCCCTGTCTCCTTGCCCTGTTACCCTGTGACATCTAGAAAGGACTGGCTGAGACTATATCCCACTGTCTCTCTTTACAGGTATCAGTGATGAGCTACAGTGCCAAATTTGCTTCCTGTTTCTATGGCCCTTTCCGGTAAGTGGGGCAGGCAGGGGTCTGCTGTTTTATATGCCACTTGGGGCAAAGCTGGAGTCCACCCTGGTAATTCTGCTTTGCAGAGATGCAGCCCAGTCCAGCCCAGCTTTTGGAGACCGCCGCTGCTACCAGTTGCCCCCTGGAGCCCGGGGCCTGGCCCTCCGTGCAGTGGTGAGTGACCAGGGCTTGAGTCTCCTCACCCCCACCCCAGCCTGTCCCCTTCCCAGCATTGCTCTTCTTTTCCTGCATCCTTCAGGACCGGGATGTTCGGGAAGGAGCCGACATGCTTATGGTAAAGCCTGGAATGCCCTACCTGGACATTTTACGGGAAGTGAAAGACAAGGTAAGCATGAGGCAGAGGGAGGGGCTTGGGGCTCAGCGCCTTCATCTGGGGGTCCTGGGACTTGGAGGTACTCTGAACTCTGAAGCACTCTGCCCCAAGCAGTCTTCCCCTCTCACTCCTCCCAACTAACAACCTAGATGTTACACCTGAGTTTGCAGGGGCCTTTGAACAACTCTGATTGAACCGCCCTAGAATAGACTGGGCCGCCAGCAGCAGTGATTCAGAGTGGGGACTGAGCCGATCCCAGGATGAGCAGGGAGGGAGGGACACTGCTGGAGCATATCCACCCTCCACTTTAACCTGCATACCCATGGCTGCCTTCCTTTAGCACCCTGAGCTCCCGCTCGCTGTGTACCATGTGTCCGGAGAGTTTGCCATGCTGTGGCATGGAGCCCGGGCTGGGGCCTTTGATCTCAAGGCTGCCGTGTTGGAGGCCATGACCGCCTTCCGCAGAGCAGGTAAACAAGCAGGGTGGGGTTTGTGACCTGCTGCAGGGACTGATGGGCGCTTTGCCCAGATAAGGAAACAAAATATTTGAGGCCTGCACTCTTTGCCTGCAAGTTCTGATTTCTTCAGCCACCTCAGTAGCTAAGATTACAGGTGTGAGTCACCAGTGCCTGGCTTCTACTTTTTTGCTGTGAGAACTTAAGCCATTTCTACTTTAGGGCTCCCATCTGTAAACTAGGGTTATAAGCTGGTACATGGTTGTCCTGAAGATTTAGTGATACTGTGGGTATTTGACAAATACTTCTCCATAAACGGTAGCAGGTTTTGCTAATGTTGCATAGCATCCTGGTTATTGGGATGGAATTCAGCTTCAGCTCTCCCTTTGGGATCAGGGGCAGCTAGAGAGTTAACACTAGACCCCTATCCACTCACTGGAAAGGGCCCTAGAAGCAGGAAACAAATTAGATACTGATACCTGAAGGTGACAATGTGGCCCAGACTCAGCAAGCCTTCTCCAGCTGCCCCCAAGGTGACCTGGCAGGGAGAGAGTGTTGTATGGTGAGAAAATAGAGAAGCTACACTTTGAGAGGTCAAATTGGAAGTTTTTATTAAAAGGTAGGCGACTGCGTGGTGGACTCCTGCCTCAAAGACAAGCAGCCCCCCAGAACAGAGCCAGCACTTCGCTTTTAAAGACAAAGGTGTTACACATAAAACAAAGCAAGCTAGGTGAGAACACTTATTTTTAATAACTGTGTTATACATAGACAAAACACTATGCGAGGGTCAATCAGGAGCCATCTGAACCCCAGCTTTCTAGAGGGAGTATGAGTTTCCTGATCTCAACAATTCGTGACATAGCTGCAATCCATAGAATATCTTCCAAACCCTCTAGAGTCCCCATCTTCTATTAACTTCTAAAAAGATGCCAAGATGGCGTTACTTAGCTCCAGTATCCTTATTTCAAGAGGAGGCCTCAGCAGTGTTGGCCTTGATTTCCACATATCAGCATAGAAAGAAACGTTGAAGCTACCTGTCTCACCACTGCTTTCCATGCATTGACAAACTGGGGCCCAGAAAGAGAAAATGTCTTACCCAAGGTCTGAAGCTAACTGAAGCCAGGCTTAGCCTCAGGCTGTGTCCGTACAGGCTGCAAGCCTTCATGGTGGCCTTCTTGCCTGAGCCTCATCTAGCTCTGTCTGCTCAGAACTGACACTTGGCTTCCTCCTCTGCTTCTTCACTCAGGTGCTGACATCATCATCACCTACTACACACCTCAGCTATTGCAGTGGCTGAAGGAAGAGTGACAGAACTCAAGAACCAGACTTTGAAAAGGCTCCCAGAGCCTTGGAGATGTGAAAACCAAAGTAAATGCTGCTGTTTGAACTGTGCCCTGTGCCCGATTCCTGCCCACATGCTGGCAGGGGCCCAGCATTGTGGATGGTGTATGCCAGTGCACCAAACCTTAGCAATCACAGGTGCAGCCTCACAGGCTCTTTAAGGTTCCTTGTTTGCTCAGGCTAAGGCCTGAGTCTCACCTCCCTACCTCCCATACTTCTTAGGTGTGGCTTCAGCCAACTGCAACTTAGGCATACGTCTAGGGCCTACAAAAGGGGCTTGGATCATTTAGCCTGAAGTCTCTGGCAATAGAACGGGAGTGAGGCCTAGCTTGACATCTCAATTTAGAGTTGAGTCAAGGCATTTCCCATAAAGACCAGTGGTCACCAGACTGCCTGAAATCTGTTCCACTGAAAGCCATAGATCCAGAGACTTATTAACCAGGCTCAAAATCCAGAAGCAAAGAAGTTCCTGACTACTTGGAAATAGAACCATTAAAAAGGCTTTTATTCATGAGATAGCTTTGAGAATCTCAGCTTTGCTCAGGTGCAGTGCAGGATATTGGGAATGTGGCAAGAAAGGTATCAGTTTGTGTCTTCATGGAATTTATGCAGAGAGAAAGTGGGGATAAGAAAACAGATTAATAAAGCAGTTATAAATTCTGGTAAGTGCTTTAAAGGAAGAAAAGGGTCTGGAAATCAAAGGGGAGAGCCCTCTGTTTTTTGTTTCTGTTTGGTTTTTTGGTGGTACTGGGGAACAAAACCAGGCCCTGCACATGCTTAGCTAAACTGGTATTTGAAGAAAGGGTCTTGGTATGTAGATAGCCCAGGTTCGACTCCAACTCAGATCTTCCTGCCTCTGGATTCCTTCTAGAATTATAAGCATATACCACACCCAGTGGCATTCCCTCTTGAGAATGTTTGGAAAGTCCTCCCTGAGGTTGAGACTAGAGAGGGACAAAACAAAAAAGATCCTAGGGCCAGAAGTTTGGCCTAGTGGTAGAGTTTGCCTAGCATGCACAAAGACCCAGGTTCAATTCTCAGTACCACATAACATAGAAAAGCTGGAAATAGTGCTGTGGCTCAAATGGTAGGGCGCTATTATTAGCTTTGAGGAAAAAGCCAAGGACAGTAAGGACAGTGCTCAGGCCTGAGTTCAAGCCCCAGGACTGGCAAAAAAGAAATCCTAACAGTAAGTCATAAGGTCCACAAGACAACATATATAAGCCAGATCTGATGACAAACACCTATAGCCCCAACTCGAATTAAATTCAAGCTAGCCAGGTCAAAAGTGCTGGACTCTTACCTCAAGAACGAAACATAAAAGACCCAGCAGAGTAGCTGAAGGGATAGTGCTTGACAGGCATGCTGGAGGCCCTCGGTTCAGTCCTCACCACCCCTGTCCCCCAAAGACCCCACTGTAGGAAGAGGTGAAAAATAGATGAATAACAGCAGAGGTTGAATACTTTAGTTACAAGACTACAGATTTTGTTTTTGTTAAGTAGAATTGCAGCTCCAGCAGTCAGCCCGATCTTTCTCACTCTTAGAGGCCTTTGTCAGGTCTGTAGCCAACTCATCTTTCAGAGAATGGCTAGCTGATTTTAAAGAGCCTCAATCACTGGGCACTGGTAGCTCACACCTGTAATCCTAGCTACTCAGGAGGCTGAGATCTGAGGATTATAGTTCAAATCCAGCCTGGGCAGGAAAGCTGTTAGACTCTTATCTCTCGTTCACCACCAGAAAACTAGAAGTGGCCCTGTAGCTTACGTGGTAGAGTGCTAACCTTGAGCGCTCAAGGACAGCACCCAGGCCTGGCTTCAATCCTCAACCTCTGGCACTGTTAGCCAGGATCTGCCACCTAGGGCCCAAATTACTAATCAAGCCTTGCTGAGCCCAGAAGAGATCAAACCAGAAACCATCCCTTCTGGACCTACTTGCTGTCACCTAACCTCAGCTCTTTCCTGGTTGGGATGATCCATGCAGAAACAAGATTATTTCCTTGACCAGTCCGCACCTCCAATGCCTAGCAGGTACCTCTGTTTAGGCACAAGGAGATGTTGCTGTTCATATAGAACTATGTATGTCCAGACCAGACCCACCAGGGAGCACTCGGGGAATAAATGCTGAGTAACCTAAGGAGTCCCTGAGAACCAGGAGGTAGGCTCTGTCTAGGGTAGGAATGAGGCCACCGGGCCCTGACCTGATTTGAAGGATCAGAAAATACTTCCCTGAGGGATTGACATTTGGATGAAAGTCCAAGCTAACACATGATTAGGCAAGAGCATTCTAAACTGAAAGAATGGTTGTGCAACAGCTAGAGATGAAGCTAGAAGAAAGGCTGATGTAGCAGGAACTTCAGAAGAGGGTGAGACAGCCCAAGGCCCAGCATGCAGGGTCCCAAAGGCCACAATAACCTTTACAGATCAGAGGGCGACATTAGAATGAGCCCATCTAATAACATTTTGATTGAACCATTTTGATTACACCATGTCAAGTGCAGATGAGAAATTTGGAGGGTCTGTCTGGCCTGGTGATGAGATAGAAGAGAACAGATTCACGAAGTGCTTTGGACATAAACACTTATGTCCTTGTTAGGGATGAGCAATGAACTTCATCTAATGACCTGAGTGACTGATGGGCAATTTAATGAGACAGCAACATATGAAACACTATCAGGTCACAGAAGAAACCCTAAATTGAGCTTGGGATGTTGTGCAATGACAAAGACAATATCTAGGGGTTTATGTCACTCACCAATGGCAACTCAAGAAGTTTGTGGCAGAACTGAATTGAAATCTTAGTTAAGCAAAAAGCTAGAGTGAGGACCCAAACTCATAGTCCCAACTCCAAGACCTCTGCCCTTAACCATTCCACCACAGCACTTTCCAGTAAGCAAAGGCAAAACTATAGATCTAATGTGATAGTTGGCTCAGGTATTAGGGGAGATCCCCAGGGGGCATTTGCCTTCATCCCCATAGAATTTGTCTACAAATGCAGTAAACAGGATGGCAGCAGGACCGAGCTCGAAGGTATGGCTCCTGCTCCATGCCGCACCCTGTCTTGTGGTTAAATGTATCCCTGGATTGAAGCTCAGGCTTTCACAATCTGTCAAGGCATCTTAGTTTTGCAGGCATTTCAGCAGGTGATGAGCACCAGGAGCCGCTCACAGACCCGCTTTTCCTGTTTCCCTCAGATGTGCCAGCTTAGACTACAGCTTGTCCTTTCAGCAGGCATTTTAATTATCCACATTCCTGACAGCAAGAAATCACCAGTTTCAGGATCAGGAGCATGGCCTTGTGGTAGAGTGCTTGCCTACTATGCACAAAGCCCTGGGTTCAAATCCTTGGTACCACATACACAGAAAAAGCCAGAAGTGGTGCTGTGGCTCAAGTGCTAGCCTTAAGAAAGCCCAAGGATGGTGCCTAGGCCCTGAGTTCCAGAATCAAGCCTGGCAAAAAAAACAAAACAAAAAAACGGTTTCCCAATTAGGGGACCAGTTCCCATCCATGCAGACTCTGTCAGTGCCATAAATTTGAGCCAAGTAGCAAAAAGTGAACTGGCTGGATTTCACAGCTGGATCTAAATATAGTCAGGTGTGGATGGGTCTCAAGGTCAAAGACTTCTATGAAGGGCTCTGTCCCTTTCCAGGATTTACATTGGCTACCAGGATTTACATTGGCTACCTGATGATTTCGCTCATTGGCTAGTGCTCTACCAACTGAGCCATACATCCAACCCACTCAGTCCCCTTCTAGCACACATCTATGATTGCCTCCACTTGGCTTCATTCTCAGGTGGGTCTTAGCCACTTGGTACCAACATGATTCCTACTAACTCTAGGTTTAAGTGGTCCTTAAGGTTTATGAAATCCCAGAGACAGATCCCTTCTGCCCTGTCATAGTGCAAGTCTCTAGAAGTCCCTGATTGGACCTGCTTGGGTCATATGGTCACTTGGCTCAATAACCACAAACAGTGAGGAGAGATAGGCTCCTAAGGGTAACCTGTCCACTCATTACAGTAAGGCTGGTAGGGCCTCCGGTGAGACGGGGTTCTCATTATGCAGCATAGGCCCATCCTCCTACGTCTGCCTCCCAAGCGCTACGATACAGGTGTGCCACTACCATGCCCATTTTAGACCAATGATCAATCCCCTCTACCTGGAATACTTTCCTGTTTCCTTTTATGATGTTATGATCTCAACTTACAACTTCCTCAAGACTCAATTTCTGATCTAAAGTCATTCGTCAGGATTCAGGATCTGCAGATAATAACAGTATCTTAAGATACAAAATTTATTTCTCTAGTAAATTTGCTTAATCCTACATACACCCACACCCACATACCCTCACTTGGCACCAGAAGCTAAGACTCACAGAGGGAAGAAGAGGGTGAACCCACTTGGAATCAGAACCTAGGATTCGGTCTCCAAGATAATTTCCTGGTGGGACAGCCAGAACCAGAACCTGGGCTTAAGTTTTAGTTGATCCTGAAAAATGGTGGCCTCAGACATTTCTGGATTGGACCTCTGGCCTCTCAATCACCCTCCCAATCCCCGCTCTGGATATTATGCTAGTGATATAAAACTGGTTTCCTAGGTGAATCAAGTTCTTCCACCCAAAGGCCCCTGCTCTGTGTTTTGCACTTTGTCCCCCACTGGGCCTGGGCCCGGGCCCAGGGAGGGTGCTGTTGGTTCTGAATGGAAGCAACTGACAGCCAAGGAATACAGGAAGGGGCTTAAGAGGGTGGAGCAGGAGAAGAATGCCAGGTGTGGTGGGGAAGCCCGGGTCTTTCCTCCCATCTCTCTCCTTGCTGAGCAACCTCAGCACTCTGAAATCAAACGTTATTTACTTGATTTTTTTTCCTGTCCCAGCCTCTCTTCCATGCAAGCAGGAAGCAGCTGGCTTCCCACAATGTCTCTGGGAAGGTCAAGGTCAGGCACTGAGCACAGACATTTGGTAAATAAATGAGGCTGGGAAACAACTTTCACTTTTTACTTTGGGTAGACTGGTATTTTTCGTTGAGTATTTTAGATGGACACGCATTACTTTCACAGTTTTTTGTTTGTTCATTTGTTTGGAGGGGCATTGCTGATACTGACACTGAACTCAGGGCCTGGGGATTATCCCTGAGCCGCTTTGTACTCAAGGCTAGTGTTCTACCACTTTGAGCCACAGCGCCACTTCCAGTTTTTGGTGGTTAACTGTGGAGATAAGAGTCTCATGGATTTTCCTGCCTGCCTGGGCTGGCTTTGAAGCATGACCCTCAGAGTAGCTAGGATTATAGGCCTGAGCCAACAGCATTCTTTTTTAAGTTTTTGTTGTTGTTGTTTAGTACTATATCCACCCTCAGCAAGTTCCAACTGAAAGTAATCCTCTCCTAGTATGGGTTGAAATTAACCATCTCCAGGGAAGGGGTGTCTCCAAAGGGAGGGAACCTGCTCCCTGGCTCCTGGGTGTCTAGTCTGTGATGCAAAAAAAGAACTTGGGAACTCATCAAAGTAGAAGCCAACAAAGTGTATTAGCAAAACAAAGCAAAGGGAAGACAAATAGTCCACACCCAGACACGGGTGGGATCACTTCTGGGCACTTCTCATAATCCATACAAAGGAAGTCCTGGCATCTCAGGTTTTATGGTGAAAAAGTAAAATTGAAGGTTTGACTCAAATATACTCTAGATTGAGTGTTCCTCTTTGATCTGGAGCCTAGAACATTTTGTTGTTCTTGACTGTTACACTCATTGCCTGTGTCCAGAGACTGGAACTGGTCTCTTCATTACCTTTGGGTAACTGTGACATCAATGTTTGAACATCTCTTTGAACCAAGGATGGATGCTACCAGATAGTCGCTTCAAGACAGGCATCTACCCTTGAGATAGGTATTTTTCTGTATACACTCATTTGGTGCCCAGAGGAGTCATTTACCATATGTTTGTTTTTCCAGCATAAGTTTAAGATACTGTATTCTTACTCAGTTCCCATAGCACAGGGACACAATGTGTGTGTGTGTGTGTGTGTGTGTATACGTGTATCTGTGTGTAGATGTGAATATGTGCACATATGCATGTATACATATATACATGAGCATACACATATACATAAATATGTGTGTAAATATACGTGTTTCTGTGCTTTTAATCAAGCTACTCCCTAATCTAGTAGAGTTTCTCTCAGATTTCTTCCCATGCCTCATTTTCCCTGATCAGTCGTCCTGGAGCATGCCAGCCTGCACAAGAAGCGGCTCGGAAGGGACCTCCGAGCTCCACGCTCATCCACGCTCATCCAAGGCTCATCCACGCTCATCCAAGGCTCATCCACGCTCATCCACGGCTCATCCACGCTCATCCACGCTCATCCACGCTCATCCACGCTCATCCACGCTCATCCAAGGCTCATCCACGCTCATCCACGCTCATCCAAGGCTCATCCACGCTCATCTAAGGCTCATCCAAGGCTCATCCACGCTCATCCAAGGCTCATCCACGCTCATCTAAGGCTCATCCAAGGCTCATCCACGCACATCCACGCTCATCCACGCTCATCCAAGGCTCATCCAAGGCTCATCCACGCTCATCCAAGGCTCATCCAAGGCTCATCCACGCTCATCTAAGGCTCATCCAAGGCTCATCCAAGGCTCATCCACGCTCATCCAAGGCTCATCCACGCTCATCCAAGGCTCATCCAAGGCTCATCCAAGGCTCATCCACGCTCATGCAAGGATCATCCCCGGATTGACCAGCTAGGCCCCCTACCCCCTCCCTCCGCCCCGCCCCGCCCCGCCCCGCCGCGTGCACGGAGGCTGCACTCCGGCCCCCCGGTCCGGGACCAGCCGCCCTCTGAGGTCTCAGCTTTGACTGGGGAGAGAAGCGGCTTGCGGCCTCTGCACTGCGGGCGGAGGACGGAGGACTGTTTTCCCGTGCACCAAGTTAGTGATCGCCCCGCGGGCTGGCCCCGCCCGGCCGGGGTCCTGCCTCCCCCTCCCCCGGCAAGGATGGAAGCTGGGGCTCCGCTTCCGTCCCGGTGCCTCTCCGGATGTCCCGACTCCATGGAGATCTTTGGGGTGCTGGGCGGAGGGGTCGGGCGCACGGGAGCGGGGGCGAGGGAGGACGGCGGGGGGTAACGGAAGGAAGCGGCCGGGACGCAGGACGGAGGTGCGGCGGCGCAGGGGACCGGGCCTCGAGGGCCGGAGGCGGGGAAGGAGGCGGAGTCGAGCGGGACGGCGGTTCCGGAGCCCGAGGCCGCCCTTTCCTGGCCGAAGCCCTCTGAGCCCGGTGGGTGCTTGGCCTGCGCCCCGCGTCGATCGTGGGAGCTCGCTGGACCCGAGGAGGGCGCCGGGGAACCGGACCCCGGGCCCCTCCGGGATCACACGGCCTGGGTCAGCCGGAGAGAGGTCGGGTTACCCCCAGGCTCACCGGACCTGGCTCTGCCGGGCCGCAGAGGCGCGGGAAGGGGAGCCATTCAGAACTACAGCCTGAAACCCCCCAGCCTCCCTCCCGTACCTGGACGCAGGGCCGCGGTCCGGAGCCTGCGCTCTTTGCCCCGGGGTAGCAGCTGAGCCTGAGACCCCTGCAGAACCCGGGACGGGACAAGTGTGGCCCTCGCTGGGGCTCCACATCCTCCGGCCTGCACGGAGGCTCCTACTGGATCGCCTTGCTCCTGGAAGTCCTAAGTTCATCTTCTTGTCTCCCTTCTCGAAGGCTTCCTCTCCTCCTTCTCCCTCCTATATCCACTCTCCACTCCCACACTCCATTCTCCCCTCAGCAGCAGCCTGGCTGGCTGAGAACTGCTTTCCCATGCGTCCATCGGCCTGCCAGACAGGTGTTGTAATTCCCAGGAAGGGTGGAGAAGCAGGGGCTCAGCTTCACGCAAGGTTGGGGACAGACTGTGCTGTGTTTTTGTTTTTGTTTTTGTGGGTCATGAGGCTTGAACTCTGGGCCTGGACGTCATCCCTGAGCTCCAGCTCAAGGCTACCACCCTACCCTTGGAGCCACAGCCTCATTTCCCGTTCTCTAGTGGTTAACTGGAGATCAGAGTCTCACAGCTTTGTAGTGCCAGGGTTGGCTTTGAACCATGATCCTCAGATCTCAGCCTCCTGAGTAGCTACGGCGACCGGCTCTGTGCTGTGTTTTATAGGTCCACCAGAATCCGTGTTGATCCCATGTGGAGACCACTACTTGCCTCTAACCTCACCTGAGGCACCCCCTCCCAGTGGTCTCAGCCCTCCCCCAACACCTGTCATGTCTAAGCATGGCAAAGTGGAAGGAAACATAGCCAGAATTGGAAATTTAAGTTGTAGGCCTGCTGGCTGTTTGCTGCTCATGGTGAGCGTAGGCACAAAAGCTCCTCTGTCTGCCTCATTCTCTTCACTGCTCAGCAGCCAGGGCATTGGTCATATGGTCTATAAAGGACCTTCAGCCTTTTAACATTGCTAGTAATAGCAATAGCAGTCATATTCCTTATCTTCACCTACAAGGCCACCTGAGCTGGACTCTGTCTACACAAAGCACAAGACTCTTTGCCTTGCCCAAGGGACCTTTGCACTTGGTCTTTTCACTGCCAGGAACAAGTTTACCACTTCCACCAGTTTGCCCGTTTGATCTTCAGGTCTTTACTCAAACTTCACCTGAACCCTGATTGTGTTCTGAGATTTTATATCATGATTCATACTGACTTCATAAACTAATGGTGTACAGTTCTTCCTCTGATATCTATCTCCCATATTCTTTAATGCCTATAAATGCTAGGAGAGTTGGAGATGTGTTTTATTCCCCAACATCTAGCTCATTATTTCCTGTGGGATGTATGATTGCCTTTAGGCCAAGGTCATATGAGGTCAGTATCATTGTGCTCTGCTCATACAATGACTAGCACTGGAGTTTGGACCCAGTCTCTGGGACATCAGGATCACAGCATCCTCATCTACTGTTTCTCCTTCTAGGATCTTGCACTGTGAAGATCTTGTGGCCATCAAGGCCTGAGAAGAAGAGTCAGGGTGTGGAGGGGAGGACTTGTGCATCTCAGCATTTCCCTGCACTGAGAGGGACAGACTTGACCTCCGCCATGGCACACCGGCTACAGATGCGCCTACTGACGTGGGATGTGAAGGACACACTGCTCCAGCTCCGCCGTCCTGTCGGGGAGGAGTATGCCACCAAAGCCCGGGCCCACGGGCTGGGGGTGGAGGCCACAGCCCTGGGACGAGCCTTTGGACAGGCATACAAGGCTCACAGTCACAACTTCCCCAACTATGGCCTGAGCCATGGCCTCACCTCCCGCCAGTGGTGGCTGGATGTGGTCCTACAGACCTTCCACCTGGCAGGGGTGCGGGATGCCCAGGCTGTGGCTCCCATTGCCACGGAGCTGTATGAAGACTTTAGCAGCCCCCGTACCTGGCAGGTGCTGGAGGGAGCTGAGACCACCCTGAGTGGGTGCCGCAAGCGAGGTCTGAAGCTAGCAGTGGTCTCCAACTTCGATAAACGGCTTGAGGATATCCTGGTGGGTCTTGGCCTGCGGGAATACTTTGACTTTGTGTTGACTTCTGAGGCTACCGGATGGCCCAAACCAGACCCCCGCATTTTCCATGAAGCCTTGCGGCTTGCTCGAATGGAACCCACAGAGGCAGCCCATATTGGGGACAGTTACCACTATGATTACCAGGGAGCCCGGGCTGTAGGCATGCACAGCTTCCTGGTGGCCGGTCCAGCACCTCTGGACCCTGTGATCAGGGATTCTGTGCCTGAAGAACATATTCTTCCCTCACTGTCCCATCTCCTACCTGCTCTTGGCCGCCTGGAGGGCTCAGGCCCTGGGCTGTGAGGGAAGTCACTGAGTGTCCCACCTTTTCCTCAACTATGGACTGTGCTCCTCCTTCTGCAGCCTCCATCTATTTTGATCATAAAACTGGGCTTTTAGCCTTGCCCTATTAACCAGCTCCAGGTCTCAGAACACTCATTCATGCTCCTCTCTCATGTCCGTCCCGTCCCCCCCACCCCCCTTGATACTCAGAGCCTCAGCTCTATAAGTACTCTACCACTAGAATCATGCCCTCAGTAATTCCTCACTTTTTTTTTTTCTCCCTCACATAGAGTCCTGCACTTTTGCCAGTTGGCCTTGGACTATGATCTACCCTACTTTCACCCCCTAAATTGCTTGGATTATAGACATGCCATCACCACATGCAACTTTTCTCTTTTCTTTTTTTTTTTTTTTTTTTTGGTTATGGGTCTTGAACTTAGGACCTTGGCATTGTCCTGAGGTTTTGTTTTTTTGCTCAAAGCTGGTGCTCTACCACTTTGAGCCACAGTGTGACTCTTCTGGTTTTCTGGTGGTTAATTAGCAATGAGTCTCACAACCTTTCCTGCCCAGTCTGGCTTTGAACCATAATCCTCAGATTTCAACCTCTTGAGTAGCTAGGATTATAAGCATGAGCCACTGGTGCCCAGCTGCAACTTGTTTTTGAGACGAGAGACCTTCCTAACATTTGCCCTAGCTGGTCTCAAACTGTGATTATCCCATCTCTACCTCCCACATAATGTCACTTTTCTATGTTTCCTTCTCACCTCCAGCCAGGTGAGTAGTTCCATGGTAGAACACTTGCCTAACATGTGAAGCCCTAGTTCAGATCCCAGTATGTGCGCATGCGCACACACACACACACGCCAGGTACTTTCAAACTTCGGTTGAATAGTGAGGTCTTTTTTTTTTTTGGTCGTGGGCCTTGAACTCTGGGCCTGGGTGCTGTCCCTGAGCTCGTTAGCTCAAGGCTATGCTTTACGACTTGATCTACAGCACCACTTCCAGTTTTCTGGTGGAGATGAGAATCTCACAGACTTTTATGCCTGGGCTGGCTTTGAACCCGTGATCCTCAGATCTCAGCCTCCTGAGTAGCTAGGATTATAGATGTGAGCCACTGTCACCTGGCTGGTCCTTTTGTAACTGGAGATCTAATACTCACTAGGCAAAACAAAGTAAAAAAAAAAAAAAAGTCCTAAGGCCTCTCATTCATCCTCAGGGACTTCCCCCATTTCTGCCCTTGGAATCCTGAGGTCAGATTAGTTTGAAAGTCAGGGCACTGAGCTATGCTGTAGGGACACTCATTGTCCACTAGCACCCCATAGTTTGGAGAACAGAGATGAGACAAAGAATGCCATAATTAATCATAAGAAAGAAACACCAGTAGTTATGTCTGTAATCCTAGCTGAGGTCTGAGGATCCCCATTTAAATCCAACCCAGGGAGACAAATCTGAAAAAACATCTCCAATTAACAGCAAAAAGTTGCAAGTGAGCTACAAGTTCAAGTGGTAGAGTGCCATCCTTGAGTGGAAAAAAGTGAACTCAGAGGGCCGGGAGTTTGGCCTAGTGGTTAAAGTGCTTGCCTATCATGCATGAAGACCCGGGTTCGATTCCTCGGTACCACATACATAGATAAAAGCCAGAAGTGGTGCTGAGGCTCAAGTGGTAGAGCTCTAGCCTTGAGAAAGTCCAAGGACAGTGCTCAGGCCCTGAGCTCAAGCCCAGGACTGGCAAAAAAAAAAAAAAAAAAAGTGAACTCAGAGTGCAAGGTTTTGGGATCAATTCCCAGTATGTGTGTGTGCATGCACATTCACAAGGAATATGGCTGATTTACATCTGTCCTTACATCCAAGTTCCTCTTCTGTGTATACAGCCTTCCAAATTAGAGAGTGGGCACAAGTGGTGGACCTCCCCACAAATGAACTAGATCTGGGAATAGGTGAGTTGGCACCATTGAGTTTGGCCTTTAGGTTACAAACAGGTTAGGGGCCATGGCACAGAAGACTCAGTAAAATGTTGATCCAGAGGGAGGAGAGCTATTCAGAGCAGTGTCAATTTTACAGGGTACCGATGAGACATAAAGGTTCAGCACAGGGGAGGACACCTCAGAGAAACACTACTGTAATCAGGGATGAGCAGAGAACCATTGGACATTTAAAATTCCCTTTGTTTTTGGATGGACCTGTGGCTTCTGGGCCTCAGTGCTGTCCCTGAGCTTCTTTTTAGTCAAAGCTAATGCTCTACTACTTACCACTTGAGCCATAGCACCAATTCCAGCGTTTTCTGTGTATGTGGTAACCAAGGAATCAAACCCAAGGCTTTGTGCATGCTAGGCAAGCACTCCACCAGTAGGCCAAACTCCTGCCCACCTCCCCCCCTCCCGCCACCTCCACCACCCTCCTATCCTGCTTTTAAAGGCTGGGTGCAGTAGCTCATACTTAAAAGCCCAACTATTCAGAAGACCAAAAGCAAGATCCTTGTTTGAGGTCAGTCCAGGCAAAAAATGCAAAACCCTACCTGAAAAGTAACTAAGAAGCTAAAAAGGGCTAGAGGTTGGCCAGGAGTTTGGCCTAGTGGTAGAGTGCTTGCCTAGCATGCACGAAGACCTGGGTTCAATTCCTCGGTACCATATACATAGAAAAAAGCCGGAAATGGTGCTGAGGTTCAAGTGGTAGAGCTTTAGCCTTGAAAAAGTTAAAGGATAGTGCTTAGGCCCTGAGCTCAAGCCCAGGACTGGCAAAAAAAAAAGGGGGGGGGCTAAAGGTGTGGCTCAAGTGGTAGAGTACCTGGCTTGTAAGCATGAAACCATGGATTCAAACCTAAATATCACCACTGAGGAAAAAAAAGTTTTTAGACAAAAATTTGAAGACCACTATACCTGACTGAAATCCATGTGGAGAAAACAAGGGAAAAATTTGTCCTTGGGTCCCAGTGCTATCTAGAGGCCTAAGGGAACGAAGACTAGGCATGCAGTATGTAGGCAGTCACCTGCAGAAACCAAGAAAGACATCTTTTAGCCTTTTTAAAGCTTTAATAATGTTCACATCCTTAGGGCCAGTCCTCTTTCTTCCTCAGCTCTTTCTGTCTTGAAGCTCTCAGCCCAGGCTCCACTTTAAGGAAGAGAAGACCCTTATGGGGACAAATCCATCAACCACCGTTTAGAGGAAGTTTTACCCCATTATCACAGGTAGGCACAGGCTGGTGGCGGCCTCCAGGGCTGGGCCTAAATGGAGGCTGCTCTTGTGCGCAGTAGAAAAATATTTTCTGTAGGGGCCATGTCATGAAGAAGACAGAGAGGCACAGAATGGGGAGGATTTAAAAAAAAAAAAAAAAAAAGCTTTAGCCACAGACTTCTTTGTAGAAAATTATTTCTACCACTCAAGGCTTGGAGCTGAAGTGTTTCTCTAGGAAATACATCATCCAGTCACCTGTCCACCCATCCATGCATGCATCCACTCGCCAAATAATTACTATACACTCACTTTGTACCGGGCACTCGATATGTTGGATGCTAGACATAATCGGTTGAATAAGAGGCCCTGGGAAGGGCACGTGTATGGTAGTTTGGGGATCCTGATGCTGAAACATCTGCTCCCCGCAGACACCCAATATTGAAGGGTGTGCCAGATCCAAGAGAGATTCTTACTGCTCCCACAGCTGCCAATTTAGCAGAGGCCCCATTTCCCTTAGGAAGCCCCTGCTATACATCAGCTGGCGAAAGGACTCCGGGGAGAAGCATGGCTGCCAGGGTGGTGCAGAGGTGGAGCTGGCCTCCCTGTGGGCAGAGGTCAGTGGGTGATGGAGATGGTCTGGTCGGCCACAGCGAAGACTGGGAAGAGGGGTGCAGGGAAGGAAGCATGGAAGGTGAATAGCACTGTCGCTGAGGCCGGCTCGTAGAAGAGCAGTTCTCCTGCCTGCAGGTCCAGCAGCACACCCAACTGTACCGGGCATCGCAGCAGCTCCAGGGACTCGTGCTGCCCATTGTGCAAGAAACGGAACTCTTGATCGTAGCGGGAGAAAACCCACGAGAACTCATTATGGCCTAGGCGGCAATCATTGCCAGAACCCTTGCGGGGCAGTTGGCCAGAGGCCACACCTACTTTATAAGCACAACTGTTCTGGACGTTTACCACCCAGACATGGAGCCCCTCCTGAAAAGAATTGGCTGCCATGGCATTGGGCCAGTGGTCAAAGCGCTCTGGACCATCTGCACAGGCCTTGGGCTTCTTGATACTGAAGGTCAGGGTCCTTCGGTCATCTGACAGTTGTAACAAGGGGCTGACAGTCTTCTCATCAATACGTACATCCTCCGTGCCTGCCAGAAAAAATTGCCAAGAGTTGACCTGATGCTGTCTCATCCAGAGTCCTAATCTGGTACCACTAGGTAGGAAAGGGCTACTTGCCCATCACTGAAGTGAGACCTCAGTCCTCACACAAGCCATGTATTTATACTCTCTGATCCTGTTTTCCCATCAGTAAAATGAGGACCCAACTGGACTGATGAGAGAATGTTTATGAGAATCAGGTGAAATATATATAAAATGTCTAGTATAAAATAAGTTCTTAGTAAACAGAAGTAACAATAATAGTAGTTACTCTTACCCCCAAGATGTTTATCTGTAAACTCTGATGAGGCTAGGAGTCTGACCTAGTGGTAGAGTGCTTGCCTAGCATGCATGAAGATCTAGGTTCAATTCCTCAATACATACCAAAAGTGGTGCTGTGCTCAAGTGGTAGAGCACTAGCCTTGAGAAGGCGCAAGGACAGTGCTCAGGCCCTGAGTTTAAGCCCCAGGCTTGTGGGGATGAGAAACTCTGATAGAAATAAGGCCAAATACAGTGGCTGCTTATGAGGCTGAGATGGGGAGGACAGTGGATCAGGAACAACCCAGGAAAACATTTATGGGACCCGAAATTCTCAATCAATAAAGGCTGGTGCATGGTATATGCCTATGATCTCAGTTACATGGAAAAGCATAAATAGGACTGTGGTTCAGGCAAGCCTATGCATAAAAAGCAAAATATTCTATTAAAAAATAAAGAGGTTTGAGCTTGGAGAGAGCAAAGGAAGGAGAGATACTATCCAAGAGGAAATCATTCTCATTAACTTATGAAACAGCAAGCCTTCCATCTACCACCTTTGTAATAATAATTTAAAAAATAATTAGCCAGTGGCTCACACCTGTAATCCTAGCTACTCAGGAGGCTGAGATTTGAGAATCATGGTTCAAAGTTAGCTTGGGCAGGAAAAGCAGTGAGACTTTTAGCTCCAACAGACTAGTCAGAAAAAACTGGAAGCAGAACTGTAGCTTAAAGTGGTAGAGTGCTAGCCTTGAGCCAAGGAAGCTCAGGGACACTGCCCAGATCCTGAGTTCAAGCTCCAGGACCAGTACAAAACAACTATATAATATATATAATATATATGTATATACTATATATTATATATGTATGTATATAGAAAGATTAGAAAATAACTAAAGCTCAAGTGGTAGAATGCCTGCCTAACAAGCACAGGACTGTGAGTTAAAAAAAAAAAAAAAAGGAAGGAAGGAAGGAAGAAGAAGAGAAGGAGGAGGGGAAGAGGCAGAGAAGGAGGAGAAAAAAATAAGGTTCCATACACAGTTGGCTGCAGGATAAATGAGGCCTCAGCATGTTTCCATATCTAGCCAAGGCATCCTTCTCGAAATTGCAGGTCCTATCTCTGGCTTCCAGACCTGGAGAGAAAGCCCCTGAAGCTAAGAAACATGAGATAAGCAGTTTCAAACAGGTAACTAAAGGGACTGTTAGGAAATCAGGCACCATCAGATACCAAAATCTAGTTTAGACAAACTGCAGCTGCACAACAATTTTAAGGCCGCCATGCAGGAAGAGTTAAAGTTGAGAGAAGGTTCAAGCCACGCCTCTCACTTCCGCAAACTGTACAGCAACCCTAGCAACATGACATCTACCATCCAGTCTAGGACACATGAGGCTCAGCGTGCAGCGGTGGGCCAAGGAAGTCAATTGTTCAGTGTGTAAGGAAAGCAAGTCTAGGCAGCTTTGTTACTGGCCTAGATGCCCTCATGGTACTGGGCATGGTACAATTACTTGTTAGGCAGGTACTCTACCCCATCTCTTTTTGCTTTTGTTATTTTGGGGACAGGTTTTTAGGTTTTTGCTCAGAACAATCTGGACTGTGATTTTACTACATATACCTCTGCAAAGCTGGGATGCCCTGTGTGTTCAGCTATTAGTTCAGATGGAGTCTTTCTTTTTTCCTTCCTGTGTGTGCTGGGCAATAACTCTTCCACTGAGCCATGCCTCCGTCCCATTATTATTTTTTTTCTTGAATTCAAGTCCTCACCCTCTTGCTTGGCTTTCTTGCTCATTGCTGGATCTCTACTACTTTTCTACTGCTTAAGCTATGCCTCAAGCCTCTTTTATTCTTGGGTAACTGGCGATAGTCTTCCAGGCTGGCTTCAAACCACAATTCTTGGAGATCTCAGCCTTCTAAATAACTGGAACTACAGGCATGAGCCACTGGCACCCAGCTCTACTATTAAGTTTTTGCCCAGGCTGGCCTCTAACCACTGTCCTCCTAATTTCTACCTCCTACATGGTTGGCATTACAGGCATAAGCCACTGCAGCCAGCAATTTTTGTTGTTGTTTTTGTTTTTGCCAGTCTTTGGGCTTGAATGCAGGGCCTCGGTGCAGTCCCTGAGCTTTTTTGCTCAAGGCTAGAGATCCACCACTTTGAGTCACAATTCCACTTTTGGTCTGGGGTTGGTTAGTTGGAAATAAGAGTCTCATAGACTTTCTTGCCTAGTCTGGCTTCAAACTGATGATTCCCAGATCTCAGACTCCTGAGTAGCTAGGATTACAGGCATGAGCCACCAGTGCCAGTTCAGCTTTCTTTTAATTTATTTTTATTTATACACCTGTGTACTGGTCCTGGGGTTTGAACTCAGGGCTGTGTTGCTGTCCTTGGCCTTCTTTTGCTCAAGACTAGCACTCTACCACATGAGCCACAGGTCCATATCTAGCTAATTAATTGGGGAAAACAGTCTCACAGACTTTCCTGCTCAGGCTGGCTTTGAACTGCAACCCTCAGATCTCAGCTGCCTGAGAAGCTAGGACTATAGGCGTGAGCCACTGTGCCTGGAGGATTATTAGATTTGTAATCATGTATAACTGGCAACTCCAGAAAAAGCAGGAGATACAGAGGATGTGATTTCTAGAAACAAGATTCATCTCAGCCCAGGCACAAAGCATGCTGATGTGGAAATGGGAGGGACCTAGCTTAGCTGGTTAGCCCCATCCAGCACCTTGGCCCACTAAGCAACCTGCAACCAGCATCACCCGTTACCATCCCAGAAGCGTTGGTGCAAGGGTGACCTATTAGCAAAGCCTGACAAACAGGCAGGCAGACAGACAGACAGAGCAGGGTTGCTCCTGCTGGGGTTCTGGCAGCTTCTCACCTGAGAGGGACCCAAGTATGGCTGTGGCCCAGAGCTGGGTCAGTACAGGGCTCCAAGTACACTTCTCACTAAAGTTCAACTTCTCCGACTCCTGGGGATCCAAAATGCCCTCTGCTTCCTCAGTCCTTAGGCAAGAAAACAGAGATTAGCAATTCAGAAAGGCTCTGGAAAGTGAATCTGGATCAACAGGGGGCAAGGGGACAGAAGTAAAAGCCTCTCAGGGACTGGGAGTTTGGCCTACTGGTAGAGTGCTTGCCTGGCATGCATGACGACCCAGGTTCAATTCCTCGGTACCACATACGTAGAAAAAAAGCCAGAAGTGGTGCTGAGGCTCAGCGGTAGAGCTCTAGCCTTGAGAAAGTCCAAGGACAGTGCTCAGGCCCTGAGCTCAAGCCCAGGACTGGCAAAAAAAAAAGAAAAAAAAAAAAAAAGCCTCTTAGTACAGTGTCTATGACTGACAAGCCAGCGCTACCCAGGGACTGCTAAGGGGACTCCAGTCAGAAGGGGAGGTGGGCATTTCCTCCATCACTCCTTGAAGTCCCACCCCAGCAGAGCGGAAGGTGTACAGTGTAGTGCTTACTCCAGGCAAGTTAGAGAAACTGGAAGCAGCGTGCTCTGGGGGGCTAGGAGGGGAGGTGACTACAGAGCATTTCTCAACAAGCTGGCAGCAGAGCTAGGGCTCAGACGTGGGCTGAATTCCTAGGTGATAGTGTTGCCATGCCAACATCTGATCCAGAAAATGCCACTATCCCCCACCATCCCCGCAACAGTAATGTTTGCCTGCTTTGATCAGAAGTTACAGCCATGCCTCTGCTCTTATAAGCCTCACCCAGGTACTGGTGGCTCATGCCTGTAATCCTAGCTACTCAGGAGGCTGAGCTCAGGAGAATTGCAGTTTGAAGCCAGCCAGGGAAAAACAGTCCACCAAGACTACATCTCAAAGTAAACAGCAAAAAAGCCAGGCTGAAGGTATGACTCAAGTGGTAGAGGGCCAGCTGAGCAAACAAACCAAGCAGCACAATGCCTGGGTACTGATGATGATGATGATGATGATGATAAAATGATGATGACAATGATGATGATGACAACAAAAACAACAATAATAATGTCACACAAGAAAGGACCATCAGTCATCCAAAGAGAATTTGGGAATACAACACATTTGGAGGGAGTGTGTCCTTTCTTCAGCTGTTGAGCTCTGGGCTTGCTGCTCTGAGACTCAAAACTCTGCCAGAGGCCAGGCGCAGTGGCTCACATCTGTAATCCTAGCTACTCAGGAGGCTGAGATCTGAGGATTGAGGTCCAAGGCCAATCCAGGCACTAACGACCAAGAGACTCTTGTCTCCAATTAACCACTAGAAAACCAGAAATGGTGCTGTGGCTCAAGGAGTAGAACAGTAGCTGAAAAGCTCAGGGACAACACTCAGACCCAGAGGTAGGGCAGTAGCCTTGAGGAAAAAAATAAATAAAATAAATAAACTCTGCCAGAATTACCAGGAGTAGTATTATTCAAACTGATTGGAGGGAACAGAGATTTAGAGAAAGATGCTCAACCCCCCCTCCCCCAAAAAAAGGCAGCCTGGATATTCAAGCCTTGCAAAAATAGAGCAAACTCAGAATGGAGCCCAGGCACTATTCTACAGGATTTTCCTTGACCTAAAATGAAATTTCAAAGGGATTTGAGAAATCTACTCTGAGATTTCATTAGTCTGAATCTCAGAGTAAAGTCAGGATTAATCACAGAGTTTTACAGCCCTCTGACCTGGGTCCCTAGAAAGAACTTGCCACCTCTAACCCTGAAGGTGGCTTTGAGGTCATTCAGCAGTGACCTGCACATGCCCCCTGCTCGCTGATGCACACAAGCTCTTTGCAAGGCTGTCCCTGACTATCCAGGCAGAGAGGACTGAGATAAATAGAGCCTTAGAAATAATCTCAGAGGGTGCTGGTAACAAAGACTCTTTGTGGTTAGGACAAGAAAGGGTTTGTTGGCACCTTCTTAAAGCCCTGTGGCTCCACCTGGAGAAGTTCCAGATATCAGGCAGAGAAGGAAGGAGGAGCTAGGGTGAGCTGGGCCAAGCTATCATCCCAGGGCAAAATGGACCAAATATGGGCAGAATCAACAGGGAAGCACCTGGGCCCGCTACATTTAATACCCAGAGCTGGGTTTTAAATCCCTCTTCCCACTAAAGTGAACCAGATCCCAGAAGAAGAAGAAGAAGAAGAAGAAAGAAGAAGAAAGAAGAAGAAGAAGGAGGAAGAGGAGGAGGAGGAGGAGGAGGAGGAGGAGGAGGAAGTTGAGCTTGGCATAGCTTTTGGTGCCAGAGAGCAAGAAAGTGCTCAAAGATGATGGTGGCTGGTCCTGGTTGCTCATGCCTGCAATCCTAGCCCCTAGGAGGCAAAATGAGATCTGAGGATCCGATCGAGGTTTGGAGCCAGCCTGGGCAGGAAAGTCTATGAGACTCTTATCTCCAATTAACTACCAGAAAACAAGAAGTGGCTCAAGTGGTATAGTAACAGCATTGAGCAAAAGAGCTAAGGGAAAGTGCCCAGGCCCTGAGTTCAAGCCTCAATACCAGTACACACAAAAAAAGAAAAAGATAAGAACATGTCAACATGTCAGGACTCGGAGTTTAGCCTAGTGGTTAAAGTGCTTGCCTAGCATGCACAAAGACCCAGGTTCAATTCCTCGGTACCACATACATAGAAAAAAGCCAGAAGTGGTGCTGAGGCTCAAGTGGTAGAGCTCTGGCATTGAGAAAATCCAAGGACAGTACTCAGGCCCTGAGCTCAAGCCCAGGATTGGGGAAAAAAAAAAAAAAAAAGGACATGTCAAAACAGCACAGGTCCAGCTTCAAGGGGTTCCCATGAACCAAATGGGAGACAATTCAAACATCAAAATTAACAGTGGCAGTAAAAAGCTATGATACATTGAATACAACCAGAATCTGTGAGTTCGTTGATACTGACAATAAAGAAATAAGAAAATATATGAGTAGTTCAGGCGGGATTTACCAATGCATTCTATTAAGAGTGTGAAGTCTTTATATACACAGGAAATACTTCTTCAAGGCTGAGTGAAGATGGTTTATGCCTGAGATTGTAGCTACCAAGGTGTCTGAGATCTGAGGCAGGAAAGTCCAGGAGATTCTTTTTTATTTAATTAGTTTTGCCAGTCCTGGGCTTGAGCTCAGGGTCTGAGCACTGTCCTTGGACTTTCTCAAGGCTAGAGCTCTACCACTTGAGCCTCAGCACCACGTCTGGCTTTTTTTTTCTATGTATGTGATACTGAGGAATCGAACCCAGGACTTCATGCATGCCAGGCAAGAACTCTACCACAAGGCCGTAAATCCAGGAGATTCTTGTCTTCAATTAACCACCAAAAAAAAAAAAAAAAGGAAGTAGAACTATGGCTCAAAGTGGTAAAGCATTATGCCTCAGGTTCACTGCTTAGGCACATGCGTGTGCACACACACGCGAGTACATGCGTACACACACACACACACACACACACACACACACGACCCTCTTCAAAGCCTGCTCACTAATTACAAAAGAGAACGATAACTCTATAATGAAAACATGTAGTAGAAAACACCTGAGATACCGCCTGTAACAAGAAATCTCCTGTCCACCAAGTGAGGCTCTGGGGTAGTTACTTAGTCCTTGCCTAAAAGCAACTGACTACAGGAGATCTGAGGGTCTCTGGGATGGTCCAAGCAAATCACAGGACCACACTCACCTCTCAAAAATCTCCTGCTCCTTCTGCTGTAAGAAAAAGAAAACAAAACAAAACAAGGTCAGGCTGGCAGCAGGAGGTCACAATGAATGCCCCCAACATCTTAGGCTTCCCTCCTCCCCACTGCAGGGCATCCCACAACCCCCAGGAAGACTGCTCCTATAGAGCTGTGAATTTCTTCTGCTGTGACTGTGCTAGTGTCTGGGACAGAACGTGCTGAATCCTGGAAGCTGATGGCTGGAAGCCCAATTTAGGGCAGCTATGACACTGCCCTACTTGAAAGGAAGGCTGTTCAGTTGGCTCTTCAGTTGCACCACATTCCCCTTCCTCTCCATGAGAGCTGTCATCCTGTTTCTTCAAAACTGCACTCGTCTATATAGCTCCACCCTTTGGCTATGTACCCAGTATTAACCATGCTAATTTCTAGATTACCATGAATGAATAAAATGACACGATTTCCCTATCCCCTCTCCTTGCTTGCTCGTACTGGGGTTTGAACTCAGATTCTCATGCTCTCACTTGGCTTTTTCCACTCAAGGGTGGTGTTTTACCACTTGAAGCACACTCCTCAAGTTTTTAAAATTGCTATTCTAAAGGCGATATACAGAGGAGTTCAAGTTACATAAGTCAGATAAAGAGTTTATTTCTTACCAGGCCTTGGTGACTAATACCTGTAATCCTAGCTAGTCAGGGGCAGAGATCTGAGGAACCCAGTTCAAAGCTAGCTCAGTTCAAAGCAGAAAGGCCAGTTTTTGTTGGTTGTGGATCCTGAACTCAGGGCTTGGGTGCTGTCCCTGAGCTCTTTCGCTTAAGGTTGGGCCTCTACCACTTTGAGCCACTACTCCACCTCTGGTTTTATAGTGGCTAATTAGGGGTAAGAATCTTATGGTCTTACTTTCCTGCCCAGGCTGGCTTCAAACCATGATCCTCAGATCTCTGCCTCCTGTGTAGCTAGGATTACAGGCATGAGCAATTGGAAGTGGCACTGAGGATCAAAGTGGTAGAGTGCTGGCCTTGAGCCAAAAAGCTCAGAGAGCGTGCCCAGGTCCTGAGTTTAAGCCCTGTGACTGTCAAAAAAAATAAACAGGACATTTCTTTTGGACAATGCCATCCCTTCCTTTGCTCTCTCTGAGAATTCCCCTGTCCTTGCTACTCCACTGCTGAGGCTTTAGATAAGAGTCTCTCAGATTTGTCAGCCCAGGCTGGCATTAAACTATGATTCTTAGATCTCAGCTTCATGAGTAGCTAGAATTACAGACATCAGTGCCTGGCATAAAATTATATGCAGGCTTACAAGAAGAATCTCTGTGTTGTCATTTTTGGAGCCTTTGCTTAGGCACCATGTAATTCTGAACCCTCAGCTTCCTTAGTTCCTTGAAGACAGGTACTCTTCTTACCACTTCATCTAGAAGCCTTTCCTGTCCACCCTCAGTCTGGACTGTGAGTTTCCAAGTACTGCATCATGTCCTTCATCATAGCACCTATCTTCCCATATTCTGCCATCCTCTTCAAAGGGCTGGACGCAGCTGACAGCTGTATCCTGTTACTCTGACCTCTACCTTCACCCCCACAACATAATGCTTAGCATAATAGACAACTCAGTATTCTCTCGGTGTTGAAAGAAAATTGTCATTGGGTGCAAAAAGATTCATGTAATTTTATTCTCCTGCCTCATGTTAAATCATTCAATATTTGCTAAAGCACAATAAGAAAGATAAGAATAGAGACCACTGCTGCAGGACCTTACAAGGAGGGAGAGAAACTAGGCTCATGTCTGCACACAGTCTGTGCAATAGGAAATTTATTGCCAAGTTAGGTTAGGTCAGTGGATTGAAAATTCTAGAAGGAACATTAAGGGTAAGGAGAATGCCAGTTAAACCAACTTAAGATTGTTGCTGAAGACAGGCTGGGGTATCAGACATCACCCTGGGAGATGGGGAGGGAAAAAGAGGAACTGGATAACAAGAGTGATACCAAGAATGAGGGTGTTATGGCCAACCTGACTTAGTAGGGTGCTTTGCTAAGACTGAGTTTTAAAGGCAGTGCCTAGATAGGCCTGGAAGGCGCTTTAGAATCGGAAGTAAAGTCTGTCCAGACACACTCAGCCCCTAGCAATGAACAACCTCAGGGTTTTCAGACTTACAATCAGCTGCACATCATCCAGATGGGTGAGCAAGCCCACCAGACTGGTGCGGATGGTGTCAAGCTTCTGCAGTGCCTCAGTCCAGTGTACTCGCTGGGTCAGGATGCTCTGGTGAGTCCGCTCCTCTTCACCATGCACCTGTTCCAGCAACCGCTGCTCCTCACTTTCACACAGACTTCGCACCAGACTCAATCGCTGGATAACCAGTTCCCGTGCTGCACTGGCCCGGCTCTGACAAGGGAGAGAATGAGACAGTCAGGATTGGAAGGGGTTGAGTCTATGCTGGGATTGGCTGGTAATGTCTGCCATGGTATGAGAATGGGAACAATAAAACTTCAGCCACTAATTGGACATCCCAGACTCAAGACTTCCCAAATGTGGTGTAGGAGAAACAATTCTGAGATCCAGACATTCAGCTCATATTTCATGAGGCCATGACCACAGAATGGAATTGCTGGTCAGGGCTTAGACATCAATTGCTTGGTATTTTCAAAGGCACAAACCCCAAGGGCAAGAGACAAGATGAGAGTCAGAAATGTCAGGCATGGACCTAAAGTTATCCCCATCAGATGGAACCCTAACAACCGTAATTTCCAGTTTATATTTCACTATATTGAAGGACAAAAATTTCATTTTTCCTAAGGAGCTTGAATTCAGAGCCTCGTACTCTTTTTGCCTTTTTCACTCAAGGCTGGTGCTCTACCACTTGAGTTACACCTCCACTTCTGGCTTTTTGCTAGTTAATTGGAAACAAGAGTCTCAAGGGTCTATCTGCCTTGACTGGCTTCTAGCCTCGTTTTCAGATCTCAGCCTCTTGAATGGCTAGGATTATACATGTGAGCCCCCATACTCAGCTATTAATGGAATTGTCATCTGCCGTAGAGAAGAGATGAAGTTAAGTTTCAGTCAACAAGGTTAATGAGTATCTGACATGTAGTAAGTATCTCAATAGAATCACTCAATAGAACTTTTTCCTGGTATAGTAAAGAAAAAATCTTGGAGAGCCTGATGTGGTCATGTACCTTTGTGGTCCCAGATAAGGTAGGAAGCATAAGCAGGAGGATCACAGTCCAGGCACACTCAGACAAAAGCAAAACTCTAACTGAAGAATAACTAAAACAAAAAAGGGCTGGAGGTGTGGCTCAATATTGGTCTGGAAGCTATGACTACTTTCCTGACTCTCAGTTCAACATTATCCCCAAACTGGTAACCAGTCCTCCCCAGTGGCATCTGATATACAATGCCCCTGCACCTGTGCTCTTGTTATCCAAGGTAGAGATGCCTCCTTCCTGTCATAGTGCAGGGTAGCCAGCCTGTCCCTGAGGCCCTGTCTCTGAAGACCTGCTCTATGCAATGCTGCAACATCTGTCCTCAACACATGCTATTCCATTTTCCATTTTATATTTCTCCACACCTTTACCTTCTTACAGAGCACATATTTTAATTTTCTATTTTATTTGGTGTTACTAGGATTTGAACTCAGGGCCTTATACACTCTCACTCAAGCCATGCCTCTGGTCCTGCATATATTTTATTTTTTTTGTTGCCTCTCGCCCCTGACTACATGAAAAGTGGAATTTTTATGTTTTGTTCACTGTGGACTGCCTAGCATGATAATTGTCTGATACATGGTAGATGCTTAGTGAGAATTATTTAGATAAATAAATGGGAGCTGAATGTCAGTGGACCATACTTGTAATACTAGCTATGCCGGCAAACTGAAGTCTGAAAACCACAGCTTGAAGCCAGCCTGGGCAGGAAAAGTCCATGAGATTCTTACCTCCAATTAGCCAACAAAAGGCCTAAAGTAGAGGTGTGGCACAAGTGGTAGAATGCCAGCTTTGAGCAGAAAAGCTACGGAACAGTGCCCAGACTGCGAATTCAAGCCTTGGTACCAGCACATGGGCATGCACACACGCACACACACACACACGCACACGCGCGCGCGCACACACACACACACACACACACACACACACACACACACACACAGAGAATAAGTGGGAAATGTTTTCAGGTTTTTTCCCCTTAAAGTCAGGATCAGCTACTGTAGTCAACATTGTAATGAAATTATAAGCAGTGTAATAAGACAAGAAAATAAAATACAATAATGATGAGATGATGACAGTGATGATGATGATGAAAGTGAGAAAGAGATCACTGTATAAAATGCTGAAATAAATGCAAAACAGTTGCCCTTGAACCTGATCTTGCACTTGTAAGGCAAGCACTCTATTTAGGAGCTATGCTTCTTGCAATTTCTTGCAGTTTTCCAGTTTCTGATTCTAGTCCCCTTTAGAGAAATCTCTCTGCAGGAGCCTCTGAGTTGGGAAAGGACCCCAGATGGTTCAAATCTCTGGGCCAGAGATTCATGCTGGGAGAGAATAGAACACAAACAGGAAAGGGAAGAATTACCACTGCTCTCTGATTCTTCCCCGGCAGGACCTCAGCCACATACTTGCTGATGGTGGCACTCTGTAACTGCAGTCTCTCACACTGGTCCACAATCTTGTTCTGTAATATAAACAATGCTCATAGTGTCTCCGTCCACTCATCAAAGCTGTTCTGTCATTCCAGTGATTTTCCCCTCACCCCTCTCCTCAGCTACTCCACTCCCTTGCTCATATCCCAGACCTCATCATTATTTTAAAAATAAAAACACTAACTAGGCTATGAAGGAGGCTAAGATCTGAGAATTGCAGTTCAAAGCCAGCCTGAGCAGGGAAGTCTATGAGACCCTTATTACAGTTGAAAGCCAGCCTGGGCAGGGAAGTCTTTGAGACCCTTATCTCTAACCAATCATCAAAAGCCAGAATGCCTCCTCGAGCAAAAAACTAAGGGACAAGCACCAGACCCTGAGTTCTAGTCCCAGAATTGGTATGTGTACACACACACACACACACACACACACACACACACACACACACACACACACTACTTTCCAGTCCTTTGTATCAAGGATCTCACATCTTGTCCATCATATCTTTTTAGCTCACCAACATTTCATATCAACAACTCAGTTGGGGCCATCAATGCATTCATCTCCCCCTTTCACTGTTCCTCACTCCTTCCTGAAGCCTTATTTTCTTCTTTATCCCCAAGGCTCATGAGATGTCACCATGATCACTTCCTGCAGGTGCTCTGAACACCCCTTATGCAGGGCCCTGTCCCACCACACCTGTTCATGTCTTGAACAGAACATGGCTTCTCAAGTGCTCTTGCTGAAAGATTCTCATTTATAGCCACCGACCTGTCACCCAGACCAAAAACCCAGAAGTTTCTCTAACCATTAGTGAGTCCTATCAGCCCTGTCACCAAAGTATCAGTCTCTTTCCTGGTCACATCTACTCCTGTTGTTCTGTTCAACTGGCCATTATCACTTAGGGAAATCCTGTTAGAAACTCTTCCAAATTGAGCTTTCATTCTCACCATCCACCTCCTATTAGTCATAATCACTTTTTACTTTTCTTAGGGAAATCAGAGCAGGCTGGGTGCTACTCCAAGCCTTCCAATGCCTTTCTGAGATACAGTGAGATCAAGCATGTCACCTTAGCCAATAAGCCCTAGCTGATGAGGGTCACCTCCTACCACATTCCTTACTGACCTCCTTTTGTTCCTTAAAAACACTGAACTTATTGACCTTGGTACCTTTGCACCTGCTTTGCCTTTCCTTCTAGTCTCCCTGTGTGTCTTGATCCTTCATTCCATCCAGAAGTTGTCTCTTTAGAAATGCCTCCCCTGACACATTCCTGCCTTTACTCTGTTTTAGTTTTTTTCTTTGTAATATGTATATATTACATATTGTTTTTTATGTATTATAATATAGGAACTATAGCCTTTGTGTTGAAACACAAGCATCATAACTTGACCTGTTTCCTGTGTTCTACTAAGTAAAAGGAGTTCCTAAGCATAAAGCATCCTAAGTATATGCTGAAGAATGATCACCTGCTGTCTTGACCACAAGAGGTTCAGCTTTCCACACCTCCCAGAGCTACTAGCATCAGCCAAGGGGACAGGGACAGTTTTGGATAAGAGAAAGCTGAGGTTCATGAAGAGGTGACTCACCTCAAGAAATAACAGCTAGGTGCCATTTCTCTCACTTTGGTAGGTCATTGGAGATGTGTCTCACAGACTTTACTGCCCGGGCTGACTTTGAACCATGACCCTCAGATCCATAGCTAGGCTTAAAAGTGGGAGTCATCCATGTCCAACCAATGTGAGTTTTTTTTATACATTCCTATAAGATATTTTAATCATCTGCCTTTCCAACCCCTTATTCTTCCCTCTCCCTATATCTTTTTCCTCTCTCTCTAATAATCTGCATTCTATTTTCTTTTTCTTTTTATACTAGTCTGGGCCTTGAACTCAGGGCTTCGGACTCTCACATACTTTTCTGCTCCTAGCTGGAGCTTTAACACTTGAGCCAAACCTCTGGTCTGGCTTTTTTGCTAGTTAATTGGAGATTGAGTCTTGAGGATTTGTCTGCCATGGCTGGCTTCAAACCTTGATCCTCAGATCTCAGCCTCTTGAGTAGCTAGGATTGCAGATGTGAGCCACCAGAGTACAACTTCTTCTGTAATTTCATATCATCATTTGCTTGTTTGCTTCTAGAGTCTACATATGAGAAAAATCATGCAGTATTTGTTTGAGTCTGGCTTACTTCACTTATCATGATCTGCTTCATTTGCTTTCCTATAGATGACATAATTTTGCTCTTCTTTAAGGCTGAACAATGCTCCACAGTGTACATTTACCACATTTCTCTTATCCAGTTATCCACTGAAAAGCACCCAGGCAGATTCCCTAACTCGAGCCTAGATTCTGAAAAGCTACAGTGGCAGCAATCATTTTTCCATAACCAAATGTATGAGATCAACTGGCACTGTTTTTACCTAGTTCATAACAATCTTGTCCTGGGGTATGATTTCTTTGCTGACAATAGGGATAAGAGAAAGATGGTGCTTATTCTAGGGCTAAGGGTGTATGTACATCAGTGGTAGAGAACTTGTATAGCATGGCAAAAAAAGGAAGAAAGAAATAAAAAAGAAAGAAAAACAATCTATTCTAAATTGAAAGAAAAGCAAGAGCAAAACTCACCTCTCTTTAGGTAAAGCAGAAGAGGTCCACAGAAGGAACCTGGGGCAGCATACACTCCAAAAGAAACACCAGGCCTACCACTGTGGGCAGGCTTCACCCTTCCACCCCTCAGGCCCCATGGTCATTTTTTTTTAAGGGTTTCTATTAGCGTCACTTCCTCTGACTTAACCACTGAAGCAAAGGAATGGTTTCTGCTGGCCTAGTCAATGAATCCCCGGCTTCTGCCCCTGCACACTAGCAACCAGAGAGGAGGAGTTCATTCTTGCTCTGGGCCTGATTCCTCATCTTGTAAAAATTCCTCAGTGGCCTGGTCTGCTTGGGATAAGATGACAGGTATTTAAGTGCTTTGGAATCTGCAAAGTTCTAACCATTAGGCAAGCTGATTGTATCATCTTATCCAAGTTTAGTTTCAGCATCACTACTATTGGACAGATAGAACCAATCAGGAGCCTTTGTGTGTCACCTCCTGGCTACTGCACGCTGTAACTTTTTTTTTTCTTCCAGTTCTAAGGAGAACTCCCCCTGCAACAATGGCTCACAGATGCACAGCCTGAGTGAACTCTACACTAGGGACTGGGAATATGAAGCCATTTAATCCAATTGCTAGGAAACCCCCAGGGGCTGCAGCTAGGGTGGAAGAGGAGAGGCTCCAGAGAGGGGAGGGTGAACTGCCTGGAGCCAAGTGGAGAGTGGAAGTGAGGCGAAAGCTTAGATGAAACAGAATGTCCTCGCCTGCTGCCAGCCAGCAACGTTTATCCAGGTGAAACCAGCTTCAAGTACAATCAAGGCCAATCCGGGAAGAGAACTAGATCACCCCATCAGGAAATCCCAGGGCAAGTAAGAGCAGTGGCTTCTAAGGCAAGTGACTTATCCTAGATCGCTGTACTAAACGTGCTGTTACATCGCCCACCAAACTACACAGTCACGGAGGAGTTACACGATTCGAGGACCTGAGGGCGTGAGATTCGAACTCCCGTCAATCAGGCTCCACTGGCCACACCTTTAACCGTCTGGCTCTACAGAGGAGCCGGGCCCAGGTTTCCCAGTCACAGCGGGTCGGGCCTGGCGCGTCCCCATCGCCCGGATCACCCGCCCCCACCCCCCGACTCCCATCCCCACGCCCTCACTCCTCCACCCCGCCTTCCGGGCCCACCCCGGCTCACCCGCAGCTCCTCCGCGCGCTCCTCCGCCCGGCGGATGCGGTGCCCCCGGCAGCGGCCGCCCGGCCCCGTGCAGGCGTCGCACACGGGCCGCCGGTCGGAGCTGCAAAACCAGCTCAGAGGCTGGCCGTGCTCGGAACACAGCGGACCTGGCTCGGACCCCGGCCCAGGTTCAAGCCCCACGCCCTCCGCGGCCATGGCCGAGCGCCCCCGTGCCGCGCGCAGTGCGCTCCACCTGTCGCAGGTGCTGGTGGGCGTGGCCTTTCGTGACCACGCCCCCTGACAGGCCCCTCCTCCGGGCCGGGCCGGTGCGCGCGGGCCCGGATCCTCCTCCACATCGGCCATGCTTTGCGTCTCACCCACATCCCTTCAACTTCTCGACTAAAAGCGTTTCCTGCGATTTTAAATGAACACAAAACACCAAGTACGGACGCGGCCATGGGAAACTTTATTATGCACTTTTTTTTTTTTTTGCCAGTCCTGGGTCTGGAACTCAGAGCCTGAGCACTGTTCTTGAGCTTTCCCAAGACTAGAGCTCTAACACTTGAGTCTCAGCACCCCTTCCGGCTTTTTCTGTGTATGTGGTACCGAGGAATCGAACCCTGGTTTTCGTGCATACTAGGCAAGCACTCTACCACTAGGCCAAACTCCTGGCCGCTTATTATGCACTTTTTCAGTGTCAGGTTTTTGCTAAGGTTTGTTTTTATTCCAGCCTCGAGGCTTGAACTCAGAGCTGGGGCACTCTCACTTAGCTTCTTTTGCTTAAGGTTGGCTCTCTACCAACTTGAGCCATACCTCCACTTCTGGCTCTTGGGTTGTTAATTGGAAATAAGAGGCACACAGTCTCTTCTGCCCTGACTGGCTTTGAACCCTGAGCCTCAGATCTCAGTCACCCAAGTAACTAGGATTACAGGCAGTGAGCCACTGATACAACTGCAGCCCTTTTGAGAAGGAGCTTCAGATCAGTGGTTCAAAGTGAGGGTCTGGACTCAGGTCTCTCTTAGAGGTTTGGTGTCCTTGGCTGTAAAATGTGGATGAGGAATACAAATCACAAAGTATCATCTGACCTACCATGGCTTGCACTGGTTAAGCATCTGTCAGTAGGTGGTGAATACTATTATGGTTCCTATTTTTATAACAAGATTGCAGTTAGTGGTGGGTAGAAATGAGACAGAAACCCAGCAATCCAGGCAGATTTAAGGTTACTGTGATGAGCTCTATCCTCCTCCCTCCCACCTCTCCCTTCTTCTTCTTGTGTCAGCCCTGGGGCTTGAAATCAGGGCCTGGGCACTGTCCCTGGGCTTTTGTGCTCAAGGCTAGTGCTCTACCACTTTGAGCCACAACACCATTTTTAGCTTTTTGGTAATTAATTGGAGATTAGAGTGTCATGGACTTTCCTGCCAGAACTGGCTTTGAACCAAGGTCCTCAGATCTCAACCTCCTGATTAGCTCGGGTTAAAGATGTGAGCCATGAACAGTCAGTATTCACGATTTCTTTTTAATTTACATACTAAACCCATCAAAAAGGTTGACTTTCACAAAACATGGCTTTTGTTGCCAAATGTTTTAAATTTGGGCTTTTCTTTTTTAATTTGCATTTAGAAAAGGTAATATATGTTTGTTTTGATGAACATACATATAAACAGATGGAAAAGAAACCACCACCTACTACCACTAGCTACTAGAATATATCTGATTTGTTTTATCCCCTCCCCCATCCCATTCCCATCCTCACCTCTCATCTGAAATACCCATCTGAATCCTGAGGGAGCTCCCAGGCAGGCATTCTTTCCAGTCTGAGCATAAGAGGGAGACACTGCTCCCTGAATCCATACTCTGCCTTAGGAGGCAGAGAGCTGATCAGACAGCCTGGCCAAAGGTAGAAGTGCCCAGCCCCTGACGAGGGGAGGGTTTTAAGTTCATCACACCTAGACACAGATAGAAGTAAAATCCACAAGAGGAACCGTCCATCCTGAGTCTGGTAGGGGCTCAAGCCTGAAAGCCCTGGAAGCCACCACTATACAGTGATGGGGTAAGGATGCTAACAGCCCTGGAGCTACTCAGATCTGAGTAGAGTTACCTTGCAGTATGAACACAGTCACCCTCAAAATGCGAACATTATACAATATGACTAGAGAGAGAATGGAGTGAATATAGGTCACCGGCTCCATTCCAGCTATACCACGTGTGGCTATCAGAACTTGGTCAGGTTACTTGTCCTGCTGGTCTGTCACTTGCCTCATGTCTACAAAGGGGATAATAATAGTACCCAGCTAATGCCCTAAGGTAGGCTAAGTACCCCTAAGAGGGCTGCTTCCAGAATTATCTGTGATCTTGACTGTAGAATGCTGTGGAGGGTTTGTTGTATACTAGGGAATCATACCTATATGCTTGCCGCAGGTTTCAGAATACAAGCTAGTGAGCAGTCTTTGGGGCATCAAGTGCAGTGGTCCTGCCCCCTAGAGCAATGACCAGTGCATCCCAGGATGGGGCTGGGGAGATGACCTCATAACCGTGTCCACATTCCCCAGGCTTGAGGATAGAAGTGAGCCAGGGTTATTAAAGGCTGTTCTTTTGGAGATGAAGTGGGCAGGGAGAGGAAGGTATGCCATGTGGTACTTGGGGAAAACTGGAAGCAGTTAGTGGCTCTAATGTGGGCTAGATCCAGAAAGCTGCAGCAAGATCACCAGCCATGCTTCCAAGACAGGGACTAGAAAATGTAAAGAGTGAAGGTGGAAGCCAGGTGTGGTGGCTCATGCCTGTAATCCTAGCTACTCTGGAGGCTGAGATCTGAGGATTGTGGTTCAAAGCCAGCCCAGGAACTCTTAGATAAGAGTCTCTGAGACTCTTATCTACAATTAACCACTAGAAAACCAAAAGTGGTGCTGTGACTCAAAGGGTAGAACGTAGCCTTGAGCTGAAGAGCTCAGGGAAAGCTCCCAGGCCCAGAGTTCAAGCCTCATGACCAGGAAAAAGAGAAAAAAAGAATGAAGGTAGCCAGGAGTTTGGCCTAGTGGTTAAAGTGCTTGCCTAGCATGCATGAAGACCCGGGTTCGATTCCTCGGTATCACATACATAGAAATAAGCCGGAAGTGGTGCTGAGGCTCAAGTGGTAGAGCTCTAGCCTTGAGAAAGTCCAAGGACAGTGCTCAGGCCCTGAGCTCAAGCCCAGGACTGGCAAAAAAAAAAATAGTGAAGGTAGAAGTGAATTTGTTTAGGAAGGTGGCTGTGTCTGTTCTGTGGCTTCTAGGATGAGCAGAACTGGAACCAGACAATAGGCCTCCACCTGAAAAGTACAGCCAGCCCTACAGAACACTGTGTCCACCTGACCCAGGGCACTCATTAACCCTCAGACGGTGACTTCCAAGCTTTATTGGGCTTGTGTGTGTGTTTTGTGTAAGGAAGACTTCTTAGTAAGATTTTCATTCATTAAGTCTAAGGTGGAATGATGAATCTGCATTTCTAGCAGCTACTTCATGACTAGGATGCAAATGAGCTCTCTGAACTAAACAATATCCTAAACAGTAATGACCCTATTAATAAGGTTATCAAGTCAAGGAAGAGAGGGAGGAGGAGAAGAAGGAGGAGCAGGCGTAGGAGGAGGAGGAAGAAGAGAAAGAAGAGGGGAAGAGAGAGGGAGGGAAGGAGAAAAGAGGGAGAGAGGAAGGGAGGGAAGAAATGTGAGGACAGTATCATGGATGTATATATACGTGTGTACATATGTGTATGTAGTATTTATGGGCAGCACTGTTTCTGGAGTAAGCTCCTGCACTAGAACTCTAGACCAGACCAAATGGAGCCATAGATGCTCATGCTAAATTTCCACATGATAAAATTGAAATGATCATAAACCTGTTTGTCTTACTCAGAATGAGGGGTGGAGAGAGGAGATATATTATTGTCTGAAATAGGACATTGAAGAGAGGGCAAGGCAGAGATTATTACCAAACAGGTCAGATTCAGATCAAGAAAGCTATTCTGTTTTGTGCCTAATGAAAGGAAATTGAGACGACCTGATTTCGGCTTTTCTCAGTCCTTTCCTGCCTAGCCATCTATTTCATAGAATGAGATGTTGCCCAATTCTAGAAACTAAAAGCCAACTAGACTACCTAACTAAATACATTCTAATTTGGTCTTTTGAGTATATGTCTGTATATTTACCTTATGCATGCATGGATATTATAGGCACTGAGGACTGAATGGACTGAATGTGTTTCTCCTCCTCCTGTTCCTCCTATTCCTCCTCCTCTTCCTATTCCTCCTCCTCCTCCTCCTGCTCCTCCTATTCCTCCTGCTCCTCCTATTCCTCCTGCTCCTCCTATTCCTCCTCCTCCTATTCGTCCTTCTCCTCCTCCTCCTGCTCCTCCTATTCCTCCTGCTCCTCCTATTCCTCCTGCTCCTCCTATTCCTCTTCCTCCTCCTCCTCCTCCTATTCTTCCTCCTCCTCCTCCTGCTCCTCCTATTCCTCCTGCTCCTCCTATTCCTCCTGCTCCTCCTATTCCTCTTCCTCCTCCTCCTCCTCCTATTCTTCCTCCTCCTCCTCCTGCTCCTCCTATTCCTCCTGCTCCTCCTATTCCTCCTGCTCCTCCTATTCCTCCTCCTCCTCCTATTCCTCCTTCTCCTCCTCCTCTTTTTTTTGGTGGTCCTGAAGCTTAAACTCTGGGCCTGAGTGCTGTCCCTAAGCTTTTGTGCTCAAGGCTGTGTTCTACCGCTTGAGCCACAGCTCCACTTCTGGCTTTTTTTTTTTTTGGTAGTTTAGTGGAGATAAGAGTCTCACAACCATTGAGTTTGGCCCAGTGGAAGAGTGCTTGCCTAGCATGCATGAAGCCCTGGGTTTGATTCCTTGGTACCACATACACAGAAAAAGCTACAAGTGGTGCTATGGCTCAAGTGGCAGGGTACTAGCCTTGAGCAAAAAGTGTCCAAGGACAGTGCCCAGGCCCTGAGTTCAAGCCCCAGGACTGGCAAAAAAAAAAAAGGAAGAAAGAAAAAGAAGAGTGTCACAGACTTTCCTGCCAGGGCTGGCTTTGAACCACAACCCTCAGATCTCAGCCTCCTGATGAAGTAAGGAGGAGGCATCTTGGCTACGGGTATTGATGGTGAAGGACATTCTTTAATTTGCAGGTGTGTTTCGAGTTAGTCGGTTCCAGAAAAGTTTTCTCCTTAGTTGGTTCTTGATTTTCCTTGTGTTCACATTTGATTTGTTTTGGCTTATAATCAACATCTTTGTTAAATGTGAGTGTTCACTTATTTTTCGTTTGCTATGAGTGTGTTTACATCTGATTTGCTTTCTACTTTATTAAGATAAATTTCATGCACCTTGTGTGGTTTGGGGGCTATATAAACTGTGTGTCAGTTGTATTCAGGGTGGTAGTGTTCCAATAAAGACTCCAAATCTGGTCTTTGAAGCAATGACTTCTCTTTTCTCATGACTGGAGCCACCAGCGCCTGCTTCCTGAATAAGTTTCTTACTAGGAGTCATGGTCAAAAGAGCTTGAAAGCTGCTTTGAGTTCTGCCAGACTTCTGGAGCCTTGGAGGGCGTGGAGAGGGCTGTATATGAACGTTAAGGCTGGTAGAAGCAAGACACCATGAGCCGGGGAGAGAGAAGAATAGACCTCTTTGTTATGTTCTAGTCATTCAACAGATTCCTGGCCACCTGTGTGCCTGGCCTTGAGACACTGGAGACCCAACCGTCAAGTAGAACAAAGTTACTACCAGGGACAAATGAAAGAGATGACTATGTAATATAACATATAACATCAGTAGTGATAAGAGCTATAAAAAGATTCGAATGTATGATAAGCAAAATTTCCTGTCTGTCTCCTTCTCTCTTTGGTGTCAGTAGTGGGGCTTGAACTTAGAGCCTGCCACTATCTCTTAACTTTTTCCGCCCAAGTGCCACTTCCAGTTTTTTGATGGTTCATTGAAGATGAATCTCTCGAGTTTTCCTGCCTGGACTGGCTTTAAACCAGATCTCAGGGGTTTTTTTTTTTTTGTTTGTTTTTGGGTTTTTTTTTTTGCCAGCCCTGGGCTTGAGGACTGTCCTTGGGTTTTACCTCAAGGGTAGAGCTCCACCACTTGAGTCACAGCACCACTTCCAGCTTTTTTCTATGTATGTGGTACCGAGGAATCGAACCCGGGTCTTTGTGCATCCTAGGCAAGCACTCTACCACTAGGCCAAACTCCCACCTCAGTGAACCTTTTATTTCAAAAATTCATCTCCCTTTCCTCCCTTCCTCCTTTCCTCTCTCCCTTCTTCTGCCTCACCCCCACTCTTCTCCATTCTTCCTTTTCTGGGGATTGATCCTAGGGCCTCAGCAGGCTGACAAGTACCCCAGCCACTTTTGAAGGTATTTTCTTTAGAAACAGTATCTTTCTGTGCAGCCCAGCTAGGATTCAAATTTGGGGTCCTATTGTCTGAGTTTCCCAAGTAGCTGGGACGGTGGCATGTTGCATCATTCAGTGAAAATTTCCTTTCTTTCTCCTTCCTTCCATGCTAGTGAGGCAAGTATTCTACCACTAAGCCCTCATCTCCAGTCTTTCTTTGCACTCATTATTTTTTGCGATTGGTCTTGTTCATGTTGGCCTAGAATTGCCATCCTCCTAATCTCGGTCTCCCCAATGGCTAGCATGACAGGCATGTGTCCCCCATCTAGCTACTGACTGAGATGTTACAAACTCTGTCTAGGCTGCCCTCAAACTTTGATCCTCCAGATCTCAGCCTCCTAAATAGCTGTGGTTACTGGCAAGCTCCACAATACTTGGCCTACAAGATTTCTTTTTATGTTATGACTTATGCTGCCCTTCAACAATGAATCTCACACAGTTTACACAGTATGGAAGTCTGGAAGAAGCATATTTTCAAATCCAATATGACAAGGCATTTATTCGCCCCCAGTGTAAGATACAAGTAGAAGAATGTATTTATAAATGTGTGCTCATCTGCTCTATAACCTGCCTTTTCATTTATTTGTTGATGGATGGTATGTGATTTGGGTCTTTTTTCCAGTGTTGGGGATCAAATCCAGGGGCTAGCACATGCCTGGCAAACATTTTTCCACTGAGCTACATCCCCAGCTCTCTTCATTTATCATGAACATTCAGAATGAGCTTTTGTTTTGTGGGTCATGGGGCTTGAACTCTGGGTTTAGGCGCTATCCCTGAGCTCTTCAGCTCAAGGCTACTACCCTACCCTTGAGCCATAGCCCCACTTCCCATTTTCTAATGACTAATTGGAGATAACAGACCTGGGTTCCATTCCTCAGCACCACATACATAGAAAAAGATGGAAGTGGTGGTGGTGTGGCTCAAGTGGTAGAGCACTAGCCTTGAGAAAGCCCAAGGACAGTGCTCAGGCCCTGAGTTCAAGCCCAGGACCGGCAAAAACAAAACAAAACAAAAAAACAAAAACAAAAAAAAAACCCTCCAAGTCATTAGTGTGGGTGACTATAGATGAGAGCATCCAGCAACTAGAGAGAGGGAAAAAAAGAGGAGGAACAGGTTTGGGGGGGAAATGATGTTTCTTGTGTGAGTCATGTGAAGAACGACAAGTCTTTTTTTTTTTTTTTTTTTTTGCCATCATGAGCTTGAGCTCAGGGCCTGAGCACTGTCCTTGGATTTTCTCAAAGTTAGAGCTCTACCACTTGCGCCTCAGCACAATTTCTGGCTTTTTTCTACGTATGCGGTACCGAGGAATCGAACCCGGGTCTTCGTGCATGCTAGGTAAGCACTTTAACCACTAGGCCAAACTCCCGGCCAAATGACAAGTCTTTTAGTCAGGTGGGCAGGGTGAAGGAGGATGTACAGGTGTGGCTCAGACAGAGAGAGAGAGAGGGAGAGAGAGAGAGAGAGGTCTAGCTATACTACACAATCAGATTGGGGATAAATATCAGATGTTGTAGCCTGTAAGTATTGCCCAAAAGGGCTACCCCCTTTCTAGGTAGCAGCATATTGAGGGCAGGAATCGAAAAACTCAACATATAGCAACATATGGCACCCAGGTGCCCTAGTGCAAAGCAATAAAGCGTAGCACAAAACAATAAGAAGAGAGACAAAAGGTCTAGGAAGAACCTTCAATCTAAAATGAAGTCAGTGTTTTAAGTGACATGAAGGTGCAGGCTAGCTCCCACCAGGAGAAAAAAAAGTCTCCCAATAACAGTCCATTAATTTAGAAAGCAATGAGTGTATCACCAGGTAATGAGTGCATCACCAGGGAGGGAGCATCAGGGGCTAGAAAGGATCCAACCAGGGTTGCTTCAAAGGAGATTCCCTTCCTGGGTTGGAAGATAGACTCAGAAGCCAGAATTGATATTCTATGAAGACAAAGTTTCTCTGGTCACACCCATTGCTCATAGTTACCCAATTGTCGGCGAGTCTACAAATCCCCCTTCTACTGGGAGATCTGCCCATTGAATGTGGAGGAGGGGAAGGCAAGAAGCCCTGTTAGAGTGCAAAATAAATGTTGGCTAGGAGCCTGTTTACTCACTTATTCAATTTCCTTTTTCTGCCAGTACTGGGACTTGAAGTCAAGGCCTGATCACTGTCCCTTAACTTTTTTGCTCAAGGCTGGTGCTCTACTACTTGAGCCACAGCACCACTTCCATTTTTTTTTTTTTCTGGTTAATTGGAGAAAAGAATTTCATGGACTTTCTCTGCCTGGGCTGGCTTCGAACTAAGACACTCAGATCTCAAGGCCTCCTGAGTAACTAGGATGACAGATGTGAGCCACCTGACTCCAGCTATTCGAAATTTTGTTTTTCAATAAGCTGGCATTAAATTATCAGACAATCCGAAAGGAGCGCCAGGTGCGCTTGGTTCTCGGTCCCCGGAAGACTTCCGGGGAGCGGTACGGAACGGAAGTCCTTGAGTCTTGGGAGGCGTCCGGAGCTCTTTTGCGGGGACTCCCGCCCTAGCAACGCGCGCCTCGTTGCTAGGGGCGGAGGTTTGGGCGGGCCGTGGAGGCTGCGGATGCCAGCTTCGCGTCCTCGCGGGCCTCAGCACCAGCCCTGCCAGCCCACCGGTAAGTACGGAGCCCGAAATGGCAGAAAGGGGAGTGGCGGGGAAGCGGGGGGTGGATCTGAGCGTCTGCGTTGGGCGGGGGGGGGTCTGCTGGCTTGGCGTGGGGCGCGGCGTGGGGCGGGCGGGCGCCCCGTTCTTGCACACAGCAGGTAAGCTGTAGCAGCACCGGGGACCCGGAGGGCCTCCGCGTGCCTCTGCCCGCGCCCCTTCTTCCCGTTTGACCATTGGTTTGGATGTCTTGATCTCAGAGACCGTCGATTAGAGAGGGATGTGGAGAATGAGCTGGGAAGAGAGGATAGGAAACTAGCCCTGGCACGAAAAGGACCGGGGAAGAAGTAACGTTCTTGTCCTCCCAGCTCTACGCCTGTCACCACCCTCACAACAGAGTCACCACCCGTTGGGTTCCAGTTTTGTCATGGAACATAAAGGTTGATTGTGTGTATCAAGGAAGATCGCAGTAGAAGGTTCCAAGAACTCTCTTGAGTTTACGTGTCGAGTAACACACGGTGGTAATCTGTGGTGTGATGTCAGGATCTCTGGAGAGCAGATTTGGACAGAAACAGGTTCTAGGGTTCCTTTGGAACCCACAGGGACGCCCTGTGCCTCCAGCCTTTCTGGGCTGGAGTTTGGGATGATGTAGGGTGAATGGGCCCTGAGGAACCTTCTTTGATAGTCTCAAGAGGCCGTTGTAAAGTTGGACACCTGTAATCCTAGCTCCTCAGGAGCCTGAGATATGAGGATCACGGTTCAAAGCCAGTTTGGGCAGGAAAAGTGAGACTCGTCTCCAAATAACCTGCAAAAAGCTGGAGTGCAGCTGTGGCTCGAGTGACAGAGCCGGGGTGAGGGGGCTCCGATTACAGCCCTCATACCCCAAGTTCAAGACCCAGAACTGCCCCTCCCCTAAAAGAACAAAAGACCATTGTAGTTGATTGTGGTGATGTGTACCTATCCAGCACTCAGTAAGCTCAGGCAGGAGGATTGCCATTTTGAAGCCATCTTTTTTTTCTTTTCTTTTCTTTTTGTCAGTCATGGGCTTGAATTCAGGGCCTATGCACTGTCGTCCCTGAGCTCTTTTGTTCAAGGCTAGCACTCTTCCATTTTGAGGCCCAGGGCCACTTCCAATTTTCAAGTGGTTAATTGGAGATAAGAGACTTTCATGCCCAGGCTGGTTCCGAACAACCATCGGATCCCAGCCTCCTGAGTAGCTAGGATTACAGGTGTGAGCCACTAGCACCCATCTTTTGAGGCTATCTTGAGCTGCACAGTGAGATTCCATCTCAAAAACAACAAAAAGAAAAAAATGGTTATGTCAGGTCCTTAAAAAGCTTTCTACTAATTGGACTCTTTCTTTTTTTTTTAATATTTATTTTTTTTGCCAGTCCTGGGCTTGGGCTCAGAGCCTGAGCACTGTCCTTGGACTTTCTCAAGGCTAGAGCTCTACCACTTGAGCCTCAGCACCACTTCCGGCTTTTTTCTATGTATGTGGTACAGGTCTTCGTGCAGGCTAGGCAAGCACTCTACCACTAGGCCAAACTCCTGATCCCCTCTTGCTTTTTTTTTTTAGAATACTTTTTATTCATTCAGCAGATAGTTGCCTCCCATCCATTCTTCCAGGCTATGCTCAGAACACAGACACAAAAGTGGTTAAGACATTATCCTTCCTTTCAAGCACATATATAACATAAACAATGAAAAATAATGAAATGCTGTTTTCATTTTTTAGTCTACTCATAATAACGAGCATAGACATTAGCCAAATTTTAAGTTGTCTTGCTGTAGAACATAGTGAATGCGTTGTTAGCCTTAGTGTGATCTGTCACTCTAGGTAGGGAGCACAATGTTTAACATCCTCTTGACTTCTGTGTTCATTTGTGCAAGTTCTCTGTGTATATAGGGTATGTTTATATGTCTAGTAAGTATTAATAAACATGAAATAAGCATATTGTATTGTGTTATTACTGTTAGGCTTGGGAAGATTAAATGAGTTCATAAATACAAATGACTTAGATTTCTAGCATATCTGAAGTGTTTTTTGTTGTTGTTCTTGTTTTTTGCCAGTCCTGGGGCTTGGACTCAAGGTCTGGGCACTGTCCTTGGACACTTTTTGCCCAAGGCTAGTACTCTACCATTTAAGCCATAGTGCCATTTCTGGCTTTTTCTGAGTATGTGGTACCCAGGAATTGAACCCAGGTCTTTGTACATGCTAGGTGAGCACTCTACCACTAGAATGTGCTTCAGGCCCCTTGTTTTGTTTTTAACAGCAATGCTTTTTTTTTTTTGCTTTCTCAAGGCTAGTGCTTTACCACTTGAGTCACAACACCACTTCCGGCTTTTTCTATGTATAGGGTACCAAGGAATCAAACCCAGGTCTTTGTGAATGTTAGGCAAGCACTCTACCACTAGGCAAAACTCCCTGCCCCAGCAGTGTATTTTTTTTGGGGGGTGGTCGTGGGGCTTTGGGCCTGGACACTGTCCCTGAGCTCTTTCACTCAAGGCTGGTGCTCTACCACTTGAACCACAGCACCACTTTGGGTTTTCTGGCAGGTAATTGGAGATAGGAGTTTCACGTACTTTTGTACCTAGGCTGGCTTTGAACCTCAATCCTCAGATCTCAGCCTCCTGAGTAGTTAGGATTACATGTGTGAGCTATGGGTCCCCAGCACCTAGCACTCTTGTTTTTAACTCAAGGCCTTGAGCTTGCTAGGCAGGTGTTTCACTACTTCAGCCACTCTGTCAGTCCTTTTTGAGTTTAGCATCTTTGAGATAGGATTTCACCCCATGCTCAGCCCAGTTTGGATGCAGATCCTCCTATTTTTGCTTCCTGTGTAGCTGGGATGATAGACATCCACCATGTGCACTCATTGGTTGAAGTGTAGTCTTGTCAAATTTTGTGCAGTCTTTCTTCAAACAATGAGCCTCCAGATCTCCATCTCCATGGAGCTAGAATTATAGGCTTGGGCCACAGAACCCACTGCTCAAGTACTATTTATAACTTTCACAAAAGCTAGCAATAGAGTTATTATCACATTTGGATTTCAGGAAGCTGAAATTAAAAAAAAAATTAGCAGTTTACCCAAGGCCGTAGGTCTGTAATTCAGACCTAGCCCAAATTCAGATAGTAATAGTAATGCGCTCATGACCTTATGCTTTCATTTATTGGGTAGTGCTCTACCATCTAAGCCATGTCTCCAACCCCAAGGGATGGTTATTTCTTTTCTTTTTCTTCCAAACGTTATTTTCAGTAATCTGTGCTGCTCTTGATTCTCAGAATAAACTGCACTGTCAATCAGTTATTAACATTTATTGAACCCTCAGAGTTGTTAAAAATGCATTAAAATAGTTGTGTTTAGATGTTTATAATGGGGTATCATTGCTAGAAGTCAGAAGATCTACCTAGTTGTAATTTTGAACAAATAATGTTTGTGCGTACTCCACATCTTTATTTCAACTCAGAGCCTAAACACTGTCCTTGGACTTTCTCTAGGCTAGCGCTCTACCTCTTGAGCCACAGCGCCACTTCCTGCTTTTTCTATGTATGTGGTACTGAGGAATGGAACCCGGGTCTTTGTGCATGCTAGGCACTCTACCACTAGGCCAAACTCCTGGCCTCAGGGAGGATTCTATAATTTGAGTAAGATCAAGGTGTTTAATTTGCAAGAGCACCTATTCTATTTTGTGTATTTAAAAAACAGCCAATGCCGGGCTGCCATGGATCACGATTGTAATCTTAGCTACTCAGGATGCTGAGATCTGAGGATCATGATTCAAAGCCAGCCCGGGCACTAAAGAACATGAGACTCGTATTTTCAATTAATCACTAGAAAATGGGAAGTGGGGCTGTGGCTCAAGGGGTAGGGTGGTAGCCTTGAGTTGAAAAGCTCAGGGACAGAGTCCAGGCCCAGAGTTCAAGCCCCATGACCCCCCCCCACACAAATAAATTAAAATTTTTTAAAATAAAAAATAGCCAGCTACACTGCCTCACAACTGTAATTCTAGTTACTTGAAAACCTGAGATTGGGAGAATTGTAGATCAAAGTCAGTGTAGGAATTAAGTTTGAGGTATGTCAGCTCAACTAATAAATAACTGCTAAATACAGTGCTCACACCTGCAATCCTAGCTGCTCAAGAGGCTGAGATTTGAGGGTCGAGGTTCAAAGCCATCTGGGACCTTAAAGTCCATGAGATTCTTCAGTTAACCATCAGAAAGCTGGAAGAGGGGCTCTGGCTCCAGGAATAGGGTGGTAAGCTTGAGCTGAAGAGCTCAGGGACAGCCAGCACCCAGGCCCAGAGTTCAAGCCCCCACAACTGACCAAAAAAAAAAAAAAAAAAGCTGGGCAAGGTGGTAAACTTTTGTCACCTTAGCTGTGTGGAAAGCCAAAATAGGATTGCAGGTCTAAGCTGGCCTTATCTGAGCTAAAAGCAAGACTTTATTAGAAAATAATGAAAGCAGGCTGGGGGAATGCCTCACGTGATAGATGGCCTACAAAAGTCCTTAAGTTCAAACCCTATCCTCATAAAAGAAAGATGTATAATGAACACTAGTTTATTTTTACTAGTAGAAATATGAAAATTGGGGACTGGGAGCGTAGCCTAGTGGTAGAGTGCTCGCCTCGCATGCACAAAGCCCTGGATTCAATTCCTCAGTACCACATACATAGAAACAGCTGGAAATGGTGCTGCAGCTCAAGTGGCAGAGCACTAGACTTGAGCAAAATGTGTCCAAGTACAGTGCCTAGGTCCTGAGTTAAATCTCCACGGCTGGCAAAAAAAAAAGCAATGTGAAAATTGTATAATCTTGGAATATTGTAAGCAATCTGTCTTTGAGTGGGAAAACCATCTTTTCAGTTAAACACAGATTGACTGTATAAAAACAGATTTATCTTGTGACTCTCTTCAGGGCACACACTTGCTTAGCCTGGAAAGAGATTAACGTGAACATCTTTTCACTAATTACAGAGATTAGGAAGTGACTGCCTAAACTATTTTCCAAAGGATAAACATTACAGATTGAAGGCGGTAGCTCACTGAGAAGATTGTACTGACTTGGGGGTAAGTAGTTCTTAAGTTTACTTTTTCTTACACTGTCTCATGAGTACCCTTTGCCTGGGCAATATGGTTTTCTGAAGATAGCAGCCAAGAACGCAATCAGTTGTAAGCCCAGACAATCTACTTATAGAGCTGCAATTGCCAGTGACCTAGATCTATGGACAGCATCTGTCTTGAGTCTGTTCAGTGACAATTTTGATGAGTTAAGCTGACAGAAATCTTCTGGCCAGCTACAAACAGCACCCACTCCAAGCTTTCTGAAAGTTATCCCACAGTTTGAGCCCATCTTGAGGCCTCTGACAAAGACTCCTAAAACATCTGCACTTTAGATTCCCTACTTCCGTGAGCCACTTGATGCACAAAGATAAATAATGACAAAGTCTACTAAAAATCCTGTTAGGGTCTTGCTATGTTAGACAGGAAGGCTGAAACCCACAGTGGGGGCTGGAGCCATTCAAGGATGAGCAGTGCTGCCTCAGAGCTCAGGGGGCTGTCCAGGCCACAGCCCGTTTCCTTGCCGCTACATTGTGCTTTTGTTCAGCTATGCTAGGATGTCAGTCCTGGCATAGCTGCACTTCTGAGAAACTTCATTTTTCAATAGTACTGGTAGGAGACTATTTGGTGAGTTTTCTCTATGCTTTCCTGTTTTAAAGTTCTTCCTGGAGCCAAACTAGTCAAAACTCAAAGACATCCATCTCTCCCAAACAGACCCCCAGAAGGAGTAGAGGTCAGACATTCCACTGTCCCCTCAGCCCTAGTATTAACTGATAACACAGGACCTGCATTAGCTGAGATTTTCCCTACAGATTCCTTCAGTGCTAGCAAGGGCCATTCTCAGTGGACCCACAACTTGTTACATACTTAGAAAGTGTTCCCTGAGTAAATGGAGGGATATCTCAAAATTGTAATTCATTCTTTCATTTAGTTCTAGCGTTGTCCATTGGTGGAGCCAATGTAAGTAAATTGGGGGAACAATTTGTATTTGGATATGTATTACCCAGTTATTAACAGATTTAATTGGTAGTAAGAATGGCATTATGTTTTTGCAAATCCCTTTCATATTTGGCTGAAACAACACAATGTTATTTTTCTATTATACACATCCACATGCAGTCTATTGCAACATGTTGCTTGTGCTAAAGTATAAAAAGAAAGGCAGAGGGCCGGGAGTTTTGCCTAGTGGTAGAGTGCTTGTCTAGCATGCACGAAGACCAGGGTTCGACTCCTCGGTACCACATACATAGAAAAAAGCCAGAAGTGGTGCTGTGGCTCAAGTGGTAGAGCCCTAGTCTTGAGAAAATCCAGGGACAGTGCTCAGGCGCTGAGCCGAAGCCCAGGACTGGAAAAAAAAAAAGAAAGAAAGGCAGAGCTGGGTGCCTATGACTCACATCTGTAATCCTAGCTACTCAGGAGACTGAGATACTTAGATTGTGGTCCAAAATCAGCCCAGGCAAGAGAGTCTGTAAGACTTTCCAATTAAGCACAAAAAAAAAAAAAAAAAAGCCGGAAGTAGAGTATGGCTCAAGTGGTGCCCTAGCCTCGAGCAGCAAAGTTCAGAGACAGTGCCCAGGTCCTGAGTTCATGCTCCGGGACTAGCACACACAAAAAAAGACCTCACAAACTCCCTAAAAGACTCCCTCCATGGTCCTCAGATCACACTTGGAGATCTACTGGTCTAGAACGTTACCTGCATGGTCGCATTCATTGTAGCATCTAATTCTCACTGCAGAGGGACCTCATGATCTTGTGCTGATTCAGAGATGCACCATATGAAATTGTTCCAGAAGAGCCCAGGAGCAAGGAAGTCATCACTTTTTAGAATGACCAAAGATGTTCTCTTTCAGAAGCTTTGCATTGTGGTTTATATTCTATTTCCTTCTTCCTCTATCCATTCCCCACCTTGTCTCTTCTTCTGTCTTTTCTTTCTTTTTTTTTTCTGGACTCACACTTGTTATGTACCACTTGAGAAATGTCTCCAATACCTTTTCTTGATTGTTATTTTTTTAAGTAGGATCTTACAGTTTTGCCTGGAGATCAATTTTGGACTTTAATCCTCCTATCCATGGCCTTTCCAAGGTCTGGTCTTGAACAAAAAGCACAAGACCCTATCTAAAATATAACTAAAGTAAGAAAGGACTGGAGCTGGGGGCTGGTAGCTCACACCTGTAATCCTAGATACTTAGGAGGCTGAGATATGAGGATCGTATTTCAAAGCCAGCCTGGGCAGAAAAGTCCCTATGACATTCTTTTTTTTTTTTTTTGCCGGTCCTGGGCTTGGGCTCAGGGCCTGAGCACTGTCCTTGGAATTTCTCAATGCTAGTGCTCTACCACTTGAGCCTCAGCACCACTTCTGGCTTTTTTCTATGTATATGGTACTGAGGAATTGAACCCTGGTCTTCATTCATGCTAGGTAAGCACTCTACCACTAGGCCAAACTCCTGGCCCTCCTGTGAGATTCTTATCTTAGTAGTTAGTTGAAGAACTAACTACTGAAAAACCAGAAGTGGCATTGTGGCTCAAGTGGCAGAGCACTAGCCTTGAGCACAGAGCAGTTCAGAGACAGCATCTAGGCCCTGAGTTCAAGCCCTACAACTGACCAAAAAATAAAAATAAAAAAATGAAGGACTGTGGCCTTGGCTCAATTGAAGGAGGGCTTGCTTAGTAAGGGGATAGATTGACAGTACTGTCAGAGATAGGTTGGGTTTTTTTTGTTGTTTTTTGTTTTTTTGTTAGTTTTATTTTTTATTTTATTTTTTTTTGCCAGTCCTGGGCCTTGAGCTCAGGGCCTGAGCACTGTCCTTGGGCTTTCTGAAGGCTAGAGCTCTACCACTTAAGCCTCAGCACCACTTCCAACTTTATCTATGTATGTGGTACCGAGGAATTGATCCCGGGTCTTTGTGCATGCTAGGCAAGCACTCTACCATGAGGCCAAACTCCTGGCCCAATAGCTTTTTTTTAAAGATTTATCCTTGGGGCCAGAAGTGTAGCCTAGTGGTAGAGTGCTCACCTAGCATGCATGAAGCCTTGGATTTGATTCCTCCATACCACTTACCCAGAAAAAGCTGGAAGTGGTGCTGTGGCTCAAGTGGCAGAGCACCAGCCTGAAGCAAAAAGTGTCCAAGGACAATGCCCATGCCCTGAGTTCAAGCCCCAGGACTGGTCAAGGAAAAAAAAAAAGATTTGAACTAACCATACTACCATTGCTATGCCTAATAAAATTTACAATATGCTTTCTTTCTTCTCTTTACTAAACAGGAAACACAAATTCTAGCAACTACAAGTAATGCTACTACTCAGATGCCAAGTGAAACAAGCTCCTCAGAAGGTTCCATGTGGATTCTGTGCCATGATGGGGAAACTGCAGAGCAAACTCAAACACAGCACTTACAAGTACAGGTACAGCAATGCTACCCTGGGCTCTCAACTTTAACCAAGGCCCATTCACATTCTCCTACATAATATGTTTTATAATGTAGCCTAGATTACACAGAGAGCCTGTGTGACAAACAAACTTTCTACTAATGAAAGAAAAGGCCCAGAGCCAGGGTTGATAACCTTCCCTTCCTCCAACAGCAGAGTTTGCCTCTTAGTGTCTACACAGCCCCTGACGGGACCTGCATCTTTGGGATTTGTTTCTAATGTGAGCAAAGATTCTTGAGGGGAATAATCCCTCTCTTCTTTTCTTTTTAAAGTTTTTATAGTGCAAGGGTTTGGATTCATGGCTTTGTTCTTGCTAGGCAGGCACTGTCACATTTTTGCCATACCTCCTGCCATTTTTATTTTGAATAGAGTCTTGTGCTTTTGCCTGGACCATTCTGGGATGTGATTTTCCTCTTTACACTTCCCACATAGGTAGGATGACAAGGGTATATACTGGGTTTTATTGGTTGAGAAAGAGTCTCAAGGAGCTGGGAATTTGGCCTAGTGGTAGAGTGCTTGCCTAGCATGCACAAAAACCCGGGTTCCATTCCTTAGTACCACAGACATAGAAAAGGCTGGAAGTGGTGCTGTGACGCAAGTGGTAGGGTTCTATCCTTGAGAAAACCCAAGGACAGTGCTCAGCTCCCTGAGCTCAAGCTCAGGACTGGCAAAAAAAAAAAAAAAGGGTTGTGGGGAGTCTCAAGGACTTTTTGCCTGGCCTTGAACCTGATCCTTCCAAGTAGCTGGGACTGCAGATGTGAGGAGTCAGTGTACCCAAACTTGGATTCTCTTTTATCAGAGTTCAGTTACTCTGACCATTTTCAGAAAGAGTAATATGGCAACACTGTCATATCTCTTTACTCTTTTTCCTCTCTCCCCCCAGCCTGCCCTGAACTGCAACCTCTGCCACCTTCTTCCATCCCTTGTTGCTGTGTCCACTCTCAGACCTTAGGCCTCTCATTTTCTGTCCTCTCTGCAGCAGGTCTGATGGGATTATAGAAGAGAGACTACAAAGTAGAACTTTTCAAGAGTACAGCCCTGCTCACATGGATGCTGTCTCTGTGGTCGCTGCTCTGAACTCAGACCTTTGTGTCTCTGGGGGAAAAGATAAGGTGAGCTTCACTGTGTCCCCAGGAAGCCAACTGGCTGCAGGAAGGGAAGATGTTTTGAGAGGAAGAGTGTGTTTGTTGTTCTAGCAGCAGGCTGATTAGGGTAACAGTATGGACTCAGAGTTATAAGGCCCGAGTTCAAATCCTTGCTCTGTCACTTTCTATTTTTTTAGGCCAGATTTTATAGTTTTTGAACTTTAGTTTTAGTGTTTGTTCCATGAATATCATAAGACCATCTCATATGGCCATGTGAGGATTAACTAAATGAGAGAACATATGTAAAAGCCTTAACCCTGTCCCAGGGTTTTTACAATAACAACATACAAACATAGGAGTGTTGACAAAAAGAACTTTATAGTCTCTTCTCTTTTGCCAGAGTCTACACTGGTGTTATACCATGGTTCTTCCCTTGTACATTTTGACCTTGCTTCCCAGGGTCACTTTGAATTTAATCTATTTCTTTCCTTCATATTAGGATCTAGCCAGTGATGCTTGCAGCTAGAATATTGGTAGTGGAAATGTTCATTGGTCATGGGGGTTTAAACTGGGCCTGGGCTGGCTTTGAACCTCAATCTTCAGATCTCAGCCTCCTGAGCTAGGATTACAGGCGTGAGCCACTGTGCCCAGTGAGAGAGAAATTTTTTACAGTGATTCTCTTTGGCAGATGAGATTATGGTAAGGTTTAAAAAAATTTTTAAAGCAATGTTTCATAGTCATGTGAATATACTTAACAGTATTGAACTGTACATTTTAAAATAAGTGAAATAGTAAGCTGTCACTGGTGGCTCACATTCGTAATCACAGCTACTCAAGAGGCTGAGATTTGAGGATCATAGATTGAAGCCAGTCTGTGCTGAGAAGTCCCGTGAGACTCTTATCTCCAGTTAATCGCCTGAAAACTGGAAGTAGAGCTGTGACTTAAAGAGGTAGAGTACTAGCCTTGATGAAAAGAACTCAGGGATGGCACCCAAGCCCTGAGTTCAAGTCCCATGACCAACCAGAAAAAAAAGCTAAAAGAAAGTGCAATACAATAGCCTTAGTGGAAAATGAGGGAATAAACTGTTTCCCTGACTCTCTGCAGACAGTTGTGGCCTATAATTGGAAAACAGGAAATGTGGTGAAGAGGTTCAGCGGACATGAACGTGAAGTCACCAAGGTAATTGTCAAATGATTATTCTGGGGGGATCTGGAACTGAATAGAAAATAAGTAGCAGGCCATGCAAGTGACTAAACATTTAGTGCAGCTCTGCTGCATTCCTCTCGACAACTATTTTATGTTGCAATCAATCACCTTCAGTTGGTTGATTGTGGGGCTTGAACTCTGGGCCTGAGCACTGTCCCTGAGCTCTTTAGCTCAAGGATAGCATTCTACCACTTGAGCCACAGCACCATTTCTGGTTTTCCGATGATTAATTGGAGATAAGAGTCGCATGGACCTCCATGACTAGGCTGACTTTGAATTGTGATCTTCGGATCTCATCAGCCTCCTGAGTAGCTAGGATTACAGGTGTGAGCCACTAGCACCCAGCTAAGGTCTGATTGTTTAATGACAGGCAGTTTTTTTTTTTTAACTTGTGATCAATTCAAACCGAGTCTACTTTATTCCATGCATGCCAGCCACACTGTGCTCCACTTAGCACCCAGAGCAGGAGAGAGCCCTGTGTGGAAGTGGTCTGGGGAGGTGCAGGAGGACGCGGAGGGAGGGAGGGGTCTGTGACACTGAGGATGATGCACTTTCCATTCCTGTTGCAAATTTAGGTATCACACTTCAATAGTGATGCAACTTCAGTCAAAACAGTGAGCACGCAGGCTAGTTGTGCTTCTACTTGTCTCCCGAGCAGGTAGCCATCATTCCCAAATCCACCCAGTTCTTCAGTGCCTCTCGAGACAGGATGGTCATGATGTGGGACCTGCACAGCACCTCACAGCCCACTCAGCAGCTGGGTGGCCATGCCATGGTGGTCACTGGATTGGCCGTGAGCCCAGGTAAATAAAGCAGCTGGCCTCCCACCACCCCAGTAAACCCTGAGCTCCTGAGCCAGTGCCCTCTCATGGGCCATCTTCTCAATTTTGCTTCCAAAGACTCATCACAGCTGTGCACTGGCTCAAGAGACAATTCCCTGCTGCTGTGGGACGTGGAGACAGGACAGTGTGTGGAGAGAGCATCTGTCTCCCGGAACCTGGTATGTGTTCAGGCCCTGGCTACCATGGCCAGCAGAGATTGGGTGGGGAGAATGAATATGAATGAGTGCTGGCCTGGGAAACAGGTGAAGGGATGCTCAGTCAGGCTCTGACTCAGTTCCTAATTTTAGTCCCAGGAACCTCCTGAGGCCTATCAGCGTAGTTGGCTTAGATGAGCTCTTAGGTCTTCTGCTGGAGACAATGATAACACTGATTCATACTGGAACCTAAAATGCTATCCACATTCATTCTTTGTTTGTTCAAATGCAGGGCCTGGACACTGTCCCTTAGCTTTTCCCCCAAGGCTGGTGCTCTGTCACTTGGGCCATAGCTCTCCACTTCTGGCTTTTGGTGGCTAATTGGAGATACGAGTCTCACAGACTTTCTTGCCTGAGCTGGCTTTGAGCTTTGATCCTCACATCTTCCCTTCTAAGTAGCTAGGATCACAGGCATGAGTCACTGGTAACCCACTTCTCATTCATTCTTAAAATGTAACTTCCATTCCTCCTGTGGAATCCCTTCTAGGACTTAGCTAACTAGGGATCTTGTGCTAGGAACCAGAATTAGTGACAAAGGACAGCTCCCTGTCTTCCAGGAGTTCCTAGCTGACATGTATGGGGTGACCCCTCTCCATGTAACATCGTGCAGAAATGAGCATTACTTTTTCTGAGTGTATAATTGGCTCTGTTTTTTGAAGACCAGTTGTTTTCTGGCAGCAGACTAGTGTGTAAATTGCACATCCCATAGTATCAGTCAGATCTGACTTCAAACCATGTGTTTGTATAGATTTTGTTTCTTTTGTGGTACTGGGGATCACAATCAGAACCTGGCACGTAGTAGGCAAATACCCCTAGCCCTGATTTCAGACTGAATCTCGTTTTTGACTAGTCTGTTCAGACTAGTTCATCATTCACTGGTGTCACACACCAAAAGTATAACCTTAAAGCTTGCCACATGCCTTTGGGAGCACTGACCTAGCTGTGCCACTGCCGCTGCAACCCAGCAAGACCCAGGAAGAGGCATGAACTCCCATGAAGTCAGATTTACTGGTTCCGAATCTGTGAGGAAGGGGCAGAAATGATGCTTAGCGACATACACTGATGACAACAGAGGATCACTTGGTGTGGAGAGGTGCTGAAGGTCTGGCTTTTTCCAGGTCACCCACTTGTGCTGGGTCCCCAGCGAGCCCTACATACTGCAGAGTTCTGAAGACAAAACCCTCAGGTGGGCTACTGAGCAGCAGCGGAGGTGTTTCTGGTGAAGGTTTGTGGCTCCCACGCTTCCATGACCACATGCACTCTGCTTCTCCGCATGCCATGGACTATCTAGAGCTTCTCCGTCCCTGCCCCTCACTAGTGCTCCATCTCTCTGGTTTGGCCCCATAGTCTTCTGGGTCCAAACTAGATGCCACGAAAGCAGGTGGGAAAAAGACCCATGTTCTGGATGGTTTTGAGACAGCAGCGCTCAATGTGATGTGTTCACACTGACCACAGGATCAGTCGTCTGCGCATCTCTCCTCCGAGGCTGCCTGACTCCCTTTGCTGCCCCTGCGTGGTTCCTGGGTTCTCAGCCATCCAGCCTCAGCTTCCTTCCTCAGGAATCAGAGTTCCAATCCACAATAGGGGGTCAGGAGTTCTTGGTCCAGAGAGTGTGACTAAAAACTGGCATTTGGAGCAGCTTTTACAAAAGTGTAAGAATGAAACAAGAGGCAAATAAACCCCTCCTCCGTGCACTCCATGGTCAAGGCAGGCCGAGACCCATATCTATTCTGGAATGATGATGCTAGCTCATAATGAGTATCTTTTTACAAGAGTCAGTCACAAAAATAACCTCTTGGACACGGAAGGCAGCATCCCAAAGGACCACATTAACTTGTAAAATCAAACCCGTGATCCAAATTTCTATTAACTGATCGCCAAGTTGAAAATACTCTGATGTCCTTCATTTGTTCTTTCCTGTCAGCCTTAGAGTTGTAGAGTTCAGTGTAGTTTGTGCTGCTGTGTTCAGGTAGATCCAGAGATTCCATTCTGACTTTTATGTTAGTGGGATATTACTAGTGCGTCTCAGTCAGGCTAAATGCAAAGCCATGTCCTGCCTTCATTTATTTCAGATTGTGGGACAGTCGGGGGCTGCGGGTAGCTCATATGTTTCCCACAAAGCAGCACATTCAGACCCACTGTGAAGTCAGCGTGGATGGATACAAGTGCATCTCCTGCAGCAACGGCTTTGGGGGTGAAGGCTGTGAAGCTACAGTAAGACATCAAGTGGGGTCACTGGGCCAGGGGAAGGTGACATGATGGCCAAAGGTAGGGAATGTGCGTAGCTGCCTGAGTAGGTAGGTGGAGGGCACTGGTGGGCCATGGGAGGATGGACGGTGCTGGATGAAGCGGGTGTGAAATAGAGGAGTATGTGGGAGTGAACTGCCCAGCGTCATTATTTTTGCATGAGCTGATCGATGTCATTTCTTTGTAGCTGTGGGACTTAAGGCAGACAAGAAGCAGAATATGCGAGTATAAAGGGCATTTCCAGACAGTTGCATCCTGTGTCTTTCTACCAAGAACATTGACCCTGATGCCTGTAATCGCTACCTCATCCCATGACTCCAAGGTGAAGATCTGGAACCAAGATACAGGAGGTAAGGAGTCTGCCGTTAGTGCTTCTCAAAAAGACAGGAAGTAGCCAGGTGCTTGTGGCTCAGGCCTATGATCCTAACTACTCAAGAGGCTCAGATCTGAGGAATGCGGTTCAAAGCCAGCCAGGGTACAAAAGACTGTGAGACCCTTACCTCCAATAAACTACTCTGCAAAAGCCAGAAGTGGTTCTGTGATCAAGTGGTAGAGTGCTAGCCTTGAGCAAAAGAAGCTCAGGGACAGCACCCAGGTCCTGAGTTCCAAGCCTTAGGACCAGCACTCCCCACCCCCCAACCTCCGCCCCACCCAAAGAATCTCCACTCTGTTTGTTTGCTTTGTTTTTTGGTGGTACTGAGATTTGAACTTAGGGCTTTGCACCTGCTAGACAATCTCTCTACCACTTGAGCTCTTTTTGAACTCTACCGCCAGCTTCTTTAGCTTTTGTTATTTTTCCAGGAGGGTTTTTCCACTCCCCCCCCCCCCCCGCCCCGCCTGCCCATAGCCCACCTGTTTATGCTTCCCATATAGCTGGGATGACAGGGCATGCCATTGTGTCCAGCTTATTGGTTGAGATTGAGTCTCACTAACTTTTTACCTGGGCTGCCCTTGGACTTCTGTATTCCTGATCTCTATCTTTTGAAATGGCCCCAGTTGTGTAAGAACATACTTCTTGGTGGCAAAGAGCCTGTTTGGCTTGATATCATTCTCTGCAAGTTAGATTCCCTCATTGTGTGGAAGCAATGGGCCTCTCTCCTGGCTGAGATAGCCACCTCGCACACCCTGTTCCTGCAGTGTTCACAAGGACATTGTGTTTCCTGTATAGTCACACTTTGCATGGCATTTCAGTCAGTACCAAGCCACATGTGCAGTGGTCTGCACGTCGTGGTCAGGTGTGCAGTGACCTTCCTGCCTAGGCATATGTATGTATATCTCTGATACCCCGTGATGCAGTTCCCTGGTGATGCTGCTCCTTTTGGAATGATTAAACATTGGGTGACTGGTTGGCACTCTTGGCCTAACCTGCTGGTTCTCCTTTCTTCCCCCAGCCTGCCTTTTCACCTTGTCTCTGGATGGGTCAGGACCTTTGACCTCCATGGCTGTTGGTGACACCAACTCCTTGTTGTGCGCAAGCTTCCGCAGAGGAATTCATTTGCTCCGAATGAGCCACGGCCAGGTGCCTGAACTGCAGGAAGTGGCAGCCTTCTAAAGCCGAGACACTCGCTGGACAATAGCAAACTGTAGCCCTCTTTCCTCTGTGTGGCTTTTGTTTTCCACGTTATCTCAGGGGAGTGGAAATAAGGGCTGGGAATGTAGGTAGATCAGTGTTCAGAGTCAATTGAAGTCCCATTGTTCACAATCAGGTTTAGAAAAATTTCTCCAAGTTAAACCCAGTGCAGTCTTTTTAGCAAGCTTTTGGGACTTATCTTCAAATGTGTGGCCCAATATGACAAACTGGAGATATGGATGTGGTAGGCCTCTGTGATAGTAGAAATAGGAGCTGTCAGTGAGCTGGCCTCTCCCTGGCCTCACCAAAGGGAAAGCCAGTAGGGACAAAAGGTCTACTTCTGATACCTCAGAAATGACAGAGAGACGACAGGGCAGTGCTTCTCCTGAGAGAAAGTACACCTGGCACAGACCCAGGAGCTCCAGCCACTGCTGCTCAACCACATTAGGGAGGGAGGGAGAGAGAAAATCCCTGCCCACTCTCTCCACTCCCTGGGTACATGCAAATAAACCCTGAGCTCCCTGTATGCAGCCAGCTCTGGGACACTGCCCAGGACCCTGAGTTGTCACACCTGAGATGCAGAGACCTAGAGGTTCAGAGGTAAGGCTGAGAAACTTTAATTTTAAACTTGAATCTTTTATTTAATTTGTATAGATAATACATCAATATGTATATGTATTTTATGTGTATGTATGTGTGTAAATATACACACAAATACATACATTCTCAGGAGTGGGCAGCATGAGACAAAGGCAGTGTCTCTGCAATACAGAACACAGAGGAGCGTTTACAGGCTCGAGCGCCCTTCAGTGAGGAGGCCAGAGGGCTTAGGTCAGTCCCCAGTCTGGTCTCAAAAGCCTGTTTCCTTCTCTCTTTTCTTTCTCTTCTCTTTTCTTCTTGTCTCCCGTAGCACCAGGGTTTGAACTCAGAGCCTAAAATTCTCACTTGGGTTTTTCTGCTCAAAGGCCATTTTCTTCTAAGGAAAATGGAGTCGTTCCTGCATTCAGATGAGCCCCACAATAAAGACAACCAAGGCCTGGGCTCTTCTCTTCTTGATGAGTCCCAACCAAAGAGTTTGCCTTTGTCTCCTCTGGCCTCACCTGTCCCTGATAGTAGTGGCTATCAGCTGTGGCCTGGCCATCCACCCCGGCACCCCCCATATTAGAAATAAAGTCTGTGCTCAAGCAAGTGCAAAGTCTGGCCCGAGTTCGAAGCCCCACAGCTCTATGTAGCTGAGCGATCTTGGGTGAATTATACAATGTCATTTGTTTTTTCTTTGCCACTCCTGGGGCCTGGGCACTATCCTTGGGCTTTCTCAAGGCTACCATTCTACCACTTGAACCACAGCACCATTTCCAGCTTTTTCTGTAGATGTGGTATCAAGGAATCAAACCCAGGGCTTTGTGCATGCTAGGTAAGCACTCTACCACTAGGCCACACTCCCAACCCTACAATGTCACTTTCTCAGTGGGGTTCACTGCCTGTGGACTATTGTGAGGGGAAGACAGACTGAGTCAAATACTGGGCAAACAAGTAGGTGCTGACACGAGTCACTGGTAGCTGTCATTTATTTTCCCTTGTTCAGACTCCATGTTCTTTTCCACAATAAATGCATATTATCCCTTCTTCCATTCCTCTTACATCTTGTGTTCTAACCCTCTGGCCACTTGATTCTGTAAGTTATGCTATCCATGAGGTAGGAGAGAAAAGTTACTTCCTTGGACATTTACAGAGAGCCAGACATAATGATTCTCTTGACAATCTCAGGTTATTGTCATTTTACAAATGAGGCACTTGATGCCCAGAGACTTGCACTCTTCTTCATCATCCGCATAAAGAGAGAGGAGGAGGAGGAGGAGGAGGAGGAGGTAAGAGAGAGAGGAAGAACTGAGATTTAAATTTGATTCAGAGCTGGAACATTTCCTCTGCCCTTTTGTCCCTGATGTCTTACAGCTTTGCTATTTGTCTTAGAATTCCATAGACCATGACATTGTTTTTGAATCTTTGAGACTAGTTACTTTTTTTCTTTTTCTTTTCTTTTTTGGTGCCAGTCCTGAAGCTTGAACTCAGGGCTTCACATTATATACTTGGCTTTTTTTCCCCTCAAGACTACCACTGTTCCATGTGAGCTACAGCTTCCCTTTCAGCTTTTTGGTGGTTAATTGGAAATAAGAGTTTCATGAACTTTCTTGCCTCGGCTGGCTTCGAACCTCACAATCCTCAAATCTCAGCCTCCTGAGAAGCTAGGATTACAGATATGAGAGAGCCCACTGGTGCCTGGCTCTTCTGTCTATCTCTCAAATTTGCAGTGTTCAACTCAGCATTGGTGGCTTATGTCTTTAATCCTAGCTACTCAGGAGAATGGGATCTGAGAATTGTGGTTCAAAGCCAGCCTGGGCAAAAAAGGCCCTATAATACTCATCTCCAATTAACCATTCAAAAACTAGAAGTGGAACTGTAGCTCCAAGGGGCAGAGCACTAGCTTTGAGCAAAACAGCTCAGGGACAACGTCCAGGCCCTGAATTCAGGCCTCACAACCCACCTAAAAAACAAAACAAAATAAATTTACAATGAACCTACCTGTTTCTCCCTTACAGGTATGTATATTATGCTTGGCTTGTTGATTGAGATGGGATTTCAGTAACTTTTTTGCCCAGGCCAGCCTTGAGACCATCCTCCCTAGTCTGCCTCATCCACACCTAAGATTATAGACATCTGCCATTCAACTTAAACTTCTCTTTAATAACTACATCTTCAAGGTGATCAAGAGGCATATACTTGAAATCTCAGCTAATTGGGACAGAGAGGTAGATCAGGAGTTTGAGACCTGTCCAGGCAAAGTTACAGAGATGTATCTCAAGATCACTCTTACCTTGAAAACAAGACAAAAGGGGAAGGGTCTTGGGGCCTGTGTAAAGTACTAGGTTCCATCTCCCCACACCAAAACAAAATCATCTTCAGAAATATCTTATTGCGCGCTAAGAGGGTGGCCTAGTGGTAGAGTGCTCGTCTAGCATGCACAAATCCCTGGGTTCAATTCCTCAGTACCACATACACAGAAGAAAACAGAAGTGGTGCTGTGGCTCAAGTAGCAAAGCACTAGCCTTGAGCAAAAAGTGCCCAAGGACAGTGCCCAGGCACTGAGTTCAAGTCCCAGGACTGGCACAAAAAAGAAAGAAAAATATTGCAGCTGAGCATGGTTGCATAAACTTGTAATCCCAGCACTTGGGAAACTGAGGCAGGAGAACCTCAAGTTCCAGGTCATCCTGATCTATATATCAAGACCTCATTAAAAAAATAAATAAAACTAGACTTGCAGAGACTTAACACCTGTAATTCTAGCTATTCAGTTAGCAGAGATTAGAGGAATCTGAATCAAGACCACCCTAAGCAAATGTTTGAAACTACATTAGTATATAAAACTGGGCAGTTAGTACCTGCCTGTTATCTCAGCTATGTGGGAAATAAAAATCTGGGTCTGTGCTTGTTTGGACAAAATACAAGACCCTGTTGACAATGAATGTGATTTGCTCAAGTGGTAGAGTGACTGCCCAGCAAGTACAAGGCCCTGAGTTCAAATCTCAGTTCTTATTGGTGGTGGTGGTGGTGGTAGTAGTATGTGTATGTGCTTAGAAGATAGGATGGTATCCAAACTGGCCTCAAATTTTTAATCCTGCCTCAGCCTCCTGAGTGTGGGAATTATAGGCATGTGTTACCACAGCTGGCTGTGCAGATGTTTAAAATGAAGCTATATAAAACATTACCACTCTACAACTGCAAAGCACAGGTAACAAAACAGCTCTGTCCAGCATTGTCACATTGTTGTTAAAAAATACATCCATCCAATCAGTGGCTGGTGGATAACACCTGGACCATCTACCCAGGAGGCTAAGACCTGAGGATTGTGGTTTGAAGCCAGCCCAGACCAGAAAGATCATGAGATTCTTAGCTCCGATTAACACCAGAAAGCCAGAAGTAGATAATGTTACTCATCTGGGACAGTGCCAGCCTTGAGCAAAAAAGCTAAGGGGCAGTGCCTAGGTCCTAGTTTGAGTTTTAGTACACACACACACACACACACACACACACACACACACACACACACACCATTCATGGATTTGTGCATTGAGAAATTAAAAAGGCCTCAAAATATTAAGGAATTAGGCTGGGAGTTTGGCCTAGTGGTAGAGTACTTGCCTGTCATGTACAAAGACTTGGGTTCAATTCCTTAGTAAATACATAGAAAAAGCCAGAAGTGGTGCTGTGTCTCTTGTGGTAGAGCTCTAGCCTTGAGAAAGCCCAAGGACAGTGCTCAGGCTCTAAGTTCAAGCCTCAGGATGATATATATATTCATATACATATCATATATATATGAAGCTAGATAGGAGGTTTACTTGAGCGCAGGAGTTCCAGGCAACATAGATTGTAAAGAAAAGAAGATTTGAGTTGGGCTGATGATTCATGCTCATAATTCTAGTTATTCAGGAGGCTGAAATCAGTACAATCTCAGTTCTAGGCAAGATTGGGTAGAAGAATTCATGAGCCCTTAGTAGTGAAGTGGTAGACTTGAGCAAAAGAAGGTCAGGGACAGTGTCCAGGTCCTCTGAGTTTAATCCCCAGGACTAGAAGAAAAAAAAGAAAGCAAGAATGGCTTTAGGGATAGGACGTGTGTGGAAAGGGGATCTAGCTATTTTGGCTTCTGCATTTTTTATTTTTTTGCCAGTCCTAGGCTTGAGCTCAGAGCCTCGGACTTTCTCAAGGCTAGAGCTCTACCAGTTGAACCTCAGCACCACTTCTGGCTTTTTTCTATGTATGTGGTACTGAGGAATCGAACCCAACTCTTCATGTATGCTAGGCAGGCACTCTACTACTAAGCCAAACTCCCAGCCTTGGCTTCTGCAAATTTGAGGTTACCAACCTCAAATTTGGGCTGGGAAGTAGAACTACATCAGTGTTTGTAACATTACTCAAATCATGCAATCTTTTAGGAAAGTCAAATCACAAAAGTAAAACAGCCTAGACTCATAATTCCCAAATCCCCACTCTGAAAATCCAGTTGTTCGTATTTGATTTGGTACCAAAACTTGACCTGATCTTTGGGACATTTATTCTTTTTGGTGTCAACATTTATAATAAACTTCAGAGTATTGTCTCCAATCCCACTGGGGGGAATTACTTACTATAGGGTAAGCACATACAAACATTCGACAATAGGAAAACATCTGAAGCACGTTGGCCATCCAGGCTTTGCACAGGAGACTGTGATTTACAATGCAAAGTCTCACAATACCTATGCCAAACAGGGCTGCCCATTCTCTCGCAGGGAATCCCCCGGCCTCCTCTCAATATGCCTGGCAGGAATACCTGTGAATACCTACCTGTACATTTGAGTCACAGAGAGAACACTGGAGGTCTTTCTCTTAAATCAGGGCTCCTTATACTTCAGGGTGTTTACCCAGGGACCTTGTAAAATGCAAATTCTGCTGCAGTGGGTCTGAGGTGGGCCTGGACCATCACCTTCAGACAATGTCAGTGCCACTGGGCTGTGGTAGTAGAGGTGATCCCTAACCAGAACTCGTGCAGGTGTTTCCTTCCCAGCCTCTACGGCCCATCTCCCTGCCTACTTCTGCTTCTCCCCTGATTTCCAGTACGCAGTCTCCACCTCCACCGGGTCTCGTGACTCATTGCTTCCAGGGACTGCTTAGTGGAGCACTTTTCCAGCTGGCTGCCTTGTCCCCCAAGCATGAACTAAATTAGTTTAACTCTCAGATTCCTAAGATGCCTCCACATCTCTCCTGGTTATCTCTCCCAGAAAAAAAAATTTTCCACTGTTTGCAGAGCACTCCCTAGCCCTGACCACCCACAGGTAACTGGACCACCCTGTTCCTGCTAGACAACTAGTAACTGGGGAAGGAGTCAGCCTTAAATCTCTTTCCCTGCTTGCATTGCCCCACCTGCTTTCCAGATTTAGCTTCTTGGCTTTTCGGTTGCTGACCTAACTTTTCTAAGTGAATTTGCATCCTTACAAAAGCAACACATTAACGGTTCATATACAACCAAAAAATGGTAATACATATTAATTTGAAGTTTTAGAAAATACAGATAAGAAGGCAATGAAAACAGGAGTGGGCATTGACCTAGAGTTAACCATAATTAATACCCTGTCTCATGGCTTTTCAGGGTTTTTTTTTTTTTTGCTGTTGTTTGTTTTTGTCATGGGAGCTTAAACACTGGGCCTGGATATTGTCCATGAGCTCTTCAGTTCAAGGCTGCTGTCCTCCCCCTTGAGCCACAGCGCCACTTCCGGTTTTCTGATGGTTAATTGGAGATGAGAGTCTCACAGATGTTAGTGCCCCAGATGGCTTTGAATCAGCCTCCTGAGTAGCTAAGGTTACAGGCATGAGCCACAAGTATTTTTCAATCTTTATACATAAATTTTGCTTTGTTGAATCTGGATAATATTAAAACCATTTTGTGAACTGCTTCCCACTCCCCCTACATGTACTAGTATATTTTGCCTTTTTTTTTTTTTTTGCCAATCTTGGTGCTTGAACTCAAGGCCTGGGCACTGTCCTTGGACACTTTTTGCTCAAGGCTAGTACTCTGGCACTTGAGCCACAGTGCCCCTTCCAGCTATTTCTATGTATGTAGCACTGAGGAATTAGCCTCAGGGCTTTGTGCATGCTAAGTGAGCAATCTACAATTAGGCCAAACTCCTGGCCCCTATTTTGACTGTTTTATAAGTCAATACAATTTCTAGCAAATAAAGGCAAGGATGCACTACAATTTATGAAGTGTGTGGATTAAGGAAATGTAACAGAGGGTTGAACTTGCTCAAAGAACACTTGCACCTTTGGGAGCCTCACAAGGAAACTCCCTTGTATTATTAATATATACCAATTCAAAAATAAACCAGGTACCAATGGCTCACAACTGGAATCCTAGCTACTCAGGAATCTGAGATCTGAGGATTGCAGTTTGAAGCCACCTGCGCAGGAAAGTCTGTGAGACTCATCGCCAATTAACCAGTAAAAAGTCAAAGGTGGTGGGCTGAGAGTTTGGCCTAGTGGTAGAGTACTTGCCTAGCGTGCGAAAAGACCGGGGTTCGATTCCCTGGTACCACATACATAGAAGTGGTGCTGTGGCTCAAATGGTAAAGCTCTAGCCTTGAGAAAGCTTAAAGACCGTGCTCAGACCCTGTATTCAAGCCCAAGGACTGGCGAAAAGGTCAAAAGTGAAGCTGTGGCTCAAGTGGTAGAGTGTTATCTTTGAGAAAGCTCAAGGACTGTGCTCAGGCCCTGAGTTCAAGCCCTACGACAGGCAAAAAAGTCACATGTGAAGCTGTGGCTCAAGTGGTAGAGCACCAAAGCTCAGCTATAGCTCTCAGGTCCTGAGTTCAAGCTCCATAGCCAACATACACATAAGGAAATAAATCAAAACTTTTAATGTGATACATATACACAATGGAGTATTATTTGACAATAAAGAAAAAATGAAATGTTATTCACAGGAAAATAGATGTAACTGGAGACCATCATGTTGAGTGATACAAGCCAAGCTCAGAAAGACATGCATCACATATTTTTACATATATACAGAATCTAGACCTTACAACCCACATGGATTTAAATTGAGGACTATTTAGTAGAAATTTGTGAAAGGAGGGAGGGGGAAGGAAAGAATGATGGGGGAATGAATATAATTGAAGTATATAAATAAAGCTTCTAAAACTTTTAAAAGGAGAAGCAGGGTGAAGAGTTTAAAAACAAAACAACAACAACAAAAAAACTAAGATGGCCCAGGAGTTTAACCTAGTGGTAGAGTGCTTGCTTAGCATTCATGAAGCCCTGGGTTTGATTTCTCGGTACCACATACACAGAAAAGCCAAGAAGTGGTGCTGTGGCTCAAGTGGTAGAGTGCTAGCTTTGAGAAAAGTCCAAGGACAGTGCCCAGGCCCTGAGTTCAAGCCCCAGGACTAGCAAAAAACAAAAACAAAACAAGAAAACAAAAAAACTAAGGTAGGGCCTCTGAAATGGCCAGAGATAGAGTACTTGTCTTGAAACCTACAGCAGGGTGCCTGGGGCTCATGCCTGCAATCCTAACTACTTGGGAAGCTAAGATCAGGATCACTGTTCTGTGCTGGCTGAGGCAGAAAAGTCTTTGAGCCTTCATCGTAACAGAAGAAGCTGAACTTGGTGGCTCTCCTGTCATCCCATCTACATCAGAAAGTTGAAAACAGGTGGATTGTGGTCCAGATATATATCCAGACAGGAAACAAGACCAGATCTCAAAAATAACCAGGGCATAATCTTGTGCTGAAGAGCTCAGGGACAGTGCCCAGGACAAGGCGTAGGGAAGTAGCCTTGAGCTGAATAGCTCAGGGATAGCGCCCAGGCTAAGTTCAGGCCCCATGACCCCCCCCCCCAATAAATAAATAACCAGAGCAAAAGAAAGATCTAGAAACCTAGTTAAAACTATAGTCGTGAGCCACCAGCACCTGACACAATGCTAAAAATAAAATAAAAAAAATCTTTCACAACATCATTTTGAATGATTGTCTAGCTTTCTACTTAATTGATGTGCTTTCAGGTTGTTTTCTACATTATGGTTAAAATAAAACTACAATGAACATCTTCACTCAGCCAACAAATACCTTTTGTATACTTCTGGGGGGATTTAATTATTAAGCCTAAGTATATGAACTTCATGATTTTGCACAACTATTGCTACACCAGATCTTGGAGCTGAAATGGTATTCTAAGAGCACAGAAAAAAGGGAGCAGAACCATCTGCATGAAGCATGTCTGGGGAAATGTGTGTGTGTGTTTTGGGTGTGCACGAGATCTCTCTGGAAAGGCAGAAAAACAATGAACAAAACTAGACAGAAACTGAGTAGCTGGAAGAAGAGTCTTCACATCAGACCCGAGCCTTTCATCAGCTTCAGCTGAATAGCACATATTACCTATTCAAAATAAGGTAAAACTAAACTTTAAGTAGGAACCTAGGATGTTTGGCTACACCAACCAGCAGATACATTTTTTTAAATGTTTATTCAACTGCAGTTGTAAAAATCAGTGAAGGAGAGATTGGGAGTGTAGCTTCATGATAGAATGCTTGCCGAGTATATACAAAGCCCTGGATTTGATTCCTTGGTACCACATACACAGAAAAACCCAGAAGCGGTGCTGTGGCTCAAGTGGTAGAGCTCTAGCCATGAGAAAGCCCAAGGACAGTGCCCAGGCCCTGAGTTCAAGCCCCAGGACTGGAAAAATAAAAGATCAGTGAAGGAATTAGGGAAGCATAAGTACAAGAAGTATGTTGCAAGAGTAAACTGCTAAACAATAAATTTAAAAAGGTTCTTTTTAAATGTGAGTGGGAACAAAAAAAAATTGGTCACATAAACAGACTTTTGGAAGTTAGTGAGGCCAAGGATGATTGCAAGAGCTATGCCAGTGCTTTTCTTTTCATTTCTTTTGAGATAGGTGTTCAGTATGTATCCCAGGCTGGCCTAGAACATGCAGCCTTCTTCCCTCGGCCCACCCCCATCAGGTGCTGGGATTACAGATGATGCCACTATGTCCAGCTCATCTTCCGCAGCTCCTTCTTTATTTTCTCAGAGCCACCTCCACTTCTTCCTCCACCCCAAGTGTAGCCCTCCTGCATGCCACTGGGCTCTGAATTTCTCTCTCTTCCTCTCCCTTCTATCTCCCCTTCCTTCCCTCCCTGCTGTCCCTCCCCTCACTCCCCTCCCCTCCAGCAGTACTGGAGTTTGGACTCCGTGCCTTGGGCTTGCTATGTAGACATGCTACCACTTGGCCCACACCCCCAGGCCACTCTTCAATCTCTACTCTAAATTGCTTTGTACACGTGTGTGTATACCTGTGCTATTTTTAGCAAGGAGACCCATGCACAATGCACAAACACTGGCATGCTCAGGACGCACAGAAGTCTGCTGCATTGTAATGCTAGTGTCATTTCCCCCATAGTGGTGCCCAGCTTCTACTAAAGATAGTGCCTTTCAGCACGCGTACACAAACAGGCATCATGCTTTTCAACAAATTTCAGATCTTTGCCTATCACTTAAACACATTATCACCAGTATCAATGGGCTTCTTTCTCTTTTGGAGGGAGGGAGATGTATTTTCTTAAAATTAAGGACAGGTACACACGATTTAAACACAATGGACCATATATGTGACCGACCACATAGCCAACTGAGCTATGTAATGCACTCAAGGGAATTAAAATTCTTTTATGAAATTTCTATTGATTAAAAAATTTTTTTTTACCTTGCCTGTTTAAAATCCAGGTGCAGTGGCTCATGCCTATAATCCTAGCTCAGGAGGCCGAGATCTGAGGATTGAGGTTCAAAGCCAGCCCAAGCACTACAAAGTCCAAGAGATTCTTATCTCCAACCAATCACCAGAAAACCAGAAGTAGTGCTGTGGCTCAAAGGATAGGGAGGTAACCTTGAGCAGAAGAGCTCAGGGACAGTGCCCAGGGCCAGAGTTGAAGTCCCATAACCGAAGGAAAAAAAAACCTGCATATGAACCTGGTAAGGTGGCTTGCACCTGTAATCCTAGCTACTCAGGAGGCTGATATCTGAGAATTGCAGTTCAAAGCCAGCCTGGGCATAAAAAAGACTCTTATCTCCAATTAGGCACCAGAAAACCGGAAGTAGTGCTGCTATGGCTCAAAGGATAGGGAGGTAGCCTTGAGCAGAAGAACTCAAGGACAATGCCCAGGCCCAGCATTCAAGTCCTATGACATCCAAAAGAAAAATAAATATAAAAACTACATAATCTATAAATAAGGCAAGACTATTGAGTCCAGTTTCATTTCTTTTCACCTGTTTAACACTATGCATGCCATTTTCTGCTTTGCACTCTCTTTGTGTATTATTTCCTGTATTCTATAGACTAAGTAGGTAAATCATCCCCATTTTCATGTGGGGAAACTGAGGGTGTGGAGAAGTGATGAATTTGCTTATCTTCATGCCTAGCAAATAGCTTCTGGATTCTCAGCAGTGTTCTGACCCTGATCTAGGTGTCTGACTTGAGGTTGAGGGGGATTCACTTCTCTTGTTTCTGTCTACCTCCTTATCTGCCGTTGGATTCTTTCTTCACAGTTAGATTCTTTGCACTTTGTTAGAACTCTGTCTTCATGTTAGAGCCTCAGCCGGACAGCATGTGTGTTGACCTCAGCTTCCTGGGGATATCCGGGAAGCTACTTGCCTTCCAGTCAAAGCCCAGCTGCCTTCCAGTCAAAGTCCAGGTGGCTGGCCTGGAACAGGTGAGGGATGTCAAAGGGATGGCAGGGGGCCCAGCCCCACCTGGAGCAGAGGCCAGCAAGGCTGAGTGAACTTCCTTCTGCCCACTCAGAGAAAGCACAAGTGACTCACAGGAAAGACAAGAGACCAAAGCTGACAGTCCGAAATGAGAAGGAAGAGGGCAATCTGCCAGAAGCCAGGGCTACAGCCAGGAGCGCTATGCAAATGAGGTCCATCTTTAAGGGCTGGATCAGGCCCCAGGGGAGGCCAAGGAAGTCTGCACCAGCTCTTACTTGTAGACTAATTTGAGGAGCTGGAAGAGACCGAGAGGAGCCTTGGAGGAAGCAGGTAAGAAACTGCAGAGGACCATGGAAGCCCAGACCACAGGGCCTGAATCCGAAGAGACACCATCACCCAGTGAGTGAATTCCAGGCTGAGGAAGGCTCTTGGGTCACTTTATTTATTTATTTTTCCAATCCTGGGGCTTGAACTCAGGGCCTGAGCAAAGTCTTTGGGCTTTCTCAAAGCTAGAGCTCTACTACTTGAGCCACAGCACCATGTCCATCTTTTTCTGTGTATGTGGTACTGAGGAATTGAGCCCAGGTCTTTGTGCATGCAAATATATGTGCATATATATATATATATATACACACACACATATATATACGTATGTATGTATGTATGATAGTAAGACAAGTTTAAGTGGAGTAAAGTTAGATTTAAGTCAAAACCCCTACCACAAATACTGTTGAAATTCTGTTTATCTTTCCAGACACTTTTTTCCATTGAGCATATATTTGTGTATATGTGTGTGTGCATGTGCGTTCCTGCGTGCATATGACTAAGTGTATGGGGGGTTATTGGGACTTGACCTCAGAGCCTGGGTGTTGTTTGTCCCTTAGATTTTTCACCCAGGGTTATTTGCTCTACCACTTGAGCCATAGCCCGACTTCTGGCTTTTTGCTGGTTAATTGGAAATAATAGTCTCATGGACTCTCCTGCCCACGCTGGCTTCAAACTGTGATCTCAGTCTCCTGAGAAGCTAGGATTGCAGGGATGAGCTACTGGCACTTGGCCTGTGCACATATTCTTGAAAGTAGGATTATTCTGCAATATGGTTTAGTACTGCTTTTTTCTATTTCATGACATTGTATCATAGGCATATTTCCATCATAATAAACCCTGCAAACCTCTCTTTCAAATCAATTTGCAATAATACTACCAACTACCTTTTAGACTAAACACAGCGCTTTACCTTCTTCATTTGGGCTCTAAGAGCTTCACTGCATCTAGTCTTTTCACAGGGGAAGTTAAGTAACTCATCTAGAATCCCTGTCCTCACGGGCTCTGTGACGATTTCCCAAGCTATCTGCCCCAGACCCCTAGGTGATGGACATATGCGCTGCCTTCGAGACAGAAGTAAGCTGGGAACCCAAAGACATGGGCCCAGGGTGCCCACGACTAGGGGGGTCCCTTTCTGTCTCCACCTGAAAAAGGAATTATGGGGAAATAAGCTTTCGAGTTTTCGTCCCCAGCAACTCATTTCTGCAAAGAAGTTAAATGACCAATCAGAGCAGACACTAAAAAGCTTATTGTTTTTTGAAACGGGGGACCAACTGGGCAGATTTCCCCACCCATCAGGATTCCAGCTCTGGAGTGGTAAGATCCCAGCCATTGACCACCTGAGTTCTCAGAACAGAGCATTTGCTCATTGTGCTGGGAGCTACTGAGGAGCATTCAAAGATCCTACCGATTTAGGAGACTGAGATCTGAAGACTGAGGGTCAAAGCTAGCTCTGGCAGATGACTCATCTCCAATTAACCAGTAAAATGCTGGAAGAAGAGTGACTCAAATGGTACAGTGATAGACGATGAAAAAGCCAAGCAAGAACACATGCACGCACACACACACACACACACACACACACACACACACACACACACACACACACCACACCCCCAGCAGGGAACAAAAGGACCTTGTTGAAGCAGACATTGGAGCTTTTAGGTTGTGAAGTTGGTGATGGAAGTGCAGGACAAACAGCCCTTTGGTTCAAGGAGCTGGTTACAGCCAGTTTTAGAAAAGAAATCCTGTAATCCTAGCTACTCAGATCTGAGGATTGTGGTTCAAAGCCAGCCCAGGCACAGAAGTCCATGAGACTCTCATCTCCAATGAACCACCAGAAAAATGGAAGTGGTGCTGTGGCTCAAAGTGGTAGAGCACTAGCCTTGAGCTGAAGAGCTCAGGGATGGAACCCAGGCCCAGAGTTCAAGCCCTAGAATTGCCCCAAAAAAAGAAGAAAAAGCCCAAAAGATGCATCTTCCTGACAAACTGGAAAGAGGAAATTTGCCTGCCCTACTCTTCCAGGGTTAAAGGTTTTAGGTCTGGAAAGAACTGCCTTCTCCTCCTCCTCCCCGAAGTCAGGGTGTTCCAGAGAAAACTCTGGGAGATACAGGAAGCGATTTTATTAGCCCCAAAGCTTGGGGACAGTTCCTTGCAACATGAGCTCCTTCACAGACTTGGGTTGCCCAGCCTTGGTGTGTGTTTTGGGGAATTCCAGGTATCCTACCTCCCAGCCAACACCTGGGCAACTCCCCTGGTCTTGGCACCTGGCAGGTGTGCTCCAGAGGCCACAGCCTGGGCCACCTGGCAGCTCCAGGTGCTGTGAGTACGCTGCCATGGTGACAGCCCAGAGGTTGGTGGAAAGAAAGCGGTTTCCCAGAGCATTGGGGATTCTGGAGAGGGAGAAAACAGAGCCTCAGGACCTGCAGGGTAGTCTACCAGCTCCACTCCAGCCACTGGAGCCCAGGTAGGTGTCCTGAAGCTGCCCCTGGACAAAGCAGGGGGGAGGAGGAGCCAATGAGGCTGAGGACAGGCAAGAGGCACAGAGAGGAGGATTTCTGGACAAGGACAAAGGCCAGGAAGAAGGCTGGAGCATAAGAATTAGAAGAGGGATACATCAGGTAGTTCACAAAGCCCATTTCAGCCCTAGGCAAAGATTTGGAATTACAGGAGTTATCTGACCTCCAGAAAAACCCCCTCCCCACCCAGGTCTTCCAGAAAAACCTCAGGGAAGCACAGCAATTTTATCAGCTGGGGGCAGTTCCGTGCAACCTGAGCTCCTTGCAGGCCTGCTGGTGGGGACACTCAAGCCCTTGCTGAGGGCTAGCTATGGAACATCCAACCATACTTGATGCCTTAGGAACTGGACAATCCAGAAAAGAAAAGCTTATTTTGTGCCAGTGCTGGGGCTTGAGTTCATTGTCTGGGTGCTGTCCCTGAGGTTTTGTGTTCAAGGCTCTACCACTTGAGCCACTTTTTTGGCCTTTTTTTTTGGGGGGGGGAGGTGGTTAATTGGAGATAAAATTCTCATGAACTTTCCTGTCCAGGCTGGCTTCAAACTACGAGCCTCAAATCTCAGCCTCCTGAGTAGCTAGGACTACTGGTGTGAGCTACCAGTGCCCAGCTAGCAACAATATGCTTTTAACTGATGTTTCCTCACCTGTAAAATGTAGGAAGATACCAATGAAATGAAGGGGTAGAGAGCATTACAGGTGTGTCTTTGCTTCTTTTTCTTGTGCCAGGCTATCCCCTGTGAGGCTACCTGGTGTGTTGTCTCAGGATGGCTGAGCTACAGGGCCAGGAGCTGGCAGCTGAGTGCCCTGTCTGCTGGAACCCTTTCAACAACACGTTCCACACCCCCAAAGTGCTGGATTGCTGCCACTCTTTCTGCATTGAATGCCTGGCCCACCTCAGCCTGGTGACTCCTGCCCGACGCCGCTTGCTGTGCCCACTCTGTCGTCAGCCCACTGTGCTGGCCTCAGGACAGCCTGTCACTGACCTGCCCACAGACACAGCCATGTTGACTCTTCTCCGCCTGGAACCCCACCACATTATTTTGGAGGGCCGTCAGCTCTGTCTCAAGGACCAGCCCAAGAGTTGCTACTTCTTGCGCCAGCCTGGGGTCTACACACTGGACTTAGGCCCTGAGCCTGGGAGCCAGCTGGGGCCTCTCCAGGATGCTGACCCTGCTACCAGGCCTAGGCCCCTCCCCCTCCCCCTCCCCAGTCATTACTCTCTGAGAGAATGTTTCCGAAATCCTCACTTCCGGATCTTTGCCTACCTGATGGCTGTCATCCTTAGTGTCACACTCCTGCTAATCTTTTCCATCTTTTGGAGCAAGCAGTTCCTTTGGGGTGGGGGATGAATGTGCTGTCCCCAATAAGGAACCACAGCTTTCCCAGTTGCTGCTGGGGATAGGAGACTGCAGAGTCTCATTTGGCTCGTCATCCTTGTAGGATTGATCAGCTAGGCCCTACCATGAGAGAGGGAGCTCTCCAAGAGGGGTTCTATGGTGGCAGAGCCATATAGCAAGTTGTGCCACAGGCTGGGCAGTAAGGACTCAGGAATCTGACTAAGCCAAGTCTCGAGTGGAATTTCTCAGTGAAGTGGCTTTGGGCTTGCTTCATATTGGTGGAGTTGCTCATTACATTAAAAATCTGCTAAAGGAAAAAAAAATATTTGGGAAGATATTGTTGATTCTGTGGTGCGTGTCTTTGTTTTCCAGCTTGTTTTTTAGATGTCTTGCCATCAGCCTTAGTTAAAGTAGCCTGCATTAATTTATTTCATAACCATGAATTGGACAGATATAGAAGATGAGAAGGGCAGATACGTGGTACACACGTGGTACATAGGGTAGACATTTTATTGAGCAGTTCTTGGAGTGATGGGTCAAAGGAAGCCAGTACTGATGAACTAGGGATGTGGGACTTAAGAAGGCCTGGTAGGTACTGAGGCCTTGATTAAATCCCGTACAGTAGACAGTCAGTTCTCTTCCTGCAAGAACTGCATGTAACTCTAGGCTCAAGAGCTAACACAGAAATGCTGGCAGGGGCAAAGCTTTGGTTCTCATCCCAGCCATGGTTAAGAGGGAAGACCCTGGTTTTAATTTCAGTGGCAATCTGGGAACCAAGCTCCTAGAATTTAATGGATAGACTGGCTGCTGCTGGTGATAGCTTTACCACTGCTCAGTGCTTACAAACTTGACTTCTGCTTCTCTCATTTTAACTTCGCCTGAACTCTGAAACACCCCCAAAATGGTTAAATACCATCACAATTAGGAAATGGCTTTCTTTTTTAAAATTTATAAAAGCAGCTGCCAGAGAACAGAACTTGAGCCAGTTTGCTCTAAGTAATGTTTTTGTTGTTGCTGTTTATGTTTTGCCAGTCTTGGGCTAGAATTCAGGGCCTGGGCACTGTCCTTGGGCTTTCTCAAGGCTAGTGGTCTACCACTTGAGCCACAGTACACTTCCGGCTTTTTTCTGTGTATGTGGTATAGAGGAATCGAATCCAGCCCTCTAAATAAAATAATAAATAATGTTTTTAGTGGAACTACCTGGAAGTTCCTTAGAGGTGGTGTGTGTGTGTAATGTGTATTGAGGCTTGAACTCAGGGCCAAGCATTGTTCCCCTCCCACCTCACACATTTTTTTTTCCTGCTGAAGACTGCACTCTACCACTTGAGCCATAGCTTCTCTTCTGGTGGGTGAGCCTCAGGCCACTTTGAATCACAGTCCTCAGACCTCAGCCCATGAGTAGCTAAGCATTACAGGTGGAAGCTAAGGGGTGTTTAGCTTCCTCAGAGGTCTTAATGTTCAAAATACTCACCCCAAACTGAGATGTGTACTCTGCATTTGGGAAAAACTAGTTTTCTCCACTCCAGTGTGAAGAAAAGCTCTCCATTACAAAACAGGAAAGAGACGTATGAATCCCCCCAGGGACCAGCATGTCTCCACAGGCACCATCAAAGCTAATTGCACTGAAGTGGAGCCTTGCTCCCCACTGACTGTTTTTCTACGTCTTTGAGACAGGTAATGACCTCACTATGTTCTCTGCATGCAAAGGGACAAGATAAATCTGCTCAGGACAGGATGGGGAAGCTGGCAAGAGCATTTGCTCCTATAGTAGGGCCTACTGCTTCAAGTGGGCATCACCCCCATTTTGAGGAAACTGAATCTCCCCAATTCAACTACCTGGCCCAATGTTACCCAGTTGGTTAAGTGTGAGTCTTTTCTGTGCACCCAGCTCTCATATATTTTTTTTTTTTGGGGGGTGTCATGGGGCTTGAACTCTGAGCATGGGTGTTGTTCGTGAGCTCTTCAGCTCATTAGAGATTAGTCTTAGGGATTTTAGTGTCCAAGCTGGCTTTGCACTGAGTTTCTCAGATCTCAGCTTCCTGAGTAGCTAGGATTACAGGAATGAGCCACAGCACCCGGCCAGAACTTACATTCTTGCAGTAGTCAATAGACTACCCCGAATCAGAAAGGTTTATCATTTTGGATGTGTTTAAGGATATTCGTAGAATTAGTCTTTTACAGTCTGTAGTCCACTATTCTTGTGGGACATTTGAAAATGAACAAGCACCAGGTACTCAGTGGAGAGGTGGACAGGCCTGTGCACCAGTGAACGAGCGTCAGAGACCTGCTGATGGTGGCTAATTAACATGTCACAAGGTGTTATTTCATTCAAATGAGTTTTCATCTGGATGCAAATACCTTGTTTGATAGCTTTTCTAGTGTGCTGATACTTTTTTTGTTGTTGTTGGTCGTGGGGCTTCTATTTAGGCCTTAGGTACTGTTCCTGAGCTGAGTTCAGAGGTTCACTTACATAGTAGATGCAACTATTTGCTTATAATAGAAGTCAGATTAAAGGACAGTATGTTTAGCTACATATTACATACTCAAAATTTGTAGGATAGAACTAGACACAGCTATTTTCAATCTCTCTGGCATAGCAAGTGTAAAGGGGTATGAACATTCAAGGGGAAACCCTTGTTTAATGCTTTTTATACCCTTTCTTCCAAATTCCATTTTGTGTGAGGCTGAGATCTGAGAACTAAGGTTCAAAGCCAGTCTGGGTAGACATAGCTATGAGACTATTATCTTTTTTTTTTTTTTGCCAGTCCTAGGGCTTGAACTCAGAGCCTGAGCACGGTCCTTGGGCTTTTCTCAAGGCTAGAGCTCTACCACTTGAACCACAGCACCACTTCCAGCCTTTTCTATGTATGTAGCACCGAGGAATCAAAGCTGGGCTTTCTCTAGGCTAGCGCTCTATCACTTGAGCCACAGTTCCACTTCTAGTTTTTTACTGTGTATGTGGTATCAAGGAACTGTACCCAAGGTTTCGTGCATGCTAGGCAATACTCTACCACTAGACCACACTCCGGGTCCCTGAAAGTAATTCTTTAAAGGATAGTTTTTATAGTAGGATTCTATCTTATCAAGTGAGATTTTACTCTTATAAAGAAAAAGGGTTTACACTTAGAAATGCCCAATAAGGATTTTTTCCCCCAGTTATTTTGACATGAAGTATCCTTTGATACATGAAGTACATCTTTTAAACAGCCAATAAGAAGGAGGGTGTACAGTAGACATGTTAGCTTGCTGACACATGGCCCTAGTTTTAGGGTAACACAAGGAATGCTAAACTTTAAAGCAAAAAGGAAGTAATTTTCTGACAAGGCGAGTGTTCAGTTCTGAGTTTCCTGATGCAGTCAGCACTCCCAGTGACCTCCACAGGTAGCAATAATCTTCTTTACTGTCTACCGTCAGCGGAGCTTCCTCTCATTCTCAGCGGAAAGGAGAGGCTTGAAGACCAGTGCATGGTGAGACACCCTCCCACTCTGAGGTGCCCAGTCTCGGCAGGCTACTTTGCTTGCTCCATCACTTGCTGGACCATGTGCCATGTTAGGAAATGCCAGGTTTGAAGAATTAAAAATGCAAACAGCAGTCACCATTCCGGATGGGAGAGGAGGTAGGGCATTCAAATAAAAGATTAATAAAAAACATCTATACAGTTCACAGCAAATCTGAAGAGGAGATTCAAGCTTCCAACCCTAAAGGGTTTGTCTCACCTAGGGAATGGACCGCCTACTTTCGAGTGGGGCTGACATGAACATCTCATTTTGTTTTTTTTGTTATTTTGCTTTTTTGAGACAGGGTCTCACAATGTAGCTCATGCTGGTCTTGAACTTATGGTCTTCCTGTCTCAGCCTTTCAATTGCTAGGGTTACAGGTGTGCAGCACCAAGCCAGGATATAAAAATCCAATTATAATGATGGTCTATACATGGTAATTAATAGAAAACATGATAGAACAAAACACGCCAATGTTTCTCTTTTGAGGAAATGGCCCCTCAGGGAGCTTGAGGTTACAGTTCTTCATGGTTTTGCCTACTCAGCCATCCAGAGTTTGAAGGTCCTGTCATAAGAGCAGGTGGCTATGAGCTGCCCATCAGAAGAAATGTCTAGGCCCATCACCTTGCCTTCGTGACCAGCCAGAGTCTTCAGGGGGGACCAGCCTGGGTGGGTCCAGATCTTGGCTGTGTTATCATAGGCACCAGTGAGCAGGAAGTTCCCATGGATAGCTAGAAGAGACAAGAAGAAAAGATGCTGGAAGGATTCATGTATTCCAAACAGCTTAAGAAAAGGGGGCAGGGGAAAGCATAAAAAAATCTACCCAAACATACTACATTGAAAAAGAAGACATTTCCACATTCAGAAAAGCCCATCATGCAGGGCTGACATTCTTTTTTTTTTTTTTTTGCCAGTCCTGGGCTTGAGCTCAGGGTCTGAGCACTGTCCTTGGACTTTCTCAAGGCTAGAGCTCTACCACTTGAGCCTCAGCACCACTTCCGGCTTTTTTCTATGTATGTGGTACTGAGGAATCGAACCTGGGTCTTCATGCATGCTAGGCAAGCACTTTAACCACTAGGCCAAACTCCCGGCCCAGGGCTGGCATTCTTATTGAGCTTCCAAGAAAAGGGGACAACCACAGGCAGACTGAGAACAAGGAGCCCTATGATGGTTTAACGGCCCTTTTGCCATGGACAATCTGTTCATAGTAGGAGTGGGAACCAATGATAGAATGTTCATGGCAAAAAGAAAGAAGCAAACACTCATGGACGTTCTCCCCACTTCCCCCTCCAGTCCTGGGGCTTGAACTCAGGGTCTGAGCGTGCGCTTCCTTGGGCTTTCTCAAGGCTAAAGTGCTACCACTTGAGCCACAGTACCATTTCCAGCCTTTTCTATTGTATGTAGTTAGTACCAAGGAATTGAACCCAGATCCACCATGTATCTGTGCATGCTAGGCAAGCACTCTACCACTAGGCCAAACTTCCACCCTCACCACCCTCTTTTGGTTGTGGGGCTTGAACTCTGGACCTGGGTGCTGTTCCTTAGCTTTTTAGCTCAAGACTAGCACCATGGAAGTTCTTTTTTCCTGGCTGCAAGAAGCATGCTCTGCTATAGCTGTTTCGGGATATGGCAGAGGGAAGAAAATGAGAAGCTGTTGCTTTAGCAGGGGTCAGCTGCATGTCCAAGAGAAGCTTAAGCCTGGCCTGCAGGCCCGGGAAACATAACCCCTGTCTGATGTTGAGGCTGAGAGAGCAGGACAACTTACGTTCAAACTTGACACCAGTCACTAGATTCTGATGGGCAGGGATGGTGTAGACACAGCGCCGCTGTCGAAGGTCCCACACTTTGCATGTGTTGTCACCACTGCCAGTTGCAATGTGGTAGCTGCAAAGCAGAGGCAGTTGTCCAAGTTAGGAGCAAAGAGTGCTGCCTTGATGACAAGAACCCTTCCTTCCCACCCATTCATTGAGTGTCCTTTACCCATTGGGGGAGAAATTTATCCCATAGATTTCCTTCAGGTGGCCTTCCAGGAACATGATACAACGCCCTGTGCGTAGGTCCCAAACTCGACCAAATGCATCCAGGCCCCTGATGAGATAATATACAAATGAACACTGGATCCAGTTCTTTGAGGCAGCAGGCATATATGTAACAGGCAGACTATTGAATTGCCCTGGCTTTTTGGAAGATGCTTACCCAGTGCCAGCCAAAGAGCCGTCTTGATGGAAGGCAATGTCATACACACCCATGCTGTGGCCTTCCTGGTGCAGGATCTCCTCTTGAGCCTCCAAATCCCATAAGCGCCAGGAGCGGTCATAGCTTTTAAAAAGAAAAAAACATATCACACTACCAACCAACCAGAAGACCCATTCCATTTCTACAGTGTACTATAAATAACTGCAGCTCAGCTTGCACTTCTGTAACTGTCCATTAAATCTCATGAACAAGAAATTCCTTTCTTGCACAAATAATGCCTCACCAGGAGGAGATGATCAGTGTATGAACAAGTACTTAATACCAATAGTCATCAGGGAAACAAACTGAAACTAGCACTAAGCATTTGTTACAAGGTCATGAAGCAAAGCAGAAATTTGGAATGTAATTTGGTGCCAACACATGGAAGTGTTTTAAAAAAAAAAAAGGAGTATGTTATTTATAGAAAGGCTTTGTCGTGGTATTTGCAAACATGCATATAATGGTATTACTACGATAATTCACACCTTTTATTGTTCTCATCTCCATTTCCCATTTAAAGCAATGTTTGAGAAATTTCATTAGTCTATTTCAGGAAAGCTTTTTTGTTTTTCTGAGAAAAGGTTTCAACTCAGTCTGGCCCCCTAGTCCCGATTCTCCCACCAGGGTTTCCTATGTGCAAACACTACAGATGTGATGTACCACCATGCCTGTCTAGCTCTAGAAATGTTAAAAATACATCTGCCCTATCAACTAGCAATTGTACTTGTAGGAAAACAGAGAAAGAAAGAAAAAGGAAAAAAAAAAAGCATGCCAGAAAAATCCTATGTAAGAGCATTTATAGCAGCTCCATTCTGCCAGTATAAACCTAGAAATAGAAAACCAGATGAACCGTGGCTTGGACACAGACTATTCCCAGTAGTAAGGAGGGACCACTGACAGGCATAAACCCACAAATGATCCTTAGCAATGTTCCACTAAGTGCAAGAGGCCTGACACAAATGAGCTCATGTAGCATGAATGGATGGAATTTATAACGATAGAAATCAGGTCAAGGGCCAGGAGTTTAGCCTAGTTGGAAGAGTACTGGCATTACAGGTGTACACCATCAAATCATCTGAGAGATTTGAACATCATGTGCAGCAAAACCAAAATGACACTACGTCTGCATCATACACTGAAGTTTAACAAACTACCTAACTCTGACTACATTATACACCCTTCTAACTCGGATTGACAGAAGCACAAGAAACCCCTGCTTGAGGATCTCTGTTATAAAATTACCTCACGCATAACTGAAAGGGCTAACAAAATGCCAGGAGCTAGATGAAAGGGGACAGTTTGGCTTACCAGCTGGTGCCCAGGAAACGTCCTGATGGATGCCACATTACCCGGGCCACACGTACTGTATGACCTTCAATATCTGCCACCGGCTCATCACTAAAAGCACATGAATATAGGGTTCAAACATTTTAGTAGAAATGTAAATAAAGATTCATGGATTCATTGTTGTGTAAATACACCCATCCTGCACAGTTTGAAAAGCTAAATTGTAACTGCACAAATAATTTGTTTAAATGTTATAGCTAACAATAATTTAAGTCACTTCTACAAGTTTTAAAAAAGATGTGATATATACCATGTGAGATTAGAGAGAACTAGTATCCAAATACTGCTCTGATACTCTGGTAGACATGTGAGGATACAGGAAATCAAATAGCTTTGATACAAGTAGGTTATAGGTAAGCCTTAAATCTTAGCCAGTTAGAATCCAAATGGGAAAAGCAACTCCTGCAGAAGCTTAGTCTCCTTTTGATGGTTATTAAATTCTGCTCCCCAGGAACAACAGAAAGATCTCAAAACACCAAATGGGACATAAACATGAGCCGTAAAGAGGCAATTAGAAAGGAAACTTTGTCAACATGCACAAAGAACCAACCTGAGCCTCAGGGAAATTAAACATTGCTAAGTATTATCAAGACCAATTACTAAAGCTTGGAGCAAGACCCTATCTGGTAGAATCTATACTAATTAGTATTTCAAAAAAAAATCCTGGAATAAAACATTCATGAGTTGGACGAGGTGGTTCACGTCTGTAATTCTAGCTAATAAAGAAGCTGAAATCCAAAGATTGCGGTTCAAAGCCAGCCTGGGCACAAAAATTTTTGTCTGTGAGACTCTTATCTCCAATTAGCCACTAGAAAACTCGAAGTGGTGCTGTGACTCAAGGGGTAGAGTGGTAGCCTTGAGCAGGCCCAGAGTTCAAGCCCCACCCATGACCACCCTCCCCCCCCAAAAAAAAAATTCTGTACTTTTCCTAACAAAGAAAACTAAGCAATTGGATTCAGATGTCTTTTGGCTAAACTTTTGGGGGGACAAGGAAAAAGTAACTACATTAACAAATCCCTACTGCGGTTGGCAGATCCACCCTGGGTAAAAAGATGACTCTGGAGAGAGGAGCGGCTACTTCCCCGGGCAATGCTGCCACATCACTCTCTCCTGGGGGTGGTGTGTTAAGACTCAACAGGCCTCCAGAGGATTATCATCCATCTTTCAAATAAGCATCTCTCTAAATCTATTATGTAGGAGGTAGGCTGGCTCTTTATAGAGTAACTGAAGCCAGGCAATAGCAACCACAGTGCCAGAGAAAAACTGAGGCGCAAAGTTAACAAGAATGTCTTCCTTCTCATCTTCACTCCCCCAGTAAGAATAGGACTAGGAAAGAAATCTTTCATTCTGTTTTCACACAAGTGATCTGCCTATTTTGAGCACATCTGGGATTAAAAGTCACATGTTTTCACCTCAAAGTACTGAGGACCACACTCACCTCTCAAGGCTCCAAAGCTTCACAGAACCATCAGCAGCACAAGAGGCCAGGTTAACATCCTTTTGGTCCAAGGAGACGGTGGACTTGGGATGGAATACAATTGCTCCTACATTTGTATTATGGCCTGAAGAATTGTAAGGCATAAGGCATGAAAGTTAAAGGGTTCACACCTCTTTATAATGTATGGGCACAATTCAGATTATCATGAATGTTATGGATAGATTTATTAGGGAATACATGTGGGCAGACTATTAAAATGACTACTCAAATATAAAAAACTTATAGTAAATGAACATTTAAATTACAAGCTGGGTGTGGGGGTGTATGAATGCAATCTTAGTACTTGGGAGGCAAAGGTGGGAAGTTCAAGAGTTCAGGACAGGGCATAGTGGTAGAGTATTTGCCTACACTGAACAAAGCTCTAAGGTTCCATTCCTTGCTACCACATACACAGAAAAAGCTGAAAGTGGCGCTGTGGCTCAAGTGGTAAAGCACTAGCCTTTAGAAAACTCAAGGACAGTGCCCAGGCCCTGAATTCAATACCCTGAGTTGAGGATAGCCTAGAAAATAGAGTAAAGAGGTTGGCAATGTAGCTTAGTGATAGAGTGCTTGCCTAGCATGCATGAAGCCCTGGGATCAATTCCTTAGTACTACCATTAGAAATAGTACGGTGGCTCAAGTGGTGGAATGTTGGCTTTGTGCATAGAGAGGCTCAGGGACAGAGTTCAAGTCCCCAAATCAGCAAAACAAAAAGAAAAAACAGTAAAACCTTAAAAACTAAAACAACATAGCCAGGTGCCAGTGGCTCACGCCTCTAATTCTAGCTACTCAGGAGACTAAGATGAGAATCTGTAGTTCAAAGCCAGATGGAGCAGGTAAGTTCATGAGATTCTTACCTCCAATTAACCAGCAAAAAGCTAGAAGTGGAGTTGTGGCTCAAGTGGTAGATGCTAGCCTTCAAGAAAAAAAAAAGAAAAAAAAGCTCAGGGACAGCCAGGCCCTTAGTTCAAACTGCAGGCTCCAGGACAATAACTAACTAAATAAATAAAAAAATACAAAACTTCTATGCAATACTAAGTGTGGCTAGAATTTAGAAAAAAAACTGTATGATGAAAGAGACCAAACCATGTCAAATCAAGTAAAAAATCAATTTGGTGTGAACTGAGTCTTGAGTGTCAGGCAAAGTTTTACTGCTTACCAGAATTCATACAGGGGAAAAAGACTGAGATCTAAACAAGATTTGAACTCACCTCGGAGAGTATGAAGGAGGTTGCAATCGGGAACAGACCAGAGCTTGCAAAGCCCACTCCTATCAAATACAAAGGAAAGCATCTCAGCCAGGGGTGGTCTGGGAAGGAAAAGGTACCTTGGTAATATTACTAAAGGACAATCTCTTCTCACCCCCAATACTTAATAGTTGCAGAAAGAAAAAGAAAAAGCTGATAATATAAAGAGGTATAGAGGGGAGTGATAAACCAGGTCATAAGCAACCAGTGATCTCTACTGGACTATAAGTGAAAGCTCCTATTCCCCTTACTTAGGTATCAACTTGTGAGGGAAGGTAGGACCAATCAAACTACTATGTTCTATTAATAATGACAGTGTTAGCTGGATTCTGGTGACTACTCAGGAGACTGAGATGTGAGAACCGTGGTTCAAAGACAGACTAGATAGGAAAGTCTGTGAGATTCTTTTTTTTTTTTTTGCCAGTCCTGGGCTTGAGCTCAGGGCCTCAGCACTATCCTTGGGGTTTTTTCTCAAGGCTAAAGCTCTACCACTTGAGCTATAGCACCACTTCTGGCTTTTTTCTGAGTATGTGATCCAAGGAATTGAATCCGGGTCTTTGTGCACTCTAGGCAAGCACTCTACCACTAGGCCAAACTCTTGGCCCAAGTCTGTGATAGTCTATCTCCAATTAACTATCAAAAAGCTGGAAGTGGAGCTGTAGCTCACAGGATACAGTGCTAGCCATGAGCACAAAAGCTCAGAGACTGCACGTAGATCTTAAATGCAAGCCCATGGACCAGCTGTACATGTGCATGTGCACATCTATGTGTACATGCATGTACACACACACACATACACACAGAGTATTGACAGGCATGGTGCCACACTCTTGAAATCCCAGTATTTGAGAGGCAGAAGCAGAAAGATCACAGGTAATTAAATGTGATACCTTATCTCAAAAAACCAAACAAATAAATAAATTAAAAAAAGAAAGATCTGGGCTGGGAGTTTGGCCTAGTGGTTGAGTGCTTGCCTGGCATGCATGAAGACCCGGGTTCGATTCCTCAGTACCATATACATAGCAAAAAGCCAGAAGTGGTGCTGTGGCTCAAGTGGTAGAGCTCTAGCCTTGAGAAAGCCCAAGGACAGTGCTCAGACACTGAGTTCATGTCCCAGTACTGGTGAAAAAGGAAAGAAAGAAATAGCTAGGCGAGGTGGCTCATGCCTATAATTCTAGCTACTCAGGAGATTGACATCTGAGGACCTTGGTTCAAAGCCAGCCCAGGTACTAAAGACCGTGAGACTCTTTTTTTGTTGAGTAGATGAGTTTATTAATCTTCTGAAGAGAATCTGAATTTTGGTCATAAAGGCTTAGAACGTATCTGGTGTATAGAATAAGTAAATAATGTCATTAGTAAATCTGCAAAGGGTCACAATGGAGTATGTGAAGTTCATACGAGCATTGCAACATGGAAAGGGTAGAGGCTTAAGACTGTGAGACTCTTATCTCCAATTAACCACTAGAAAACTGGAAGTGGTGCTTGGCCCAAGGGATAGGGTGGTATAGCCTTGAGCTGAAGAGCTCAAGGACAGAGGCCAGGCCTAGAGTCCAAGTCCCAGGACTGACAAAAAGAGAAAGAAAAAGATGCATAAATTTGAATCACAATGTACACAATTAAAAAAAAAAAGACTTTACTTTGGAACTTTTCTATGAAATTTCCTTTATGTCCATTGTTTCAAAGGACCAATGTAACAAAGCTACTTCACAGACAGGAACTGTAGCTAAGATTACTGAGGCCTGGAGAGGTGGAGGGCTCTCTATAATTGTTTCCGCCTAGCAGTTCCTGAGCATCCAAGATTGTTTTCACCAGATAGCCATGCTCCACAAAAAGGCAGTAAATAAACAGCATCTCATCCTAAGAGTTATTGGCACATGTGGTGTTGTGTAGAAAACCAAAATAAAACCAATCATTAACTCAACATTCTAATCACCTACCATGCACCAAGGCACAAATACTTTACAAAGCTACCTCCCAGTTTACACATAAGGGTACTAATGAATGAAAGAGTCATATATCTTAGGTAAGGCACAGAACAACAACAAAAAGCTGCTCTGAGGTGCAGATACTACTTGGTTTATAATCAGTGTATGGCCTGCTCCAAAGCACCAGTGTGAAGAACATGAAGGAGGGTTAGGGTTACATGTCACAGATCTGTGAAACGGGGGGAGGGACGGGAGGTGTTAGGGGGGGCGGGGGGTGTGCGGGTGTGGGATCTACAGGAAAAGTGCCAAGAAAGGCTGTGCTGTATTCACACAGCAGGCAAAAACCTAGCATCTGCTTTGTAAGCGGAAGGATCAAAGTAGAAGCAGACACAGACACTTAAGATAAATGCTGATTTTCCCCTCCAACTATCTGCCATTTAGGGAAAATGTTGACACAAATTATAAAATGGAACTTACCAACAGGCTGTGGCCAGCATTTTGGAATTGGGACTAAAGTGACAGTAGGAGATAGGCCGATCATCACCAATTTGACTGCAGAAATTATTCAAAGACTTATAAAAAAAGACAAATATGATCATTAGTAGGTGGATCCAAGAATTTTTTTCTTGGTTAGTTGTGGGACTTGAACTCTGGACCTGGGCATTGTCCCTCAGCTCTTCAGCTCAACGTTACAGCCCTACTCCTTGAGCCAGCACCACTTCCACCTTTTTTTGGTGGTTAATTGGAGAAGAGTCTCACGACTTTAGTGCCCAGGTTGGCTTTGAACTGTGATCCTCAGATCACAGCCTCCTGAGTAGCTAGGATTACAAATGTGAGCCACCATGCCCGGCTTCAAGAATGTTTTTAAAAAGAAAGAAAGAAAAAAAAAGGCCAGGAGTTTGGCCTAGTGGTAGAGTGCCTGCCTAGCATGCAGGAAGACCAGGGTTTGATTCCTTGGTACCACATACATAGGAAAAAGCTGGAAGTAGTGCTGTTGCTCAAATGCTAGGGCTCTGGCCTTTAGAAACCCAAGGACAGTGTTCAGGCTCTGAGCCCAAGCCCAGGACTGGCAAAAAAAGAAAAAAAAAGAAAAAGGTAGCCTTTTAATGCATTCCAAGATTCCTGCATACTTTTGTAGCTCCTGCAGGAAACACTACCATTAATAAATGAATGGAATCAGGGCTCATCTGGAACTGCAGCTGCTTTCCTCAGTCTTTTTTTTTTTTGCCAGTCCTGGGGCTTGAACTCAAGGCCTGGGCACTGTCCATGGGATTTCTCAAGGCTAGCATGCTACCACTTGAGCCACAGCACCACTTCTGGCTTTTTCTGTGTAAGCTAGGGCTTCATGTATGCTAGACAACTACTCTATCACTAGGCCACACTCTTAGCACCTCTACAGTTTTATTAATACTAGCTTCTTCTTTTTTTCTTGCGTCCTTACTTGGCTTTTTCACTCAAGGCTGGTTCACTACCATCTCAGCCACACCTCTAACTTCCAGCTTTAGGCCGGTTGTTTGGAGATAAGAAACTCATAGACTTTTCTGCCTGGGCTCAGATCTCAGCCTCCTGAGTAGGCAGGAATACAGTTTGAGCCACTGACACTCAGCTTATTATGAGTCAGTCAGCTAAACAGAAATCCCCAGGGAAAACTACCGCACAGTTCATACATTAAAAGTCAACCCTCTGCTGAGTCCAAAGCCACTAGTGATGCCCATCACAAAAGTCCAGCGGGGATAGGTGAGTGTAGCTGCCAAGCCTTTCTTTGGCTGGGCTGAAACAGAGCACATCTACTAAACTAACAAGAGCACCTTACCCGGAGAGACTTATGCAACTCCTGCATCTGCGAGGTCCTGGTTGTCTCTGGAATCTCCTTATGGAGACGGGCTTCTTCCAAGCGTTTCATTGCCCTGGCACACAGAAACAGCATTATTGTAGGAGTAAAGGAGATGTCAACAAGGCTCCACCCAAGTTTCTACCACTTCATCTCATGTAATCACCGCCCCCCCCCCCCTCCCACACATTATAAAGCCCATCCTGCATCCTGGAAACAATAAAAATCTGGTTTCTTTCTTCTTCTGGATGCCCTTCTTACCTGGGCAGTGAGTAGTTAGCAATCCACAGTCTGGCCACTTTTAGGCTGTTTGGTCCTTCATGGTACCAGGTTTGCTGATACTGAAAGGCAAATGAACAGCTGTAATGCTTAAGTCTGAAGTAGGCCTGCCTTTCCACGGCTCTTCATTTTCTACTGTAACTTCCCACAAAGAACTTTGGCAATTAAAGCAACTTGGGTGAGGTCAAGCATATGACTTTCCACTGTATTTTTTCCTATGACATCTTATTAGACATATTTGATTTCTTGTTAAGTTATTCTAACAATGCTATTGTTCTTTTCTGAATGGAAAACTCACTGAGCTCCATTCACAGCCTAATCTAAAACTACTGACAGTCTGTTGCCAACAACTACTGCTAAATGTCGAAGAACGCAAAGGTATTCTCCCCACTCCTTGCTAGCAGAGCAAACAACTGATAACAAAGTGTGAGAACTATTTCACCACTTCGTGGTTACACTATGAAGCCAAAAGTGTACTTTACCTCTTCTTTGGACTTCTTAGATTTCTCATCATCTTTTTTTGTCTTTTTTAATGCGTCAGTACCGACTACTGACAGAATATTTCTTAACCTGCAACAACAGACATGGTTCTGATAAGACCGTGACAAGTACATCCTGCAATCCTCAGGGGCTGCATTTCAAGATTCCCAGTGGAGGCTTGTAGCTCAGGGGACACCAAACCACAGAAAAACCTCAGGATTTCCTCCTATTCACACATACATATGATAAAGCTTACTTTACAAATCTGGCATAGTAAGACATTATTATAGAGTAGCCACAATAACATACTACTATAAAAGCTGTGTGAATATGGCTTTTTCTCTTTCTCTCTCAGGGGAGTGGGAAGACTGAGGGAAGGTTGATTGGTCTTATGGGAGGGGGTGAAGGAAAGGAAGGTCAAGGATGCAGTGGCTAGCTGGGAACAGGGCTGACTTAGCCAAGATGGACTAGAGATTTTAATAAAGAGCAAGTTTAAGGTGTTTGGAGTCAATGAATGAAGACTAAGTGAAGAGTAAGGAATTTAAGAGAATAAATATAGGGGCTGGGAGTTTGGCCTAGTGGTAGCATGCTTGCCTAGCATGCACGAAGACCCGGGTTCGATTCCTCAGTATCACATACATAGAAAAAAAAAGCTGAAAATGGTGCTGAGGCTCAAGTGGTAGAGCTCTAGCCTTGAAAAAGGCCAAGGACAGTGCTCAGGCCCCGAGCTTAAGCCCAGGACTGGCAAAAAGAAAAAAAAAAGAGAATAAATATAAACCATTTGTTCCGGAAGCCAGAAAACAAAGGGGAGAGATAAAGACAAGAGGTGATCCTATGACACTGAGCCTGCCCATCTAAGACACTGTGCAAAACCCATGAGTATCAACTGAGGACTGTGTCCTTCTTCAGTTATAGCTACCAAATATTTCTGTAGATTTTTTTTTTTTTTTGTCTTTGGTCTTGTACTAAGCAAGTGCTCTACCACTTGAATCATGCTCTTGGGTCCTATTGCTTTTTAGCTTATTTTTGAGATAGTCTTGCTGACTTTTGCCTACCTGGCCTCCAACTGTAATCCTCCTTTCTCTGCCTCTCAAGGAGCTGGGATTATAGATATGCATCACCATGCTGGACCCACTAACCATGTTTTAAATCACTGACAAGAAATGCACTTAATGTCTACATTCTCAAAACTCACTGTCCATCTTAAGTTGAATAAACATCCAGCCCAGAGTTCACATTGGGGTGGGGCAGGCATATGCGAGTACCTTCTTCACAAACCATAAACTATATAAATAAAACTTGCACTATTGTTACTCTCTGAGACATTTAAATGTTTCAGCTAGAAGATCAAGTGGATTTGGAATTAGAACCTTGTTAATAAAGAAGACAGTAAACATTTAGAAAGGGCACCTCTCTCTTCTTTCAGCAGGTCCCTCTCCAAAAAGTGTGATGGGTTCCCCCAAGGCTCTAAGGCAAGCCTTGACCTCCGAGTCATCTGTGGAAACATTGATTTGCCGGGCACGCTTTCTTCTCTCAAACTCTGCCAATACTTCTGCCTGCCGCTCACTGATGTGCTCTTCAATTTCAAATACTTCTCCTACAAAAAGAACATGCAAAATCAGCACAACTACCAGATCTTCAAATAGTGGAACAAATAATTTTTCTAACAGTAACCTCTATATATGCTTAGGGCAATGTAACTAATCCACTACACATTTTAGAGATAGTTTTTATAGTTTATGTGAAATGCATTTAACCTAAATGACTGTTACCATTAAGGCAGGAAAAAGATGTCATCCTTTGCTTAAACTTACAGAAAGGATCAGAAAACAAGATTACAGAGCATAAGTTGACCACGCTTTCTGTTTAGTAAGTCTTTGGCAACAGAGGGGCACTCAGGACTTCACGCCAACTAAGCAGTCTACCTCTTGAGCCATATCTCCATCTGCTTTTTCCTTGGTTATTTTCAAGGTTTGGGTCTTGCTTTCTGCCTAGACTTCAATCCTTCTTGTTATGCTTTCCTATGTCACTGGGGATGACACTGTACCTAGCTCAGAAATCATCTTAACCATCACCAAAACTATTTCCTGAAATAGTGCTAATTCAGGAACAGTTAAAAACATTAACCAGTAAACTGGAAATAGTTACCAGGAAATGTAATTTCCATGACTGTAAGGCTTTTGGGATAATCCAGCAATCTGGTCTAAACCCCACACCAGATATCCACACTTGGGTAAGCATCAACGATTAAAAAATCAGAACACAGGCCAGGCACCAGTTGCCTGTAATCCTAGCTATTCAGGAGGCTGAGATCTGATGATCAGAGTTCAAAGTCAACCCATGCAGGAAATTCAATGAGACTCTTATCTCCATCAGAAAATCACAAGTGGAGCTGTGGTTCAAAGTGGCAGAGAGCTAGACTTGAGTGAAAAAAGCTCAGGGACAGTGCCCAGGCCAAGTTCAAGTCCAACAACAGACTCCCCCATCCCCCCCAAAATAAAATAAAATCAGAATGTGAATGTGTATAGGGAGGGAGGGCTAAGGATAACCTAGTGAAAGCCTTTCTGCAGAGCAGTCTCTTGACCCCTCACTACTGTTTTGAGTTTCTTATTTCAAACAGGCATAATCTTATGTAAAAAAAATAGAGGATCTCTTATTATTGACATGGGAAGAAACCTCGACAGTTCCCAGAGTGAAAAATGTAGACTGTAAAACAACTTACACATCATGGTTTCCTTTATGGAAGGCAAATATGAATTTTTATAGTTGCATTAAAATCCACAGAAAGTTATGCATCCAGTTTCATATTAAATTCAAAGTCTGTAAGAACTGGATGAATATTGTTGAAAAAAAAACTTAAATATTTTGAATTGTTCCAGTGGTTAAAGAATAACTGGAAGACTGAAAAAGAGAGATTATGAACAACTCTAACTCCAAACCAATGGTAGAAATGTGAAATCTCCAGAAGACAAATACAACTAATTGGAACCCAAATATATACTGAATAAATTTGATAAAAATGGGAAAAAAACTATAAAAGGGGGAAAAATCTCTAGATACTAAGAGGTGCAGTCAAAGTATTGATTTCCAATCAATAAAAGGTAAAGATGGAGTAGTGATGTTAGTGCTGCCTGTAACCCAGGCTTTGGGTGGTAGAGACAGGAAGATAGCTAGTTTTAAGGTCAGGACAGACTATATTTCAAGTTCAAGGCCAGGCTGCCTTATATAGTATATTTCTGCTTCAAACAAGACCCATAGGGGCTAGGGAACATGATTCTAAAGTAAAGACCTTGTCTAGCATGAACAAGACCCTAGTTCTAACCTCAGCACTAAAGAAAAAAAAAAGGTAGAGAAACGTGTTATTTGCATCTTACCAGAGGTTATATTAATATTTCCTGCTTCAATTCCTGCTTTAAGACCTTCTTTTCCCAAAATCCCAGACTCTCCTTTGGCCAGACGTTCCCTTTCCTTTTCTTCCAAACTTCCATAATAGATATGTGGTTTCTTCACAACAGGGGCAACTAAGTCATCAGATGCTTTAGTTTTGGTTGCCTGTTAAATCAAAGAACCCGAATTAACCTAATAATCAAATTTTTAGCAATCTTCCGGGCTTCCAAGGACAGAGCTCATCATCCTCACACTCTTCCACATTAAAAAAAAAAAAAAGACAAGCTGGTCATTAAGACTAGTTCTCACTGGGTGGGGTGTTTGCAAACAGAAAATGGGAGGCTGATAAAACTAGTGAAATTCAGAGTGACTTTCTCATCACGGATTGTCTGGAACATGTTTATTAATTCCTTCTGCTGAAACTGCCGTCTCTTCGAAGGGCTTTGTGACAACCCAAGGTTTTTTTTATTGCTCATCTGTGGGGAAATACTAAGGATAACTGAAACAAACCAAGGAGGTGTGAAGAGGGAAACCTAGTCGGAACGTTACCGGCCTCTCCGTTTCGGAGGCGAGTCGTCGATGTTTGGGGAGAGGGCTGGTAACCATTCTAAGGACAGAAATCTAGGCTACGACCTCTCCCCATTCCAGAGCGCCGTAATTCTGGAGCAGTTTCAGTGAGAGAGCAGCAAAAGGCGGCAGCACAGAGGCGCTCAGCGAACAGGCGGATGCTGGGGGCTTTCTAGGACACCAGCGTCCGGTGGACTTCCTCCCCGGCCCCGCACCGCCGTGGCCCACTGTAACGGCCCCTTCCAGCCGCGCCCCCCGCCCTCTCTGCGCGGCTGCCCGCGCAGGCTGAGACCCAGGACTCTGTACCGTGGAGGAAGGCCGTGAGGAGGCCATGCTGGGCTCCGGAGCCACCAGGCCCCAGCTGAAAACCGCGCTCTGGGATGCGGACCGTCCACTGCGCGCCTAGCAAAGCGGAAGTGCGTCACAGGGAGGAAGTGGGTCACGAGCGGGCGAGGAGCACGATGGGAATCGTAGTAGCCAAGATTCGGCTAGGCGTCGAGAGGTTTGGCTTGTAAACAGCCCCATACATATATCGCGGGAAATGAGATTTTGCGGGAAGTGATGTGCAGAGCATTCTGGGAAAGGTAGTTCAGATGGCCTACCGATAGATTCATGGTGGGAGCCGAGATTCCGGGGAAGAGCTCGGGCTTTGAAAAAGGAGGTAGGTGTTGTGGAGTCCCGCGGCTTCGGAGGGAGTCGAGGGTCTCGAGCCTGCTGGAGACCTCAGTCTTCCCGAAGCACAGGGTCACAGTGCTGTGACAACGCTCGGCCCAGATCTTGAGTGTAGCCCCAGAGTTGGAGGGGTGGGGGAGCTGCTTGTCAGCTGGGCCGCGGTGAAAGTCTAGGCCCCAGAGCCCTCTAGCGCCAGAGGAGTGCTGAAGAACTGGCGGAGGAGCCTGGGCCTGTTGTTGATTCTCTTGGTTTCATCCCGTTCTTTGCGTCCGGTAGAAGGCGACGTGTAGGGGGAGGCGTCGAGCAGATGGCCTGCGAGCAGCTCTGCAGTGCCCGTGCTTTGATCACCGGCATGACAGAGTTGTTGTTTCCAGTGTGCCTGGGCCCTGAGCGTTTATGTGCCAGGCTGGCACTCCACCACTTGAGCCACAGCTACAATTCCGGCTTTGTATGTGTGTGTGTGTGTGTGTGGTCAATTGGAGATAAGAGTCTCATGGCTTTGAACTGCAACCCTCAGATCTCAGCCTCTGAATAGCTAAGATTACAGGCAGGAGCCACTCCAGCTAGGACCAAATTTTTAACCTATGTGGAAGGGATTTTCAAAATACTCATGCATGCTGGGCTGGACAGATTCTCTAACCCCTTAGTCCTGCCCTCCTCCCCCTCTACGATTATAATGCATAATGCGTTGTCTTTGAGCACTTAAATAGAAAATCGTTTTCTGGTGGTTAATTGGAGATAAGAGTCTCGCAGACTTTGGTGCCTGGGCTGGCTTTGAACTGTAATCCTCGGATCTCAATCTCCTGAGTAGCTAGGATGTCAGGCGAGAGTCACCATGCCACTATGCTGCTTAGAATTTTGTATAGGCAGTATGCTATTTTAAGTTCTTTAAAAAGGAGATAACAGAATTATAAATCTCCATCATGTAATAAAAATATAATAATCCAGTACCTAAAAAAGTGTATAGGTGAGTTTAAATTGGGTGTGGTGTTTTTCTTTTTCTTATTTGGTTGGTTGTAAGACTTGAATTCTGGGCTTAGGTGTCGTCCCTGAGCTCTTTAGCTTAAGGCTATGGCCCTACCCCTTGAGCAACAGTGTCATTTCCAATTTTCTGGTGATTAATTGGAGATAAGTCTCCCTTTTTAGTGCTTGGGCTGGCTTTGAACCATTTTCCTCAGATCTCAGCCTCCTGAGTAGCTAGGATGATAGGTGTGAGCCACCGAGGTTGAGTTTGAGTTTGCCCAGCTCAGTGTTTTTCTGTTTTTCTTTTCTGGTATTAGGGATTAAATACAGATTTTGAGCTTGCCAGGCAAATTCTCCATCATTTAAGCCATAACCCCTACCTTATATGAATATTTTGAATACTGCATTCACTTTAATGTGCATGCTTACAAATTAATCTTCCATTTATAGCTAAACATTATCATCTGCAGTTTTTCCTCCTCTCTGCCATTTTGAACAGTTGAGTTCACTGGGTTTGGCTCTTGGAATTGATTTCAGTATGCTGCGACGAAAACCAACACGCCTGGAGCTAAAGCTTGATGACATTGAAGAGTTTGAGAGCATTCGGAAGGACCTGGAGGTAAGTGTACAACTTTCAAATCCTTTGGAGATAGTTAAGACAAAAACTTTAACTTCAGGACCTTATACTCCTTCCTAACAGTTGATTTGAAGTTTCTACTTGGGGCGTTTTATAGGTGCATTTCCTGTGATTGCCTTAACAAAGTATTGTAAGATTGGTAGCCAATAGAAATTTATTCTTTGACTGATCTGTAGATCACAAGTCTGGAATCAGTGTTATAGGGCTGTCAGGATGTCACTGTCAAGGTGCTGGCAGGCAGAGGATGCTTCCTGCAGTTTCTAGGGAGAATCCCTGACTTGACCCTTTCTGCCAAAAAAGCTGCTGACCATCCCTGCTTTGGGCCATATCACTCCAATCTTGCTTACTGGATCCACTGCTTCCTCCTCTTCTGCTCAGTAGAATCCCCAGTGTCACAATAAATAAATAAATAAATAAATAAATAAACAAACAGCAAAAGAATTTTTCCCTTAGACTCTTCAACTCTTTTAGTACTCATCAAGTTGCTTATGCCAGAAACCTAGCAGTTGCACTTGAATCTCCCTTTTCCCTCCTTTTTTTTTTTTTTTTTTGGTGCATTATGGGGCTTGAACTTTGGGTCTCATGTCTGTGAATCTATTTGTTTTTTCATTTAGTGTCAGTACTGGGACTTGAAATAATCGGCTCATATTCTCCCTTGTTTTTCTCATTCAAGGCACTCTACCATTTGAACTATAGCTCTACTTCCAGCCTTTTGCTGGTTAATTGGAGATAGGCATTTCATGGAGGTTTTTTTTTTGGGGGGGGGGTCTGGGCTGGCTCTGAACTATGATCCTCGTATTTCAGCCTCTTAAGTAGCTGGGATTACTAGAGTCACCAGTGCATGGCTCCTCATACAACTCTTGTCTTATTCTCTAGACCTTGACCGCACTGGCTCTGTCGTTTCCATGAGCATGCCTGCCTAGCTGTTGGTCACTGGCCTTTGCATACATGGTTCCCCTCTACCTATAATCCACTCTCCATTTAAATGTCAACTGCCTGACCCTAACAAGTTAGATGTGTCATTCTTATCCATGAGACTTTGACTTCATTAGGCTTTTATAAAGCACAATACCGTCTTGTTTTTTTTTTTTTTTTTTTTTTTTTTTTTTTGTGGGTCATTGGGCTTGAACTTTGGGTCTGGGCACTGTCCCTGATCTCTTCAGCTCAAGGCTACCCCTTGAGCCACAACCCCATTTCCCCTTTTCTAGTGATTACTTGGAGGCTTGAGGTAAGAGTCTCATTTTCTTTAGTGCTGGGCTGGCTTTGAACCCCAATCCTCAGATCTCAGACTCCTGAATAGCTAGGGTTACAGGCATGAGCCACCACCCCCTGCTAGCATTTGTTATATTTTGTAATTGTTTCTTGTCTAATCACTTCCATTGGGACACAATTTCCACCTTCTTCACCATTGAGTTCCCAGAACCTAGCATGTAGAACTTTTTTTTTTCTTTTTGCCAGTCCTGTGCTTGAGCTCAGGACCTGAGCACTGTCTTTGGACTTTCTCAAGGCTAGAGCTCTACTACTTGAGCCTCAGCAGCACTTCCAGCTTTTTTCTATGTATATGGTACCAAGGAATTGAACCTGGGTCTTCGTGCGTGCTAGGCAAGCACTCGACCACTAGGTCAAACTCCTGGCCCCCACGTAGCATTTTTAAATGTGGTCTGGCCACACACTAATAGAGGTCCATTACTAAGAGTTAAATACCCTGTGGCCTTCAGGATGAAGTTCTGGTTCCTTAGTCGGATGTATAAGGCTCTGTATGACCTGGGTCTTGCTTATCTCTCCACTTCATCTCTACTGCCAAGTTGTCTTTACCTTTGATCATAGTGCCTGTGTATGTTCTGTTCCCCTGGCCTGAATGCCCTTTCTTTTGTCCGGCAAAATCCTCATCTTTGAACTTGCAGCCCCCTGCTGTGTTAAATTCACCCTCCTTCTTATGTTGACCCTTGTCTGCAACTCTGTGAGACTTCAGTTTTCTGTTTTCCTCCACTGGGCCTTTAGTTCTTTGTAGAGCAAGGATTGTGTATTCATCTCCACAAATTTGCTCCAAAGGAGCAGATTGCTTCCCTGGTGGATATTTCTTCCTCCTTCCCTCCCTCTCTCTCCCTCTCTCTCTTTCTTTCTTTGGCTTGAACTCAGGGTCTGGGCACTGTCTCTGAGCTTCTTTTGCTCAAGGCACTACTCTAGTATTCTACCACTTAAGCCACGGCACTGCTTCCGGCTTTTTCTGAGTATGTGGTGCTGAGGAATTGACCCAGGACTTCATGCATGTGAGGAAAGCCCTCTCCCACTAAGGCACATTCCCAGTCCTGGATATTTCCTTTTTTCTTTCTCTTTTTTTTTTGTTGGTCATGGGACCTGAACTCGGCCTGAGTGTTGTCCCTGAGCTCTTCAGCTCAAGGCTACCACTCTACCCCCTGAGTCACAGCACCATTTCCCCTGGATATTTACTTGTGTGACAGGGACATTACATCTTGTATATACTCACAAACATGATTGGTTTTATTAGGTGTATTATGTGCTTCATAGTAAGTCTTAGATTTCTTTTCTCTCCTCTTTATCCCACCAAACTTTTGTTCTCTAAGCATTATCATCTTGTGCCTTTTAAGAACTCTGTGTATTCTTAAGTACATTTTTTTTGGAGATGAAATCTAAAGGACTTTTAAGCTTTGATCCTCTGGATCTCAGTCTCCTGAGTAACTAAGATTACTGGTGTGATCCACTAGTGCCAGCTAAATGTGAGTTTTAACTGTGTGTAAAGTTTTAGTTTAATAAGTCTGATAAAATGCTAGTGTACTGCACTTTGACTGCAAAGTCAGCTCTGAGAATCAGCTAATCTTTCCAATAAAGACAATTACCTTGTGGGTTTGACCTGTTTTAAAGCAGTTTAGGGGAACAATCTTAATCCCAAAATAAACCAGGAAAGCCTTTTTGTTACTTTTTTATCTTTTCATTTTATGCTGGTCCCAACCTTGAACTCAGGATCTTATCTCTTATCTCATGTTCCCCATTAGCTCTTTTGCTCAAGGGTGGTTTTTTGCTGGTTATCTAGAGGTAAGAGTCTTGAGTCACTCCCTTAGAGGTCTCTGACATTCTCAGTAACTAGGATTCTGAGTAACTAGGATTACAGGAGTGAGCTACTGTTACCCAGCTAGAAAACTGGTTTTGTCTTGTTTTGCTGTTTAGCTCAGGCTGGCCTTGAACTCAAGATCCTGCCACCACAGCCTACTAAGTGCCGAACCTATCACTATTATATCTCACCATGCCTAGCTCTGATTTTTTTTGCCAGTCCTGGGCTTGAGCTCAGGGCCTGAGCACTGTCCTTGGACTTTCCTAAGGCTAGAGCTCTACCACTTGAGCCTCAGCACCACTTCCGGCTTTTTTTCTATATGTGGTACCGAGGAATCGAACCCGGGTCTTCATGCATGCTAGGCAAGCACTTTAACCACTAGGCCAAACTCCCGGCCCCTGATATTTTTTTTTTAATGGATGTTAGTTTGATTACACTATATAACTCTAGATTCTCAAAGAGCCAGCAGCTGTTCAAAGTGTGAGGCCTCAGAAATGATTTCATTCCAACTGAGTGTTCTCAGAATTACAGGACACTTTACTTTTTTAGAACTTGCTCATGGAAGGGTGTGGGAAGTACTTCTGATATCACTTATTTGCATTGTAATCAGGAAGCTCATTATATTTGCCAAATAAAAGGTAACTGCAGAAAGGCTTGGATTTTGGAGCACTTCAGAGTAGGCCATACTCCTGATCCAAGAGCCAAAGTTTTATTTGAAACAAAACAAGGCTTTCCATCTTCCGCTCCAATCTTGTATTGTATTTGAATTGGGAGAGTCCAGTTTCAAAATGGTGGTAAAACTATTTCAGGTCATATTCAGCCTGACTCCAGCCACCACTGCTGCCACAGGACGGGGAAGGGGATGGGCTTATGAATCAACCAGTTATTATGAATAACTTAAGAAAACTTTACTTATGGAGTTTTGCCTGGCCCTTGAAAGTACAGATGCTCACAGATTGTATCAGGAACTTTGACTTTGTGATTTGGTCTGGTATTAAAGAAGTTCATGCGGCAATGCATGTTTGACCTACAATGGTTGAGGGTGTGGAATAGGAGCCAAAGGACTGTTTCTAGAAAGAATTATAGAGGGGCTTGGAGCGTGGCCTAGTGGTAGAGTGTTTGCCTAGCATGTACAAAGCCCTGGGTTTGATTCCTTGGTACCACAAACACAGAAAGAGCTAAAAGTGGTGCCATGGTTCAAGTAGTGGAGTGCTAGCCTTGAGAAAACCTTGAGTTCAAGTCCCAGGACTGGCAAAAAAATAAAAAAAGAAAAGTATGGATAGATTTAAAACTGAAGTGATAGAAGACAGGCAGAGTGGAAAAAAAGAGAATTTATTTTTGTAATGACATAGTGGATTTTTATCCTTAGTATTTATGGGAATAATCATGAAGTAGAAAAGCTCTAAGTCAAAGAAAGCTTCAGTCTGCTGCATCACTAAGATACCCTGAATGTGGATCTGGCAACTTTATGGAGTAGAGGAAGTAATTTTGGAAGATAAAGCTGTGGTGTTGGAGATGGCAGCAGAGGAAGTAATGGAGGTGGCAAGGTGACCACAGTGGATGTGGTTAGAGGAGTGGAGGGGAATGTGCTGCATATTGTTAGTGGTCTTCAGGTTCTCCTTTGATTCAAGCCATAGAAAGATGCCTGACAAAGTGGGTATGGACGCTGTGTTTCCTTGGAGTTCTTTGTCCGTAGATGTGTCACTAGTAGTAACAGCAGTAGCCTGTAGCAAACCAGTGCACACACTCACAGGCCCACAGTAGCAAAGGGTTCATATCCTGTCCCCCAGCAGTATCTCTTCACACCTTGGCCTCCAGTGGTACCTGGCTGTCTCTCCTTACACAAAAGTGGCATCACCCAGGGCTGACCACACAAGGCAGTGTGTGCATCTTAAGACCACATTCAGGGTTACCTGTAGTGCATGTGTGCAGGACTCCAGGTTACATGGACATGTTGAGCCAGCTACATCCCAGTCTTTGGGATGTGAAGGCGCAAAGCTGAGCTTAGGTCAGGCGAGAAGCCTGACCAATCCATTTACTCTTCATGATTGATAGGGGCCAGCATATGGAAACCAAGGTAGTAGATGTGGTGGTGGTGCCAGAGGACATGGTTGTGACGGAGGTAGTTGTGGCAGTGGTATAACCATATGGTGTGTGTAGCTTGCAACAAGTGAGGAATGTGCTGACACTAAGGTTCTGTATCTGCTGTACCTTCTTCTGTTCATTAAATTCAAATTATTACCCTCTACATTTGTGATAACTTTTTCAAAACAATCAGGATGAAGACCTTTTGATGGGCTATCATAGACCTTTCTAGTGGTACTTGTAGTCTCTGTCTTTCTGGCTGTAAAGTTTTGGTGGTTATCTTACAAGTCATGTTATTTTCCATGTTATTGTTCTCTTGAACAATAAATGCATCTCTGGGTGCAGCCTCCTGCTGGGTCTTCTCTACACCCCAGCTTCTCTCCTCTTCTTTGCATCTCTGGCAGTGTGGGCTCCCCTTTGTCATAGCCCCAATGGCCCTAGGTGATTTAGTGTGTTCATTTCTCTGTTATGCTATGGAATATGGGGGTTACATCTACCACTGCACGCCTGTATCCTCAAAGCTAAGGGCACTTATTCATTCAAGGCTGGTGCTTAACCACTCGAGCCACGTCTTCACTTCTGGCTTTTTGTTGATTAATTGGAGATGAGTCTTTTGGATTTATTTGTCTAGCCTAGTTTTGAAACTTGACCTTTCTGAATAGCTAAGCTTACAGGTGTGATCCACTGGTACCTGGCTCTCTTCTAGCTATCTTAAACCTAAGATTTTCATGTATTGTTTATTAGAGCCTAATTCTGTCTCTTATGCCATACCCCAAACGTGATAGGCACTAGACAAACATTTGCTAATTTAAAAAAATGTTGCCTTAATTTTGTACTTTCAGACCCGTAAGAAACAGAAAGAAGATGTGGACATTGTGGGAAGCAGTGATGGAGAAGGAGCCATTGGGCTCAACAGTGACCCCAAAAGCCGGGAACAAATGATTAATGATCGAATTGGCTATAAACCCCAGCCCAAGCCCAACAATCGCGTATCTCAGTTTGGAAATTTTGAATTTTAGATGGATTTTTTGAATGCCAGAATCCTGGAAAGGAATAAAATGATGGCGGAAGTACAAATCAGGTTTAGAGAATTGAATGCTTGTATTGAAGCAGAATGTTTTACCTCCTGAAGAGAGAAATCATTTCTGCATGAAATTACTGATGTGCAACTCATAAGCTGGAATCCAAATTCTGGTTTGTCTCTGGAAAATTTGACAGTGTAAAGCCAATCTGATTTTGTTTTTAAAAATAAATATATTTTTGGAAAAGTGTGAGACATCCTTAATGAAGTAGACAGTACTGTTAACCTGCAGGCTTTAAGAGGTAACCTCATTCTTTCTGTCTTTAGTAAAAAACTCTAAGCAAAGAATACCTTGGGTTGATTTCTGCCACATTTAATTAACCCATTTATTCAGCAAGTACTGAGTGCTTACCACATGCCAGTAGTCAAAGATCTCTACTATAGTTGAAATGACAGATAATGTACTACCCTGCCTGCTCCTTAAATTTAAAAAAAATTCAGGAATCCTATTTCGAAATACTTGTAGGTAGGGCCGGGAGTTTGGCCTAGTGGTAGAGTGCTTGCCTAGCATGGATGAAGACCTGGGTTCAAGTCCTCCTTACCACATACATAGAAAAAGCTGGAAATGGTGTTGTGGCTCAAGTGGACTTGAGGTCAGTGCTCAGGCCCTGAGTTCAAGCCCTAAGACTGGCAAAACAACAACAAAAATATATTTGTATCTTCATGAAAATCCTGTCTTTGGGATGAAAAGGGTCATGGAGGGGATTTGTGATATGGCTCCAGTAATGGACTGCCCAGCAAGCATGAGACCCTGAATTCAACCCCAGGAGTCACATGGGCTTTCATGTGTTACTAGCTTGATTCATACCTTCCCCTCCCTGGGCCCAGTCTTGGGGCTGGAACTCTGGGCCTGGGAGCTGTCCTTGAGCAGCTTTTGCTCAAAGCTAGCACTCTTAACGCTTGAGCCACAGGACCACTCCCAGCTTTTTCTGAGTAGTTTATTAGATATAAGAGTTTCATGGGCTTTTCCATCTGGGCTGGTTTTGAACCAGATCCTTAGATCTTAAGCCTCCTGTGTAGCTAGGGTTATAAGTGTGAGCCATGGCTCTAGCCTAACATTTCAGTAGGACAGTGAAATGAAGACAATGGGATCATGACATCTGAAAGCTAATGACACCTTAAAGCCAATGGCAACGGCCTGCCTCTGCATACTGCAAATAAACCAGCTTACTCTAATCACATTCTGGATAGAAAGACATGCATACAATCACAAAATCAAAATATTTATTTTGTTCTTTTGCACATGACACTGTTAAAACATTCCTACAACAGCAATACTGCTCTCCAGGAGCTTACAATCTAGAACAGTCAACATGAATTGTAGACCCAGTGATTAAGGCATTATAGCAAACTCAGACTTTGTATCTTTAGATTTTTTTTTGATGAATTGACTAGAGAGGGCAAGGTCAAAATCAAATGACATACAATGTATACCCCCCTACCCCTCCCCACTCATCTTCTTAAGGAACCCCTTGACACTGGAACCTAAACCCAGTGCCTGTGGCCTGAAAACGAATTCTGGACACCCCTACCACGGGACAAGTGAAGAGACTTCATTTCTAATCTATTTGTGGGCCCGGGGTGGTGAGTGGAGTGGTGTCAGTACCTGACATTCTATATCTCTGGGGAGGGTACTAGGTAGCCCACTTGCCCAGCATTACACAAATTCCATTGGGGGCGATGCTTCTGGAAGGTCACTAGCAGGCTCGGAAATCAAGTTCTGGCTGGTATTTAAAAACCCATAGCTCAGCAATGCCACTGCATCAGGAGGGCTAGGGAGAGAATGCACTGGACTACCAGAGACAAAGACAAAGAAAGGGAAAAGGAAAGGAAAGGAAGGAACAAAAGAAATGGGATATAGTCTTCTAACAGACACAAACAGGGAGCAAGAGAGTTCAGGTTAAAAACAACCCAGGGATCAGGCATCAAATTCCAAATGAAGAGGGGTAAGAAATGAGACAAAAATTAGTGAGATTGCTGTATTATTAAAAATGCAAGAGGTCAAGAAAGTCAGAATTTAAGCTTTAACTTTTTCACTGGCCTCATCTTTTGACCACCTAGTATAAAGAAATAAAATTCAGGATTTTCAGACTATTTCTACCCTTAAATACCTGGAGACCCATTCTGGGTCTGTCTGTGAGTTGCAGATTCATAGCACTTTGGCTGAACTGGGCTTGGTTTTCCTTACCTCACCGATTGAGTTCTGGAAGGTGTTTCACTTTAGTTTTACAGTGCTGGGGACTGAATCAGGGCCCTGTACATGCTGTCCAAGTGCTCTATCTCTGAACTACACTCCCAGCTCCTGGAAGATACTTGACAGCAGCTCATGTGGAGATTTCTGGAGGGCACAGTAACCACAGCACAGTTTCTCATATTATTCCTTGGCTTTGGAGACAACAATGGACTATTCACATTGTAATGTTGGACTCTGTCAGTACCTGTTATTCACCTTGTTTATGCTGAGTAGCAGCACTACAGAGGGGCTGAACTGAGAGAAAAGCAAAGCTCTAAATCTTGGTTTTTGGATTTTAACTTTGATCCAAGAGCCTCAAAACCTCTCTTGGTTCAAAGCCACCGAAGTACTTGTTTCCCAATATTGAACTGGCACTTACAGAAAAAGTACAAACTTCAAAACCATAATATAGTCCAACAGGGTAGCTGTTTTGTCTTCTCTGCCCAGAGGCACAATTGGAACTAGCTAGCACCAAGAAGGGCAGGATTAAATAGACCAGCACAGGAAGGATCACTTTAAAGAGGTAGTTAGGGAGTAAGATTGCGGTATAGACTAAAGACTTAACAGAATAAAACTCCAATGTAATTCTTCATTGAGCGAACAGGTTTTGGCCACTTAAAATTCTGATTAAGTCCCCAAGAGTAATGAAGGTGGTCACACAGGATGAGGTTCTACCTAGGGTGTGGACAATGGTGTTTGGGGCTAAGGAAAATCTGCCCATCAGCAAACAACACTGTCTCTCCAAAGATAATGCTTGGCTTTTGCCTTTCTGGCCCATGACTGATTTATACAACAGATCAAATGTTTCTCTCAGTCTTTAAATCCCTTGTAAGAAACCATTTTTTAAAAACAGTGGCTTCATATATGCTATAGCTGGGGTGTGTGCGAGCGTGCGTGCGTGTGCGTGCGTGTGCGTGCGTGCGTGCGTGCGTGTGTGTGTGTGTGTGTGTGTGTGTAGCTGGAGCTGAATACATGTTTATGGAATGATAAAATATTGATGATCAGCATTACAGGAAATACACCCACCCATACACACCACCTACAATGAACATTCTAATTCTTATGCCCGATACTAGGTACCTTCTTCCCCAGATATTAAAGCAGATATTCTCAAAGTGCAACACCTGGGAAGTTAGAAATGCCAATTTGGGGGACTCTGGGTTTAAAGCCTAGACACTAGTGTTTTAACAAGCCTTCCAGACAATTTTGATGCATACTAAAGACTAAAAAATCATATGTTTCGAGGCAGACATAAAAATAGTAGGAAATTCAAACTCTTCTGCTTCATTCACCAGGATCAAATCAAGGTACTTCATTAAAGTAAAATGGCAATGGTTTTATTTTTTAAAATCTATTTCTGTCTTCTCAAATTGATTGCCTTTTTCTGATTGACAAGCTTATCCTAATCCAAATGTCAAAATATAAGGTGGGAAAACAAGTTGATGAGCAACCCAAAAATACAGAACTCAACAAGCTCTAGGTCTACATTTAGTCTCCAATCACCCCTCCATACACTGCAAAAGTTTTGGTGCAACACATCACACCTAGAGAAAGGCACAATGTATTTCTCACTTAGTGCAAAGATTAGATCTTCCTTCCTTCTTTTTTCTTTTTTTGGGCAGTACTAGGGTTTGAACTCAGGGTCTCAGGCTTGTTAGACAGACACTCTACCACTTGGAACTTGTAATGTGACATTTGAGTCCAGGGTCCCTCAACTGTCATCAATCCTAGTGAACTTAATCCCTTTTCATTACTGACACAGGAAACAAAAACCAAAACAACCCCCATCAAATTCACCTATTGTGTTAAAGAAAACCCTGAAGATTAAAAAGCAGTGGATAATCAAGTCACTGACTGGAAAGCTACCTGGATTAGCCAACAATCTAGGATGATGAGGGAGGAGACGACATCTTATTGGTGGCTTCACTTCAAGAGAAATGGGAATCTCAGCTTACTGAAAAACATCACTTTACCTTGGAGACTGTAACCTAAACCTCTACTCAGCAGGTGTGTGTGTAAAGAGAGAGGGGTGAGAAGGGATGATTGGAGCAAGAATCATGTCTTCCTGACTCAAGTTGCTTCCCACTGCAATTGGTAAGGCCACACCATGGAGTCTGGCGTTAATGGCAATGCTCTGTGATGTCCACTACCACAGCCTTCTTCCAGCTGAAGAGAAAGTATCCTGTGCCAGCCCCTGCCGCCACTGCGATGCAGAGGTAGCCGTTGTAGGTCATGAAGATGAGCATGAGGAAGTAGCTGATGACCACCTGGATGATATGCAGCACCGTTTGCAGGAGGTGAGGGAAGCTCAGCATCTGTTGCCTGGGGAGTAAACAGGGGTCTAAGCATGTGCAGATGGGGAGAAGGAGCAAATAACTACAGCCGTGAGCACAGCCTCAACTAGACTTCCTCACAGCTGCCTGGCAACCCACTGTACTTGTGTGTGAGTTCAGGAGCTCCTAAACTGAGGCACCCTGGGGCCATGAGGTTTATAAGTATTGGCCATCTTTGGTCCTGTATCATGTGGAGGTAGGTGCCCTTTTGGGGAGAAGAGGAAACTGTGAAGTAATCTTATCTCTACTTTGGCTGTGAAAGGGAAACCCTAAGTCCTCCCGCCCTGACTTGCTTGAACACTTTCAAAGTTCAGATTCTATAGAAATGAACTTCAAATGGAGAGTTGGGTGCTGTAGTAGAAAGGACTTAACTAGGGATCAGGAGACCTGACTGCTCATCACCTGTGTCACTCTTGAGTAATTCAACAACATGTTTTGGCCTCAATAATAAGCTCATCAGCACAATGAGAATAAGTAATATTGTTTGCCTGAAAGCAGGATGTGGGTCTATGTGATTTCTTAAGACTTGAGACCTACATTCTTAAAAGACTTACATTTTACTTTTTTTATATTTTGCCAGTCCTGGGGCTTGAACTCAGGGCCTGGGCACTGTCCCTGAGCTTCTTTTGCTCAAGCCTAGCATTCTACCATTTGCGTCACAGTGCTATTTCTGGCCTTTCTTTGTATGTGGTACTAAGGAATCAAACTCAGGACTTTATGTATGCTAGGCAAGCACTCTACCATTGAGCCACATTCCCAGGCCTAAAGACTTACATTTCTATAAATACCAAATTTCAAAAAAAATTGATGTATAGGAAAAGTAATAATCATCCAAATACTTTCTTAGAACACTGACACTAGCAATTTCATACCTTAAAATGAAGTTAGATCTGGCTAGATAAAACTTTTTATAGAAAGGAATCAATTGCCTTATGTCATTCTTTTATAGCTTGGTCTGAAATTTTTAACCATATATCTCATATATATGTGTATATATATCCATATATATGTACGCACACATGTATACTTTATACATAGATACATGTGTGTGTATATATATATATGCAAATGTTCTAAAATACAGATTCCTTTTCTTTTTTCCAAGTGACAAACACAACCCAGAATAAACATAACCCACAATCCCAAATCTCCAGACATTTTGCTGGAGGCTGCATAGAATTCAGGAAGAGGGCTACTAATAGAAGCTGCTTTCCTGAAAAATGAAACCAAGGCTTGAGAAATTTTCTCTGAATCTGTTCAAGCTTCTTACCCAACAGTTTTGTGTGTCTCCATAAGGATGGTTCCATTTGGTCCAGGGACAGGCATGGAATTGTAGCGAATGCTGACTTGTGACTTTCTCAGCAAACCCTCTCGGGCTATCTTGAGTCCTTCATAGAACATTGCTAGTAAAAACACAGCCACAAAAGCTCCAGCCATTTCTATTCAGGGAAGGGAAAGACAGTAGCACTGTCAAGATCATTAGCCAATGTGTAATTCAGCAAGAAAGACAAAGTTCTGCTTTCTGCTTCTTTTTATTTTTGGTGGTAAAATGGTTTAAACAGAGCCTCACACTTGTTAAAGCAAGTAGTTTTTCACCTCCAGTCATTAGTATTTATTTATTTATTTTTTGGTTGGTCATGGGGCTTAAACTCTGGGTCTGGGCACTGTCCCTGAGCTTTTCAGTTCAAGGCCACCACCTTACCCCTTGAGCCACAGCACCACTTCTGGTTTTCTAGTGGTTAATTGGAGATAAGAATCTCACAAACTTTAGTGCCAGGGTTGGCTTTGAACCACAATCCTCAGATCTCAGCTTCCTGAGTAGCTTGGATTACAGGCGTGAGCCACCGCACCCAGCTAGCCATTAGTTTTTTAAGAATGCTTTTGCATTTTTTTCTCAGTCGTGGGGTATGAACTCTGGGCCTGGGTCCTGTCCCTGAGCTCTACATTATGTCTTTGAATGGAGCAGAGGTCAGTATTAGGTCTAGGATCAATACCTTATTGAACAAGGCAACATTCTGGAAAAGGATGAAAGAAAATGGATTCCAAAAGACTTTTATATGGTATTTAAATGATTTTTTTCTGCCCTCCAGAACTACACATATTAATTAAGGAGATTTAACAGAGGACCAAAGTAAGTATTACATATCCTGTCTTCGGTGAAGGAACAGGAACCAAGACGGTGATATAGCAAGATGATACTCAATAATTACAACAGAGATATGAACTTGTTACCTTCAAATGGATTATGGATTACTCACCTCCAGGTGTATTGATCACCAAACCGGAAAACAATAGTTCCACATTCTTCAAGTCAAAGTTGAAGGTCATACGCTGCCAGATATCAAAGTAAATCAATTAGAGATGATTGAAGATTCTAAATAGGGATTTCAGGCAAAAAGGCCTGGCACATTTAAAGGCAACAGGTCTATATAAGATGTTAAGGAAAGATATTCATGGAAGTAAAAGCTCTCTTCTTCATGTCAGCATTTCTACCATGGGCACTGAGTAAGAGTACTACTCATTGTGCCCCTAAGAGCACCTTGTGTCTTTTTTTAATCTTTCTATATGAAGTGTAAAGACCAGAACTTCATTCAGGAAAGGGCAAATTTCCAAAGAAGGAAACTAGAGAACAAAGAACCCTGGAAACCATGGTTCTGGTGTGACTCTATAGCAAACTCAATCTATGAATATAGGCAAATGGCTTGACTCTCTATGTATTGATTGATTGGTTGGTTAGTATGTCTGTCTAGCTGCCTATCTTTAATACACTTTAGATTTTACTTCATTGGAAAGTTGACCTTTAAAGATAATAACATTCCAGTGCTACAATTCCATTATTCCTATTGTCTGAATGGGAACGGGCCCGACACTCACCATCATGTTGTGATCTCCTCCACCATGGGAGTGTGAAGCTGAAGTGGTGGGGTGATGGTGAGACGGGGGTGTAGTACTATTGTGATCCATATTGTTCATCCCCATATGGTGGGAATGATCCATTTTGCCAGGAAAAGATGAGAATAAGCAGGAGAGTCACTGAAGAAAAAGAATGATATATAATAAGGATATCAAAATAGTTCTTGGTAAATACTTTTTCTTTTTTTAAAATTTTTTTATTATAATGTATAGGAGGGGTTACAGTTATATTCACCAGATAGTAGGTGCATTACTTCTCACACATTGAAACCCCTTCTCATGTTTTTGTCCCCATTTCCCTCCCCCCATTCCAGGTAAATACTTTTTCTATAAAGAATTTTACCTAACAAATGATGTCCTAGCATCTTCACTTCAATTTATTTTGTTTATAATCTACAGATGGAAAGTGAAATAATGTGGGCCAATAGGAATCACTTTTGGAAATGAGGGCAGAGGATTTGTATCAGGGCTTCAAATAACCAATCCTCCCTCATTCTGCCAAATTGCTCCTGTAAGATATATAAATGAGTTCAAATTTGAATATGAGATAAGGTGAATGGGTTGTAGGAAAAAGATAATTTGTAATGTACCCATGGATACCATTAGGGAAATCTAATTTCTCTAAGGCTTTCTAATCATAAATGTCAAGTAGATAAAAAGTCAGTACTTCAGAAAATTCACCTAATTGGGATGGCCTGTATTTAATCAGGATATTCAGATTACATTGTGACTTACAGGACCACTAGCTCCAGCTAATTGAAATTTGAAAAAAGGTCTATTGCTGCCCTGGGCAAGTAATGTGCTCAGATTTTAGATATAATTTCAATCCTACCAGGGCATTTGAGTTAAGAACGTGAAACACAAGGTATAAATTGGATATTCTCTATTAAGTTAAGTCTAGACAATGTGTATTCAGCCTTGTATCCTTACTAGCACATCAATAGTCAGTCTAGGATATAAACTAAGGAGCTATAACTCCTAAAGCTGGAGTTGGGGCCGGGGATTGGAAAGTTGAGGTGTGGGTTGAAAGGGAAGTACTCACAGAATCTGCTTATACATTTCTCAACTCTTAATTTGTGGAAGGAAGAGTAGCTTCAGAAAGCCGAACTAGGATCTGGGTGCAGTGGTGCATACTGGCAATCCTATCTACTTGGAAGGATCAGGCAGGAGGATGAAGAGTTTAGAGACCACCTTGGGTTACATAGTGAGTTCAAGGTCAGTTTGGGCTATATAACAATACCCCGTCTCAAAAGAAAGAACACATGGCTATTCCTGTTCATAAGCCTACATATGCTTCTCATTATTCATTCAATGAAGAATTTTTTATTCAATGAAGCTATTATTATGGGTCAAACATTGATCTAAGAACTAGTAATTTAGCAGTAAAGACAAACAAGGTGCCTGATAAGAGAAACTATTAAGTAAAACAGAACAACTTCATAATACGATCAGTGCTATGAAGTGAAATAAACAGGGTAATGTGGCAGTATTACTAAGAGGTAGGAAGAAACATCTTATTTATGTAGAACTGAGATTTGAACTCAGATATATATATACATATACATATACATGTATATATATATGTATACACACACAAATGCACACACACACACATATTTCCACCCCAACCCCAGTCCTGGAGCTTGAACTCAGGGCCTGAGCACTGTCCTTGGGCCTTCTCAAGCCTAGTACTCTACCACTTGAGCCACAGCAACATTTTTAACTTTTCTATGCATGTGGTACCAAGGAATCGAACCTGGGTCTTTGTGTATGCTAGGCAAGCACTCAACTACTAGGCAGTCCACAAACTATGTTTTTAATCCAAACAAGTGAAGTGAAATCAGAACTAACACATCTCCATAAAGAGACTGATATACAAGTCACTAATTTTTGTTCTCTTCCAATTATCCAACAATAATATTAGAAGACAATAAAGGATAATCTTGTTCAATACAGGTAGTGAATATTTACTAAGTACTTTCTGTTTTAAGAGACTAAGAAAGACCAAGAAATGGCCAGACATTATCTTTCAAGAACTTCAAGGCTAAAAGCTAGGAGAAATGAAACAGTCATAATTTTTATTCTGAGGTATGAGTACTGCTTAGAAAAGTAAAAACACAGCACCACAAATTTAAGAGTTGTGTCTTTGATTTTTGTGAACTTCAACCTTCTTCTCATTCACAATTTCCAAACACTCAGAGGTTTCCATTTGTTCAGTCCTTGTACTTCTAAACAGAGGAAGCTGTTCAATGACAATACATTATAAAAGCTCTTCAGACATATCAGCAACTCAAGAATTCATATATTCAAAGACTTGAAAACTTTTCAAACTATGCACCTGTTCTTAAGTTTCACCTGTGCAGGACCCATTTCACATCCAAATATCCTAGGAAAAAAGATCAGGAAGAGAATCTACTTGCTTCCTTGTCAACAGACAATGGACTTGGGTAACAGAATCTTATGCAAGGCTTACAATGGTATCTGAGTAAGAAGGAATAAATCTGGTGGAAATTAACATACACATTTACACTACAGCTCAAACTTAAATAAATCCTGATGAATTCTGTTCACTCAAAGCCTAGTCTGGACTGGGATTTTAATTCAGTAATACAGCATTTGCTTAGCCTATGTAAGGCTCTGGAATTGATCCTGAATACTGGAGGGAAGGCGAGGAGAGGCCTTCTTCTAAGAAAAATTTCATAGACAATGCCAAACCTAAGTGATATTTGCAAAGGAGAAAAACTGGGAAATAATTATTTAAGTATAGTAAGAGGTGATGATGTACTTCAGTGTAATGAGGTAGAATGCTTGCATGGTATACACAATGCCCTAGGTTTGAGTCCAAGAACACATAATGTTTGTATTTCTTTCTCTGCTTGCTTGGCTGTTCAGAGACATATTTGAATCACCTAACTTCTTTACTTGTTTCCTTTTTAAAATTTTTATTGTAAAGGCGATTTACAGAAGGGTTACAGTTACATAGTTCAGGTAATGAGTACATTTCTTTTTGAACGGTGCTATCTATTCCTTCATTTTCTCCCAGTTTCTCTGTGTTCCTCCTTATCTTCCCTAAAGTAAATAAACTTACAAGACAAAAGAAAGAACAGCAACAAAGGAGAAAAAAAAAAGCAAAGTAACTCCATTTCTTGGAGTTTATTTCAATGAACATCATTTTATACATAGCTATTGAGCCTTTTGATCCTCTCCTAAGAATATCCTTCACTGGTCTCACTGTGTGAATATGAACAACTCAACTTCTAAACAAGAAAACACATCTACACTATTCTCTGTAGAACAGAAATTCTATTTACAAGATGTAAACTAGCATTGTTGGTTTTCACATTTACTTCCATGGCTCTTATCTATGATAGCCCAAGCTCAGAATAAAATAAATACTGAGCTGGGCGTGGTGGCTCACCTGTAATCCTAGCTACACAGGAGGCTGAGATCTGAGGATTGAGGTTCAAAGCCAGCCCAGGCACTAAAGACTCTGAGACTCATCTCCAACTAACACTAGAAAACTGGAAGTGGGGCCGTGGCTCAAGGGGTAGGGCGGTAGCCTTGAGCTGAAGAGCTCAGGGATCCAGAGTTCAAGCCCCCCAACCAAAAAAAACTACTGATATAAATAAGAATAAGTCAAAGACCAGGATCATAGCAATACTGGAATCTGGAGGGAAGGTTTGACTTCAGAGTAATTATGAGCTTTGATATTCTATCTTTGGCTTATTCAACTTTCTCTGAACTTTAGCTCCAACTTGACTTGCTCTCTAAGAGCTGTTCTCTCTGATTTAAGCTCCACCTTCACCTCTTTCTAAGAACTGGGCTCAAAGTCCAAAAAATAGCTGGACTGTATGTACAGGAAACCAAGTTCTTGATTATAAAGCAATGATTATTAAAGGAACTTGCAGAAGAGTAATAACAAGTGATAGAACTTTAATTCACCGGGTTTCCTTGTTTCTATAGAAACATACTAATTCTAAGGTAAACCTCCACCAGTCTATCCCTTCATGAAGTTTACAGATCATTTGTAAAGATGAAATTAAAAAACAAAACACTGAATAAATAACTCATGGATTGAACTGAAAAACAAAAATCCTTAGTATTCCTGACTTTCTGATAAAGTCCACCTATAGTATTTCATTTCCATATTGAGTTCATACTAGGCAAGAAGATTAGAAATACTGTACTTTCATTTACCATGTGAAGTAAAGTAGTTTGAATGAAGTCAAAGATGGAGCCAATCACCTTTACATTAGATAATGGAGTAATGGAATTTAACTATGCAGAAAGACAAACAGGAAAACATTCATGAAAGAATTTGGAAGATGCTATGACTGGCCCAGAAAAGTTACTGAGCTTTTCTGGAACTGACTTCCAGCCTATTGAACTTGAAGAAGAGCTGCTGGGAGCATTAAATGGAGTAATATACACAAAGCACCTAGTGACACATACGACAATGGCAGCTAGTATCATTTTGTGGATTATTACTGTAGAAAGATCTTGTGGTGGGAAAATCCAGTGAGCAAACTTTGTAGAAGGCACTAATCAACACATTAGCTTTTTGTCTCTAGCCAATGCTACTTTCAAGTTCTTCTTTTGCCTATCCAGGCCTGATACCAGAAGGTGACTATAAGCAGGCATGTGGTAATTCCTTCTGTTAACATAGAAAATTTTCTAAATCTTTAACATAATAAGAAATGGTCTAGAAGTTTTCCTTTCAAAGAAAACCAAGCACAAGCTGGGCATGAGTGGCTCATGCCCATAATCCTAGCTACTCAGAGGCTGACATCTGAGAAATTCTAATCTTCAATTATCCAGAAAAAAGGCACAAGCAGGGCTGTGGCTCAAGTGGTGGGGTACTAGCCTTGAACAAAGAAACTCAGGGACAGTGACCAGGCCTTCAGTTCAAGCCCCAGGACTGGCACAGAGAGAAAGAAAGAAAGAAAGAAAGAAAGACAGAGAGAGAGAGACAGAGAGAGAGAGAGAGAGAGAGAGAGAGAGAGAGAGAGAGAGAGAGAGAGAGAGAGAGAGAGAGAAAGAGAGAGAGAGAGAGAGAGAGGAAGAAAGGAAAAAAGATCAAACACCAATTTATATGGAACTGAGTTCATATAAAATAGTAGTTAGGAAGTTTTCTCCAGTGAGGGTGGGCATGGGTCCTGGGAGGCACACCACTGAGGACTGGGTAAAAGAATTTAGAGGGGCTCTAGATGAAAGGGACAATTGTTAGGTTTTATGCATACACATAAAGTGGCCAAGGAAGGGAGATGTCAAAGCTGCTTCCCAAACTAGTCAAACCAAGACAAATCTTCAGGGCTCTATATACCTTTTAACCCAGAACTCTAGATGAGAAGATGATATTATCTATATTACTGACATGAGTGATAATAATTGGTGGAAAAGGACCTGCAAAGTCAGGACAGGGCTCATTCTGAGCAATTTACAAGGCACAGCAGGCAGAATCCATTGACAATCCATTGCATGAAGCAGTAAAAAGAGGCAACCTGAGCTGGCTGGGAGAGTGCTTGGACAACTGAGTGGGCGTGAACAGCTTAGACAGGGCTGGAAGCACAGCCTTGTATTGCCACAGGGGGTCTCAAAAATGTGGTGGAAGTTCTATTTACTCAGCCCAATGTGGAACTGAACCAGCAGAACAAGCTTTGCACACAGCTGCCTAGAAGGGCTATGCTGGCATGGTCTAGCTGCTTCTGGCAAAAGGTGTGAGAATGGACTTAAGAAATAATGAAAAGAAGCTGGCCTTGGACATGGCCACAAATGCTGACTTTGTGTCTCTCTTGAAAAAGAAGCAGGGAACAGATACAACTGGAACATTAAGCCATGCTGAGAACTATCTTGATAGTGAAAATGTAGATTAATTCCCTTCTGGAGCTTTGACATCTAGAACTTCTTTTGCTTCTGCCATTCCAAAGTACAAGAGTACTGATAACTGTAACAACAACAAAAAATGTCTGTATGAACATCTGAACATGGCATTGTTGCACTGGGAATAGGGTGTGTAAACGAATGTCTCACTTTTTTTTTGTGGAGGGGCAGTCCAGGGGCTTGAGCTCACTTGAGCTTGCCTGGGCACTGTCCTCAAGGCTAGAGCTCTACCACTTGAGCCACAGCATCACTTTCAGCTTTTTCTGTATAGGTGGTACCAAGGAATCAAATCCAGGGCTTCAGGACTAGGCAAGTGCTCTATGGCTAGGCCACACACACAGCCTCAATGATAGGAAACTATATATATATAGTTGTTGTTGTTGTTGTTGGTCATGAGGCTTGAACTCTGGGCCTGGGCATTATCCCTGAACTCTTCAGCACATAGCTACCGCCCTACCTTTGAGCCACAGCCCCACTTTCTGTGTTCTAGAGATTAATTGGAGATAAGAGTCTCTCATTCTTCAGTGTCTGGGCTGGCTTTCAATCTTGATCCTCAGATCTCAGCCTCCTGAGTAGCCACAATTACAGGCGTGAGCCACCATGCTCAGTTTGTATAATACTCATTTATATTCACCAGATTAGACCAAGAAGGGATTATTTCTATTAATCAAATGAAAGAAATTTTTAGGAATATTTTGACAAAAAATCAGGATCTGTCTTTCCCCCTCTCCCTCTCTTCTCCTCCTCCCCTCCCCCCCCCCCCCGTTAAGTTTTTTACTTCAAGAATTGGGATACAGGGGCTGGGAGTTTGGCCTAATGGTAGAGTGCTCGCCTAGCACACATGAAGACCTGGGTTCGATTCCTCGGTACCACATACATAGAAAAAAGCCGGAAGTGGTGCTGTGGCTCAAGTGGTAGAGATCTAGCCTTGAGAGAGTCCATGGACAATGCTCAGGCTCTGAGCTCAAGCCCAGGTCTGGCAAAAAATAAAAATAAATAAATAAAATTTCCCCTACTCCTTTCCTATCTCCCCTAGTAAAAACAGAAAAAATTAATTTGTGGACCAGATGCAAAATCTAGCTTCTTTAGAAAAATAAACATAAATGTAGACAAAATTTAGAAAATTAGCAAGAAGGCTAAAATCTGATGGTTACCCTTGGTTTTAGCACTGACATTATTTATAATACATTTGGTCAAAACTTTAAGTTCTCTTTTATTTTCCTGGTTTTACACAATGGTGGACAAGAAACAATGAAGAGGGACTGCAGATTAGATTCCCACATCTGACACATGGCCTCTTGCCTGGCTCAGAGAGATGTAAGCTGGAGACTCAGACAATTCTCGAGACAGCCTTTTCTGACTTCTATGATAAGGGAAGGTTTTAATGCTTAAAATGATTAGGTTCATGTTCCTTTTCATATTTGTAAACATATAAAAAGAGAAATCTATCTGGTTGATTACCTGTTTTTTCTAATGATTGCTTATGAGTGGTGACTTTTGGAAAGCATGGATATGGAAAATTCAAAGTCAAAGACAATACACTACCATGCTTATGGACTATGTTCTCATGATCCGATAACCAGTTTAACTGGGTTAATCTTGCCTTTCATGCCCTGTGTGGGGTCAGCAGACAGTCTGAGGAATGATCTGGCTTGTTTTCAAATAGTGTTCAGAACTTCCTTGTATCAAAGGTCTAATTCTTTCACAATCACTTCTAAGAGTAGACTATAGACTACTGGTGAACTTCAAATATTCTCTTGGTGGCTTTATGAATTCCACATCTGAGTTGTCCTTTGGTGGAGAGGGCAGTGGAGGAGATATAGGAAGCAGGAGGGGACTTTGATCTTTGTGTGTGTGTGTGTGTGTGTGTGTGTGTGTGTGTGTGTGTGTGTGTGTGTGTGTGTGTGTGTGTCTAGGGCCTGAACTCTGGGCCTGGGCTTTGTCCCTGAGCTGTTTAGCTCAAGGCTACCATCCTACCCCTTGAATCACCGTGCCACTTCTGGTTTTCTGGTGGTTAATTGGAGATAAGAGTCTCATGGACTTTAGTGCCTAGGCTGGCTTTGAACCAGGATCCTCAGATCTCAACCTCCTGAGTAGGTAGGATTACAGGTGTGAGCCTTCACATCTGGTTGGGACTTTGATCTTATGCAGTAATAAATAGGGCATAGAAATCTGTCTATGATCTGGGTGCTGGTGGTTCATGCCTGTAATCCTAGCTATTTAGGAGGCTGAGATCTGTAGATTGTAGTTCAAAGTCAGCCAGGGCAGAAAAGTCCCCATGATACTCTTAGCTCCAATTAACTACTCAAAAACTAGAAGTAGCACTGTAGCTCAAGTGGTACAACACTGACTGGCCTTAAGCACAAAGAGCTCAGGGACAGTGACCAGGCCCTGAGTTCAAGCCCCACAAACAATAACAAAAAAGAAATCTGTCTATGTCTTGTGTTCCAGGTCAGTGTGTTAGGGCTGCTTGGGAAAAACATAATAATTCCCACTAAGTGGGAGAGGGAAATACAACACAATGTATGTATAAGAAGACCCTCCTCATTGAAGGCTATGATAATTCCCTAGGCTCTGGTCTCATACTTCTAAATAGACTTCCAGCAATATTGTCATAATTGTAGGAACACAACTGTACAATCTCCCTTCGGATATTTCAGCTGCCTTTCCCTTCATCTGTGCCTTTTCTGAGGTTCAGAAGTCAATTTTTCTGATTTATTTTATAAAAGGAATTAGGATCGAGTAAATCCCAGATCTCAGCTAGAAATGGCAGAAATGTATGACTCTGGAATTTCTGCATCACAAATGAATTAAAAAAGTAAAAATGGTGCTGGACGCTGGTAGTTCAGGACTATAATCCTAGCTACTCAAGGCTGGGGGTCTGAGGATTGTGATTCAAAGCCAGCCTGAGCAGGAAAGTCCCTGAGACTCTTATTTCCAATTAAGCACCAAAAAAGCTGGACGTGAACCTCAAGTTCAGGGACATCAGCCTGTCCCTGAGTTCAAGCTCTAGGTAAAATGATTAGTGAAGATGAGAAAATAGGTCAGGTCAACAATAACAACAAGATATATATTCCAACATATATGTATCTCCCCAGAGTAAGTTTGGCAAGTGACAGAAATTGTCATAGTAGGCAATCATACCTGAGGAGAATAATTTCTTCTTCTTCTTTTTTTTTTTTGCCAGCCCTGAGCTAGATCTCAGGTCCTGGGCACTGTCCTTAGGCTTTCTCAAGGCTAGCATTCTACCACTAGGCCATGCTCCCAGCCCCTGAGAAGAATAATTTCTAAAACTAGAGCCACGCATGGTAGACTTTCCTGTAATCTTAGCTCTCAGGAGGCTAAGGCAGGAAGGAGCATGAGTTCCAGGCCAGCTTGGACTATGCAGGGAGATGCTGTTTCAAAAAAAATTTTTTTTCTACAGAAACTCTTTACCATCACATTATTTTTAACCACACAGAAACACGAGATACTTACTTATAAAACCTTTTATAAAATTCGTCAATAAAACAATGACCCATAATTTAACTTCTGGCTTTTTGCCTCTGTTGATAATAAAAATAATACTACAAATTTTTACTTTTCTTCATAGCACTAGTTGGACTAAGATGTTGATAAAACTGGCTAAGAATTTATTGGTTTTCAGAGTTTTAATAATTATTATATTAATTTATCTTTTTCAACATCTACCAAAGTGAGCATTACTTCAAATAATCTGCATAGAGGTGCAGATTGGTGCTTTTCACACAGAATTTATGTGACTGAATTACTCATAAGTCTCAGACACTTAGGCTGCATTAAAAGTAACCAACTGGCCAGACATATAAAGGGCAAAACTACATCAAACAATCACACTTAAAACTTCAAGGGCCTTCATTTATGATTGGCCAATGATCTAGGCAAACAAGAAATGCTGCATAGATTGACAAGTTTTTTAAAAGAATAAAACAGCACTATAAATTAGTGGGAGTAGCTCTTTCACTTGGAAGCTTAGTTAAACAAGAAGGACAGGAACTCAGGAGCTTCTCTGAGAATTGTTCTTTAATTGTGTCTATGGAAAGAGAAAGCAATCCTGAGATTTCATTCTGAGTGGTATTCCTGTGTACAACTACTTAAAGATAATAACTATATCTATCTATATGTATGTATGTATGTATTTTTAAGATGACAAAACTCCCCTCAACCTAGATACTGGTTTGAAGTCACCCTCCTTCTATCATAAATGTTATCTGTCTACATCATTGCCCCTTATTAAGCTGCTCAGACTGAGACAAGGTTAGAAACCTGTTGGGGCAAGACAGATCCTAAAGTTGCTGATTATATGAATTCCATAGCCATCATTTTCAATTCTAAAGTCAAGCTTCACTTTAAAATGACCATCATCCAACACCTAGGTCATTTATGTCTTCTGGACAAACATGAATGAACTACACCATTACCAAATAAACATCAAAATAAAGAAAACAATAAGTTGAAACATAAAAGAGACATGGATAGCAAACATTTAATCAGGCTTCATTTTCCTTAACTGTAAGACCAACAGAGCTTATGTGATTAATTGAGTTATGCCCAGAGCTAAAACTTAATTCTACATTTTTCAGTATGGTTTCCAGGAGAACAGAATGGCTCTTTCTCCCTGTCCTTGCTATTAGATTAGATAGTAAGCTCCAAGTGGAGCCTGCCTAATTTATCTCTGGCTCTTCCACATTTTTCATACTCTACACATAGTAGACAGATTTCAATAGTGTTTCCAGAAATTGATTTTTTTTCTGCATGTTTCCCTTGAAAACTTAGACATAAGACAGACAAATACTTTAATGACATGACAGGCAAACCTCAATTTCTTCTACCACCTTAATGTTTGCAATCTTAGCACAATTATATCTGATTGGCTTGAAACTATTCGATAGTTCTACATAAAGACTAGCAAAATGTAAGTGGTCTGTACCAGTTGTTCATGTTGTAATTCTAGCTACTCATGAGGCAAAGTATAAGATAAAATGAAACTAAAAAAGTATTTCACGGCTGGGAGTTTGGCCTAGTGCTAGAGTGCTTGCCTAGCATGCACAAAGACCTGGATTTAATTCCTCGAGACCATATACATAGAAAAAAGCCGGAAGTGGTGCTGTGGCTCAAGTGGTAGAGCTCTAGCCCCGAGGAAGACCAATGACAGTGCTCAGGCCCTGAGTTCAGGCCCAGGACTGGCAAAAAAAAAAAAAAAAAGTATTTTACTCTGTACTAAATTACTTGCACAAAACCTGAACAAATAAAACATAAAAAGTAACAATGACAGGTCTTTCCTATAAATCCAACTATTATTTTATTTTTATCTTCACGATATATTTTCCTTCTAAGATGGAGAAACCACAGCACAGAGAGCTCAAGCAACCTGTTCAATGCTGTATTTGGAGAACTATGGAGAAAATTGCCAGAACCTGGGTTTCCTCACTTCTTGCTTAGACTTTATTGTCTATTAAACCTGTCTTACTTTCTACTCAATATTATAAATGTCACAACTTTAGCACTTTCCCATATCCCCAGTAACAGGAGATTTATTCAGCTGGCCTCTGGTTTTCACTGTCAGCAGTTCTGCTACTAATGTGAGTTTTCCTGATGAACCTAGTTCTCTGTCGATTCCACATGATCCATGAAAACTCTTATTTTCCCAAGGCATGATTCTATTTACTTGTTCAGAAAATTCCACTGCCTATTAGCCTCTGCCTATTAACGTCCTTGGTTGAAACTACAAATCTTTAAAGCTAATAATCCAACCTACCTTTCTGACTATATGAAACATTGTGTTCTAGTCATACAAGCCTGACAAGGAAGGTTTCTAGACTCCTCACACACATTTCAAGCTTGTTTCTTCTTCTCAAATTGTTTCTTTTTCTTTTCTTTTTTTTTTTTTTGGTGGGGGCTTGAACTCTGGGCCTGGGAGCTGTTCCTGAGCTCTTCAGCTCAAGGCTACCACCCCACCCTTGAGCTAAGTCCCAGTTCCCATTTTCTAGAGGTTAATTGGAGATTAGAGTCTCAGGTCTTTTGGCTTTGAACCTTGATCCTCAGATCTCAGCCTCCTGAGTAGTTAGGATTACAGGAGTGAGGCACCACGCTGGCTCAAATTGTTTCTTCAGCTTGGAATGCCCATCTTTCCAATCTCTGATGCAAAAAGTCTTCCAAGATCATTCAAGGCTAGTTCTAAGTTGTCTAAATAGCTATAACACATTGTACATTTCCCAATTACTATAACTGGGGCCCAATCTCATCAAATGTCTTAAAATGATTTCAGGATTAAATATAAATCTCTACCTGTTTCTCTCATGATGATAGAATGGTACAGAAACAAGGTAAGAAAAACTACTGAATGGAAGACATTTCTCCAAAATTCCTCTCATCAACTATAGACATTTCATGAACCCTCTTGGATGCTACTGCTTTTGGACCCAGCTAAAAAGAAAAGTCTACTCAAGTAGACCTGGAAAGAGATGGATGGGTCATTTTTTCATCTACTTGTAGATTACTTGAAAAAACCAGAGCGAGTGCCTATTCTCTTAGTTTGTGGTCACAGAATCTCACTAAGAATTGGGAAGACCTGAGAGACCACTGCCAGGAACTCATGAAAAGACTACAAAACAGATAAGAGAGCTGGGTACAGTGGCTGACACCTGTAATCCTAGCTACTCAGGGGCTGAGATCTTAGGATCAAGGTCCAAAGGCAGGACTTGAGAACTTGTATCTTCAATTAACCTCTAGAAAACGGGAAATGGGGCTTGGCTCAAGGGTAGGGTGGTAGCCTTGAGCTGAAGGGCTCAGGGACAGTGCCCAGGCCACGTTCAAGCCCCACGAATGTTCCCCCAGACACACACACACACACACACACACACACACACACACACACACACACACACAAACGAATAGACAAGAGGAATATCAGTTAAGAAACCCTTATGGGACATTTGTAATGGGTTTTAATTTTATTTCAAGGGTAATAGCAGGGAGTTTCACAATGAGCCTGAAGTTATTTATTTATTTATTTTGGCAGTTTCAACTCCAAGCACTGTACTTCCTAGGCAGGCTTTGTACTACAGAGTCACACCTCCAGCCCTTGTTATACCGGTTGTTTTTGAGATAAGATCTTACTTCCTGCCCAGATGTGCACCTGGATTGTGATCTATTTTAGGCATTCTGACCTAACTGGGGTGACAGGCATATGTCACCATGCCCAGTTTCTTCCAGTGAGTTGGGATTTCAAGGACTTTTCTTTTCTGAAACTACCATCATTCCAAGCTCAGCTTCCCATGTAGCCAGGATGAAAGAAAGGTATGGGCCACCCCATTCAGCTATCAGTTGGGAAGAGGTCATATAAACTTTTCTCCCAGGGTGGCCAAGAATGGCAATAACCCTCCTGATCTCAGCCTTCCAAGAAGTATGAACCATTGGCAACTAGCAGCTTTGTTTTAAATGAAGTATTAACAAACATTGGCTGGGAGTTTGGCCTAGTGGTAGAGTGCTTGCCTAGCATGCAGGAAAACCTGGGTTTGATTCCTCAATACCACATACATAGAAAAACTGAAGTGGTGCTGTGGCTCAAGGGGTAGGCTCTAGCCTTGAGGAAAGCCCAAGGACAGTGCTCAGGCTCTGAGTTCAAGCCCTAGGACTGGTAAAACAAAACAAAACAAAACAAGGGCCAGAAGTTTGGCCTAGTGGTAGAGTGCTTGCCTAGCATGCAGGAAGACCTGGATTTGATTTCTTGATACCACATACATAGAAAAAAGCCGGAAGTGGTGCTGAGGCTCAAGTGGTAGAGCTCTAGCCTTGAGAAAGTCCAAGGACAGTGCTTAGGTCCTGAGCTCAAGCCCAGGACTGGCAAAACAAAACAAAACAAAACCCAAACCCCACCCCCCCAAAAAAAACTGGCCTGGTCATTAGTTGTTCTTCCTTCATAGTGTTTCCTGTACATGTTCTTCTATGAGGCTCGTTTGTAGAAGGAAATAACAAACCCTTACACAGCCATGGGCTAATGCCATCTGTTAAAACATTAGGAGAATAATAGCCATCTAATTTCTGGTTTAAAATATGGTTTGAAAGACAAAACCGAAGAATGCTATGCAAGTACTAGTAGAGTTATAGACAATCAGAGCAACTAAAGTCATACAATACTCTTTGCATGTGACAGTTAAGCTTCCATACAACTGTTAGTTTGCAGTCGGATAGTCCTGCTCTACACAATTCTAACTCAAATCCCCCGATGACAGTTCTTATAAAAGTTCCCTGGTTCATAAGAATGGCAGTGGGAGGTTAAACTGATTTCAATAGCACTTATATGAACAACTCAAACCTGGGACTTGTGAGCTAAGTAAATAAATAAGGGAAAGTAGGTTGAGTTTCAGGAGGAACATGAGCAGCAGCGTGTTAGACACACAGCAAGTGTATAACACACTTGTATCACACAACAAAATCTGATTCAGACCTGGACCCTTCAACAGATACAAAACTAACAACACCACTCTCATCCCTCCCTCACAATGTGACTAGGGTGGGATTTATGTAACTCCAAATTTGAATGCTTTGCTTCAAAGATGGGAAAATATACCGTGAGTCTACAGTCTGGATTCCAGGGCATTTTCATCATTCTGAGTTCTTTGAGTAAGACACTTTCTTATCCTGAGCTTTTTTTTTTTTTTTTTTTTTGGCCAATCCTGGGCCTGAGCTCAGGGCCTGAGCACTGTCTTTAGGCTTCTCAAAGCTAGAACTCTACCATTTGAGCCTCAGCACCACTTCCAGCTTTTTTCTATGTATGTGGTACTGAAAAGTCTTCATGCATGCTAGGCAAGCACTCTACCACTAGGCCAAACTCCGGGCCCCTATCCTGAGCATTTTTGATGTTGTGAGCTAAGTAACTTTGTTGCAATGTAGGATGCTTAATAATATTCCCAACTTCTGCCCACAAAAGTGACAACCAAAAATGTTTCCAGAGGCCAAGCATGAGGGCTCACAAATATGTAATCCCAGCTATTCAGAAGGTAAATATCAGGAAGAATTATAGTCTAAGGCCATCCTAGGCAACAAAGTTGGTGAGACCCCCATCTCCACAAAAATACCAGGCATAGTAGTAGTTCATGCCTGCAATGCAAGCTATGCAAGAGGCAATCAGAGGAGGATCATGACCAGGCTGGCCCAGGTAAAATCACAAGAATCTACCTGAGAAATAACTAAAGCAAAAAGCCCTGAGAGTATGGATCGATGGAGAGAGTGCCTGCCTAGGAAGCCTAAGGTCCTGGGTTTGAACTCCAGTACTGAAAAAAAAATAAAAGTTTCTAAATGTTTCCAACCATTGGCCCAAAACTTTTCTAGATAATTCCCTGGCAGCACAAGAGTTAGAATCTACTTGAATTTTTGTATTGATTACAGCTGGAAAGAACAATAAAAGCAGAAGTTTTAGCTGTAGGCTTGGTTTTCTATTACACTACATAATCTAACTTTTCTGGTCACTTTCCTTAGTTAGGGGAATGAAATGTATATCTGTAGCACATGTTCTGAAAGGTTTATGTATGTATAGCAATTTCAACAAAAAGCCAATATACACCTGTTTTTTCTAAGTGCACTCCGAATGACCTGATATGCTTCATGGCATTCTAACATTTCATGAGACATCTAGTACTTTCCAATTCACCACCTTTCAACAGTCATCTCCTCTGAGAGGCACCTTGCCAAAGCAGAAACAGTAAATACCCTCCCTGTTTCTGGAGTCTTTTGTAGGCCATCTTTGGAACTCAGAGCAAGTTATTAAAAGTTTGTAGGAACAATAAGAACACATAAAATTGGGCCAGGAGTTTGGCCTAGTGGTTAAAGTGCTTGCCTAGCATGCATGAAGACCCAGGTTCGATTCCTCCGTACCACATACATAGAAAAAAGCCGGAAGTGGTCTGAGACTCAAGTGGTAGAGCTCTAGCCTTGAGAAAACCCAAGGACAGTGCTCAGGCCCTGAGCTCAAGCCCAGGACTGGCAAAAAATAAAAACCAAGGAAAAAAAAAAACACATAAAATTGGGATAATAAAACCTCACAATATTTAAATATTAAATGTAAATATACATATGAAAGCAGCAAGCATGTTAATAACGTATAGTAAACAATACATGCTAATTACTTTCCTCCTTACTCAGGTGATTTTCAAAGTATATTCCAAGAACAGCCTTGATCAGCATCATCAAGGATGTTTGACTAAAAATAACAATTATGGCACATATGTGGTGATACATACTGTAATCCTAGCACTAAGAAGGCAAGGGCAGGAGGACTGAGAATTTGGGGCCAGTCTTGCTACATGGCAAGAGCTAGTACTAAAAAAGAAAGGGAGGAAAAAAACCAAAACAACAGACAAGACAGACAGGAAAGAAGGCAGGAAGGCAGGAAGGCAGGAAGGAAGGCAGGAAAGAAAGAAGGAAGGAAGGAAGCAAGGAAGGGAGTTAGGGAGGGAGGGAGGGAGGAAGAGAGAGAAAACAATGGAACCTACCCTGTATTACAAATGGAGTCTCAAAGTTTATATTACTTAGATGTTTATCAAGCCATACAATAATTCTTACCCACTGTTAAACTTGAGAACCACAGTTCTGAATTACACAGATGCAAAATACAGACAATGCTTCCTTAGTCATAATTATACTTTCTGTGGTTTGAGAGGTGAGTATAATACACTAAAAGACATTCCTGGAGAAAAAGGGAAGTGGAGGGCAGGCTATAATCCCCTAACTTTGATTTCACATATTGCTATAATTGTTCTGCTTTATTATCACTGGTATTTCCTTCTTCCCGTGTCTATAAATTCAATGTCACCACAGGTAAGAAAGTATAAAACCATGCATAGGGCTGGTATTACTTGAAATTTCAGTTTCAGCAATCTACTGGATAAGGGGAGAATGTTACACACAGAATCTGAGAGATGGATGTTTCACAAGTGAGAGCGTAGAAAAAAATGAAAAAGGAAAAGAAAAAAGAAAGTCAGGATTAACCAAGAACTGAAGTAAGCACGTGCTTATTTTGGGATGCCAGCAAGAACATAGTCCTAAAACACTTCACACACACTATCACCTAATAACCTTCTGGACTAGCACTGGATTTAATACTGGATTGCTTTGGGATTTGAGAGATATTTTTAAAAATCAACTTGAATAAAATCTTTAAGTCCTACATGAGGGGAGAAATTAATATATTTTCTACAGTTTTACTTTTCTACATTAGTTTTGAATGTCAGGGATTTAATAGACAGAACTAAAATCTTAAGTGTACTGTTTCCACTTTTTTTTTTTTTGTCAGTTGTGAGACTTGAACTCAAGGCCTGGGCACTGGCCCTGAGCTTCTCTGCTCAAGGCTAGCTTTTTACCATTTTGAGCTGCAGTACCAGTTCTGGTTTTCTGGTGGTTGATGAAGATAAGAGTCTTAAGGACTTTCCTGCTGGGGCTTGTTTTTAACACAATCCTCAGTTCTCCGCCTACTGAGTAGCTGGGATTACAGCATGAGCCACCAGCACCTACCTAGTTCTCTACATGTTTTTATTTCCATCAATTAGTTGTACATGAGGTGTTGCTCATCCCATCTCTGACTCTTATTCCCCCTCCTACCTTCCCAAACCATTCTCAACAAGCGTCACACTCCATGTTCACACATGTCCATAATGGATTTTGTCCATATATATATATATATATGCACATATATATGCACATATATGTATTTTCTTTTTTTTGTCAGTCCTGGGGCTTGAACTCAGGGCCTAAGCACTGTCCTTGGGCTTTTCTCAAGGCTAGTGCTCTACCACTTGAGCCACAGCACCACTTCTGGCTTTTCTATGTATGTGGTACCGAGGAATCGATTAGACAAGCACTCTACCACTAGGCCAAACTCCCAGCCATTTTATCCATATTTGCCCTCTCCATTTACCCTCCCACCTTTGCTAGTAGCCACACTTAGGTAGGACCTGTTTTACATTTCTGCTATTCTCCTTTTTAAAAAGTTCATGTCGGGCTGGGAGTTTGGCCTAGTGGTAGAGTGCTTGCCTAGCATGCACGAAGACCCGGGTTCGATTCCTCGGTACCACATACATAGAAAAAAGCCGGAAGTGGTGCTGAGACTCAAGTGGTAGAGTGCTAGTCTTGAGAAAGTCCAAGGACAGTGCTCAAACCCTGAGCCCAAGCCAGGACTGGCAAAAAAAAAAAAAAAAAAAAGTTCATGTCAGCTGTTAGAGAGTTTCACCATGGCATTACACTTAGGCATATACAGTACATTAATCATTAAAAATTAATCATTAATTTCCCCCTCCTTGCCACCCGCAATTATTCCAAAACTCTCATTGAGCTTCCATCTTTATTTATAGATGCACTGCATTTTGTCTGGTTCACCCTCTAACCATGGCTTCCCACTCCTCCCCCATCCCCTAAAACAGTTTCACAACTGCAAACCTGCTGTGACTTTTAATCCCTCTACATGAAGAAACTGGTGTAATTCTCAATATAATTAATAAAATTAAGACTTGCTCCCAGTTCATCAATCTGTCCCTAACAACTCCATTTTTTAGATGGATTTAGTTTGAGATCCTGAATCGCCTACCATAAATAACAACAACAAGAACAACAAACAAAAAACCAAACCAAACCAAACCAAAACAACATCAAAAAACAGAGGAAGGAAGCTGTGGCAGAGATGGCATTTTCCCTTTCTTTGGTATAGCCTTTCTCCATACCCTCCCTCTCACTGGTAAAATTGTACTTAAATGGTTGTGTGCCTCTGGGCAAATTACTTAATACCATTGTGCCTCAGCTCTAAAATAAGGGTAATAAAAGTAACCTATCATAGGATTTTAAAAAAAGATATAATCAGGCGTTCATAGAGTTTCAGGGGTACAATATCGCATCATCTACACCAGGACGATGTTCATTTCAACCTTCATTTAAGCCCAGCCTCCATACATGGTAAATTCTCCCATGAAGCTTCACTGTTACTACTTCTTAACTGATTGGTCTTTCTAAACTCAACACAGGTAGAATTTCCCAAATCTTTTTATTTACTCCAATTATACTATAGACAATTTATTCTCTGTAATCTATATTTCAGTTTGGGGGTTTATAGGGTGTACTGGTAAATTTTAGCCACTTAATTTTATTTCACCTAACCTGATCATGTGTTCAGTTATTTTTTTTTCCTAGTCATAGAGCTTTAACTCAGGGCCTGGGTACTGTCCCAGAGCTTCAAGGTTAGAATTCTACCACTTGAGCCAAAGCACCACCACTCATGGCTTTGGGGGGATAATTTGTTGGAAATAAAAGTTTCATGGACTTTGCCAGGTGTGGTGGCTCACACCTGTAATCCTATCTACTCAGGAGGCTGAGATCTGAGGATCTTGGTTCAAAGCCAGCCGGGGCACTAAAGACAGTGAAACTCTTATCTCCAATTAATCTCTAGAGAGGGGGAAGTGGGGCTGTGGCTCAAGGGGCAGTGCAGTAATAACCTTGAGCTGAAGAGCTCAGGAACAACGCCCAGGCCCAGAGATAGGGCAGTAGCTTAAGCTGAATTGCTCACAAACAGCACCCAGGCCCAGAGTTTAAGCCCCATGACCCTCCAAAACAAAAAAAAGTTTCATGGACTTTCCTGCCCAGGTTGACTTAGAAGTATGATCCTCAGATCACAGCCTCCTGAGTTAGAGGTGTGAGCCATTGATGTCTGACAATTTTCCAAAATTTTAACTGCAGCTCCAAGAATGACAGTGGGAGCCTGAACTGTATGAGTGTGCATTTACTAAAACAGAGACATTCACTCCTCTTTATGATAGCTACCTGGGTCTATCTTTCTTTCCAGAATTATATTCTACACACATGGGGGTGGAGCTGAAAGATGTGTCAGTCAGCAGTGATGGGAAAAGGAAGGATATGACACCTAAAAGCCTAGCAAAGCTGAAAGGCCTTGTGTCCCAGGGTCCATAGGAAACTGAGACAAAAAGGATAGAGGTAGGGACTAAACCTGCCATAGAACAAAGCAAGTATCATAAATGGCTTAATGGCTTTTAGGAGAATGAAGGTGGTGAAAGGAGGAGGGAAAAGTTGGTAGGTTGGTTAGAAGGCATATGGGACTCCAGTGTGACTTATTTCATTGACCCCACAAAGGCAGGAGATGGTAATGGTATTACACAGCTCACAGGGTTCTCACACACTTCATCATCACTAAAGCATCTGGGAGGGTAGTTAAAATCACAAAACAAACAGATACTAGGCTCTTCTGTTTATCTTTAAATTTTCATTCCTTACATGGCTTGTAATCAAAAGCAAATATTCCACTTCTCTACCTGGTAAGCACTGCTAAACATAGTTGAGAGATCCTTTTCCTCTTAGTTTATAATAATCGTCTTACAAATGAGCCCTTAGGGAACATCATAATGCAAAGCAAAAGAAAAGTCTATAGGACTTATGGTGCAGATGACTTTAGTGAAGTCTGCAAAGCAACGTAATTTTGATGAAGTTATCCATCCAGTCTTTTCTTCAGACTTAGTCACTGAATAGTAAGATTAAAAATTAAGAGATCTTATCAAGAAAATGATACTATCCATCTCTTTTACTGCTCATTGGCAATTAAAATTTTATAGATCAAAATTAAGTCTTTAGTGATCAGTCTGATGCATAGCGCCTTTGACCAAACGTTTGTTTTGTTTTAAACTGTATATATATTTTTTGTCTTTTCTCTTTTGGTACTGGGGATTGAACCCAGGGCATTGCACTTGCTAGGCAAGCACTTTGCCACTGAGCTACATCCCAGCCCTGAACCAAAGTTTTAAGTATTTATCTTGTGGATATATTGACACATAGTATATTCTTTTTTTTTTTTTTTGCTGGTCTGGGGCTGGAAGTCAGGGCCTGGGCACTGTTCCTGAGCCTCTTTGTACTCAACAGTAAGGCTCTACCACTTGAGCCATCGCACTACATCTGGCTTCTTCTTAGTAATCTATTGGAGGGTAAGATTCTCACAGACTTTTCTGCCCTGGCTGGCTTTGAACTGTGGTCCTCAGATCTCAACCTCTTGAGTAGCTAGGATTAAAGCATGAGCTAGCAGCACCCGCTGAGAATTCTTAAATATACGAAGTTACTCAGTGCAGACTGTCTGTAATAGCAAAAACACTGAAAATTCAACCAAAATGCTTATCAATAGGACACTGATTAAAACAAGTTATCTTATTTCAGTAAAATAAAATACTTTGTAGCCATAAACAAGAATGATGAAACCCTATTTACTGATATAGAATAATCTCTAAGGCACATTATGAAATGAAAACAAATAGTGAATTTATAAAAAAAATCTTAAAAAGGGAAGGAAAGCATATGAACTACTTCTATTTAAAAGTAAATTTAAAAATAAAATTATTATCAAGTCCAATTCCTTTATTTTAAAGATGAGAACACCAGAGCACATAGATGATGACACTAATATACTCTCTATTGAAGTGAGTATTTGCTCCTGAAGTGAGGCTCTGCTCTCATTATCTCGGTTAGTTTGCCGAGAAGCTAAACAGGAGGGGTTCCTGAGCTTCATATATCCTGTTCTGGTGGCAAATAACATAGAAGCTCTTATTTCTCTTGTCCTCTCTCACCTTTCTGTATAAAGAAGATTAAAAGTATACAACTATGGTCTTCACAAAGGCCTTTCAAAGCTATCATTTGCCTGGTCAGAAAAGTACCACTCAAATTTGATATGTTAAACAAACGAACTGAACAGGTCTTTTAGTTATGCAATGATAGAAGCACTTAAGTCCAATGGGGAGTGGATCTCCCAGCTACTGCATTCCACATTCTGCTGTTTTTGTTGCTGGCTAAGCCACATCCTGGAATAAGGCAGTCATGAGATGCACCCGTTCTTTCTCTTATTGGACCTTTCATCGTTCACAAGCATTTGCAGTCCAGTCACTATAATGACTCTAGTATGATTTTTTTCACTGTCCCATACAAAATTGAGTCAAAGTGTGCCACACACTAGCCATGTGCCATGAAGTAAATCACCCACACCCAAGGAGGACTATTTTTCAACTGCAGAATAGAAATAAAAATATTTACCTTGCCAATCTCACAGTGCTTGTTAAGATCAAACAAAATAATATATGCCAAATACTTAATTCTAAAGTAGAAAAAGGAAACATCAAAGTCACTCTTAGTGCTCACTTTCATGTCACTTGAAGCATATAGCTTTTCATAGTCTGATATAAGGAATATTGTGTAGCCAGATCTATACACACACTCCCTCTCCCCCCCCTCTCATATACACATACAGAGGCAAACCATTTCTTTCTTTCTTCTTCTTTTTCTTTCCTTCCTTCCTTTCATTCATTCTTTCTTTCTTTCTTTTTTTTTTTGCTAGTCCAGATTCTGGGCGTTGTCCCTGAGTCACTTTGCACTCAAAGCTAGCACTCCACCACCTGAGTCACAGCGCCAATTCTAGCTTTTTCTGAGTAGTTTATTGGAGATAAAAAGTCACTAGGACTTTTCTGCCCAGGCTGTGATCCTCTGATCTTTCCTGAGTAGCTAGGATTACAGGCATGAGCCACTAGTACCCAGCTCAAACAATTTAACTATATCCTTGCTATAATCAAAAACAGACTAAGGTTCTTCATATTTAAACCTTTTGTCAGTTATATATAATCATAGGTTGAATACAAAAATCACTGGACCTGGCTAAAGTAGGTCCTTTAACATGCAGTCACTGGAGTTTTGCTCTTTATGTGTTCCTTCCAAACCATTCCTCATAGTTAGAGAGGCCATTTTCCATCTCATTTTGCTGTATTGCATCATGTCCTAACCTACAAAAGCAGTTTGTATATAAACCCCTAGGGTCATTGTGTAAAGAAAAAGAGGTAGGGTGGATCCTTCTCAACCCCTTCCTTCTCTGCAGGGCTCTGTATTCCTAAGGATGGGCCCCTCCTCTGCTTAGAAAAATTACCTAAATTATGAAATGATATTACTCAAAGCAATGGAACTTCAAAAACATTTCCTTCCTAGTACCTACTCTAAAATTTTCTTGGCATAAACTGTTCATTGTAATATATTAAGTATTAGACTTTTGATGACTTGTTACACAAACTACAGGACACCTGTAAGTTTTTTTTAATGTGGCTTTGTTATACCAAGAGCTCCATGTGGGAGTGCAGGCATCAGAAACTTCCTCCAGCTGCCACTCCTCTTCCCCCAGTCATGCCAGCTTGGCCAATTTTAAATGGTGGAGTTACCTGGGTGCTGGCTGCCAGTTAACTCACCCACATGACTTATATTAGTTAAAGTCATGTCACTTCAAATATTTGCTTTGTCGTGATAATTGCCATCTTTTCCCTTTTATGCAGAAAGTACAGACTTAAGGGTCAAGAACTTAAGAGTATAAACTTGTACTTTCAGAGCAATCATTTATTTATTTCTCAACTGAAAATTGGGTTTATAATCCAAAGAGAGAGTAGATTGAAGTTTTTCTTAAAAAAATTTTTTTAAACATTGATTGTAGCGCTCAGTAGTGATTACCATGCTTTACGGGTCTCAGTCAGTCAGTCCTAAATTCTAGGGACTACTCACATGGAGTGGGGCTACACGAACTTTAATCTTTTACTTCATACATTTATAAACACTTGAACGTTTTTGTTTTTTGCCAGTCCTGGGACTTGAATTCAGGGCCTGAGCTCTACCACTTGAGCCACAGCACCACTTCCAGCTTTTTTCTATGTATGTGGTACCAAGGAATCAAACCTGGGTCTTCGTGGATGCTAGGCAAGCACTTTACCACTAGGCCAAACTCCCGGCCTCCACATGAAAGTTTTTAATATATTTATGTCATTTGTTTAATTTTAACGCAGTGATACTGAAGTTTAAACACAGGGACTTGTACAAGTTAGGCACTTACCCTACCACTTGAGCTGTACCTCTAGCTTATGCTTTAATTATTTTTCAGTTTGGGTCTTGTGTTTTTGTCTAGGGACGGCTTCAAATCCTAGCTATTCAGGAGGCTGAGATCTGAGACTCCAAATAACCACCAGAAAACCAGAAGTGGCGCTGTGGCTCAAGTGGTAGAGCTGAAGAGCTCAGGGCAGTGCCCAGGCCTGGAATTCAAGCCCCTCGACCGACCAAAAAAAAGCGTAGGGGGAGTCTTATTAAGTTTTTGCATGGTCTGGCCTGTAAGCACCAATTTGTCATTTTGGGCCTCAAGTTAACTGGCAAGTATGGTTTTGATTCCTTCCCAACTTTGATCCCTTTCTACTCTGACAGTATCAACACTTCTGTTCCTCCCCTCAGTGAAGTATGTGCTTATCAAGGGTGTCAGTTGTGTTTGCTCTCAGATCAATTTAGGCCAGATGTACTCATTGTTGTCAATCTATAGTTTAATTTGGTATTATGCACAGCAATTAAGTGTGAATAAGAAAAAAATGACAGCAGCAATTAACTGAACAAGTACTACCCTCCAGGTATTATTCTTCTGCTTTATATGAATTACCTTATACAATCATCACAAGAATCCTAGAAAATTTTATCATTGTCCCCATTTTATAAAAGGCAGGCAACTTGTCCAAGGCCTATGTTATAAGTAGCAAAGAAATTTTATTCCAGTACTTCAAAATATGACTATTATCTTACACAGTCTCTCTAGTAGCTGCTTCTATACAAATTTTAGTTTAATATTTTCAAATGACTAGATAAAGGTGAGTCACACAGATACACATGATCTGCTGTCAGATGGGTGAAAGTTTTAGAAGAAATTTCATGAACACCTAGTGATTCTGTACTCAGGCTGCTTTGCAAGCAGCTTGAAGTTAATTATTCATTGTATGTTAAAGAAAACCAGGGGTTGGTAAACTTTCTGTAAAGGGCAAATGCAAACATTTTAGATTGTATAGGCCCTATGGCTTCTGCTCTAACTCTTTAACTACTTTGAAGGATGAGAACAGCCATAAATAACATGTAAATAAACCAGGATGGCTGTGCTCAGTAAATAGATAATAAAAATAAGCAGAGGCCTGGGATTCGCCTACAGTCTGTTAAACCCAGAGATCCATATTCCAAAAACATGGCTACAACTGTAGGTTAAAAGAATGGCAAAGGATGTTTATACTTGTTAGAATTTAGATATATAAAACATTTGTGCAACAAAAACTTGTATGATTCCCTGATTTAACTTTGTTTATAGTTAACCAACAAATGGCCAGATTTGAGGGGGAACTTCAGTCTTATAAGTCTGTACCTTCTTTCCTGCCTTTGTTTACTTGCCAAAGTTGCGAATCTGGAAAGTTACCTCCTTAATCTAGTTCCTTACTTCCTCTTGGAGTCCTACTCATCTCTTAAACCTATTACCTAACCCTATAATCTTCTCCAAACTAGATATGATCTCTTCCTTCCCTGAAATTCTGTAATAATTATTTTTTTGTTTAGGGACTACTCTGTTCTACACAACACTCATCATAGCACCTTGTACAAAGTAGGCTTTCAGAAACTTCTTCAATTGAATTCAGATATTCTTCTGCTTTTAGTGATTGAATACTACACAAATCTACTAAGCATATATCTAATCATGTTTCTATACCACACCGATGATATAACTTGGTTATAGCTTCACTAATCATAAATGCATGTACCAGTATGATTAGTATGGGTACACTTGTATATTAAATTGAAATACCTTACAAATTTTCTGATAATTTGAATTATTCAAATAATTTTTAAATTATTTAATAATGCAATAATGATTAAAACTACAATTTCTGCTTTCTAATCAATCTCTATTCATTTTTTATGAATCCATCAATATACTACATACTTAAGCGAAACAAATGAACTTAATTTAAATACTTAATTTAAACTTGACATCAAGGTTATGCCTTACTTAAGGACACAAAGTAGATGTGGCTATATATGTAGTCCACTCCTTGTACAGAGTCTTTAGGGAGTATGCCCAAGCAAAAAGTGAATTAGAAGGGTCAGGACAGAAATTCAGGTATCCGGAATTCCTCATCTATTACTGCCAACTTGGGGATACTCAATGTAGAACACAATGGTTTTTTAGGTGAACCCAATCCTGCACTGCCAAGTCTGAAAGTCTGGGAGCAATTCACCAACTTTCTCTTCCTCACACTGCCAGTGAAAATCATATTAGTGGTGGTGTCATCCTGGTGGTGGTGTCCAATCACCAAAAAGGCAGACATTAGGCTTCCAGAATATCTAAAAAGGCCATTAAACAACAGCCAGAAAAAAAAAAAACTCTACCCTCAAATTTGAGATAAGAGCTCAAATGTTCCCTTGGCATTTTAAGGGAGCTTCAGTACTGGGGAGAGGGATTGGAAAAGGTTATGATGCTTATCTAGTTCAATCTCCCTCCACCCCAGAGGTAGCAAGCCAAGTTCACATTCTAAATAGATCTCCTGCTTATAGTGCTTATATTTCGGTTGCATCATTCCTTTAACATTCACCTTTCACTGAGTGAGCCATCTTAATCTGTAAAATAAGCACAAGAAGCAAACTACCAGCCCTAATCCTCATTTATACAGAGGAATAATTTATTTACCATCAAAATTATAGGTAATATTTCTTTTTTTTTTTTTGCCAGTCCTGGGCTTCAGCTCAGGGCCTGAGCAATGTCCTTAGCCTTTCTCAAGGCTAGAGCTCTACCACTTGAGCCTCAGCACCACTTCCGACTTTTTTCTATGTATGTGGTACCAAGGAATCGAACCCGGGTCTTCATGCATGCTAGGCAAGCACTTTAACCACTAGGCCAAACTCTCGGCCCTCTAGGTAATATTTCTAACTCTCCTATTTCTCTCATGCTCCTCCCCTGGAGTTTTAGACAACAGTACAGTCAACTTGAATTAACAAAAGAGACTAAGCAACCTAGACAGTTCACAGCCACTACAGCATTTTTATCTTTCTGGAAGCTACCTATAATAGGCAAGAGCTCTATGGCTAGGCTCTCTGGGACACATAGGAAAAACAAAAATAAAACAAATAACAATAACAAAAACCCAACAATCCTGAGAGTAAACGAAGAAATAAGGGAACAAGGATAAATTCCATTATTCAATCTAATAAAAAATGAATGAGAACCCCTTGTGGGTAAGAAGACTCACAGTTCAATAGTACACAAACTATAATAAAAAGCGCAACAGGAGGCGCGCCAAGAGGTACAAAGTTCTCTGGGAAAGGAGCTTCCAATCATTTTAATATCAGGCCAATAGATTAAAACATGTAGTTAGGGAACGCCTGAAGTGTCAGAGACAGTCTGGATAGGAAGAAGTCCAGAGAGATCTGTGAAAATGGTCACTACACTGACACACTATCTTTTTACCCTTGACTAAGACAGGGGCTAACCCCAAGACTGTCCCAAGAATGGCATCCAGATAACCAAAGACACACTGACATATAGAGAGTGGGCAGAGAAATTGGCACCAACGACTGGTGACCTAAGACTGGGGCAGGATGGACACAGCGAAACCCAGATCAAAGCAAGAACGTGTCTGGCGTTAAAAGTTTCCTCTTTTCCATGATCCACCTCCAGAACACCCCGGCTCTTCTGTATCTCACCTGCGTGGATTCTAGAACCGAGACTCTCCCCGGGGGGCCTTTTGCCATAGTCTAGCAATACACAACCACTCTGAACCGGTACACAGTGCTTCATGACCAAGATACCAGCTCGTTAAATCCTGATTCAGAGGACTCGGTTTGCCCTTTACGCTGTGTGACCTCGGACTAGCCACTCCAGCACTTAGTTCTTACGTCTCCTTACGTGCAAATTCTGGGATTATGAGGAGACCGGACTTGGAGAAGATCTCTTGAAGTGGAAAAGCTTACCCGGCACAGGAAAGTACCGAGCAACACCGCCCGCTGCAGAGATGGGGAAACTGAGGCAGCAAACACCGTGTCTAAGGTAACGCGGATTCGGCCACTTGTACGTCAAGGCCAAAGCTCGGGGATCCCACTTTGTAGTCCCGGATTCTTTCTCCTTCCGCCCAGCAGAGATGAGAGGCGGAGGGTCCCGGTCCCGGTCCCGCGGAGGGGACAGGACGGTGCACATGCCAGGACTGGAAGAGGGGCGGGGAGGCCTTACCTTCCCAGGTCGAGTTCTGCCACCAACGCCGCCCTCTCAGAATCTCAACCCGTCACCCCCCTCACGACTTCTCAGAAGCCCCTTTGAGTTCTGCCAGGCTCGACGTGTCTACAACTGCCACAGAGGCCACCGAAGGATTCCCGCCTTCGCCCCGCCTCCTCCCGCCCCCTGGACCGTCTGCCCAATCACACGCAGCGCTTCGGAACGCCACCCCCTCTCCCTGGCCTGGAGAGGCCTGACGTCACGGGGCGCTAGCCTCCTCATTTGCCTTTGCTCCACCCTCCTGCCTAAGTCCAGTCTCTCCTCTCCGTGGAAGCCACCGGGCGAATTTGCCCTGCCGGAAAGCAGCGCGCCGCCGCGGCATTTTACGACAGTGGTGCTGACAGGTCGTGGGAACATCCGGCTTCCTAGGTGCAACAGGGGGGGACAGCCGACACGATGTTTGGTGCGGAGGACGAGGACGACTTCCTCTCGCCGAACGGCGGGTGAGTGACTGAGCGGCGGGGGCCGGAAGGCCTGGCCAGCACAGCCTGGAGGACGATTTGGAGGGGCGGGGGGGTTCGGTGTCTCCTCTGGCCTCCTGCTCACTTCCGGGTCTTGTCCCATTCTGGTTCTAATACGAACCCCGGCGTCGTCCGCAGCGCTGAGTTCTGGGCCGGCCATCTCCCTTGGACATTGTAGCATGACCCTGGGGTTGGCTTTTTGCGCTTTCTGAATCACACAGTGTATCCGGTGAAAGGGGGGTGACTGCTGTCTGAAGTGTTTTTGTGGGAGTCGGCGCCCGTAAAGCTATGAGCTGCAATTAGACGAGACTTTCTCTTTTCTGTGAACGAGGCAATGGCACTTCAGAAGCAAGCGCTGGGTGGGTCAGCTCCGAGCCTCCTTCGAAGTCTCCTTCAGACGTCACGTGCGTGTGTGTGTGTGTGTGTGTGTGTGTGTGTGCGCGTGCGCGAGCGTGCGCGCCCCTTCTACAGCAGGGCATACTGCTTCCTTTTCCTTATTCCCCACCAGTGAGTGGGTCTGCCTTTGCACATCCAGCCTGCTCACATGGAAGTCCTGACAGAACAGGCACTGCTTATTTTGTTCATTTCTGCATGGCACTGGTACCTGGCTTGGATTGAGTGCCCAGGAAGGGCCGTGATTATAACTGTGAAATTGAGTTTTGTAAACTCTCAAGGTTTAAAACCAGTGTGAGGCACTGTAGTCCTTATTTCCGGCCCTCAAAGAAGGCTTTAAAGAGAGGTAAGGCTGTCCATTTTTCTCTTTCAGTAGTGGGCATGTTCCTTTGTGCACTGCCAGCACACGTTAGCTCCACACTCTATAATCTTCGCAGGGCCTTTTTTTTGAACATCTGCTTTACAAGTTTTGTGCATTAGGAACGATGCATTGAAGAGTGAGGGATTACAAATGCTAAGAGGTTAAAAAATGGTTAAGTAAGCTGCTGTGGTAAGCCCTCAAGTTGCTTCCAGACATACTAGAGTTCAATACATGAAGGGCCATAAAATAAATGACCCAGCTCTCGTCTGATATTAAAAGGGACCTTTAGGCCCTCACTTACTAGCTCGGTATTACCCATCCTTGAGGATTATTTTCTCTCTCACTACCTTAATTCACTCCTGCCTTGACTTTAGATTGTATCCATTTAGTTCCACTTTAGTTTTATGTTGGGGTATTCACTGCTTACTTTGTTTCCTGTTTCACCCTAAACTGTCACTACAAATGCAATTCAATCCCACCTCCCTCCTGCTGTATAGTCAATGTTTTAAGTTAATGGGGTTTTTTTTCATCTATTTTTCAATTTATTTTATGTGTACTTTTTTGGGGGGGGTCAGTACTGAGAATTAAACTCAGGGCCTTATGCTTGCTAGGCAGGTACTTTACCACTAAGCCCCATCTCTAGCTTTAAATTCACATTAATTAATCATTATGTGAAAGTATTCAGGAGTGTCTGTAAAGGAACTTTTAACACTCCTGACTCTCCTGACACTGTTCACTGCTGACTGAATGTTGTTACAGAGTAGACAATGACAGTCATGTGCTCTTCCTAGATTCCCATCTCTTCCTGGCTCAACTAGTCTGATTTCCTGAGCAGGAGCAGACTTATCAAGGACCTAACACACTTTAGGCATGTAGCTGTGTTCTGAGACATTAAACAAAACAACAACAAAAACACCCTAAGAAAGGAAGCTGTATGGATAAGTTGTTCCCCAACAGTAACCAGGAAAATGGGGTGAAATTTAATATGAACAGTGGGAAACATTTCATTAGCATTCTGTGGTTTAGCTATTCTTTCTTTGGTGTCTCTGAGGAAGTAAAACATATGACAGTGAACAAGCAGTTCTCAGTTCCTCTCTTACCGCAATTTACTGTGAATGAACTTGCTTAAGCTTCAAGTCTCTTGAATTAACTATATGACTTACTTAATCCTATTTAGGATTAGAGAAAGAGAGTATCAGTGCCTAGTATGGCTAATGACTGATAAGTCTAGATGACTGAGAATTTCTGGGCCTCTGAAAGTCTATGGTTAACCTACAACTAGTAATTAGGAGGCATGTTGGTTGTTTATTTTTTTGTTTTTCCTTTTTTCCTGCCTTAGCTCTTTCCCTACCATGGTGACATTGAAATAAAGAAAAATGTAAATGACTAATAAGGGTATGCTATTTGGCTTCAATGCAGAATAGACACAGTTCTTACCCCTAAGAAACTATTTTTGGAGTTAGCATTCTTTTTTTTTTTAAGTTTTTTTTTTTTCTTGCCAGTTGTGGGGCTTGAACTCAGTGTCTGAGCACTGTCCTTGGACTTTTCTCAAGGCTAGAGCTCTACCCCTAAGCAACAACACTTCCAGCTTTTTTCTATGTATGTGGAGAAATCAAACCCGGGTCTTTGTGCATATTAGGTAAGCACTCTACCAGTAGCCCTTGGTTTTTTTGTTTTGTTTTGTTTTTATTTTAAATTGTATCTTTAATTGTACAAAGGAGTTGACATTCAACAGTGTAGTATATGAATACAATGAATCTTGGTCAGTACCCCTTGGTTTTGTTTTATTTTGGTTTTAGGCAGGGTTTCACTGTGTTACCCAGGTTAGCCTAGAATCCTTGGGCTCAAGTGATCCTTTTGTCTCAGCTTCTTGTATAATTGAGATTATAGATATGAGCAATCATGCCTAGTATTTTTTTTAACTGATCCTGAGGCTTGAACTCAGGGTCTGGAACTTTTGTACTCAAGGCTAATGCTCTACTACTTCAACCACAGTCCCACTACTTGCTTTTCGGTGGTTAATTGGAGATAAGAGTTTCATAATTTTGCTGCTTAGCCTGGGTTTGAACTTTGGTCCTTAGAGCTCATCCTCTCCAGTAGATAGGATTACTGGCATGAATCAGTGGTGCCCAACTTCATGCCTATTTTATTTTTTGTCCTAGTCCTAACATTTGACACAATTTCTAGACCTAGTCCTAGTCTTGTTTTTGTCCTAGTCCTGAGACACTATTTCTGAGCTTTTTTGCTTAAGGCTAGTGCTCTACTACTGAAGCCACAATTTCACTTCCAGCATTTTTTTCTTTTTTTTGGCAGTTTATTAGAGATAAGAGTACCACAGATTTTCCTGCTCAGACTGGCTTCTAACCACAATCCTCAGATTCTAGCCTGCTGAGTAGCAACCCAGATTACAGATATGAGCCACTAGAACCTAACTCATGCTTACCCCCCCTCTCTCTTTTTCTCCCTCCCTCCCTCCCTCCCTCCCTCCCTCCCTTCCTCCCTTCCTTCCTCTCTCTCCTTCTTGCTCCCTCTCTTTCCCTCCTCTCCCTTTCTCTTTCTTCTTTTTGTAATACTGAGTTAATCTCAGGGTATTGTGCTAGCTCAGCTGGTGTTCTACTATTCCAGATCTGCTTTTTGCTGATTATTTTGGAGATGGTGTATCACAAAATTTGCTGCCTGGGCTCTTTTAAACCACATTCCTCTGAACCTGCAACTCTTCAGTAACTAGGATTATAGGTGTGAACCACCTATAACCATACAAAGGTGCTTAAAATTGTGTGTGTGTGTGTGTGTGTGTGTGTGTGTGTGTGTGTGTGGTACTGTGATTTGCACTCAAGACCTAAGCTCTTGTTTGTTTTTCATTTTTGTTTTGTTTTGTCGTTCATGCAGCTGTGCTGTCCCTGAGGGCTTCAGCTCAAAGCTACCACTGAACCCCTCGAGCTACAGTCCTGGTTTTCTAGTGGTTAATTGGAAATAAGAGTCTCACTATCTTGGGGCCGGGAGTTTGGCCTAGTGGTAGAGTGCTTGCCTAGCATGTACAAAGACCCAGGTTCAATTCCTTGGTACCTCATACATAGAAAAAAGCTGGAAGTGTTGCTGAAGCTCAAGTGATAGAGCTCTAGCCTTGAGAAAGTCCAAGGACAGTGCTCAGGCCCTGAGTTCAAGCCCAGGATTGGCAAAAAACAAAACAAAACAAAAAAAAATCTCACTGTCTTTAGTGTCTGGGCTGGCTTTGAACCTAGGTCCTCAGATCTCAGCCTCCTGAGTAGCTAGGATTATAGGCATGAGTACCCAGCTTGTTTTTTGTTTTTGTTTTTGCTTTTCTTGCTCAAGACATGTTCTACCAATGTAACTATACCTCCACTTTGAGTTGCATGGACTTTTCTATCCAGTAGCTAGGGTTAGAGATGTGAACCATTCAGTTTAGAGAGCATTTTTAAGGGCCAGTTATGTGTAAAGTTGCCTTACACTATACGTAGGTATGTCTAGCCAAATCTGTTTGTTTTGCCAGTCTTAGGGCATGAACTCAGGGCCTGAGCACTGTTCTTGGGCTTTTTCCTCAAGGCTAGCAGGCTAGCACTTGAGTCTCAGCACTGCTTCCAGCTTTTTTTCTATGTATGTGGTACGGAGGAATTGAACCTAGGTCTTTGCTCATGCTAGGCAAGCACTCTACCACTAGGACAAACTCCTGGCCTAATGAGGCCAGTGCAGTGACTCACAGCTGTAATCCTAGCTCCTCCAAGGCTGAGAACTGAGGATCATGATTGAAAGCCAGCCGGGGCACTAAAGACTGAGAAACTCTTATCTCCAATTAATCACTAGAAAACGGAAAGTGGAGCTGTGGTTCAAGGGGTAGGGCTGTAGACTTGAGCTGAAGAGCTCTGGAACAGGGCCCAGGCCTAGAGTTTAAGTCCCATGACCCACAAAAAGAAAGAGAGGGGGGGGGGAGGAAGGAAGAAAGAGGGAGAGAGAGAAAGAGAAAAAGCCTAAATTCTTTTCTTTTGTGTGTGGGTCATGGGGCTTGAACTCTGGGCCTGGGTGCTATCCTTGAGCTTTTCAGCTCAAGACTAGTGCTCTACTATTTCAGCCACAGTGCCGCTTCTGGTTTTCTGGTGGTTAATTGGAGATAAGAGTCTCATGGACTTTCATACCTAGGCTGGCTTTGAACTGCCATCCTTAGATCTCAGCCTCCTGAGTAGCTAGGATTATAGATGTGAGCCACTACACTCGACTAAAAGCCTAAATTCTAATGTTGGTTCTTCCCACAGTTAGGAGTGTTAAACAGTAGGGGGAATAAGTCAGCTCCCCTCTTTGTACTTCTATAACTTATGTGTAAAATGATGTGATTTGTCTTGGATGGTTTGTTTTGTTGTTGTTGTGCTGGAATTGAGCCTAGGGCCTTGTACAATCCCCTTTTGACATTCCTTTTAAAAGTCAATTATTCATTTATGAGCAAATCTCAACTAGATTATGTTTCATAAATTTTTTCCCTATAAAAACGCATTGCCCAGTGATTGTATATAGAGATTCCCTTACTGAATACTTGTTTGTTAAATAAGTCATTTAAAATATGATGTAAAAATCAATGTTAATAAATTCTTTAATTTAAACAAAACAAAACATTACCAGCCAGGCAATCCTAGCTACTCAGGCATCTGAGATCTGAGGATCACAGCTTGAAGCCAGTCCAGGTAGGAAAGTTCAAGAAACTCTTATCTCCATTTAACTGTCAAAAAATGAGTTGAGGATTTAGCTCAGCGGAAGAGCCCTTGCCCTGCAAGTACAAGGCCTTGAGTTCGGTCCTCAGCTCTTTAAAAAAAAAAAAAAGTTAGAAATGGGGCTGGGAGTTTGGCCTAGTGGTAGAGTGCTTCCCTAAGCATGCACGAAGACCCAGGTTCAATTCCTCAGTACCACATACATAGAAAAAAGCCAGAAGTGGTGCTGAGACTCAAGTGGTAGAGCTCTAGTCTTGAGAAAGTCCAAGGACAGTGCTCAGGCCCTGAGCTCAAACCCAGGACTGGCAAAAAAAAAAAAAAAAAAAAGAATATGGAGCTGTGGCTTAAGTGGTAAAGCAAAATAAGTTCAAGGACAGTGCCCAGGCCCTGAGTTCAAATCCCAGACCACTCACCCTCCCCCTCCCCCCAAAAAAAGACTTTGCCAAATTTTCTTAAAATTTTACTCCTAAGGAATCTGCCTAGATTGCACTGGGTAAAAGGAGAAATCTTGGTTTCTTCTTAATTCCATGAGTATTTTTAATGTCTTATTTAAGCCAGCTCTACTCTCCTTCAAGTATTTCATTTGCAATCTCTTTTAAATTTTCTTGGACCTTAAACATTTTGGCCCCATTTATAGGAAACTTATCCTACGTTCTTTGAGAAAACAAGGTAATAGCTTTATATCATTTTGAATTTATTTTGCAAAATATTGATATACGTGTTAATGTATAAGTTGTTAAAAAAAATGACCAAGGCTGGGAATGTGGCTTAGTAGTAGAGTGCTTGCCTAACATGCATGAAACTGTGGATTCAATTCCTGAGTATCACATAAACAGAAAGAACTGGAAGTGATGCTGTGGCTCCAGTAGTAGAGTGCTAGCCTTGAAGCTCAGGAATAGTGTCCAGGCGCTGAGTTCCAGCCCCAGAATTGGCAAATAAGACCCCAAAAAGTCAAAAGAAAGTGTATTAGAATATTTACATAGCCAAATTAAGAATGCTTTTGGAGAAGATGAGCTTAAGCTAGCCTAGACTTTGAATTCATTATTGTATTAGTCAATTTTGTGTTGCTATACCAGAGTACCACAGAGTAGGGAATTTATAAGGAAAAGAACTATATTTCTCACAGCTCTGGGGACAGGAAAGTCCTCTAATATCAAGGTACCAACATCTGGGAGAGTCTTTTTGTTGCAAATCAAGCCATTTTATAATTCAGTGGTAGGCATTGTGTGACCTTCCTGCCTCCAAACACTGTTGGATTGTGAATTAAGATTCCAACACATGCTTTTCTTGGAGGAGACATAAAACATTCAGTGAAACATACAATATGCCAGACCATAAGCAAAACATACAATCAAGTGGTGATTTTAATACACAGTCAATTATCTGTTACTTGGTAAATGACTGGTAAGTTCTATTGGTCTTATGGATCATAGTGCCATATAACTGTTGCCCCTGCTACATTACTTATAATTTAAACTCATATATTACTTAATATCTGATCCTCTCATTAGATTAAATACTCCTTGAAAATAGAATCCCGTTATTCTCATCAGTGTACACCTAATACTTAATGTGATGTCTTGAATGAATAAAATATGGAGAACTTCAGAAGCCCTAGGGTGATCATGTAACCTAAATTTACAAATAACTTCTGGGGAGAGAAGGAATACAGGGAATATTTCAGGTAGAGAGAACAGAGTGTCTAAAAGCTAGAATTTGAAAGATCTTACGTTAGGCAAAACGTGTGATTAAGGGAACTTGCCTAGCATATATGAGGCCCATATATGAAGTCCTGAGTTGGAGTGGGAGAAGGGAAAACAAAGCCTTGTGTGAGAAATACAAAGTTCCTCACAGTAGTTCTAGCACTCAGTTGAAGATGAGAAATTGCCAAGTATGAAGGTAGGGAAATAAGGGATGGTAAAAACTTGAAGGACTTTGTAAAGCTGTCTTGTGGAGTTTGGATTTTTATCTTGGTAATAGGGAGATATTATTGACAAAGACCACTCGTAGGTAGGTGCAGTTAGGAGAAGAGATAAGAAGCAGACAAGACTGAGGATGGGAGATGGATCAGGAAGTTGTTGTGTCATTGAAACTAGATAGAGGTAATGAAGGCCTGGCCTGGGGAAGTGACAATAAGGAGAATGAGTTTGGGAAATATTTTGGAAATAATATCAGACGGGGTTGGAGGTTAAGTCAGCTGATAATTTCAGATCACGAAATACAGTCTTGATTTCAGACCCCTGCTACTGTCAGTTCCAGTGTTGAGTTGGTGGGATATACTGTCAGGAGGCCATTTAATCATTCAGTTTTGAAGATGAGCAACTTTTATTATGATTCCATGCTCAGAATATGTTCAATGAAAATTTATTTTCATTTTCTACTAACAGTGCCAGATTGGCCTCTCTTTTTGGATTGGATGATACAACTTCTGGCCAAGGAAATGAATTCTTTCAGTATACAGCCCCAAAGCAGCCTAAGAAAGGCCAAGGAACAACAGCAACAGGTAAGTTAGGAAGCATTAGAGTTGGGCTTTAACAGGTTAGTTGGAATGATAAACAATCTTTCTGACAGTGATATGCTATATCATGTATCCTTGACCAGCCTGAGTAAGCCCACCATCATTAGTGGATATCCTGAATTCTGTGATTCTGTGCTGTAGCAGCTCAGGTGGAAATTGATGGGGTAGGGTTACAGGGAAGCTTTTCTGTCCCATTTGGCCACCACTCTAAAACTGCCCAAGGCACTTTAAATGAACACTGTCCAGTGGCTATGCCTGCATATGCATTGTTCCTTAGCTTTCTTTTTGCTCAAGGCTGGTGCTCTACCACTTCTGGTTTTTTGATGGTTAGTTAGAGATAAGAATCTTACATTGTCCTGCCTGCCTGGGTGGGCTTCAATCTTCAATCCTCAGATTCTTGAGTCGCTAGTATTATAGGAATGAGCCACTGATGCCTGGCTTTACCAGAATTTTGAGGCCCACAAAGGTTTAGGGTTTTCTAAGGTCAACATTAATAAGTGATATAGACCTAGGAACGTGACTCAAGTGGTAGGATGTTTGGCTTACATGAGCAAGGCCAGGGTTCATTCTCCAGTACCAAAACAAACAAGCAAACAAACAAAATCCCACTAATAAGTGACAGAGTTGAAAGTTGAACTCTGATCTGACAGACTCTGCAGCTTTTATTCTTTACACTTCCTTGTTTTTGTGTAAGACCCTGATAAGGAATGAAGTATTGATAAGAATAGCCCCAAGGAGAGCAGATGGTAAGGGACATTAAATTATGTAGTTGTCAAATGAAGATTTAAGTATTGAGTATCTTTTACATGTTAGGCACAGTGCTAGCGCTGAGGCTAACCATCAGTGCTCAGAGTTGAGTATTTGCTACAGACTTCTTATGTTTGGCCTGTGTTAGGAGCTCACTCTTTTCCCTTTACTGTGTAGGAGTTTCCTCCACATACAGAATAATTCTCCAGTGATCTTGAAGTGAGTACCCTATACCTAAATCAGTGCTTAGGTGATATTCCTGAAGATAGTATCAGATTGAGGACTTCATTCCATAAAACTATCACAAATCTAAATTCTTACTGACCAGCCACAAACCAGGGTTCCTATGATTCCCCCTCCTTATGTTTAATTAATTGGCTAGAATGGCTCACAGAACTCAGGGAAACATTTTCTTATGTTTGATGGTTTCTTATAAAAGATGATAAAGATTCAGATGAACAGTCAGATAAGGAGATAAATATGGCAAGATATGTTGTGGTAAGAGAGTACAGATCTCCCAGGACCTCTCTGGGTGTAATGTTCCTCCAAGTCTTCTATAGAGAAAGAAAGAAAGAAAGAAAAAAAGAAAGAAAGAAAGAAGGAGGAAGGAAGAAATTCTAGAACCTGAAAGAAAGAAAAAGAAAAAAAGAAAGAAAGGAAGGAAGGAAGAAAGGAAGAAAGAAAGAAAGAGAAAGGAAGGAAGGAAGGAAGAAATTCTAGAACCAGAAAGAAAGAAAGAAAGATTCTAGAACCCAGAAGTTCTTCAGCTCTTGTCCTCCAGGACATTTTCTAGAGTTCGATCTCCAGCCTACCTTGTCTAGAGATTGGTGAGAACAGCTGAAAGCTACAACTTTCCATTTTTCTTATTACTAGCTCCATCCTAGAGCCTGAGCCTAAGTCACCTCAATAGCATTGTCAAAAGACAAAATTACCCTGCTGCAGTGGCTCACCCCTGTAATCCTAACTACTCAGGATGCTGAGATCTGAGGATCACAGTTCAAAGCCAGCCCTGACACTAAAGACCATGAGACTCTTATCTCCAATTAATCTCTAGAAAAGGGGAAGTGGGGCTTAGGCTCCAGGGGTAGGGTGGTATCCTTGAGCTGAAGAGCCCAGGGACAGTACCCAGACCCAAAGTTCAGGCCCCATGACTCACCAAAAAAAAAAAAAGACAAAATTAGCCAGGTTCTAGTGGCAGAAGGGAGGGAGAGAGAGAGGAGAGAGGAGAAAAGGAGAAAGTGGCAAGGCGGGTAATAGGATTCAAGGGAAAGTGACAAGTGGTGAAGATTCAGTTATGGTTATGGAGTATATACCTATGTGTCTATATAATATAGCCATGCATATATGCATACATATACACATTTTTTAATTTTATTTTTTTATTATTGAGGTAATGTATAGAAGGGTTACAGTTACATTTGCCAGATGTAGGTGCATTACTTCTCACACACTGATAATCCTTCTTACGTTTTTTGTCCCCATTTCCCTCCTCCCCCCTTATACACACATTTTTATCCCATGAAAAAGGAAACTGTAATTTAGCAATACTTTACTCAGGACAAAAAAAAAAAACAAACCCACAACAATTACCTGCTGAGAGCGAAGTCCACAATCTTTGCAAGTAATTTTAGAGGGAGGAATGCTGAGCTTAGGAGAAGCTCACACACTTATCACATCTGGCCCATGTATCCATCTGGCAAGTCTACAAACAGCCTTCCCTCTCCAGGATAGGGTCATCTTGGCCTGAGTTCCCTAGAAGAAGCTAAACTATTAAAGGAGAATTGCAGGCTGGCCTTGGAAAACAGTAACTTTACTCAGTGCTCCATTCTTGTCCAGATAATCTTAACTTTGGCCTTACATACTGTTTGTTATTATTTTTTTTCTGGAGAAGAGGTTTATTGTAATATTTCACGTAACTGGAGAGTGCATACGGGGCTCTAGTGGCTCCTGTTGGTATAATCCTACTTACTCAGAAGGCTGAGATGTGAGAATCTTGGTTTGAAGATAGCCTGGACAGACAATTCCAGGAGACTTTTTTTTTTGCCTGTCCTGGGATTTGAACTCAGGACTTAGATGCTATTCCTGAGCCTCTTTGTGCTCAAGTCTGCTGCTCTACCACTTAAGCCACACTGCCACTTCTGGCTTTTTCTGAGCTGTTTATTGGAGATAAGAATGTCACAGACTTTCCTGTCTGGGCTGGCTTCAAACTGTGATCGCAGATTTCAACCTCCTGAGTAGCTAGAATTAATTATAGGCATGAGCCACTGGCTCTGGCAAGACTTAACTGCAATTAACCAGCAAAAAGCTAGAAGTTGAAATGCAGCTCAAGTGATAGAGTAGAAGGGGTATGTAAAAAATAGGTATTTGAAGAATGTTCTTCAAAACATTATATACAATAGAGAAAAATACTGAAAATAGCCCAAAGAACTATCAAGTAATAAGGACCTAGGTAAATTGTGATAGTCATAGTATTTCATGTAGCTTTGAACAGCATGGAGAAATGTTTATAATGTGGTTCATGAAAGAAAAGATATCAGATGTACCATTAATTTTGTGTATGTATGCCAGTGTTGGGGCGTCAGTGCAGTGCTTTGAACTCTTGGTTGGCTTTTTTTACTTAAGGATGGCATTCTACAACTTGAGTCACAGCTACATAGCTAATCTCTTGGAATTTAGTCCCTGGTCCAAGGCAGGCACTAAAGGTGTGAGTCATCATGCCTGGCATGAGACCCTATCTTAAAAATAATAATAATTTGGCTGGGAGTTTGGCCTAGTCATTGAGTGCTTGCCTAGCATGAATGAAGACCTGGATTTAATCCTTCAGTACCACATATTGAAAAAAGCCAGAAGTGATGCTGTGGCTCCAGTGGTAGAGTTCTAGCATTGAGAAAGCCTAAGCCAGTGCTCAGGCCCTGAGCTTAAGCCCTGGGACTGGCCAAAAATAAAAAATAAATAATAATTTAAAGCATTTAGCCTTAGTATGCTATTTCAGAACATTGACATTAGTAATGGGTATGATTTAAATATCACTCTAAATTTCCAATGCCAGTAGTATAAGAAAAGGAAATTATATATATATGTGTGTGTAATATATATATATATATATATATATCAAAGCTGCCCTAATATTGGAGAGAAAATAAAAAGCAGATAGAGTGTAACCATATTACTATATAGTACTTCTTGTTCAGGCCAAAAAACTCTTCTATTTGTACTATATTGCACAGAAGTTTGAGTCCTGGGTTCTAATACTAGGTTTGTTGCTATCATGTGTACCACACTGGGGCACTCATATTGTTGCTTCCTCAGCAGACAAGTACTGTTTTGTAGATCAAGTGAGAGTAATGATCATGAAAACATTATAGCCCTAATTGCAAAGTGTAAATTTTTGAAGCTAAACATTTAAGATCAGTGTCACTTCTGTTTTCTTCATGTTCAGGAAATCAGACACCACCAAAACCAGCCCCAGCTCCCACAGGCACTTCTGCAGTCCTGGTTGCAACAGCAGTCCATGCTTACCGGTAGTAAGTAGCTAAGAAAGAAAGCTCTGTGAAGCTGGAGGAGGGAGGGAAGGGATCTGTAGTTCGTTTTCTTTTTTTCTCCCAAAGTCTCCACTCATCGCTAACTAGCTTCTTAGTCCTTCTACAGAAAAAGCACCCTTAAGCCTCTTCATATTTTACTTTTCATGATTTCACCATGTAAACTTGCAGAGTGGTTGTTTTGTTTATTCTTTAAGCACTTTCCTCTCAAAGAAAGCTACTCCACTGAAAACCATGAATGCTAGATACTTAAAGAGGCAAGAAGTTATATGAGCTTTAGAAACTGTTCACCTTGGTTCTTTTTCTAGAGACCCAATGACTAGATCCCAACTTCTGTGTTCCTGAAAAGAGAGTTGATTCTGCATATTTTAGAGGAGTATTAATACCTGCTTGCTTTTTTTTTTTTCAACAGCATAAATGGTCAGTACGTAAAGCAGGGCAAATTTGGTGCTGCAGTCCTGGGCAACCACACAGCCAAAGATGTGAGTATCCCATATTTTATGTCTGTTCCCCTGTCCACCACATAACCAGTGAGCTGGTTATTTATCTGGGCTGGCTCGGAGTCTCAGGGGTCAGAGGATTAAAATGATGATTAGCCATGAAGGTTAATATATAATATTAAGGTATTGTAAATGTAAGTGTTCACTTACTAGTAGGTATTAAAACAATCTAATCATTTAAATTGTTTAATTGGGAGGGGGTGGAGGGAGGGAAATGGGGACAAAAACATGAGAAGGGGTATCAAGGTGTGAGAAGTAATGCACCTTCTATCTGGCGAATATAACTATAACCCCTCTATACAGTACAATAAAAAAATTAAATTAAAAAGTATGGACAGACACTCAATTTACAGAATGAAAAAATAAATAAAATGTTTACTTTAGATATCCCTTTTGTGATATGGTCTGAGTTTAAAAATTTAGGAAGCTTTACGTAATTTATCAAGAGTACTTTTTTTTGTTTGATAGTTAATGAATATTCATTGTTCTACCTAGAGTATTATGTTTTTATTCTTTTGGAAAGCTTGAAAATAAGACTGGGCACTTGGTCCTAGTGAAATGATAGGGATAAAATACATGTGGATAAAAGCCCAGAATGGACAACTTTGTGGTCTGTCTGGCTTCAAATACTGCTCTGTAGCATTTATAACGCTGCTGAGATAAGCATAAGAAATTCTCGTGTTTCAGAGGTCCAGAGAACGTGGAGTCCATGTTCCTCAGAGATACTCAGGCAGAGAGATAAGATGACTTGTTTAGAGTAGCTGACATAACAAATCATATTCATTATCTTAAAAACAAAAAAGAAAATGCTTAATTTATAGCACATATGAAACAGTAGAACTTGCATATTGAAAGTACAGATTTTCATTATTAAACTAAAACAATAATTCATCTTTTATCTGTAACCCCAACTTCTCTTTTTCCCACTCAGATTAATTTGAACAAATTTCCAACACAATTTCAGCTATAAATTCTTTAGGATGCAACTCTAGAAGATAAGATGATTAAGAACAAGGCTATCATACCTAATAGAAGTAAACAATAATAACTTATTCTCAATTACTACTAGTGTTCAAATCAATTTCCCATTTCCTTCCTTCCTCCCTCCCTCCCTCTAAATCTAGACTTGTTTGTGATGTTATAGTATTCAAATAGCCTTTAGCAAGGAAAAAGGAAATACTAATAAAGGCATTGCTAATTACCATTAAAGAATAAGCCCAAAGAAAAAAATTAAACGAAGAGTGAGAAGTTAAAATTATAATTTAAAATCTAAAGTGTCTTTTTTTTTTCTTTTTAATGATGACTGTATTAGAGCTTGAACTCAGGGTATGGGTACTGTCCCAGGGCTTTTTCTGCTCAAAAGCTGGTGCTGTACCATGTGAGCCACACCTCTGTTTCTGGCATTTTGTTGGTTAGGTGAAGATAAGAGTCTGATGGATTTGTCTGTCTAGGCTGGCTTGGAACCTTGATCCTCAGAACTCTAGGGCTATAGGCATGAGCCACCAGTGTTTGGCCAAAATCTAAAATTTTAAGAGAAGGTCTAAAATCTAAACTTAGAAAGTACAGAGTTTTGGACCAGGAGTTTGGCCTAGTGATAGAGTGCTTGCCTAGCATGCACGAAGACCCAGGTTCGATTCCTTGATACCACATACTTAGAAAAAGCCAGAAGTGGTGCTGAGGCTCAAGTGGTAGAGTTCTAGCCTTGAGAAAAATCCAAGGACAGTCCTCAGGCCCTGAGCTTAAGCCCAAGATTGGCAAAAAAAAAAAAAGAGAGAGAGAGAGAGAAGAAAGTACAGAGTTTTAGGATTTATAACTGTATGAAGCAGGAGCCTATGTCTTACTGCTGATTTTGTATTGCCTTTTAACTTGTTCTTTTCCTTTTCTGCCTATATTGTTTGAATACAGTACAGGATTCTCCTTTATATCAGTCAACAACAGCCAGTTACTGTTGCAAGGATTCATCTGAACTTTGAGCTGGTGGTAAGATTTCCCCATAATGGAATCAATAGTTCCTTTGGGATAGGCTTGCAGGAAAGAGGGGTCTGAACATAGCTGGTAGGTTGGATCTAGGCATCAGCAAGCAGAGCCTTTCAGAAAGGACTCTTGGTTGTCTTCAGGGACAGGACGAGAGGGTGGTGTGTGGATGGTGGGAGGGAAGAAGAAGGGTCCTTGATACTTCTCCACAGGTCCAGTTGAGTCAGGTCCTTTGAGTTTACAGATTTACCAACAGTGTTGCTTGTGCTTCAATTATCCCATTTTCCCCCTCACAGGTTCGGCCCAATAACTATAGCACCTTTTATGATGACCAGAGACAAAATTGGTCCATCATGTTTGAGTCTGAAAAGGCTGCTGTGGAATTCAATAAGCAGGTGATACTTTCTGTTTCCTGTGCAAAGCTAGAGCACTTGTTCAGGTCTCAGTTTTAGGAAATATATGGCAAAAATATATCTGCTATATTTTGTTAATGACAAGCATAAGATCTGTACTACTATGGCTGTATCAGTAGTTGGTAGTAAGTTGAGTTCTGAGGATTATCTTTAGAAGTCTTTTATTTATTTATTTTTATAGTATTGGGATTTAAACTCAGGGCCTTGTACTTGGTAGACAGATACTCTACCACTTAGCCCACACTTCTTTTCCAGTCCAAATTTTTGCTTTCATTATTTTTAATTTTTTGGTGCCCATACTGGGGCTTGAATTCAGGGCCTGGGTACTGTCTTTTAGCTTTCCTGTTCAAGGAAGACTTTCCTACCTGTCTATCTTTGAACCTCATTTCTCAGGTCTCAGCGTCCTGCATAGCTAGGATTACAGCATGATCTATGAGCTCCTGGCTCCCATTATTAATTTTAATTAATTAATTATTTAAAAATAGAATCTTGCCTTCTGCCCCGGCCAACTTTAATTGATTCTCCTACTTATACTTTCTGTGTAGCTGGAATGTCAGGTGTATACCACCACATCTAGCTTACTATTGACATGTGGTATCATGAACTTTTTGCCTGGACTGGCTTTGAACCTTGACCCTTTTAAATTATTTAGAGATTCCCCCTTTTTTTCATAAACCCAAATATTGAGACAGTAAATCGGTTTCATTTACTAATGCTTATTTGGTAGTTGCTATTTTTCCCAGATGCATTGCTAATTATTCTATTTGTGTTAACTCCTTGTAATTTTCATCAATACCCTATATAAGATATGCAGAGGAGTTTTTTTTTTCTTTTCATTTTACAAATGAGGAATGTTGATTGCATGGTGATCAACTTATCACAGGCAGAGTTAAGCACTGGCAGTGCATGTACCAGGTATATATATTCAGACATGCTGCCTCCAAAGCCATGCTTTTAGGCTTTTTGGTTCTTGATATCACATTCCAAAGCATCATAGGCTTTGCAATGGTTTACTTCTAAACTATAATCTGTTCTGTGAGTGTAACAGTTTGAGAAAGAGCAGTTATGATAATGGGATAAGTTCTTAGAAGGTTAAATCAAATGTATGCTGCTCTGATTTTTTTAATTTTAGGTATGCATTGCCAAATGCAACAGCACCCCTTCCTTGGATGCAGTAGTCTCTCAGGACCTTGTTGTGGCAGAGGGTCCTGCTGTAGAAAATGGAGATTCTTTGGAAGTAGCGTATACAGGCTGGCTCTTTCAGAATCATGTTTTGGGTCAGGTAAGGGATTGTACTCAAGTTGTTTTATAGTTTAGGCAGCATGAAGGGCTGTGCATATGGAAGGCATTATTACTGTGAATTGTTGCTATTGTAGATGGAAACTTTTAAGAGCCTTGCTTTAGGTACTACCACACTAACTATAAAGTGGAGTCTATTCTCTCTCTCTCTCTCTCTCTCTCTCTCTCTCTCTCTCTCTCTCTCTCTCTCTCTCTCTCAAGTGGAAGAAAGAGAGAGCACTTCCACTTGAGCAAGTGGAAACCAGTTTATCAAATGTTCTTCCATGCCAGTCTTAAAGATGGATATATTCTTGTTTGTTTGTTTGTTTATATGGTATTGAAGAATCAACCCCAGGGCCTCATGCATGCTAGGTAAGCACTCTACCACTAAGCCACATTCCCACTCTTTTTACACTCTCATGTGTTTTCTCACAGTGGATACTGTAAATACATTTGGCTTGTTGTGTTTTTAGTATTGCTAAGCCCTCCAATGCAATGTTATAGGATAATAAGAGCTGAGATTTTCTTTTTTTGTTTTTGTTGCTTTTTCTGAGGGTGTTGTTCTAATACTGGGTGTTTGCTTTTTTGCTCAAGGCAGATGCTCTACCACTGGAGCAAAATGTGCACTTCCAGATATTTGCTGATAATTAAAGATAAAAGTCTTACAGAGTTTTCTGCCCAAGCAGGCTTCAAACTGTGATCTTAGTTAGCCTCCTGAGTAGCTAGGATTACAGATGTGAACCTAAGTGGCTAGAATTACAGGTGCCAGGCTAAAAGGTCTTCATGTCTTAAAAAATGTGGATGAAAGGCTCAGTTTTATCCAAAGTTGACTTTAATCAAGTCATGTAAGCACTTTTTTCTCCCCTATTTGTGAATAAAAATTAATGATCCTTACTGTAATTATTTAGCAGGTTTAGTATCAGCATCAAATGAATCAGTTTATTTGAGAAAATGTTTAAATTTCTAGTGTTACAGAAGGTATTTTTTTTTTGTGTTGGAAATCATTGTTCCAGGAATTTTCACTATAAGTAACCCCTTAGCCAAAATGTTACCTTTTCAAGTTTATTATCTTTAGAACTATGTTCCTCTTTTATCTGATATTTCCTCTGTAAGAAGGATCTGTGGGTGGCGACTTTGGCCTAGTGGTAGAGTGCTTGCCTTGCATGCATGAAGACCCAGGTTTGATTCCTCAGTACCACATACATAGAAAAAACCCGGAAGTGGTGCTGAGGCTCAAGTGGTAGAGCTCTAGCCTTGAGAAAGTCCAAGGACAGTGCGCAGGCCCTGAGATGAAGTCCAGGACTAGCAAAAAAAGAAGGACTTCTGTGGCCAGGCGCTAACCTTGAGTGAAAAAGCACAGGAACAGCACCATGGCCCTGACAAAGAAAAAAAATTACTACTAGTTAGTTCATTTGTTACTATTGTATTTGAAATTATGTGATCTTCTTTGTTTAAATTGAAGGTTTTTGACTCTACTGCAAACAAAGATAAGCTGCTTCGACTGAAATTAGGATCAGGAAAAGTCATCAAGGTAACAATCTATCTGTATTTTGGAATTTAGGTGAAATGTTGTAGCGTTTCTAACCTGGATATGTCTAGTTGAATGGGAAGTAAGATGGTCAAAGGTATTACACTGTCTGTTTTCAGAAGATTTTTGCCTATAAGACACTGTGATGAAGTAGGTATATTTGTTTTCTGTGGTTTTTGTCCTTAAATACACTGTGACTGACAAAGTTACTCTACCCTTCCCATAGCTTCATAGCGAAAGAGGTAAAACTATTTTTTCCAAAAGTGTGTAAAGTAGGTTGATTCTCATCTGTGTGATATACTTTGCAATTACAACACAGCAGGAAAGGGATTGGAATCTGAAAACCTGGGTTCTAGTTATGAATTTTGTTTGTATCATATCAACCATGCAAATGTTTTATAAAATAATGTTTTACATACATGAAGTACATATGGATGCATGGTGCTGTATCCATTAATTCATGATCCTAGGAGCTAGATAGGTCTCATTTGAATCTTAATTTACTTAGTTACTTCATTCCCAAAGATCTTAGCTTTCATATCTATAAAAATGGAGAAAATGGTCTCAATCTTAGGAGATTATCTTGGGGATTAAGCAAGCATATAAAACATTTAACAAGTGATAACCTGTGTGTGTATGTGTGTGTATGTGTGTGTGTACGCCTGTGTATGTATGCATACATGCTGGTATTGGGGCTTGAATCTAGGACCTCAAGGCCTTTTTAGCTTTTTTGATCAAGACATACTCTGCCGCTTGAGTCATAGCTCCATTTTTGGCTTTTTGCTGGTAATTAGAGATAAGAGGGGCTGGGAGTTTGGCCTAGTGGTAGAGTGCTTGCCTAGCATGCACGAAGACCCGGGTTTGATTCCTCGGTAACACATACATAGAAAAAAGCCGGAAATAGTGCTGAGGCTCAAGTGGTAGAGTTCTAGCCTTGAGAAAGTCCAAGGATAGTGTTCAGGCCCTGAGCTCAAGCCCAGGACTGGCAAAAAAAAAAAAAAAAAGATAAGAGTCTCTAGTGTTTGTCTTTCTGTCTGGCTTTGAATTATAGTCCTTAGCTCTCAGTGTCCAGAGTAGCTAGGATTATAGGCATGAGCTGTCGGTTTTGGGCTTCTATTTAATCACTCTTATTTTTATCTTACTATCTAACATACATAAATTTCACCCAACACTGCAGCTTCACTTGTAGGATTATAAGCTATATCAGATTTTTTTTAATTGTAATTAGTAAAAGGGTTACATGATATTTGCCAGATAGAAGGTGCATTAATTCACATACATTGATACCCTTTCACATGTTTTGGTACCCATTTCCCTCCTCCCCTAGATTTTTTTTTTTATAACCAATGTGGTAACAGTTGATCTTGACCACTGGAGGCATTATCTAAACTTGTATGTGAATAAATGAAATCCATTGCTTCTGAAGTTGGCTTTGTCTTATGAGATCTTCCTTTCTGATGATCTTTTCACCATCTCTGATTGCATAGGGCTGGGAGGATGGAATGCTGGGCATGAAGAAGGGAGGAAAGCGGTTGCTAATTGTCCCTCCATCCTGTGCCACTGGCTCTGAAGGGGTAATAGGCTGGACTCCATCAGTAGACTCAATCCTGGTGTTCGAGGTGGAGGTTAGACGGGTGAGTGAACCTGTGCTGTGTTTGCTGTGTAAGTTAAATGTGTATTTAAATGTAAATGTTTGAGAACCAGATTCTGCAGACAGATTTTTTTTTTTAAATTAAAAATAGGAGGGCCAGGTGTTTGGCCTAGTGGTAAAGTGTTAGCCCAGCTTGCACAAAGACTTGGGTTCAATTCTTTGGTACCACATATATAGAAAAAGCTGGAAGTGGTGCTGTGGTTCAAGTGGTAGAGCTCTGGCCTTGAGAAAACCCAAGGACAGTGCCCAGGCCCTGAGTTCAAGGCCCAGGACTGGCAAAAAAAAAAAAAAATTAAAAATAGGGAAAGTGGTGCTGTGGCCCAAGGGGTAGAGCAGTATCCTTGAGCTGAAGAGCCCAGGGACAACGCCCAGGCCCAGAGTTCAAGCCCCATGACCGACCAAAAAAAAAAAATTAAAAATAGTCCGGGTGCTGGTGGTTCATGTCTGCAGTCATAGTTACTCAGGGGGCTGCAATCTAGGAATCATGGTCCAAAGCCAGCTTAGGCAGAAATGTCCAGGAAATTCTTACTTCTGATTAACTAATAAAAACTGGAACTGGAGAGGTTCAGGTGGAAGAGTGCCAGCAGTGAGCAAAAGGCTGAGCAAGAGCCTGAGGTCCTGAGTTCAAGCCCTATTACTGGCACAAAAAAATTAATAGTCAGTGATGTTGAAACATGTTAACATACAAGTGAGTTAACAGTGCCAGTTATAAAACAATATGATTTTGGTTTTGACTAAAAAAATAAACATGCACACATACATATAGCTAATATAATTGGTAGTTGAATTGTAATTAATAATTACTTTTGGTTTTTAACATTTTTGGATTTACTTACAAGAAACAGATGACAGCTTGTGTTTTGAGGTGTAGAAACACGAAAAATACATTTTGGATAGGGAAAGAGGATGCTTGTAGCCTATTCCACCTGTGCTGGCTTTTTCCCTAGGTGAAGTTTGCTCGAGATTCTGGCTCTGATGGGCATATTGTCAGTTCCCGGGGTTCAGTAGCTCCCTCTCCCATTCCTGGTGCTGACAGCCTCTCTGCTGATCCTGTTGTGTCGTCATCACCTACATCGGTGCCTTCCAAATCAGGGTGAGGTGCTGTGGTTGTAGCAAGCTCTTCTAATATAGTAGAACTGATTCTTGGAAGGCTTCATAAACATTGAAATAATTTTAAAATATAATAATGTGAAATATTTAGAAAAAATGGAATCAGTGAGATGGAACTTGTACCTGATTTTCCTGACTAAGAATTAATATCTTTAGTTTATAAAACAATTCAGATAAGGATACTTGAAACACTCCATAAGGAAACTGAGAAGGACATTAATACAAAATATATACTCAAGATTAAAAAAAAAGTAAGCAAGCATTTGAGTGGAAACTTGTGCATTTTCACTTGTGTTCCAAGTTTTGTTAGCTAAAAAAAAAAAATTGAAATTCTTTTTAGAGCTTCTCTTAGTTGTGGACATTTTCAAAAATACTTTGCTTAACAGTATAATCTGGGTTTGTGATTGTGAGTTTGTTTTTATCTCAGGTTATGTCTTGTTTTTCAGGGAGCCTGTTCTTCGTAGCAAATCTAACTCTCTCAGTGAACAGCTTACAACCAATACAGTAAGTGTGAGTCTATCCCCCTCATTTCTAGCATTATAAGTGTCTGGTGCCTAGGAACGGTTGAGAGCCATTGATTTAGGCTAGAAAACATGGGTTCTTTATTCATTTTCTTCTACTTGGAGTCAGTATAAATCAGCCTGGGATTTTGACTGTCACCTTTTGTGTGTATATGCTAATACTGGGACTCAAACTCAAAGCCTTCTTATTTGGATTTGTTTTGCTTTTCAAGACTGGTACTCTACCACATGTGCCACACTTCCTCTTCTGGCTTTTTGCAGATTAATTGGAGATAAAAATCATATGAACTTTTCTGTCTGGGCTAGCTTCAAACCTTGATTCTCAGACCTCAGCCTCCTGAGCAGCTAGGATTACAGGCATGAGCCACCATCACATGACTTGCATCTGTAGTCGTAATTCTTAGTAGTTTGAGGCCTTAAGAAAAGATCTTTGTCCATCCTCAGCATCACTGTAAGAATGGGAAGTAATTTTCACATTCCCTAATTCAGTTCTTGTAAGGATTAGGGATACTTGTAAAGCTCTGAGCTCAGAGCCTTTGTGAAATATCTCTTTAGTGAATAGTGTCTATATTATTAGAATGGTGTTATATTGGGGAAAGCGCCCTTCACTTAAAGTGCATTTCAATTGTAGAGACATCATTTATTTCAAATGTTAGTGGTTAGTGGTAGGCTTCTCTGCTATTTACTCTCTGTGAACTTGAGCAACCTAGCTTCCCAAATCCTTGGATTTATTTCATCTACAAAAATAGAACTTGTGAAGTTTTTAGTATTATTTCTGGCATATTGTAAGAATTACAAATGTTAGCTTATTGAACAGGTCTGTGGGACTCTGTGTTTTCCCAGCCTATTGTTGTAGTAAAATTGGGACACACCTTTAGGAAGAATACATGGGTCGTTTGTGACCGCCCTGCCTGACCAGGCTTTTACACATATCTCAAGTGGGCTATGTCATGACTAAAGCATATTAGGTCCTGGGAGCCTTCACCAGCCATGATTTCTGGCTAGCTCCAATTGGCCTGTTTACATCCAGCCCAAAGCAGGATTGTTAAGCAAACAATCGGTGTGATGTGTGTAAAAAGTGGTCACCTAAACCCAGAAGGTTAAAGTAATACATCAGAAAAAAATGAATAAGTAATCATAATCTCAAGACTTTGATTAGCTGCAGAACTTTCTCAGCATGGGCTCTGTTGTATTTGTCTTGTCATTAATTTTTGAACTTTAGTGACTTCTGTCAGACCAGTGATATTCAAATATTAAATTTTTTTGTAGTTTAGTTTTCATTGAAACAAAACATATAGGACATAAAATTAACCATCTTTTTTATTTTACATTTAAGCCTTTTTTGTTTTGAGAAGGTAATTCTATTTATATGGTACATAACAATATAACAAGATAATATAACAGGGACTCAGTCCTTGAAATGAGTAGCTGCTTCAGCCTACCCTTCTCCATCTCAAAAAGAGGACTGTCCATATATTATGCATCTTGCCTTTTATATGTAGCTTATAATGTATCTTTCTGTATTAGTGTCTAGAGACCTTCCTCATTCTTTTTTTAAAGATTGTCATGTTCCATGGTGTGGATAGGGTTTGACAAGTCCTTTTTTCCTCTTTTGATGTATCCAATTATTTTAGATTATTATTGGTGTCCGTTAAGGGAAAAAAAGGGGGCATATAATCCTCAATTGTGACAAATTGTGTACATAATGGACTATTAATACCTCTAAGCAAATTTTTTGTTTTATGTTTTTACCTGAACAATAGTAACAGTTATCCTTTTTTCACATATCCAGGAGATCATTTCATATACTTTCAGGTATATTTTATATCTCTTCATTCTGAAGAATGAAGGCCACCTAGTGGACGTACCAACTTCTAATACAGAGTATAGTATGCAGCCACATCAGAGCTAAATGAACCTGAACTTAGAACAAAGAGCTCTCCTTCCTTCCCTTCACAAATCTTTTCTAAATATTTGTCTACTGACTTGCTTCAGGCTTGGAAAGGGTCCTGTCAGCTAAAATGCCTTTTTCCCTTCAATTTCTGCCTTAGCTTTTCATCTGTAAAATAAAAATAATGATACCCAGTGTGGAGATAATATATACTACTCTGTCTATTCCAGATATAAAGGGAATTATTTTTACTAGTATAATTCCCATTTTCTAGAGGAAATAGTTTCAGATAGATATGAAAGGATGATTTGTTAAGTGTTTTACTACAAGAGCCAAAGGCATAGCTGCCTAAGGTAATGGACCTTAATCACAGAGGTTTTTGTTTTTTGCCTTTCTCTTTTTTAGAATCCTGATACAGTCAAGGCCAAGTTGATCTCCCGGATGGCTAAAATGGGCCAGCCCATGCTACCTATCCTTCCACCACAGCTGGAATCCAATGACTCAGAAGTTGAAGTATGTTCCCTGGTTGTTTTTGGATCAGTAGTACAGATGTTGCCAGCTTATGTTGCTTTGGTTAAAAGAATTGCTTTTTCAGGGGCCGGGTAGTGGCTTAGTGGTAGAGTGCTTGCCTAGCATGCACGAAGACCCAGGTTCGATTCCTTGGTACCACATACGTAGCAAAAAGCCAGAAGTGGTGCTGTGGTTCAAGTGGTAGAGCCCTAGCCTTGAGAAAATCCAGGGACAGTGCTCAGGCCCTGAGCCCAAGCCCGGGACTGGCAAAAAAAAAAAAGAATTGCTTTTTCTGCCTCTAACCCAGTTATCTAAAGGGCTTATATGCACAATGATGTAAGTTTGTATTGGCATATGTCTTTTTACTAGCAGTAGAAATGGAACTAAATCTATGTATCTGCCACAAAAACTAGACAGTAATTAAATTAGCTATCATTTATCTGACTCGCTATTGCCCATAAAGGTCAGTCTTTAGGCAGTAGGATGCCCAAACCAAAGTAGGTAAGATACACACACACATACACATTGCTTTTGAGGTGAAATCCCACTCTGTTGCCCAGGCTGTGTACTCCTGAGAGCAAGTGATTCTCCTACCTCAGCTTCCAGGATAGCTGAGACCCAGGCATGCACCATAATACCCAGCTCCAATTCATATTTATTGACTAAATATTTAGATCCTTTGGGGAAATGTTGGTCTTCCTAATATTTACTATTGCCTATTACTGAAAGTTAAAACTTGCCTATTATGTAAAAATCAAACTGTTGTCTTTTGACTTTGTATTTGGTGCTTTTGTTTGCTCTTTAAATTTAGAAGTTTGGGAATTTTGTTGAAATCAAATATGTCAATTTTCTTCTCTTGTGCTTTTACTGGTATTGTGTTTAGCTAGTATTTCTACTTTAACCAGGCATGGTGGTATACACTATAATCCAGGCACTTGGGAGGAAGCAAGAGGATTGAAAGTTCAAAGCCAACCTGGGCTTGACCTTTTCCCTCTCCTCCCCAAATCCCACTTTCAGATATTAGAAATGTTATATGTATTTAAAAATGTATTTATGATTTCCTGGTGAGATCTAAATCCACATAAAATTTGGCTATATGAAATGAGTATATTGACTGGAACCATTCTTTCTTGAGTTGAAATATATGAGATGACTGACTTGTAGTGTTTTTTTTTTCCTTCATTTTGTAAAATGAAGAAAAGAGGGCCGGGAGTTTGGCCTAGTGGTTAAAGTGCTTGCCTAGCATGCATGAAGGCCCGGGTTCGATTCCTCGGTACCACATACATAGAAAAAAGCCAGAAGTGGTGCTGAGGCTCAAGTGGTAGAGCTCTAGCCTTGAGAAAGTCCAAGGACAGTGCTCAGGCCTTGAGCTCAAGCACGGGACTGGCAAAAAAAAAAAAAAAATGAAGAAAAGATGTATGTTCTTTCTTGGAAGGGTGGTACTAGGGTTTGAACTTAGGGCCTTTCATTTTTACTTTTTTTTTTTTTTCTTCTCTGCTCTCACTCTGCCACTTGAGCTACACCTTCTGGCTTTTTGCTAGTTAATTGGAAATAAGAGTTCTTGGATTTGTCTACATGGTCTGGCTCTGAAGCTCAATCTTCAGATTTTAGCCATAAACCACAGGCACCTGGCAAGATTGATATATAGGTTCCATTTTTAAAGTATGGTTTTATTTATTACTGGAAAGTCTCTAAGTAGACACTTAGAGTATTGTTAAAATACTTCTGAGGCCTATTCTATTTTCTTGGTTTCTAGAAACCAATGAAATTTGAAAACATAATATTCTTACAAAATTTTACAATCCTTTTATTTGTTTTAGAACAATTTAAAATTGAAAAGAAGGATTATGTTTAACAAAAGCGACTTTTTTTTTTTTTTTTTGCCAATCCTAAGGTTTAAACTTGGAACCTGAACACTGTCCCTGAACCTCTTTGTACTCAAGGCTAATGTTCTATCCCTTGAACCACAGTGCTACTTCTGGCTTTTTCTGAGTAGTTTATTGGAGATGAGGGTCTCACAGACTGTTGCCTGGGCTGCATCCAGCCCTGATCCTCAGCCTCCTGAGTAGCTAGGCTTATAACTGTGGGCCGCTGGCACCCAGCAATTCTTCTTTTTATGTTTTCTAAACTTGTTTTTGTTTGTGTGTTTGTTTGAGATAGGGTCTTGCTGTGGAGTCTAAGGTAATTTAGACTTCACTATATATCTCAAGCTTGCCTTAAACTCATGATTTAGCCTTCCAGGTGCTGGGATTATAAACATAAATCACCATGTCTGGCTATGTCAACTGATTTTTTTGTACTTAATATTATGTTATAAATATTTGTGTTAATTTAACTAATGTCAAATAAATAAACAAGACATTATTACTTCTAAAGATAATTCAGTATTCTATATCAATATATTTCCCTCCCTCCTTCCCTTCCCTTTCCATTTCTTCCCTTCCCTTTCCTTCCTTCTGTATGAAGGTTTAAGATTTGCATCCAGAGCCTCTCATATGCTAGGTGAGCCCTATACCACTTAAGTCATGTCCCCAGTCTTCATAAATCCTTTTGTTCTAGTGTTAGACATTTAGGTTGATTTAGAACTGTAATAATTTAAAAATAGAATTCTTTTCCAGAAGAAAATATCACAGAATGAGAATCTTTGTTATGTTTTTTTTCATGCTGGTTCTGGGGTTTGAACTTAGAGCCTAGGCACTGTCCCAGCTTTTTAGCTCAAGGCTAGTGCTCCAGTACCTGAGCCAAAGCTCAGTTTCTGACGTGTGTGTGTGTGTGTGTGTTAATAGATTAGAGTCTCACAGATTTTCCTGCCTAGACTGGCTTCCAACCACAATTCTCACATTTCAGCCTCCTGAGTAGCTAGGATTGCAGGTATAAACTACCTATTCTTGGAAGTTTTAAAATGGAAGAAGACTTCATGCCCTAGTACTATACTATAGCAGCTTACAGTCACTATATACTGTGCCTCAGATTTTTCTGATTTTGTATAAAGCAAGAAGATGTAATCTAACTTCCTTTAGAATTACATCTCTGATTTCATGAAAAGAAAGCATGGGGCAAGCACTCTAAAACCGTATTATCCCAAACCAGCATGTTAATGGGGCACAATGACTCCTACTCTTTCCCATTTTTCACTGAGTACACTGGAGATTTGTGTGTGCATGTGTGCGTGTGTGTGTGAAATCAAACTTAAGGTAGCTGCTGGTTCGGGAAATGATACATCCTATAGGGCTATCAGTTTGGCTGCTTCAGATAATAAAACATCAGCTCCATAGAAAGTTGGAGGAAAGTAACTATAAATAACTATTTGATAGAATTTTCTACAAATATTCCTATTTTATGATTGGTTGCTTCTTCCCGGTGATTCATTCTGTCAACTTAGCTTTCTGCTTGCATTTCCTTCCTCTTATTTGCTCAGTCTTTAGTTAGAGGACTCTCACATAGTGACCAACCCTTGTGTCTGTTTCAGGACCTCACTGCTTTGCGAGGAGCTGGGCAGCCCCTGGTGACACCTTCCAGCCAGCCACCTCTTCAGCCAGTTCATCCAGTGTTACCACAGATGGCCTCCCAGGGTAAGAAGGGAACCTCTCTGAGGCTCCATGTCCTTGAATTGGATCATTACTAAAATTAGCATCACTGTTCAAACCCGTGAGGCTGTTGGACTGGGAGTGTAAAACTTGCCAGTTTCTCCCTGGGATAAAACATCTCAGACCTGGAGACATATTTGGCCTGCTCATTGTGACTTTTGCTGTGTTGTGTTAGCCATTTGGGAAACCTGCACTCAGTGATTAAGACATCTCTTTGTGTTATTCCGCATGTCAGCTGATAGAATCATAGAAGTCTGAGTCAGAGGCACATGAGAACACTTGTGTTCCATCCACTGGCCCATGGCTGGGTGTCAGTGGAACAGGAGTAGGAAACTAGATGAAGAAAGTGGCTGAGTCTAATGTGTGGGGTATATAAGGTACTAGTCCAGATCTGTGCCAACAAGCAAGGGTGGATAACAGTGGAAACATCTTGCTTTATTGTAGCAGCTCAGCCTTCTGTTTCTGGGCTCCAAGCACCTTCTCCTGCCTTAATGCAAGTTACACCTCTCGATTCCCACTCAGCTGTTTCTGGAAATGCCCAGTCCTTTCAGGTAACAACATTTTTGAACCATACTCATTATAAGCTATCCTTCATTATGATTCTGGTTAGTCTTTTTTCTTGTTAGCATACAGGAAGAAGATTCCTTCCTTCCTCTTTGAATAGTATCACTTCCCCAAAGATGGAGTTGACCATTCCTCTTTCTAAGTCATACCCTCCCAGCTCTAACACACCTTGTGTTACCTACTTCCAAGTTGTGAAGATGAGATGCAAGAGCAAGCCAAGCACCTAGTACAAGGCCTCTGCGTGGCACGTAGCCAGGGACCAGGTAGTGCCTGCAGTGAACATGTGCTTCCTTTCCTTTCACACACACCTACTTGATGAGAATATAGTCATGCCTTCCGGTAGCTTAGCATTCTGTACTGTAACCAGCAGAGTACCTGCAGATTAAGGATGGAAACTGTGGAAAATACAGTTTGACTCTGCTGTTTAGTTATCCTCACAAAGTGTTCTCTTAAAGTATGCCTTTTCTGTTAGTACAGAAGGTAGTGGCAGCAGTCTGTCTGCCTCTGTTCACTCTTTGCCAGGGCACTGATTCTTCTTTCTGCCTGAGCACACTTGATGACTGAGATCCCTTCCCAGTGACGTCAGGGGCTTGCTCCCCAGGTGATTCTTAGTGAAGTGGGAGGAACAATGGTGGGCACTATGCCTTCCTGGTATCGGAAGTATGGAAATGAAGCTGAGCACTGGTGGCTCACACCTATAATCCTAGCTATGTGGGAGTCTGAGATATTTGTGATTTGAGGCCAGTCCAGTCCAATAAATAAGTAAATAGTAATAAATCATGAGATCCCCTTCTTAACCAATAACTGGATATTGTGGTGTGCACATGTTATCCTATTTTGCAGGACCTATAAATAGCTTAGTTGAGATCCTAATGTCTGCCTGGGAAGTAAGTGTAACCATTAACTTGGGGGGGGGGAAGAGATCAGTGAGGGAGGGCTGCCTTGCAAACTTGAGGACCTGAATTCAAGCCCCAGAACTGCAAACTAAAAGACGCCCTCACACCAGTGTAAAATTATTTTGCCATAGACTAAGCTTTTTATTTTTGTTGTTTAAATAATGGGCAGCTAGTTATAGTGCCTCTGGAAGTAAGTCAAGTTTCCTAATTTCAGGGGAAAAACTGTCTACACTAACATGATGGGTGTTGTTTATTGAGCATGTACTTTCTGCCAGGCACTTAATTTTCACTTTACCTCTGTCACCCCATGTTACTGACCTCCAAATCTCTATGGGGTAGTACCTTCATCTCATGTTAAAAAGTGGCTAACTTGCCGGACATGGCGGCTCACGCTGGTATTCCTAGCTACTCAGGAGGATGAGGCCTGAGGATCAAGGTTCAAAGCCAGCACAGGCACAAAAGGACCTGAGACCCTCTAGGGGAAAAAAAAATGGGAAGTGGGGCTTGGCTCAAGGGTAGGGTGGTATCTTTGGGCTGAAGAGCTCAGGGACAAAGCCCAGGCCCAGTTCAAGCCCCATGACCCACAAAAAAAAAAAAAAAAAAAAAAAAAAAAAAAAAAAGAAGAAAAAGTGGCTAACTTGATTTAAAGTCTCTGAACACTTCTTCATTTTACCTCAAAGGAAACGAATCAGAGTTTACTTATTTAAAAATGTCTTTACAAGTCTTCAAAATGTCCTTAAAAGAAGGCCTGATTGGGGAGAATGAATTCCTATTTCATGAAGTCGTATCACCAGTGGAGTGGGTTATGACTTAGGTATACTAGTGATTGGGTACCACTAGTGTCTCTGCTCTCCAATACAGATCTCATCCATCTCTAGCTTCAATAAGTTTGAGTCTCTTCTCTTATTACCCACCGGAGAAACTAAGCAAAAAATAAATAAATAAATAAAAATAGAGGGCTGGGAGTTTGGCCTAGTGATAAAGTGCTTGCCTGGCATGCACCAAGACCTGGTTCAATTCCTTGATACCACATGCATAGAAAGAGTTGGAAGTGGTACTGTGACTCAAATGGTTGAACTCTAGTCTTGAGAAAGTCCAAGAACAGCACTCAGGCCCTGAGTTCAAGCCCCAGGACTGGCAAAAAAAAAAAAAAGACATGAATGTCTTAAAAAGCAGCAATAACTTGGTCTTTTCTCAGCCCTATGCAGGTATGCAAGCCTATGCCTATCCCCAAGCATCTACAGTCACCTCACAACTGCAGCCCGTTCGACCCTTGTATCCAGCCCCATTATCCCAGGCTCCCCACTTTCAAGGTAGGAAGTGATTTCCTCCATCTCTCCTCTTCCACTCTCATCCTCTTTTCATTTGCACTCCAACTGCTCTCTTCCCTCCTTCCCTTTTCCTTTTTGTTCTCTCTCCTCTTCCCTACTTGGCTTTCCTTTTCCTTCCCTCCCTCCCTCCCTTCTTTCTTTCCTTTCTTCCTTTCTTCCTAACAGCTTGGTTGAGGTATGATTTATAAACCACTTGATTTAATTGTACAACAATTTGTTTTTTTGCCAGTCCTGGGGCTTGAATTCAGGGCAGGAGCACTGTCCTTGGGCTTTCTCAAGGCTAGAGCTCTATCACTGGAGCCACAGCACCATGTCCAGCTTTTTCTATGTATGTGGTACTGTGGACTCAAACCCGGGTCTTCATGCATGCTAGGCAAGCACTCTATCACTAGACCAAACTCCCAGCCTCCCATTTTTTTTTTCTTTTTTGTCAGTCATAGGGCTTGAATTCTGGGGCTGGGAACTGTCCCCGAGCTCTTCAGCTCAAGACAACAGTTCTGCCCTTTTGAGCCACAGCTCCACTTCCAGTTTTCTGGTGGTTAATTGGAGATGAGTCTCACAGACTTTCATGCGTGGGCTGGCTTTGAACTTTGATCCTCAAATCTCAGTCTTTTGCATAGCTAGGATTATAGGCATGAGCCCTTGGCACCTGGCTCAAAAAATTTTTTTAAGGAAAATTTCAGAGTTTTGCATCTATCACCACAATCTAATCACTATTAGAACATTTCTATCATCCCCCAAAATCCCTATGCCCACTTTCTGGATTGTGTTTCTTATATTTTCTCCCATCATTCTTTTCAGTTCCCTCTGTCAGAGTGGCTAGAGTTTATTTAAAAAATAAAAAATAAAAATATGAAAACTGCTTGTGGTTATTCAGCTTTTTTTTTTTTCTTGTGGGTCATGGGATTTGAACTCTGGGGCCTGGGCACTGTCCCTGAGCTCTTCAGCTCAAGGCTCCACCCGTAGAGCCACAACCCCACTTCCCATTTTCTAGTGATTAATTGGAGATAAGAGTCTCAGGTTCTTTAGTGCCTGGGCTGGCTCAGCTTCCTTAGCAGCTGGGATTACAGGCGTGCACCCTCTTTCAGCATGTTGTTGTTGTTGTTATTATTATTATTATTATTATTATTTTCCAATCCTGGGTCTTGAGCTCAGGGCCTGAGCAATGTCCTAGGTCTTTCTCAAGGCTAGAACTCTACTACTTGAGCTACAACACCATTTCTGGCTTTTTTCAATCTGTGTGGTACCAAGGAATGGAACCCCGGTCTTCATGTATGCTAGGCAAGCACTCTACCACTAGGCCAAACTCCTGGTCCATCAGCATTTTATTTTTTATAACAAAAGCATAAAAGGAAAAGCTACTGTCCTTCCATATTAATCCCTTTCCCCCCCAGCTATGAGAAACAATGTTAGCAGTTACTAGGGTAACATTTCATATGTTTTCTGTGTTTGTACAAGTCTTATGTAAACAAACCTAATGAAATGAACTGTCATCAGCTATGTTGGCATTCTGCCTTGTTCTGTGGTTTGTCTCTTGTTTGGTAATCACCTTGGTATGAGGGCAGTGGCAGGAGAAAGAAAGTATATCCTACAACATGATTTTTTGATTGATCCAGCCTTAGTCTGGTTGAATGGATTCAGCCTTTGACTAGAATCCTGTTTTCTTCCATCTGGAAAACTAGTTTTGTATACTTCAAAACTGTCTTCTTCTGCCCTCCCTGATTCTTGTCTTCCTTTAATCCTCTCCTCCCAGCAACACGCAGTGTGATGGACCTTGTACATAGTTCAGTTTTGTAAGTTTCAATTTGGTTTCTGTCTCTAGGATCAGGTGACGTGGCTTCATTTCTCATGACTGAAGCCCGGCAGAATAACACTGAAATTCGAATGGCAGTTGGTAAAGTGGCTGATAAAATGGATCATCTCATGGCTAAGGTGACTGGGCCAGGGTTGGGGCCATGTTAGGGTTGGGGGTTATAAAAGTAAGGTATAAACAAAGCAGCCAGAGCTCTAAATAAACTCTTCTTTGGTTTCTTGTATTCACAGTAGTTACTATGAATAAGTTGTATTTTTATGTTGTCTTTCTGGCATTCCTTCTGTAGGTTGAAGAGTTACAGAAGCAAAATGCTGGCAGTTCCATGCTTATTCCTGGCATGTCCGTCACATTGGAAACAAGCATGATTATGAGCAATATCCAGCGGATCATCCAGGTGAGGGTGGTTTCTAACACAGCACTTAGCCTAGAACTCCTTACTGTGCTCTCACCCTACATGTGCTGCACTTAAGAGCATCTGGAAAATTCATTAGGGCTTCATTTAGTCTCAGGGACTAGCATATCTATTGCATACTATACTAATACTATATACTCTATAGCTTAGCATATTATGTGGTGCATATCATATTAGTGTGGTATACTATACTGATTACTAGTCATTAGTCAGAAAAAAACACTGCTTTTGGGCCCTACTTTAGAATTAAACTTCATTATACGGCCATTTAAACACAGCCCATTTGGCCTAGTCATTTGTATCCATCAGATCTATGTTATTTTAATTATTATATGCACATCAACATTAAGTTCTAGGTTTTTGTCTTAAAATACATTAATGTGGGCTGGAGGTATGGGTCAGGTGGTGAAGCACCTGAATAGTATGTGCAAGGTCCTAAGTTCAAGCTGTTTTCTTTTATTCAGTACTTGTAAAACACATTGTATTTCATATATTTGGAATTTAGGAAAATGAAAGATTGAAGCAAGAGCTCCTTGAGAAGAGCAGTCGGATAGAAGAACAGAATGACAAGATTAGTGAATTAATTGAACGGAATCAGAGGTAATGTCAGGTATGGGGCCTGGATAGGAATGTGTGTGTATGTGTGTGTGTACTTATTTTTGCCCTTTCCTTCTTCTCTTTTCTTTCCTTTCTTGCAATGCTTGGAATTGAGCTGAAGGCCTTGTACATACTAAGCATATCTGAGCTTCACACCCTATTCTATTTGTTATATTTGCCTTCTGCCTGTCTTGGGAATTATTGCTTTGTGTTCTGTCTTGGTATGTCTTACATAATTCAGACCTCTATTTGATTCCCAGTTCTTCCCTTCATTAATTGTTTGGCACAGGCCCTAATTTTTTCATCTTTAAATGGTGTCACTACTTAGAAAGTTCTAATGTCATTTCTTCTTGCTTCTGTTAGGGCCATTTTATAAAGCACAATTCAACCAGAACCACATTGACTTTCATATGAAAGTCAAACATTTTATAATTTTTATGGATCCTTCTGAAGATTTGGGAGGTCAGGAGAGAATATTAAAACACAGTATTTTTTTTTTTTTTGGTGGGTCATGGGGCTTGAACTCAGCTTGAACAGTATCCCTGGGCTCTTCAACTCAAGGCTCCCACCCTACCCGTGGGCCTGGGTATTGTCCCTGAGCTCTTCAGCTCAAGGCTACCATCCCACCCTTGAGCCAAGCCCCACTTCCCATTTTCTAGAGGTTAATTGGAGATAAGAATCTCAGGTCCTTTTGTGCCCAGGCTGACTTTGAACCTTGATCCTCAGACCTTGATCCTCCTGAGTATCTAGAATTATAGGCGTGAGCCACTGTGCCTGGCAAAGCACAGTATTTTGTTAAAATAAATCATTCTCACTGGAGACAAGACTCAGTGGTAGAGTGCTTGCCAAGTACTAGGCAAAGGGACCTGAGTTCAAAGTCCAGAATCAGACAGGTGCTCAGTGGTTTGCACCTATAACCCTAACTACTTAGGAAGCTGAGACCTGGAGGATCAAGGTTGGTTTTGTTTGTTTCTTCCTTTTCCTATTTTTACATATTTATTTATAATTGTATTTTATTGTCAGGGTAATGTATAGCGGGGTTACAATTACATTCATCAGGTAGTGGGTATGTTACTTCTTGAACATGGATACCCTTTCCATGTTTTTCTCCCACTTTCCCTCCTTTCTCCCCCTCCTAGTCATCTTATGTTTCCCGTTCCCTTCCCTATTTCAAATAAACAAACAAACGTATATACAATATACTAGGTACTAAAGTCAGATACCGTAACAGCATGAGATAAACCATAAAGGGGAAAAAAGGAGAAAATAATAACTTCACACAGTACATTAAGAACAACAATTGCAAAGATAAACCACTTATTTCCATATCCTAGAGTTCATTTTTCTTAGTCTCATCCTATATGGCCATATGTACATATTCTTTTGAGCTATTGGAGTCCTCTGCTAGAAGAATCCTAGATGTGTACTAATTATTACAAATGAGGGAAACCATGAAGTCTATGTTTCTTTGGGAGGATCAAGGTTTGAAGCCAGGCAGAAAAGTCTTGAAAACTCTTTATCTTGAATTAACCATTAAAGTCCAAAATGGAGGCACGGCTCAAGTGGTCGAACGCAAGCCATGAATGAGAAAATTAGGCAAGAGCTCAGGACATTGTTTATAGCTACCTAAAAAAGGAAAAAGGAAATTATCTGCAAAAAGGAAATTGAAAGACCAAACCATATACCACCATCAAAGTGAAAAAAAAATTTCCATATTTCTTTTCTTCAGTGTGTGTCTCTCATTTCGCAAATAGTAGGGTTGGAAGAGTGGTTTTCTTTTCTTCTCTCCTGTTTCCTCCCTTATTCCCTGTTATAGGGTGTTTACTGCCTCCAAACTTGATTACTGCAAGTGTAAAAAGGACAAAATGCTTTCAGATGTTTTAATGAACAAAGTTGAGGACTTGAATGTGCATTAGGTTGCACCTAGCATATATACATGTGATGGTTGACAAATGTTTTTTGTCCTCATTTCTGGATCAGGTATGTTGAACAGAGTAACCTGATGATGGAGAAGAGGAACAACTCACTTCTAACAGCCACGGAAAACACACAGGCAAGAGTATTGCATGCTGAACAGGAGAAGGTAAAGTAACTGGGCAGAGAAAAGCTCAGGTGGGAATGTGGTTAGCTAAGCTGTGGTCCTGAGTATGAACTTCCTAAGTAGCTTTTCAGCAGAATTTTTGTCACCATTGGGAAGAGAAAGCTTTCACCAGATTTTCATACATTATCATTCATGCTTCTGTTTTATACTATGCTTTGAAAGCTAGTTGCCAGTGGCTCATACATGTAATCCTAGCTATTCAGGCTAAGATCTGAGGATAGCAGTTCAAAGCCAGCCCAGGCAGAAAGTCTGTGAGACTTTTATCTCTATTTAACCACCAGAAATCCCAAAGTGGAGCTGTGGCTTAAGTGGTAGATCAGATAGCCTTGAGCCATAAAAGCTCAGGGATAGTGCCTAGGCCAAGTTCAAGCCCCTGGGACCAGCAAAAACCAGCAACAACAAAACAAAACCATTCACATAGTCTTAGTAGTTTGATGAATTTAAGAATTATACAACTTACTAAAATTAAATTTCTTCTGTTGATAAAACCAACAGGAAATTTCTATGGTGCCACATAACAAATACATAGGTTGTTTTTAGCTGGAATTTAAGATTGTCTAGTTTGTTCCTTCATCTGGGTCTACCAAGCATTCTAAAGTGCTTCTGTGGCTTCTGTCCTTTCAGAATTCGGAATTGTGACCTGCTCCTACAGGGGCAATGAGGAAAATGCTAGTGAATCTTGGGTTGAGTTGGCTGACTTGAACAGTCTTCTTCTGTTTGCTCCACAGTGGTCTCTTCTGATTTGGCCCATCACTCCTCTTCTGGGAGATTGCCACTTTTCTACTTGCTGTTTTCTTAAGAGTTGTATTTTTGTTTGTTTGGTTGGTTGGTTGGTTGTTTTTTTTGCCAGTCCTAGGGCTTAACCTCAGCGCCTGGGCACTGTCCTTGGGCTTTCTCAAGGCTAGCGTACTACCACTTGAGTCACAGCAACACTTTTGGCTTTTTCTATGTATGTGGAACCCAGGAATCAAACCCAGGGCTTCGTGTATGCTAGGCAAGCGCCCTACCACTGGGCCACACTCAGGCCCCCCTCTTCTATTTTATATTTGACTTTTCCTTGAAAACCTGAAAAGTTAATTGGGATACACTCTATAGCTTGTGGAATTCACTCACTTTCTCCTATTTTGGTAATAAGTAACAGTGATTTCTTTTGGGCATGTGTCTATGGAGTATTAAGGCTTGAACTCAAAGTCTTGCTTGGCTTTTTTTCTTAAAGGTGGCACTTTCTAGCCTGGGTTATATACCAAGATTCTGCCTTGAATAAGTTAAAAAAGGGGGAGGGGGAGTTTGGCCTAGTGATAGAGTGCATGCCTAGCATGCACAAAGACCCGTGTTCGATTCCTCAGTATCACATACGTAGGAAGAAGCCAAAAGTGGTGCAAAGGCTTAAGTGGTAGAGCTCTAGCCTTGAGAAATCCCAAGGACAATGCTCATGCCCTGAGCTCAAGCCCAGGACAGGCAAAAAAAAAGAAAAAAAGAAAGAAATTATTGTTCTCTATGGTAAGTTCAATATTTTACATGGGATAATGATTAAAACTTGAACTATTAGAGGTCATCTACTTTCATATACTTATTTTACAAAGGGACAGACTGAGGCCCAGGGTGGAGTAAAAGACTTATTCCAAATCTCATTTCCAGTCAGTTGGGTTCTATTTCCCATGTTAGACTGCCACGTTTCTGGTTCTAGTTTTCTGCTTCTAACCTGAGTGCTTTTTTACTGTTATTATTCTGAACCCTTGGCTCTTCTGTCAGCACTTTCTTTTCCCAGCTTTCTACATCTGCAGTGGAGTTTAATCTGGGATGGGAACTGGGAAGCCATCCCAGTCCTATCTGCTGTGTAGGTTACTTCCATTTCCTTTGTTACTTGATGTTTATTTATTTTTACCTTTAAAAAAATTGTAATTATATATGCGTGTGTATATGTGTACATCCATATATCTATGCACATACATCCACATACATAGATATACTACTTTTTCCTCATGATACAAGTTGCATTCTAGAACGTGCAGGTAAAAAAACATAAGATATGAATCACCTCCTGAGCCACATGATCACTTTTGGTGTTTTGCTGGTTAACTGGAGATACGAATCTCTTGGATTCATCTTCCCACACTGACTTCAAACTCATTCTTAGATTTCAGGCTCTTGAATCGCTAGAATTATTCCAGTGAGCCACTATCTGTTTTAATTAAATATTCTTTTCAAACGCCATTTTTCGTAGCTACAAATAGAATGAATATATCATAGTTTGCTTAACAAAGCCTGCTTTTAGTGTTTTGTGCATTTTCCATTTTCTTCTTGTATTCAAGATGTATAGTACTTCTTAAGGACAAATTCTGCAAGAGAACTGAGTTTGGGGCTTGGTTTTGGTTGATACAAATAGAAGGTAGCCTTAGCTCCCTTTCTAGCCACCAGTTCAGTTGATTGACTCAGGTGCAGAGTTGGTTGTGTCAGCACTTAGAGAAAGCCAACATCTATGTTTGTTGACATGGTTCTTTGTCACTCTTCAGGCAAAGGTGACAGAAGAGCTAGCAGCGGCCACTGCACAAGTCTCTCACTTACAGCTGAAAATGACTGCTCATCAGAAGAAGGAAACAGAGATGCAGGTACAACTGACAGAAAGCTTAAAGGAGAAGGATCTGCTCAGGGACCAGCTCACCAAACTGCAGACAGAGCTCTCAGGTATATCTTTGGTGGAGGATGTTGGTGTTACTGTCTTTTTAATTTCAGAACTAAAACTGCTTCCTGCCTGTCAGTCCCTTTGGTAGAATGCGCATGAGGTTTGTGAAGGCCTGACTGACCGTCAGAGTGGACTGCTGTAAAACAAGAGAACTGACCATTCATTTGGAACTGATCAGTTCTCGTCATTCTTCTGTGTTTGAGCAAATGTTGCTTCAATGTCTTTGGTACTTATGGCTAGACTAGCTTCACATGCTTGGGGTTTTGTTTTGGTTTTGTGTGTGTGTGTGTGTGTGTGTGTGTGTGTGTGTGTGTGTGTGTGTGTGTGTGTCTGTTTTGTGGTAGTAATGTGGTTTGAACTCAGGGCCTCATGCTCTTGCTTATTTTTTTCTGTTTTAAGGCAGGCATTCTACCACTTAAGCCACATTTCTACTTCTGGTGGGGTTTTCTTTTGGATTTTTTTTGTTTGTTTTTTGTTTTTGCTGGTTTATTGGCGATAAGGATCACTTAGATTTGTCTGCTCAGGCTGGCTTTGAACTGTGGTCTTTTAGTCTCAACCTTTTGAGTTGGTAGATTACAGATGCAAGAGCCACCAGTCCTTAGTGGCATGTGCCATTGTGCCCTGCCTCTTCATGCAACATGGTGACCATTATCACAGCCTTTGATAAACACCATTTAAATGTCTGCTTTCCTCCCTCTAGAATACATCTATGAAGTCCCTTCTTCACATCAGTACCTGGCACAAGGTTATGTTGATAGTGAGACATAAGATGTGTGAAGACTGTAGCTTGACTGATGTACCTCAGTATAGAGAGATAAACGTGGAAGGCAGATGGGAGCGGTAGACTGGGTGAGGCAGTAGGCAGGGCAGCTGGAGCTGCAGCAGAGTTGGGTCAAAGTGCAGTTCTCTGCTTAATACAGGGGAAAAAGCTGTGGTGTCAGTTGGTAAATGATGCCTGAGATATGTTCCTTTTCTGTGGAGTATCACTTAGGCCAAGGTGAGGCAGACATATGTTAGACAATTTGTGAGTAGGCCATTTTCAATTTGAATATTGTATAGATCTTTCATGTCTGCCTTTGTGCTGCCTTGTGAGTTACCTGAAGAGTCTCAGCAGCTTCTTAAACAGGTACATTTTAGTATATGAAATTAAAAATTAAATCCCAGTGGGTTCAGTGGCTAAAAGGAAGTTTGTAAGACTCCCTCTCACACAGTGGCTCATTCTGTCATCCCCAGTGACCCAGGAAGAACAAGTAGGAAGATGGTAGCTCCAGACTGGTCTGGGCATAAAGCAAGATCTTTGTCAATGACCAAAGCCAAAATGGCACAAGTAGGAGAAAACCTGCCTAGTGAGAGGCCCTGAGTTCAATCTCCAGTATAAAAAACAATAACAGCAACAAGAATAACAACAAAAACCCACCTTGTTGAGAAGGAATGTTCTCAAAGCACTGTTGGTAGAATGTCCTAGCTCCCCCCCAAAAAAGTTGAGACTACTCTATCCAGGCAGTAAGAAAGGGTGTGGACTCCACTAATAAAGCTGGGGTGGTAAGGTGGTAGCTGGAATGGAATTGTAGGAGGGATCATTTTCCAACTGGGTGTCTGAGTGTAGGGAATGTTGCGTTTCTGTGTTGCATGTGAGCAGGGTGACCTCCACACATGTGGCGATGACTTCCTGCAGGTGCATGCAGGTTGGTGGGAGGCTTGGCTGATGGCTTAAAAAGCCCTTGTTCCAGTCAGTGAGGTGGTACACATAGGTGGGAGGAGGATGTGTGTGGTAGAATGGGAGACCAGGGCATGCTGCTCTGAAAGAATCTCTGAGGCGCCACACGGCCCACAGCAGCTCTGCTTCTGCAGCCATGTCTCTCTGTGCTTCTCTCACAGACTTCCAAAAAACCTTCGAGCAATCACAGTCCAAATTCAAAAGCGAGAAGCAGAGCCGGAAGCAGCTGGAACTCAAGGTGACAGCCCTGGAGGAGGAGTTGACAGACCTTCAAACTGAGAAGGAGTCTCTGGAAAAGGTAAGTCCATACTCCATACAAGTGGCCTGGATTGGCTGTTTAATAAATATTTTTATTTTCCTTTATACATTACAATTGTAGTTATATCTTTAATTGACTCATACCTGTAATTTTATGCAGAAATTGGAAGAGTTGTGGCTCAGGCTAGCCTAAACAAAAAGTTCACAAGACCCTATCTAAACTGATAGAAAGCTGGGTCTGTGGTATGCTTGTCATCTCAGCTCCAGCTGTATGGGAAGCTGTCTAGTAGATAAAAGTGAAACCCTAGTGGAAAAATAATTAAAACAAAAAAGCCTGGGGCCATGGCTCAAGTTGTGGAATACCTACTTAGCAAGCTCAAGACCCTAAGTTCAATCCTCAGTACTGCCATATATATATGTATCTGTAGCAATCCACTAGAATAAGAACAGATAATATAGAAAAGTATAACATTTAAAAAATTGCCCCTAACTTTCTGCTTTGCTCTCCAGGCTATTACATAGATACTTTATAGTATGTGCTATTAAAATATTACCTTATAAAATATCATGAGGTATAAAAACAAAGATGTAGTTTGAGTCAAAAATAAATAAATAAATAAAAATTGCCTTTATCTCCTCTCATTAGAGATAGTGTACGATCTTCTAGATTGTTTTCTGTATGTGTAAAAGCATATATAGTCACTTACATATAAATGTCTTTGGTGACATTTTTAAACAATAAGCAATGTTTAATACTTTTGCTGGGCACTGGTGGCTCACACCTTGATCCTAACTAGTCAGGAGGCTAAGGTCTGATAAGTGAAGTTCAAAACCAGCCCAGGCAGGAAAGTTAGGGATACTCTTTTCTTTCTTTTCTTTTTTTTTCTTTTTTTTTTGTCAGTCCTGGGACTTGAACTCAGAGCCTGGGCACTGTCCCTGAACTTCTTTTGCTCAAGGCTGGCTCTCTACCTTTTGAGCCACAGTGCCACTTCTGGCTTTTTCTGTTTATGTGGTACTATTGTGACATGGAATCCAGGGCTTCATGCATGCTAGGCAAGTACTCTACCACTAAGCCACATTCTCAGCCCTCAGGGAAACTCTTATCCCCAGTAACTAGCAAAAAGCCAGTAGTGGAGGTGTGGCTGGAGTAGTAGAACATCAGCCTTGAGCTAAAAAGCCAAACAAGAGCAGGAGGCACTGAGTTTAAGCCCCAATACTGGCACAAAAAGTAAGAGGGGTGGGAAATGAAGCTAAAGTGAGAACCATTTTCCAGCAGTAGAATAAGAACCCATTAATGTCAGTAACCACCAGGGCACCCCTGTCCCTACCCATCCTCTGTTAGCTATCAAGAGCTAAAGGTTCTTCTCTTGTGCCTAAGAATCTCTCAGAAAGGAAGAAGAAATCTGCTCAAGAGCGCTGCCAGGCCGAGGAGGAGATGGAGGAAATTCGCAAGTCACACCAGGAAGAATTGGACAAACTCCGACAGCTATTGAAAAAGGCTCGCATATCCACAGATCAGGCTGCTGCTGCACAGGCAAGTGGCATTGGAGCTCTCTGGAATTACAGGGGGGTGTGAAGGACTATAAAAGGAACTCACAGCTTCTGCCTTATCTTCTTCTTACATTCTCTCATCTTGCAGAATGGTGGAAAGATGCAATCCAATGCAAACCAGGAATCAAATGGAGATTCTTCTTTTTAAAACCTTAATGTCTAATTGCTTTACTTAAAAATAAAAGCCAGAGGCTGGGAGTTTGGCCTAGTGGTAGAGTGCTTGCCTAGCATGCACAAAGGACCTGGATACCACATACATAGGGGGGAAAAAAGCCAGAAGTGGTGCTGTGGCTCAAGTAGTAGAGCTCTAGCCTTGAGAAAGTCCAAGGACAGTGCTCAGGCCTTGAGCCCAAGCCCAGGACTGGCAAAAATAATCATAAATAAAATAAAATAAGAGTCAAGAAGTAGTATTGTGGCTCAAGTGGTAGAGTGTTAGCCTTTGGCTAAAGAGCTTAGGGACAGCTCCCATGCCCTGAGTTCAAGCCCCACGACCAACAGCAGCCAAAAAGTAAATTAAATAAGCCAACTATACAGCCGTCAGCTACCTGCTTTCATTCTCCAGACACATAAACACACTTGAGAAGAAGAGATTTATTTAGGTCATCAGGAAAGCAGGTCAGGAACAGTGGCAGGACACAGCTGGCTCCCTAGTCTTTTTAATGAAAACTTTGTCATTGTAAATTTAAAATCTGAACCAGGCGATGTGGGCTCCTTCTTGTAATCCTAGCTCCTCAGTAGGCTGAGATCTGAGGATTATGTTTCAAAGGCCAAGACTCTTATCTCCAACTAACCAGCAAAAAGAAAAGTCTAAGAATGAATGGTAGACCCCAGTACCAACACATAAATCAATTAATAAGTAAACACAGAAATGAATTAATTTAAAAAATATGTACGTCTATGTCCCTTTAGATTGAATTGGTCCTATTTAGTTACCTCTGGCAATTTACATTTCTGCACCTCTAAAGTTTAGCCTGAGCCCTGAAAATGATGATCATAACATGGCCTTGTCCTCCAGAAACCTTTGTCTAGTAAAGCGCCTTTTTTAGAGTCATAACATCTTCCTCCCTCCATTTCAGAAACACATTTACTTTCTTTCTTTTTTTTTTTTTTTTTTTGCCAGTCCTGGGCTTGGGCTCTGGGCCTGAGCACTGTCCCTGGATTTTCTCAAGGCTAGGGCTCTACCACTTGAGCCACAGCACCACTTCTGGCTTTTTTCTATGTATGTGGTACCGAGGAATCGAACCCAGGTCTTCGTGCATGCTAGGCAAGCACTCTACCACTAGGCCAAACTCCTGGCCCCAACACATTTACTTTCACAGTAATTAAAGTGGATCAAACAGCAGCCTGCCCACATCCGGAGAACCTGGGCCATTAGCTTCTTCAGCACTGTGGAGGATTCAATGTGCAGGACTCACAGGATGTGGTCATTGCTTTGTCTTGGCAGTTGTCTGTGGCACAAGCTGAGCTACAAAACCAGTGGGAAGCAAAGTGTGAGCATCTGTTGGCCTCTGCCAAGGAGGAGCATCTGCAGCAGTACCAGGAGGCATGCGCGCAGAGGGATGCCCACCTGCAGGAGCTGACACACCTTCAGGAAAAGGTAGCCCGGTCCCAGGCCATGCCACCTACACAGCCCAGTCAGCAGGCGGCTTGAATCCTTTCATTCCTTCGCTTGTATAACTTTCAGTCCATCAGTCACCTTTCCCGTGTTTACATAGAGTGTTATTAGTTAGGTCAGTGACTGGAAAAAGTAGCAGCAGTGTTCTGGAACATGTTTCCTATTATTATTTGATCCCTCCTTTAGTAAGCAAATATTTACTGTATGTCAGTTATGTTGGAGTCCCTGTGTTACAGAAGGGTGCCTCCAAAGAACTCAGCCTGCAAGAGCCTCAGAATCCAGAAAGAGAAACAAAGATACACAGTTAAACACTGTAGGGCTTAGAACAAGAAGTGCCTAGGGAAACTGGGCAGCCTCCCAAAGGAGGTGACCTTCAAACAAAGCCAAGGCCAAGTAGCTGTGGTAAGTAGGAAGAAGCAGGACATACTGGGTGAAGGCACTGAGATAGGGATACCGTTAGGGGTGTGGCGGGATCATTAGACATAAAAAGGTGATTGGTGGGACATGGTACCAAAGTCTTCTATGTAGAGGCCAGTTCCTGGCCTTGAGTACCCAGAGATTGTGAGGTAGTTTACTTCATGTGCATGTGACTAGAGTTCTTACCTAACCCTATCATTTTCATTATATTACACCATTTATTTTCAGTACTAACGATTAAACTTAGGGCTTTGTACATGCTAGGAAAGCACTCTATGGCATGAACCATACTTCTGGCCCTTTTGCTTTCCCTTTTTTGTTGTTGTATTGATTTGCTTGTAGATGGAGTCTTGTGCTTTTGTCCAGGGTGGTCTGCAACCTCATTCTCCTACCTGTGCCTTCCAAGTAGCTACAAATATAGAAATGTACCACCATCCTTAGCTTTATTCTTCTATGTGTGTGTGTGTGTGTGTTGTGTGTGTGTGTAGTACTGCTTTGCTCAAGGCTGGAGCTTTACCACATAAGCCACAACTCTTACTTTTTTTTTTTTGCTACTTTATTGAAGATAGTCTCTCAGACTTTTCCTGCCTCGGATGGCTTCAAACTGTGATCCTTAGATCTTAGCCGCCTGAGTAGCCAGGTTTACAGGTGTGAGCCACCAGCACATGGTTTTTTATTATATTCTTGAGCCGATTAAGAATTTAAGTAACCTTAAGTGCTGAGAAGTGAGTGTGCCACACTAGCAGGTGGGAGTGAAAGTCAAGAGGTAGGGCCCAGCAGCCCTTCTGAGATTAGGATTTATGACTGGGATGGATCTTCTCCATCTGGGTTTCCTGACCTCTGCATACTAGTCCATGTACCTGAAGCACAGCTACAGTCTGTTCATTTTGCAGTGCTCAGCCCTCCAAACCCAAGTCACAGCCCTCACAGAGCAAAATGATCGGCACATCAGGGAACTAGAGAAGACCAAATTCCAGGTGTCTGGGTTAAAAACTGCCGCTGACCCCTCTGAGAAGGTGAGCTGATATTTGAAAGAAATTGAAAACAACTGGGGCATTGAATGTGTCTATCAAGCATTCAGGAAACACATGGTCAACATGTTATGTTGGTAGTTTTTTTCCTAACTACTGATGCACCAGTTGTCCAGCTAAAAAATTAATCCTTTAGAACCTATCACTGGTGGTCAAACCAAGAATCAATGCAGCAGAGGCTTTGATAGAGAAGCCTGAAGCCACTCATCCTTGTGGCCAGGGGACTTTCTGTAGTGTTCATGGAGGGAGGGAGGCACTAATGGATGGTCTTAGAACAGTCTTGGCATAGGGCATAGCTTGCCTGCTCTTGACAAGAGGTTCTCAGGACAACCTTCTATCACAGTGTGCTTGTCCACTGCACAGTGGCACTCTGTGTTACAGACATGACTAGCTATATCCCTCTATCAAGTTCTAAGATGCCTTCATTATAGCCTTCAGTGCCCCTCTCTGGAATGTCTGTGTATCTCCTAATGAGTTCATTTTGATAACAAGTACTTTGATCTTGACACAGGTCAAGAAGATCATGAACCAGGTGTTCCATTCATTGCGGGGAGAGTTTGAGCTAGAGGAATCTTATGATGGCAGGACCATTCTAGGGACCATCATGAATACAATCAAGGTACAGCTGGCCAGTTGTAAATTGTTGCATTGGATAGAGTTTCATTGCCAAAATGCCTTCTAAGAGATTGTGAACAAAAAGAGTCAAGTTAGGCATGGTGGCACATGCCTGTAATCCCAGCACTGCTGAGGCAGGAAGATCACAAGTTCAGGTCAACCTGGGCTACATAGTGAGACCTTGTCTCAAAACAAACGCAACACCAAAATGGATGAATAAGTGAAACAGAACTGTTTCAGGACCATTTGTCAGTGACTGGGATGCTTGAAATGGCATGTTCTGCACTGATGGGAGCAGCTGCTTCTTGGAGAGAAGCACAGTGTCGTGGACTAGGTGACAGTCATTGACTGAGGACTGGGGTGCTAGTAGAACCTGCTGGCCTCTTCAGTGCTTATGTCCCTCTTCTTGGTTTTGGACAGATGGTGACTCTGCAGCTGTTGAACCAGCAGGAGCGAGAGCAGGGGACAAGCAGCAGTGAGGAAGAGCGGTTCCACCCCCCTATCCAGGAGCAAGAACAGGAGCAGACAGTTCTAGACACTCCTGAGGCTTCTCCAGTTCCCCCAGGCAGGGAGAGACAGGAGGCTCTTGAGGTGCCATTGGAGCAGGTGGCAAAGGAAGCTGACCCGCTCCCTGCTCCCCGGTATAGCACACAGAGAAGGGAAAGGGAGCCTTCAGAGGCCGAGACACTCTCAGCTATCAAAGATTGCTCCCTCCCACCTCACAGAGCCCTGGGGCCTCCAGGTTCCATTCTTCCTGAGCCCTCTGGCCCTGCAGCTGTGGACTCTGAGTTCGAGGAGCCACTTGCTGCTGGCCTAGTGGCAGAAAACCTTGACAACCCACTGGACAAGGTGGATGGTCCACCACTGAATCCAGACCCTGAGAAGGGGGAGCCTCCTGCCTTAGAGCCTGAAAGCCCAGAAGTAGAGCCTGAGCCTCCGGAGTTCAGTGAAGATGACAGGGTTCCCTGCACTGCTGGTCCCCATGAGGCACTATCAGGCACAGAAACGAGTCTTACAGGAGCGGCCCTGAGACCCAGTCACTTCTCTCTTCACTCCAGGTATGTCACTGTGACACAGTGGCAGGGACAGGATGACTGGGTGTGGAGCTGGTGTATTTGTTCAGGGCTGGTGACTGATACTGGCTTACTCTTTCACCCATGCATGTATTCAACACATTATTCAACAATAATGTGGTAGGCAAGGAATATATGGTTCCTGAGTACAAAAAAAAGTGGCCTGCATATTAAAAATGAAGAAAGCAAACAGGATGCTGTGGTAGAGAATAAGGAATATTCTATATTAAATAGGTGGTTAAGGAAAGAATCTGAGTAACATGTAAACTCAGTCCCAAGGATGGAAAGAAGCCATCTATACTAAGAGCAGAAGAAGAGATTGCAGAGAGAAAAGCATATGCAAAGTTCCTATAGTGGGAGGGGACAGTTTCTAGTTAAGAAACTGCAAGGAGACATAGTAAATGCAAATGACATTGAGATTGGGAAACTAGGTAGAGACAGGACACAAATTTTTATATCACAATTAAAAGTTTGGACTTATCTGGGCTCCAGTGGCTGGTGACTATAATCCTAGGTACTCAGGAGGCTGAGATCTGAGTATCATGGTTCAAAGCCAGCCCAGACATGAAAGTCCATGAGACTCTTTATCTTCAATTAACCAGCAGAAAACCAGAAGTGGCGCTGTGGCTTAAGAGATAGAGCTAGCTTTGAGCTGAAGAGCTCAAGGACAGCACCCAGACCCAGAGTTCAAGCCCCACAACTGACAAAAAAAAAAAAAAAAAAATTAGACTTCATGTAAGTACCCTGAGAAGCGTATTAAGGGCATTTAAGCAGAAGAGTAACATAATTTAGCTAATTAGCTTTAGAAGACCACTTAGGCTATGCAGGGGATGCAGAAGGGATGGAATGAGGGTGGGAGGCATTCCTAAGGAGTCTCACTCAGTTCCTTTGACCCTCATGACTGAGGACACTGGTCGGGAGCAGAAACAGCACCATTTTCTATGACTTGGTTTTTCTTCAGTCTCTCTGGGGACAAAGAGGACGAACTGTTTCCAGGAGCAACTCTGAAAGTTCCAAGTCCCAAAGCTCAGCCTGAGGAGGAGGAGGATGAAGATGAGGTGGTAAGGAAATCTCAGGCCCTGCCACAGCTGCACACCACTGCCTGGGGGTTCTTCCCCACTGACTGGGAGAAGAGAAAAGGAGCCTGCTGGTGGCCTGCTCCTTGGACTCTGTGTGCAGGGCCATGTGGAAGTAGGTTTGGGGCTGGGAGGAGGCAGCTCTGTTCATGGAGTGGGGATGGTCAGCTGCCACTTCACTCCTGAGACATCCTCTCCATCCACGGAGGAAAGGTGAGAAGGACTTGAAGATAACCTGGTGGATAATTTTCTTCCTAGACAGAGAAACTGAGGCTCAAAAGATGACTTGCCTGAGCCCACAGAGGCAGGTAATGGTAGAGCAAGGCTCTGCCTGCTTTCTAACCTGCTGTCCTGTTTGGTCCTCACACTTCACAGCTTCAACACTGACAGCGTAGCCCCGCTAGTGAGTGCTGAGCAACAAAGCAAGTGCTGACAGTTCATGCATCTGCTGTCCGCACTGTATGCAGTTATAACCCTGCTGACTGTCACTAAGACCATTGTGACTGCATGATGGGAATTGCTTAGGGAGAAATTATGTGTCTGCAGAGGAGCTTCAGGCTCACAGACAGAAATAGGAGATTGAATGAGGCAAATTCTATCTCCTTGTGTGTCACCCAAGTGGGTTTTGCCTTTTGCTAAAAGCCATGGCAGACCTGGGATCCAGTTTGTTATGTACCAAAGCCCTTTCCTCTTGCTTGCCTGCCTTTGAGAGAAGTATTCTAGTTCCTCCTAGTACCTTTTTTTCACCCAAGAATTAAATTTCCATTTAGAATACTGAATGCAAATTCTGTACTTTATAGAAAAAAGAGGGAAAAAATCTACCCCTAAATAGTCGAAAATTTTATTATTTTACCTTTTTGTGCCAGTATTGGGATTTGAACTCAGGACCTCATCCTCTTGCTTAGCTTTTTTACTCAAGGCTGGTACTTTACTACATGGTTCATGGTTCCACTTCCAGTTTCTTGCTGGTTAATTGGAGACAAGTCTCTTGGATTTGTCTGCCCAAGCTGACATCACACAAAAAATCCTCGGATATCAGCCTCCTGAGTAACTGGGATTCCGGGTGTGAACCACCAGCATCCAGCCTATAGTCAAAATTAGCCATATATAAGTAGCGTGACTGCTAATACCATCAAGTAAACATCTGTTTCTTTATATTCTCATTTCATCATCTATTAATTCATTGAGATAGGGGCTCTTAATCCCTTATAGATCACAGGACTGAAGCTCAGAAAGGTTAAGTGGCATATTTCCGGCTATGTGGCTGGTAAACATAGATCCAGAACCTTTGCCAAACAGAACAGGAATTGTGATCCACGCTTGAAAGCCCACTACTATCAGAGTTTAGACATCACTTAGTAACCAAGTCTTAGTACAAGATTTGTCAGTGGGGTATGCCATGCTCCCTTCCCTTGACCTGGCTTCTGTGACCATCCATCCCAGTCAGCCAGTAGTTCACAGAGCATGAAGTACCTTAGAGAAGGCAGTTCAGTTTGTGTCTGTCTCTAGCATTGGTCCTACCACCTCTGTGGACTAGTTCCCTGCTAGTCCAGAGAAAGAGGGCCAGAAGCTTGAGTCAAAAAGGCGAGAGAGCCTCCTACATGGCTTAAGTTTATTTATTTAGCTGGTCATGGGGTTTGAACTCAGGCCCTTGCTGCTGTCCCTGAGCTCTTTTGCTTGAAGCTAGTGCCCCACCATGTGAGCTATAGTACCACTTCCCCTGTTTTAAAGTTTCATTTGGGCCTCTTGCTTTGGACCTGTCATCTGGCAGGAGCATGTTGGTAAGACAACATGTGGCCAGGAAGCCCAAAAAAAGAGGAAGAAGGAGCTGGACCCTGTGTTTCTCCTAGGAGGGTAGAAAGGTCTTTTTCTCAAATGTGAACATCACATCCAGAGCCAGTCAGGCAACCTTAGGCCATGACAGTGTTTTGTTTTGTTTTGTGGGTCATGGGGCTTGAACTCTGGGCCTGGGCACTGTCCCTGAGTTCTTCAGCTCAAGGCTATTGCCCTACCCCTTGAGCTACAGTGCCACTTCCAGTTTTCTAGTGGTTAATTAGAAATTAGGGTTTCAGTGACTTTAGTGCCTGGGCTGGCTTTGAACCGCAATCCCCAGATCTCAGCCTCCTGAGTAGCTAGGATTACAGACATGAGCCACCGCACTGAGCTGACAACTGTGTTTTTTTGTTTGTTTGTTTGTTTTTTAATTTTATTTTAAGGTATAGAGGGGTTTTAGTTATATTCACCAGATAGAAGGTACATTCTTCCTCACACATTGATACCCCTTCTCATGGTTTTTGTCCCCACTTCCCTCCCCCCACCTCCTCCCCTAATCTTTTTTCCCCTCCTATTTGTGTGTGTGTGTGTGTGTGTGTGTGTGTGTGTGTGTGTGTGTATTATACCAGGTAACAATATGAGATTAACCAAAAGGCAACACAAGAGAAGAGAAAACAAAAAAGAAAAAAAATAGTACATTAAGAATAACAGTCACTCCTAATTAAGCTCATGTTTCCATGTCCTTAAGGTCCATTAGTTTGGCCTCATCCTATATGGCCTTATGTGTCCAGGGTTTGAGCTATTGTTATTCTCTGCTAGGTGAGTCCTAGGTTTGTACTAATTATTACAAATGAGGGAAACCATTGAGCCTGTGTTCCTTGGGTCTGGCTTACTTCACTTAATATGATTATTTCTAAGTCTTTCCATTTCCTTACAGATGTTGTTCTTTCTGATGGCAGCATAGAATTCCATTTGACAGCTGTGTTTTTGAATGTGATTGCATGTTTCCCAGGCTCCATCATCTGCCTGCACCCTCTCATCTCTCAGGCCTGGTTTCTGTTTCTGTCTCCTGCTCCTGCCTTCTGACCCTTCTTTCTCTATACAAATTGTGCAAGTTACATAAGAGGAATATCTGTTAAACCAATACCTGTGCACAAATAAATGACAAAATTAGCCAAACGAAGTTGGTCTTGTCTCTGTTGTCTCAGCTTCATCTGGAAGCCCAGGCTCTCTGGCCACCAGGCCCATCCATCCTCTGTACTTCCTTTCCTACTGAGAGCCGGGAACAGTCTCTGGGCCACTTCCTCTCACAGGCAGGAAGGCTACCTGGGGTAGGGACAAATGAGGACTGACCACTCTTTCCTGTTTTGTCAGAGCATGAAGGGATGCCCGCCCCCAACACCCCATTTTGGAGATGACGATGATGACGGTGACACTGGCTGGCTGGGATGAAGACCCAGGAAACGGGTGCACAGGTTTCTCTACCAACCCTTCCCTAAGCATGATTTTGCACAGCCAGCCCTGAGTCCAGGCAAGCCACAGGGTGAGCGCTCTGAGGACAGATGTCTGAGTCTCCTGTGGCCTGATGAAGAGGATCATGACCCTGCCTTTTGGACTGGTGTTTTGAGTAGCCCATGTGGTCCTGCCTAAATCCCAGTTAGAGGAAGGGCTGGTAGATTCCCTCTATCTAGTCACCTATAAGAATCCTTCCCTGTCTTCCAAAATTTTCCTTCATTCCCTCCACTATTAGATGGATCTGTGAGTCCCCCCTCCACCTGCCTCCCAGGTCTCAACTGTATCCCAGCACACAAGGTCTGTCACCTGGGCAGGAGGAGGAGAGCTTCCTGGAGAATGGCAACTACACCATCTCAATCCAGTTCAATTCGTAGCCTGTAGTCCTGGAACATGTGTCTTTTTTTCTCTGCCTTAAATCTTATCCAAGAGGTCAGCAAGTACTCGAATTAGCATAGCTAAAATAAACATCTGTAATGAAACCTGACTTGGGCCCTTGGGAGGAGCTGGGTTTGATTTCCGGGATGGCTGTGCTGCACAGACACATGGACATACTCAGTACCTCGTACTAACACCTTCAGGCTTTCACTCATCCCAGCTACCTAAGGTTGATTTCCTGAGGCCCAGCCCTGTCCTCCACTAGCCCTATAGGATTTTCTGCCGCCTGGGACACCATGCAGAGAAGGTGGGGGGTTCCTCACCTCTGCTGTTCCTAACAAAAAGGTTCATTACTCTGATGGTGGCTTCCACTCGAACTCAGGCCAGAATCAATACAGAGAACATCAGTGACAAAATATTAGTTGGGTTTGTTTGAGTATCTTCTAAAGACCAGTCTTTAACAAGTAGAAAATGTTTAACAAATATTCCTTGAGGCTGGGGGAGCATAACTCAAATGGTAGAGTGCTAGCAAGTTAAAGGCCCTAGACTGAATCCCCAGTATAAGAAAGAAATTAAGAGAGACAGACACAGATTGGGAGAAAGACAGAGACAGATGGACAGAGACAAAGTAAGGAAAACAAGGAAAGAGGAGAGAAACAGGAGACAGGGAGGGTGGGAGGGAAGGAAGGAAGGAAGGAAGGAAGGAAGGAAAGAAAGAAAGAAAGAAAGAAAGAAAGAAAGAAAGAAAGAAAGAAAGAAAGAAAGAGAAAGAAAGACAGGCCTCTGAGTCCCAATCCGGATTTGCTGAGATAGAATTTCCATCCATTATGGTAAAATAGAGCCCAGCTTTGTCTTCCGTCACAATGCAATTCTTTGTTTAAGGGCACTTGACTTCAGCCAAGTGACCTTTTCTCTCAAATATAGCCCATCTGATCCAGTGAGGAAAAATAGCCAGGATGAATCTTATTTCTGTCACTCATGAGTTAAGCGACTTCTCTGTTCCTCTGCTTCCTTATCTCTAAGATGAAGTCAGCTATACTCCTACATTGTAGTGAAAATTATATACATTAATGTTTGTGCAGCATGCTTAGATTGGTACCTGACACATCAGTAAACACATGGGTATTGCTAAATCAAAACAAAATGATCACCTTTTTTAACTTGGCTCTGAAGAACATTGACATGAGAACAGTGGATCATCTACTAAGTCTTGCCATGTAATCACTCAGACACAAAACCCAACATTTTAAACACTTTATGTTGTAAAAGCCTCAAATGTCTAGGTACATTTAGGGATTGAAACTGAAGAGTTTGCTGATATCACATGAAAATGTTCATCCCAAATGGCACTGTGGCTTAAGTGGTAGAGCTGGAGAGCTCAGGGACAGTGCCCAGGCTGAGTTCTAGCCCCACGACCAAAAAAATAAAAATAAATAAATGGGGCCAGGAGCATAGCCTAGTGGACTGGCAAAAAAGAAAAAGAAAAAAAAAAAACAGCAATGCCCCAGGGCAGGGAACCATTGCTGGTCAGGACTTTGTGATGGATGGGTGGATAGATGGGTGGATGGATAGATGGAACCTCTTCAATACAACACAGTACATGCAGCCAGCTCTTCAGTTCCCTTAGTGCACAGGAATATGTGAAGTAATCCTGAAAGTGTTACTTTCTAGGACAATTTTTTTTTAAGTTTGTATAAGAAGGAAGGTTTTCTTTTGTCAGTTGTGAGGTTTGAACTCAGGGCCTTGCCTCTGTCTCTGAGCCTCTTTGTGCTTAAGACTAGCATTCTACCACGGGAGCCACAGCATCACCACTGGGTTTTGTGTGGTTCGCTGGAGATGTGAGTCTCATGGAAAGACTTTTTTGCCTAGGCTGGCTCCTAACTATGACCCTCAGATCTCAGCCTCCGGAGTAGCTAGGATTACAGGTTATGAACCACCAGCACCTGGCTAAGAAAGGAATTTTTATTGAGTTTGGTAAAATCTCTTCTGGATACCTATTTGGGACAAGCTGCCTTTTCTCCATACACAGTGATATTTTCATTTTTTTAAATATAATTTCATTATTAACATTAAAGTGTTATACAAAGAAGTTGTTTTATAAGTCAGGTAATGAGTACATTTCTTTTTTTGAACATTTTTAACTCTTTGCTTTAGCCATCTGGGAAAAAAAACTATCTTTTTTTTTAAATCAAAATGTGTAGCTTAAAGTTCCTGCTTTTACCTTGTGGCTTGGCTCTTGCTACAGAAAAGAGCAACTGCTTTGGGATAAGGAAGAGTTTTTGAAATGTAAGGTTTTTTTGTGTGTCTGTCATTGTGACTCCAGTGGTTCTTGGAGAGCATATTTATAACACATCCCTGACTACGAATTGCATAGGTTATTTTCCAGCTAATGTCTACTGAATAACATGATTAAATTTAGGATACATTTCTTCCTGTAACTTAAAAATTGGTCATTAGCTTCTGCCTCCAGGGAAAGAAGGAACTCAACCATCCCAATACTATGGAACTTATTCTCTTACAGTGGGTACCCCATTACTACTTGCTGCACAAGCAAAAGGGTACTGATGAAGTAGGTATTCTGGTGTGTCCACAGCGAACAAGGGCTCAGCTGGGCCACGGTTGTTTTCACACACATTTGTACACACCTCTGCAATCCCCTCCCTCACTCATAAGATTAGTTGCTACAAGGCCTTTGCATGTTCAATATCAGAATGAAGGCAAACTAGACTTTTAAAAAATATATTTATTAAGATGTATTTTTTTCATTCCCAAAGCTTAAAAGCATCTTTCCAGCAGGCCCCTGAGGCGTCTGAGCATAGACGTTACAGTATACACCAGTGATTTCTTCTTCCTGGGTTTCTTTTCTATAAATTGAAAAGTCCAAATACCTAGAGTCCATCTAACTTGAAAAATGTACTCACTTTGGTCTGTCTGTCCACTTCATCCTCAGTCAAAAGTCTCCCCAGCCACCCAGCCAGCATGGCTTAATCAGTATCCTCAAGGACTGAATCATGTTTCTCCACCGGATCATCATGAGCAAGCATTAATAAATGAGGAACATTAGTAACTGAACAGTATTAAATGTAGTTCTCTGTTGAGAATAAAAGGATTAAGGCCATAAAGAGCTCCTCTACCCTGGCCATCAGGCTGAACTCCTACTGCTGGGAGTTGTCCCAAGTTGGAGCTGGCTGTGCTGAGGACAAGCCTCTTACCAGCTATCAGTCTTTTCCTAGGAATGGGAGATGGGCCTCAGCAGATACTGCCATCCCTTGTGGATACAATAAAATCATTAAAAATTTTATTTTGCCTAAATGTGCAAAATTGTCAACCAGGCATTCAGTGGGAAAAATGAGAAATCTTGGTTTGTCAACATGATTCACAGATGAGATAATCTTGGTGTGTTCCAAAGGCTTAAAGGTGAGACAAAGGAGCTAGCCGGACTCTGTCCTTCCAAGCACAAAAGAGGCCAGTTTGCCCGATTAAAGATGCTCCCGTAGATAAGGCACAAAGTAGAAAAGAGGCCTTGTGGGTCCTGTGGCCTTCATCACCCAGAACCCTCTCTCCGGCCTGGAGGTCTTTGGAAACGTTCGTGTTCTGACTCAGACACAGCCTGCTAGGCTCAGCTGCTCTCCCCCTGGGCTCTCATTTCTCCATGCTCCACTGGTCATAGCAGCAGACAAGGTCCAGCCCTGTGTAGACTGGTGGACATGGGAGGTGGCTGCAGTGGCCTCGGAGGTCCAGAGAGGACCTGCTGCTAGCTTCAGCTCAACGTTGCCAGGAACTGGGAAAGATGGTGAGCAGTCACCATCAGAAGTGGCTGGGACTGAAGTACGTTCTGGCAGAGCAGCCCCTTCAGCCATCAGCACCTGTGCATCCCTTGCCCGCTACACCATGCTGAGAAATGGGTAAACGAGGTAGTAACCCACAGCTGAGCCTAGGACCACACCCAGGAAAATCCAAGTATTGTAGGACATTACGGTCAGCATCACAAAGTAGCCAATGACCACCTGAGCAACATGAACCAGAGACTGCCCAAAGTAGCACAGAAACCACCTAAACAGAAAAGAGAGCCAAGTTAATGTGGGTAATGAGCCAGGAATAGAGTGCCTGAGCTGCAGCTACCACCGTGCCCTGGTTTTAATTAGTTGAGATGGAGTCATACATTTTTGCCTGGCTAGCTTTGAACTGTGTACCTTCCAATCTCAGCAAAGATTTCAGGCATGAGCCACTGTGTCTGACTGAGGTGCTTTATAAAGAAGCATATCCACCACATTTAGCTCTGAGCTTCCTGGCCTTCCAGGCAAAAAGAAAACCGTTTATACAATTTACGTAAATTATTGGTAAGGCACTTTTTTTCCCCCCTTGAATTTACAGTGGAAGGCAGAATTAGAATAGAAAATGAGGGACTTTGAGCCAGGTGCAGTGGCTCACACCTGTAATCCTAGCTACTGAGGAGGCTGAGATCTGAGGATCACAGTTCAAAGCCAGCCCAAGCACTAAATAACATGAGACTCTTCTCTCCAGTTAATCACTAGAAAACAGAAAGTGGGCCTGTGGCTCAAGAGGTAGGGCGATACCCTTGAGCTGGAGAGCTCAGGGCAGTGCCCAGGCCCAGGGGTAGGGTGGTAGCCTTGAGCTGAAGAGCTCAGGGACAGTGCCCAAGGCCCAGAGTTCAAGCCCCATGACCCACAAAATAAAAAAATTTAAAAAAGAAAAGAAAATGAGGAACTTCAGTGACAGATTAGGTCCTAGTTCAGCCACTCATTAAATCTGGCCTAGCACCAGTATCTTAACCGTTCTGGATGTTAATTTACCCAAGAATAGGGGGACAAGGAACAGGAAACAGGAGCTTTCTCTTGCTCCGTGCTTGTGAGGATGTGATGGGGAGTGGCTGGTGATAGGGAAGGAGAGGACAGGCCAGGGATTCTAAATGATTGCCAGATCACAGTGTGGGGTGGGAGAAGATAAAAGGGTGCTTTCTTCTTCCACCAAATGGGGTACACTGATGACAGGAATGCTTCTTTCAGGATACCTGCTTCCCCATTTGGTTGCAGTTTGCACCCACGTGCGCGCACACACGTGTGTGTGTGTGTGTGTGTGTGTGTGTGTGTGTGTGTGTGTGTGTGTTGGCCTTGTGTTCTTGTTTGGCTTTTTCACTCAAGTGTAGCACTCTATCATTTGAGCCACATCTTCACTTCCAACATTTTTTTTTTTTTTGCCTGTCCTGGGCTTGAGCTCAGGGCCTGAGCACTGTCCTTGGACTTTCTCAAGACTAGAGCTCTACCACTTGAGCCTCAGCACCACTTCCGGCTTTTTTCTATGTATGTGGTACCGAGGAATCGAACCCGGGTCTTCATGCATGCTAGGCAAGCACTTTAACCACTAGGCCAAACTCCCGGCCCAACTTTTTTTTTTTTTTTCTAGATTTGTCTGCTTGAGCGGGCTTCAAATCATGATTATTAGACCTCAGCCTCCAGAGTAGCTCAGTAGCAGAGATGAGCCACTAGCACCCGGGCCTGACTCCTTCCTGGGTTTGGAAGCCTAGGCCTACAGCAAAGTTGTAAATGTTACAGCTGCCTGCAGAAATCCTGAGCCCTGCTCTGAGGCTGTGGCCCAGGTACCAGGAACTCCACATGGCACAGGTAACTGTCTAACCGCCTTGGCCAGTCCTGGTTCCTTCACTGGGCCTCCATTTCCTTTCTGTGCACTGGGCCAATGCCCTCTGGGCTTAGCCTACATCTCAGAGCGATATGAAGCTCTGTCCACTCCCCTACCCAGTGCTTGTACCTCCGGTGCATTCTGTTGACCCGGGGTGAGTCCAAACTTGCAGAATCCCGGTCTGTCTCCAGGATGACTTGCTGGCTGGTGGAGACAGGAAGGCTTTCCAGAGTCCGGTGAAGCAGCTTGGCTTTGCCAACTTTGATGGCTTCATATAGTACAGCCAGGAGCAGGACCACCAATACCGAGAGGGCCATGCCTGCCAAAAGAAAAGGCAAGTAGAGAAATAGTTTCTTGTGTCCCACATAACCCTACAGAGGGGACTACAGAGAACAATCAACTACATACTTGAAACAAAATAAAAAGCTTGAGGCCCCCCCGGCGCTGGTGACTCAGACCTGTAATCCTAGCTACTCAGGTCTAGCCTGCCTGAGTAGGAAAATCCAGGAGACTCTTTTGTGCTTGCCTTGAGTACAAAAGCTGAGTCCCTGAGTTAAAGCCCCATGACCAACACACACACACACACAAACACGCTAGAGGCAAAAAATTTCAATGTGTCAACCCACACAGAAATGATACACATTTGAGTAGAAATGTTTACCTTGTCCTGAGCATTTTACAATGTATATATGTCTTGAAACATCTCATGGAATCCCATAAATAGGGACAATCTTTGCCAATTAAATGCAGTGCAATTTTCAAGGCTAGACTGTAAAAACCTCATATACATGTCTCTCTTGTGGTATAGCACTTGCTCTTTGAACCTGCCACCTACAAGGAAGCACACGCCATGAACACTTCATGTAGGCATTCCTCCAAGTCTCTATTCCTGTTAGAGCTTCAGTTGCAATAGCCCCAGTGCACACTCATGCGTGCGCTCTCTCTCTCTCTCTCTCTCTCTCTCTCTCTCTCTCTCTCTCTCTCTCTCTCTCTCTCTCTCTCTCTCTCTCTCTCTCTCTCTCTCTCTCTCTCCTCTCTCCCTCTCTCCCTCTCTCCCTCTCTCCCTCTCCCCCTCTCCCTCCCTCCCTCCTCTCTCTCTGTCTCTCCCCCTCTTCCTCACCCCTCACCCCCGTGGCTCCCTTGGCCCTCACCTTATGAGGATCATTGAAAAATGGGGTCCTTTGTGATTAACAGGGCCCTGGCTGCAAATGGAATTATAAAGGCAAAGTTCCAGCATAGTATTTCACTGGAGAAGACAGGCTCACTACAGGCCCTCAAAAAAAGAACCCAGGCTCTCCACTGCTTGGCACTTGAAGGCTTCCTAAGTTGCAAGTCTGAGTTTCCTGGTTCTTACCTGCAGGACTGTGAACACTCCAGAAATCAAACAGAAGCACAGCCTTATCTGAGAAGATGAAGTGCATCTAAAAGAGAAAGGAGGGATACATCACAGGGGCATAGGGCATGGAAGCCCTTTTTCTTTCTTTCTTAATTTTTCTTTTTCTTTTGGTGGGTCACGGGGCTTGAACTCTGGGTCTGGGCACTGTCCCTGAGCTCTTCAGCTGAAGACTACCACTCTACCCCTGGCCCTGAGCGTTGTCCCTGAGCTCTTCAGCTGAAGACTACCACTCTACCCCTGGCCCTGAGCGTTGTCCCTGAGCTCTTCAGCTGAAGACTACCACTCTACCCCTGGCCCTGAGCGTTGTCCCTGAGCTCTTCAGCTCAGGGCTACTGCCCTAACTTTGAACCACAGCCCCACTTCCCATTTTCTACAGGTTAATTGGAGATAGAGAATCTCAGGTCCTTTTGTGCCTGGGCTAGCTTTGAACTTTGATCCTCAGATCTCAGCCTCCAGAGTAGCTAGGATTACAGGTGTGAGCTACCACGCTGGCGGAAGCCCTTTTTAATTCCCCAGCAGGCTCCTCTGGAGGCTGAGAACATGAGGCCACAGGACCATACATGATGCGAGGATCATTACTGATCATCAGTGGAGATCATACGGAGCAGGGGCTTTCCCAGCCACTAGATGACCTTGACCCCAGCTTCTCAAGGATAGCCCGTTGGTGCCCTCCAGGCCTAGGGAAGCACTAAGCCCTGGAACACCTGGCTCCTCTTACCTTCCCTCTTGGCTTCCCCAAGCAAGGAGGAAGTCCTGCTAAATCTGGGCAGATGGAACAGGGTGGACAGAGTCTGCCCAGGGACAGACTGTCTCCAATCTGTATGCCATAGTGTCCCCACACTGATTAAACGATTTGCCAAGCATTAAGGAGACAGGTTAATGGTTCTGCCCCAGGCATGCCGGTGGTCATACAGTGTCTATCAGAATACTGCTCTGCCAGCCCACTTAGGATTCAGGGTGGCACCAAGGCATTTGATTATGAATTTAGCTTGATGTCATAATAGTCTTCTATGTAGCAGGGACAATTAGGCCCATTTTATATGAGGAAACAGGCCCAGAAAGTTCAGTCATTTGCAGGAAGTCCTGAAGTTAGTGAGCTAAAGTTAACCCCATGCACTCTAGAACATCGCATCTCAGTATCCAGGAGAAAATGTTACGAGAGAAGCTGACACCGGAAGCCCATGCCTACAGTCCTAGCTTTAGGAGGACAAGACTGGGAAGGTCATGGTTTGAGACCAGCCAAGGCAAAAACTTCTTGAGTCCACTTCTCAGCCAATAACTGGGTATGGTAATCGGTGGCTGTTATTGCAGCTCGCAGGAGGCTGAAAGAAAACCACAGTTCCAGGCATAAAAGTTTGAGAGACTCCATTTCTAAGGAAGCAGCCAGGTGTGGTAATGTACACCTGTCAGCTCAGCTACAGCAGGAAGATCATGTCCAGGTATGGACTAGGCAGGAATTATAGCCATCCTAAAAATAACTAGTGCAAGAAAGGACGCCTATCTGGCAACACAAGGCTCCAAGTTCAAACCCCATATGGTGGTGGGGGGTGTGGTGGGAGGGAAGAGCCAATGGGATTCCACATGCCCAGCCAGGCTGAACAATGAATGGTACTTAGCCAAGACGAGGGTCTGATGAGTCACCCTCTTGGGAAAGGCAAGTTGCTCTGCAGATACCTGCCAGGCTCATCCAGCCAATAGGGTCCTGGCTGCATTGGGACCAGTTAGTGGCAGTCTTTGACAATGGCCAGATACTAGACTCTTTGAATGTCAGTTAGAAATTTTTGGTCCCCTGACTTTCAACTTTTTTTTGTTGTGGTTGTTGTTACTTGTGGGGCTTGAACTCAGAGCCTGGGCACTGTTCAGCTCAAGGCTAGTGCTCTACCACTTTGAGCTACAGCTCTACTTCTGGTTTTCTGGTGGTTAACCGGAGGTTAGAATCTCATGAAATTTCCTGCCCTGGCTGGCTCTGAAACTGGATCCTCAGATCTCAGCCTCCAGGGTAACTAGGATTGAAGAGAGGGAGACCCAAGCTTCACTGCTCAGTTTGGTACACTTATCGGGCTCAACTCCTACCCTCTACCTCTTTTAAAACCAGACAGAGGAAGTGTGCTCCAAGAGAGAAAGGGATTTGCCCAAGGCTTCCCTACAAGAAGCTTCACAATTACTGTCCATCCACATTCCAGCGGAAATGAGCCCATCTTTCCATGGCTATTAGTTAAGATCAAGTGGAGAGGCCCAGAAGAGAAAGAAAATGGGTTCCTGGGAAGGTTATGGGTGTGTAGCTTCTGTGAGCAGAGTAGAGGGACAGGCAGAGTAGGTTAACTATCATTTTGCTTGATGTGTCATAGGATCATGTGAGTATTCTATGACTTCCCAGAAACCAGGTGTTTGAGCTTCTGTTTGCAAATGACAGCCTTAAAAGTACAGATCAGACATGTCCAACCTTCTCCCGCTCTCAAATGTAGGACCAGAAGCAATACTAAATAATAGCTGACTGAGGTACTGGTGGCTCATTCCTATAGATTTGAAGCAGCAAGGCCAGAAAAGTCTATAAGACTCATCTCTGAGTGCCAAAAAAGCCCAACATCTAGCCTATGAGTACAAGCCCCAAGACCAGCACCAAAAAAACAAAACAAAAAAAAAAGTGGTTCACACCTGTAATCCCAGTTATTCAGGAGGCTGAGATCTGAGAATCACAGTTAAAAGCCAGCCCGGGCACTAAAGTCCAATTAACCACCAGAAAATTTGAAGTGGTGCTATGGCTCAAGGGGTAGAGCTGAAAAGCTCAGGGATAAGACTCAAGCCCAGAGTTCAAGCCCTATGACCAACAACAACAACAAAAAAATATGGCTAAGTCTAAAATTTGACATATCACACCAGTTAATCAGAGCCTTTCTCAGGCCTTAGTACCTCCTAGAGACAGTGGACTAAACCAATCTGAAGCTGATACAGTCACATTTTTTTTAAACTTTTTTTTGGTACCAGTACTGGGGCCTGAACTCGGGGCCTTAAGCTCTCCCTTGGCTTTCTCTGCTCAAGACTGCCGTTCTACCACTTGATCCACACCTCTACCTCTGGCTTTGCTATTTTATTGGAGATAAGAATCTCAAGGACTCCCCTCCACTCCACTTCAAATCACAATCCTCAGGTCTCAACCTCCTGAGTAATGAGGATTACAGGCATGAGCTACCAACATGCAGCCTTTTTCACAGGTTGTTAAGAGGTTGTCTGAAAAACAGATTCTGTGATCATATAAGTTTGAGGGAAACTGGAACCGGGAAAATGTGAATACCTTCCTTGCTTCTAGAATGATGAAGAGCTTCCTTTCTTGTTGCTGAGTATCTCATAGGAGAACACCCCCAAAGAATACAACTGCAGAAGTGCTAAGTCTAGAAGTAGCCCTATTTGGAGGACAGTGCTATTATTTTGTGCCTAGAATTATTCTAACAATATTATGTCTTCACTTAATGATAAGAGGTAATTGTTCTTTGCAGCTCTGTTTGACAGATGAAAACACCAAGGCTCAATTTCAATTGCTTGCCAAAATGTACAGCTAGGCTGTGTCCTTGAAGGCTGTGCTCCCAAGATCTTTCAGGGCAGCAATTAATCCCTAGAGGTGACATTTCCCAGTGCACACTGTGAGGTAGAGGCTGTTTAATGGTTAAAATCTAAATCCTTCCATTTGTCCCTTCTTCGACACAGAGGAAAATAGAGCTAAGACAAACCCACTGGAATTGTGGTGATACAGAGATGAGACTGGACTGCTTTGTTAGTTTTAACATTTTGGAAAGAAGACATGGCCATTTTTATTGTTGTTGGTGGTGGTGGCTGTGGGACTTGAACTCTGGGCCTGGGCATTATCCCTGAGCTCTTCAGCTCAAGGCTATCACCCTACCCCTTGAACAACAGTGCCATTTCTGAATTTCTGGCAGTTAATTGGACATAAGAGTCTCATAGACTTTAGTGCCCGGGCTGGCTTTGAACTGTGATCCTCAGATCTCAGCCTCCTGAGTATCTAGGACTACAGGCATGAGCCACCATGCCCGGTGACATGGCCATTTTGAGAGAGAAGAAGGAAAGGAATCCCTGATTCTTCCCTAGGAGGAAGGAATGTACGACAAAACATTTCTGTGTAATTAGTACAATAGGAGTTAGGCTGTCCAAAAATAAAGAAAGCAAATGATGGCCAATCATAACTGGAAAGAATGGCGAGGACCCAAGATATTACAGCTAAAGAACACAGCATGAAGAGCAAAGAGATCAGGTACTCGGGGCCATAGATTTTTCTGGAAAGACAACACTGTTTTTCATACTTCAGCATGCTCCACAAGCACTCTGGGTGTTTCTGAGATAGGTGACTGTGAAAACATGCTTGGAAAAATAACCTGACCTAATGAGGACTGGTTAGGTAACTTATGTTACTGCTTCAATGGAAACTGAAGCCATCATTTTAAAAAAGTTACACTGAACTAAGTGCCATTTGCTCAACCTATAGCCCTAGTTTCTCAGGAGGCTAAGACCTGGAGGACTGAGGTTCAAAGCCAGCCAGAGGAGAAAAGTTTGTGAGACTCCTTCTCAATTAATCTGCCAAATGATACATCAGAGGCCTGGATCAAGTGGCACAGTGCCATGTGAGAGCAAGCAAGCCAAGAAAGAGGCCCTGAGTTCAAGCTCCAATACACCCCCCCAAAAAAAATTATGTTGAAGAACTTAAAACCAGTTTTTTATCCATCTAACATGAAAGTGGTATTTGCTGAACATAAAAAGCTAAAACATAAAAAGCTGAAATAGAAAAAAAATGACTGAGTTATATCCTATTAGAATTTTGAACAGGAGAGTGTTCCAAAAGATTAATATGCAAAAATAAACAGGTATAAATAATTCTATGAGCCACTTACATTGGAGTTAAATTCTTTCAACTTCAGTGGATACCTCCAGCACCATCTTTGCCAAGTAGGTGGTTATGCCCACCCCCCTTGTTTGAACCCAGCTGGTAAAGCCATTGACATGAATGGAATGTCCCCAATGCCTAATCATGCAGGGAGTTTCCATTACTGGCTACTATCTATCATCCTTGAGACTGTGCCAGCTACCTCAGGAGCTCAAAACAGGCCACACCTTTTGTTACAGACCTGAACACCTTACAGACAACAAAATCTACGTAACCACCATTTCCTTTCGTTGTGCCAAACCCTGGAGACACAGAGATGAATGTGAAAAGATATCCCTGGAGCCCACCATCTAGTGAGGGTGAGAGAGAAATGGACAGATAATTCTAACAGGGTGAATGGGGTCAGAGACAAAAGGCAGACTGGAGATATAGCGCAATGATGTAGAACTCAACAAGTTCATATGTCCAATATCCAGAACTTCAAGAGGCCCATGACAAGAAGGCACAGTGGAGGGAGATTTGAAGATGTAGGGACAAAGCTATCTAAGTGACACCTGGGGGTAGGGCAGGTGGGTTTGGCAGCTCTGAATTGAAGGGAGTAGGAGGCAAGTAGGAAGCCAGGCTCCAGAGTGTTCAGAGCTAGAGTAACCCAGAGAACATCCCTTCCCACTCCTAGGGAATATGAAGCTGAGGGAAGAGCAAAGACCCACACGTTGCTAGGCCTTCTGCACTCCTGCCTTTTTGCTAGTGAAAAGACTTCAAATCAGGATATCCTAACTTGAGACTTCAGTCTGCAACATTCATTCGGGTCAAGGGTTTTGTGGTGATATATGCTTGAGGTGGGATCCTGATCTTGTTTCCTCATGAGGGATGAATCTCAGTCTCTGGCAGTAGAATTTATCTGTACTTCATTCAGGGCCGCACCCTAGATAGGGAGGAGCTGTGGGCAGGGCATGGAGTAAACAATCCACAAGATTCTTTTTATCTTCTCCTTTGGGGTCACTTACACTTTGGTTTAAAAAAGAATAAAAGGACTGGAAGCAGGGCCTAGTGGTAGAGTGCTTGTCTAGCATACATGAAGCTCTGAGTTCAATTTCTTAGTACCACATACACAGAAAAAGCCAGAAGTAGTGCTGTGGCTCAAGTGGTAGAGTGCTAGCTTTGAGAAACTCAGACCCAGGCCCTGAGTGCAAGCCCCAAGACTGGCAATAATAATAATAATAATTATTATTAATAATAATAATATGCTAGCCAAAGACTTCACTGGGCGATGAGGGTCCTTTTTTAAAGGACGAGCAAGGAGGTGGGGTGGGCGCTGAAAGGGTCTACAGGCTTCCTGCCTCGTAGCTTCTGTGACATGTTCCATGATATGAGAAAAGTGACATGAATTCTTAAAGAAAAAAGAAAAGCTTTTCCCGAGCTCCAGGGTAGGGAGGATGAAGTAGCCGCGTCTGTTTCAGAAGCTCGGAACAGGAACTTGTCCCGGGCAGATAGGGGGTGGTCGGGTGCGCGGACCGCGCCGGGGAGGCTCGGCGGAGGAGAGCCTTCTTGGAACCCCGCCGCCGCTTCTGCTCCCACCCCTGCCACCCGCTCTGGCCACCGCCGCGAGTCGGCAGCAGGGACCCCCGCAAATGCCGATCCCCCGGGGCCGCGCCAAAGCCGCCCTCGCGCGTCCGTGCGGCTGCACCGACTCCCAGCGGCGGGGACCGACAGACAGAACCTCCAAGAGCCGCTGTCAGCCGCACCTGCCGCGGCCCCCCGTCCCGATCCAGCACTGACAAAGGCACCAACCAACACACCCCCTCACCAACCCGGGACTTGGGGCTGGGAGGATGTCAGGGTGCGGAGGCGGCTGCTCCCAGGGATCCCCCACCCGCACCCCTTCTGCGAGGCGCCTGGGACTCACCGCCATGGTGAGCGCGCGGGCGGGCGGGCGGGCGCCGAGGTCACAGCTGTTGCACGCCCGGGTCTCCCGATCCGACTTCGCTAGCAGCCGCCCGGACCGCGACCCGGACCACGCCGGTCACGTGGTCTGGACAGGCACCGCGAGGGCGCCTGGGAATTGTAGTCCTTCTGCAGGTCCCGGCCCGCGGCCACGCCCATCACACGCGTGGCATCCTCCCCCTACTCTCCCACCCCCAGCACCGGTCCCACCCGCCCTCCGGGATGCTGACCGCAGTATCTTTGGAGCTGGGGCCTCAGGTGTTCTGTCCTGTAACTGCTCGTCATAAAAATGTTTGGCAATTACCATAAAAATATTTATGTGTTGTCTATGTGAGGCTTCACATGTGCTGAATTGAAAAGGAGGGACACAATGACAACAGATAAGAGGAGGACATGCTGTCAATTATACTCTAGACATTATGTAACTATTCTGTTTTTAAAATCATTTCCAATCTGACAAGCAAAAAAAAAAGCATTTGCTGCCTGTTGATTATATATCATTAATTGCACAAATGTTTGACTAAGCTTATAAACAAATTTTTTTTCCTCACAGGTCTGCAGGCTGCGAGTCCAAGCTGGAGGTGCTAGATGCCCTCTTTCCTGTTGGTTCTTTTGGTTGTGGAGGGCAGCTTCTCATTACCTCTTCACAAGGCAGTACTTTCTACTTGTTTGATTTTACTAGGGTGGTTAGCTTTTTCCTCTTATTGCTGTTTCCATTTTTGTGGATTGTGTGATCAGTTCATGGACCCAGGTTTTATTTGAGTTATTTATGTAATCCCTGGATTTTGGGATCCCCAAAGACCAAGGAGCCAAATCCAATGTAAGTGCCTGAGAGTCCTTTATTGCAAGCTTGAGCCTGGACTCACAACCATTGCTGATGCAGCAGGTGAGAGTTCAAAGCCCCGACTTATTTGTTTCCAGGGTTTTTATAACACACTGACCATATGGCTCTAGTTGACCATATACAGAGCCAATAGGATTGTAATATTCATACAGAACTGCACAATTTTGTTATGTCACAATGAGCGACCATTCCAATGATAACCTGTTTCTGGGGAGTCATTTGAATTACCCTATCTTTTAATATCTGACTTTGGCACGCAGTCTTGGTGGGCAAGAGGAGGGGTCAGCAACTGTGGCAGGAAGGGGGGAACTGCCCATATGCCTCTTCCTGATTGGACTCATCCACTTAGTTCCTTGCCTTTTGTTCCCTGAGTTCTGTTATCCAGAGTTTACAGTTCACAGCTTGTTTGGGAACTTCCTGAATTAACTGAGTTTCTATGGGTTCTGTGTTAGTTTTAGGTAACATAAAATTAATCTTTCACAAGTTATGTACTCAATTGTCTTCATCGTGAGAACAGGAAATACCTATAGAGAAGAGGAAATACCTGGGAGAAGGGTCTCACAGGAGGTTTTAGGAGAGGGGATCGTGGACACATTTCCAGTCATTGTGTCTCAGCAGGATGAGACCTAATTCTTAAATGCATTGAAAATCCTTTATCAATCAACCTCCATAAAGGAGCTTCTTCAAGAGATCTGGGACTGGATTCGTGGAACTTGGAATCTGACCTCAATTCAATCCTGAGCTGTGAGTATTAGCTATGATATCTCAACAAAACAAAAGTCTTACAATATTATAGTAAGATTAAAAAAATAATAAAACTGTTATAGAGCTGTTGAGATACTGAAATGAAAATGTGTTAAATTATCCGCCTAACACGGGAACCTGCTCCATAAATAGTGAGCACTGCCTGTTAGGAATAATGGAGGAGAACAGAAAAAGAATAGGCTGGACTCAGTTATCAACAGGAGTGGACTATTTATTGAGGAGCAACAAGGGGCACAGACTTTCTTGTGGGATTGGAGGTTGTTCGTCTGAGCTAGGACAGGACCTGGGGTTTTATGGGGTCTAAGCAAGGAGGGCAGAAGTTAATGCAAAAGCCATTGGGTCAAGGGAGGTGGGGGCTTCCGGCTTGGGACCACAATGGGACGATAACAGCTAGGCTTAGATAGGTTAGCCTGCTGGAGTCAGGCAGTCTGTCGTTGGTGCCTTGCCTAGTATCTGTATGCACCTGGGAAAACAGGTGGGAGTCAGCCCTTTATATTCCATCTTAGGTGCATAGAAAGAATTGGCCTGGGGGGCGGGGGGAGAGCCATGTCCTTTACATAGGATACATAAAAAGAATGGGTAGAAACGGGAGCAACATGGAATTATAAAAACAAAGCAGATTCCCATCACGGTCATCATTAGCAGCAGATATTTCTGCCCTAGAGAGAAAGCCATCTGCAAAAGGCTAAGCCACTTGCTCGAAAGTCACAGCTTCTGTGAGCCTTAAGATGAAAAGAGAAGAGGGTGTGAGAACAGCCCAGGACTGGGTTGACTTCTGGAATCTCTGAGGAGTCAGAAAGTCTGACCTTTGCAAAATTAGGCTCCTGTATTCCCCATTCCCCTCACCCACAGAAGGATGCACAATGTCACTGCATTCATTTGACTGTTGTGCTTGGCTTCTGTCTCAATGTGATGACCTTTCACAGCTCTGACTGCCTCAAGGGCAACAGTGCTTGGCCCCTTCAGTTCCAAGTTTCTGGGAGACCCCAGAGACTTCCCCTCTTTTTGGCCTTTCTAGAAAGAGGAACTGCTTGGAAAAGGCAGACTGTTAGATCACAAGACCACACGAGTCATGCAAGCCTTGTTCTGTGGCAAGATTCTTTTGCAATTCTGTTTGTATGGCCTATGAAACTCCTTCCTTTCCAAGAACAACATTCTGTGGCTGTTTTCTTAGCATACACATGGAGCCTAGAAGAAAATCTCCAATCAGGAAAGACTGTGCTACCCAAAGCATGGCAAAGGTCTTGGGAGGAGGGTGCAACCTGGACGTGGAGCTCGTACGCTGAGTCGGAAGAGGGAAAATCCACCCTGACATTTCTCCTCCCAATGAGGAAGTTGAGGTCTCAAGGAAAGACCATCTGATCTTTAAGTGCAGATGAGGCTGGGTAAACGCCAAGGACCCCACTGCTCCTTGGCTGAGCCCTGGCTTCCCTGTCTGTACAGCAAGAGGTAGAATGGACTACCCATAACTAAACCTTCAAATGCTGATGATCTGCCCTGATACATTAACTGGCAGGTGAAGTTGGAGACTGTACTGCCAAGATTTTTAGACGCCTTCTGGGAACTCCAGCCGGTTAACCTCCCAGGTTCTCCCACAAGACCTAAAGGGTTTTTAAATGTATATTTTATGACCTACATCTTTTCCTTTTCTTTCCCAAATATCACTACTCTCTTAGTAATACCAACCTAACCACCTTATTTAAAACTGTAGCCTCTTGGGACCGGGAGTTTGGCCTACTGGTAGAGTGCTTGCCTAGCATGCACGAAGACCCAGGTTCGATTCCTCACTCCCACATACATAGAAAAAAGCCAGAAGTGATGCTGTGGCTCATGTGGTAGAGCTCTGACTTTGAGAAAGCCCAAGAACAGTGCTCATGCCCTAAGCTGAAGCCCAGGACTGGAAAAACAAAACAAAACAAAACAAAACGGTAGCCTCTTGAGCTGTGAGTTTGGCCTAGTGGTAGAGTGCTTGTCTATCATTCAGGAAGACCTGAGTGTGACTCCTCGGTACCACATACATGGAAAAAGCTGGAAGTGGTGCTGAGGCTCAAGTGGGTGAGCTCTAGCCTTGAGAAAGCCCAAGGACAGTGCTCAGGCCCTGAGTCCAAGCCCCAGGACTGGCAAAAAAAAAAAAAACCCAAAACACCTGTAATCTCTTCCATTACTAGGAAGACAAATCAGGAGGATTGAGGTTCAAGGCTAGCCTGGGGACCTGGGGAAAGAAAAGGTGAGATAACATCTCAACAAACAGGCTGGCTGTGGAGCTCTGTGCCTTTCATTCTAGGTATTTGGGAGGTGTAGATAGGAGGATTGTGGGCAGAAGTGTTCATAGGCTAGTGAGCTGATAGCAGCTTACAAATGCTGTGTGTGTGTGTGTGTGTGTGTGTGTGTGTGTGTGTGTGTACACTAGTGCTAAAGCTTGAACTCAGAGCCTGAACACTGTTCCTTAGTTTTTTCATTCAAGGTTGGTGGTCTACCACTTGAACCACAACTCTACTTCTGGCTTTTTGCTGGTTATATATGGAGTTTAACATCTCTCAGACTTTACTGCCCAGGCTAGCTTTTTGGATCATAATCTCCAGATCTCAGCCTCTTGAGTAGCTAGTATTATTGGCATAAGCCACCAACACCAATCCTCAAATGCTTTTTAAAAAATATCATGGCAGCTGAACACTAGTGGCTTGTGCCTGTAATCCTAGCTGCCCAGGACACTGAGAGCTGAGGATCACGGTTTGAAGTCAGGCTGAGCAGGAAAGTCTGTGAGACTCTGATCCTGATATTGACTGGACTTAATTTATTCTTTCTTTCTTTCTTTATTTCTTTCCTTCTTTCTTCCCCTCCCCCTCCCCCCCCCTCTCTCTCTTTCTTCCTTCCTTCTTTTTTTTTTGCCAGTCCTGGGACTTGAACTCAGGGCCTGAGCACTGTCCTTGGGCTTTCTCAAGATTAGTGCTCTACCACTTGAGCCACAATACCACTTCTGGCTTTTTCTATGTATATGGCATCGAGGAATTGAATTGGGGTCTTCGCGAATGCTAGGCAAGCACTCTATCACTAGGCCCAACTCCCAGCCCCAAGAGCATTATTTTCTTAAGGAAAGGGTAGACACAGAAATGACCAAAGGTCACATGAATGGAATTTTTCCTCTACAGCAAACTTTTCACCTATTAATAAGGAAGAACTAAACTGATTTCCACCCCAGGCAACTCTGCATAAAAGGGGAGGGTTTTTTTGTTGTTTGGTTTTTGTTTTACTAATCTGAGAGATGCTAAACTCCATACATAACCGGCAAAAGTTTTTACTAATATATTGTGCTAATATAATCTTAGTTAATCAAATCACTTTGCTAATTTCTTAGGTATAGTTTGGTTCCAAGTTAAGCAATCACTTGATACTGGAGGAAGAATCCAGCTGAGAAAACATTCTTATCTACCTTATCTCTGAAAGTGTGATTAGGCTTATTTGAACCAGATGAAATGACTGATACAGGAGCATTTTTAACCTGTAGACAGCAACCTCATACAGTTCCAGTATTAGCTAAGATAGGTAGAAGGATAACCTCTCTCAGAAGTGGACTTTCTTTCAACTGAGGAAGAAGGAAGGCAAATGAGAAACACATCACTTGGCTCTGATGTACTCACCTTAGAAAAGCCAGATGAGGAGATGCTAGTTCTGTTCTGATAGCAAAGCTTGTTTTGCAGTGTGGAGTTGTGGAATTAATCTTAGCTTTGGCTACAATCTAAGAGCTATAGGTGGCTAGTAGGCTATGCAGCCACCAGGAAAATACCTTTGATACACTGCCCTATCTTCAGTTCTCTCTGGGCCAGGAAGGGGGAGTCCCATAGCTATACTGTGGCCCAATGAACTCTTCTATATCGTGTTTGTTTAGAGCAACCTCCTATTTACCCAGTTACCCAGCAACTACTACAGTCCTGATCAGAACTTGGGTGAGGAGAGATGTTGGACAGTTGGTGCTATTTTGCTGCTTTTGGTTGAGACATTTTGCAATTAAGCTTTAAGAAGGTATTAGTGTAAAGGAATACTTGGCCCAAACCTGAATTTTTTGAAAGGGCAAAAATCCACAACCCTCTCTTGCAGTGGGACAAGCTGTCACAGATGCCCCTGAACCCCTAGACTGAGACTCTGGAGACCTGATTCCAGACTGACATGACTATTGTCCTGACAATGCAGAAAAGTCATTTTCCTTCTCTGGACCTCTGCAGGAACTGTGATCATTTATAGTACAGACTCCAAATTTCCTTCTTTGTCCATGTCACTAGTGTATGATAAAGATCCAACAATTTGTGTATCTACCACTAGAGTGTGCTGTTTTCTTCTGGATTCCCAAGGCCTGTAAGTTTCTGGCATATTATTAAGGACACCAATAGCAATAATGTTATCTAACAACTATGGCACCTGCTTTTGTATCTAATACTGAATTACTTGCTTCATGTGCATTATTATTTTTTAATTGGAAAAATCACAAATGATGCAATGGACTACGATGATCTCTGTCCTTCAGAGAGGCCACGTGGCTTGCTGCAGGACCTATGGAGCTGACCTGACACTGATTCTGGAGGCCTTGTCTTAGAGCTAAGAAAAAAGGTCGTCCTTTAGAGTCATGTCAAGATGCTCAAGAAGCTATGATTAAACTTTGATTGAAAAGGCTGGGAAAGGGCTGGGATGTAGCTCAGTGGCAAAGCATTTGCCTAGCAAATGCAGTGTCCTGGGTTTGATCCCCAATACCAAAAAAGAAAAGAGAAAGAGAGGAAGGACAAAAGGAAAGGAGAGAGGGAGGAAAGGAAAGGCTGGGAATGTGGCTCAGTAGTATAATACTCAGCAGTTAATAACCAGCACAACAAAACAAACCCATTTCAGATGCCAGGCCTGGGAAATGGAGGCAAGAAGATAAAGAGTTTGAGATTAGCCTAGGATGCATGGAGACACCCATCTTTAAAACCATAGGCTAGGTGTATAGCTCAGTGATAGAGTATTTGCCTCACATGTCTAAGAACTTGAGTTTGATCCCTAGCACTGCAAAACCAAAGAAACTTTGGTTGAATGACAAGGCTGTTTTCTGTATTTGAATATTAACTCCTAATTATGAAACCCCACCTCCACCTCCCAGTTTTTCATCTTCTTTCCTTTTTTTTTTCTTTCAGGTTTTCTGCCTTACGGCATACACAGAAGAATCTGAGCACCAAGTTATTTACAGCCACGGGTAGTGTTGAGTTGGACGTCGATCTGTGTATTGACACAGCCCTTTTTAGGCAACTGGATTTATATAGCAGGAACTATGCTTTCCCACACATTGCAACAGTCCACCAATTCAAAAATCCCAAAGCTACAAAAATATTTTTGATAATTACACCAGTTCAATCTGTTAGAAAAAAATGAAATCCTGCCTTCCTTGGGACAAAAATTTCACTTAAGACAAAAAAATATCATCAGACCTCTCAACAGAAGTATTGGCTTGCATGCTCAGCTTAAAATGAGACAGAAATCAACAGAGAACATTAGGCTTAGCTTCCAAGAGAGCGCATACTATAAAACCTTATTGGCATATTGTCCTCTGAATTAATGTCCCTGGAGATATCCATATAGCAGTGGCTGCCATCAAGATGTAATCTGAGCATACCTATAGGCTTCCTTCTTCACTCCTGCTGCCAGCCTGGCGAATTTCCTGATTAATATTGGCCAGAATAATCCTATGTCCAAGACACATCTTTTCTATTCAACATAGAGATAATTTACAAGATAGCTAATTCACTAACTCTGCATTTTAACTTACATTGTTACTTCAGGACATCTAGGAAGGTTCCATGAGCTGTGAAATATGAACTTAGTGCACAATAAACACAGGCACTGTACCCAAAAAATGCACATATGGACTTATGGTTATAATTGAAAGGGGCTTGTATTGAGCAGATACTAACAAAGGGCCTTCCCCAGTCTTCTGCTCCTCCTTCTTCTCTTCTCCAGTGACTGCACACAAGAGGTGGACTAATAAAGGTCATTCCCAGAGGACAGTTCTTCCTAGAAACTCCTAGGTCCTTAGAGCTTTGTTCATCACTGTGTGAGAAAAGCATCCATTTTATGGACGTGGTTTGCCCCCTTTCCGAATTGTTTTTCTCAATGGTTCCTGCTTTGGCCAAGTGCTTGGCCCTGGTTAATTACATTTTAGTTACATACAGCCTTTTCCTGAGCACTTTAAGGAAGACATCCTATTGGCTGATGGTGCACAATTTCTGCACAAGTAAATTTTGCCTTCCTTTCAAGTTGAGGTACTTATACCACCAATATCCCAAGCTATTTCTAACAATTGGATGAGGTGAAGATCTGTCCAACAAGACATAGAGGTCACTCCAGGACCTAGATCTGCATATCAGCATATTATCAGGTGAAGTCAAGCTTTCATGAGCAAGCCCCTCTCAAGACCCTAGGGTCCTCTGTGGGCTCACAAGGACATCCCTCTTGAATTAAACCCAAAGTCACTCAACAAACTGGCAGGGATTCACTTAGATTAGACTAGACTTAGATTGGGTCAGGAGCCATGGCTGTCAACAAGATTGGGCCTTAGTGACTGGGTGGGAAGGGTTTGCCACTGCTTCTAGGCTGGGCCTGGTCAGTGGACTGTAGCAGCAGGGGCTCTGGTGTCTGCAGGACAGATGTCACAGTCTGTTGCTGGTCTTAGCTCAGTTTCCAGCCTGTAGCAGAAAGGGAGAATGGAGAGAAAAGACCACTGTCTCTTCCTCAAAGCACCCTGTGGGAACCCCTGTGGGTCCATTTCACTCACCTTCAGGCAGGATCCTGTCTTAAGGATGTTTATGTGCCAGTCCTGGTTCTGTCCTCGAGCTTCTTTCACTCAAAGCTAATGCTCTACAACTTGAGCTACAGCTCCACTCCTGGCTCTTTGTTTTTGAGAGTTTTGTGGAGATAAGAGTCTCACAAACTTTCCTGCCCAGGTTGGCTTTGAACTGCCGATCCTCAAGTCTCAACATCCTAAATAGGTAGGATTACAGGTGTGAGCCCCTTGTGCTCAGTTCAGATAATTTTTTGGAACTTTTTTGCTTGGTCATGGGGCTTGAACTCAGAGCCTGGGCATTGTTTTTGAAGTTTTCCACTCAAGTTTAGTGCTCTATCACTTTGAGCCCAAGTTCCACTTTTGGTTTTCTGGTAGATAATTGGAGATAAGAGTTCATGAGTCATGGACTTTCCTGCCCAGGCTGGCTTTGAATGGTGATCCTCAGATCTAAGCCTCCTGAGTAACTAATATTACAGGCATGAGCCACCAGTGCCCAGCTAAAGCAGTTTTATAAGATCTCAGACCTAGGAGTCTTGGGACCGAGGTCTTCTCCATTATCATTAGTTGGCCCTTCATTTCCTTATGAATAAAATAATAGGAATTATCTTTTCTTAATGTCTGCTGCTTTTCCTAGTGCTAACGTCATGTGGGTCCATGTCTGACTCCGGGAAAGTCAGAGCCTCTCTAAAACTGTGTCCTCACCTGTGAAGTGAGTCAAGTCATGAGCACCTGGCTGGTTTTCCTGCAGGGGTTGCTCTGCAGTGCCCCACATAAGTGTCTGAGGGCGGGCATCTTGAGCTCCCAGGAAATGATGGATACCTGTGATGAGCAGGAATTCACACACTCCCTTTCAATCTTTTATTTGCTTGATTTGGTGTGAAGAAGCATCAATAGGATGTTTTAACAGAAGAAAGCCTGGGAGGTTATCTTGTTCAATATTTTCCATTTCAAATGCACACCCACAAAAAAAGAAAGTCCACAAGATGCTCAAGAAACAGCCTGGGGGAATCTCTGAGAGTAGTGAAGGTAAAAGAGATGGAAGGGAGAGCATGTGGAGAGGAGGAAGGGGAGAAGCGGAAAGAAGGGAGGGAGGAAAGAAAACTAGAATAGCTATAGAAAGAGAAAGGAAAATCGAAGGAAAAGATTCTAGAGAATGTTCCAGCACCAAAGGTCACAACCCTCCTGCTAACAAGGAGCTACCCAAAGAATAGCACAGTAGAGAATGAAATCGAGACTACAATAAAATGTATTAGGATTTCAGAACTTTTTAGTAAAATTCTGTCTTCCAGAATAAAAATTCACACAAAATCAGACAGATTTTGGAATTCTCAGGAGCAACACTACAAATGAAACACAGGAAAAAAATAAAAAGGAAGCATATTCCAAATTCTAAGGAAAACAGCATGCAGCTGAATATTTTATAGCTAGTCTTTTTGTGGTTATTAAAGAGTTGTACAAAAGGGGTTACAATTCCATGAGTCACATAGTGAGTAAAACACTTCTTGGATCACTTCACCCCTTCCTTCCTTTTCCCCATTTCCCGCTCCATTCCCTACCCACAAGTTACATAGTTTATTTTTACATAGCATATATTGGATACAATGGCCCCTTGGCTGCGCCCCATCTCATTCCCCTCCCTAAAAACATGTTTCCACTCACTGGAATTTCTTTTCTGATAAGCAGTACTGTAGAATTACACCTTTAAATTCCTCCATACTCTCGTTTGTGTACATGCATACAGTCCTATATAAGTTATGTTTGTTATGATCTAGCTTTCACATAGGAGAGTAACCAATGCGCCCTTTGTCTTCTAAGCTTGGCTTACCTCAATATGGCTTGTTTTAGGGCCATCCATTTCCCTGCAAATGCCACATTCTACTTGATGAGTAAAATGTTATCACGTATGGGTACAATATTGTTTTGGACCCACTCATATGTTGGCTGTTCCTAAAATTAGTCTGTGGTGAATTGTGTAGCGATAAAACACAGATTGTGCAACTGTCTTTACTGTATCCTAACTTGTAAGGTGTTCTAGGCAGATGTCCAAATTTAGTCAAATTTTAAAGCTAAATATGACAGAATAACAAATTCTATCACAACTACACAATCGAAAATACATGCTTTCTAACCCAGGAAGCTTTCTTCAGAACGAGCTTCCTTAAAATGAAAATGCAAACTAGGAAAGAAAGAAAGATACTGAATGCAAGAGCTAGGAAGCTATGTGTATAAAGGAAGCAAAAAGGCAGAGCCTTAGTGAACATCTCAGGTGAACATCTTCGGGGTAGCATATATAGAAAATACTCATCTAACTTGAAACAAGTGTGTTTACGTTGCTATTAGCAAAATGGTCAGCCGTCTTGTTTTTTATCTCTTGGGCATTAAACATACTAGATGTACTTTATATTAGTCACTTGATCTTTGGGCTTGAACGCAGGACACTCTTTCACTGCTGGGATAATATATGACTCACACCATTTTTTTTTTCTATTTAAGCACAAAATTGAACTGGAAACAATTTTCCTTCATAACACAAAGATAATTTAACAACTTTATTGACAGTGTTTTAGAACTGAAAGGACGATGATGTATTTTAACTTTATGTGATTTTACAAATGCAGTAAGCACATAAAAAAATAGCAAAAAAGGCCATGAGGAATAGGGTCAAAGCACAGAGGACCACAGCCCAGGTGAAGTGATCTAGGGATACCCAGCATCTCAGTATAGGGGAGAGAACCCCCCTGCTTCCTGCAGGTTCAAGACAGGCACATGCACATGCACATCTGAAACCACTGGGGAGAGGAGAGGGCAAGCCATGGCCTCCATGGTTTATTTTTGAAATCAGAGCCTCCCCCAGCTTATAGGGCTGCACTCTATCTGAGCCATCCTTCAGCCCTGCTTTTTGCTGCTTATTCTAGAGATGAAGTCTAGAGAATGTTTCTGCACTGACAGACTTGAACTGTGACCCCCTACATCTCAGCTTCCTGAGTAGCTAGGACTACCCACAGCCACCAGCATGCAGCTTTGTGCTCCTGTCCTCCAGGCAATGGATGAGAGAACAATGGTCCAATTGTCTCCTGGGCTCAGGCCTGTTGGCAGGCCATGGGCTGGCTGAGGTTCTGCTCCACAATGAGCATCCGACTTCCCCACAGCTCCAGGTCCCAGAGAGAAAACAGAAATGCAAGGGGCCTGCCAAGTCTGCACACCAGCTACTCAGTCACCAGTGGCAGTGGCATGGCACTGCCAGCCTGTTCTCCACACTGCCCTGACATTGTCTCGGGCCAAGGCAGAACTCATGTCCTGAACACCACGGGGAGAGAAAGAAGGCCCTCATGCTGGGCCCCGGGCCCTGGCCTCTGCTTCCAGTATGGCCTGGGCCAGTCCCAGCCCTGGGGTCCTAAGGTTCCTCCTCTGGAAACCCAGAATCATCAGTAGAGGTGCTTGTGAGCATCCAAAGGCATCGAAGGGCTGGACAAAGAAAGGTCCTAAGAGTGAAGGTCGGGAGAGGCCCCCAGCACAAGGAGCCCAGAAAGGCGCACCACGGGTGACTGCAGGTCTGGATCTCTGCGGAACTCGGTGGGGAGGAGGCCCCAGGGTGCCAGGGCAAAAGCCCAGGAGCCCCCACCTTCACCCCAGCACGCCCAGCATGCCACAGAGCACTAGGTCACTATGGTACTCCAAAACATTCTTTGACATTCTGAAATAGTCCTGGAAAGTTGAAAAGGCCCTGGGACAGGGCTAGTCCTCTTGTGAGGTGAGTGGCATTGTAGGATTTGTGCAGGCTGGTGGGGAGGCCACGCGATGTCAGACTTACAACTCAACAAGATTGGTGAAGGGTGGAGGGACAGGGCAAACTCAGTGACCTGCTGGAGGAGGGGGAGTTCAGCTGAGCCCAGTGGCCCCAGAGTGACCACAGAGGGGCCACAGGCCATCTCCGCCCCTTCCAGACACTGGAGACCCATAGTGATCAACACATGGCAGGGCTGGGGGACCTCAAGTCCCATCAGCAATCCAGGTTCCCCAGCCCCAGGGAGAGGACAGGCTGTGGGGCAGGGCCACAGCATGGCTGGGCCAAGAGCCCAGCCCCTCAGTGGCAGGAAGTGACAGGCCTGGGATCTGCTCCCAGGCATGGCACAAGACCTCAGGGTCCAATTTGCCAGCCATGAGGAAAACCAACAAGAGGCAGGGCAGAGCCCAGGCCGAGCCCAGGGAGCCAGTGGCAGGGTCTTCCCTCTGCTGTGGCCAAGAGAAGCCATGATAGAATTCCAGTGAAGAGGCGGCTCCCCCCAGACACTGCTGGCATACAGCACAAACTGCATGGGGGCCCTGCAAGTTCCTGCAAGTTCCAGCCCAGGCACTTGCCCATGCAGATCCTACATCCACTGGAGAGGTGAAGGTCTGGAGAGGCCCCCAGCATAAGGAGCCCCTTACATGCACTTCCACACACACACCTTGTCAGGCCCAGGCCAGCAAAGCTCTCCTGAGAGCTGAACACCCACCTCAGGAAACCCCGGAGAGCCCCGTGCACTCGGAACCCCAGCCCTTGCCACCCCCTTGCAGGTCCAGGACCTGAGAGCTTCTATCCAGAGCAAGAGGCCACGGGGGACCAGGATCACAGCCTGCCACCTGGACACAAGGGAGGAGGGGCCCCATGCCAGCCCCCTGTGTCCTGCACACCTGGGGAGCTCTGAGCTCCTGCAGCATCCCGGGGCAGGTGTCTGTCCTAGCTCCTCTGGTGGAGACTGCAGCCACCCGTCCAGAGCTTCACCCACATGAAATCACTGAGCTCTCCCGGGGTCACAGGAGCTGAAGCTCCAGCCTGCAGGGCCAAGGCTGCGGGCAGAGGGGTATCCTCCATCGACACCACCACCCAGTAGGGCAGGCCGCCCAGGGACCTCTGCCCTCGCCCAGCTCCCCACACCCCACCTGCAACAGGCCCCCACCCCGAGTCCATGCCACCCCCCTGCCCCACACGGCCCTCCACCTGCCTCACCAGGCTCCGCCCTGGGGCCTGCTCTGACCTCGTGGTTGTCCTTCTAAATTCTGGTGGAGGAACCCCGTTTCCACACGAGCCCCGGGGTGTCTTGGGAAATGGTTTGTCATGGGAGCCCCTCGTCAGGAGAAGAAACACTACCTGACCAGACTGGAAGGGGCTGTGCTCAGCACCCCAGCCCCTCCAGGAAGGGGCCAGGAGCACGGTGGCCCCACTCACACTTTGGGCCTCTGCTGGGTCCTTCCACAGGGACCTTCCAAGCTCCAGAACTGTGAGCAATCAATGTCTGCTCCTGGTGGGCGCAGTCCAGGGCGCCAAGTCGGAGCCAGCCCCGAAGCACTGAGGAGAACCCATCCTAGAAGCCCGCAGCACCGACTCCTCACAATTACAAAGTCCTCCTCAAACTTCCAATTACCCAGGTTGCCAGGGCTCAGCTAGACAGGCCAGGGGGCGGGAGGGCTTCCTCCATTCTGCTTAAGGTGACAAGACCCTCCGCGGGGGCAAGAGTGAGGAGGAGAACGATGGCGGTGACTCCACAGAGGACCCCAATCCTCCCTGGAGAGCTTCCCAGGCAGGCAGCAATGGTCCCGTCTGTAGGGGAGGGGCTGCCTGCCCACCACCAGACAGGGTGGGGGCAGAGGAGCCTGGCAACATGTCCACAGGTCTTAGCTCAGTGTCTTGGCCAGTGACAAGGGACCGGAGGAGGCCAGGAGTCAAGGGGCAGGGCTCCCGGCCATCCCCTCCAGAGCCATTGCTGTGGACAAGAGGGATATTGACACTCTGAAGAGCTGGGCGGTCCTGACCACCCCACACACGCTGCCACCTGCGGGGGAGCAGCCAGGGCCAGGAGCCCAGACACCCTGTGGGCTGGGGACCTGGACCCCGCTTGGTGGCGCTGGCTATTCTACCACTGTCAACAGAAAGGTGAGGAGCTCATGGCCGCTGGCGACACTGGCCTCACCCAGGCCCCCGAAGGTCACCAGTGCCAGGACAACTAGGCCTCGCCACCCTCACAGCCACCCTCAGGCACGGGGGCATCTGCCTGGGCCCGCTGCCCAGAGGGTAGGGCAGCCAGGACCACACCAGCAGGCAGCAGAGACCTGATGTCTAAACCCAGACCAGAAAGCACCTCTGACACCAGGTCCCGGGCACCGAGAAGAAAGAGCAGAGCTCGGTGCCACACAGCTGGCAGGCTGAGGGCCGCGAACCAGAGCGGCAGCCCCGAGACTGGCATGACCGGGCACAGGGCGGCTCCTGTGGACAGAGGCTTTCCCTCCCTCTGTGTCCAGGCAGAGGCCCAACCTGGCAGCAGGCCGAGCCCACAGCAGCCCCATCTCCAGCTGCTCCTGGCCAGCCGGGCTCGGGCTGCGGGGAGGCCCTGCAGAGCAGCAGCACAAGAGCCTCTGCGGCTCTGACCTTCGGCAGCCAGGGCCAGCTGCGAGCAGGACACTGCACAAGCATCCTAGGACTCGCTGGCCCCAGCCTGGCTCCACAGAGACCAGGCCCAGGCCTGCTCTGGCCGCTCCCGTGCGCGGCCACTGCCATGCCCCACGCTGCCATCGGCTCAGGCATCCAATTGCTAAAACATCTCCTTAGCTTCATAGTGCAATGCGAGGAGGAACACTAGCACGCGGGCACGCAGAGCACTGACCAGAGGTGCCCACCGCCCAGGCTCTGCTCAGCCTCTGAGGCAGGCTAGGGCGTGGGAATAGACCCCCAATGGCCTGGTGGGTGGGGCATGCGCACATCCACCCCGGGACCGGGAAGGGAGACCAGGGACAGAGCACTGCCCGTGGGACCTCAGTGGCCAGCTGCCCCAGGCGTCCTGGGCCCCATGCTGGCTCTGGAGAAAACCAGGACCTTAGTCCCTGGCCCTCCCCTCCGTCCCCTGAGGTTTCCACAGATGGCTGGGCTCTGTGGCTGGCGTGGGGTCGGGTCCAGCCCAGAAGCCAGGCCCCTGTTCCCCACCAGGCTCCCTGCAGCACCTCTGGGGACCCAAGGCTCCTCCAAGGTGCCCAGTCCTCCGTGCTCCCCAACCCTGCCAGGGCAGGGCCCGGGCCACGAGCCAGCGCACGGCCGCGCCCCACGCGTGAACTCCACACACAGATGTTCGTCATACAGGGCACATGGCTGAAGCCGGCCGCGTGCCAGGCTCCTGGCACCTGCCTTCCCAGGGGGAGAGGACCAGCAAAGGCCCCGAGTGAGAGCGCTGAGGGCCCTTTCCACGCAGCCACGGAGACTTCACTGCGAGCCAGGCCTCAGCCGCACAGCTCCGGGAGGCCAGGCGCCGGCAGCAGATGGCTGTTGGGCCGGGGCCTGTCTGCGGGAGTCCCTCGGCCTTGCAGCCAAGGCGCTGCAGCCTGAGCCCCTGGAGCCACCGCAGCTCCTTGCCAGGGCCATTCCACGCCGCCACGCGCCCGCAGGCTTCCCGCCGCCACCCTGGGTGCCGTCCAGTCCACAGCACGGCGGCCTGCGGGGCTCCCGCCACGAGAGCCAGACCCGCGCCCCTTCTCTTGGGGCAAGAAGAGGTGGCCTGCGTTCACTAGGCCCCGAGCCGGGCTTGTCCCACCGCACCGCCAGGCTCCCCCTGGCTTTCTTCACATGGGCGCAGCTCCTGTCCTCTCCCACAGCCGCCCTTCCGCGCCGACCAGGCCCTGGCCTCTTCTGTTGCTAAGCAGAGCCACGGGACGTCCCTTCTGCCACTCTCAGCTGCCAGCAGAACTCCTCACAGAAGAAAAGGGAAGCACTGCCCAGCCAGCCTCAGGCGCCAGGCTTCTCACCTCTGAATGGAAGCCGCCTCCTCTCCAGGCCCTGTCAGCCAGGCAAGGTGACCTGCTGGAGAGAAGAACCAGGATCACATGCTCAGCCAAGAGAGGCCGCCCTTCCTGGGATGCCCAGAAGCCATCAGGACACACAGCCCCCCCCCTTCCCCCTGCGTCTGTGCCCAGGAGGGGAGAGGGACAGAGCCACCCTGTCAGGTCACTGGCCACTCCTCACCTCAGCTCCCTGTCACTCAGATGCCCTGTCACTACTTACAAGTGCAACATCTTTCTGTTCTCTCTGCTCACAGGGAGGAAGGCAGATAAGACAGACAAGACCCAGGATGAACAGGAAAGAAATTGCAAAGAAAGAGATAACGGAAGGGAGGGGCCGGGATGCCTAGCCTTGTGGAAGAATGCTCCCCTCTAGCATGCACAAAGCCCTGGGTTTGACTCCTTGGTACCACATGCACAGAGTGCTGGCGCCTTGAGCAAAAAAGTGCCCAAGAACAGTGCCCAGGCCCTGAGTTCAAGCACCAGGATTGACGAAAGAAACAAAGAATGAAAGGAAAGACAGAAGGAAGGAAGCAAGCAAGCAAGCAAGGAAGAAAGAAAGAAAGAAAGAAAGAAAGAAAGAAAGAAAGAAGAATATATCTATATATATATCTATATATATGTTACTCTATGGAGAATGAATAGAGTGGGGATATGGAATGGAATGATAGATGGACAGATATATCCACAGAAGTTGAACGTCGAAAACATAAGTATATAGATAGAAAGACAGTAAGACATGTCTAGAAAGACAGGAAATACAGATTCCTGTGTGGGGTCAGGACTATAGCGTAGTGGTCGAGTACTCCCATAGCTTTGAAGCCCTGGGTACCACATACACAGAAAATGCTGCATGTGGCGCCATGGCTCAAGTGGTAGAGTAGTGACCTTGAGAAAGCCCAAGGACAGTGCTCAGGTCCTGAGTTCAAGCCCCAGGACTGGCCAAAAACAAATAAAACAAACAGAAAAAGAACAGATCCCTGTGTGAACCCACAGCATGTTGTTTATTTCAGCCCCCCCACCCCCCATCATTCCTTGCAAAGCACTGCAGTGCCCCACCACACCCATCCCCTGCAGGAGGAGCCTCCCTTCTCCCTATGCCACACGCCCCTATGCACCTGGCACGGGCCTGGCTCACATCCATGAGCTGTGGTAAGCGCTTCTTCCCCCTGATTGTCACACTCTTGGAAATATTAAATCTAGTGACACAAAGAATCCCCACAAACTCTAAAGTGGAGAGTGAGAGATTAAGGTAGAGCAGCTGAATTTGATCAAAGCTCATGGTAGACATGATGTAAATGCCACAGTAAAGCATCTTTGTGGGTGGGGTGGCGGTGCGGGGAGGGAAATGGGGACCAAGACATGAGAAAGGGTATCAATGTTAGTGAAGTAATGCACCTTCTATCTGGTGAATATAATGTATCCCTTCTAATAATTACAATAAAAATTTATGAAAAAAGCGCCATTGTGCAAGCAGTGAGCTGATAAAAACATGTAAAATTGGAGATCAAAACAGGATTTCACAGTGAGGGGCATATCAAAATACTGGTTGAAGCCAGCGGGTCATACCTGCCATCCTAGCTACTCAGTAGGCTGACAGCTCAGCAAGGAAACGAAGCCAGCGTTGGCAGACAAATCCAGGAGAGCCTTCTCTACAACTAATCAGCAAAAAGCCAGAACTAGATCTGTGGCTCAAGGAGTGGAGCACTGGTTGGGAGCAAGGAAGCTTCACAAGGAAGGTAGGCCTGAATTCAAGACATAGCATCCAGCAGTGCGCACACACACACACACACACACACACACACACACACACACACACACACACACCATTAAGCAAATAGTTTACCCTGTAATGACTGGTCATTTTCTTACCCTGAGAGTTTCAGGATGTGGTTGCTAAGTCCATTTGGGTACATTGCCTTCTATCTGCAAAACCTCTATGAAACTCAGTGTTGTAATTCCCTCTTGTCAAGGCGTCACCAGAGGCCTGGGCTGCGTCCCTGGGGTCCCAGACTCCTATCCAGCACATCAGGGCCTCTACCAGAATAATGTGGGGAGGTTTTCTTTTCCAGTGTGCTGGCCATGGCGTCTTTAGCCACGTTGCCTCCGAGACCTGCGGCACTTGTGCTGGCCCAGAAAAGGCGCTCCAGGAATGGCCTGACATGAAGTCCTACTTCAAAACATGGACCAAACATGCCCTTCAGTTCTTGGGCGAGTATGTAGACTGACTATAGGAATCACTTCGCTATTTCTCCAAAACTGGTGATCCGGAAAAAGAAGAACCCGAGGCCCAGAGTCATTCCATGTTAGATGAGCCTGGGGCTCAAGTCAGATAACCACAGATTTCCTCGTTTTGTTGGAAAAGCGGGTGTCACAACGTTTTACTCACTGTTCACGCTACCCGCGCCTTCTGGAGCACAGGGCATGGGGCGGACCTGCTTGGCTGTGGATCTGGGCGCTAACCCGGGGTTAGGGCTGGTGCCTGGCAAGGCTCCCAGGCGGCGGTTGGCCGGGGAGGGGCGCGCGCCCTCTGTCGGCCGTTGTGCGCGCGCCTAGCTGCTTGCTCCAGTCTGGAGCAATCACTGCTTGTCTGGTCCCCACTGTGCTTAGATTCTTCCAATGAATACAGGCGGGAAAGGACAGGTGTATTAGTCTGTGTGAGCAAATCTTTTCTAGAAGAACAGAAAACTCGGTGGATACGATCTTTCCACATACGTTGTAACATTGTTTCTCAAATCTGGAATACCCATTCCTTTGGGCACCAGAGGGCCTGCTGACCCACAGGACGCGGACCTATAACGGCTCACAACGGCCGACAGAGGGCGCGCGCCCCTCCCCGGCCAACCGCTGCCTGGGAGCCTTGCCAGGCACCAGCCCTAACCCCCGGTTAGCGCCCAGATCCACAGCCAAGCAGGTCCGCCCCATGCCCTGTGCTCCAGAAGGCGCGGGTAGCGTGAACAGTGAGTAAAACGTTGTGACACCCGCTTTTCCAACAAAACGAGGAAACCTGTGGTTATCTGACTTGAGCCCCAGGCTCATCTAACATGGAATGACTCTGGGCCTCGGGTTCTTCTTTTTCCGGATCACCAGTTTTGGAGAAATAGCGAAGTGATTCCTATAGTCAGTCTACATACTCGCCCAAGAACTGAAGGGCATGTTTGGTCCATGTTTTGAAGTAGGACTTCATGTCAGGCCATTCCTGGAGCGCCTTTTCTGGGCCAGCACAAGTGCCGCAGGTCTCGGAGGCAACGTGGCTAAAGACGCCATGGCCAGCACACTGGAAAAGAAAACCTCCCCACATTATTCTGGTAGAGGCCCTGATGTGCTGGATAGGAGTCTGGGACCCCAGGGACGCAGCCCAGGCCTCTGGTGACGCCTTGACAAGAGGGAATTACAACATTGAGTTTCATAGAGGTTTTGCAGATAGAAGGCAATGTACCCAAATGGACTTAGCAACCACATCCTGAAACTCTCAGGGTAAGAAAATGACCAGTCATTACAGGGTAAACTATTTGCTTAATGGTGTGTGTGTGTGTGTGTGTGTGTGTGTGTGTGTGTGTGTGTGCGCACTGCTGGATGCTATGTCTTGAATTCAGGCCTACCTTCCTTGTGAAGCTTCCTTGCTCCCAACCAGTGCTCCACTCCTTGAGCCACAGATCTAGTTCTGGCTTTTTGCTGATTAGTTGTAGAGAAGGCTCTCCTGGATTTGTCTGCCAACGCTGGCTTCAAGTTTCCTTGCTGAGCTCTCAGCCTACTGAGTAGCTAGGATGGCAGGTATGACCCGCTGGCTTCAACCAGTATTTTGATATGCCCCTCACTGCGAAATCCTGTTTTGATCTCCAATTTTACATGTTTTTATCAGCTCGCTGCTTGCACAATGGCGCTTTTTTCATATATTTTTATTGTAATTATTAGAAGGGATACATTATATTCACCAGATAGAAGGTGCATTACTTCACTAACATTGATACCCTTTCTCATGTCTTGGTCCCCATTTCCCTCCCCGCACCACCACCCCACCCACAAAGATGCTTTACTGTGGCATTTACATCATGTCTACCATGAGCTTTGATCAAATTCAGCTGCTCTACCTTAATCTCTCACTCTCCACTTTAGAGTTTGTGGGGATTCTTTGTGTCACTAGATTTAATATTTCCAAGAGTGTGACAATCAGGGGGAAGAAGCGCTTACCACAGTTCATGGATGTGAGCCGGGCCCGTGCCAGGTGCATAGGGGCGTGTGGCATAGGGAGAAGGGAGGCTCCTCCTGCAGGGGATGGGTGTGGTGGGGCACTGCAGTGCTTTGCAAGGAATGCCCACTGTTGACGGGGGGGGGGGGGGGGGGGGGGGGGCTGAAATAAACAACATGCTGTGGGTTCACACAGGGATCTGTTCTTTTTTTGTTTGTTTGTTTTATTTGTTTTTGGCCAGTCCTGGGGCTTGAACTCAGGACCTGAGCACTGTCCTTGGGCTTTCTCAAGGTCACTACTCTACCACTTGAGCCATGGTGCCACATGCAGCATTTTCTGTGTATGTGGTACCCAGGAATCAAAGCCAGGGCTTCAAAGCTATGGGAGTACTCGACCACTAGGCTATAGTCCTGACCCCACACAGGAATCTGTATTTCCTGTCTTTCTAGACATGACTTACTGTCTTTCTATCTATATACTTATGTTTTCGACGTTCAACTTCTGTGGATATATCTGTCCATCTATCATTCCATTCCATATCCCCACTCTATCCATTCTCCATAGAGTAATATATATATATATATATATATAGATATATTCTTCTTTCTTTCTTTCTTCCTTGCTTGCTTGCTTGCTTCCTTCCTTCTGTCTTTCCTTTCATTCTTTGTTTCTTTCGTCAATCCTGGTGCTTGAACTCAGGGCCTGGGCACTGTTCTTGGGCACTTTTTTGCTCAAGGCGCCAGCACTCTGTGCATGTGGTACCAAGGAGTCAAACCCAGGGCTTTGTGCATGCTAGAGGGGAGCATTCTTCCACAAGGCTAGGCATCCCGGCCCCTCCCTTCCGTTATCTCTTTCTTTGCAATTTCTTTCCTGTTCATCCTGGGTCTTGTCTGTCTTATCTGCCTTCCTCCCTGTGAGCAGAGAGAACAGAAAGATGTTGCACTTGTAAGTAGTGACAGGGCATCTGAGTGACAGGGAGCTGAGGTGAGGAGTGGCCAGTGACCTGACAGGGTGGCTCTGTCCCTCTCCCCTCCTGGGCACAGACGCAGGGGGAAGGGGGGGGGGCTGTGTGTCCTGATGGCTTCTGGGCATCCCAGGAAGGGCGGCCTCTCTTGGCTGAGCATGTGATCCTGGTTCTTCTCTCCAGCAGGTCACCTTGCCTGGCTGACAGGGCCTGGAGAGGAGGCGGCTTCCATTCAGAGGTGAGAAGCCTGGCGCCTGAGGCTGGCTGGGCAGTGCTTCCCTTTTCTTCTGTGAGGAGTTCTGCTGGCAGCTGAGAGTGGCAGAAGGGACGTCCCGTGGCTCTGCTTAGCAACAGAAGAGGCCAGGGCCTGGTCGGCGCGGAAGGGCGGCTGTGGGAGAGGACAGGAGCTGCGCCCATGTGAAGAAAGCCAGGGGGAGCCTGGCGGTGCGGTGGGACAAGCCCGGCTCGGGGCCTAGTGAACGCAGGCCACCTCTTCTTGCCCCAAGAGAAGGGGCGCGGGTCTGGCTCTCGTGGCGGGAGCCCCGCAGGCCGCCGTGCTGTGGACTGGACGGCACCCAGGGTGGCGGCGGGAAGCCTGCGGGCGCGTGGCGGCGTGGAATGGCCCTGGCAAGGAGCTGCGGTGGCTCCAGGGGCTCAGGCTGCAGCGCCTTGGCTGCAAGGCCGAGGGACTCCCGCAGACAGGCCCCGGCCCAACAGCCATCTGCTGCCGGCGCCTGGCCTCCCGGAGCTGTGCGGCTGAGGCCTGGCTCGCAGTGAAGTCTCCGTGGCTGCGTGGAAAGGGCCCTCAGCGCTCTCACTCGGGGCCTTTGCTGGTCCTCTCCCCCTGGGAAGGCAGGTGCCAGGAGCCTGGCACGCGGCCGGCTTCAGCCATGTGCCCTGTATGACGAACATCTGTGTGTGGAGTTCACGCGTGGGGCGCGGCCGTGCGCTGGCTCGTGGCCCGGGCCCTGCCCTGGCAGGGTTGGGGAGCACGGAGGACTGGGCACCTTGGAGGAGCCTTGGGTCCCCAGAGGTGCTGCAGGGAGCCTGGTGGGGAACAGGGGCCTGGCTTCTGGGCTGGACCCGACCCCACGCCAGCCACAGAGCCCAGCCATCTGTGGAAACCTCAGGGGACGGAGGGGAGGGCCAGGGACTAAGGTCCTGGTTTTCTCCAGAGCCAGCATGGGGCCCAGGACGCCTGGGGCAGCTGGCCACTGAGGTCCCACGGGCAGTGCTCTGTCCCTGGTCTCCCTTCCCGGTCCCGGGGTGGATGTGCGCATGCCCCACCCACCAGGCCATTGGGGGTCTATTCCCACGCCCTAGCCTGCCTCAGAGGCTGAGCAGAGCCTGGGCGGTGGGCACCTCTGGTCAGTGCTCTGCGTGCCCGCGTGCTAGTGTTCCTCCTCGCATTGCACTATGAAGCTAAGGAGATGTTTTAGCAATTGGATGCCTGAGCCGATGGCAGCGTGGGGCATGGCAGTGGCCGCGCACGGGAGCGGCCAGAGCAGGCCTGGGCCTGGTCTCTGTGGAGCCAGGCTGGGGCCAGCGAGTCCTAGGATGCTTGTGCAGTGTCCTGCTCGCAGCTGGCCCTGGCTGCCGAAGGTCAGAGCCGCAGAGGCTCTTGTGCTGCTGCTCTGCAGGGCCTCCCCGCAGCCCGAGCCCGGCTGGCCAGGAGCAGCTGGAGATGGGGCTGCTGTGGGCTCGGCCTGCTGCCAGGTTGGGCCTCTGCCTGGACACAGAGGGAGGGAAAGCCTCTGTCCACAGGAGCCGCCCTGTGCCCGGTCATGCCAGTCTCGGGGCTGCCGCTCTGGTTCGCGGCCCTCAGCCTGCCAGCTGTGTGGCACCGAGCTCTGCTCTTTCTTCTCGGTGCCCGGGACCTGGTGTCAGAGGTGCTTTCTGGTCTGGGTTTAGACATCAGGTCTCTGCTGCCTGCTGGTGTGGTCCTGGCTGCCCTACCCTCTGGGCAGCGGGCCCAGGCAGATGCCCCCGTGCCTGAGGGTGGCTGTGAGGGTGGCGAGGCCTAGTTGTCCTGGCACTGGTGACCTTCGGGGGCCTGGGTGAGGCCAGTGTCGCCAGCGGCCATGAGCTCCTCACCTTTCTGTTGACAGTGGTAGAATAGCCAGCGCCACCAAGCGGGGTCCAGGTCCCCAGCCCACAGGGTGTCTGGGCTCCTGGCCCTGGCTGCTCCCCCGCAGGTGGCAGCGTGTGTGGGGTGGTCAGGACCGCCCAGCTCTTCAGAGTGTCAATATCCCTCTTGTCCACAGCAATGGCTCTGGAGGGGATGGCCGGGAGCCCTGCCCCTTGACTCCTGGCCTCCTCCGGTCCCTTGTCACTGGCCAAGACACTGAGCTAAGACCTGTGGACATGTTGCCAGGCTCCTCTGCCCCCACCCTGTCTGGTGGTGGGCAGGCAGCCCCTCCCCTACAGACGGGACCATTGCTGCCTGCCTGGGAAGCTCTCCAGGGAGGATTGGGGTCCTCTGTGGAGTCACCGCCATCGTTCTCCTCCTCACTCTTGCCCCCGCGGAGGGTCTTGTCACCTTAAGCAGAATGGAGGAAGCCCTCCCGCCCCCTGGCCTGTCTAGCTGAGCCCTGGCAACCTGGGTAATTGGAAGTTTGAGGAGGACTTTGTAATTGTGAGGAGTCGGTGCTGCGGGCTTCTAGGATGGGTTCTCCTCAGTGCTTCGGGGCTGGCTCCGACTTGGCGCCCTGGACTGCGCCCACCAGGAGCAGACATTGATTGCTCACAGTTCTGGAGCTTGGAAGGTCCCTGTGGAAGGACCCAGCAGAGGCCCAAAGTGTGAGTGGGGCCACCGTGCTCCTGGCCCCTTCCTGGAGGGGCTGGGGTGCTGAGCACAGCCCCTTCCAGTCTGGTCAGGTAGTGTTTCTTCTCCTGACGAGGGGCTCCCATGACAAACCATTTCCCAAGACACCCCGGGGCTCGTGTGGAAACGGGGTTCCTCCACCAGAATTTAGAAGGACAACCACGAGGTCAGAGCAGGCCCCAGGGCGGAGCCTGGTGAGGCAGGTGGAGGGCCGTGTGGGGCAGGGGGGTGGCATGGACTCGGGGTGGGGGCCTGTTGCAGGTGGGGTGTGGGGAGCTGGGCGAGGGCAGAGGTCCCTGGGCGGCCTGCCCTACTGGGTGGTGGTGTCGATGGAGGATACCCCTCTGCCCGCAGCCTTGGCCCTGCAGGCTGGAGCTTCAGCTCCTGTGACCCCGGGAGAGCTCAGTGATTTCATGTGGGTGAAGCTCTGGACGGGTGGCTGCAGTCTCCACCAGAGGAGCTAGGACAGACACCTGCCCCGGGATGCTGCAGGAGCTCAGAGCTCCCCAGGTGTGCAGGACACAGGGGGCTGGCATGGGGCCCCTCCTCCCTTGTGTCCAGGTGGCAGGCTGTGATCCTGGTCCCCCGTGGCCTCTTACTCTGGATAGAAGCTCTCAGGTCCTGGACCTGCAAGGGGGTGGCAAGGGCTGGGGTTCCCAGTGCACGGGGCTCTCCGGAGTCTCCTGAGGTGGGTGTTCAGCTCTCAGGAGAGCTTTGCTGGCCTGGGCCTGACAAGGTGTGTGTGTGGAAGTGCATGTAAGGGGCTCCTTATGCTGGGGGCCTCTCCAGACCTTCACCTCTCCAGTGGATGTAGGATCTGCATGGGCAAGTGCCTGGGCTGAAACTTGCAGGAACTTGCAGGGCCCCCATGCAGTTTGTGCTGTATGCCAGCAGTGTCTGGGGGGAGCCGCCTCTTCACTGGAATTCTATCATGGCTTCTCTTGGCCACAGCAGAGGGAAGACCCTGCCACTGGCTCCCTGGGCTCGGCCTGGGCTCTGCCCTGCCTCTTGTTGGTTTTCCTCATGGCTGGCAAATTGGACCCTGAGGTCTTGTGCCATGCCTGGGAGCAGATCCCGGGCCTGTCACTTCCTGCCACTGAGGGGCTGGGCTCTTGGCCCAGCCATGCTGTGGCCCTGCTCCACAGCCTGTCCTCTCCCTGGGGCTGGGGAACCTGGATTGCTGATGGGACTTGAGGTCCCCCAGCCCTGCCATGTGTTGATCACTATGGGTCTCCAGTGTCTGGAAGGGGCGGAGATGGCCTGTGGCCCCTCTGTGGTCACTCTGGGGCCACTGGGCTCAGCTGAACTCCCCCTCCTCCAGCAGGTCACTGAGTTTGCCCTGTCCCTCCACCCTTCACCAATCTTGCTGAGTTGTAAGTCTGACATCGCGTGGCCTCCCCACCAGCCTGCACAAATCCTACAATGCCACTCACCTCACAAGAGAACTAGCCATGTCCCAGGGCCTTTTCAACTTTCCAGTACTATTTCAGAATGTCAAAGAATGTTTTGGAGTACCATAGTGACCTAGTGCTCTGTGGCATGCTGGGCGTGCTGGGGTGAAGGTGGGGGCTCCTGGGCTTTTGCCCTGGCACCCTGGGGCCTCCTCCCCACCGAGTTCTGCAGAGATCCAGACCTGCAGTCACCCGTGGTGCTCCTTATGCTGGGGGCCTCTCCCGACCTTCACTCTTAGGACCTTTCTTTGTCCAGCCCTTCGATGCCTTTGGATGCTCACAAGCACCTCTACTGATGATTCTGGGTTTCCAGAGGAGGAACCTTAGGACCCCAGGGCTGGGACTGGCCCAGGCCTTGCTGGAAGCAGAGGCCAGGGCCCGGGGCCCAGCATGAGGGCCTTCTTTCTCTCCCCGTGGTGTTCAGGACATGAGTTCTGCGTTGGCCCGAGACAATGTCAGGGCAGTGTGGAGAACAGGCCGGCAGTGCCATGCCACTGCCACTGGTGACTGAGTGGCTGGTGTGCAGACTTGGCAGGCCCCTTGCATTTCTGTTCTCTCTCTGGGACCTGGAGCTGTGGGGAAGTCGGATGCTCATTGTGGAGCAGAACCTCAGCCAGCCCATGGCCTGCCAACAGGCCTGAGCCCAGGAGACAATTGGACCATTGTTCTCTCATGTCAGAGACCAAGGAGTTAAACGGAACAAAACAAAGACCCTCTAGCCTTGGGCAAATCGCATCTGGTTGAGTCATCTGCACAAAATACTTCTGGGAATAACCGCAGGTTGTTGCTTGGGTTAGCACAATGGCCAAAAGAACAGCCTGACCCACCCCTAACCTTGAGACTTCTCCTTCTTGTTATCACAAAAACTCTCCATTCCCCCCCCCCTCTATACTCCCTTCCTTACACTCAGGGTATATAAACCCTGCTTTACTTTTAATAAATGAGACCTTGACGCGACTCAGATTGTCTCTGTCTTTATGCGCCTGGTCTCCTTCCTCTCTTTCCCCCATTGGTTTTCTTCTTTCAGGAGGTGCCTCTTCGAGCCGCATGAATAGCTAAACCCGTGGGTCGGGAGAAGTGGCGCCCAACGTGGGGCTCGAAGCACGGTGACCTACCGGACGGCGTGGAGAGCAGGGAACCCCGATTATATTAAGGTAGAGACGCCCACACCGCATCGCTCGTGCACCGTGGGAGAGTCTTGAGGTAAGTTCTGCCGTCCCATCAACCATGGGCAAAGCGTTATCAAAAGAGGTTTTATTTATAAAAGAAATGAAAGGATCACTTAGGGAGAGAGGAATAAGAGTTAAAAAGAAAGATTTGGTAAAATTCTTTTGTTTTGTTGAAAGAAAAATATGTCACTAAAACCTTATAAAAATATTTATCCTATTATTCCTAAGACTTCTCCTGATAATGGCAGGCTCAACCCCCCCTCTGAGGTGGAGCTAGAGGAGGAGGCAGCGCATTATGAGGAAGAAAGATATGGCCCTTTTCCTCTTCCCCAAGTTTCTGCAGCTACACAGACTCCAGAGATAAGGGCCCTTAACTGGCCCACCCCTCCCCCCTATCCAGACCCCCCCCTCTCCCGTCAGCCCCACCACAGGAAATGTTGAGATCATTTTCTGTTCCTCCGGAGGTGCAAGGTCTCCTTAAATCCAAAGACTCTCTCTTGAAACAAGTGACAGAATTAAAAAACGTGCTTCATTTAAAAAGAGAGTTAAGGGACCTCACTTTGCAAATTCATGATTTACAAATGGATCTTATTGGGGAAGCCGTGACTACCCCCCATGCCTCGGGTAACAAGCCCGCTAAAACACCCTCGGCCTCAAAGAGCCGCAATAATAGACTCAGATCCGGGGCGCAAACTGTTTCCTTCTCCTTCCTGGTAATTACTCGCTCTAACACTCAACCTGGGGAACAAGAGGGGGAGGGAGGAGAAGCAGGAAAGGAGGAGGCGGACACCACCAGAAGGCAGGAGGAGGGACAAAACCTAGATTCCTCTGCCTCCGAGGAGGAAGGGGATGATCAGGAGGAGGCAAGGAGACATTCTCAAATTACATATAGGAGACTGACGTTTAAACAAATTAAAGAACTACATTCGACTGTTAAGAATTATGGAATTAACGCCCCTTTTACTTTAACAGTACTGGAGGGCCTCGGGGGTGAGGGACATTTATTGCCTCTTGAGTGGCACAAGATTGTACAGTCTGTTTTAACCAGGAGTTAATATCTAACCTGGAAAGCTGAATTTATAGATAAGGCAGAAAATCAAGCTATTACCAATAAAAAACATACACAAATGGCTTCATGGTCTTCTGATAAAATTTCAGGGAGGGGCAAATTTGCCTCGGAGGAAAAACAACAAAAACTCCCTGCAGGAATATTAACCCAGACTGCTCAGGCTGCCCTGGCCGCCTGGAGAGCCGTGCCTGCTGCAGGAGCGGTTACTACCTCTCTTTCCAGGGTAGTACAAGGCAATAATGAACCATATTCTCAATTTGTTGCCAGACTGTTAGAAGCAGCTGAAAGAATATTAGGTGAGGTAGATACAGATGATATTATAGTTAGACAGTTGGCCATAGAAAATGCTAATGCAGCCTGTAAAGCTGCTTTAAGAGGCAAAACAAAGACCCTAGATTTAAATGGTATGATTAAAATTTGCAATGATGTGGATTCCTTTGAACATAAAATGTCTAAATCTATTAATTTGGCCATTGGAGCCATACTCCAAAACCAGACTCCACCTTCAGGAAAACTAGGACAAATATCTAGCCCTAAAAACTGTTTTAAATGTGGACAAATTGGACATTTTGCTAGAGAATGCCCTGGAACTATTAAACAACCCAACGTTCCTGGGACGATTCCCTTCCCCCTTCCCCCTGGCCTTTGTCCTAAATGCAGAAGAGGCCGTCACTGGGCTAAAGAGTGCCGGTCCAAGACCGATATAAATGGCCAGCCTTTATCTGTGGTCTCGGGAAACGGGCTACGGGCCCCAGTAGGGGGCCCTACCTACCCACCACGACAACCAATGACCCCTCCCGCCCAAAATCTGCCTCTGATGCAAACATCGCTGACTCAGACTTGTTCCGAGCCACTGCAGGCAGCGCAGGACTGGACCTCTGTTCCTCCACCACCAGAATTATAACTCCAGAGGAAGGAACAGTTGTTATAAACTCTGGAAGGTTCGGGCCTCCCCCGCCAGGAATGTTTTTTCTTATTATAGGCCGAGCTTCAAGCTCACTGCAAGGACTCTCTGTCATTCCCTCGGTGGTTGACACTGATTATTCAGGCGAATTAAAAATTTTAGTTCATGCCTCTCAAGGCCCTCTTGCCATATCGGCAGGCCAACGCATTGCACAAGCCCTCCCTCTGCCCATAACAGGACAGTTCCCATATAAGCATCCCCAGCGTGGCAATTCTACCCCAGGATCAACAGATATATTTTGGGTACATCAATTAACAGAATCTCGACCAACTTTAAAACTTTTTTTGGAAGGAAAACAATTCCTGGGTCTTTTAGATACAGGGGCCGATGCTACTGTCATTGCAAAACAACATTGGCCTATCTCTTGGCCTCTGGAACCCACCGCTACCCATCTAAAAGGTATTGGGCAGACTCAAAATACACTCCAGAGTTCTAAAATATTAACATGGACAGACCCAGAGGGAAACATTGGGACAGTTAAACCTTTTGTGGTGGACGGACTCCCTGTAAATCTATGGGGGAGAGATATAATGACCCAAATGGGAGTTATCATGTTCAGTCCTAATGAGACTGTGACTAACATGATGCTCAAGTCTGGATATTTGCCAGGAAAAGGGCTGGGAAAGCATGAGCAAGGAATTAGTCACCCAATTATACCCACCCCTAAATGGGATAGAAAAGGTCTTGGGACCGACCTTTTTTCCTAAAGACCACTGCTCCCCCTGCACTCCAAGCCGATAAAATAACTTGGAAATCTGACAATCCGGTTTGGATAGACCAGTGGTCCATGCCTCAAGAAAAGGTTCAGGCTGCTCTTCAGTTGGTGCAGGAACAATTAGAGCAGGGACATCTTGAACCTTCTACCTCTCCCTGGAATACTCCCATATTTGTTATAAAAAAGAAAAATGGGAGTTGGAGGTTACTGCAGGATCTAAGGGAAATTAATAAAACCATGGCACCCATGGGAGCCCTACAACCTGGACTGCCCTCTCCCACAGCTATCCCTAAAGAATATTTTAAAATTGTAATAGATATAAAAGACTGTTTTTTCTCCATTCCCCTCGATCCTGGAGATTGTAAAAGATTTGCCTTTTCCATACCCATGATAAACCATAAAGGCCCTAATCCCCACTTTCAATGGCGAGTGTTGCCACAGGGTATGGCTAATTCTCCCACTCTTTGTCAAAAATTTGTGGCTCAATCCATAGACCCAATTCGTGTTCAATACCCTCATATATATATTATACATTATATGGATGACCTATTAATTGCTGCCAAACTAGAAATGGAGGCACATCAAGTGACTCAAAAAATAGTTATTGCTTTACAAGACAGAGGACTTTTTATCTCCCCAGAAAAAATTCAAACTTGCTATCCCTTCTTGTTCCTGGGTTTTCAATTAGAACCCTCTTTAATATATGCTCAAAAAATTCAAATCAAAAGGAATAAGCTAAATTGTCTAAATGATTTCCAAAAACTCCTTGGAGACATTAATTGGCTACGTCCCCACCTTAAATTAACAACAGGAGATCTCAAACCCCTGTTTAATATTCTACAGGGAGATTCTGACCCTTCCTCCCCCAGAAAACTTACGCCCGAAGCTGAAAAAGCTCTAATAAAGTTAGAGGAGGCCATTACACAACAAAATATAGGTTACTTCAACCCCTCCTTGACCCTTTATTTAATCATTTTTGCCACAGAATTTACACCCACCGGTTTATTGTGGCAAAAAACCGTGCCCCTGTTATGGATTCATGCCTCCGCCTCTCAGTCCAAGGTACTCCCCTCCTACCCCTTTTTGGTCTCCCAACTTATTTTTCTGGGGCTCAAGACTTCTGTCAGATATTTTGGCAAGGATCCTGATATCATAATCACCCCTTACTCTAAGGAACAAATTAATTGGTTACAACAAAGACAAGATGATTGGACTGTTTTATGCACTGGGTTCCAGGGTAGCTTTGATACTCACATGCCCAGCGACAGACTTATTCAATTCCTTAATATTACTCCTTTTGTTTTTCTAAAAAATACCTTAATAAAGCCCATCCCCAATACTTTGAGCATCTTTATTGATGGTTCAAAAAATGGAAAAGCTTCATATGTTATTAATAATGTTTCCCACTTTGTAAATACTTCCTTTAAATCTGCTCAGTTAGTAGAATTATTTGCTGCGCTTTGTGTTTTTCGGTTATTAAAGACCCACCCTTTTAATCTGTTTTCGGATAGCCATTATGTTGTTAGAGCTTTACAAGTTTTAGAAATGGTTCCAGTTATTCAGCCTACTACACCTACTTTTCAATTATTTTTTGAATTGCAAAAACTTATTAGACAACGTTCGTACCCTTTCTTTGTAGGACATATTCGTGCTCATTCTGGCCTACCTGGGCCACTAACCCGGGGCAATGAATTAGCTGATTTGGCAACCCAAATAGTTACCTTATCTCAAACAGTTAATCCGGTGACCCTTGCACAGGAGGCCCATGCTGTTCACCACCTTAATGCTCATACCCTGCGCTTAAAATTTAAAATTACTAGAGAACAGGCAAGACAAATTGTTAAAAACTGCAGAAATTGCCTAACCCTGCTCCCTGAACCCCATGTAGGTGTAAACCCTAGAGGGCTCATACCTGGACAACTTTGGCAGATGGATGTTACTCATGTCCCCTCCTTTGGAAGGTTAAAATATGTACATGTTACCATTGATACCTTTAGTGGATTTATTTGTGCCTCTGCTCATTTAGGGGAGGCCACAAAAGATGTTATAAACCATCTCCTATATGTTTTCTCTGTCATGGGACAACCCCAAACTATAAAGACGGACAATGGGCCCGGATATACCAGTCAAAAGTTCAAACAATTTTGCTCCCAAATGAGCATAAAACATATTACTGGAATCCCCTACAACCCCCAAGGACAAGGAATAGTGGAAAGGGCTCATCAGACTTTAAAAAACACCCTCATTAAACTTGCCTCACAAGAAACATTATATTCCCTTAAAGGAAACTATAAGACTTTGCTATTACATGCTCTCTTTGTTTTAAACTTTTTAACCCTTGACGCTAATGGCAAATCTGAAGCAGAACGCCTTTGGCATCCAACCACACAAACAGACTACGCCCAGGCCCTATGGAAAGACCCACTGACGGGAATATGGAATGGCCCTGACCCAGTCATTATCTGGGGAAAAGGATCAGCTTGCATTTATAATTCTAAAGAAGGGGGAGCTAGATGGTTGCCTGAAAGATTAATAAAACCATATAATAAACAATAAAGCCATATAACTAATTCCAGGGTGGCGCCTGAGAACAAAAATATTTTTCTTTTACAGGTCAACAACCATGATGATGAGGCTTTCCCCGTCATCACTCCACATGATGCTATTGACGGTGATGCTCTCTGGCAGAAGTTGTCCTCCAAAATCGACGAGGATTAGACTTACTTTTTCTACAGCAAGGAGGCTTATGCGCGGCTTTAAAGGAAAAATGCTGCGTATATGTAGATAGAACAGGACTTGTTAAGGATAACTTAGAAAAAATTACAGCTAGCCTAGAAAAGCGAAAAAGAGAAAGGGAAAAACAAGAATCTTGGTATCAAAATTGGTTCTCCACATCTCCCTGGCTATCAACTCTTTTACCCTTCCTCTTGGGCCCCCTTGTGGGACTTCTCCTCCTAATTTCTTTTGGCCCTTGGGCTTTTCAGCGCCTTACGCAATTTATAAAAAATCAAATTGATTCTGCCTTTTCCAAAAACTCAATCTCGGTGCATTATCATCGCTTAGAGGCTCAGGATGACCCTGTAGGGTCCGAAACAAGCACTCCCGAAAGAGGGCTCCAGTTTCATACACTTCTTGGCTGATAAACCCCAAGCGGCTAGAGAGCATCCAATGACGGGATTATTATGGAGCTTACCCTGGGTGGCACAACATACAGAGGCCGTCGAGGCCGGCTCAACAAGGCATGTTGCCAGGAGTAAGGGTCCCTCCATATAGCCTAAGACAGGGTGTTCTCTCCACCTATAAAGACCTTGTTCTTTAAAGGAAAGGGGGAATTGTCAGAGACCAAGGAGTTAAACGGAACAAAACAAAGACCCTCTAGCCTTGGGCAAATCGCATCTGGTTGAGTCATCTGCACAAAATACTTCTGGGAATAACCGCAGGTTGTTGCTTGGGTTAGCACAATGGCCAAAAGAACAGCCTGACCCACCCCTAACCTTGAGACTTCTCCTTCTTGTTATCACAAAAACTCTCCATTCCCCCCCCCCTCTATACTCCCTTCCTTACACTCAGGGTATATAAACCCTGCTTTACTTTTAATAAATGAGACCTTGACGCGACTCAGATTGTCTCTGTCTTTCTTTATGCGCCTGGTCTCCTTCCTCTCTTTCCCCCATTGGTTTTCTTCTTTCAGGAGGTGCCTCTTCGAGCCGCATGAATAGCTGAACCCGCGGGTCGGGAGACTCTCATCCATTGCCTGGAGGACAGGAGCACAAAGCTGCATGCTGGTGGCTGTGGGTGTCCTAGCTACTCAAGAAGCTGATATGTAGGGGGTCACAGTTCAAGTCTGTCAGTGCAGAAACATTCTCTAGACTTCATCTCTAGAATAAGCAGCAAAAAGCAGTGCTGAAGGATGGCTCAGATGGAGTGGCAGCCCTATAAGCTGGGGGAGGCTGTGATTTCAAAAATAAACCAAGGAAGCCAGGCAGAAAGTGACTGCTGTGGCATCCATGGTTCGCAGTCTCACCTCTCTAGTGGATATAGGATCTGCATATGCAAGTACCTGGGCTGGAACTTGCAGAAGCACAATATTGAGATGTTTACCTCACCTGGTTGTTTGGTTATGCATGTGATCCTGTGCCTTGTGGCTTTGTTTCCTAATTCAATTGTCCTATGCATGCCAAACAGCACACATAAAATGGCATGATGTTTAAAATACTTGGGGCTTACGTCTATTTTCAAAATCTTTCAGTGTTTAAATGATCTTTCCTTTAGAAAATCTTTTTTCAGTTCAATTTTATGCTGACCGGTAGCCCAGTGATGTGTGCATTCAGGTCCAATTAGGGATTTAGTATTTGACTCCACACCTTAGGCTACACAGTGTTGGCATTGAAGCCTGACTGAAATCTCCCCCTGTGCACAATATTTTTTCAAAGAATAAATGAAGGGAAAGAAATAATTAGCTTCCAGCACAGAAATTTGTATGAGGACAGCAGTATCTTTAAACTACCCATCCTGTTCCCCATCTGTGTTCCATCCTGGCCTGCAGTCTCCAATGCCCAAGGACTCACGAAGCTGAGACCCTGGTGGCCCAGTGGGTCTGGCCATAGGCCTTCGGACCTACATGTATAACTCTCATCCAGGCACTGATACTGCCTGTGGTCCTTAGACACCCTTTGCAAGACCACCCCTGGCATGATGGAGAAACCAAGGCTCCCTCTCTCATCCATGACTGTCACACTGGGAAAAACATCTCCCACACAGGTGATCTCTGTCAAGGTGTACACTGGGTCTGACCAAAATAGCAGAGGAGAGGGGGTCATTTTCCTACCCAGTGCAGTTGTATCTAGACACATTCCCTCAAAATATGAATTCCAGATTCCCACAATCCATTTTGAGGGAAATGTTGGGTTTAAGGTTTTTTTTTTTTTTGGTCAGGGGGCTTGAACCCAGCACCCAGGTGCTCTCCCTTTTCTTTTTCACTCAAGGCTAGTGCTGTACCACTTTGAGCCAAGTGCTACTTCCAGTTCTCTGATGGTAAACTGGAGATAAGAGTCTCATGGTTGGGTGCCAGGGGTTCATGCCTGCAATCTTAGCTACTTAGGAGGTGATCGAAGTCAGGAAAATCTGAGATTATCTCTAGTTAACCACCAGAATATCAGAAGTGGAGCTGTGGCTTGATGGAGAGTGCTAGCTTTGAGTACAAAAGCTCAAGAACAGTGTCTAGGTCCCGAGTTCAAGCCTCATGACTGACCAAAAAGTCTGACAGACCTTCCTGTCCTGGCTGGCATCAAACTAGTCCTCAGATGTCAGCCTCCTGAGTAGCTAGGATTACAGGCCTGAGCCACCAGTGCTTGACTTGCAAAAGCAGCTACTTTTTTTTTTTTTTTTTTTTTCTGGAAAGGTTTCTGCCCCTCATGCATGGGTTTGATTGACATGAGAACTGTCACTATAGCAACAGTGCTGGGTCTATGTGAGGGACAGAAAGCCATACAAATCCTGAAAGCCAGGAATCCTCAGAGGTGCCCAAAGACCCCACAGTGTAGTGACCCTGGGAACACCTGGCTGGTGGAGACACATGGAGTGGTGGCAGGCTCACCTGGTGGGTGCTCTGTCAAAAGCACTGCCCTGTGCTGGTAATGGCATGAAACTTCCCCTCAGTGTTCCAGGTGAACTTGCATTTTATTCATGTACAAAGTGTCCTTTCCCAGAGCCTCTCACTGTGCTTGTATGAGGACTAGCTGCAACCTGACCTGAAATCCCATTGATAGGGCTGGAGGTGTCCTCTGGAAAAAGACTGTGCGGTCATACACTATGGCCTTTCCTTTCACCCTCCCGTCTCTGCAGGACACATACTGTGTCTATTCCTACTCTTTGAAAGAAAAGTGCATTTACTGTGCATCTCTAACCCCCCTGTCCTTAGAGGTGAAAGTCTTACGTCCATGGAGTGCTGAAGGGGAACACCAGAGGGCATTGGTCACAGACAATGCCTAGTCCTTGTGAGTGGCCCTCCGAGGCTGTTAAGACCATTTTCCCCTCAGGACTGGGTTGGAAATTGGAGTGCAACTATATGAACACAAATGAAAGGGAAAGGAAAGAAAGGGGAGAAAAGTGGAGGGGAGAGGAGGGAAATAAAAATAACTATTCTTTTGATGAAACATAAGGTTTTTTTTCTTAAAAATTACCTTTAAGTCGCTGTACAAAGAGTTTCCAATTCAACATATCCATTTATGAGTACAATGCTTCTTGATCAGTGTCCCCCTTTCACCACTCTCTCATGGAATGTAGGAGTGTGTGGTGGTTACATATTCAAGCTTGTCCTCTTCAAGAAAAACAATAGTTGCCTGTCTGATGGAAACAGTAGAACTGACCCTTGCTGGAATGAGGTCTGGGTGAGGCTGTGTGGCCTCTGTGTCCCCCTCCTTACTCAGTCTGCTCTTTTCTTTGCCACAGATCCTGGGCATTGTCCCAGGAACCTCTTTTGGGACATGAAACTTGAGAGAAAAACTATTTTTTTCACATAATATAGGCATTTGGCGAAGAGAGACAAAACTTAGAAACTGTCCTGAGGTTAGATAGTCTGAGAGGGTCTTCGGGGCGGTGGACCTCACTGCGATAATGTATTGCAATCCATCTCATCAGGCATTCGGTTTAGACGTGCAGAGAGCGGCACTCAGGTAAAAGGCAGGGGCAGCCACTGCAATCTCTGCAGGGATGCGGCACACCTTGGCAGGGCCAGGGCGACGGGCACCACCAGCAGCGCCCGTGGGGCTCGTAAGCGTCTCCACCGGGGCAGGCGAAGGCCTTCCAAGCACAGCTCGCCCGGGCAGGGGGAGAAAGGCGGCAGGTCAGGGAGGCTGGCAGGCGGCTTCCGTCGGGCGGGAGAAGGAGCTAAGGGGCAAGCCACGGGGAGTGGGCGTCCGCCCGGTGCGCGGGGGTTGCCGTCGGTGGACAGGCCAGGAGGTCGGGTCAGGACGACTTCATCGCAGCCGGCAGAGCCGGGCGTCCAGATCCGGGAGTCTCCCCGAAACCGGCTGCACCGCCTTACTTGGAAAATCACCTCCAAGTTCGGTGACAGAACTCCTGACGCCAGACGGCACCTCTCGGGGTGCACCGCGCGCCGAGCAGAGCGGCCTCCACGCGGGACCACAGGACTTCAGCCCTCGGCTCCGCCTCCTTCCGGCCGCCGGCGTCCCAGAGGCCCCCGCGCGCCGCTGTACGGAGGAGGTCCGCCAAGATGGCGGCGCCCGTAAGCCCGGGAGACCACTTACGGGCGCCGCCATCGCATCTGCGGGACTCCGCCGAGGCGGCGCTCCTGGAGGCTGCCATCTCGGCCCCCGGCTGTTATCAAATCCTGACAAAGCCAGAGGTGGAGCATCTGAGGAGCGCCGGGGTGCAGCCCGAGAGGCCAGGCACCCGCCCGAGATGGCTGCGTCCCCTCCCGGGGGCAGCGACAAGGCGAAGGTGGCGATCTCGGGGTGGGGAGGGGTGAGGATGGGGGGGCGGTTTGGCGGTGTTGGAGGGTGTGGGTAACCTGGGAAGCCAAGATGCTGAAGGGTCCTTTGGGAGGTCGTTGATGAGCGCTGTGGTTTTAGGAAATCCGTGGAGACAGTGATTGTGTGTGTGTGCGTGTGTGTGTGTGTGTGTGTGTGTGTGTGTGTGTGCGTGTGTGTGCGTGTGTGTGTGCGTGTCTGTGCGTGTGTGTGTGTGCGTGTGTCAGTCCCTGACTTCTCAGGGTTTGCAAAGCAGAAGGGGTGAGGGGCAGTGAACAGAGCTGGAAGCTTTGTACTAGAGATTGGTGGTTGGGAGATTGGGCTGCCAAAGACCCGTATGTGGAGATTGGGGGAGCTGAGTGCCTGTAAGTACCGGCGACCGTCAGAGATGGGAGCCCTGGGGTCAGCGGTGGTGATGTCAGTGGTTAGTGTACCATGATGGGCGGTGGGGGGAGCTGTGGGATGGGGGAGGGGCAGCGATGGGATGGGAAGGGTCAGTATGGGGGTGTTTGTGAGCATGGTAAGGTGAATAATGATTAGGTGGTGTCCAGGCATCCTGACTGAAACAGAACATCAGGGGAGAGAAGAATCAGGATTAACGTCTAGAATATTGGCCTCAGGAACTGGTGGGATAGTGAGTCCATTGCCTGAGAAAGGATGTTCTAAGTATCGGGCATCACATTTGCAGGATGGGATTGATGGTGAATGAATGACTCTGTCTTTGCCACATCAGGATGACCATTACACAGCCAAATAGAAATGTTGAGTGGCCCTTAGATGTATGGGCATCTAGGAACCTAGGCAAAGTCTAAACCAAAGGAATGGCATTTGAATGCAGCATTGTAAAGATGATATTGAAAGGTTTAAGACCGAGATCATCTCGGAAGAGAACAGCACATAGGAGAATTGAAGAGGGCCAAAGGAAGAGTTTGGAATCATTTTTGCATTCAGAAGTCTGGTAGAAGAAAAAAAACAAAGCAAGCAAACAAACAGAAAGATGTTGAAGGGTGATCACTGAGGTGGGAGGAGAACTGCAAATGCAGTGTCAGAGAAGCATAGGGAAGAAAGTTTCTCAGCATGAGGGTAATTAATTATGTCATGTGCTCTTGTGAGTCCCAAAATACGATTGTGAAGAACTTGATTTTTGACAAGATGTAGCTCAGTGATTATTTTGACAGATGAGAGCTCTTTTATTGGGCTGATAGGAGTAATATTCTGTTGGAGTGAGTTGAGAGAAGGAGAAAATAATGAACTGGTAACAGCAAGTCTCAAAAGTGCTCCTAGAAATTTTGTCGCTAAAGAAAGTACCGAAGACATTGGATGGACAAGAAACCAAGAGGGGGTTTTCTTCAGATGAATGACAGTAAAGCAATAATGTATATCAGTTGGAATGATCCAATAGAAAGAGAGAAATTAAGAGTACAGAGGAGAAAGAGGTTACTGTAGGAAGGAAGTAGATGTTTGAGATTTCAGAAAGGAAAATGTTGGAAGCAATGATCCTGGATAAAAAAGAAGGTTAATTTCCTAGGGATAACTTGTAAGATTACTGACAGTTTTGGATACCCATTTGAGATCAGTATTATAAATATGAAGTGAGTCCAGATAGCACAGTTGTTTGATTTCTTCCTTGAAAAGTCTGGTTTCTAGACTGTAAAAATATGTTAAAAGGCAAGCTGGGGGGCTGGGAGTTTAGCCTTGTGGTAGTATGCTAGCCTAGCATGCACAAAGACATAGGTTCAATTGCTTGGTACCACATGCATAGAAAAGCCGGAAGTGCCACGGTGTGTGGCTCAAGTGGTAGAGTTCTAGCCTTGAGGAAAGCCCAAGGACAGTGCTCAGGCCCCGAGTTCAAGCCCCAGGACTGACCAAAAAAAAAAAAAAGAAAAGAAAAAAAGGCAAGCTGGGTTTAATCAAGACTGAAGCTTTTATAGGTGAGCATAGAGGAGGTGAAGAGGGACAAGAGATTGAAAACTTTAATGTTTGGAATGGAATGAAATGTGTATGCTGCATATTTATGGAATAAGCATACCTGGGGTAAAAGATTGTGAAAAAAGTGCCTTGTAGAGGGGTGATAAAAAGGATGGTTAGTGAGGATGGAAGAAAAGGTTGATAGCATCAGGAAAGAGACACAAGGCTATTGAATGGCTCTTCTACATTAATACAGAAGTGATACAGGGATAGTACAGAGTGAACAATGGCAAGTCTGGCAAAGGAAAGATAATGCTAGTTTTCAGTGACTCACATGGGATTAACTATAAAACTGAGTTAACCCAGGAGTCCTAAAACTACTTGCTTGGAAGTTTCACCTGGGAAATTAGGTTTCAGAAGGTTTCAGCTATTCCCAGAACTCTGAAGAGAGCCCCCTGTGGCTAAAATATCAAAAGGATGTACGTGAGATTGAATACTTGCTTTCCTTTTGGGAGTTTGGAATTCTTGTAAATGGAAGCCTAGGTTCCTATGTGACCAGTTCTCCAGTAAGCACCCTGGGGACAGACTTTTGAGCGCTCTTAGCTGACAACATTTCACATATGTTACAAGAAGAATTCACTACTTTAATTCTAGAAGAATTAAACATATCCTATGTGATTCTACTAGCATGGATGCCTGTGCCTGGTTTTGTGTAGACTTCCATTTCATGCTGATTAATTTGCTTTGTTTTATTTTACTATAAGAAAAATCATAGCTGTGAGTCCTAGAAGTACTCTTGTTGAATCAACAAACCAAGGAAGGTTAACAGGTTGAAGCCCACTGATCCTGTAAACAAGCTGGACATTTTGGAAATGTATTAAGAGATGGTTGAGGCTATTATTTAGCTCATCTTCAGATCTTAAGGTTCATATATCCTGGTGGGGGAGGGGATTCTCCACTTGACACCAGTATAAGGAAGCAGCTTCATCAGATGACAGGCCTACATTAGTTAAAGTAAGAAAGTGATAGTGGCTAAACAGTTGAAGGTAGAGTAGGGTTTACTGACATCGACCAAGGTTTCTGTAAATGGCTGCTGTTGGAGAGTTCTGTTTGTGTAGGTGTTTGGGAATTGGTGGATGAGGTGTATTGGGACATAAAGGAGACAGGGTTCTAGGTGTCCTGTGGTATGAGTGGTTGAGGGATCTGGAGGCATATGTGGTTGTCTGTGGGGACAGGTGATGATGCAAGTGACTGGTTGGTTTGCTGCAGTCATTTTGGAATTAGAGGCCCAGTGATTAAGATCTAGTGATCAGGAGGCCAGTAGCTGGCAATGATGATTGCTATTAGGAATCCACGACTGGAGGTATGTGGGGCTAGAGATTAGTAACATATGCATATCATGAATTAGTGTTCTGTGGGAATAAGGGATTTTCTTTTGTCTGTTGTGGGGCTTGAACTCAGCACTGTCCCTGAGCTTTTCTGCTCAAAGCTACTTTGAGCCACAGCCCCACCTCTGGTTTTCTGGTGGTTGGTTAATTGGAGATAAAAGTCTCATGAACTTTCTTACCTGAGTAGGCTTTGAACTGCAATCCTCAGATTTCAGTCTCCTGAGTAGCTAGGATTGCATGTGTGAGCCACCAGCACCTAACAAGGGATTATCTTTAAATCTTAAACAAAACATGTTCAAATGTGTACTTATTAGTATCAAAATTCCTCAGTAACCATTCGCATGCCTTCTATTCATATGCCTCATACAAAAATTTTTGCTATAAATTTAATATTTCTCCCCTCCTCCAACCCTTTACTGTTATAGTCCTGTTTATTTATTTATTTTTTACATTATACTTTTTTATTTTAACCTTTTTTTTGGTAACAGTTACACAAGTTACTTAAATTTACCTAGATAGCTAGGCGTTGGTGATTTGCACTTAGAATTATAAGTACTCAGGAGGCTGAGATCTAAGGATTGCAGTTTTTTAAAAAAAATTTTATTGTTAGGGTAGTGTATAAAAGGGTTACAGTTACATACACCAGGTAGTAGGTGCATTACTTCTCACACATTGATATTCCTTCTTGTGTTTTTGTTCCCATTTCCCTCCTTCCACCCCCTCCCAATCATCTTGTTTTCTTCCCTTCCCTTTCCTAGTTCAAATAAACAAATAAACCTATATACAATATACTAGGTAACAAAGTCAGATACGGTGACAATATGCGTGAGGATCACAGTTTGAAGCCAGTCAGGGCAGAAAAGTACATGAGACTCTTATCTCTAATAAACTACTCAGCAAAAGCTAGAAGTGGCTCTGTGGCTCAAGTGGTACAGTGCTAGTCTTGAGCAAAAGAAGCTCAGGGACAGCACCTAGGTGTTGAGTTCAAGCCCTAGGACCAGCAAAAACACAAAATAGCATAAAATTATATAGACATTGTCCGTAGTGAGTGGTCAAGGTAGGCATGAAGTTTTGTCATGTCCAAATCACTCAACATGTGGAGGAACGCTGGACTCAACAGAAGTTTGCTGTTGCAGGGATCAATAACACTAAAAGATGTGGAATGGGAGAGACTGGATCCTGCACAGAGGGGCCTGAACAAGAATGCCGTGCGGGAGAAATACAGCAACCTAGTCCCAAAGGGTGAGGACAAGTCCTATATCATTCAATCTGTGTTCACTGTGATGCTGTCTTCCTAAAGTCTTGGTAGGTTTGGCCTTGAAAGGATTCTGAGTGTTAAGCAGGATATTTGGCATCCCTTCTGAAAATGAGAGGTCCACTCACTTGAGTTATAGCCTCATTCACATTGTGAGACTTCAGAAGACTAATATGCTTAGTAGTCTTGAAGGGTCCTGAAAGGCAAATATTGGGGCTTGATTTCTCAGATGGTTGTTCTAACACTGACTTTCTACCATTCTCATGAACAGAGTATCAAGCACCCAAACCCGACATGATATCCAAGATGGAAAAAAGAGAAGCGCCGTGTTTGGGGAAGAGGAAAAGACCTAGTCAAAGTCATCTGAGTAAAATAGCAAGACCCAACCAAACAAGGGCTAATGGAAGTAAGTTCTTAATTTTTTGGTAGTAACATTAGAATTCTTCAAAGAATAATTTAGTCTTAAATTCTCCTTAAAGTTCTCATACCATATTTCTTTAAAAAAATTTTATTAGCATATATCAGTTTTACAAGGGGATTTCATTGTAATATTTACATATGTGTATATAATGTCTTCTGAGCAGACTCATCTCTCTATCATTGTCCCTCATCCCCTTTTTTATTAAAAGATTTTATTAGTACTGATTTTTTTATATCATATTTCAAATGCCATGCTTAACAAACAAATATCCAAGAAGGGAATCTATATATACAATCACTGGCACATAAATTTTAGAACATGATTAAAATTAAGTCGAGACTTTGTATGTCATAGATCCATATCAATCTATATAATATATCATTATGAAAATAGATCATATATCCCATTATTTATCATAGACTTTTTTTTTTTTGGTCATGGGTCTTGAACTGTGGGCCTGAATACTGTCCTTGAGCTCTTCAGCTGGAGTCTACCACTCTACCTCAAGGCCTGGGCATTGTCCCTGAGCTCTTCAGCTCAAGGCTACCACCCTACCCTTGAGTCACAGCCCCACTTTCTGTTTTCTAGTGGGTTTTTTTTGTGTGTGTTTGTGGGTCTTGGGCTTGAACTAGTCCTGGGCACTTGTCCCTGAGCTCTTCAGCTCCAGGCTACCGCCCTACCCTTAAGCCAAGTCCCACTTCCCCTTTTCTAGAGATTAATTGGAGATAAGAGTCTCAGATCCTTTTGTGCCCAGGCTGGCTTTGAACCTTGATCCTCAGATCCTGAGTAGCCAGGATTACAAGCATGAGCCACCATGCCCGGCATGAGTCTCACAACTTTGTGGGGCTTTGTGGTGCACGGGCTGGCTTTGAACTGTGATTCTCAGATCTCAGGCTCCTGAGTTGCTAGGAGTGCAGGTGTGAGCCATGGTGTCAGGCCCCATCATAGATTTTTATGTCTATGTACTTATATTTATATCTCCAATAACCTTGGGTACCCGAATATTGAGTCATCACTCTTGTACGGTTTGGATCTAATATCCACATATCAAAGAGACCATGAACCTTTTGTTCCTTTGGTCTTGACTTGTCTCACTTATGATTCACTCTAGTTTCATCCACTTCCCAGCGAATGCCATTATTTTATGTAGAATTCCATTGTGTAGATGTAGCATATTTTTTATATCCATTCATCTGTAGTGGGGCATCTGGGTTGTTTCCATCGCTTGGCTATTGTGAATAGTGCAGCAATGAACATGGCTATGCAGGTGTCCTTATCATATCCTGATTTATGATGCTCAGGGTAGATGCCCAAGAGTGGTATGACTGGATTGTAGGGAAGGTCTATTTTTAGTTTTTTGAGAAACCTCCAAACTGCCTTCCAGAGTAGCTGTACAGTTTACATTCCCACCAGCAGTGCAGTAGGGTTCCTCTTTTTCCACATCCCTGCCAGCATTTGTCATTGTCTGAGGTCAGAATATTGACCATTCTGATTGGGGTAAGGTGATATCTTAGTGTTGTTTTTATTTGCATTTCCTTTATGACCATATCATCCTCTCTTCTTAAAATGGTTTCAGCCAGTTTCATTGATTTATAGTTTCATACGTTATTATGAAGTCAAAATATTTCATCACATTTTTTTCAGTGGGTAAATGGTTTCTTCCAATGAAATACTCCACTCAAATGAAAGTAATGTGCAAGGATTGATTTAATTACTCCTTATTTTTGGAGACCAGCAAGGCATCTTATCACCCACTCTTTCCATTCCAGAGGCTTCCACTGGTTCCAGCACACTCACAGTGTTTTCAAAACTGGGCTTTGGAGTTCTTTTATACTTGTCAGTATATTCATCATCTATCCACCTCACCAGTTCCTTGTATCTGTCTACAATATTAAAGCCAAGAGCACACTACATACAGCTTATGCAAGGAAAGAGGTTTACAAGATGCTAGCCAGCTTCTTTCAAGTGGTTGGAGGCATGTGAGTCACTGGTGGTGTCTCAGCCTAAGTTTGTATTGCCATCACATGAGTTAAAGTCTTACAGAATCACAGCAGTGAAACACCCGTGATTGAGCTCAGGAACATAGTATTATTAAAAATGGAATAGTCATAGGAAGATACCCTTTTAGGTTTGTTCACTTTGTCCTTACTGTGAGAGCTGTGGAAACCCTCCCCTCCCCACCCATCTTGGTAAACTGAATATCCCCATGCCATCCATCCAAGAGGCCTGTCCAAAGACAAAGTTCCTGGGGTCTCCCAGGTAGATTTATCATGGTCAGCTCTACAACACAACAGGAATCTTCATTCATATCTCTTCTTATTAAAAAAGTACATGTTATTATTAAGGTGTTGCACAGAGAGGTTACCGTTTTCACATTTCTTCTTTTTTGAGAACGTTAGAATATGTCCTTTGTGGATCTGTAGGTTCTATGTATGATCACTGAATCAAAAGGAACACTTCAAACAAAACACAAAACAAACAAAAAAAACCCCACAAAACAAGCTGGCTGCAGGTGGCGTATGCCTGTAAACCTAGTTACTCAGGAGGATGAGATTTGGGACTGCAGTTCAGAGTCAATCCAGGCAGCAAAGTCTGAGACTCTTATCTCCAATAAACCTCCAGAAAACCAGAAGAGATGCTGTAGCTCAAAGTAGTGGAGTGCTAGCTTTAAGCAGAAAAAGTTCAAGGACAGGTGTGCTCAGGCCCTGAGTTCAAGCTCCACATACACAGAAAAAGGAACATCTGCTGATAGAAATAGACACTGGTTTTAGGAGTTTCAGTCTCAGGCCATTGAAACCTGCTCCATATAAGTTAGGCCCAGAGAGAAAAAAGGATACATATTTTCCCTTATATGTGGAAGCTAGATTTTGCATGTAAACTTACAAATAAATATGTTGGATGGTACACAAGTGTATACAGATATAAAATTGAAATATGGTAGATTCAAAATAGTATAATTCATTAGAAATTGAGCAAAATAAAACATCAGGAAATGGGTACTCTAAAGGGGTGGGATGGAGTCAAAGAGAAAGAGGTAGATGAAGAGGAGAAGAAGAGAGGAATGTAGCCAAGAATCCAATGGATAGCCTTCATAATTAAGAAGAGTGAAGAAAGAGGTGGGTAAGTGAGGGATGGGTGAGAATGTTGACAGGGGTGACATTGACCAAAATATATTGTATTCATTAACTGCTTTGTTAGATAGCAACTCTTTTGGATAACTACTTAAAGTGGGCACTGGTGGCTCACTTTCCTATAATCCTTGCCTCTAAGGAGGCTGAGATATGAAAATCTTGGCTCAAAACCAATTTAGACTGACAAGTCCACAAGTCTCTTAACTCCAATTAACCACCGGAAAATCAGAAGCAGAGCAGTGGGTTAAGTGGTATAACTCTAGCCTCGAGCAAAAGAGCTCAGAGACAGGACCCACGTACTGAGTTTAAGACCCATCAACTGACAAAAATAATAAATAAGTAAGAAAAAAGAAAAATGTTTTACAGTTGTCCCTCAGCCATTTAGCATTTTTTTTTTCCTGCCAATCCTGGGGCTTGAACTGAGGGTCTGGGCACTCTCCTTGGACACTTTTTGCTCAAGGCTAGTGCTCTGCCACCTGAGCCACAGTGCCACTTCTGGCTTTCTTTCTGAGTATGTGGTACCAAGGAATTGAATCCAGGCTTGCTAAATGAACACACTACCACTCAGCTATACTCCTGGCCTTGTTAAATATAGTCTTTTTTTTTTTTGTGGGTCATGGGACTTGAACTCTGGCCTGGGTGTTGTTCCTGAGCTCTTCAGCTTACAGCTACCACCCTACCCTTGAGCCAAGCACTTCCCCTTTTCTAGAGGTTAATTGGAGATAAGAATGTCTCAGGTCTTTTTGTGTCCAGGCTGGCTTTGAACCTTGATCCTCAGTCTCAGCCTACTGAGTAGCTAGGATTACAAGCGTGAGCCACCACGCCAAGGTTTAATATATTCTTTACTGATACCTCTGGTATTTACCAGAAATCCTGTAAACTGTATATAAATAGTAGATGTGTGTGGAGTCTTTAGGCATCACTGAAAAACTGTTCAAAGTCGATCCTGTAAACTGTATATAAATAGTAGATGTGTGTGGAGTCTTTAGGCATCACTGAAAAACTGTTCAAAGTCTTGAGGAATCTCAGGGTGAGAGATAATCTAATCTGTGATTACAAGGTAACTGGTTCAAAGAGACCACTGGCGGGCTGGAAAGCTTCATTCATTAAACATTTTCTGATAGAATCTAGTTACTGTACACGGTGCTAGGTTCTTTGAAGCTGTTTTGCTGTTTTTATTGTCTGCTCAGTGCAAGACTACTTGCATTTCTTTTTCTTTTTTTTTTTTTTTTGCCAGTCCTGGGGCTTGAACTCAATGCCTGGGCACTGTCCTTGGGCTCTACTACTTGAGCCACAGCACCACTTTTAGCTTTTTCTGTGGATGTGGTACCAAGAAATCGACAGGGCTTTGTGCATACATGGCAAGCACTCTACCATTAGGCCACACTCCTGGACCCCCATTTAGCATTCCTATGTAGAGCTCTCATCCTTCAATTGAATGAGTCAAACAGATGCAATACCAGGTAGCCTTCCTTATAAAGGAGGAAGATCACATTGAAGTTTTATTTTTGGTGGTGTTGCCTTTACAATCATACAAGGACTAGCATAATCAGGAAACTGGAGGACTTTGGAAAGGCACTGTGTAAGGTCAGGAGGTCTGTATAGCCAGGTCTAATAATCATGGAGAAGTTCACCAATACAGGCCTCGCCTGGGGCCACCCTCTCAACTCCTGGAGCTGCTCCTGAACACTTGTACCCTGCTGCCATAACATTTTTTTTTAACCAGTAAATAGCACTGAGTACAATTAGAATATCCCAGGGAAGAAGAGTTCAAGTGACAAAGGTTCCCTACCCTTGGAGATTCTAATGTCTCTTTCTTCTATGAATCTGTCTATAGAAGAGGTTCTCTAGCGAGGTTCACTGTACTGGTGAGCCAGGGTTACTTTAGTTATTCTACTTAATATCCATCAGCTTAGATTAATTTTTGTTCCATTAGGGAATGATTCCAAACCCTTAAAGGTTTATAAGAAAAGTTTTTGCCTAGGCTATACCCCTACTCTGTATAATTTTCATTTGGGGACATGGTGAAAGATGGTCTCTTATTTGTCAAATTCTGGCTATATGCAAAGGGAAAAAGTGGTAAGTGGAACCACAGTATAACTTTCAAAATGACTGTTTGGAAGTGATTTTTAGCTCACATGTTATTGGTAGAGCATCACCCAGTCACTTCTAGTTCAACAGGGTGGAAACGTCGTCTTTTCACAGGGAGGTGTGCTTAGTTCAGTTGGCTATGCTTTTGAAGGGAATAACAATGTAGGGAATAACAGTATAGTTTATTATATTCTCAGATTGTTGCAGGTAAAAATATGAAAACTATGGCTCTGTTCCTCTAGTACTGGCCACTCAAAAAGTTAACTGATCATCCATATAGCCACCTTTCCTTATTCATGCACTCTTTTTCTCAGCTTTCAGAAGACACCTTTTAGCTCTTTTCTCAATCTCATTTCCATTTACCTTACCTAAAGTAATGCTTTAAAAACAATTCCCTATTTTCCTTAAGCCTCAATTATTCTCCTGCACTCTATCCATAATGTGATTGCTCAAGATGTCAGATTCTTTCCTTATATAGTCAAACATTCTTAGATCTTTCTTCCAAATCTCTTGGCATAATGGTCTTGACTTCAAATGACTTTGTTTCCTCTCATTTTACAATGATATGCTCCAGATCTATGGTCTATGACACAATCATGTCCATGTTTATTTTTGCAGTTAGATTCCATAGAAGTCTTCATCACCATTGCTTACCTTCCAGTGCATACTTTACTAGTTTTGATTAGCCTGAAGCTCTTCAGTATCTAATAACACTATTTCATTGGCTTTTGTCTTCTGACTCTAAATGTTTACTGTTTACTCACCAGCTTCTCTTCCTCTTTCTTCTACTGGAGTGCCCCTGAGGTTTTTTCTTCCACTATCCATTCCTATTTTCTATTGTTTTTCCCACAAATAGATAATTTATTATGCAAATATAGCTACTTATCCAACTCTGATGACTTCTAAATGGACATCTCCAATTCCTATATCTATACTTCTATAGAAAAGTTTTTCTTAAGGCATCAGAAATTGCAGGTCTTATCTTTTTTTTTTTTTTTTTTTTGGCAGTTGCGGGGCTTTAACTGTGGGTCTGAGCACTGTCCCTGAGCTCTTCAGCTCGAGGCTTCCACCCTACCCCTTGAGCCACAGTGCCACTTCTGGTTTCCTGTAGTTAATTGGAAATAAGAGTCTCATGGACTTTCATGCCTGGGCTGGCTTTAAACTGCAATCCTCAGATCTCAGCCTCCTGGTAGCTAGGATTACAGGTGTGAACCACTGTGCCTGGCTTGCAGGTCTTATCTTTATAAATTACAGGTTCCTTTTATTTTCTGTTCATTTTTAAAAAAATCATAATCTACTCTGATTTTAGGAAAACTGCAGGACCATAGGTAGGGCTCAAGAGCATCTGCTTGTCAGGTATAGTGCCTGGAGTTCAAACCCCAGTTGTAAGCTCTTATAACTTTAGTTATTTCTGTATTTCTGTCCCAGCTTATAAAGTTATATTTTCAAGCATCCAAAGCTCTTTCTCATCACTATTTTCAATTTTCCTTTCCTGATTTTATTTTCACATTTCCCCTTCAAGTCTATGAAGATTGAGACACTTGATATTAATTCTATTTCACTTTGGGATATTAGAGTTGAATAAAAATTCAACCCCACAACAGGATATTTCCTTGTGAAATTTACAAATACATTAAATGAGGGTCTAGAAATTCACAAGAATATCTCATTGAATTTCATTTTAGAAGAAGTCCAGCAAGATGATGACCAGTCAGAGAGTACCCAGAAATCTCAAAAAGAGCTCATTGAGAAAGATACGTTCAAGAAGAAAACTCCAATGAAGAAAGGCAATGAAGAATGTGCTTCATTGGGGAAAAAGAATATTGTAAGTATGAAACACGTATCTTCCAAAAAAAGACCTCTTATATTTGATTCACATGAAAAAAAATTGAAACAGAATTTAGATTCACCTGGTGAAATTAAAAAACATGCAAAAAAGAAACCTGATACAGCTAAAGAACATGAGAAATCATTTAGTCATGGCTTATCTGATACAAAGAAATACAAAAATGAAGCTGGGAAGAAACATGAAAAATTATCCAACCATAATTCATCTGATAAGTGTGACAAAACTCAAACAGGCAAGAAAAGTGAGAAATTATGCCATCCTAGTTCATCCCCTACTAAGCAAGACAAAATTCAAACTGGAGAGAAACGTAAGAAATCATCCAGCCATAGTTCATCTACTAAGCCTGGTAAAGCTGAAGTTTGTGTGAAACCTTATGAATGTAATCAGTGTGGGAAAGTTCTTAGTCATAAGCAAGGACTCATTGACCACCAGAGAATTCATACTGGGGAGAAGCCTTATGAATGTAACGAATGTGGGATAGCCTTTAGCCAAAAGTCCCACCTTGTTGTACATCAGAGAACTCACACAGGAGAAAAACCATATGAATGTACTCAGTGTGGCAAAGCCCATGGTCATAAACACGCCCTCACTGACCACCTAAGAATTCACACTGGAGAAAAGCCCTATGAATGTACTGAATGTGGGAAAACGTTCAGACATAGTTCAAACCTTATTCAACATGTGAGATCTCATACAGGTGAGAAGCCTTATGAATGTAAGGAGTGTGGGAAATCCTTTAGATATAATTCTTCTCTTACTGAGCATGTGAGAACTCATACAGGTGAAATACCATATGAATGTAACGAATGTGGCAAAGCATTTAAGTACAGCTCATCCCTGACTAAGCATATGCGAATTCATACAGGTGAGAAACCCTTTGAATGTAATGAATGTGGGAAAACTTTCAGCAAGAAATCGCATCTCCTTATACATCAACGAACTCATACAAAGGAGAAACCTTATAAATGTGATGAATGTGGGAAAGCCTTCGGACATAGTTCATCTCTTACTTACCATATGAGAACACATACAGGAGAAAGTCCCTTTGAATGCAGTCAGTGTGGGAAGGCCTTTAAACAAATTGAAGGCCTTACTCAACATCAGAGAGTTCATACTGGGGAGAAGCCCTTTGAATGCAATGATTGTGGCAAAGCCTTTAGCCAAAAGTCACACCTTATTGTACATCAGAGAACTCATACTGGGGAGAAACCCTTTGAATGTAATGAATGTGGAAAAGCTTTCAATGCAAAGTCACAACTTGTTATACATCAGAGATCCCACACTGGAGAGAAGCCCTATGAATGTAGTAAATGCGGGAAAGCTTTCAAACAAAATATATCTCTTACAAAACATATGAAAACTCATTCAGAAAACTCATGAATCAAGTTAATATAGGAAAATATAATTGCATTTTTGTTAGCATCTCTTAGTGGTAAGTGGGGTTTACTGTGATATTCTCATCTATTCATATAGTGTACCCCAGTGAAACTCAACCCCTTCATAGTGCCTCTTCTCTTTCCCCTTCTTGAAACAATTACAATGAGTTTCTGTGATCTATATTCATACATGTATACAAGAATTTTGATGATTAACCCTTCATATGGAAAATTTGATAGTTGAACTGATGGTTTTGTTTAACTTTAGAAGAATGTGAGCTTGAAAAATGTTAGAAAACTTTTATCAAGACATTACCTTGTTCTATACAAGAGAATTTGAATATGGATCTTACATAGAAGTAATTGGTAGAAATGAGAGATTAACTTGATATCACACCCCTTACCAAAAAATACTGTTTTATGATTCCCAACTGTTGTGAATGAGCTATATGTTAAGATAAAAACATATTCTAAAACCCCCTGAAAACATAAAAAGTTAAAATGTAATGTGCTCAAATTGTGAATCATTTGAATAATCAGATCAATGAAGGGATAAGTTAACTGTGCCAACAGTTCCTGTGCTATTTGGATGCTGTGTACTTATATACCACATAATAGAATTGCATTTGCTTATTAGTAATTTCCCTGTGCAAACATGTATGGTTATCCCCATTGATGATGTTATTATCTAGCTCTTAATATGTATCTTAGCTTATACATCAATAAAAAAGCTTTGTAAAAGGCTTTCCATTTATCTCAAAATTTTTAACAGAAAAGTAGGAGAAAAGTGGCTTGGCATAGAGATACTGTTGGAAATGACATCCAAGAAATACTATTAGGTACAAAAAGTAGATTGTGGAACCATGTTTATCTTTGTGTAATAAAGGTATGTGTTTTTCTCTCTCTCTTAATGTGTATATATGTATGCATAATGTTTACATATTTGTATGTGAATTGATTTTGTTTTTAAAACAATAAGAAGAAACCTAATAGCAGTTGCCACTGAGCATAGGAATACAGGATTGGGAGTCTGAGATAGGAGTGAGACTTCCGTTTATATATGCTGCTTGAAATTTGTATCACATGCCTGTATTAATTTCACAGTTAAAAAATATTCTTTCTTTCTTTTTCTTTTTCCTTGTTGTTGGTTGTGGGACTCGAACTTGGAGCTTGAGTGCTGTCCCCGAGCTTTTGTGCTCAATGCTAGTGCTCTGTCACTTTGAGCCAAAGCATCACTTTGGGTTTTCTGGTGGTTAATTGGAGATAAAAATCTCATAATGTTTCCTGCCCGGGCTGGTTTTGGACTGTGATCCTCAGATCTCAGCTTCCTGAGTAGCTAGGATTACAGGTATGAACCACTGGTGCCCAGCTTTAAAATGCTTTTACTATGTACAAGTCAACGTTAAGAATAGTACGGAGCCCACTCCACAGTGTTGTTTGGTAAAGCATAAAGTTTCCTGTGCTTAAGATCTTTCCACTCAATAGTAAGTTCACTCATTCATACAATCAATTATAACTACACTGTGTTTCTTCTCATTGATATTTTATTAAAGACGAAAGATGAGTTGTGATGGCAGGTGAATGAAGATTTTGTGGATGATCGCTCCATTTTGTCTTATAGTCAAAGTACTAATAAGCAGAGACTTTAATCAGGGGACAAAGATGTATAGCAACAAATGCTACACCTACACACACACACACACACACACACACACACACACACACACACACACACACACACACACACACACACACAGAGGCATGCAAGCACTTGCACATTCACTGGCCAGCAGGTGGCAGCCTAGCTCCTAGTTGTACTTATTAGCTGATTTTTCTTAGATAAACCCACTTGATTCCAGTGTCCTGAAGTGACTGATTTTACCCCTGGTGAAATGTAGGTCACACTATCTCTAAATCACAATAAGGATGGAACTTGGCCTGAGTGCTGTCCCTGAGCTCTTCAGCTCAAAGCTACTGCCCTACCCCTGGGCCTGGGTGTTGTCCCTGTTCTTTCCAGCTGAAGGCTATTGCCCTACTCTTGAGGCAAGCCCCACTTCCCATTTTCTAAAAGTTAATTGGAGCTCGGAGTCTCAGTTCCTTTTGTGTCTGCACTGGCTTTGAACCACCATCCTCAGATCTCAGTCTCCTGAGTTGGTAGGATTACAGGCATGGGCCACCACACCCAGCTGGATGTTTTTTTTAAGCACATTGCTTCTGCTGGGCATGCAAAAAGATGCAAAAAGATCTGGGACTCTTATCTCCAATTAACCTCTAGAAAACAGGAAGTGGGGCTTGGCTCAAGGGTAGGGCAGTAGCCTTGAGCTGAAGAAAGAACTCAGGGACAGTGCCCAGGCCAAAAAACAAAGCACATTGCTTCTGACTTGTTCTAAAGTTCTTTTTTTTTGCCAGTCCTGGGCTTGAGCTCAGGGTCTGAGCATGGTCCTTGGACTTTCTCAAGGCTAGAGCTCTACCACTTGAGCCTCAGCACCACTTGCAGCTTTTTTTTTTTTTGTAGGTATGTGGTAGCAAGGAATCAAACCCGGGTCTTTGTGCATGCAAGGCAAGCACTGTACCACTAGGCCAAATTCCCAGCCCTTATTTGTTTGTTTTTATTAAACAGTAAAATCATCCGGATGCCTGTGGCTCATACCTGTAATCCTGTCTACTCAGGAGACTGAGATCTGAGGACTGTGGCTCAAAGCCATCTCAGGCTACAAGTGGATCTGGCTCAAGTGGTTGAATAGTAGAACCTTGAACACAAAAGTTCAGGATCCTGAGCTCAAGCCCCAGGGTCAGCACAAAAATAAATAAATAAAAGTAACAAAACATAAAAAGTAACAAAAGTGTGAAACAGCAAAGCAGGGTTTTTGTCATGCCACATAAGCAAATATATTACCAGGCTTTTGAACATTATTTGCTATGTTCATTTAGCTATTGCTTTGTGTCAAGCACTATTCTGAGCATTTTGAATGGAGTGGGAAGCAAGCTCATAGAGCCTTTGCCTCAGAGTAGCTAGGATTACCAGTGTGAGCTACTGGCCCATGGCTTGTATAAAACTAATTTTGTTTTTATGATAAACACAATGTATCATACCAGGTTTATTAATAATTTCTTAAAATACAATTTTTTTTGCCAGTCTTGGAGCTTGAACTAAGGGCCTAGGCACTGTCCTTGGGCTTTTCCCTCAAGGCTAGCACTCTACCAGTTGAGCCAAAACACCATTTCCAGTTTTCCTATGTATGTGGTACCAAGGAATCGAACCCGGGTCTTCGTACATGCTAGGCAAGCATTCTACCACTGGGCCAAACTCTCAGCCAAGATTTTTTTTTAATTTTTAATTTTTTTTTTATTTTTTTGCCAGACCTAGGGGGTTGAACTCAGGGCTTGAGCACTTAGTGGTCTGCCAGTTGAGCCACAGCACCACTTCCAGATTTTTTTTTCTATGTATGTTGTGCTGAGGAATCAAACCTGGGTCTTTGAGCATGCTAGGCAAGCACTCTACCACTAGCCCAAACTCCCAACCTGAAACTAATAGATTTCTAAAGCATAGATTTCAAATAAATTAAGATGGATATGGTGCTCCATGTCTGTAATCCCAACATTCAAGATGCTAAAGCAGAAGGATCTTGAGTTCAAGACAAGCCTGAGCTACATAATGAAAACCTGTCCCAAAAAAGTCCATTTCATACAGTCATCCAACAATGATTTCAACTTCTTTTGCATCTACCTAAAAGAGGTGCTATGGTTTAACTGAGAGCTACCACAAACATCAACTCACAATGAATTGGTGCTTATCAAATGAATCTTGGTAAAGTTAATACAAGTTACTGCTGTATATTAGTTATATATATATATATGAAATATATACTGCTATATTCCATACAAGAATTAATTAAACAATTTAAGCATTCCTTTAGGCATTTCTCTTTAGGTGTCTCACATAACTGACTAATATGTTTTAAAATTCCATAATTTTTCAGGTGTTTGAGGTTCACACCTGTGATCTAAGCTACTCAGGAGGCTGAGATCTGAAGATTGTGGTTTGAAGCCAACCCAGGCAGGAAAGTGACTATTAACTCCAATAAACTACTCAGGAAAAGCTGGAAGTGGCATTGTTGCTCAAATGGTAGAGTGCTAGCCTTGAGAAAAAGAAGCTTAGAGATAGCTTCCAGGCCCTGAGTTCAAGCCCTAGGTCTGGCAAAAAAAAATCCATAATTTAAGGTAAATAATTACACTTCAAGAAAAGTAATATATTAATGTGAATAGTAGTACTGTATACTAATGTGCGTGTGTGTGTGTGTGTGTGTGCGTGTGTGTGTGTGTGTGTGTGTGTGCCATGACTGGAGCTTGAATTTAGTATCTAGGTGCTATCCCTTGGTTTTATTGCCCAAAGTTGGTACTCTACCACTTGATTCACAGTTCCACATCTGGCTTTGTAGTTGTAGAGAAGTCTTATGAGAAGTCTTATGGATAGGCTAGCTTCAAATCAGGATCCTCAGATTTCAGACTCCGGAGTAGCTAAGATTACTGATGTGAGCCACCAGTGCGGGGCTCAAAGTGTCACCACTTTAAAGTGAACCTTTGTAATTGCCGACATTCCATTAGTCAACTGAATACATTTAGAAGGGAAAAGGTTCTAGCTATAATGAATAAAACTACTTATTACAGAATACATAGAAGAATGTTTTTCAAAGAAGAAAAGAGAGAGAAAAGCAAGATTTGGTTGCACTATAAATTCCATGAGAAAATTTTACATTGGATACTTTAATGTGAGCATTACTTTCTCATCATCCTTTGCAGTATCATCTAACATCTGCTTATGCGAGTGTACAGCAAACCAGACAAACTTCTACATATATTCACACAGATGTGATCTCAAGACATCAGCTGAATCCTTACTCTTACTTTGTCTTCTTTACAGGGTTTCCCTCCTTCATGAATAGCATGATGATTTATCTACATAGATGAATCAGAATACTGATAAGTGATCAGGACACCTCATACTTAAAAAAAAAATACCCCATTTCTGGGTCAGGAGTTTAGCCTAATGCTAGACTGCTTGCCTAGCATGCGCAAGGACTGGGGTTCGATTCCTCAATACTACATACATAGTAAAAAAGGCAGAAATGGTGCTGTGGCTCAAGTGGTAGAACTCTAGCCTTGAGAAAGCCTAAGGACAGTGCTCAGGCCCTAAGTTCAAGGCCTAGGAGTGGTTAAAAAAATTACCCCACTTCTAATACATCTCTAGATCCTGTTTAGTTCATCTCTAATGCCTCTCAAGCCACCTTTCTTCAAGCTGACATGTTCCTGCTTGCATATTTCAATAGCATCCTAAGTGATTTGCCAGCACCCTTACCTGCTTTCCCACTGTCTCCTTATTACTATTCATTCTACGAGAGGAGATTATGAGATTGTACACTCCTTAAATCCCAGCTATAAGGAACATGGAGGCAGAAGAATCTAGGATAGCCCAGCTACGTTAGCTAAATTTTACCTAAAAAAAAAAAAAATACAGGGGCCAGGAGTTTGGCCTAGTGGTTAAAGTGCTTGCCTAGCATGCACGAAGACCCGGGTTCAATTCCTTGGTACCACATACATAGAAAAAAGCCGGAAGTGGTGCTGAGGCTCAAGTGGTAGAGCTCTAGCCTTGAGAAAGTCGAAGGACAGTGCTCAGGCCCTGAGCTAAAGCCCAAGACTGGCAAAAAAAAAAAACCAGCAACAAAAAGAAAAATACAGAAAAGCCAGGTGCTGGTGGCTTACACCTGTAATCCTAGTTACCCAGAAGGATGAGATCTGAGGATCACCATTAGAAAGTTAGAACAGGAAAGTCTATGAGACTCTTGTCTCCAGTTAATAACAGAAAAAAGTAGAATTAGTGCTGTAGTTCAAGTGGTAGAATGCTAGCCTGGAGGAAAAGGAACTTAGGATCAGGACCCAGACCTAGAGTTCAAGGCCAAAGACTCGCCCCTCCTCCCCACATACAAAAAAATGTGTCTGGGTGCTGGTAGCTCATGCCTGTAATCCTGGCTACTCAGGAGGGGGACATCTGCTAATCCTAGATTGAAGCTGCCAGGGTAGGAGAGTCCATGAGGCTGTTATTTCCAATAAACTACTCAGAAAAAGCTGAAAGTGGTGCTCTGGCTCATGTGGCAGAGCACTAGCCTTGACCAAAAGAAGCTCAGGGACAACACTTCAGGACCAGCAAAAATGAGAGGGTCTGGGGGGGCATGATTCAAGTAGTAGAGCACTTAACTAGCCAGTAGGAAACTAGGTTCAACTCCCACCCTCACCCCATACCCTGATACAGTATAACTTTGGGTAGCCAGTAGATGGCAAAGCTACTCTCTGCTGAGTCTCATTATCACCCTTGAACTTCACTGGTGACCTGAACTACTGATGGCAAATGTAGTAATGGGTTCTTCCTCTATCACCCACAGATGAGCTAAACAGCTCCACACATGGGCAATTGTAGGGATCTTGGAGGTTTTTCTCGATCAGGGTCACCCAGTGTGAAGGCCATGTGAAGACACAGGAGAAGGTATCTATCTACAATCCAAGGAGATATCAGAGGATCTCAGACTTCCAGTGCTGTGAAATTTAACCACTGCTGTTCCAGCTAACCAGTCTGCAGAGCTCTTGTTAGAGCAACCTAGCAAATGAACATGGCCTCCTTTCCAGTCCCTCTGCTGTCCATGCTCCAGCAACACAGGTTTCCTTTTGTTTCTTGAAATTTCTCTATGTCTGCTTGTTGCTAGATTCTGCATGTCTCCTCTTCCTTCTTCTTGGAAGTCCCTTTGCTTATCGCCTGGGTGTTTTGTAATCTTCCTTCTCCTTTCACTTTCTTCCATTTTTATTTATTCCACTAGCATTTATTCAGGGCTAGCCATATTCCTGGTCAAAAACAAAAACACCCCAAATCCTGCACATGCAGCAGTGAACAGGCATTGTCCTTGCCCACGGAGAGTTGAAATTTTCCTAATTCGGGTCTTCAGTTAAACTATGTCATATGACATTTGTCTGCAGGCAGTTCATTTATTTGGACTATTGTAAGCTTCTTAATAGACTACCTGTGGCTGTTGTGGCAAGTATATCACTTTAAGAATAAAAGAGAAGACAGATTATTTGGAGCAGACTCAGAATGAGGCTAGTTGACCTTAAGCTTTTTCCTGGAATTGCTGAGCTGGGTGGTAGAATGTTTGTCTTATTTCTACTGAATGTACTGTGTGGGCTTTAATGTCCTTATGGTTCTTTATACCAGGTCTGGGTACTCAGTAAAGATTAGCTGATTCCCAATTAAGATGTTCTAGTGGAATCTCTGATTAAAAAAAAAGTAATCTCAGGACCAAAAGTTTAGCCTAGTGATAGAGTGCCTGCCTAGCATGCACAAGGACTGGGGTTCAATTCCTCAATACTACATACATAGAAAAAAGCCAGAAATGGTGCTGTGGCTCAAGTGTTAGAGCTCTAACTTTGAAAAAGCCCAAGGACAGTGCTCAGGCCCTGAGTTCAAGGCCCAGGACTGGCAAAAAAAATGTCAGTTCAATGTGGCTGGAAGTAGCAGAAAGGAAGAGCCAGCCATTATACAAGAATAGGTCAGCAAAATGGGGCTCCATTTCAGGTAAGTATTTAATTGTTCAAAGAACTATTAAAGTGTTAGAAACAAAATGTCCTTGCATTAACCAAAATAGGTCTCACTAGCTCTGCTGCCCATCTGCCATCCTTTGAAGAAAACACCAGGGCACCAATTTGTTGTCAGAAGGGGAAATTTTCCAAGGCCCACATGGGATCATGCAGCGTTTCTCAATGCAGGTGCTGTAGACTTGGTAGGTGACATACACTCTTCTACTTTTGGGGAAGGACCTTGGCCTTGGCTTTGCAGACCCTTTATCATGTCAGGATCCTCAAGGCCAGATGTCAGTAGTGTTCTCCAGTTACTAAAATAAATAAAAGATGTCCCCTCTGCCCCCTTTTAGAACCAACCTTTTCATTTTTATCATGACCACACTGAGGTCCAGAGAAACAAAGGAACTTGTCTAAGTTACAGGATAGGATCTAACCTTAAAAGAAGAGAGGGAGAATGTAAAGGAAACAATGCTTATTGGGAACCTGCTACATTTTAGTATTGTCTAAACCCTCCCTCCCTCCCTCCTTCCATTTCTCCCTCCCTCCTTCCTCCTTCCCTCCCTTCTTCCCTCCCTCCCTCCCTTCCATATGGGGGCTTAAGGCTTGAACCAAGAGCCTGGAACTTTTACTTCAATTTTTTTTTTTGCCAAAGTTAGCACATTATGTAAAATGACCTGAAATTCCCACCGGCAGTCTCAATAAATGGTTTGCTCAATTACTGAAGAAGTGATTGGGGACGAGGCCACGAATTCCATTTTCAATGAGCCAGTTAGTTTCTGTCACGTCATCTGGTTAAAAGTGGACTGTTAGCTGGGCATGTGACTACTCTACAAATCTCTCTCCATATGGGCATTTCTCAACAACTTAGTATAGACCATTAATCACCCTTCCTTTGTAGCACTTCACGTGTAGCATGAATATATACACGTGTGTAGTTGGATGCACAAATCTTAAGAGAGTTGGTAGCCAGATACTTGCTTTGAGGCCATGAGTGGAAGACAATTGCTGTGCATTTTGTTATGGAATCATTTTCCAATTCCTTATTAGAAAAATAATGATTCCTAAATAGTCTACCAAATATTGGTATGTCAGAAGAGCATTATGACTCACTCTTCAATTAAGCAGACTCTTATGGCTAAACCTATAGTGTCTTTAGAAGTAATTCCCAGGCAGACACCTCCCAAAGTCTAAAGCATTGTTCATCCTGCTCCTTCTACGGCACTATCCTCCTTCTGCCCTGACCTCTGGAGTAGAATAAGAGGAGGGACTCTGAGATTTGATAGTCTAGGTCCAAAATAAGAGTTCTCCCATTTATTGGCAGCGTGACCTTGTTATGATTGCTTAACCTTTCTGAGTCTTTGTTCCCATCTCTGTAAAAACAGGATAATACTACATACCATGCAGAGCTATTAGGTGGATTAAATGAAAGTAATATCTGTAAAGGGCATCCATTTCTTACATTCTTTATTCTGATCATGTAAATATTATTTTTATATATTTGGCTCAGGGCAGATGAGATTTGTACTACCATAAATCATGTATGTTCTCAGTGTATCTATTTTCTTTGCAAGGAGATTCTAGCACTCAAGGCTTGGAGCTTTCTCTACAAACATGACCTTGAACAAGACTTTGTTTGATTTCCAGAATGCTTCAAGTTGAACTCTTAACATCTTAGATACAATTTGACTTTCAGTATAGCAGTTTGGATTCTGCTGTCAATTCTATACCTAAGGTTAAATCTGGGTCTAAGTGATAATTCTTTATAGTACTCACTATTTTTCTTGAGAATGTGCTTTCTTGGTTGTGGTTTTTTTTTTTCTTTTGCTAACTGGGGTTTGAATTCAGGGCTTAGTGCTTTTCTAGGAATGCACTCCACTACTTGAGAGCTACATTCCCCAAACTGAGAATGTGTTTTGATAGCTGTGGGGTCAATTAATCTAAAAGAGACAAATTGTTAAGTTTTAAAGGGCAGCAACAATCCTTGCCTTCATACCACTGAATAAATGGTTATTTCTTGGAGGGGGAGGAGTCCTGGTCCATGGGCCAAAGTCAAGGAGAAAAGTGTTCATGTGTTGTTGTTCCTCTTCCGCAATCAACTTACTTTGTGTACTGCAGATTACAAGGAACTGGTTTACCATTCTCTTGGCCTCTGACCAAAAGGAAAAGATAGAAGACAATGAAAGCATGAGAGTTTTTATGGAATATATGAAGAAATCTTCCTTGTTTAAATTTCATGCCATGTAACTGTGGCCTTTATTGTTTGAGAAGGGGAAAACAGAAACATGGCTTTTGGCTTGGACCTTTACATATAGAAATACATACAGACACAAGTTTAGGCACACACAAAGTTTAGGTACATACAAACACAAGGACACACATGGACACAGGCAGTGGTGTTCTGTACATGCTGAGGCTGTATCCAAACCAGAGTCCCTCATCTGACATCCAGCCAGGACTTGATGGGTCTGGGGCTTTGCAGGAATTGAGAGTTGGTTACAAGAATAAATTTATTAGGAGTGGGAGAAGGAAGGGAATAGAAACAGTTGAATCATAGCAATGTGCAAATATAGCATAAAAGCATGGAATGTGGAATGTAAATTTCTTACTAGTTGACCAAGAAGATGCATCCCATTCCATATTGATTTTCTGGGGCAAAAGCGTAGTCATGAGTCGTCATGAGTTTTTGGGAGGACCAACTCAGGTGACATTTGCAAAGTCAGCAAATGGTAAACACTTAACTAATGAGCTAGAGAATGGCTGTGGCATAGTAACAGTGGGCAGGAGCGACAGGAAAAGGTGGTTTTAGTTATTCTTAAAGAATGAAAATGAAGCTAAGGTTCAAGGAGTAATAAATCTTGAGTAAAAATGATTAGGGACAGTGCCCTGAGCACTGAGAAGTGACTGAGGACTGGCACGAGAAAGAAAGAGTGCCTCTTTAGAGGCAGACAAAGACAAGTAATGTAAATATTTTTTTTTAATGTGGGTCGTGGGGCTTGAGCTCTGGGCCTGGGCATTATCTCTGAGCTCTTCAGCTCAAGGCTACCACCCTACCCCTTGAGCCACATCACCACGTCCTATTTTCTAGTGATTAATTGGAGATAAGAGTTCCATGTTCTTTAGTGCCCGGGCTTGCTTTGAACCCTGATCCTCAGATCTTAGCCAACTGAGAAGCTAGGATTACAGGCGTGAGCCACCATGCCTGACTTATAAATAAAATTTTTTTTCTTTTTCTCTTTTGCCAGTCTTGGGCTTGGGCTCAGGGCCTGAGCACTGTCCTTGGACTTTCTCAAGGCTAGCAGTCTACCACTTGAGCCTCAGCACCACTTCCGGCTTTTTTTCTATGTATGTGGTACCGAGGAATCAAACCTGGGTATTCGTGCATGCTAGGCAAGCACTCTACCACTAGGCAAACCCCCGGCCCTAAATAAAATCTTTTGTATTCAAAATAGAAGTGGAATTAGAAGCTGAAGTGGATTAGGGCTGGGAGCATAGCCTAGTGGCAAAGTGCTCACCTAGCATGCACGAAGCCTTGGGTTTGATTCCTTGGTACCACATACACAGAAAAAGCCAGAAGTGGCTCTGTGGCTCAAGTGGCAGAGCACTAGCCTTGAGCAAAAAGTGCCAAGGACAGTGCCCAGGCCCTGAGTTCAAGCCCCAGGAATGGCAAAAAAGAAAAAAAAAAGGAGAAACTGAAGATATGGTTTGAATAAAGGCAGGCAAAGGTAGCTTCAGCCATATCTCTGAGGCATCACCTCATTGTATTTTACAGTATAAATGGATAGCACACTAAAGTCTTTTTGGCTTGTAATAAAACAGACAAGAATGATGTATATACTTTTAACTGAACATATATAAAATTGTTTGAAATTCTATTTCTACCTGCAAGGGATTTACTAAACTGCACGCTCTTCAGGACCTTGACCAATTATTATTAAATTATTATTACTTATTTTTCTTATATGTGGAGCCCATTCTAATAGCCATATTCTGAATTTAGGAAAAATGTTTGCAAAAACCAGTGCTTGGCCCATAAACCTATCAGATAAAGAGCACAGCTTGGTCAAATGTGCATCCTGCAAGTAAAATTAGTTGGTAGGGAAAAAAGTCATAGTAAGTTGGATAGGATAGTGTCTCATTTGTTGCAATCTGTTTCACCATTCCCAATAGCCAATGCCACAGCACACTACATAGTGTGCAGTCTCAGGTATGTGATGCCAGTGTCCTTACAGAGACCACAGAGGCATGTCACCCACAGAAATGTGAAGATACATGGGCAGGTCTTAAAGAGGGAGATGGAGGAGAAATTGCTGCTGGGGAGAAATACTCTGCTCACTAGTTATCATTTTAGTCAGAGATTTCTTTATGAAGCCCAAGGAAATGCAAAGAGAGGAAATTGCATATTTTCACCATTTCCCCCCAAAGTATGCATTTGCATTTGTGTGAGGCTGGTAAATATTTTCCATTACTGTCCTGTATTTAAGAAATTCTGACTTCTGCTTTCTCTACAGATGGTGGATACAATGTGTTTAGGTGATGTAGATGATGAAATATCTTATTTTTTTGTCATGAATGAAAACAATTTCCAATTGGCTGAACTCTGGTAGAGTATTTAACAAGATGATACTTATCTGGGGATAGGAAGGGAGGGAAAGAAAGGAATCCTAGAAATAAAATGGTCTTCTGAACGAGCTCTGAAATGTCTCTCCCACGACTATGCATCTAGAAGCATTTCTTCTTGGATTCTGTCTACTGGGAGTTCTTTATGCCTCTGACAGGTGAGTGAGATTTTTCTCTCTTAAGATTAGGGATGTTTTCTGTTAGGACTGAAGAGATTTTTCAATGCCTTTATCTTTGAATTTCCCCCCCTCATTAATCCCAACTATGTGCAAATTTGATCACCCATTCTGAATATTTTGAGGTGCCTTCGAAAGCTAACCATAGATCTTCCCTAAGAGCCAGTCACGTCACTCCCGAGCATCGACTCTGAGCACTATGAGCCATGATAAAGACACCTGCTAACCCATATTTATTGCCACACTATTCACATTAGCCAAGATAGGGAAACAGCCCAGATGCCCTACAATAGATGAGTATATTGAAAAAAATTGCCACCTATACACAATAGAATTTTATACAGCCATTAGAAAGAATAAAATGTTATTTGCAGGGAAACAGATGGAACTAAAACAAATCAAGTGAGGTAAACTAAGCTCAGGAGAAACAGCACATGTTCTCTCTGATATGTAGAAATTAGATCTGAAATGCAATGGGATTATGACAAATTATACAGGATTCTAGATACCCACACACAATGAGACTCAAAGAGAAAACTCTTGAGAGAGAAATGCAAAAGTACAAGGCCCAAATGCTTTTCATATCTATATAAAATAATATATATACTGCAATGAAGTTCAAGATATGGAAACAAGAGCCTCTTTTTTAGATTATACCTTCTTTATCTTAGGCAGGTATATTCACATGTATATCTTCAGAAAGGTTGGAGAGGGTACATAATTTGAGAGCAAAGTGGTGAAAATTACAGCAGTGAAGCTCACTGAAATTAAAGAAAGTAAACTATACAAATTGTGGGTGAAGACTGGAAGGAGGGGCTGGAAGAGAATGAGGGAACAGAAAGAAACATACTCACCACCTGACTTTTGTAATTGTTGTCCCCCTGTACATCACCCCTATAATTACAATAAGTTAATTTCAAAAAAGAGAAAGAAATTGAACACTGCTAGGCATCAGTGGCACATACTTCTAATCCTAGCCACTCAGGTATCTGAGATCTAAAAATTGCAGTTCAAAGCCAGTCTAGGCAGAAAAGGCTGTGAGACTCTAAATCCCCAAGTAACCCCCAAAGCATTCCAGAGGGAGCTGTAGCTAAAGTGGCAGAGGACTAGCCATGAGCCTGGGGAAGTGAGTTTGTATACATAGAAGCAGGCTATTCTTTCTCCTGTCCTGAGGACAGTGGCAAGAGCTCAGTGCCCTGCCCTGTCCTCATGTGACTCTTTCTAGTTTCTACAACCTGAAGATTTCACTACAGATTTCTTCAGAGTCCTCGTCTCCTAGGACCCTCAAAATCTAGTCTGGAGGGCATGTGGGAAAATTTGGCATACGCCTTAAATTTTGTCTAGCATAATAGAGTTGTGATAAAAGGGATCACTGGTATTTGTTTTAATCAGAGTCTTGACTGGAGCCTGTGCTTCACTCACTTTGCTTGAGGAGCTCCCTAGGGAACTGAAGTTGGGAAGCATTGCAATAGAAGAATTCACCAAGTAGCGCCAAGGTCAAATGTCTAAGATTAAAGGTTCATTCCAGGGAGATCACACAGCAATGCAGGTTTCCTTTTGTTCCTTGAAGTTTCTGTACTCCTGCCTATTGCTAGCTTCTGCATATCTCCTCGTCACTCTTTTGGAAGGCCCTTTGTGTATCACCTGATGGTTCTATAATCTTCAGTTTTTTCGACTTTTATTTATTCTACTAACATTTATGAAGTGCTGGCCATATGCTTGGTCAAAAACCAAAACACTCCAAGTCCTGCACATGCCCAGGCACTGTCCTCTGTCCTCTCCCACAGAGGCTTGACAGTTTCCTAATTGGGGTCTTCTGCTAGAAATCCTTGTATTATTGTGTTCTATTCTACTTGCCCATTGGCCCTTTGTCTGTTTAAACTGTTGTAAGCTTGCTGGTAGACTTCCTGTGGCTGTTGGGGCAAGTGTATCACTTATTGGCGCAGACTCAGAATGAGGCTAGTTGACCTTAAGCTTTTACCTGTAATTACCGCCATTGCTGCTCTGGGAAGTAGAATGTTTGTCTTATTCTGTTGAATGTACTGTGAGTTTTAATGTCCCTGTAGTTCTTTGTACCTGGCCTGGGTCCTCAGGAAAGATTAGCTGATTCTCAATAATGCTGTTCTGGAGTAATCTTTGATTAAAAAAAAAATCAGCTCAGTGTGGTGGTATCACAAAAAGCAAGAATAGGTCGACATAATGAGACTAGATTTCAGGGATGTAATTAATTGTTTAGGGAACTATTGAAGTGTTAGAAAAAAATTGTACTATTCGTTAACCAAAATAGGTCTTGGTAACACTGTTGCCTATTTGCCATCTTTTGAAAAACACACCAGAAGCATCAAGTTGTTATCAGAAGGGGAAATGCCTGCATGGGATCATTTGGCATTTTCCAATGTCCTCCCAAATTTGGGAGTTGGCGTTGGCTTTGCAATCCCTTTATCATCTCAGAATCCTGGGGGCCAGATATCAGTAGTGTTCTCTACTTAATGAAATAAAGAAAAGATGTTCTCTCTGGTCTGTTTCAGAACTAGTCTTCTCATTATTTTTGCCAGTCGTGGGGCCTAAACTCAGGGCCTGAATGTTGTCCTTGGGCCTTCTCAAGACTAAGGCTCTACCACTTCAGCTACAGCACCATTTCTGGCTTTTTCTATGTATGTGGTACCAAGGAATCCAACAGGGTCTTTGTGCATGCTAGGCTCTACCACTAGGCCAAACTCCTAGCCCAGTCTTCTCATTTTTATCATGGCTGCACAGAGGCCCAGAGACAGGAAGGAAATTGCCTAAGTCATAGACAAGACAGGATTTAACTTCAAAAGAAGAGAGGGAGAGTGTGAAGGAAATAATGTTTATTGGGAATTTATTACATTTAAATATTTATAAAAACCTTCTTTCCTTTTTTGTGCTGGTATTGGGGCTTGAACTCAGAGCCTCACATTCTCACCTGGATTTTTTGCACAAGGTTAGTTCTCTACTACTTGAGCCACATTTCGTCTTCTGGCTTATTGGTGGTCCATAAGAGTTAAGAGTTTCACAGACTTTTCTGCCAGGGCTGGCTTTGAACTGTGGTCCTCAGATTTCAGCTTCTTGAGTACCTGGGATTACATGTATGAGCCACCAGTGCCCAGTTAAACCTTTCTACATTATCAATGCAACAACTGCTTGAAGAATCAGGCTGACAGAGGTGTTACAGGGTTTGTACCCAGGTTTTCTTGAATTCAAAGCCAATGATCTTTCACTATTTTTCTTAAAAATTATAGCATATTTGGTAATGGTAAAAAGATGTCTTTGTGTCCTTTTGATGTAATGCAACAATTCTATCTAATAAGATGTCTAGGAGTGCATCTCACTTTCCTGGCAAGTGTAGCTATCTATATTTAACTTGCTATGTACACTGTAAAATTCATGGGACTGTGAAATTAGAGATCAATTTTAAAAACCTGAGAAAGTAAAAATTATTTTTGCCTACTAGATTTGTGATTTCTGTCCAATCAAGGGGAGGAGCACAATCTATAGGGGCTCTAGGCACTCGCGCATGTGCACGTGTGTGCGCGCGCGCACACACACACACACACACACACACACACACACACACACACTCATGGAGTATGCCTTAAGCATAACTCTCCTGAATATCTAAAATACTATTTACCAAAACAAGTTCCAGGAAATGGAAACATGGTTTTGTGTTATTATTATTAATGGCAGGGATATTTGTTTTTTCTTTGGACTTTTTTCTTTTGGGGCGGTAACGGGAGTGAAAAAAGGGGAAGGAGAAAGGTTGAACAAATGTAATTAAGCTATTCAATAGGCATTATGTGGAAAATGAACTGTATAATTTGTGGGCAGAAACCCAAGTGGGAAACTAGGGGAGAGCAAAGACATTGACCAAAAGAAAAATGTACTTACTTGTTACCTGATTTATGAAATGGTAACTCCTCTGTAGAACACATTCATAATTACAATAAAATTATATTTTTAAAAGAAAAAACATCTTCATATCTCAAGAACAAAAGAGGATGAACACTAATATTGAGAAATTGTTGCCTATGGTTGTCACTAGAACAAAGATGTCCTGTGAAACCAGTCAGTTTTTCAAAGCCCCATGCACTTGGACTAATGACATACTTTGAAGGAATCCACAGAGGAAGGAGGCCCACAAGGGAGCAGGCCAGCAGAGATGTAGCTTGCATAGGAAGACAAAGCAAGGAGAAAGGAAAGAGGGAGAGCAGGCCAGAATCTTCTGGCAAGAGACTGTCCATTACCCTGTTGTGCTACTTTTCCCCTATCGACTATCAATGGACCTGAGCTGGCCTAACAACCAAAGTGCCTTGGGACACAAGTTTGGTTTTGTTTTTAGTATCCTCCTGGTCACACAATTTCAAAACCCAAGCACTTTCTAACTCCAGACTCAATTAGTCATGTAGGGGCATTGTGTCTCATGTGGTGGCAGAAATGTCAGACTAAGCAGGAGGGCAAAGAGGTTCTTCTTCCACTCCTCTCCCTATGTGGGAGAGTGCTAAGACACGCTCTGGATAGTAGCGTGGGTTGGCAAATATACAGATGTGTTGCTTAGAGTTGTCCTTCCCAACTCACTCCCTACTCGAGAGGGGAGAAGCTGGCTGGGAGCCACAACTGTCATCCATGTTTACTCCAATTTATGAGCTGAGGAACCACACTTTTGTGTGTGTGTGTGTGGGGGGGGGGTTATGGGGCTTGAACTCGAAGTTGGTCTGGGTGCTGTCCCTGAGCTCTTTAGCGTAAGGCTACCACCCTATCCTTGAGACAAGCCCCACTTCCTGTTTTCTAAAGGTTAACTGGAGATAAGAGTCTTAGGTCCTTTTGTGCCTGAGCTGGCTTTGAACTTTGGTCCTCAGCTCTCAGCCTCCTGAGTAGCTAGGATTACAGATATGAGCCATCACACCTGGGGAGGAACCACACTTTCAAGGGGGTCACCCCACTTATTCTGTGATTGAGCAAGGTATTTTTCTAAGCAATCTTTCCAAAGATTTTTGTTCATGTAATATTTATCTTTAGTTACCTTAAGTCTTATGGCCACATCATTTACACTCCCTTTCTCTAAGAAGTTTGCAAAAAGCACCACAATCACACATACACAGTAGTTCCACCATTTTGTTTCTGAATAGCTGCATAAAGAAAATCCTGAATTATAATTTTGTCTTAGTAAAGAATTAGAAATAAACTCACTATTGTATCTATCATGGTCACTTTTACAAGCATCTGAACTTACCAGACCAACTATAAAATGTGACGTGCTAAATATTTTTTATTTGACACTTATACATAAGCCACACTAAAATGCCCTTCAATAAGTAAAAGGCAGATTTCAGAGATGGTGAATTCTAATTAAATTGGTATAGTCAAGACCAAAAATAAAGACATTGCCTCATCTTCAATCATTGCCTCTATCAGGCTAATGAGCACAGATTCGAACAGGTTAATTTTTCTTGATGCTGAAACAGGAAAGGGATTTTTCCAGTATTTAAAGATGTTCTCCTAATTAGCTATTTAAATCTGACTATAAAACCAATCTTGGACACATAGGAAGAAGGTATTACTCCATATTCTGCTGAAAAATTGAACATTAGTAAGTCCAATCATATCACAGAATGGGGGTTTGGGGGAGGAAATCTTTTAAAGATCATGTTCACTTAACCACAAACCAGTTTTACTTAAATTGGGACTGTCCAAAAACATTCTGTCAGCCATTCGTGATTTGAAATCTGATTATCGGAGATCAATTGAATTATGATACACATTAAAAAGCCATGAGACATTTGTTTTGCAATAAATAGATAAGGCAGTGCTATTACTCATTTGTAGCTTTTTTGAGATAAGCTATCAAATCTGCCTTTTCTCCCTTCTTCTTAATGCCAGCGAAGATCATTTTTGTTGCAGGGATGTACTTTTTTGGGATTCTCCAAGTCCTCCATCAGTGTGTCCTCTCCCCAGGTGATGCCTTTGTTCTTGTTGGCATCGGTGTAAGTGAATCCAGCTGCTTGGCCTGTCTTCCAACCAAACAGACCATGGAGGATAGACCCAGTCTTGTGCTTGCCTCTCTTTTCAACAGTATAGCACTGGGCACACTTCTGAACAAAAATCTTGCCTTTTCAACATCACCCATTTTAAATTCACTCTCTCGTCGCTACCACAAGGAGGATACCGGATACAAAGGCAGACATCCCGTTCTCTGTTTCCCAAGATTTTTATCTAGCAGCTTCTCTTTCTAACTTTGCTTCCTCCATACAGCTTTCATAAGTTATTCCCCAAGGAACTTTTTGTGCTCCTGCTTTTCAGTGGCGTTTGGTAGCTCTGAGCCTTCTCTGTCACTGATGGAAGTTGATGTTTTAGAATTAGTCTTGAGCTGGTTCTAGGAGATAGGGGAACAGGAATAGTCTCATCCTGGCAGGTGAACTGAACAAGCATGTGTTTCTTGTTTTCTTCTTAGTGCTGAATGTTGGCGTAATAAAATGAGACTTGAAAATTCCCACTGGCATTCCGAATGAATCATTTGTTTAATTATTCAAGAGTGTGATTGGGGACAAGCTCACTAAGTCCAGTTCCAATATGGCAGTTGGTTTCTGTCATGTTATCTGGTTAAAAGTGGACTGTGGGTATGTAAGTACTCCATAAACCTCTTCTCCATAGTTTGCCCAGTCATTTCTCAACAACCTGGTATGGATCACTACCCATCCTTCCTTTGTATGTCTTATAAGATGCTACATAGGTGGTTTGGTGCACAAATCTTAAGACAGCTGGTGGTCAGACACTGGCTTTGTGGCTATGAATGGAAGAGAATTATTGTACATTTTGTTATGGATGCATTTTTGAATTCCTTATTAGAAAAACAATTATTCCTAAATCATTCATCAAATATCTGTATGTCAGAAGAGAGTCATTACTTGCTGTTAACTTAATCAGACTATTTTGTATTTATTTTGTCAGTCCTGGGTCTTGAACTCAGGGCCTGGGCACTGTCCTTGAGCTTTCTCAAGGCTAGCATTCTACCACTTGAGCCACAGCATTATTTCCAGCTTTTTCTGAGTATGCTGTACGGAGGAATTGAACCCAGAGCTTTATGCATATGCACTCTATCACTAGGCTACACTCCTGGCCCTTAATCAAACTTTTATGGCTACAGCCATAGTACTTAATTCTTCAAGAAATCTTCAGATGGTGGTTTTAGTAGCAATTCCCAGGTGGTCACCTCTCAACGTCTACAGCATTGCTCACACTGCCCCTTCCATGTCATCCTCCTCCTTCTGCCCTGACCAGTACAGTAGGCTAATAAGAGGAAGGACTTTGATTAGGTAATCTAGGCCAAATGTGAGTTCTCCCATTTATTGGCAATGTAACCTTGGTATGATTACTTAATTTTCTTTTTCTTTTCTTTTTTTTTTTTTTTTTGTGGGTCATGGGCTTGAACTCTGCCTGGGCGCTGTCCCTGAGCTCTACAGCATAAGGCTACCGCTCTACCCCTGGGCCAGGGCACTGTTCCTGAGCTTTTCAGCTCAAGGCTACCACCCTACCCTTGAGACAAACCCCACTCCTTGTTTACTAGTGATTAATTGGAGATAAGAGTTTCAGATCCTTTTGTGCCTGGGCTGGCTTTGAACCTTGATCCTCAGATCTCAGCCTCCTGAGTAGCTAGGATTACAGGCCACTGGGCCTGGCCTGGTTGCTTAATCTTTTTAAGTCTTTGTTCACACTACTGTAAAAGCAAAAGGTTACTACGTACCATGTGGAGCTATTATGTGGATTAAATGAAATAGTATCTGTAGAGGACATCCATTTCTTACGTTCTTTATTCTGATGATGTAAATATTATTTTTATATATCTGGCCCAGAGCACATGAGATTTGTGGGAAGATAAATAGTGTTCCCTTTGTATCTTTGTTAATAGACTCTGGCAAAATCTAAGGCTTGGAGCTTCCTCTAAAAACATGACCTCGAACAAGACTTTGACAACCAGATTGTTTCAGGTTGGACTGTAAAGGTCTCAGATACAGACTAGCTGATGCAATTTCACTTTCAATGTAACAGTTTGGATTCTGCTGTCAATTCTATATCAACTCTATATTCCTTTTTTGGGATGTCTGGGAATTTTACCCCTAGAAAGAGTTTTTCTATCATCTTCAAACCTTTGTTAATGGCAAATTTCCTATGTCCACATTTATGGTAAACTATATGATGCATATGTAATCTGTCACTGGAACAATGTTTGACCATGCTCTGTTGGATCCCTGACAAAGACTAGCTCAGCAGGGTGGTGGCAGGTGACAGGGTGTTTATTCCATCCATTTGATATTGTTCTACCAACTGAGACTTGTTCCTCAGAATGCTGACCCTTCCAACGGAAAGCAAGGAGTTCACTTTCCTGGCTCACAGGCTGGCAGAAAAACACTGTCACTCCTTTTTGATTACCAGATGCATAAACACCTTTTACTTCTCAGAAACAGCAGCAGCAACAACAACAACAACAAAATCATTTCAGCTCCTTGTCCACTGGAGGAGGGAGCCAGAGCTTACTGACTCTCACTTACCTTTCATCCACCCCTTGTGTTCCTTAGGTAAAGCTCTTCATAGCTGGTTCTGGACCAGAATTTAGATGGTCAATGTTTAATTACACTAAATCATATTTTCCCTTTGTCCCATCTATCTTTCATAACTATTAACTCTTATGTTTGTTTGTTTATTTATTTATTTATTTATTTATTTTTTTGCCAGTCCTGGGCTTGAGCTCAGGACCTGAGCACTGTCCTTGGACTTTCTCAAGGCTAGAGCTCCACCACTTGAGCCTCAGCACCACTTCTGGCTTTTTTCTATGTATGTGGTACCGAGGAATCGAACCTGGATCTTCGTGCATGCTAGGCAAGCACTCTACCACTAGGCTAACCTGCCAGCCCCAATGCTTATTTTTTTAAAGTGTTTCTTTTTAAAAATACAATCTTATTATTATTATTACTTTGTTATGGAGAACTAAGGAGTCAAACCAGAGCCTCATGCTAGGCAAGCACACTACTACCAAGCCATATTACCAGCCCCTAGGCAAATGCTCTTCCACTGAGCTAAATCCCCAAGATGCAAGGGAATTTGATAATCTGAATCTTACTTCCATGTGCTATATCATCTGCTAGATTCTAGCACCTGTTATGCTGTCTATTTTATTATTTAGGAAGAGAGAATCATCCTATCTCATCTCCTTCCTCAACATAAAAATCCATTAGTATATTTTATTTTCTGTAACTTATGAAAGTTTTCAAATCATTATTGCCCAATTCCTACCAGAAATATATATGTATATATGTATGTATATGTATTTAAATGCAATAGCAGAGTATTAGTTAAGGGAGTTATATTATAAAGCAAAGTACCACTCTGTGTTGATTGATTATTCAGCTTTGGTTTTGTCTAGCTAGCTAGATTATATCACAGCCTTCAGGTGTTCTTGATGCTTTGATTTTATTCAGTCAGTGTTCACAGGCTATTTTGGAAATGCTTAAGCCAACCACCATATAAAATGGAAGACTTGAAATGGAGTGAGACAGCCAGAGTACAGTTAGATCAGGCCTTAACAGATAAGATTACCCAAAATACAGACCTCAAGTCCATATTATGTATTATGTATTCATGTATTATGAAGCATATGCTGCATAATAGGACTGCTTACAATTAGTTGACCACAAAGTGGGAATAATCACAGAAGGGTAGAGTGGCTTGTAGATTTCAAAAATTATAATTTAAAGAAAAGAAGCAAATCAAGCTTTGACTATTTGCTTAAACCAAGGATAACTAATTACTTGTAATATTCTGTACCTTCCTCCTCAATTCTATACAAAAAATATCATGAGTCATTTTGGAGGGAAAATGTAGAAACAGTTGAATCTAATTGTCTTTTGGCTAAAACAGGTATTTACCTTACTCTAAGTGACTAGGCTAAATTGTGTGTGTGTGTGTGTGTGTGTGTGTGTGTGTGTGTTTGTATGTATACCACATGAACTACATCTCTACTTGTGGCCTTTTGTTGGTTGATTGGAGTCTGTCTGGTTTGCCTTCCAGGCTGGCTTCTCACATCTGCTCCTCGATTTGAAAGCAGTAGAGCTGTGGATGAAAGTCAGGTCCCCAGAGCTCCACAGCTGTGCTCTTCTGCACTTCCTCTGCTGCTGCTTCAGCTACTGTTGTGCAGTTGGTACCACTCAGCAGAGGTGGGCTGCTAAGCAGCCAAATACACCAACCGTTTCTCCGCTTTTTAAGGAAGGGATGGCATTATGTTCTTTGCTTTTCTTATGAGCCCATAGCATAAATTTACACATAGAAGCTGAATACTTTTCATTTTCTTATAGGGAGAAGAAAGACTGCAGTAGTTAAGCTGAGAGGATAAGGAGAAGAAATTTGAATGCACTGACTTGAGCATAGGTGGGCTCTCACTTGTAATCCTAGCTAGAGAATCATGGTTAAAAGATATCCTGGGCAATAAAAGCTGTGAGACTCCGATCTGCAAGAAAACACCAAAAACCCAGAAGTAGGTGTGTGGCTTAAATGGTAAAGTGCCTCTTAAGCAAAACACACACACACACACACACACACACACACACACACACACACACACCAACTTGGGAAGGTCCAGGTCTAGACTGGAAGAAACACATTTACGTGACTCTCCCCCGCCCCTCCCTGCCTACCCCATACACACTCACACACTTAAGTATGGAATAGAAAACACCTATTCTAAAGACATTATATTCAATCCCTATTATAATGCTTTGTGTAAGGTGCTAAGCAGCTTCTTTGATAGAAATAGTTTCTTTGTTCCTGTTGGTCAAAATTGAGTCATTTAGTTTTTTATTTTTGGTTCATTTCCATTTCCTTTTTAAATATTTTTATTATAATTAATAGAAGGGTTACATTATACTCACCAGATAGAAGGTGCATTACTTAACAAACATTGCTACTCCTTCTCATGTTTTTGTTCCCATTTCCCTCCCCCAACCCCCTCTGAGTCATTTAGTATTTACCATCCTCCATGGTAGCAGATTCTTCACACATTCAATTTCCCAGTAAATCCCCACTCATATTACCCTGGCTTTCTAATCCTAAACCAGATCCAATATTGGATCCTTCATAGCTAGCAAGTTAAATAGAAAGCCCACAGAGTGGGAGATCTTCACTAGCCATACAACAGACCAAGGTCTCATATCTAAACTATATCTACAGCTAAAAAAAATTGAATCTCGCCAAAAATCTTCAAAGAAACAACCATCTCATTAAAAGATGGGGCAAAGACTTAAAGAGAAACGTCTCTGAAGAGGCGATAAGAATGGCCTATAGACACATGAAGAAATCCTCGACATCTCTGGTCATAAAAGAAATGCAAATCTAAAAAACTTTGCGATTTCACTTAACTCCAGTTAGAATGGCCTTGATCAAGAAATCTAATAACAACAGATGCTGGTGGGGATGTGGCCAGGAGGGATCACAAACTTGTTCAACCGCTTTGGAAAGCAGTATGGTCAAAAGACTAAACATAGAGCTTCCCAATGACCCAGCAATTCCACTCCTTGGCATTTACTCAATCATCCAGAAACAAGGACATACTAAAGTCACTAGCACAACAATGTTCATTGCAGCACTATTCACCATAGCAAAAATATGGAACCAACCAGATGCCCCTCAGTAGATGATTGGATCAAGAAGATGTGGTATTTATACACAATGGAATTCTATGCTGCCATCAGAAAGAATGACACTGCCCCATTTGTAAGGAAATGGAAAGACTTGGAAAAAAAACATATAAAGTGAAGTAAACCAGACCCAAAGGAACATAGGTTCAATGGTTTCCCTCATTTGTAAAATTAGTACACACCTAGGTCTCTCCTGGCAGAGGATTACATAGTACAAAACGTAGGTACATAAGGTCATATAGGATGAGACTAAATGAAAGGATCTCTAGGATATGGATACAAGGGCTTTATCTTGTGTGATCGTTGTTCTTAATGTATTATGCTATTTCTCTTCTCTTTTTTGTCCTTTGGTTAGTCTCCTATTGTTACGGTATTTTACTTTGTTACCTGGTATATTGTATATACATTTATTTCTTTATTTGAAATAGGAAAGGTAAGGGGGAAAACAAGATGATTTGGAGGGGGTGGGAAGAGGGTAATGGGGACAAAAACATGAGAAGGGGTATCAGTGTGTGAGAAATAATGCACCTACTATCTGGCAAATATAACTGTAACCCATCTATACATTACACCAACAATATAAAAAATAAGAAAGAGGGCAGGGAAAAGGCTAGCACTGAGATGAAGCAGAAAGCATACTAGTAGGAGAAATAGAGCTCATGTATTTTCAAGACTTGGAACTGGCTGGCATTTTGAGGTGTGCATTTCCAGTGTCTTTTCTCACAGCAATACAACACTTAGCATTTGCCCTGTTGCCATGTCCTGGAGAAGAATATCTACAACTCTGAAAACTAAAGTCCTGTGCTGCCTGAAGTTGATTCAAAATGCCTGCAGAAGAGACAAGAACATGCAGTCCTCCCTCACAGGGAAGCATATAACAGAATCTTTTGTTTGTTTGTTTGTTTGTTTGCTTATTTATTGTCAGTCCTGGGGCTTGAACTCAGGGCCTGAGCACTGTCCTTGGCCTTTCACAAGGCTAGCATTCTACCACTTGAGCCACAGCACCACTTCCAGCTTTTTCTTTGTATGTGGTACTGAGGAATTGAACCCGGGTCTTTGTGCATGTTAGGCAAACACTCTACCACTAGGCCAAACTTCTGGCCCTGTTTGTTTATTTTTTGACAGCCATGGGGCTTGAACTCTGGACCTGGGCACTGTCCCTGAGCTCTTCAGCTCAAGGCTAGTGCTCTACCACCTGAGCCACAGTGCCACTTCCGGTTTTCTAGTGGTTAATTGGAGATAAGACTCTCACGGACTTCTGTGCCCCAGCTAGCTTTGAACCACAGTCCTCAGATCTCAGCCTCCTGAGTAGCTAGGAGTTCCAGTGTGAGCCACTGGGACCTAGCTACAGGATGCTTTTTAAGCTCTCCTTTCTATGATGTGAGAACTGCATTTAAATTAGGAAATGACATAAACAGAACCAGACATAGGGCTCCATGAGGAGCCATTGGATAAAAGGCAAGCCTTACCTGACAAGACTGGTCTGTGATATTCACCAGCAGCTAACATGTGAATTTGGGGAAAGGGCAAATGATAGAAGGTTAATGATATTTTTATGTTCCTGGGAGGCTGCAATAAAACATATTACCAAATAAAATCGGGGTCCTAGTGGCAACTCATTAGGGTACTCACTATTTTTCTTAGGAATATGTTTCTTGGTTTTTTTATTTTATTTTTTGTTTGTTTGTTTTTGGTGTTTTGAACTCAAAGCTTAGTGCTTGTTAGGTAGCCATTCTACTACTTGAGCCACAATTCCCAAGGTGATAATGTGTTTTGATAGCTGTGAGGTAACTAAATGCATTTAAAAGAGAGAAGTTGCCAAGTTTCAAAGGGCAGCAACAATGCTTGCCTTCACACCACTGATGAATGGTTATTTCATAAAGGGGATGAAGGAAGGTGGAAACTTGTAGTTTAAAATTAGACTCAAGAAATGTATAAAGACCAAGGAGCTTTGAAGTGAATCAAGTCAGGAAAGACTCTGGCCCTTGTGGGGAGACAGTTTACACACCGCAAAGATGAAGCTGCTGCTCCTGTGTCTGGGGCTGACCCTGGTCTGTGCCTACCGTGAAGGAGAAATAGATGTTGTGGAGAACTTTAACCCATCAAAGGTAGAGTCATGGAGTACCTCAACTTCTGACTATGCTAGGGAAGGGGAAGCCTTGGGGAAATCTGAAGCCAGATAGGTTTTGTTTTTTCTTTCTTTCTTTTTTGTTGGCAGTGAGGCTTGAACTCTGGGCCTAGGCGCTGTCCCTGAGCTATTCAGCTCAAGGCTACCGCCCTACCCCTTGAGCCACAGCGCCACTTCTGGTTTGCTAGTAATTAACTGCAGATAAGAGTCTCCTGGTCTTTAGTGCCTGGAATGGCTTTGAGCTGTGATCCTCAGATCTCAGCCTCCTGAGTAGCTAGGATTATAGGCATGAGCCACCGCGCCTGGCTCAGGTAGGTTTTTGATGGTTGAGAAATTCTTTAACCTTCGTCAAAAAGAGTGTTTTTAGACCTTCAACTAAGAGCAGATGTACCATATTGAAATATGACAGAGCATGGGGCAGCTGCTCTTGCTGGGGGACAGTAGAAAGGGGTCTAGGTGCTGTGCCAATGGACCCAAGACTTAATTTCAGCTGGAAATCACATTGTAAGCCCTGGCCCCTGGGCAAGAGTCCAGGAGAAAAGTGTACATGTGCTCATGCTTCTCTTTTCTGAACCTTCTTACATATTGAATTGCAGTTTATAGGGCTTTGGTATTCTATTCTCTTGGCCTCTGATGAAAAGGCAACGATAGAAGAAAATGGTAGCATGCGAGTTTTTGTGGACTCTATTGATGTCTTGAAGAATTCATCCCTGCTGTTTAAATTCCATACCATGTAAGTATGGCCTGTTTTCTTTGGGAAAGGGAAAACAGAAACCTTGCCTTTGTCTACAAACACAAGTATACATAGAAATAAGTAGAGGCGTACACATGTACACAAAACACATGGACACACATGGGCACATGCAGTGATATACCTGTACATGATGAGCCTATATCCAAATTAAAATCCCTCATTTGGTATTATCCAGGACATGATGGGTCTGGGGTTTTCCAGGAATTAAGAGTTGGTTACAGTAATACATTTATGAGGAAGGGGAGTAGGAAGAGATAGAATCAGTTAGTGTTACTGTGACAATATTGCATGTCTTACTTGTTATTGATCAAGGAACTGCATCCGTTTCCACAATGATTTTCTGGGGCAAAAGGGTATAATAATGATTCGGCCTCATGAATTTTTGGGAGGACTAAGTCAGGTGACAATTCTAAAGCATAATTTGAGAGGCCAGAAAATGATGAACACTCAGGTAATGAGCTAGACAAGTGGTTGTGGTAGGGTAGCAGTTGGAAATATCAACAGGAAACAGTTGTTTTAGTCATTCATAAAGTATGAAATTGAAGCTGAGGCTTAAGTAATACCTAGTCTAGAGTACAAATGCTCAAGAAGTACTCATACCTAGGCTCTGAGTTCAAGACCAAGGACTGGCATAAGTGGGGAAGGGGGAGAGAAATGGACAGATAAACACATAGACAGAGATGGAGATAGAGACAGAAAGAAAGTGTATATAAAATCTGTTTGGTAATTGTAAAATGTTTCCAAAATAGAAGTGAATCAGAAACTCAAATTATGGTTAGAATAGTGGCTGGGGAAGGCAGCTTCAAACAATATATCTAAGGAATCAACTCATTCCGTTTTACAGCGTAAATGGACAGTGTACTGAAATTGTCTTAGCATGTAATAAAACAGAGAAGGATGGTGTATATTCTGTTAAATGTAAGTATACAAAGAATTTTTTTTTGTCGGTCATGGGGCTTGAACTCTGGGCCTGGGAGCTGTCCCTGCACCCTTCAGCCCAAGGCTATAGTCCTACACGTGAGCCACAGCACCACTTCAGGTTTTCTGGTAGTTAATTGGAGATAAGAGTCTCAAGGACTTTAGTGCCTGGGCTGGCTTTGAACTATGACACTTAGATCTCAGCCTCCTGAGTAGCTAGGATTAGAGGCCTGAGCTACCATGCCCGGCCAAAGAAATATTTATAAATTAGATATGTACCTGCACAAGATTTTTTTTTTGGCCAGTCCGGGGCTTGAGCTCAGAGCCTGAGCACTGACCTTGGACTTCCTCAAGGCTAGAGCTCTACCACTTGAACTGCAGTGCCACTTCTGGCTTTTTTCTATGTATGTGGTGCTGAGGAATCGAATCTGGGTCTTCGTGCATGCTAGGCAAGCACTCTACCACTAGGCCAAACTCCTGGTCCCGGAATTTTTCTTTTTTATCAGTTCCTAAGTTTAATTGGAAATCTGGAATAAGAACAGAGAAATAGTATCAATTTTCCTTCTGAGTACCCAGAGCTGAAAGTAGGCTCAGTGTCTACTTCTTTTTTTCCCCTCCTCTCTTCTCTTTTCCCTTCTCTTCAGTTCTTCACATTGAAGATTTACTTGATCATAAATTCAAACCATCAGTAAAAGTATGTATGGGTGGCTGGGAGTTTGGCCTAGTGGTAGAATGCTCGCCTAGCATGCACGAAGACCCGGGTTCAAATCCTTAGTATCACATATATAGAAAAAAGCCAGAAGTGGTGCTGAGACTCAAGTGGTTGAGTGCTAGCATTCAGAAAGTCCAAGGACAGTGCTCAGGCCCTGAGTTCAAGGCCAAGGACTGGCAAAAAAAATAAATAAAAATATGTATGGGTGTATATATTATTCAATATTATTTCAATAAAGAAGAAGAAAGGTGAATAAGACCCAGGATAAACCAAGCAACAGTTTCCAAACAACGCTACACTGGATTTTTTTTAACTGCACTATTTATAGGACCTTGACAAATTATTATTACTTTTTTCCTAATATGTAGAGCCCATTTATTTGACACATTCTGAGTTTAGGAAAGATATGAGCAAAAGCCAATGCGGAGCACATAGCCCCATCAGATCAAGAGGGCAACCAGGTCAAACGTACTTCCTGCAACTAAAATTAGTTGGCAGGAAAGAAATGTTGAGGTAAGTTGGGTAGGATACTTCCTCATTCATTGCAATCTGTTTGATGATTCCCAATGGCCACCTCCAAGCATACCATGCAGTACCTGGCCTCAGCTATGCGATTCCAGTGTCCTTACAGAGAATGTCCACAGAGAAATGCCATCCACAGAAATGCTGAGTGATGTAGATGGAGCTCAAAATAGGAGATGGAAGGGGAAGTTGCTGCCAGAGAGAAATACTTTGCTTACCAGTGATCACTTTAGTTAGAAATTTCTTTATGAACCCCAAGGAAATGCAAGGAGAAGGTATTGCTTATTTTCACTCTATTTTCTCAGAATATGCATTTTTTTGTGTGTGTGGTTGGGCAGAGAACAGGTAGTTTCTATTACTGTTGTATAATTAAGAAATTCTGAGTAGTGTTCTGGTTTCTCCACAGATGATGGACAGAATGTGTTTGGTATAGCTGATGTGGAATATGATGAATACGTTATAATTCTTCTCAAGAATGAGAACAATTTCCAATTGGCTGAACTCTATGGTGCAGTATTTGCATGTTGATACTTATCTAGGGATGGAAGGGAGGGAAAGAAAGGGATCCTAGATATGAAACAATCTTCCCAATGACCTCCAGGCCATGTCTCCCACACTGAAGACCGGGGCTTACTTTGGTCCTCCCCCAGGTTCTGTGATGGGAAGATTATAAAATCTCCCATCAAGTCAGAAAGTTACCCTACTGAGGTGAAATTCTGCATTGGTGCCCCGCTGTTGCCACCCTCCTGGAACCCTGCTTCTTCCTTCATCTCCATCACCAATACCCAAGACACTCTGCTTACTGGAACTCTTTTTCCAGGCCGAAAACCAGATGTGAGAACAGAAATTAAGGAAAAGTTTGTGGACTTTTGTGAAAAACATGGAATTGTTGAGGAAAACATAGTAGATCTGACCAAAGTTGGTAAGTTTAGCTAACTCAATTTTCAATCCCTGAATAATATTGTCAGAAAAAGGGAAAACTCAAGGGAAAGGAGACCTGTCTCCTTTGTTACAAGCTGGAGAGTCATCTGGTTTCTCTCAATGAAATAAAAGAAGCATGTATCTAAATGAATTCTTTTTCTGTCCGCATAGATCGTTGTCTTCAAGCTCGAACAGACAAAGAGTCCTGAGCTTCCAGGTTGGTGATTACTGGGGTGAGGGTAGATTGGGACCAAAACCTTCCATAAGAAGATAGGTTATTGCCAAAAAATCCAAAGAAAATACTTTTGTAAGGAGGCTTGTGTTGGACAGCTTAACTGTGGATTTGGGCACCCCGGATTTAGTACCCAGTTCTACCAGGAGTTTGGGAGCAAAAGACTTAAGTAACTAAAATATGAAAAATAAAAGTGCTGTTTACCTTTTTAGTTTTGCTGTGTGAGTAAAATACAGAATAACAGAGGTCAGTGATTGAGAGTGTGCTAAGAATCACCGAGACTTAAACTCTGGAATGGGAAGGAACAGTAGGAGTGCCCATGGAACTCTACTACATTCACATCTGTGTTTGTGGTCCACCTTCTCCAAGCTGATTATGATAACCATGTCTTGCTTTGAAATAAGCACGTCCTTGACTTCATCAGGGAATGTCTGCCCCCTTCCATTTGTCCTCCATAATGGAGAATAGATTCTTAGTTACTTCATCCAGCTTTACCTCTGATTTATTGTGACATTCTTCAGATAACATACCTAAAAATTAGAGCAACTTCTATGAAATAAGAATTTAATGAAGGGGCCGGGAGTTTGGCCAAGTGGTAGAGTGCTTGCCTAGCCTGCACAAAGACCCAGGTTTGATTCCTTGGTATCCCATACATAGAAAAAAGCTGGAAGTGGTACTGAGGCATAAGTGGTAGAGCTCTAGCCTTGAGAAAGTCCAAGGACAGTGCTCAGGCCCTGAGCTCAAGCCCAGGACTGGCAAAAAAAAATGCTAAAAAAAGAGAATTTAATTAAATCAGCAATGGTGTCAAGAGTGTGGTCTAGTGGTAGAGTGCTTGCACTAGCATGCATGAAGCACTGTGTTTGAATTCTCCATATCACATACACAGAAAAACCAGAAGTGGTGTTGTAGCTCAGGTTATAGAGTGCTAGCTTCAAGAAAGCCCAAGGACAATGCCCAGGTCCTGAGTTCAAGCTTCAATACTGGCTAAAACAAAACCAATAGACTTTGCCATTACTTATTAGTATATGGAAGTTATTGAAAACTTCTTGTGCTAAAAATGGCAGAAACAGCCCTTTGGTGCTTCATTATTTTGACTTTACATAGAAGGGTTAGACCACATGAGCAATAGAAATAAGTCATTCCCTCAGGACCCTGTATTCCCCTAGCCTGGTAAATAACACAGATGTCAGGGAGTTCTGTTTCTTTATCATTTCCCCCTGGAATGGAATTTCTCTTTCTCCTCAATTCAATTCTAGGAATGCTTAGTTTCTGTGTTCTGCTTGTTTAATGATGAGTGAACACTTCATTGCTTGGGTCCCAGCTTCACCCCTTTCTCATCTCCAGGGATATTCTGAAAAGTTCTGTGACCTGAGTGCCATCACACACACAGACCTCACCCCTCCATCTTCAAGATCCTCCTGAATCATCTGGAATGACTTAATCCACAAGAATCAAAATTTTCTCTACATTTCTCTTTGCTATGTCCCAGGCAACTCTCCTTAAATAAGTTCTCCCTCTACCTGTTCAATAAATATTAGCAGACGTTTGATTTGTCTTCGTGTCTTTGTTTTTTTTTTTTGTTTTGTTTTGTTTTTTTAGATTTTCCAATTTCTTTTCTTTTCTTTTCTTTTTTTTTTTGCCAGTTCTGGGCTTGAGCTCAGGTCCTGAGCACTGTCCTTGGACTTTCTCAAGGCTAGAGCTCTACCACTTGAGCCTCAGCAACACTTCCGGCTTTTTTTTTTTCCTATATGTGGTACCGAGGATTTGAACCCGGGTCTTCATGCATGCTAGGCAAGCACTTTAACCACTAGGCCAAACTCCTGGTCCAAATGGAATTCTTTTTTTTGCCAGTCCTGGGCTTGAGTTCAGGGCCTGAGCACTGCCCTTGGCCTTTCTCAAGGCTAGAGCTCTACCACTTGAGCCTCAGCACCACTTCCGGCTTTTTCTATATGTGTGGTACCAAGGAATCGAACCCGGGTCTTCATGCATGGTAGGCAAGCACTTTAACCACTAGGCCAAACTCCCAGCCCTGTCTTCGTGTCTTTGACTGTGGAGCTGAGAGTGAATGAAAGGGGAAACACCAGGTTTCTTAACCCATAATCCCGCTCCAATGTCTTAGAAACTACATCGTTTCAAGGTTTTCCTGCAGCAATCCTGTTATTCTGTTTCCATAAATCTCATTTGCCCTGTGATTTGCCTGCTTTTTGTGACCCAGGAAGAGAGAAAGTATATAACACCTGCTCCATAACTTCTTTATTCTTGAATCCTTCTCTTTCTTTCTTCTTTCTTTCTTTCTTTCTTTCTTTCTTTCTTTCTTTCTTTCTTTCTTTCTTTCTTTCTTTCTTTCTTTCTTTCTTTCTTTCTTGTGGGTCATGGGGATTGAACTCAGCCTGGGCACTGTAAATGAGCCCTTCATCTCAAGGCTACAGTCCTACCCATAGGTCTGGGCCTTGTCCCTCAGGTCTTCAGCTCAAGACTACCACCCTACCCTTGAGCCAAGCCCCACTTCCCCTTTTCTAGAGGTTAATTGGAGATGAGTCTCAGGTCCTGTTTTGCCTGGGCTGGCTTTGAACCTTGATCCTCAGATCTCAGCCTCCTGAGTAGGTAGGATTATAGGTGTGAGACACCACCCCTGGCTCTTCTTTTTATTTTTTTGGGGGGGTGTGTGAGTCAGTTGTGGGGCTTGAACTCATAGCCTGGGTAATATCTCTGTATTTTTAGGCTGAAGAGCAGTACTCTACCACTTTGAGCCCAAGTTTCACTTCTAATATTATTTTGTCTAATTGAAGGTAATGCTCTCATGGGATTTCCTGCCTGTGCTGTCTTTGAACTATGATCCTATGATTTCAGCAGCCTTAGTAGCTAGTATTACATGTGTGAGCCACCATGCCTAGCTTCCTTGAACCTCCTTCTCCTCCACCACCTCCTCCTCCTCCTCCTCCTCCTTCTTCTTCTTTCCTCCTCCTCCTCCTCCACCTCCTCCTCCTCCTCCTTCTTCTTCTTTTGTAGGTTGTGGGGCTTCAATTCAGGTTCTGGGCACTGTCCCTGAGCTGTTCAACTCAAGGCTACCGCCAGACCCTTGGAAACACAGTGCTACTTCCAGTATTCTAGAGGTTAATTGGAGATGAGTCTCATAGAATTTAGTGCCCAAGCTGGCCTTGAACCTTATTCTTAATGGGGCACTGACAGACAGATACTGTTGAGGTTGATGCCAGCCTGATGAAGTATATCACATGCCTAATACAAAAAAAAGCAAGAATGAAAGGAAGGCTCAGTCACTTTAGGCATAAATGATAATTCAGAAGATTATCTAAAAATTTGAAGCTCTATGTATTTATCTGTTTCTCCATTTCAGAAGCCTAAATCAGGAAGGTGGAGTTTAATACAACTGAATCAAGAATAGGATATAGTTTTTCCCACAACCACTGGGATTCCACGCCTTCTGAAGCTCACCCACCTTAGATGCTAATTACCACTGACCCTCAACCTCATCCCAGGCAGGACCAGTGCCCACCAGTCTGCAGAGAGCTTGAGAGCTGAGTGGCTAAATGTGAGCTAGTTCACCCAGTGTGGGTCAGCCTAGGCACAAGGAAATCCTAGTATAAAGCAAAGGACCAGTCTGGGTTGATTGATTATTAGTTCAGCTGAGTCTTTGTGTAGCACGCCAGCTAGGTCATATCACAACGCTTAGATGTCCTTGATGCTTTGATTTTGTTCACTCAGTGTTTACAGACAATTCTGGAAATGCTTAACCAACCACCATAAATGACTGTGCACATGAAATGAAGTCAGACAGCCAGAGAGGACAGAGTTAGCTCAGGCCATCGTAGATAAGATCATCCCAAATAGAAGTGTCCAGTCTAGACTTTAGTTTTGTGTTCTACCCTCTTCTCCTGTGGCCAAGTGATAGGAAAACGAGTCATTCCCTGCTGACCACGAACATACTTACAAAGACACTTTCTATAAATCTCCCTCTTGTTATTACAGACTCCATGGTCTTTAAACTTAGCATTAGTAGACAAAAATCTCAAAGGTGAAGCTACTGGTCATGAGCATAGTAGATATCCCGGGGAACAGGGTAACCTCTGCCTTTAGAAGGAGCTTAGCCTTTCTATTCCTCATAGGAAATAGAAACAGGAGCAGGAACTTACCATCTGGCCTGGACAAGCAGAGTCAGGAATGGGGGAAATGAGATCAAGAGAATCCATGCAGCAAGAGCAACCAACCCTCCTATCAGCCTCACATTCCAAGAAGATGGGGATTCCGTTGGAAAACATGGTGGAGTAGAGGCTGCCAGCATTCTTGGAGAAAATCAGTTGGTGGAATAAAGTAGTTCACAGCCTTGTCATGTCAGCATTTGTCAAAGACAGTATTTCCATCTCTGGACCAACAAAAGCCACAGCCACTTAGGATGGATGAAGTCTCATGTGTTTCAAAATAAGATTGTTTAGATTTGGTTGACCACCAAGTAAGAATGAGCACACAAGAATAGAGTGACTTTTAAATTTAAAAACGGTATCTTAAAAAAAAGAAGCTAATCACAATTTTCACTATTTGCTAAAAAGACCAACACAAGTGCCTATCTACATAGTTTGGCATATTTATTCCTAATGCCAAAAATATCATGAAATAGTTTTGAAGAATTTATATAAAAATGTTTGAGGCAAACTATCTTTTGGCTAAAAGAGTAAGTTAGCCTGTACTATGTGACTAGGCTAAAGTGTGTGTGTGTGTGTGTGTGTGTGTGTGTGTGTGTGTGTGTGTGTGTGTGTGTGTTTGTCTGCCTACCATTGAGCCACATCTCTACTTGTGGCCTTTTGCTGGTTAATTGAAGATAGTGCCTCAGAGGTGGAGGTGGCTCAGGCCTGTAATCATACCTACTCAGGAGGCTGAGATCTGAGGATCAAGGTTCAAAGCCAGGCCAGGCACAAAAGGACCTGAGACTCTTATCTCCAATTAACCTCTAGAAAAGGGGAAAAAGGGCTTGGCTCAAGGGTAGGGCCGGTAGTCTTGAGCTAAAGAGCTCAGGGACAGCACCCAGGCCCAGGGGTAGGATGGTAGCCTTGAGCTGAAGAGCTCAGGGACAGCGCCCAGGCCAAGTTCAAGCATCATGACCCACCAAAAAAAAAAAAAAAAAAAAAGATAGTGCCTCTGTGAATTGCCTGCCAGGCTAGCTAGCGTCTTACTGGGATTTTTAGAACTCAGCCTTCTGAGTAGCATGGACTTTAGGAGAGAGGCACTGGTCCCCACAAGTAACCATAGCTGTGCTATCAGGTAAAGAAGCCAACTTGGTCATTGCTCCTCCTGCCACGAATGTTAGCTGGCAGAGAAAAGAAGACATTTTATCATCAGTTGCAATCTGTTTGATTATACCTAGTATTCACTGACAACAACTTTTTTTCTAGCAAATTTGTTCTTTTAGTCCAAGGGGAGTGTTGTGAAGTTGCCAGTGGGGAGGAGTGAGGGGGCCAAGGGGGATGTGGTGGCTGGGACCAATGCAGGGCAGGGGGTAGGGGTGGGGACAAACTGAGGGGGTGGGACAGGAGGCTTCTCCCCAAAGTCTTGCCTTGGATTGCTGTCTAAGCAAGTCCTGCACACACACCAAGGGTGCACTGGGTAGGATTTAACATAGAACATTTTGATCTTACTTAAATATAATCATTCACAGAAGCCAAAACAAACAGCTTCACATATCAAAAGTTACATTTCTGGGGGCCGGGAGTTTGGCCTAGTGGTTAAAGTGCTTGCCTAGCATACATGAAGACCCGGGTTCGATTCCTCGTTACCACATACATAGAAAAAAAGCCTGAAGTGGTGCTGAGGCTCAAGTGGTAGAGCTCTAGCCTCGAGAAAGTCCAAGGACAGTGCTCAGGCCCTGAGCTCAAGCCCAGGACTGGCAAAAAAAAAAAAAAAAAAAAAAAAAAAAGTTACATTTCTTACGTTCACTGCCTTGTGCCACTGCCCCAGCCTCTCTCTGGCTTGGGGGTTGAAAGAGTCTGTAGCAATCAATATCAAAGCACAGAATTCCTCACAGTATTCCTACACCTGGAGTGGCATCCCTGCTGCTCTGCACACCATCCCTAACATTCAGGGCCCTCTCTATATCTGGCCTTGTTTGGGAAGCCATCTTTCACCCCATCAGCTCAATTTATGCCAGAACTCAGGCTGAGGATCTGGTGCTCATCCCCTGAGTGGATCCCGGCAGCAACCTATTAGTAGATTAAAGAAAGTTAGGGAGGAGAAATGAAGGCTCAGAGAAGCTCACATCTGCTCCTCGATTTGAAAGCAGTAGAGCTGTGGATGAAAGTCAGGTCCCCAGAGCTCCACAGCTGTGCTCTTCTGCACTTCCTCTGCTGCTGCTTCAGCTACTGTTCTGCAGTTGGTACCACTCAGCAGAGGTGGGCTGCTAAGTAGCTAAATACATCAACCGTTTCTCCGCCTCCATTGAAGGCTTTTTAAGGAAGGGATGGCATTATGTTCTTTGCTTTTCATACGAGTCTATAGTATAGACTTACACATAGAGGCTGAATACTTTTCATTTTCTTATAGGGAGAAGAAAGACTGCAGTAGTTAAGCTGAGAGGATAAGGGGAAGAAATTTAAATGCACCGAGTTGAGCATTGGTGGCTCACATCGATAATCTAGTTGTTCAGGAGTTGAGATCTGACAATCATGCTTGACAGCCATCCAGGGCAAGAAAGCTTGTAACGCACTTGTCTCCAAATAAATACCACAATGGCCAAAAGTGGGAATGTGGCACAAATGGTAGAGTACCAACCTTAGAAAGCCAAGGGAAGGCCTCTAGGCCCCAAACTTACATGCATGTGCACACACACACATATGCAGAAGAGACCTACTCTCACGTTCATACAAAATGTATGAAATTGAAGGCACTTAAAAAAAAAACCTTCTGGTTTTTTTTGGTCTGGGTGATGTATAGAGGGGTTACAGTTACATTTGTCAGGTAGTAGATACATTCCATTCTTTCTTTCTTTTTTTTTTTTGTCATGGGGCTTGACCTCTGGACCTGGGCACTGTCCCTGAGCTGTTCAGTTCAAGGCTACTGCCCTACCCCTAAGCTCTTCAATTCAAGGCTACCTTTGAGCTTCAGCCCCACTTCCTAATTTCTAGTGATTAACCGGAGTTAAGAGTCTCTTGTTCTTTAGTGCCTGGGCTGGCTTTGAACCTCAACCCTCAGATCTTACCCTCCTGAGTAGCTAGGATTATAGGTGTGAGCCACCTTGACATCGAACAGTGATTCCCATTCCCATGTTTTTCTCCCAATTTTCCTCCCCGACCATCTTGTTTTTTCCCTTCCTTTCCCTATTAAAAAAAAAACAAATAAACATATGTACAATATACCAGCTACCAAAGTCAGATACAGTAATAACGAGATAAACCATTAAGGGTAAAAAAAGAGAAAAGAAATAGCTTTACATAGTGCCTTAAGAAGAACAGTCACAAAGATAAATCTCTTGTTTCCATATCCTGGAGTTCATTTTGCTTAGCCTCATCCTTTATGACCATATGTACATAGCTTTTGAGCTACTGTGATCCTCTGCTAGGAGAATCCTAGACCTATACTAATTACTACAAATGAGGGAAATTGTGGAGCCTATGTTTCTTTGGGTCTGGCTTATTTCATTTAATATGATGTTTTCCATTTCCTTACAAATGGAGAGATGTCATTCTGTCTGATGGCTCCATAGAATTCCATCAAGAAGATACATATTTAAAGATACTATTTTTCCAGACTTATTTCAATGCTTTGTGATAGGAGCTAAGCAGGTTCTTTGACAGAAATAGTTTCTTTGTTTCTGAGAATTCTAAAAATTAAGTCATTCACATAATACCACCAACCCCATGTCATTCATGAAACAGATTCTTCACACATTCCATTTCCCACATACTCCACACTCCTATCACCCCGACCTTCCAATCTTAAACCAGATCCAAAGTTCAATCTGGTACCAAGAGGCAACTCTTGGTGTTTTTGCCCTTTTTTAATGTTTGTTTTTAGTTTTGGTGTTAATGGGTTTTGAACTTGGGACATTGTGCTTCTCAGGTAGGTATTCCATTACTTGACCTTCATTTCTTGACCTGAGAATATGTGCTAATAGAGAGAAATACGTGCTGAGAATATGTGCTGATAGAAAGCAATTGTGCTTCTCAGGTAGGTATTTCATTACTTGACCCTCATTTCTCGACCTGGGAATATGTGCTGATAGCTGAGACTATGTGCTGATAGAGAGAAATATGTGCTGAGAATATGTGCTGATAGAGAGCAATTGCCAAGTTTCAAAGCACAGAAGAGTCCTGGCTTAAGGTTTTCAGAAGGGGAGGAGGGAGGGTGGAAACTTGTAGTTTACCACTGGAATCAAGAAATATATAAAGACCAAGGAACACTGAAGTGAACCAAGTCTGGAAAAGACTCTGGCCCTTGTGGGGAGACAGTTTACCCACTGCAAAGATGAAGCTGCTGCTCCTGTGTCTGGGGCTGACCCTGGTCGTGCCTACCGTGAAGAAGAAATGGATGTTGTGGAGAATTTTGATCCACCAAAGGTAGAGTCATGGAGTACTTCAACTTCTGACTTTGCTGGGGAAGGGGAAGCCTTGGGGAAATCTGAAGGCAGGTAGGTATTTTGGCCAAAGGTGTGGTTTCCCTCCTTCAACCAAGAGCAATTGTAGCAAATTGAAATGTGGCAGCACATGGGGAACTGTTCTTGCTGAAAGGGGCTTAGGTGCTCTGTCAAATGACCTGAGACCTAATGTCAACTGCAAATCACATTGTAAGTCCTGGTCCACAGGCCAAAGTCAAGAAGAAAAAGGTGCATATGATGTTGCTTCTCTTTTCCAATCATCTTACTTATTTCTTGCAGATTACAGGGAACTGGTTTACCATTTTTGTGGCCTCTGACCAAGAGGAAAGGATAGAAGAAAATGGTACCATGAGAATTTTTCTGGATTATATTGATATCATGGATAATTCTTCCTTGCTCTTTGCATTTCATAGATTGTAAGTGTGGCCGTCACTTCGTTTGAAAAAGAGAAAGTAGAAACCTGGTTTTTGTCTTGGACTTCTATATACAAAAAAATCACACATACCAGTAGAGGGACACACATATATGTACAAATACATGGATACACATGGACTTAGGCAGTTGTGTGTCGAGACATACTTTGCCTGTTTTTAAACCAGAATTCCACATTGGGTATTAACTCAGAACTTGATAGGTGGGGCTCTGCAGGAAGGAAGAGTTGGTTACAGAAATGAATTTAATTAGGTGTGGGAGAAGGAAGGAATAGACACAGTTGAATATAATTAGTGTGACAATGTAGCATAAATTAAGAACATGGAATGTGGAATAAGAATATTTTACTAATAGCTAATCACAAAGATGCATCCTATTCTACAATGGTTTTCTAGAGCAAAAAGGCATAATAATGATTCTAACTTCATGAATGTTTGTGAGGACCAAGAGACATGATATTTGTTAGGTCAGCAAATGGTGGAAACTCAACTAATGGTTAGACAAGTGGCTGGGATACAGAAACAGAAATAGTGGCAGGAAAAGGATGTTTTAGTCATTCATAAAGTACAAAATTGAAGCTGAGGTTCAAGTAATACCTAGCCTGGAGAACACGTGTTCAAAGACAGTACCTAGACCCTGACTTCATGACCAGGGCAGGGAGAGAAACACACAGAGAGACAGGGACAAATGTTTAAGGATAGTACCCAGGCCCTGGGTTCAAGGACAGTGCCCAGATCCTGGGTAACAAATAGTATAAATAACATCTGTTCGGTAATTGTAAAATGTATATAAAATAGAGGTGAATCAGAGACTTGAGTAATGATTAGAGTAGAGGCACCAACTCTTTCTGTTTTACGGTGATGATGGACAGTGCCCAGAAATGTTGGCAGTTTGTAATAAAACAGACACAGAGGGTATATATGCTATTACATGTAAGTATACGAAAAATCTTTTCAAACTTTCTACCTGCCAGGGTTTTATTCAACTACACAATCTTTAGGACCTTGACCAATTATTTTCACTTAGTTTCCTAGTATGTGAAGCTCATTCTTTTTTCTCATATATTTTTATTGTAATTAATAGAAGTGTTACATTATATTCTCCAGGTAGAAGGTGTATTACTTCACATATATTGATACCCTTTCTCATGTCTTGGTCCCCATTTCCCTCCCCCCACCCCCACCCCTCTGTGAAGCTCATTCTAATAGCCACATTCTGAATTTAGAGAAGATGCGAGCAAAAGTCAGTGTCTGGCACATGACCCTATAAGATCAAGAGGGGAATTTAATAAAGGTTCTTCCTGCAAATAAAACAGGATGGCAGAAAACAAAGTCAAAGTAAGTTGGATAGGATACTTCCTCATTCATTGCAATCTCTTTGCTACATCACACTACGCAGTATGTACCCTAGTATGTGATCCCAGTCTTCACCGAGACCGCAGAGCCATGCCACCCACAGAAATGCTGAGGAAAGTGGACAGGGCTCAAAGAGGCAGGTGGAGAGGAAGCTGCTGCTGGGACACAAAGGAAATGCAAAGAAAATGCCGTAGATAGGTTTCCTCTATTTCTTTCAGAATATGCATTTGCTTTTGTGTATAGTTTTGCAGAGAACAGATAGATTCCATTATTCTTGTGTAATTAAGAATCTCTGAGCACTGTTTTGCTTTCTCCACAGATGATGGAAGCAATCTAATGAGTGTAGCTGATGTAAAGTACGATGAATACCTTATAGTTCTTATGAAAAATGAGAAAAATTTCCAAGTCGTTCTACTCTACGGTAGAGTATTGCCATGAAGATCTTTTCTTTTTTTTTCTTTTTCTTTCTTTCTTTCTTTCTTTATTTATTTATTTATTTATTTTTTTATTGTAATTAGTAAAGGGGTTACATGATATTTGCCAGATAGAAGGTGCATTAATTCACATACATTGATACCCTTTCACATGTCTTGGTACCCATTCCCCCCCCCCCACACCCCCCACCCGTCTTGGTTTCATGAAGATATTTTCTAGAGATGGGAAGGGAGGGAAAGAAAGGAATCCTACATATAAAATGGTCTTTGCAATGATCTCGGGGAGATCTCTCCCACACTGAAGACCAGGGCTTACCTTTGGTCCTCCCCCAGGTTCTAGGAAGATTATAAAATCTCCCATCAAGTCCCAGAAAGTTATCCTACTGATGTGAAATTCTCCATGAGTGCCCAGCTGTTGCCACCTTCCTGGATCACTGCTTCTTCATTCATCTCCATCACCAATACCCCAAGACATTCCGCTTACTGGCACTCTTTTTCCAGGCCGAAAACCAGATGTGAGAACAGAAATTAAGGAAAAGTTTCTGGACTATTGTGGAAAACATGGAATTGTTGGGAAAGATGTAGTGGACATGACTACAGTTGGTAAGCTTGTCTTATCAAGCTTTTCTCTTCCTGAATTTTATGTTACAAAAAGGAAAAATTCAGCCAGGCGCAGTGGCTCACATCTATAATCCAAGCTACTCAGGAGGCTGAGATCTGAGGATCATAGCTCAAAGCTAGCTGGGGCACTAAAGAACATGAGACTCTTATCTCCAATTAATGACTGAAAAATGGGACGTGGGGGGAGGGGCCCGGAGGCTAGTCTAGTGGTAGAGTGCTTGCCTAGCATGCACGAAGACCTGGATTCGATTCCTTGGTACCATATACATAGGGGGAAAAAAAAGCCAGAAGTGGTGCTGTGACTCAAATGGTAGAGCTCTAGCCCCAAGAAAACCCAAAGACAATGCTCAGGCACTGAGTTCAAGGCCCAGGACTGGCAAAAAACAAAAACAAAAAAGGGAAGTGAGGCTATGGCTCAAGAGGTAGGGTGGTAGCCTTGAGCTGAAGAGCTCAGGTAGAGTGCCCAGGCCCAGAGTTCAAGCCCTATGACCCAACCAAAAAAAAAAAAAAAGAAAAATTAAAGGAATGAAGGGAAGATGATGTCTCTTTTCTAGCAAGCTGAAAAGTCATCCATTTCTGTCATAGAGATATAAAAGAGCCTGTATCTAAATGTATTCTTTTTCTGCCATGCCACAGAAGATACCTGTCGTTAGGGCAGAAGTTACCAAGAGGCCTAAGACTCCAGGTTGGTGATTATTGGGGTGACAATAGATTGGGACCAAGGCTTTCCATATAAGCATATGGGGTTATTGCCAAAAGCCAATAAAAATAATTTGGTAAGGTGGCTTGTGTTGGACAGCTTAACTTTGGGTTTGAGCATCCTGGATTGAGGATACATTCATACCAAGAGTTTCGGAACAAAAGACTTAAGTGACTAAAAAATCCAGAAAGTCTTGTACTGCTGGGAGTTTGGCCTAGTGGTACAGTGCTTGCCTAACATGCATGAAGACCCGGGTTCGATTTCTCAGTACCACGGACATAGGGGAAAAAAGCCAGAAGTGGTGCTGTGGCTTGAGGAAAAAGGCCAAGGACAGTGCTCAGGCCCTGAGTTTAAGGCCCAAGACTGGCAAAAAAAAAAAAAAAAGAAAGAAGAAAGTCCTATTTACTTTACAGTTTTTACAGTTTTGCTGTGTGGATATAACACAGATTAAAAGAGGTCAGTGATGTATTATGTGTTGGAATGGAAAGGAACAGTAGTGGTGACCATGGAACTCTAGTACATTCACATCTGTGTTTGTGGTCCATCTTCCAAGCTGAGGAGGCTTTCTCCAAGCTGATGAGGATAACCTTGCCTTTAAACCCGGCAAGGCTATGACTTCTCCCCCCCAATTGTCCTCAAATATGGAGAAGAGATTCTGAGTTACTTCATCCAGCTTTCCATGTGACTTATGGTCAGATTCTTTTTTTTTTGTCAGTCCTGGGCTTGGGCTCAGGGCCTAAGCACTGTCCTTGGACTTTCTCAAGGCTTAGCACTCTACCACTTGAGCCTCAGCAGCTTTTTTCAATGTATGTAGTACCAAGCAATCGAACTCTGGTCTTCGTGCATGCTAGGCAAGCTCTCTACCACTAGGCCAAACTCCCGGGCCAGTGGTGAGATTCTATACAAATCATGTATGTTTAAATTTCAGAAACTTGTATGAAATAAACATTTAATAAAATTAATAATGTATTTCACCATTAGTTACGAATGTATGAAAAGTTCTTCAAAGCTTATATTTAAGAAGACACAAACAGCCCTGTGATGCTTCATTATTTCCATTTTTCCATTTTTCATAGAATCAGTTTGAGAAAGGGTTAGACCCCATGCACAATAGAAATAAGTCATTTACTAAGTAATTCTATGATTCCCTGTTCTGGTAAATAACACAGATAGAATGTCAAGGAGTTCTGTTTCTTCACTATTTGCACCAGGAATGGAATTTCTCTTCGTCCTCAATTCAATTCTAGGAATGCTTGGTCAGTTTCTGTGTTCTGCTTGTTTAATGATGAGTGAACACTTCATTGCTTGGGTCCCAGCTTCACCCCTTTCTCATCTCCAGGGATCTTCTGAAAAGTTCTGTGACTTTAGTGCCATCACACACACAGACCTCACCCCTCCATCTTCAAGATCCTCCCGAATCACCTGGAATGACTGAATCCACAAGAATCAAGGGTTTCTCCATATTTCTTTTTGCTATATCCAGGGCAACTCTCCTTAAATAAGTTCTCCCTCTACCTGTTCAATAAATAAGAAGCCTGCAGTCATGTGACTTGTCTTTGTGTCTGGGAGAATGTGGAGCTGAGAGTGAATTGGTGGGAGCACCAGTCTCTGTACCCATAATCCTCCTGCACTGTATTAGAATCTACATCATTTCAAGATTCTCTTGCAGCAATCCTCTGTTGTCCTGTTTCCATAAGTCCCCCTTGCCCTTTGAGTTGCCTATTTTTCATGACCCCATAAGACAAGAAGTATATAAAATTTGCTCCATCACCTCTCTACACTTTCTGCATTTTCTTTCGTGTAGAGTTATTGTGAGGCTTGAACTCAGAGCCTGAAAACTGTCCCTGAGCTTTTATTCTCAACACGAGTGCTCTATCACTTAGAGCCACGGCTCCACTTCTGGTTTTCTGTTGGCTGACTGAATGTAAGACTCTCATGAGCTTTCCTGCCTGGGCTGGCTTCAAACCATGATCCCTTCCTCTCAGCATCCTGGGTAACTAGAATTACAGGGTTGAGCCACCAGTGCCCATCTTTCTTGTATCTTTTACTCAATGGGCACTAAAGGCAGATATTATTGAGACTGACACCAGCCTGTCAAAGCATAAGACATAGCTCATGCAAAAGAAGAAGGAATGAAGGAAAGATGCTCACTCAGTATAGGCACGAAAGATAATTAAGAAGACTATCTAGGTGTATTTTGTTCTTTCTGCATTGCAGAATCCTAAATCAGGTTCAAGTTTATTACTCCTGAATCAAGAATATGGTCTAGTCCTCCACGTGAGGCCAGATACTGAGAAAACACTACAAAAAGGGGAAGAGGACTCTCTAGGCCTTCTAGGCATGAGATGAAAATTCTTAAGTCAAGATCAGGAAGGGCAACACATCAATAAAAGCCTGGATAATTGGGATCATATCAAACTGCAGAGCAAGACAAGTAGCAAGATCAACATAAAGCCCACAGAATAGGGGAAGCTCTTCACCAGCTACATATCAGACAAGGGACTCATATCTAAAATGTACCTACAGCTCCAAAACTTAAACCTCCAAAAGGTAAATTCTCAAAAATTCAGCAATGCAATCGATAAGTGGGCTAAAGACTTAAAAAGAGACTTCTTAGAGGAAGAAAAAAAGAATAGTAAATAGATACACGTGTTCAAGATCTCTGACCATCAATGAAATACAAATCAAAACATCACTGAGATTCCACCTCACTCCAGGAAGAATGCTCCTTATCAGGAAAACTAACAATAACAAATGAGGCCAATAGGGGCCCTTATGACACTAGTGGTGGAATTGTCAATCTTTCAGTCACTGTGGAAAGCCATAAGGCGGTTCCTTTAAAGCAAACATAGCGCTTCCCTATGACTCACCTACCTTGATCCTGGACATATATCCAACTGGCCACAAACTAAAGCCACACTAAAGCCAACACCACAACTATGTTCATGGCAGTATTGTTTACCATAGGTAAGATATGGAATCAACCTTGATGAACCTATGCATCTCAGTAGATAAATAGATCAAGAAAATATTTGATACATATACAAAGGAATTATACTCATCTATCAGAAATAAAGGTATTGTACCACTCATAAGGATATGGAAAGACATGGAAAAATATTCTGTTAAGTGAAGTAAGTCAAAGCCATAGAACCATAGGCTGCATGGATTTCCCTCTTTCGTGGTAACTAGAATGAGCCTGTAAATCTACATGTAAACCCAATGGACTTGATCAGTTCAACAAGAATGGAAACACTCACAGTGAGACCACAGGAGGGTATTCTTAGGAGAGGATCATGAGGTCTCAATAGCTATGTGTATACGACCATATAAAATTTTGCTTAATGAAATGAACTCCAAGAAATTGAGACAAGGTCTTTGTTTTTTAATCGTACTGCTTGTGGGGTTTTTTTGTTTGTTTGTTGCTCTTTTACCCCCTATCTTGTATGTAAGTTTATCTAATTTGGAGAGGGGAGAAGAAGCACAGAAATGCTGGGACAAAGATGACTAGTTTAGCAGTGATAGACACTAGATACTATGTAGGAAATGGACTAGACAGCTTGGGTGAAGGGGGTCTAGAGGAGAGAACTGAGAGATGATGATGGAAACAGAGACAGTTTTCAAACTCTAACGCACTCAATACCTGACTTATATAACTGTAACCCCTCTGCTCATAATCTTTACTACAGAAATAAAATAAGTAAAAATTATCAAGTTATGTGCTGGTGGCTCACACTTGTAACCCTAGCTACTCAGAAGGATGATATGAGGATCTAGTTCAAAGCCAGCTGGGTCACAATAGTCTGTGAGACTATTATTTCCAATAAATTAGTCAGATAAAGCTGGACGTAGCTCTGTTGCTCATGTGGTAGCCTTGAGTTTCAGATACCAAGAAGAAAAGATGCAAAAAAAGGGGCTAGAAGCATGATTCAAGTGCTCTACTGACCACTTGCCAGTTTATAGAAGACTCTCTCTCTGATGCAGTTCAATTCTGGAAAGCCAGTAGGTGGCAACCCTGCCCCTTGCTGTGTCTGCCTGCCCCAAAGCAGTCTTCCTCATTGAATTTCAATGGTGGCCTGAACTACTGATGGCAAATGTAGTGATGAATTCTTCCTCTGTCAACCACAGATGAGCTAAACAGATCCACACACGGGCAATTGTAGGGATCTTGGAGGTTTTTCTCGATCAGGGTCACCCAGTGTGAAGGCCATGTGAAGACACAGGAGAAGGTATCCATCTACAATCCAAGGAGATATCAGAAGATCTCAGACTCCCAGTGCTGTGAAATTTAACCACTGCTGTTCCAGCTAACCAGTCTGCAGAGCTCTTGTTAGAGCAATCTGAGCAAATGAGTATAGCCTCCTTTCCAGTCCCTCTGCTGTCCATGCTCCAGCAACACAGGTTTCCTTTTGTACCTTGAACTTTCTATAGGTCTGCTTGCCGCTAGCTTCTGTGTATCTCCTCTTCGTTCTTCTTGGAAGTCCCTTTGCTTATCACCAATTGTTTCATAATTTTCTTTCTCCTTTCAGTATCTTATACTTTTATTTATTGTATTAATAGCTAGCTATTATGCGTGGTCAAAAACAGTAACAAATACTCCAAATCCTCAACATGTAGCAATGAAGAGTCATTGTCCATGCCCTCAAAATGCTTACAGCTTTTCCTTACTGAGGTCTTTTGTTTTAGCCAGCCCTGGGGACTGAAGTCATGGCCTTAGTACTATCTTTGGGCTTTCCTTAAGCCTATTACTCTACTGTTTGAGCCACAGCACCACTTCCAGCTTTGATCTGTATGTTCTACAGAGGAATCAAACCTGGGTCTTCGTGCATGTTAGGCAAGCACTCTACCACTAGGCCAAACTCCCAGTCCTGGATCTTCTGTCCTGTATTATTATGTTCTATAACACTAGCACAGTGGAAATACATTTATTTGAACTGTTGTAAGCTTCCTATTAGACTTCCCATGGCTGTTGTGGCTTGTGTATCACTTCAAGAACAAGTGAAGAGAAGAGAGGGAGAGTGTAAAGGAAATATCTATTGGGAATCTATTACATTTTAGTAATGTCAAATCCTTTCTATTTTCCTTCCTTTCCTCCTTCCTTCCTTCCTTCTTTCCTTCATTGTGTTGGTACTGGGATTTGATCTCAAGCTCAGATACTCTCACTTGGCTTTCTTTGCAGAGGGCTAGCTCTCTACTGCTTGAGCCATACATCCATTTCTGGCATTTTACTTGTTAATTGGAGATAACAACCTCACAGACTTTTTGGCATGGGCTGGCTTTGAACTGTGATCCTCAGAGCTCAGCCTCTTCAGCAGCTGGGATTACATATGTGAGCCACTAGTGCCCAGCTGAACTTATATTTGCAACAATTGCTTGATGAATCCTAAGCTCAGAGAGGTGTTATTTTGTCTGTCAAGTCACATGTAGGTTTTCTTGAATTTAAAGCCAGTGATCTTTCACTATTTCTATTCCAATGTCTGGCCAACTGTACAATCTGGTTTTCATTAAAAAAATATAGCAAATTTGGGAAATGGTAAGAAGATGACTTTGTGAACTTTTGATGTAATGCTAGAATTCTATCTAAAAAGATGTCTGGGGATTCATCTCACTGTCTGACCAAGTGTGGGTATGTTTAACTTCCCATTTACTGTTAAATTCATGTGACTGTGAAATTAGAGATCAATTTTAAAAACCTGAGAAAGTAAAATTTATTTTTTCCTACTAGATTTGTGATTTCTGTCCAGTCTATAGGGGCTCTAGGCACTCACAGACAGAATCATGGAGTATGCCTTAAGCAAGGGCCCACAGGTATAACTCCTCTGAGCATTTAAAATACTATTTATTAAAACATTCCATGAAATAGAAACGTGTTGTTGTAGTTTTGGGTAGCGGTATCTGTTTTTACTTCCGCCCCCTCCTTTGGGGAAGGCAAAGGGGAGTGCAAAAAGGGAGGGAGAAAGAGTGAACAAATGCAATTGAACTATCCAGTAGTCACGATGTGGAAAGTCAATTGTATAATTTGTGAACTGGGATAGGAGGAGGAAGCTAGGGGAGAGCAAAGACATTGACAAAAGAAAAAATATTCACATTACCTGACCTGTGAATTGGGAGCTCCCCGTGTAGATCACATTAATAATTATAATAAAATTGTATTTTAAAAGGGAAAGAAAAGTATCATAAAAACAAAACAAGATGAACTAATATCATGAAACTGTTGCCTATGGCTGTCACTAAAAACAAAGATGTCCTGTGAAACCAGTCAGTTTTTCAAAGCCCCATGAGCTTGGACTAATGACATACTTTGAAGGAATCCACAGAGGAAGGAGGCCCACAAGGGAGCAGGCCAGCAGAGATGTAGCTTGCATAGGAAGACAAAGCAAGAAGAAAGGAAAGAGGGAGAGCAGGCCAGAATCTTGTGGCAAGAGACTGTCCATTACCCTGTTGTGCTACTTTTCCCCTATCGACTATCAATGGACCTGAGCTGGCCTAACAACCAAAGTGCCTTGGGACACAAGTTTGGTTTTGTTTTTAGTATCCTCTTGGTTACACAATTTCAAAATCCAAGCACTTTCTATTCCCAGACTCAAATAGTGTAGGGGCATTGTGTCTCATATGGTGGCAGAACTGTTAGACTAAGCAGGAGGGCAAAGAGGTTCTTCTTCCACTCCTCTCCCTATGTGGGAAGAGTGCTAAGACACTCTCTGGATAGTAGAGTGGGTTGGCAAATATACAGATGTGTTGCTTAGAGTTGTCCTTCCAGAAGAGATAATAACTAGTTGTGAGGGGCGTAGCTGGCTGGAAGACACAGCTGGTAACTCATACATGTTTATTACAACCTGTGAGATGAGGTACTACACTTTTAAGGGGGCTACCCCACTTATTCTGTGACTGAGCAAGATGTTTTTCTAAGCAGTCTTTTGCTAAGAATTTTTTTTTTTTGCTAGTCTTGGGGTTTGAACTCAGCGCCTGGTCTTTTGGCTTCTCAAGGCCACTTGAGTCATAGCACCATTTCCAGCTTTTTCTGTGTATGTGGTACAAAGAAATTGAACCCAGAGTTTCATGCATGCTAGGCAAGCACTCTACCACTAGACCACACTCCTGACCCTTGCTAAGACAATGATGTAGCAGCATCCCTTCCTACCTTTGCTTCCTCCATTCAGCTTTCACAAGTTATTCTCAATGAACCTTTTGTGCTCCTCAGTTCCTGCTTTTCAGATGACCCAGCTGATTCAGGTGCAGTTTGGTAGCTCTAAGCCTCCTCTGTCACTGATGGAAGTAGATATTTTAGAATTGGTTTGGAGCTGGTTCTAGGAGATAGGGGACTATGAATATTTCCATCCTGGCAGGTGAACCGAACAAGCTTGTTTGCTTTTTAGCACTGAATGTTGGTGTAATATAAGGAGACTTGAAAATTCCCTCTAGCATTCTCAATGAATGATATGTTTAATTATTCAAGAGTGTGATTGGGGACAAGCTCATTAAGTCCAGTTCCAATGAGGCAGTTGGTTTCTGTCATGTTATCTGGTTAAAAGTGGACTGTTAGCTGGGTATGTAAGTACTCCATAAATCTCTTCTCCACACTTTAGCCAGTCATTTCTCAACAGCTTGGTATGGATCACTACCCACCCTTCCTTTGTATCTCTTATAAGATGTTATGTAGGTGGTTTAGTGCACAAATCTTGAGAGCTGGTGGCCAGAGACTGGCTTTGAGGCCATGAATGGAAGAGAATTGTTGTACATTTTGTTATGGAAGCATTTTTTAATTGCTTATTAGAAAATCAATGATTCCTAAATCATCCACCTACTATCTGTATGTCAGAAGAGGTTAGTTACTATTTTACTCTTCACTTCACCAGGCTCTTATAGCTATAGGCCATAGGGCTCCACTTTTCTTAGAAATCTTCAGATCATGTCTTCAGTAGCAATTCTCCAAGTCTCCAGCATTGCTCACCCCGCTCCAGCTTCCTGCTGCCTTAACCACTGGAGTAGACTAGTAAGAGGAGGGACTCTGAGATTTGCTAGTCTAGATCCAAATATGAGTTTTCGTATTTATTGATAGTGTGACCTTGGTGTGATTACTTAACCTTTTTGAGTCTTTATCCACAACACTGTAAAACCAGATAATACTGTATACCATGTGGAGCTATTCTGAATTGAATGAAATAATATCTGTAAGGGCCATCCTTTGTTTTTACATTCTTTATTCTGAGCATATAATACTACTTTTACATGTCTGGCACAGGGCAAATGAAATTTGTGCTAAGATAAAACATCTTCCTATTGCATATATTTTCTTTTCTTTTTTTTTTTTGCAAGTCGTGGGATGTGAACTCAGAGCCCTAACACTGTCCTTGAGTTTTCCCAAGGCTAGAGCTCTACCACTTGAGTCCCAGCCTCACTTCCAGTTTTTTTCTATATATGAGGTATGAAGGAATCGAACCCAGGCCTTAGTGCATGGTTGCCATCACTCTACCACTAGGCCAAACTCCTGCATATATTTTCTTTGGAGGTAGACTCTGGCAAATTCTGAGGCTTGGCTCTTCCTTTACAAACATGACCTTGACCAAGACATCGATTACCAGATGGTTTCAAGTTGACCTTTAAAGGTTTCAGATGTAAATTAGCTGACGCAATTTGACTTTCAGTGTAGTAGATTGGATTCTGCTGTCAATTCTATATTCCTTTGTAGAGCATGTGGAATTTTTTTGACTCCTAAAACAACTTTTTCTAAGGGTTAAAACTTGGTAAGTGATAACTTTTTAAATGTCTGCATTTATGGTATACAATATAACGTGAATGTAATTTGGTGCTGGGAAGAATCAGCCCATGCTCTGTGGGATCCATGACAAAGATTGGAGGACTAGAAGTGTGGGGCAGGTGACAGGATGTTCATTCCCTCTCCCTGATACTACTGGACCAACTGAGACTTGTTCATCTCCATTTGTCCAGTCCAAAGCATTGAGTTCATTTTCCTGGCTCACAGACTGGCACCTCTTGTTTATTGCCAGATGCATAAAACTCTTTTACGTCTCAGAAACAACCCTTCCACCTCCCTGTCCACCAGAGGAGGAGCAATCCAAAGTTCACGGACTCTTGCTTGTTTTCCATCCATCCCTTTTGCTCCTTAGATAAAGCTCTGCTAACCTGGGTTCGGAACAGAAAATAGACCATTATAGTTTTTTTTTTTTAAATTTTTTGGGTCAGTTGTTAAGCTTGACCTCTGGACCTGGGCCTTGTCCCTGAGCCTCTTTGTGCTCAAAGCTAGCACTCTACCACTTGAGTCATTGTGCCACTTTCGATGGTCTGTGTTAAACTGCACAAATCAAATTTTCCCTTTCCTGCTCTCCCAACTTCTTCTTGATAACTATTGTCTCCTATAACTTTCAAGAATTTCTCCACCTTATAGATTGCTTTCAAGTAACTTTCATTCTAGCTATAAGGTTCTGGAGCGTATAGCTCTTATTTTCTTTACTCTTCAGAATGCTTGGTATAGGCTTTGAAGAAAGGAGTCATTTGATAATGGTAGTTGAATAAAGTTGAGTCAGTATTTTCGGGGGAGGGTCATGGGGCTTGAACTCTGGCCTGAGTACTGTCCCTGAGCTCTTCAGCTCAAGACTACCAACACAGCCCCAGTTCCTGTTTTCCAGTGATTAACTGGAGATAAGAGTCTCTCAGCTTCAAAGTCCAGGCTGGCTTTGAAGCTTGATCCTCAGATCTCAGCCTCCTGAGTAGCTAGGATTACAGGTATGAGCCACCGCGCCCAGTTCAATATTTTAAAATTATCTTTTAGCCAGACATAGCAGTATATACCTACAATCTCAAAATTTAGAAAGTGGCAGGGCTGGGAGCAAAGCCTAATGGTAGAGTGCTCACGTAGCATGCACGAAGCCCTGGGTTCGATTCCTCAGTATCACCTACACAGAAAATGCCAGAGTGATGCTGTGTGGCTCAAGTGGGAGAGCACTATCCTTGAGAAAAAAAAAAAGTGTCCAAGGACAGTGTCCAGGCCCTGAGTTAAAGCCCCAGGAGTGGTTAAAAAAAAGGATTTAGAAAGTGGAAGGAGAAGGATCATGACTCATGAGGCCAGTTTGGACTCTGTACTATGTTAAAGGTTAGCATGGGTTACAGATGAAGATCTTGTGTCAAAATGAAACAAAAACAAAATAAAGCAAAGCTATCTATCCATACACATACTTAATAAATTTAAAATATTCTATAGACAAATGCTATATTCTCTATGACTTCCATTAGGCCATAGATGTATTTCTAACAGACGTGACCAAACAATCATTTGTTGCACAGCTGAAGACTGAACTCAGGGCTCTGCACTTGTATACAAGTGTTCCTTTTTCTTTTTAGAGGATTTCTGTTTTTCATTTTTTTGTTGTCATGGGGCTTGAAGTCACGGACTGTGCACTGTCCCTGAGTGTTTTTGCTTAAGGCTAGTGCTCTACCACTTGGACTCTCAGCTCCACTTTCAGAGTTCTGCAGAGATAAGACTCTCACAAACTTTCTTGCTGGGCAGGCTTTGAACCATGATCCTAACACTGAGTAGCAAGGATTATAGGCATGAGCCAACAGCTTTCAGCTCTTCTTTATTTTATTTTATTTACTTTTTTCCTTTGGCCAGTCCTGGGGCTTGAACTCAGGGCCTGGGCATTGTCCGTGGACACTTTTTGCTCAAGGTTAGTGCTCTGCCACTTGAGCCACAGCACCACTTCTGGTTTTTTTCTATGTATGTAGTACGAAGGCATTGAACCCAGGGCTTCATGCACATTAGGCAAGCACTCTACATATAGGCTATGCTCCTGGCCCCTTTTCTTTTAAAAAATATAATTTATTGTTATTTTTTTGTTTATGAAACAGTAAGGGATTGAACTAAGGGCACCATGTATGGTAGGCAAGCCCACTACCACCAAACAAATTCCCAGCCTGTAGGCAAGTGCTCATCTACTAAGCTAAATCACTAAGCCTCAAGTGAAATTTTATATACTGAATCATATTTCCATATGCTTATGTCATGTGGCAGATACCATACCTGTTATTTCAGTTATCTATTTTCATGAAGAAAGAGAATCATCCTACCTCATCTACTTTCCCAATATAAAGATTCATTTGACTGTGTCATATTTGTTGAGTATCTATAACATATGAAAGTTTTCAGATCATTATTCCACAATTTCTACCAGAAACATATATATGTAAGTGCAATAGAAGAGAATTAGTTAAGGAAATCCTATTATAAAGCAAAGTACCAATACAGTTTGATTGATTATTAGTTTCTTTCTGTTTTTGTCTATCAAGCTGGCTAGATTATATCACAATGCTTAGGTGGTTTGGGATGCTGTGATTTTGTTCAATCAGTGTTCACAGGCTATTCTGGAAATTCTTAAGGCAATCCTCATAGAGGCTAAATACTTTTCATTTTCTTAAGGGAGAAGAAAGACTGCAGTAGTTAAGATCCGAGGATAAGAGAAAGAAATTAAAATATACTGAGTTGAGCATTGGTATCTCATACCTGTAACCTATCTGTTCAGGAGGCTGAGCTCTGACAATCGTGGTCGATATCCATCCAGGGCAGAAAAGTTTGTGAGACTTTTGTCTCCAAATAAACACCAAAAACAAACAAAACAAAACAAAAACAGAAGTGGAGCTGTGGCTCAAACGATAGCAACCTTAAACAAAAAACCTAAGGCAAAGCACCCAGGCCTTGAACTGGCAAACACTCATTCACACATCCACACCGGAAGGTGTGTGTGCACGCAGACACACACACTCACATTCATACGCAAAGTACAGAACAGAACATGTCTACTTTAAAGACATTCTTTTGCATCCCATTTCCGTTCTTTGTGATATGTACTAAGCAGCTGCTTTGGAAGAAATAGTTTCTTTGTTCCTGAGAATTCTAAAGATTGAGTCATTCACTTAATACCACCAACCCCATGTCATTCATGAAACAGATTCTCCACACATTCCATTTCCCACATAAGCCCCACTCCTATCACCCTGGCATTCTACCCCTAAGTCAGATCCATTGTGAAATCTGATACCAAATGGCACCTCTTTGGGGGTATTCATTATTTTTTGGGAATGTATTTTTTATTAGCTTTTTTCTTTTTTTGGTTGTGTGTTTTCAGTGTTATTGGTCTTTGAACTCAGAGCTTTGTGCTTGTTAGATAGGCACTCCTCAACTGGAGCCACATTTCCCAACCTAAGAATGTGTTCTGATGGCTGTAAGGTCACTGAATAAATCTAAAAGAAAACAAATTGCCAAGTTTCAAAGCACAGAAGAGTCCTGGCTTCACGCCAGTGAATGAATGATTACTTCATGAAAGGGGAGGAGGGAGATGGAAACTTAGAGTTTACAACTGGACTCAAAAAGTATATAAAGACCAAGGAACATTGAAGTGAACCAAGTCTGGAAAAGACTCTGGCCCTTGTGGGGAGACAGTTTACCCACTGCAAAGATGAAGCTGCTGCTCCTGTGTCTGGGGCTGACCCTGGTCTGTGCCTACCATGAAGAAGAAATGGATGTTGTGGAGAACTTTGATCCATCAAAGGTAGTCATGGAGTACCTCAACTTCTGACTGTGTTGGGGAAGGGAAAACCTGGGGGAAATCTGAAGGCAGGTAGGTATTCTGAAGAATCAGAGATTCCTTCACATGTGGCAAAAGGAGTGCTTTCAGACCTTCAACTAAGCAGTGGTACCATATTGAAATGTGACAATGCATGGGGCAGCTGCTCTTGCTGGAGGGACAGTAGAGAGGGGTCTAGGTGCTGTGCCAATGGACTGGAGACCTAATGCCAACTGCCAACCACATTGGAAGTCCTGGTCCACAGGCCAAAGTCAAGAAGAAAAAATATGCATGTGATATTGCATCTCTTTCTCTTACTTATTTCTTGCAGATTACAGGCAAGTGGTTTTCCATTCTCTTTGGCTCTGACAAAAAGGGAAAGATAGAAGATGATATCATGGGAGCTTTTGTGGAACATATTGATATTTTAAACAACTCTTCTCTATTGTTTAAATTCCATACCATGTAAGTGTGGCCTCTTTTTGTTTGAGAAATGGAAAAAAAAACTGACATTTCTCTTGGACCTCCACAGACACAAATACAGATATATACATGCATACATGTACATACTATAACTTGGACATACATAGACATAAGCAGTAATATACCCGTACATGCTAATCCTATACCCAAATCAGTCTCTCATCTGAGATCAGGACTTGATGGGTGTGGGGCTTTGCAGGAATAAGGAGTTGGTTACAGGAATAAATGTATAAGGAGAGGGAGAAGGGGGAGGTAGAAACCATTGAATTAAAGCAGTGTGGAAATAAAGCATATCTTTCTAGTTGTTGATCAAGGAGCTGCATCTCTTTCTACACTGATTCTGCCTCATGTTTTTTTTGCCAATCCTACAGCTTGAACTCAAGGCCTGGGCACTTGTCCTCTCAAGGCCAGTGATCTACCACTTAAGCCATAGCACCATTCCTAGCTTTTTCTGTATATGAGATACCAAGGAATTGAACCCAGGGCTTTGTGCGTGCTAGGCAAGTACTCTACCACTAGGCCATGCTCCCCACCCTGCTTCATGAGTTTAGGGAGGAGGATGAAGTCTGTGACAATTGTAAAGCATTATTTGAGAGGCCAACAGATGGTAAACACTCGGCAAATGAGCTAGACAGGTGGCTGTGGTGTAGTAACAGTGGGAAATAATAACAGGAAAAAAGTTGTTTTAGTCATTCTTAAAATATCAGATTGAAGCTGAGGTTCAAGTGGTAGCTAGCCTTTTGTCCAAATCCTCAGAGAAAGTGCCCAGACCCTGAGCTCAAGATCTAGGCCTGGCATGAGAGGAGGTGGGGAGAGAATCAGAAAGACAGAGAGAAACAGAGACAGAAGCAAGCTGTGTAAATAAAATCTGCTTGATAACTGCAAATGTGTTCAAGAAGTGGGATCAGAAACTCAAGTTATGGTGAGAGGATGGAGAAGGCATCTTCAACTATGTATCTAATGCATCATCTCAATCTGTTTTACAGTCTAAATGGACAGTGTACTGAGGGGTTTTTGGCTGGTGATAAAACAGACAGGAATGGTGTATATACTACTCAGTGTAAGTACTGAAGAAGGCTTTATGAATTATATTTTTACCTGCAAGGGGTTTATTAAACTGTACTACCTTTTGGTCCTTGATCAATTATTACCTATTTTTGGTAATATGTGGGGCCCATTTCGATAGCCATATTTTGAATTTAGGGAAGATGTGAGCAAAAGTCAATGCCTGGCACATAACCCCATCAGATCAAGAGGGAAACTTGGCTAAATGTACTTCCTGCAGCTAAAATTAGTTGGCAGAAAAAGAAAGTTGAAGTAAGTTGGGTAGGGTACTTCCTCATTCATTACCATCTGTTTGATCATTCCTGATGGCCTTGTCACAGCACACTATGCAGTACGTGGCCTCTGCTATGTGGTTCCAGTGTCCTTCAGACCACAGAGGCATACCATCCACAGAAATGCTGAGAGATGTAGACAGGGCTCAATGAAGGAGATGGAGGGGAAGCTGCAGCTGGGGACAGATACTTTGCTCACTGGTGATCACTTCAGTTAAACTGTTCTTTGCAAAGCCAAAGAAATGTAGAGGGCATTAGACATTTTCATCGTATTTCTTTCAGAATATGCATTTTTTTGTGTGTGTGGCTGGGCAGAGAACAGGTAGTTTCTATTACTGTTGTATAATTAAGGAATTCTGAGCCTTGTTCTGCTTTCTCTACAGATCATGGACAAAATGTATTTAGTGTAGCTGATGTGGAATATGATGAATACATTATATTTCTTCTCAAGAATGAGAACAATTTCCAATTGGCTGAACTCTATGGTGCAGTATTTGCCTGTTGATACTTATCTAGGGATGGAAGGGAGGGAAAGAAAAGGATCCTAGATAAAAAACAGTCTTCCCAATGACCTCCAGGCCATGTCTCCCACACTGAAGACCGGGGCTTACTTTGGTTCTCCCCCAGGTTCTGTGATGGGAAGATTATAAAATCTCCCATCAAGTCAGAAAGTTACCCTACTGAGGTGAAATTCTGCATTGGTGCCCCGCTGCTGCCACCCTCCTGGAACCCTGCTTCTTCCTTCATCTCCATCACCAGTACCCAAGACACTCTGCTTACTGGCACTTTCTTTTGCAGCTCGACAACCAAATGTGAGAATAGACATTAAGGAAAAGTTTGTGGAGTTCTGTGAAAAACATGGAATTGTTAAAGGAAATGTAGTAGATCTGACCAAAGTTGGTAAGCTTAACTATCAAGCTTTTCTCTTCCTGAATTTTATGTCACGGAAAGGGAAAATTCAAGGGAAAGGAGGCCTGTCTCCTTCGTTGCAAGCTGGAGAGTCATCTGGCTTCCTAAAGAAGCTGGTATCTAAATGTGTTTTATTTTTATTTTTTCCTGCCACAGAAGATCCTTGTCTTCAGGCCAGAAGTGATGAAGAGGCCTAAGCCTGCAGGTTGGTGATTACTGGAGTGAGAGTAGGTCGGGACCAGGGACTTCATAAGCATTATGGGGTTTTCGACAAAGATTCCAACAAAAATAATTTGGTAAGGAGGTTCCTGTGGAGAGTTTTACTTTGGATTCAGGATCCAGTCCTACCAGGAACTTGGGAGCAAAAAATTCAATAACTAAAAAAGGAAGAAAAAAGTGCTGATTGCCTTACAGTTTTGCTATGTGGATATATCACTGACTAAAAGAGGTCAGTGATTGATAAGTACTAAGAATCATTAAGACTTAAAATCTGGAATGGAAATGAACAGTAGGGGTGACCATGGAACTTAAGTACATTCACATTTGTGTTTGTGGTCCATCTTCCAAGCTGAGGAGGCCATACCTTTCCTTTTTTTTTTTTTTTTGTATGAGGCATGTCTTATATTTTGTCATGCTGGTATCAAACTCAGCAGTATCTGTCAATGCACCATTGAGAAAAAAATTCAAAGAAGCTGTGCACTGGTAGCTCAGACCTGTAATCCTAGCTACTTAGAAGGCTGAGAGCAGAGGATAACCATATTTTATGATAACCATATCTTCCTTTGAGCCCTGCATGCTCTTGACTTTTCATCAGGTAATGTCTGCTATACCTAATCATCCTCCAATATGGAGAATAGATTCTGAGTTACTTCATCCAGCTCTACTTTAGACTTATTGTGAGACTTTATTTGGATGAGAAAATTACAGCAATTGCCCTTGATGTTAGTCATTAATATATGAAAAGTTCTTCAACTCCTTACGCTAAAGATGACAGAAATAAATGTCTAATCCTTCATTATATTTTTCATACAATGAGTTGGGGAAAGGTTAAGACCACCTGAGCAATAGATATAAGTCATTTTCTTGGTGCCTTGTGTTCCCCTATTCTGGTAAATATCACAGAACGCCAGAGAGTTCTGTTTCTTCACCTTTTCCCTCTGGAGTGGAATTTCTCTTTATCCTCAATTCATTTCAAGGAATGCTTTGTCAGTTTCTATGTTCAGCTTGTTTAATGAGTGGACATTTTGCTTGGGTTCCAGTTTTACCACTTTCTTGTCTCCAGGGATCTTCTGAAAAATTCTGTGACCTGAATGCCATCACACAAATAGATCTCATCCTTCTATCTTCAAGATCTTCCCTAATCACCTGGAATGACTTAATCCATCAAGGATCAAAGGTTTCTCTACATTTCTTTTGCTATGTCCAGGGCAACTCTACTTGAATAAGTTCTCCCTCTACCTATTCAATAAATGATTAGCCTGCCGTCATGTCACTTCTGTTTGTGTCTGGAAGGCTGTGGAGCTGAGAGTGAGTGAATGAGGGGAAACACCAGGTCTCTGTACCCATAATCCTCCTCCAGTGTCTTTGAATCTACATCAAATTTCAAGATTCTCCTAGTAATCCTCTACTATTCCGTTTCCATAAATCACACTTGTCCTTTGATTTGCCTATTTTTCAGTCAAAAAGTATATAAAACTTTCTCTATTGCCTCTCTATTCTTTCATCTTGTTTTTCTGTGTGGAGTTATTGTGAGGCTTGAGTTCAAAGCCTGGATATTGTCCCTTAGCTTTTATGCTCAAGACTAGAGCTCTATCACTTTGAGTCACATCTCCACTTCTGGCTTTGTGTTGCTAACTGGAGGTAACAATCTCATGTCTTTCCTGCTTGGGCTGGCTTCAAACCATGGTTTCAAACCACGATCTCTCAGCCTCATGAGTAGAGAGCATTACAGATTTGAGCCAACAGTGCCCAACTTCTGGGAATCTTTTTCTCAATGGGGCACTGACAGATACTGGTGAACTTGAGACCAGCATGACAACGTATAAGACATGCCTCATGTAAAAAAAAGGAGGAGGAGGAGGAGGAGGAGGAGGAGGAGGAGGAGGAGGAGGAGGAGAAGGAGAAGGAGGAGGAGCAAGAGGACCAGGAGAAGGAGGAAACAAATGCTTAATCACTGTAGGCAATAAAGGTTAATTAAGAAGATTATCTAGGATTTGAAGCTATGTATGTTTTGCTGTTAACCCATTTCAGAAGGCTGAATCAGGCACAGCTAGTTTAATACTCTTGAGTCAAGAATATGTTCTAAGCTTGGTGTCAGTGGTCCATGCCTGCAATCCTAGCTACTCAGGAGGCTGAGATCCGAGGATCTTGGTTCAAAGCCAGCCCAGGCAGGAAAGCCCATGAGACTCTTATTTCCAATTAACCACCAGAAAAACAGAAGTGGTGTTATGGCTCAAGTGGTACAGCAATAACCTTGAGCTGAAGAGCTCAGGTACAGCGGCCAGGCCCAGAGGTCAAGTCCCACCCCACTGACAAAAAAAAAAAAAAAAAAAAAAAAAAATTCTAGGCCGGGAGTTTGGCCTAGTGGTAGAGTGCTTGCCTAGCATGCATGAAGACCCGGGTTCGATTCCTGGGTACCACATACATAGAAAAACAGCTGGAAGTGGTGCTGAGGCTCAAGTGGTAGAGTGCTAAGCCTTGAGAAAGTCCAAGGACAGTGCTCAGGCCCTGAGCCCAAGCCCAGGACAGGCAAAAAAAAAAAAAAAATCTAAATTTCCCCACACCCAGAATGAGCACTCACCAGCAGCCTGCCCAGAGCCAAGAGCCTGCCAATCTGGAGCTGCAGAACCTCACTCTATGTGAAGTACATGCCAGCACGGAGCTGAGAAGGTGGCAGCCTGGGAGAGAGTGGGGACAATCTCCTGCAGCACCCTGTGGGATCCTGACCCAAGCCTGTCCCAATCCAGGACTCAGGCAGGGGACAAAGGGCCATTAAGGCATCTTGGGATCCTGGGCACTTCCCCCAGAGCTCAAATGTAGTCTGGGTGCTGGAACACTGCTCCTGGCCCCTCTGGAATAGAAACCAGTCCAGGACTTGGGCCAGGACGAGCCCCCACTACAACTAGCGGAATCTACCTACCTAGACACAGAACTGCCAAGACTCTAGGCTACTCCTCACTACATAATGGGAACACGCTATGACGCTTGAATCTAGGCCAGAAAACCAGAATGCCCTGCACACCACAGGGTTCCCAAAACTGACCAAGACTCATTACACTATCCGCACCACCTAGAGATAAAAAATTACCAAATCCAAATTCTGCCAGAGATCCATCCAGCAGATCATGCTCAGCTACCACCCTTCACTAGAACCTGAACGACCTCGAGGACCCCTGAACCCAAATGAGCAAACACAACAAAAGATTACAAAATGATGAACAATTGAGACCACAAAACAAATCCAAAAACCCAACTACAATCCAGGGAAGGACCCCAGTGAAAGTGAAGGAGAAGAGATGGAGGACAAAAGAACCATCAAAGAAATGAACAGAGAATTGGCCAATAAAATAAAGGTAATATTCAACAGCAAATGGAGGAATGCAGGAGGAAAGAACTCAGAAGTCGCCCCAAAGAGAAAAATAGAAAGGTTAAACACCTCTTGACCTCAACAAAGAATTTGGAAGCAGGAAAGCTTCACTTTCCCTATTACAACCACAGTTGAATGCCTAAGCAACAGAAAAAGTTAAATGGAAAACAAAATCAAAGGTCAAGGATAAAAAAGAGGAATTCGAACAGAAAATCAAATATATGGAAAAAAAGCACCCAGAACATACCTAAGGTAAATCCAAGAACTGGCAGACTTAACCCAAAAAGCACAGTACCCATAGTCAGGACTGATGAGGGGCAAGAACATAACACTTAAGGCATTGAAAATTCAGTTCAAAAAAATAACAGCAAACTTTTGCAAGCATGAGAGAAAATTTCACCCATCTGACAAAGGCGTACAGACTCCTAACAGGTTTCAAGAAGAAATATTTCTAGACACATTATAGTGAAAACATTGGCATTAAAATACAAGGATAGAAAGGGGAGGGATGGGGGAGGAAGAGTGACCCAAGTGTAAGTCAGTATGACCTAAAGAAGATGGCTTAGTTTCTCTTCTTGTAGTCTTGGGGAATCCAGTTCTTTCTATGCACTATCCACTGGGGCAATGGTGCAATCCATAGAGTCACAACTGACATGTAAGAGGCAAGTTAAAAAGGACCATGGAGAACTGGGAGAGAGCAAGGGAAGGGATGACATTGCCAAAAGGAAATGAGCTCTTTACCTGGCTTATGTAACTGTAACTCCTCATACATCACCTTTATGATAAAAATATAAAATCTTTTAAAAGGCCATGGGGAAGCAAGTTTGTTTGTCTGTCCACTGCAGTCTGGCCCTTGGCTCTACAAGAGTCTTTTTTCTTCAATATTAACCCGACTACTCCCCACTTCCGGGGAGGATTAAAGAGTCAGATTTTGCTAGAGGTTAGGGCTGAATTTGTTTTGGTAATATCACTACTTCACTTAGTAGATTTCTGGTGTACCTTCCTCTTGACTCTTCCATGTCCAGATAAACACTTCCCCCCACTTTTTTTCTTTTTTTTGCCAGTCCCTGGCTTGAGCTAAGGGCCTGAGCACTGTCCTTGGACTTTCTCAAAGCTAGAGCTCCACCACTTGAGCCTCAGCACCTCTTCCACCACCTCTTATCTACACAGATTTCAGCCTGGAAATTCAGGTGATTTCTAGATTGGTCTATATGGTCTTTATAACAATAAGGATAATTTTTTTAAAAAAAAAAGAAAAAAGGAATTTATTCAGGGTTTGGGGATATGCCTTAAGTAGGAGAGCACTTTTTTTGATGTAAAAGGCCCTAGGCCAATATCCTATAACACACACACACACACACACACACACGCTCGCGCGCGCGCACGTGCAGAATACACTAGATCTCAGGCAGGGAGTTTGGCCTAGTGGTAGAGTGCTCACCTAGCATGCATGAAGACCTGGTTCGATTCCTCAGTACCACATACATAGAAAAAAGCCGAAAGTGGTGCTGATAGAGCTCTAGCCTTGAGAAAGTCCAAGGACAGTGCTCAGGCCCTGAGCTCAAGCCCAGGACTGGCAAAAAAAAAAAAAAAAAAAAGAAAAGAAAAGAATGCACTAGATCTTGCTTAGCATCATTAGCTCTCAGAACAACTTGGTGTCATATGCATAGTATGATAGCACATATGAAAACTGTATGTGACATAAGAATAGTGCAATATATTGTTCTGGATAGCTATATGTGCAGCCATGAACTGCTGCTGACAATATGAATGCAAATCTCCAGGGATCTTCTCAATCCTCAGCCTCTAATTCAGTAGGTCTGCTTTCTAACATGTTCCCTGGTGATGCCACCATTGCTAGTCTGGGGTCCTCACTTCCAATAGCAAGGCATTAAATTGTTAAAGTAGATTACAAGGGTATCTATTCACTCACCAAGACTAATCCCTGAGAACAGCCAAATGAGATGGAGAAATACATCTATCAGTGTTTTATTACTGTTTATTTTGTATGTTGGTGCTGGTCCTGGGATGTGAACTCAGAGCCAGGATACTGTCTCTGAGCTTTTTTGCTCAGGGCTAATAATATTCTATCACTTGATCCACAGCTCTGCTTCCAGCCTTTGGACAGTTAATTGGAAATACGAGTTTCATGAACTTCCTTGCCCAGACTGGCTTCAAACTGCAGTCCTCAGATCTCAGCCTCCTGAGCAGCTAGAGATATAGGAGTCATCTAGCAACGCTGGGATATTGCTATTAATTATTAAGAGAGGAAACATACAGATAAAAGGCCTAGGAAAAGGAAAACAGAATGTGCGAGCAGCTTCTGTTGATGGACATGAGGTGACTGTTAGCTTCCCATCTATAATATTTTTATGAGTTAAGGTAAATGGAGTCATAAAGAGAAGAGGTTTATGTTGGCACATAGATGAGAGATTTCAGTCCAGGATGGGGTGGTTCCATTATTATGTTTGTCACAGGTCTCTTTAGGAGTCTCCATACACAGCTCTGCACAGACATTTCCCAATCTCCAACACATCCTCTGTGCACTTATCCTTTTCACTCTCCCTCTTTGTCTTTCCTTACTTCCACCCTTCCTCCTCCCCTTCTCAGGCTCCTTCCTTTCCTCTCCCCCTATGTCGTTTTTTTGAAACAGAATCTTGATCTTAGCTGACACAGGCATGGAATTCAGCTTGTAACCCACATTGGCCACAAAGTCTTGACTTGCATGCCTGAGCCTGCCAAGTGCTCAGATTGCAGGCATGTACCATCATGACAGCATTATTACTCTTTCAATTCAGGCATTTCCCTACCATTTTCTAGAAAGTAGCATTTCTCTCTCTTTTCCTTTTCATCAGAAAAAGGAGTAGTTAAAACCTAATTTCAGCAACATCTATGAAGCCTACATAATAAGAATATTTGATGCTTAATATCTCTGGCCATAAAAGAAATGCAAATCAAAACAACTTTGAGGTTCCACCTCATTCCAGTTTGAATGACTGTTATCAAGAAATCTAATAACAACAAATACTTGCAGGCATGTGGCCAGAAAGGATTGCTACTACACTGTTGGTGGGAGTGTAAACTCATTCAACCACTCTGGAAAGCATTATGGAGGTTCCTCAGAAGACTAAACATAGAGCTCCCCTATGACCCAGCAATCTCACTCCTGGGCATTTATCAAATGTCCAGAAACAAGGACATACTAAAGCTACTAGCACAACTATGTTCACTGCAGCAATATTTTTTTTTACCATAGCTGACATATGGAACCAACCTAGATGCCCCTCAGTAGATTTATAGATCAAAAAGATGTGGTATTTACACACAATGGAATTCCATGCTTTCATCAGAAAGAATGGCATTGCCCCATTTCTAAGGAAATGGAAGGATTTGGAAAAAAATCATAAAGTGAAGTAAGCCAAACCTAAAGGAATATAGGCTCCATGGTTTCTCTCATTTTTTAGTGATGAGTATATGTCTAGGATTTTTCCTAGCAGAGGATCACAATAGTGCAAAAGATATGTACATTTAGCCATATAGGATAAGGCTAAGCGAAATGAACTATAGGATATGGAAACAAGAGGTTTATCTTTGTGATTGTTGTTCTTAAGGTACTATGTGTAGTTATTTCTTTTCTCTCCCTCTCCCGTATGGTTTATCTCATGTTGTTACTGTATCTGACTTTGGTACCTGATATATTGTATATATGTTCATTTGAAATAGGGAAAGGGAGGGAAAAAACAAGATGTTTGGGAGAGGGTAGGAGGAGGAAAAATGGGAGAAAAACACAGGATGGGGTATCAATGTTCAAGAAGTAATGTACCCACTACCTGACACATGTAAATGTAACCCCTCTATATATCATCTCAACAATAAAATACAATTTAAAAAAGAATATTTGAAAAGATCCATTTGACATAGAAACAGTGGAACAAAGATGAACTAATTCACTTCACACGATGTTAGGAATGAACTATACAACTTGGAGGAAGGAGGGATGGGACAGAGAAAATGGGGAGAAAATGAGGGAGTGACAATGTTCAAAGAGAAATGTATTCATAACCTGACTTATGTAACTGTAACCTCTCTGTAAATTGCCTTCATGATAACATTGACATTAAAAATCATACAAAATAAAATATACCCATTTGAGAAAATTATTTGAAATATTTCAGGATTCTCAAGTCTTTGTAAGAATATTTTTACCTTCAAAATAAAGGAAAATTGTCCTCAGGGCACTGGTAGCTCTTGCCTGCAATCCTACCTACACAGGATGACAGAAATAGCACTGTGGCTCAAGCCTTCTGCAAATAAAGAAGCTCAGGGATAGCACCTTGGACCAGAATTCAAGTCCCAGGACCAGCCAAAAAAAGAAAATGAAAAAAAAAAAAAGAAATTGTTGGGTATCGATGTCTCATGCACATAACTTTGCTACTCAGGAGGCTGACATGTAAGGACTGCCCTTTGAAGCTAGCCTTGGTGGAAAAGTCCATGTGATGCTTATCTCCAATAAAGCACCCCCAAAACCAGAATCAGAGCTGTGGCTAAAAACTCAGGGACAAGGCCCCAGCCCTGAATTCAAGTCCCAGGACCAGTACTAAGTTAATTAATTAACTAAAAGATTAGTTCCAAATTAAATATTATTATTACTGTATTATCCATCTAATGAATATTTAAATTAAGGTCCAAAACAATCATTGTTACCAGTTACCAATCACTGTTACCAATTAACATCTCAGAAGAAGGTTTAAGACCATATATAGAAATATAAAAGATCTAATCAAGATGTCTGGCATTTAATTTTTTAAATAATCTAGTGCACAGCCATCCAAGCTAACTTGAACTCATAGTCCTATGTATTTGAAAGCCAGAGATCCAGGGAGTCACAACTCAAGGCCAGGCTGGGTTGAGAGTTTGTGACACTCCATCTCAACCAATAGCTAGGTATGATGGCACACATGTGCTATCTCAGCTATGGGAGAAGCACAATTGCTGGGCTCAGTGGCATGTGCCTGTCATTGCCAGTACCTGGAGAAGCACAATTCACACACATACATATAGGATGGGTTCGTTGAGCTCCTTATATGCCTCATGGGTCTAAGTTATCAATTAAACTTAATCATAGACATGTGCATCCGGGGGAAACATGTAGGGGCAGTTGCCATCCATTGGGAATGTTGGAATGGAACCCTGCTGATAAGAGGGGACGGCTGTGTCCTGTTAGGATGTGGGAGATGGGTCTGGGTGTGGCTGTCTAGGTCTGATGAGCAGGTTCAGGTTCTCTAGTTCACCCTGGAATACCAGTTCTTTCTTTACTGTACTTAGCCAGCAACGATCTATTCTTATAATCCAAATTAGATTCAGCATAAACTTTTGGAAATCCATGTGATGATGTATCTGAAATGCTCATTATCAAGGACAACCAGGTCTTTTTGATGGGCCTGTTTCCAGAGATAGTTTTAACCAAAGCTTTGTCTTGGGATAAGACAGACAAAGGTCAGAGTCTTCTAAGCCCACATAGAGACTTGGAGTCCTCATCTTCTCCTTGAAACCCTACAATAACCCCAGGGTGTCCTGGTTTGATATTTACTTTGGGAGTTTAAGTTGACCCTTATCTGATTTTCTCCTACTGTTTTAAGGTTGTTCATGATATTTAAAGGGAAATAGCAACAAGACAGCTGAAAAACAACTGGTTATCCATGCAGTCTAGTGAGTGTCGCTGTTGCATTGGTCCCTGTGGTTCTGGAACTTTTTCTTTAACATTTTCAGGATGCAGTTAAGTGAGGGTGTGTCCCTCCAGACCTTTCAGTACAATATTGCAGCCCCCTCCCCATCACAGGGCTAGCTTATATTTACTCATCCACTCTATCTAGAATGGAAGTGTAGTGAAGTGCCGTGAGGGCATTGACTGTTGGTTCAGGTGAAACTGTGGTCCCTACAAAGTACACACTCAGGTTTGTTGTGTTAGCACGTATGCTTCCATGACCTGCCTAGGAAGAATTAGAAAATCCATTTCCTAGTCAGACATGGTGGTACATGTCTATAATCACAGCACCCAGTAGGCATAGACAAGAAGGTCACCAGTTCAAGGCCAGCCTGGATTACATAGTAAGTTCCTTGATTACACAGAAAGTAAGGTAAAGAAAAAGAGATGAAAAGAAAGAAAGAGAAAAGGGGGAGGATAAGAGGGAGGAAGGAAGGGAAGAAAAAGAGAAAGCGAAAGAAAGAAGAAATAAAAGAAGAAAAAGAGGGAAAGAAGAAGGAAGAAAGGAAGGAAAGAAAAAAGGAGATAGGGAAAAAGAGATGGAGAAAGAAAAAGAAAAATCTCTGTCTAAATAATTTTCCATTGTTTTAAGTACATTTTGTTTCAGTTTTCTAATAACTTAATTTAAAAGTCTTAAATCTATCTGCATTATAGAGCATTTTTATTCTTTTTTCTTTTCATTTATTGTTTATTTTTTATTTGTTTATTGTCAGGGTAATGTACAGAGGGGTTACATTTACATTCACCAGGTAGTAGGCGCAATACTTCTCATGTTTTTGTTCCCAGTTCCTTCCCTCCACCCCCCAATCATCTTGTTTCCCCTCTTCCTTTTCCTATTTCAAATAGACAAATAAACAATATATATATATATATATTTATATATAATATACCAGGTAACAAAGTCAGATACAGTAACAATATGAGATTAAGCATAAGGGCAAAAAAGAGAAGAGAAATAACATAGTACATTAAGAACAACAATCACACAAGATAAAGCTCTTGTTTCCATAGAATATTTTTATTCTTATCAAACTTTTACTCACGGTAATTCTAATGCTTTGAATGAGCTATGTCAGAAAGATGGTTGGGTCTTTTCATAATTCAAAAATGGATTAGTCAAGCAGAGAAAGTTGAAAGTATAATGTCCACCATGGAATCCTCTCATTCCATTGGAATTTGGGACGTGGAATCCCTCATTCCTTTGGAAATTCCTCATTCCCTTGGAAATTCTGGCAGGATGAGAGGGGTCGCTCCTGCAGTTAGCCTTAAGTCTATTCATATAAACCTGGTCAGATGGACTGATTGAACCATCTTCCTCCTGTCTTTTTCCTTGTAGACTGACACTGGAAATCTGATGGTAAAATGTGGGTGATGTGATTAGTATTTCTTAAACTGCCCCCTAAAATGTATTAAATTGGGGAAAAGGTTTTAAAAGGAATGTTTAAAGGTTTGTAACAGCAGAAAAAAACAAAAAACAAAAAGCAATGCCTCTTCTAAAAGGAGGCCTGGAGACAAAGGGAGTGCCTTGAGCCCTTAAGGGTTCTTCAAATGCAATTAAAGGCTAAAGTGTTAAGTGTTTAAGCAAATACCAGTAAAAGTTTTAAAGAAAATTAGAAATGGGTTTCTAAACAAAATTTTGAGTTGAAGTGAAGTTGTCCTAAATGTTTGTTTCAGAAAAGAGAAAAAAGGAAAATTAGGACTATCAAAATGATTGACAGTTTCCAGCAGACCCATGGAAAAGGACAGCAGATCCTCATTCAGATGTAATTTTGGCCCTTACCGAGTTACAGGTAAGATCATGCTTAGGGACTGTTTCTGTGTTGACCACCTTGTTGCTTTAATTGGAGTAACATGGCCTTATGAAGGACTCATTGATCTGAAAACTGCAGTTCTGAGCCAGCCTGGGCAGAGCAAACTCCCTGTGAGATTGTGGTGTCTACTCTAGCAGCAGAATGCTAGTGAGGCAGAGTTGCTTTGGAGCTCAAAGTGGCAGAGTGCTAGCCTTGAGCTGGTAAGCTGAGGGACAGTGCCCAGGCCCTGAGTTCAAGTCCAGCAACTAACCAAGTGGAATGCCAATCCCTGTGTGAAAAGGCACTCCTGACAAAAGCAATGAAGCATCCAGATGCAGTAAGCCACTATTTGGATGGCAGAGATGGTATCAGATCCTAGAGTCACTTGTGCTTGGCCATTCAAAATTAATCAGAGCCGGGAGTTGATAGAATAGTTTGTAAGCATGCCATACTACTGTCCATGTCCATTTACTCCATAAGTGGGCAGGAACTTGTCAGTCATCTGTAACAGTGGGTAGTTTACAATCCTGAACCCCATGTTTGCTCAAATCCCAAACTGAGCAAATTTTGAGTTGACACCAGCCACAAATTCTGGAAGGAAGTTTGTGGACCTGAGGCTGTGTCCCTACTGATCTGTATCTAGGCCTATATAGGTAACTTAGACATTGTTAGGGTCATAGAGTTCCCCAGACATCAAGAAAATGCCTTTGCAAATCGGTGCTAAGTAAGCTACACTGTTGTAGCCAAAGAAAATGTTTGTGCAGTTGTTAAACATTTTATATGGTCCCCCATTTGGAGTAAAATATTGCTCCTAAAATGTAATCCTGGCAACCCCTTGGTAAAATAGGCTAAGCTTTTAGGGTCCTTGGCTAGGTATAGAGACAACGTCCCTGGGTTTGCTTGAAGAAGTTACAGAAGATGGATCTTCGCCTATCACCCCCCCCCACCACCACTTTTAAGATAAAGGGAGCAGAATTATTTTTGGAAAATGAGACAGGATAAATTAGAGGCATGGGTAAGAATAGTAATAGATGTGCAAGAGTGGAAACTGCACTTGTGGAAAATGTTTACAGGTTCAAGTCTTCTATACCTGTCTAGAAAATCCTAGCCTCATTTAAAGGAAATCTGGTTACTAAAAGTTATCACCCTGATATTACTTTGGAATCTCAGCCCTATACTGTCCTAAAAACCAATAGGGTGCCAGCTTGCAAAAAGGAGTGTGCTTAGGTAAAGCAACCAGAAAATCATTGGAAGATTTCACCGAAGTCAGGCCTTAGATTAAGCTTCTTTACCCAGCCGGTTGAGAAATTTGCAGGTGACCCAGCAGGAGGTATGACTTTCCTTACCTACACATCCTGTCCTGCCTGATTCCACCACCCTGCAGGTGCTTCATAGATTGCTTTGAAAACCTTGGTGGTAGGACATTCTATTTGTGCTAAGTTCAAAGTCCCCTAGACTTTTTGCAGTCATTATGGTGACTCTGGATGGGTGAAGGGAATTTTCCATCCAGTGCTGAACAGCCTGGAGGTGAGAGGTGTTAAATGTGAATGAGGGCTATAGTCAAGTAAAGAAGAGAGAGAGAGGTTAGTAAAGAAAATCTTGGGAAGGGAATTGAGAAAACAGAATAGTTTATGGATAAGAAAGGATCTGGAAAGAATTGTCTTAAATGTTCTAAACAGGGAGAAAGACAAATCCTAGCGAGATCCTGTATGTAGATGGTATGAGCATGTCTTGAGAATGGAGCTTACAAGTAAAATTAGTATGTAATTGAGTTAGCCATAATACAAACAGGGTCAGGATTGGTACACTGATGTGAAACTATTCTTTGTGCCCATCTGAAGGGTTGCTATGCTTGGATGTATATTTCCCAGTTGTGAGGGTTTTCTTGGGTGCAGAACTGGGAGGGCACGCTGTATGCCCCTCCAAACCAGAAAATGCTGTCTGCCCAGGTCTGATAGCAGTTGTTAACACACACACTCCCCGCAGGCCATGTGTTAGCTCTGATATCCAGAGGCAGCCCTAGGAATCATTTGAAGGAAAACTTGGGAAGCTGAACTAGTTAATAGTGCTAACCATGATTCAATCCAGTCCTTACAGGCCTTACAAATTGAGTTTGGGGACGTGTTCATCATCTGGTTTCTAACATCCTGGCACTCAAGCGTACCTGCACTGTGATCCTCAGCACTCCAACCACTGTGAAGGTAGCGGGAAAGAGCTACTGGATTCATGATCCCAGATGGAGACAGCGTGTGAAGACTTTGCAGTTTCAGATTCCCAGAGAAATGGACTTGGACATTATTGGATCCCCAAAAGGAGGTTTGTGTGTCACCCTAGAAGAATGTCGCTTTTGGGCAGACCACACTGGAGTAATGAAAGATAGCCTGGCAGCTGTAACAAGGAGACTTGAGCAAGAGAGAAAAACAGGGGTCCCAGGGATGGTTTAAACCTTGGTCTAATGCCTCCCCGTGGCTGACAACATTAATTTCAACTCCACTGGAACCTCTGATTACCGTGCTAATCATGCTGACCATTAGGCCCTGTGTGTTAAACAGACTGGTGACTTTTGTAAAGGAGAGGATCAATACAGTCCAGGTAATAGTTCTTAGATGACAATACCAACCAGTAGAAGTGGCAATCAGTAACGAGTCATGATTGAGTCATTTATGTACCAGTGAGAGGGAGGAATGTGAAGCCTACATTAACTTTGAAGTTCGATGAACTTCAGTAAGAAGTTATTTTTCAGCAGGCCTGTTCAGAAGGTCACTCTGAACTAACTCTAAACCAGCAGAGATGGCAGTTTCAAAGAAAGCAATAAATTACAGACTTACTCCCAGTGATTTGAGGCCCGGGATAAAATAACCATTGAGATAGCTTGACCAGCTGCCCTTCAGCGGCCCTGCAGCTCTGCACGTATCGCCTAAGCACGAACTGCACGTATCACCTAGCATTAGCCAATCAATTCACAATACATCAACCCTTTGAGCTAACCCTATAAAAACCTTGTACAACAGGAAGTTGGGACACTCTTCTTTCTCTCAACTCAGACGTGCTGTGTCGGTGTTGGTTGTGAGACCAGGCTCAAGCTTGCAATAAAAACTCTCGTGCTCTTACATCAGATTTTGCTCCTTGGTGGTCTTTGGGGATCCTGAAATCTGGGCACAACAGTAAGCAAATAAGCAAAGCCAAATACAAGAAGATCCTCAGGACAAGTGCCCACATGTAGACAGAGGGAGGCATGGGACAGCTTATTCACCAGGGTCAAAATATATGTTATAACCACCTCTGCAGGGAGCACAGACAGGAGACAGTCCAGAATACCCTAAGTGGGAGCAGTAGAGAAAGTGCAGAGTGACAAGGTTATGCGTGTGTTTTGAAAGAGAACCAACAAGATTTTACAATAAGTGGGATCTGTAATATGAGAACAAGAGGGGAAAAGATCAACGTCTTAGCTACCGGGCACGGAGGCTCATGCCTGTAATCCTAGCTACTCAGTAGGCTGAGATCTGAGAATCGCAGTTCAAAGCCAGCGCAGGCACTAAAGACCAGGAGATTCTTATCTTCTATTAGCCACTAGAAAACTGGAAGTGGAGCCATGGGCCAAAGGGTAGAGCAGTAGCCTTGAGCTGAAGAGCTCAGGGACAGGGCCCAAGCCCAAAGTTCAAGCCCCATGACCACCACCAACAAAAAAAATCAACTCTTTATATTTCTAGCCCAAGCAACAGAGAGGGGGAAAAAGAGGGAGGGAGGGAAAGAGAGGAGAGAGAGGGAGGGAGAGAAAGAGAGAGGAGATGGCATCCACTGAGAAGAAAATTTCAAGATTTATAGGTTTGAGGAATGATAAAGAGTTTTCATTTAGCCATTAGATTTCAAATGACTATTAGACAAGTAAATGATAATACTAAGCTATTACTTATATTAGAGTGCCATAAAAGTATCTTTGAGAATATGGTCCAGGACAAAAGCAATCACAAGATGAACAGAAATGCATTTAGGATTTCCCACAGTCAACATATCTATTTCCCTTATCTCTATTGCCTTGATGTCTGATTGCTTTTTGCATGGAGACACCATGCAGTCAACCACTGGAGTTAACATTGCCAGTATGAATTAAGACCACATCCACTTTATCTCTGCCCTGAGCAGGTTAGACAGCCTGCAGTGCTGAGGTCAGCTATGCTCCAGAGTTTCACCTGACCAAACATCAGGAGCCATCAGAGTCTACCTTAGAAAGCCAAGCGACTTTGTCTTTAAGCTTCTGAATTAAGGCAAAGCATTACCTTAGATGGAGCAGGAGATAATGCACAGCCTGTACCTTGGTTCATAAGGAAGAGGAATAGTGTGATTCTTCCTTATGAGCCTAGTGGTACATCAAAGCTGACCTGGGTGACTTCTGAGGCGAAGACAGTGTTTGCCTAAACATTTCCAAGTCTCTTCAGATTTTTCTCTAAGAGTGCATGTCACTGTGATGTACAGAAGAGATGAGCTAATGCACCTTCCACACACATACTGTAATTACAGAGAACTTAGCACCCCTGGAAACAAGAGGAGCCATTTTCCATGCAAGTTCCACTGGGCCAGTGGCAGTATTTAAGTAGGACTTGGAGGAGGTGAAGTTTCTCTAGAGAAATTACAGCTTCTTTCCCAGGCAAAGCTGAGGTGCCATTGAGGTGGGGCAGTCTCAATCTTTAATATATCATGTATATCTAAGGCAGGTAAAGTGTTGATTTCCCTAAGAGATCTTGATTGATTTCCTAAGGCAGGTAAAGTGTTGATTTCCCTCCAAGGTCTTTGTCCTTTCTCTTCCAATAAGGCAGGTGCCAGTGCCCAACTCTGTAATCCTGGATACCCAGGAGATTAATATCTGAAGATCGCAGTTCAAAGACAGCATGGGAAAAAATATCTGTCTAATCTCCAATTAATCACAGAGAGAGTTGGAAATGGAATTGTGGTGAAAGTGGTTGAGAGTTCGCTTTAAGAAAAAGGAGTTCAGCTGGGCAAGGTGGCTCATGCCTGTAATCCTAGCTACTCTGGAGGCTGAGATCTGAAGATCAAAGTTCAAAGCCAGCCCAGGCACAAAAGGACCTGAGACTCTTATCTCCAATTAACCTCTAGAAAATGGGAAGTGTGACTTGGTTCAAGGGTAGGGTGGTAGCCTGGAGCTGAAGAGCTCAGGGACAGCCCAGGCTGTGACCTACCAAAAAAAAAAAAAAAAAAAGGAGTTCAAGGAAAGCCCAGAAGTCCAGAGTTCAAATCCCAGGACTGGAAGTGTGGGGGAGGGTAGAAGGGGAAGAAAAAGAAACCATTGTTAAAGAACTATAGAGAAGCTGAGATTTGAACCTACTTGAAAGCTAACCAGTAAGCCTGCTGTAGTTTCATGGATGCTGGTCAGAAGGCACAAAGCACCCTGTTCAAAGTCAAAAGCTGGTTACCTACTGCCTAGCCAGCATACTGGGATTCCTATTTTCATGGGGGGGGAGGGGCGGTCCCTTCCTCAACTCAAAGGGGCAGGGAAGCAATGTCACAGACTTAGGTGCTGTTGGGTCATCCTGCCTCATCTGAAGGGCCCCAATCTTAAGAAATCCCAATTCTTTAAAGCAGCTACTAGCAAATGCTTGATGTGTGCTATCGAAACAGGTTTCCTCAAGAATATTTGGAGAAAACCTAGCTTTCAGTGACACAAAAAATGAGTTGAGTTCTGGTCCTATGAGTGTTTCATTGTGAGATAAAGGCCCATTGCCCTCTAGCTCCCACATTTCAGTAATGCCAGGCTGGTCAGCCAAAGCTGCAAGGGCAGCTCTGATGGGGTAATGCATTCTTGTGGAGAGAATGCCATTTTCTCTCCAATGTCTTGGCTCTGACTTGCTCAATGCCCAGTGTGGAACCTGAGGAAGTAAGTTTGTATACATAGAAACAGGCGATTCTTTCTCCTGTCCTGAGGGATGTTCTCCAATGGCAAGAGCTCAGTGCCCTGCCCTGTCCTCATGTGACTCCTTCCAGTCTCTTCCACCAGAGCCCTAGACAGCTAGTCTCCTCAAAATCTAGTCTTGGAGGGTCTGTGGGAAAATTTGGCATAGGCCTTGAACTTTGTCTAGCATAATAGAGTTGGTGATAACAGGAATCACTGGTATTTTCAGCAGAGTCTTGACTTGAGCCACTGTTTCACTCACTTTGCTTGAGGAGCTCCTCGGAGAACTGAAGTTGGGAAGCATTGCTGTAGATGACTTCTCCAAATCAGGCAAAGTTCTATGTTGTCTAAGATTCTCTCCAGGGAGATCACATGGCGACGTGTGTGTGTGTGTGTGTGTGTGTGTGTGTGTGTGTGTGTGTGTGTGTATGTGTGGTGGTGGTGGTGGTACTGGAGATTGAACTCAGGGCCTCAAGCTCTTGCTTAGCTTTTTTACTTAAGGCTGGTGCTCTACCATTTGAACCACACTGTGACTTCCACCACTTTCCTATCAATTGGAGAGAAGAGTCTCAAGGACTGTTTTGCCTTGACCTCTGGATCCTCAGCTTCTGAGTAGGTAGCATTAGTCATGAGCCACCAGGTACTTAGCATGCAGCAACTTTAGAGCGCCCAGCAAGAACTAGTCTCCAAAAAATGAGATAGAGTGGATTTACGGTAAATTTCACAAAGGAAAAGAAAATCCACTGACCTTCGCCCCTTAGTATATTTGCTCTTATTTCTGTGCTCCTCTTCAGGTCTAAGGGTCTCTAAAGTCTCCAGTTCCTTTCTCTACTTTATGGTGGTGCTGGCAGCACTGAGGCAACCCTCCCTGATCGTAGGATATGAGCACAATGGAGCATAGGGGTCTGCCTAGGCCTGTCTTCTGCTTTTCACACGTGGAAGACGCCAAAAGATCAATTACCCAGCGCTACACTGTAAGAGTGCAGGCAGTCCCAGCGTTCTAGAAGTGCGGGAGGGAATACTTAAAACTCTAAACCAGAATGCTTCTGGGCAAGAATATTTTTGACAGCAATGCCATAGGTCATTCAGAAGGAAAGACGTGCAGCACAATGGTGACATCTGGTGGTTCCCATGTTAACCAAGTGACTGAAATGAGGTTTAGAGTAGGATATGTGGAAAGAACAAGTGTCTCTAAAAAAAAAAGAAATGGGGGGAGGGGGGGAGGGAGTCAAGCTCGGCGCCAATGATTCATGCTTGTAATCCTAGTTGCTCAGGAGACTTGTGGATCAGGGTTCCATTAACTAGTCAGAAAAGCAGAAGTGGTGCTGGGATTCTAAGTGGTAGATAGCTAGCCTTGAGCCAAAGAGCTCAGGAACAGAGCCCAGGCCCTGAATTCAAGCCCCATGACTGACAAAAATTAAAAATTAAAAAAAAAAAATCAAGTGGCTCGTGCCTCTAATCCTAGATAATCACGTGGTTGAGGCCTCTATGATTGTGGGTTTTTTTTTTTTGTTTTTGTTTTTGTTTTTCTAAAGCATGTCTTGGCAGAACAGTCTACAAGATTCCATCTCTAAAATATCTAACAAAAAACCAGATTGGAGAAATGGCTTCAGTAGACAAACAAGCCATGTGAGTGTGGGACCCTGAGCCCAAGCTCCAGTACACACACACACACACACACACACACACACACACACACACACACACACACACCCAATATCAGGAAGGACATGAGAAACATTGGAGAAGGCTGTGCTCAGGACACCGCTCATCTCTGGCCTGCTACTTCAAGTTTGCAATAAAGGTTTGCTGTGACCAGCAAGACTTGGTTTTTGTTGTTGTTGTTTTGTTTGTTTTGCAGAAGGGATAGAGAACTAATTGTGTCTTCTCTTTCATTGCTTCTTGCAGTAACTTAGGCTAGCTAAAGATTTATTGTATAGAAATTTATTTGTTTATTTGAAACAGAGAAGGGAAGGGAAAAACAAGATGAGTGGGAGGGAGTGGGGGGAGGGAAAGAGAAAAACATGGGAAGGGGTAACACTGTTCAAGAAGTAATATATCCACTACCTGATGAATGTCTCTGTAACTCCTCTATACATCACACCAACAATCAAAAATAATTCTGCTTCCTTTTAATATTGTTATCTGTAAGATAATTATATTACCCCCTATGATTTGGCAAAGATTGGGAAAATTTAACTATAATAGTAGTTTAGTGGGGCCTAGTGTAAGAGTGCTTGGCTAGCATACATGAAGCCCTGGGTTCAATTCCTTGGTACCATATACTAAGAAAAGCTGGAAGTGGCACTGTGATTCAAGTGGCAGAACACTAGCCTTGAACAAAAAGTGTCCAAGGACAGTGCCCAAGCCCTGAGTTCAAACCCCAGGACTGGCAAAAAAAAATAGTAGTTTCATGCTCCCAGTGACATAGATATGTGTGTATATATGTATATATGTACAAATATGTATGTATATATATATATATAGAGAGAGAGAGAGAGAGAGAGAGAGAGAATATTAAGTAGCCACCCTCCTTATCCTCCACCCTAGCATGTGCTAGTATGCCCCAGAAGCACAGAATCCAACCTGGCTCAAGTGTCCCTTACCTCCAAAAGTCAAAGCAACTATCTCCCTTCCCTCCCTGAGATCTACTCCATTTTTCCTCTCAAAATACAGAGTCCATTATCTTCCCTTTCCCTGGGCAATGGAACTGCTCACTTACTACACACCAATTATCCTGCTAATGGACAAATGAAGAAATGGTTCTTTTTGGATATTTGTTATCCTACAGATAACAGAATTCATGACATAGAATAACAGACTGGGATAAGTGGAATTATACATTTGAATCTCATAGACAACGTCTACACCAATAAAATGCTGAGAAAATTTTGCATGCCCTTGCATGATGAGAGTATGCATATTAATAAACAGGGGCCTCCCACTTGAAGTACACATTCCCCCAAAGTAAAGCGAACTCTCAGGAGACATTTACAAGCTGGAAAAGCAACACGGTGTGTGGGATGTTCCCTGCCTGATTATACTGAGCCTGTTGGTCCAAGACCTCAAAAGCACATCATGACAGGTGTGGCTGCAACCCACGGAAGATAAGATCAAAGTCAAGGAGGAAGGGATGGAGAAAGAAATCTCTCCTCCTCGTGTCTGTACATCATGTCCTCATGAATAGTGCTCATTGAATAAAACACATCTTTATATGCTAGGGGTTACTTTAAGTCATATACATAGCCCTGATTTTAAAATTATCATGCCTAGTGTAATATACTAATTAGTATTTTCGTTTGTTGCAAAAATCTCCCTTCTCCTTGGTCTAAGACCACTGCAGATTTGGGGAAAGTATCTTTTTCTCTTGTTCCTAATGCTTCTCATTCTGATTTCTGGGAGGAGTCTCCTGGGGTTGGGTGCTAGGCAAGAGAATAAACAAGGATAGTTGACTGAATCTATCCAAGAATAGCTTTGTGCTCACTGGACTCAGTGAGAATTTAAAGCTGAGCCTTTCTCATATGGAAAGGCTCTCCTGACCACCACTTTCCCCGTACTTCCTATCCATAACTCTCATCCCCACTGAGCATCTTCCTGTGGGATAGCCCAGAATCTCCCGTGGCAAGCTGTCCTCTTGGACAGGATCCTAGAGATCTCAGCTGAGATTCCTGATATCATTTTGGAGAACTCATGGGCTATGTTCTGCATTTGAGGGAGTGTACCCAAATGTGTGCCCCAAAACACTGCCACTTCTCAGGTCACACCTGTATATATTTCAACCAGCAAACTACTTCAACACCAACATATCTGCCTGAAGGGAGAGAATAATGGTAATTGCTCCAAGCTCCTAACAGAGTATAGCAGGAGTTGAGGCTGGCCTAGAAGGAAGGTGTCCGTGTTCAGAGATTCCCCTCCAGCTACTCCAATGTGGACATCAAAAGTGAAATAAGAGCTAGGTGCGGTGGCTCACATCTGTAATCCTAGCTACTCAGGGGGCTGAGATCTGAGGATCACGGTTCAAAGCCAGCCCGGGCACCAAAGTCTGAGACTCTTATCTCCAATTAACTACCAGAAAACAGGAAGTGGTGCTGTGGCTCAAGGGGTAGGGCAGTAGCCTTGAGCTGAAGAACTCAGGGACAATGCCCAGGCCCAGAGTTCAAGTCCCACAACCAATCAAAAAAAAAGTGAAATAAGAGGTCAGGTCTGGGTGGTGCCATGTGGCCACATGGTTAAGGTAGGGTCTGGCATTTTGTCTTCATGGTCAGGCAAGGTGACACCCACCACCTCCCAGGTAAAGGGTGTGCCTGAATCCCTGGAGGCAGGGTGGGCATTAGGCTGATAGGTTACTCAACCTGCCAGTCCAGTGCCTGGGACAAGGAGCTTCCTGTGACCTTGCCCCCTGTCCCGACCCTATTTAGGCCCAGACCAGCTCAGGTGCCATTACGCTACGCCATATGTCTCTGTGTTCATGTCCTGTGTCACCATGCTGTCCTAATTGGAGCAGAATTGGCTTGTTGGTATTTTTTGTTTGTTTCTTTCTTTCCTCTCTGGTCTGTTTCCTAATTATGTTAAGTGTATTTTCTGTCTGCAGGTCTTTGTAATTGGCTGCTCTGCAGACAGCTAGCACTCAAATAAAGACTCCTAGCTACTTTAACTGATTTTTGGGGTGTCTTCTTGATTTTTGGAGTATTTCAAAGAGACCAAGTAGTCACAAAAAACACAAAAACAAACAAGCTACAACAAAAACTTTCCATTCATAGTGAGCAAAAGCTTCACATAGTCAAAAAAGAAAAAGAAGAAAAGGTTTCATCACTTTAAAAAACTTCAGGAGTTCATCATACTCTACACTGCCACCTAGGGGTAAAATAAGACTTCCCCTACATATGTGATCCTGCTATTTATGACCCCAAAGCTGAGTAAGATCTATGGATTTGACATCCAAGCTGTCTATGGCAGTTTTGAAGACACCAAGAAAGGTTTGTTTGTTTGTTTGTTTGTTTTCTGACTCCTTTTGTACCTTTGACGTCAGGGACCTCATGTCCTCATTAACAACTTCTTTGCTCCCCCAGTGTTTTCAGAGGAGTAGTAGGAGGTGGCTGCAGTGCTGCAGAATCAGCTGGAGACAGGGTGTTAACATGACAAAGAAACTCAAAAGCACTCCAAAAGAACTTTAAGTTCCTGTTTAGCTCTCAGTGATCTGTTACAGAGCTTTCTCCTGTGAGCCCAGAATAGTGGTTCATGCCTGTCAGCCAAAACCACTCCCAAGGAAATTCTGGGTGAGTGTGAGAAGTCTTATGGACATTTCTGTGCAGATTGGCTTAGAACTTAGAATCTCTGGATGTCAGCCTCCTAAGTAGCTGAAATGAACTATCCACAATGGGATATAATAAGCAATTATTATCCCCTTTGAAGCCTAAATGCCTTCCAAATATTCTAGGCCTGGGTGTCACTAGTCTCCTGCACAACAGGAGAACAGAATTGAGTGATTTCAGGTATGAAGGAAAGCTCAGTAGTGAAGCATTTGCCTTACTATGTGTGAGACCCTAGGTTCAATCTTCAGCACCTGTAAGCTAAAAAAAAATAATGAAATAAAATAAATCTAATTAGGTAAAATAATCTCTGATTTCAGATAGTGATTTTGTGATAGAAAATAGCAAAGTTGAAAAAAGTTGCCATGTCTAATATTTATCTAAGGCATGTTCAGTGGGAAAGTATTTGTGTTGGAGTGAAAACTATTGAAAAAACAAGACAGCACCCTCTCTGCTTCCCATATGCTTCTCCCCAAATTGGCACCTCATCCCTTGCTCCCTGGAGTCTTTTCCAGTCCAAAGGGAGACCATTCCCAGTGATGCCCCTACGCAGGCAGAATCATGACCTGTTCTCTCTCCTAGTTCTCCAGTCCATTCCTTTCCACTGGCTCTTTTCTCTGAAACCAAAAATCCTTTCCAATAGCCACACTACGCCATGCTCTTCTTGAAAAGACACCTCAGTATGCCTTGCCATCCTGTGAGCTTTTGTTCACCTAGCTCCCTGGGGGCCAGAACTGGCATGTTACACAACTGTGCAGGACGCACTGACACCAGCGAGTGCTGAAGAGTGGGTCAGGTCAGAGAATGAGTGCACAAGGATGAATGTGAAAAGAAGCACTTCCTCCCCACACTAGATGGCGCTCAGATATTTTTCAACCACATCAAGTGGTGCTAGTTCAAAGGCAGAGTCAGTGACCATCTTCTCAGCCAAGAGAAGGTCTAGAGGTTTGGGAATTCTAGATTGAGACCTGGAGATTGCTTAGCCTCAGCCTAAACTGTGATGGTGATTCCCACAGGACAGAAGCTGGTCATTTGTTCATACATTCCTTCCAGAAGCATGACTCAGATAGAACTGAGAAAAAAGGAAAAGGTCTATACTCATAGACCTTTCAGGCACTACTCAAAAAAATTCATACAATTGCCATTAAATTACTGCAGTGGAAATTACAGCATGTGCTGCTAGGAGAACATCTAATCAACAGAGACACAAAGGTCAAGGAAGGCTTACTTGAAAACCCAGTGGTTGAGTTAACATCAAAGAGAGAGAGAGAGAGAGAGAGAGAGAGCGAGAGAGAGAGATATCTAACTAGGTACAGTGGAAGTAGATAGCATAAGCAGCAATAAACATATGTTCTAAGGCCCTGTAAAGAGTTTAAGGACATGAATTCTGGAGAATGATTGCTTGACCTTTGCCAGTATAAGTGTCACAAGAAATAAGGCTGGAGAGGTAGGGAGGTCAAATGTGCTTAAAAAAAAAGTCTCACCAAAGACCTGGCACCACCTGTAATCCTAATAATAAGGGACAATGCCATGACCCTCAGTTCAAGCCCCAGTACACACACACACACACACACACACACACACACACACACACACACACACACGCAAGTGTCATTAAAAATTTAGCAGTTGGACTGGACTTGTTGGAAATATTAACAGCCACATATAGCTAATCAGGTAAGGAGAATATAAAACATTTCTATTATTGTAGAAATTTCTATAGAGCAGAAGGTCATGGCAGAGGAGCTAGAGTGGAGGATTGTGGTTGACTTTCTTGATGAAGTAACATGATGCTAAGACCAGAGCCAGTAACAAAGCAGAAGTTTTGTGATTGGGTATGAGGGGCCTTTCCTGATAGAGAAAAGTAGTTTACCATTTAAGATATTTGTAATTGTCAGGATGCAGCTTCAATGAAGTTTTTAAAAAGTCTTAGAGGCCACAATACAGATTTGTGTCTTTATTCTAACAGCACGTGGAAGTCATCGAAGGCACATAAGCAGCGAAGTAACTGTGCATTCAAAAAGTTAATTGAGCTGCAATGTGGCTAATGTATTCGAGTGGGGCTTACAGATGTGGGTATCAGAAAGCATAATATTGTAATAGAGCAGAAGAAGGAATCTGATGGCTTGTCCCAAGGTAGGTTAGGAAAGCTCTGGCTATTAGATATTCCTTCCTCATAAAAACCAAGGTGAACATCGGAGGCCTAGATCTTCCTTCTGGGAAGAGCTTTGTGGGACCACAAAGAACAAGTCAGCTCCATGTCAACAAGATAGTCCTCTAAGCTGCTGAAGGAGCTCTTCTACTCCACCCCACTCCACCCTTCACTTCATTCTTTCTTCTAGTTAAAGAAAAGTATAGTCTTTAATTAGTAGGTCTTCAAGTGGCCTGAATATTAATTCTCTTCACTGCCCCTCCCAAAATGATCACAACTGGCTAATAAAGATTAAGCCCTTCAGTGAATCAAAGCATTTAGGTTAGGATGAATACAAAAGATGGGGCTGATATTTTAAGGCCACAATTATAATATAATACGCAACTAGGAAGCATTCAATGCACATCCTGACAGGTAAAACATGATAAATTAAAATCGGACATCAACAGGCTTATGATAATAGAAACCAGCATACACAGAGGCTCCTACAGAGGCTATTTTTAAGTATGTGACATACCATACTCATTTAGTCCCAACAGCTCTTGACATGAATCTTAAAATTATTTCCACCTTACAGACAAGAAAAATATGGCATAAGAGAGCTTGTGATCACACAGTCATCAGAACTTAGATTCGAGTACTTGTCTCACAATGAAACCTGGACTCCGACTATAGTCCCTACAAACTTTCAAAGGAAAATTAACAAAAATAAATGAAATGCTTATAGTGTGTGCCTATGGCACTAGTAATTGAAAGACAGAGGGACTGAGAGTTTGACACTAGCCTACATAGGGAATTCAAGACCTGATTAAGCTACACAGGGAGACCTTGTCTTAAAAAAAAAAATCTGTCAGGCTCCAGGGCTCACACCTATATTCCTATCTACTATTCAGGAGGCTGAGATCTGAAGATCATGGTTCAAAGTCAGCTAGGGCAGGAAAGTCATGAGACTCCTACCAAAAATGCCAGAAGTAGAATGAATGTTGGCTCAAGTGGTAGAGGATTAGCCTTGAAGGAAAGGGAAGCAACTGCTCAGGGACAGGCATTGAGTTCAAGCCTCAGGACATGCACATACACTAATGAATCTAGTGATGGGGCTGGGAGTTTGGCCTACTGGTAGAGTGCTTGCCTAGCATGCACAAAGACCAGGGTTCGATTCCTCGATACCACATACATAGAAAAAAAAGCTGGAAATGGTGCTGAGGTTCAAGTGGTGAGCTCTAGCCTTGAGAAAGTCCAAGGACAGTGCTCAGGCCCTGAGCTCAAGCCCAGGACTGGCAAAAAAAAAAGAGTCTAGTGATATGGTTCAGTGATGGACTACTTATTTAGCATATGCAAGACCATGGGGTTCAATTCCCAGCCATACCAAAAAAGAAAAGGAGGAGAAGAAGGAGCATGAGACCAGAAAACTAATTCTAGTAGAACCTCAAGATGAAATATCTTTTAAGACACTGAAAGAAGTCAGCTAGAAACACCACACAGTAGCTGGTCACCTTTAAGAAATACTGGAAGATGGGCTGGGAGTTTGGCCTAGTGGTAGAGTGCTTGCCTTGCATGCACGAAGACCCAGGTTCGATTCCTCAGTACCACATACATAGAAAAAGCCTGAAAGTGGTGCTGAGGCTCAAGTGGTAGATCTCTAGCCTTGAGAAATTCCAAGGACAGTGCTCAGGCCCTGAGCTGAAGCCCAAGACTGGCAAAAAAAAAATACTGGAAGATGAAAGGCCCAATAAATTAAAAAGGCAAAATTTCAAAACAGACAAAGGATCAATTTCAGAATACTGATGTACTTTTTCTTTCTCTTCATTTTAAGTTTCTCCTTCTTTAGCACCTCTTCCCTCTTCCTTTTGTTCCTCTTTAGATAACAAGGTCTAACATGAGCTATAACCCACATAAAATTATTGTCAACTTCAGATACCAGGTTGCCAGGCAGATCTCTAGAGGTCTTGAGCTTAATTGAAACTTCTGCACATCAGCTAATACCTTACTTTCCTTCTCTAGTGCCTGATAACCACTGTTTTTGTTTTCTGTGTCCATCCTAAGAATTGAGATGGATTGATGGATGGATGGATGGATGGATGGATGGATGGATGGATGGATTTTTGTCAGTCTTGGGGACTGAACTCAGGGCCTGAGCACTGTCCCTGGGATCTTTTGCTCAAAGATAGTGCTCTCCCACTTTGAGCTTCCAGTTGTTGTTTTCTGGTGATTAACTGGAGATAAGAATCTCACAGACTTTCCTGCTCTGGCTGACTTCAAACCATGATCCTCAGATCTCGGCCTCCTTAGTAGCTAGTACAGCCATGAGCCACTGGAGCCAGCTTGAGATTTATTTTTTATTAGTGTCCATTAATTTACATTATCTGGCACACTTTGAATTAGTATCACAAATGACTAGAAAGTGCTATATTGCTTTAGAGAGGCTTTGAAATTCTGTCATTCATTTACCTACTCACAAATATTTATTGGATTATTGCTTCAAGGCAGGTCAGATTCCTAAGTGCTAGGGAGTCAATGGAGAGGCCAGCAGAAAGTCTGAGTGAGCTTTGTTACCTGATATATTGGATATATTTGTATTTGGTTATTTGAAATTGGATAGGGAAGGGGGAAAAACAAGATGAGGGGTGGGGGTTGGGGGGAGGGAAATGGGGACCAAGACATGTGAAAAGGTATCACTGTATGGGAATTAATGCACCATCTATCTGGCAAATATCATGTAACCCTTCTATTAATTACAATAAAAATATATGAAAAAAAAGAAAGTCTGAGTGAGAAAGGTTGTTATTGGTTTCACAATCACAAAAAATGGCTAAAGCCAATAGAATATTTACAAACTACTTTTGGAGCAGTGTTCAATTTTTTAATGGCAGGTAAAGATTTAAATGATTCTTCTATCACAGGTTTTTGTGGAGGTTGAGTCTAAGGCTTGAACTCAGGGCCCGGGCACTGTCTCTGAGCTGTTGTGTTCAAGGCACTGGTGCTCTACCACTTTGAGCAACAGTTCCATTTCCATCTTTTTAATAATTACTTGGAGATGAGAGTTACATGGACTTGACTGCCTAGGCTGGCTTTGAACAATGATCCTCAAATCTCAACCTCCTGAATAGCTAGGATTACAGATATGAGTCACTGACACCTGGCTCTATCACAGATTTTTAATGTAATGTCCATATCATTATTATATATAAGAATTTATAAGATCATTCAGTGGTTTCAATGTTTGATTATAATCCCATCATTTAAATAATAAAAATATAGTATAATAATAAATAATAAAATTACATATATCTCACTCAAAACCACTGAAAAATCTTACTAAAAGATCTGTAGTATATCATGATGAATAGTAAATAACAATATTTTGCATAATAGAATATGGCTAAGAGTAGATTTTAATTTTTCTCATCTCAAATAAAAAAAAAGAGGCATGTGCCTATAATCATAGCTATGGCTCAAGAGGCTGAGATTTCAAAGACTTCATTTCAAGGCCAGTCTTAGCAGAAAAGTCTGCTAGACTCCAGCTCCAAAACAATCAACAAAATGCAGAGCTGGAAGCCTGCCTCAAGTGGTAGGGTGTAAACCAAGCAAACGAGTCAAGCAAATATGGAACTTTGAGTTCAAACCCCAGTATCATTAAAAAAAAATGGTAAATGTGTATGTGAGGTAATACACAAGTTTGCTAGCTTGTTTATATCCCACAATATTTGTGTATATCAAGCATTATGTTGCACATATACCATTATACCAATTCAAAAATTTAAATAAAACCTCAAGAATTTGTGAGTCATTTTGTTTTGGGTGGTATTGGGTTTGAACTCAGGGCCTCAAGGCAATACACAATTTCAATGGATTTTAATATAAGTCATCGAGTTGTATAACCATAACTTCATCACCAAAAGTAACTTGCAGGGGCTGGGAGTTTGGCCTAGTGGTAGAATGTTTGCCTAGCATGCATGAAGCCCTGGGTTCAATTTCTTAGTACCACATACACAGAAAAAGCCAGAAGTGGTGCTGTGGCTCGAGTGGTAGATTGCTAGCCTTGAGAAAGCTCAAAGACAGTGCCCAGGCACTGAGTTCAAGCTCCAGGACTGGCACAAAAAAAAGAGAGAGAAACAAACAAACTTTAGGGCTGAAAGCTTGACCTAACACATTCAAGGCCCTGAGTTCAAACTCCATGAACACACACAGACACACATACAGACACACACACACACACACACACACACACACACACACACACACACACGAAAGGAAAGGAAAGAGAGAAGGAAAATAAATCCTGGCTCACAATAGAAGAGAAATGGCCTTGAGCAAAGAGAGTTCAGAGGCAGTGCCCAGGCCCCAACCCAAATTCAAGCCCCATGACCAAAAACAAAAACAAAACAAATCAAAACACCCTGGTCCCATTCACACTCACTTTCCATTATTCCTTCCCATGCTCACTAGAAACCACAATTCTACTTTCCATCTACATGAATTTGCCTATTTGGGACATTTTATTTCCATATGGAAATCAAGTCATAGAATATAGAGCCATTTTACTTTCCTCAGTGATGACACTGTTAAGGCTCATTCATGTGTTGATATGTGTTAATATTTCACCTCTTTCCATGGTGGAATAATATTATGTGGATATAGTCATTTCTTTTGTTGCAGATCAACTAGTTCTCACTTTGGGCTATTAATAAATGTGCTATGAACATTTACATGAAAGTAACACATTTTCTTCCCCCCCCCCTCCTTCCCTCTCTTTCTCTGTCTGTCTTGGGGTTTGACCCCTGGGCTTGGTCTCTATCTCTGAGCTTCTCTGTGCTCAAGGCTAGTGCTCTACCACTTGAGCCACAGTGCCACTTCTGACTTTTTCTGAGTAGTTTATTGGTGATAAGAGTCTCACACACTTCCCTTCCCCAGACTGGCTTTGAACCATAATCCTCGCATCTCAGCCTCCTGAATAGCTAGGATTAGAGGCGTAAGTCACCAGTGCTCAGCTCAAACATATTTTCAATTAGGAGTTGTTATATGCCTTAGACTGGAATTGCTGGGAACTATGTTTATATACTTTGTGGGAATTATCAGAATTCTTTCTAAAGTGATTGTGCCATTTTGCATTGTATCAGTGAGAGAGTAAGCAGGGACCCAAAAGGGAAAAAAGATTCCACCTTAGGCAGCCAATTCCTTGTTAAGGACACTTTTAACATAGAAATGGAGGCACAATGGGTGAACAAATCCAACTGTGGTTCTCACTAGACACTGTTGAAAACGAACTATTTAAATTATGGGTAGGGATAGGAGGAAAAAACAACTAGGAGAGAGCAAGGGAAGGGGTGACATTGTCCGAAAAGAAATGTACCTGACTCACATAACAGTAGATCCTCCGTGTATATCACCTTTGTAACAACAATGAATTAAATAAATAGAAAAAATGAAAAGGGACATTTTGATTAATATTAAACAATACAGGGCTTGGGAATGGCTAGAAAGATTCAGATACATGACAATCTTAAGAAACAGACCGGGGGTAGATAAGTGAGATGTGGACTCGGTGGGCAAAATATAAGCAACCTCCTCTTATCTTGTTTTGTACAATCTTTTCCTGTTTTGTGCACTCTTGCAAAATCAATGTCATCAGGATATGGGTCAGTAGCTCAGAACAATAGGGACACAATGTTAGCCCGCTTACTTGTTCAATATCTGTCCTGCCATAAGAAACCCAATTGATGAAAAAGTTCCAAGTAACCATGATCCCATAATTGACCAAACAATTAAAAAACATCAGGAGACCCACCAAGCAGAAAGGTATCTCTAGACTCCAACTCTACCCATGTAAATCAAAGCCAAGCCTTGTAGCTGGGAAGACAGAGCAAGATAGCTGAAGTATTGTCTTGACACACGTCTCTATCATGTGTTCTCTTTGGTTGTCATATTTCTTTTCTAATAAACTTTCCTATCACCTTCACTATGTTCATATCTTGCCTAAATTATTCTCTTGTCAGACACGAGATTTAACTGCCCTAAATTTCTGGTAACGCCAGCAGGATACAAAGGAATCTTTTCTTAGTATCTTTCTGGAAGCATGGTCCCAAGATTACTGCTCACTATTTGAAAAGGCTAATCTTGAGGACAAGTTATTGGAGCAAAGAACAAGCTCTATTTAGAAAGCTAGCAAGCGGAAGATGGGGGTGACTAGCAAAGATCATCTTGCGTGGGGCTGCAGGCACAAAGCTTTAAAAGGAGTCAGGGAGGAGCTAGCGGACAGGTGGGCATCAGGGCAATTACAAATTGGAGAGTAGTTACAATTGTTGAGTAGTCCACTTTTTTGTCCCCCATGGCTGCTGTTAGCTATAGGTCACTGGATGTGGTGGCTATGTAAGTGGTTTAGGAAGTCCGATGACCCCAGTCTGTTTTGTTTGTTTGTTTTTGTTACCCCTGCAGTTAATCATTAAACTACAAAAAGCACACAAAGGGCATCTTTCTGGGGAGAGCAAGGGAAGAGAATGAATTGTAATTGTCAGGGACAGGTGGTAAGATGCAATTTTTCACAGAAGAACAGATTTAATCTGTTAGGTGGCTTCAGTCAGGAGCATCATCTAGAGCGAGGCTAGCAGGAAGCCAATAATAGATTGCTTAAGTGTGTCACTGCAAAAAAAAAAAACAAACAAAAAAACAAAAAACAACTGAAAGCTAGAACTAGCATGCTTATTTAGGTTTCTGTAGGTTCTATTTTTGGGGGTTTTTTGGAATGGCCATCCTAAAGCAAGATAGATAAGACATGGAAATCATATTATAGTCAACAAGTATCCAAAGGGCCAGACTCAGAAGTTAAAACTAAGAAGTAAATTGAAAAAGCCACATAAGGTCCCCTCTTTTCTAACCTCCTTTCGAAAGTTAATGAGATTAAGAGTTATAGAAGGGCCTAGCTAAATCTACCTTCTTCGAAATGGTAAAAAAAAAAAAAAAAAAAAAAAACAACAACAATAAGCTGGGTGCGGTGGCTCACACCTGTAATCCTAGCTACTTGAGAGGCTGAGATCTGAGGATCGCGATTCAAAGCCAGATCGGGCACCAAAGACTCTGATCTCCAATTAACCACTAGAAAACTAGAAGTGGCTCTGTGGCTCAGGGGGTAGGGTAGTGGCCTTGAGCTGAAGAGCTCAGGAACAGCGCTCAGGCTCAGAGTTCAAGCCCCATGACCCCCTAACCCTCCTCCAAAAAAATGTAAAAATCTGGAAACCCTTCCTGAACAGATAGAGACTGGAAGACTGCTAGAGGATTTGACCAAACATACTTGTATAGCTCAAAGAAGTACTTAAGGGTCAGGGTCTGGTGGCTTACGCCTGTAATTCCAGCTACTTAGGATGCTGAGATCCGAGGATTGTGGTTCAAAGTCAGCCCAGAGAAGAAAAGTCCTTGAGACTCATTTCTCCAACTAGCTAGCAAAAAGGCAGAAGTAGAGTTCAGGTTCAAGTGGTAGAGCATTTGCCTTGAGCAAAAACAGCCTAAGGGACAATACCCAGTCCCTAAGTTCAAGCTTTAGTACTTACAAAATAAGTAAAATGAATTAATGAAAACAATAATATGTAAATATTTTCTGTGAGTTGTTGTTTTGGCAATCCTAGGGTTAAATTCATAAATTAGAGCACTCTACCCCTTGAGCCATGCCCCAGTTTTTGTTACATTTTTGTTCTTTTTTACTTTTTTGCCCAAGACTAGTGTTGGACTATGATCCTATCTATTCCTCCTCCATAGCTCACAGCACCACGTATGCTCGCGTTTGATTGAGTTTTTGTTTTATTGCTTTGAGACGGGTTCTCAATATGTAACTCACCTCAGAATTCAACTGCTTTAGCAAATTCCTCCTACTTTAGCCTCCCAAATGTTGGGGTTACACATGTGGATCACATCCCAGGCTGTCTTTTTGCTTTCTTGATTTCAGGGTAATTGCTACAATATAAACAAGACAATCATGGCTGATTAAAATAAAGGGTTTTTTTTTTAATAAAAACTTCACTGGTATCACAATATTATCAAACAAAACCAGTAACTCTATAAGCTAGAAAATACTTTATATTTTTCTATATTCAATGAGAATTTCAAATACTATACTCATTTTATGATAATGAAAACACCACAGAAGAGAGAGTAGAGGTTGCATTTAAAGACAAAGTACCAGAATATTTACAGCAGTACTATCATCTTTTTGGATTCTTTTCTTTTTTTCTTTAGAGTTTGTTTTCATTTTCACAGATAAACATAGTTAGGGGTCCAAACTCAGTTCCTTATACTTTATACTTGGCTTTCTTGCTGATGGCTGGTGCTCTACTATTTGAGCCACACCTCCAGTTTGGTATTTTGCTGGTTAATTGGAGATCACAGACTTTTCTATCTGAGCTGGTTTGGAACCTCAGTCTTCCAGGTCTCAGCCTCTTGAGTAGCCAAGATTATATTGGTTAGCCACTAGCACCCAGCTAATATTCATTTATTTCTGTCTTGGAAATGGCACTTACATATGCTTATTATCAGAAAAAAATAGGTATTTCCCCTTCTTATATACATTTATCTTATCATCTAATAACTTAAAACTGTGACAAGTATTTTCACCCCACTACCAACAGAATATATTTTGTGTCACAAATATTTAAGTGGGGAACCAAAAGATACAATTTTGTATGCACTATCAGTGCAATCAACTGCATTATTTTCATGTTTTTCATTTAACTTCTGAGCTCAGGAATTGAACTTATACCTATAATTATATCATATTGTTATGCTCATATTTGACATAGGTTAAATAAACCAAAATTTGTCATTATACATCATTCAACATGCCCTCAAGAGAAAATATGGTTTGTATCTCAAGATATCAGATAGATATATGCAGTACTCTTACCAGAGGATGGAATAGTCCAGATGGTCCTTGCTTCTTGGGTAAAACACTTAAGATTAGGATGCTGTGCTAGGTATAGCAAAAGAACCAGGAAGAGCAGGAAGACAGCAACAAGTGGTTTATTAGGAAAGAAAAAGTATACATTCAGGCAGGAGGTAGGCTACTGAAAGAGTCAACTGCTTACATAGAGACCATGAGCTTCAAGGCTGAGCCAGGTGGATAGATAAGGCCACAGTGTATGGATGCTAGCAGGTTTGAGGTTTTGCCTAATAGTGTGGAGTTACTGAATGGCGCACAATCTAGGGCCCCCCCCCCAATGGTATGGCTACTGTATGGTGGCTTCCCAGACTAGGGAAGCCAGTGTATTTGATCCATTTTGCCCCTCTTGGCTTAATCTTGACACAGTGGTGGGCTGTAATAACAGGCCCAGGCTGTGAGCCATGTGGGATCCGAATGAAGTCTGGAAGTTGGCCCCTTCCCCATCTTCTCATGCCTTCCTAATTGCCTAACATAACACTACTTCTTTCTCTCAAATTGTGGCTGCAAGCAGAGGGAGCATCAGGCAATATAAATAGGAACAACTTCCTTACAGTAAAGGCAACGAAGAGAGATGTCACCAAGTGCTTCTGGAAGATGCTAAGGGAACAGAATTAGATCAAAGGTAAAATCCACTGAACAAAGAAGTCCCCAAACAGCCTAGCAGAAGAGAAGATGAGGCTCATTCTCCCTGGCCAAAGGGAAGTAGAATAACTATCAGGCCACAAGATGACTCAACATAAACCAGAACATTAACTTGATTGCCAAAAGGGGAAACATATGTTATTTTCTACTGTCTTCTGGGCTGTAGTTCTACAAGTTGGATAGTAACTACATATGGATGATAATACCTTTGGTTTCTTTGACCCTCTGGACTAATGCCAGTCTTCTTTCAGGACGTGAGCTTCCCTAACACTTTCATTCTGTAAAATCAGTGCTAGGTGCCTGAGTTTATTTTGCTTCTTCCACTTCTGTGTCAGTCATTACTCCCAGACATTTTTTTTCTTTTAGCTTCACAAGATAAAATGTAAATGAATGATTAAAGTACAGGTGGAGTTGAGGTGACCCCCAACTGTAAGAATCTTACAGATTTGTCAGACCAAGTTGGCATTGAAACTCAGTCCTCTGATCTTAGACTCTTGAGTTGCTAGGATTGCAGGTGTGAGTCACGAGCACCAAGCTTTTCTTCTTTCTTTTCCTTTCCTTTTCTTTCTCACCCACTCTCCCTCCCCCCTTCTCTTCTTCCTTTCCTTCCTTCCCCTTTCTCTCTCTCACTCTTTCCTCCCCCCAACTTCCAACAAGGTGGCCAATAACACTTTGAGACAGATAGACCTGTGTTAGGCAGGGTGTAGCTCAGAGTCTTCCTCCCGAAATTAGGAAACTTCACGTCGTTCTTATCAGTCTCTGAAATCTGGAGTCTTTGGCAGGTAGAGAATGCCAGGAAGTACCAAGGCTTTTGACTCTTGTTCACTTTACCAACACTTTGGTCCTCAGGCCTTCTCTACCATGGTGGGCAAGTCCCCCTCTCTGTGGGCACATCTCAAGATTCTAAAAAGGTTTTTTTTATGCAAATTAAATATTTAGAAGAGATTGTGATACTAATTTTTGAGAGTATCACTATTTGAAAGAAGAAATGAAAGGTGTGAAGAAAATGTAAAGCTACAGGACCTACTCAAATTATCATGGAAATTTTACATGAGCAAGATTATCCAAGATGCAATATGACAAACTGGGAAGTTTCCACTACCCAAAACAGTATGAGAGATTCATGTGTTAAAGACATATCACAAAATGTTGAAAAGGTTTTGTGTAACTAATTGAAAAAACAATAGCCCTTCTTCTTTATGAATTGATAAGTAACAAGATTTCAATACACTTCATGCTCTAGGATTTCTAAGATTAATCAATGGCAAGGAGTTGGGTTACCTTTCAGGTATAAGGCTCTATGCTCAGCACCACAAATAATAACAATAATAATAAATGATTTCCAACACTGTTTCCTAAGACAGATCTCTTTGTTGCCTAATATGCTAAGATACTAACTAGCGCTTTCTTATGTAGAACAGCCTTTTGAAATAGAAAAAAAAATCATAAGACTAGCTGTCTCAAAGTAAAAATGGTCACACTGGTTTGGAGAAAAACGAAGAAATAATAAAGTTTCTGGGTACTTGAAGCTTTGACTCAAAAAACTGTGCTGTTTTGGAAGTAGAACACAGGAATTTTAGAACAGTGAAAGTATAATACTATAATAGGGACATGTATTGTTATAGATCTCCCCATATCCGTATGATGCTCCAGTGGAGTGACCCCAAGTGAAGTACGGACTCGAGTATAACACTGGCAGCCAGTACCAAGGGCTGGATGTTGACAGAGGAGGCCCTGCATGGGGCAAGCCTGTCTGGGAAATCTCTGTACTTCCTCTCAATGTTTCTGTGAATTCACATTACTCTAAAAACAATCTTTGAGCATCCTTTCCTCCCCCCCCCCCCCCCCCGCCACTTGGTACCAGTACTGGAGCTTGAACTCAGGACCTGGGCTCTATTCCTTAGCTTTTCTTTATTTGCTCTCCCACTTGAGTCACACACCTCTGCTTCACACATTCTTTGGTAGTTATTTGGAGAGTAAAAAAAAAAGACTCATGGGCTTCCCTACCCAGCCTAGCTTTGAGTAACGAACCTCAGATCTCAACCTCCTGAGTAGCTAGGATTATAGTCAGAAAGCACTAGTGAAAATTCTTATGTACAGAATTTATTGGTTAACTCAGGGAACAAAGGAATCAAGAAAATGTGCAGCTCCCTAAAACAGATCTTTTGTTTCCAAATGTGCTGGTGAGATACAAAGTACAACTTCTGTTTTTAGGACAGTAGGACAGTCCTTTGAAGTAGGAAAAAAAAAACCAAAATGCTTTTCTTGAATCAGTGTTAGTAATGGTACTACTGGGGCAGAATCAATGGCTGATTCCATGAGAGATTTGTGTTTTGTTTTGTTTTGTTTGTTTATTGTCAGTTGTGGGGTTTGAACTCATGGCCTAGGCACTGTCACTGAGCTTTTTTGCTCAAGACTAGCACTCTATGCTCTTGAGCCACAGCACCACTTCTGACTTTTTGTTGGTTAATTGGACATAAGAGTCTCACAAACTTTCCTACCTAGGCTTGCTTCAAATCACGATCCTCAGATATCAGCCTCCTGAGTAGCTAGATATAGGCATAGCCACTGGCACCTGGCTCAGTGATAGTTTTTACCCTTTTTCTCTTGTTTTAACAGTGCCCAGGCCCTAAGTTCAATCTCCAGGACCTATACACATACATCATACATATTCAAATATATTTATAAACAAACAAGAATATGTTTCTTGTTTCCTTAATTAATTGGCTAATTACTTTTAAGAAACAAAAGGAACTCTGACATGACAAAATAGGGCTTTCTTTAAAACTTCTGAAGGGACAAAAATGTAAAAGTGTTAGATGATGCCATAAAAATAGTTAATTTTAAGTTCATTTGAAAATTATTAATAAACCATCAAATGTAGACAAATATCCACAAGGAAAAAAGAAAAGAAAAAAATTACCATATACCATACACCAAACTTCATTAAGATCTTGTAGAGTAGAAGTGTGTGTGTGTGTGTGTGTGTGTGTGTGTGTGTGTGTGTGTGTGTGCTGGTCCTAGGGCTTGAACTCAGGGCTGGGGCACTGTCCCTTAGCCTTTTCATTTCAGGCTGATGCTTTACTACGTGAGCCACAGCTCCCCTGCTGTCTTTTTGGTGGTTGATTGAAGAGAAGAGTCTTACAGACTTTTCTGTCCAGGCTGGCTTTGAATGATGATCTTCAGATCTCAACCTCCTGAATAGCTAGAATTATAGGCAGAATCCACTAAGGACCCAGCTCTATAGTAAAATTTTTGATAAGAGAGTTAAGCCTAATTAGCTTTTGAAGAAATAAAACAGGAGATTGGAAGGTAAACTAAAATTTCTCCTACTCCATTTATATAATTCAAAATTATTCCTACTGTAGGTAGGAAAACTACCAAAGAAGGATAGGCTTGTGTGTCAGACAAAACTAACAGATTCAAAGATAAATATTTCTACTTAATTGAGAGAGCATTAATAATTCCATTTGGATCATGATATCGGTGAAGCACAGCTATGAGGTATAGAGTAAGTACATTTTTATGTAGGTGCTACCTGAGACCTGAAAACTATTGTTTCCTCTAGAATAAAAATATTGAGATATTCTTGAGTCAAGAAAGATGCTAAAGGGAAAAAAGAAGAATAATAAAGTTTGAAAGATTGAAAAGAATTGCCAAGTTCCTGCCAGTCCTGGGGCTTGAACTCAGGGTTTAGATGCTGTCTTTGGAGCTTTCATGCTCAAGGCTGGTGCTCTCCCAATGGGGCCACACAATTCTACTTGTTGCTTTCTTGCTGCTTAATTGGAAATAAGAGTTTCACAGACTTTTCTTACTTGGGCTGGCTTCAAAGTCTGAACCTCAGCTCTTAGTCTCCTGAGTAGCTAGATTTAGAGGCAATGGCATCCTAGCTGAACTAGAATTTTCAAGAAAGAAAGCATAAACATTGCCTGAAAAAAAATATGATCAAATTGCTGGGAAGTTTTAATGGCTCACTTGTACATTCACAGGGGTATCTATTTATCCTAGTGAGAGACTTCTGCCCATAGTTTTCAGCTTGACTGTCAGCAGAAAACTTAGCTCGTATAAGACAGAATCAAGTATCTCTCTGTTGTATGCTTTCTTCTTTCTGCTTACCTGTTTTCCTTTTGTCTGCTTGTCTCTTTGCCTGCTAGATTATTTAATAAAGCTCTGCCAAGTTTTCTTATTAAAAAGAAAAACAGAATATAATTTATGTAAAGGGTAATATGAGGTACTATGAAATACAGTAAAAGAAGAGAAAGACATCATTGGCTTGGAAAATCATATATTAATCTAGGGGTTCCTGATAAGATCAAAGAATCCTTGAAGTGGAAGAAGTTGAACAAGCTACAAAGGAGAAGAGACTAGAGAGTAGGAGGTCCGAATTAATGACTTCAGAGGTGGTGTGGCTGCAGTTCCGCTCAGAGATCTAAGGCAGTTGGTGCCTGAAGCAAAGCCATGGTCCCTAGAGAGGACCATGCTTTGACTCTATCAAACCTCTACCAAATCAAACTGCCGTTATGAAACAGGAATGCTGTAGCTTCAGTTATTAAATAGTCAGTCAAGTCCAACCCGTGAGCTCCTAGGATGTCATCAGGTTGAGACTCCAGTTCCAGCACTGCTTTCTCTCCTCTCCTCTTGCTCCAGTCTCCCACAAGTTCTTCCCCAATGGAGCAAATCCCTAGGCTTTCATTCTCCTCAGTCCAAGATAAACAGAAAAAGAAATGTGTGGGCCAGGAGTGTGGCCTACTGGTAGAGTGCACGAAGCCCTGGGTTCAATTCCTTGGGAACACACATGCAGAAAAGGACAGAAGTGGTGCTGTGGCTCAAATGGTAGAGTACTAGCCTGGAGAAAGCTCAAGGATAGTGCCCAGGCCCTGAGTTCAAGCCCCAGGACTGGGGTGGGGTGGGGGGGAGAAAGAAAGAGAAAAATAAATGTGTCTCTTCCTTCAACTATTAAAGCTTTTGGCCTCATTGTTATTGGTCCAAATTTCAGTCACATTTCTGTCTCTCCATCAACACAGGAATCACTGACACACAATACTGTGAGTGGACAGTCTTAGATCCACTTGGGAGACTTTGGGAAAGAAAGAAACATCTGGAAAGTAGGAGCAGAGAGGTTCATCAGAGGAAACGCGGGGTACAGTTGCCAGCAGCAACAGCCCATGCCTTTTTTTCCTCACCTCATTGAGCAGGTTGTTTGTGAGGTCTTTCTGGGTATTGTAGACAAAGCCAGTTTTTGCAAAAGGAGGCATGGCATGTTATCAGGGACTTCATGTTCTTTTTATTTCATTTTTTAAAGAACTGAGGTGGGGGAGGGAGGTCACAGAAGTAGTCCCAGGCCTGGGAGACATCAGGCTGTTTGAAATCTTCACTAGACATTCCTATTCTTTTGAAGTCCCTTCTGACCAGCTTGATTCCAGGGCATTCTTTTCCTGGCCCTTCTGACCAATCGTTTAGAGTCTCCATTTCCCCTCACACTTGTGTTCCTCCTCAAGTCTGTGTCTCTCTTCCTTCTTGAAAGTGTGAGACAAGGTGCTATCATGTCTCATGGACAGACTTTCCACCTTTTTTATTGTGATGTATAGAGGGGTTATAGTTATATTCACCAGATAGTAGGTGCATTACTTCTCACACATTGATAGCCCTTCTCATGTTTTTGTCCCCGTTTCCCTCCCCCCAACCTCTCCCAATCATCTCACTCCCCTCCCTTCCCTTTCCTATTTCAAATAAACAAATAAATGCATATATAATATTCCAGGTAACAAAGTCAGATACTGTAACAATATGAGATTAACCAAAGGGCAACAAAAGAAAAGAGAAATAACATAGTACATTAAGAACAATAATCACACAAGAGGCTAAATGAAAGGTTCTACCTTCTTGCTGGCACTTCCTCCACAGCTGAAACTTGGTTCTGAGGATTATACCTTATAATATTGGTTAAACCTGATTACCAGAGCTAGAAATATAGCTCAGTGGTAAAGTACCGGTCTAACATGTTCATGACCTTGAGTTCAATTCCCAGCACCAAATGAAGTATTTTCCAAATGGGGCTATTAAGACAACAAAAACATTCTAACTTGATTCTACATGTAAGTTCAATAAATAATCTTGCAACTACCCCTCTTTTTCTGTATACAACATACTGTTGATCTGTAATTACACTGCTGTGTTGACTATATTGTTTCTTCACATTCTTCTGTTGGTTCAGAAGATATCTTTAAATAAAATTCTTCACTACCTGTATTTTCCTCCGAGTTGTAGACTATCTGGAGCTAAACATGGGATCCCCAATTTACTATCCATGTGATTTTGCAAAAATTACTTAAGGTGTCAGTCATAGCAGATGGATGAGAGATGAATAATAGGTGGATGGATGGATGGATGGGTGGATGGATAGATAGATGGATGAATGGATGATGCACGATGGGTAAAACCAGTGAAAATTTAGCTCATAGATGTCAAGGGAAAATTAACACATTCACATAAAGAGCTTAGTACATAGTAATTGTTTGGACTAGGTTCAGTAACTGTTGCTGGTACTTTTCTTTTGAAAAATAATAGAATAGTGTGCCTTTACTAATGTAAAGACATGAAGAGTTGAGCCTTTGCTCTTTATTGAAGCTAGCCTTGATCCTGAGACTAGAATTCACATTATATTTTGATACAATAGGGTCCAGGGTCAACTTGCTGATAGTCTGGGACACAGAAAATGGCTAGTCACTAAGTCAATGGGCCTAAGAAAATGGGGGTGGGAGAAGGTACATGATGAGAATGTACCGACCAAGAGTGGACAGAACCGGGAGGGATAGCAGCTACTCTAAAACAACGTTTATTTCCAGGGGGGAAGATTCAGATCTCAAGCTTGGAGGGTCCCAGAACTGGCAGCATTGTGATCACCCAGCTTCTACCAGACTGCCCTAAATCTCATATGAATCTCTCATTTGGAAGCCTTCAAATTCCACCAGAAGATGGGAAGAACTAAGGCCTCATAAACCCTCCCACAAAGAGGAACAAGGTTGCCCTCTACTGTATGCAGTCCTGAGAATAGATGAGACTCCTTGAACAAGTGGTCAAAAACAGTGGCTGTTTTTTCTGGTGGCTCATCCAGTCATGTCTAACTGAAGAATACCACCTTCCCCCCATCACCCACCCATCCCCTGGAGCCTCTGCCACCCACAGGGAACAGGTTGCTTGGGCTACTTGCTGCAATCTCCAGAAAAACAAGTTAGGAATGGAGTGGGAGACAGGCATGGGTTGGTGAAACCAGGGGGAAACTGAGCCAAACTCACAAGATGCATCTTCCAGGGAGAGTGTGGATATGCCTTTCTTGTTGCAGAAGACAGAGGTGTCAGGAATGAAGATGAGAAAGAAAGGTAGAGAGGGAGATGAAAACTGCCCGAGGAACATAAATCCTACATGGAACCTGCCTGGCTGACTACACTGTCCATCTGGCTTTTAAAGCCTTCCTAAAGCCTTCAGTCTTGTTTTTGTGACTTTAGGTTCCTCCTGGTCTGTGCTGCCATGGCTGTGTCATGGTTGAAGGCGAGGGTCTTTCTGTTTGGTGTATTCTGAGCTCAGTACCGCTGTGGTCTTCACTGTAGAAGTGAGCCCTTAGGGGCTGGGAGTTTGGCCTTATGGTAGAGTGCTTGCCTAGCATGCATGAAGACCGGGGTTCGATTCCTTGGTACCACATACTTAGAAAAAAGCCAGAGGTGGTGCTGAGGCTCAAGTGGTAGAGCTCTAACCTTGAGAAAGTCCAAGGACAGTGCTCAGGCCCTGAGCTAAAGCCCAAGACTGGCAAAAAAAAAAAAAAAAAAAAAAAAAAAAAAAAAGTAAGCCCTTAAAGGAGGAAGCAAGTGGAAGCTTGGAACCGAGGCATGAGCCAAGCTCCAGGAGTGTGAGTATTGATTCTGCCCTCTCCAGGAGAGTCAGTCCCCAGCTGCAAAGCCCAGGGCTAAGAAAGGTTGGGGGTTTGAGTAGGAGCAGTATATAGACCTTGGTTCAGGTCACATCCATATAGATGCAAGGAGTAGTGCTCTTCTCTGAAGAGATCTTTGGCTAAGAGAAGGAACTGGACGGATGCAGCAATGGTTGAGTTCCTTCCTTCCTTCCTTCCTTCCTTCCTTCCTTCCTTCCTTCCTTCCTTCCTTCCTTCCTTCCTTCCTTCCTTCCTTCCTTCCCTCCCTCCTTCATTCCAGGTACTAGCTCCACGTAACACGTGGATCTCTTTTGTGGCTTTTAACCTCAGCAAAGCTTCACACCCCAGAACTCATCCAAGCATTCCATCCCTTGCTCAAACCTGTCTCCCAGGGACAGAATTTGGCATAGCTCCAAGGGCAGGTTTCAGGGCTCCCGCTCTGCCTGTGCCCTTCGGGGAATGTCGGCAGGGACCCATGGGAGGCCCGGGCAGGCCAGGCAGGGGTGCGGGGGGGGGGGGAACCGATGGGCGCCCGGGGAGGGAGCCGAGACTGCGTGCGCCGGCCCTCGCCAGGCTTCCCGGGAGGTCGCCAGCCCCGCCCCGCCCCGTCGGGGTGGAGGTGGGGGGCGGAGCGGCCGGGATGGCCGGGGGCGTGGCCGGCTCTGGAGCGGGGGGCGCGTCCTTGGCAGCTGGACCTGCTGGGGCCACACGCGCTCCGCAGAAGCCCTCGCTCTTCGTAGCGCTGAAGTTTGGGCGCGTCGCCGCGTCCCGGTTGCCATCAAGCCTTTCTGTCCCTCGTCAGACAGGTCCCATGGGCCTCGAGATCGCCTGCCCGTGGCGGGGCCAGCTGCCCGGCTTCCAAGTGAGGACGTGGATCGAGCCCGTGGTGGCCTCCGCCCAAGTGGCCGGCTCGCTGTACGACGCGGGGCTTCTCCTGGTGGTGAAGTCGTCCTTCAGGGCCCCGGGCTCCTCCAACCACAGCTCCAGTCCGTCCCCCCGGGGGACACTGGAGGACCAGCAGCAGAGGGCCATCTCCAATTTCTACATCATCTACAACCTGGTGGTGGGCCTGACGCCGCTGCTGTCCGCCTACGGGCTGGGCTGGCTCAGCGACCGCTACCACCGCAAGATCTCCATCTGCACGTCGCTGCTGGGCTTCCTGCTGTCCCGCATCGGGCTGCTGCTCAAGGTGCTGCTGGACTGGCCGGTAGAGGTGCTGTACGGGGCGGCCGCGCTCAACGGGCTGTGCGGAGGCCTCTCCGCTTATTGGTCCGGGGTCATGGCGCTGGGTTCCCTGGGCTCCTCCGAAGGCCGCCGCTCCGTGCGCCTCATCCTCATCGACCTGATCCTAGGTTTGGCGGGCTTCTGCGGGAGCATGGCCTCCGGGCATCTCTTCAATCAGACGGCTGGGCACTCTGGGAAGGGCCTGGTGCTGACCGCCTGCAGCGTGGGCTGTGCCAGCTTTGCGCTTCTCTACAGCCTCTTGGTGCTGAAGGTCCCTGAATCTATGGCCAAACCCAGCAAGAAGCTCCCGTCTTTGGACACGGTGTCGGGCACAGTAGGGACCTACCGCACCCTGGATCCCGACCAGATGGACAAGAAGACCACAGGGGGCCACCCTCCATCTCCTGGAGAATCAAATCCCCCCAAAAACATCCTTTCCCTGCTCTTTGTGGGCGCCATCATCTATGACCTGGCTGTGGTGGGCACAGTGGATGTGATGCCCCTGTTTGTGCTGAGGGAACCTCTCAGCTGGAGCCAAGAGCAGGTGGGCTATGGGATGGCTTCTGGGTACACCATCTTCATCACCAGCTTCCTAGGCGTCCTGGTCCTCTCCCGCTACTTCCGGGACACCACGATGATCATAATTGGGATGGTCTCCTTTGGGACAGGAGCCCTCCTCTTGGCCTTTGTGAAAGAGACATACATGTACTACATTGGTGAGTCTGGCATCCCTCGGGAGGCAGGGCACTGCTATGTCGAGGGCTAACAACCAGGATGCTTTGCTTTAGGAGTTCCAGCTTGGCATCAAGAGTTCAACTTAGTCTACAGGAGGCACAAGAGATGGGCTTGTGTGCCCTTGAGTTAATCTGTATGGTACTGTGGGTGGCCCATATTGCTGGCTGGCACCTGGAGACAGCAGGGTGTCAAGATGCCCCTGTGAGAAGACAGAGCTGGGTTCCCCCCCCCCTCTCTCTTCTTTCTCTTATTTGCCAGTCCCAGGGTTTGAACTAAGGGTCTGAGCACTATCCTTGGACTTTCTCAAGGCTAGAGCTCTAATACTTGAGCCACAGCACCATCTCTGGCTTTTTCTATGTATGTGGCACCAAGGAATCCAACCCAAGTCTTTGTGGATGCTAGACAAGCACTCTACCGCTAGGTCAAACTCCCTGCACCTCTCCTAATGTTAACTTTACAAAACAAAGTAATGCAGTTTAGAAGGTCCCTTAATTAAAATCGTTTAGAGCCAAGCCATGGCTTTTAAACAAAATATAAACATTCTCAAGAAGTGACTTCTCTGCCACCCAATGGAATAAATCACCACTAGGATTAAAAACACTAGAATTAAAACAAAGTTTCCATCCGAGGACAGAGACCAAATAAACCACAAGCAAGAGAGTTCTAGCCTACTGCTACAACACAACTTTCTACAAATATGGGAATGACCACTATCTTGGTTTGTCCTGTACAGTAACCACTAAGTACATGTGGCTGTTGGACACTTGAAATATGGCGGATGCCATACTCCATGCCTATATCTATCCCCTCAACTGCTTAGAAGGCAGAGATTGAGAGGACTGGGGTTTAATGCCACCCTAGCCAAAAAGCTTGCAAGAACACATCTCTACTAAAAAGCAGAGGGTCATCTCAACTACACAGGAGGCCATAAGTTGGAAAATCTCTATAGAAGGCTGTCCAAGGATAGAAGGCAGGCAGGCAGGCAGGCAGGCAGGCAGGCAAGGCAATCTCTGGTCAGTTCCCAGTTAAGACCATGTGTGAATAAAATAAAATTTCAGGAATATGTGGCAGCCATTCTCGGGGAACATTTCTGGAAGCAGCTTGCCCAAGCTCCTGAGACTGTCTCCCAGAGCAGTTCCTGGACAGTGAGGGCAGGCATTGTCTCCTTGTCACCAGTGTCATGTTGGTGGCGCTAGCTTCACTTCCCTAGACACCACATGAAGATCCCCTTCACATTCTCTGTGTAAGCAATGCTTTACCACCTGGACATCAGCACTCATCTCATTCAGCTTTATCAGAGCTTACAGTCAGAGCTGGGCTGGGGAGAGTCTGCCAGCAGAGAAAGCCCCATCAGGACTGGAGAGGGGCTGGGAACAAGGCTTTTGCTTTGTTGTGATTTCTTCCTTGGTTCAGGCTGGGCCACAGTGAGGAGAATTCTTGTGTGCTCTTTTCCAGCTCGAGCTACCATGCTGTTTGCCCTCATTCCCATCACGACCATCCGCTCAGCTATGTCCAAACTCATCAAAGGCTCCTCCTATGGTGAGTGACAGGAATTTCGCCAGAATCTTTCGCGTGGGCTCAGCTTGACACTCCCACTTACAGAATATATCTGAGAACGTGCCAGAAAGCCGCCTCAAGTACACGAGCTACATTTCCATCCAGGACAGAAAGAACATAGACTGAGGGTGGGTGGGAAAGACTAAGGAAGTCAATCATTGGAAGAGCCACAGTCAAAAGAAAGATCCTTCAGGAACGTGCAGATAGACAGAGACAGGACTCCTGTTGAATGCAGCCATGGAGACTGAAAGGGAGACCCTAGAAGAGAGGGGGTGGGGTCCTCTGAGAGCTTCCCAGAGACCAAAGAAAAGAACACTAACACATTTCTTAAAACCTCAATCCCTTACACAGGGAAGGTGTTTGTCATACTGCAGCTGTCCCTGGCTCTGACTGGAGTGGTGACATCCACGGTCTATAACAAGATCTATCAGCTTACCATGGACAAGTTCGTTGGCACCTGCTTTGCTCTGTCCTCCTTCCTCTCCTTTGTGGCCATTATCCCAATTGGGTAAGATGGGGCAGTGTCTGCTGTGGGGGTGGGGACAGGGAGGGGGAAGTGGGTGAGAGACTATCAATCACTGAGGTTCTTGGTCTTATTTCTTAGCTGAGGAAAATAAGATGTAACGATCAAATAGCTGAATTTGGACAAGCTAAGGGTCATGATGCTTTTATATCCTAAGGTGAGGGACTCAGCCAGGTCTGTCCTCAAACTGTGCAGCCCTTAGGCCTCTTCATGGGAATCCTGGCTGAATGAGTTGGGCAACCTGGTAGCTGGCATGCAATGCAAATTTTTCTGACGTCTTTTCTGGCTAAACTAGTAATAGATTAGTTTTCCCCCATTTGAAAAATAGCAGTTCTAATTCATTGACAACTCATTGAAGTTGTCTCTTCAACTTAAAAACAAATATTAGAACTGGGCACTGGTGGCTCACACAGGTGATCCTAGTGACACAGGAGTCTAAGATCTGAGGATCATGGTTTCAAAGCCAGTCCCCAGAAAAGTCTATGAGACTCTCATCTCCAAATAAGCTGCAAGTGGAGCTGAGGCTCAAGTGGTAGAACACTAGCTTTGAGAAAAAAGGCTCAGGGGAAGTGCCCAGGCTCTGAGTTCAAACCCTAGTACAAGTTTGTAGGAAACACACACACACACACACCAGAAAATGTCTTACTAATGTATGTCATAAAAACACAAATAGACCTATGAAGTCAATAAGAAAATTCAATAATTGGTTCTTTTCTACAGTTTCACCTGCCTTGGATGTGCTAAGACTTAGAGGCCCAAGAAGTTGTGTGTTGAGTGACCCTTTACTCAAAGTTCTGGGGCTTATTCACTCATTCATACACTGGGTTTTAACTAGCTGTGCTGGATCTTCCTGATCTTATGTTACAGAAGCAGTGAGGAATCTGGAAACACTCAAATAAGCAACTGATTGGATACTCTCGTGGATAAGATACTTAAAGACATTGTATTTAATCTACCATAGACATTTAGCAGTAGAGAAACTCATGTACCAACAAGGCAAAGTTTTCAGGAAATGAAGAAAAATTTTAAAAAATTATTATTGGGAGGAAAATGGGGACAAAAACATGAGAAGGGGTCTCAATGTATGAGAAGTAATGCACCTTCTATCTGGTGAATACAGATACATTAACATAAAAAACCTCAAAAAAAACAAAACAACAAAATTATTATTGTAGGATCCCATCTCTCAGAGATTCAAGATTGAAAACTTATGCCATAAAAGGAATGTTTCTGAGGCTAGGAGCGTAGCCTAGTTGTAGAGTGCTTACCTAGCATGCACACAGCCCTGGGTTTGATTCCTCAGTACCATATACACAGAAAAAGCCAGAAATGGTGCTGTGGCTCAAGTGGTAGAGCGTTAGCCTTGAGAACACCCAACAGTAGTTTTTGGGCTCTGAGTTCAAGCCCCAGGCCGAAAGAAGAAAAAGGAATGTTTCTATTCTATTACCTTTGCTCTCCCACAAGTCACTAAAATAAATGATATCCTAAATTATTCTTCTAGCAAGAGGCCAAATTATACCATCAATCATTAACAGTAACAGGAAAGACCAGTAGAACTTTCTAGCTACAGAAGGCAAAGCTACATTCCATGACAGAAAAACCAAGAAAGCACCTCAAAGCAGAGGAGGACTCAGAAGGCAAGAGACTGGACCGGTCTCAGTCTGCATCTCACTCCCTGATTTCAGGAGAGGTCCCGAGCTAGAGCTGCCAACCAGTCTGTTTTGAACCAAGGGGACCATGGCTTTGGCCCTTCCTGCTAGAAAAGCAAGCTGCTTTCCCATTCTATAAGAACCTGACTTCTTCCTCTTTAGATGAGATAGGGAAGTGCTGAGGAACTCACAGCATGGTTCAACCCTCTTTCACTGCCCCTTGGGTACACATGTAAGTGCTGTGTGCTGCACAAAGAAAACAAGCCACTCATCTCTCTGGTCTACAAATTTAGTTCATTTGCACTCATCTCATTTAAAATGTAATGGGCTGGATATTGCTGTTTCATGCCTATAGCTACTCAGGAAGCTGAGATTCAGAGAATCAAGATTCAAAGCCAGTCCAGGCAGAAAAGCTTATGTGACTCCATCTCCAAAATAACCATCAGAAAGCAGGGTTGATCCAGGTACCAGGGGCTCATGCCTATAGTCCTAGCTACTTAGGAGGCTGAGCTCTGAGGATCACGGTTTGAAACCAGTCCAAGCAGCAAAGTCCCTGTGCAACAATGATGTACAATTAACCACTCTAAAACTGGAAGTGGCACTGTGGCTCAAGTGGTAGAATACTATCCTTGAGGACAAAGAGGCTCAGGGACAGAGGCCAGGCCCTGAGTTCAAGCACTAGGACCAGAAAAGAAAAAAGCATGGCTGGAGGCATAGCAACCAACCAAATTGCATAGCACCAACCAAGCAAGTTGAGTAAGAGCAAGGACCTGGATGCAAACCAGGTCCTCAAAAGAAATTAACACAGGGGCCAGGAGTTTGGCCTAGTGGTAGAGTGCTTGCCTAGTTCGATTCCTTGGTAACACATAGATAAAAGCCAGAAATGGTGCTTGGCTCAAGTGGTACAGCTCTAGCCTTGAGAAAGCCCAAGAGCCCAAGAACTGAGCCCAAGAGCCCAAGCCCTCAGTTCAAGGCCCAGGATTGACAAAAAAATTTTAAAAATGAACAGAAAACACCATATTTTAACATTGTAAATTTCACATTCACTATCACACACACACACACACACACACACACACACACACACACTGTGCAGATGGAAAGAGAGACTCAAATGTTGCCAGTTTCTCAAAAAGGGTTTTCCTAAATCCCCTCCTCCATTAGTCTATGATAGGTCTTTCTAGTTTCTTTCCCAAAGCTTCCTGTGCATTTCCTATGTGGAATGATGGTTAATGATTAGAAGTGATCATCTACTTAATATGCTTGCCATCTCCACTCTAGGCTTCTTAAGAACAGAGAGCATGGCGTACGGCTTACCATGTGTCCTGTGTCCAGCAAGGACCCCGTGTCTAAGATCTCTTAGACAAATGTACTTAGTGAATGAATCCTGTCAGAAGCGTGTTATATCTACCTAATAGCCAGCATTATTGCACACTCACACGCTACAGTTGCCTGTTTCCAGCCGATAATGAAATTAGGAGCTGGCCAGCAACACACAGCCATGAGTGTCCCAAAGGAACTTAGCAGCAAGGTCAGTGCGGCAAGCCAAATTCACAGGCCCGTGCTGGTTGCCTCTTGTCTCTCCACCTGCCAGCCTTGTAATACAAAGAGTTTTGTTGTCTGAAGTACAATAATTGCCCCTATCAGGAGGGCTCTCATACTCAGGTAAAACTTGGTGTTGGAACTTTCTACGTATCTTCCCTAGAAGATTAGGATTTAAGCTCACATCTATCAGTAGCTCAAGGAACGGTCCATCCATAGGTCCAAGACCTGTGTTCCTAGTTGCTATGCTTCCATTTATCCACTAGTATTTGTGTGTTTGTATGTGTGAGTGTATGTATGTGCACGTGCATATCAGTACTGGGGCTTGAACTGCAGGCCCTAAGCTCTCACTTGACTTTTTGCCCAGGGCTGGCACTCTTATTATTTGAGCCATCCTTCCATTTCCATCTTGTTGGTTAATTGGAGATGAGTCTTTTCTGTCTTTTCTATCTGAACTTTTCTGTCTGGGCTGGCTTCAAACCTGATCCTCAGATCTCAGCCTCCTGAATATGTAGGATTACAGACATGAGGCACCAATGCCCAGCATATCCAGTTTGAGATTAGTAAAGATTAATCTTCATCACAAGATATTCATGGGAATTCATCACTTGACTTTCAAGTGATTGAGATGCAAAGAGTATGCAAGAAAATGTTGAGGCATAGCACTCACGGTGCTATGGGAAATGGAGAGAAGTTCGTCCTCACAGGTCTGGAAAGAACTTGAAGTAAGAGACTGGTTCCTTGGAGCCAGCCTCACTCAGCACAGCCTTCCAACACTACAATGCCGGTAATATTATGTCTAACGCCACCTGTGACAGTGGCCAGTGACCAGTCATCATAGGTGGGGAGGAAAGGCTACATTCTCTGCTCTATTCCAGTGGTCCTCTTATAATTCTCTATTGCAATTTTTTACAGCATCGTGGCCTATAAACAAGTCTCAGGGTCACAATGTGGAGACAGGACAGAGAAATGAAGGTGCTGATCTGCAAGAGCTAAGAACACCAGCAATGGCGAGGACCCTTTGAAGACCACAAAAGGAGCCAGGGAATTGGGCCAAAATAACTACACTGCCCTAGAAACCTGAGTTCCAGTCAGAATTGTCGTCTGCATGACTGGCTGGAACACTAGGGAACTCTGGTGGGTGGGGGAAAGCACTTCCTGGCTAATGGAAGAACCTTCTCAGCTTGCAGACAGCCCAGCCAGGCAGAGCTTAGGTTCTGTGGGTAGGGCCTGCACACACAGGCATCCCAGACCCTAGTGGGGCTGAGGCTCAAGCCGTAAGTGGTCAGGCCCCTTTCTTCCAGCTCTTGTCTCCAGGGTTCCAATACAGGTCTAATTAGTCTTATGGTGTTTGTTGAAAGTTCCAGAAGTCAGAGGCCTGCCATTTCCAGCTGCCCAAGGCCATGGGATAGGGACGTTTTGTATGAAATGTAAGTTACATCTTTCAAGTTAAAATAAAACCTCAAAAACTAAGTTCATCCCCGAGTCTTTGTTAACTGTGAACACTCAAGAGCAATGAAGCAGTTCCTTGGCATCTGGGCTTTTCCACTCATGCTGGCAGTTTACCACTTGAGCCATGCGTCTACTTCCAGCCTTTTGCTGGTTAATTGAAGAATCCTGTGGGATTTTCTGTCTGGACTGGCTTTGATTCTCAAATCTTAGCCTCCTAGGTACCTAGTGTTCTAGTTGTGAGCCATGGGCACCAAGTACCATTGTTTTTTCTTCTGCTGCTGGAGATAGAACCAAGGACCATAAGCAAGGTAGGCAAGGGCTTTACCATTTGAGCTACACCTATATCCTCATTGGGTGTTTGTCTTTTTTGTGGTTGTTTTGTGCTGGTATTAGGGATTAAACTCAGGGCCTGGGTATTGTTCCTGAGCTCCTTTTACTTAAAGCCAGCACTCTACCACTTGAACCACAGCTTCATTTCCAGCTTTTTGGTAGTTTACTGCAGATAAAAGTCTTGCAAACTTTGTCTGGCTGGTTTTGAACTGTGATCCTCAGATCTGCCTCCTGAGTAGCTAAGATTATAGGTGTCCTGGCTTGCGAGAACTGTCTTCCTTATAAATGCTAATGTAAGGGGGCATGTCACCCAGTTTTGGGTGGACCGAGAAGGCTTTCCCAGTGACAACTGTTAGTAGAAGCCCAACACATCCCAGTCAGAAGGAACCACATGCTGGAAGGCCTGAAGGAAATTACCCCGACACATGAAAAGAGCAAGGAGATGGAAGGAGAGGTGGGTATCAAGGAGAAAGGGATGGAGACTAAGACTGGAGTGGTGAAGATGGACAGCCTAAGAGAAGACTTTTCAAACCCATAAGTTTTGCCATATAGTGAGTATCTATTAGACACTTTGGAGCTGCCTGCAAACAATTACTTGCTACTCATAGCCCTATAGGAAACGCTTGTCTTCATTTCAAACATCACAATACTGGAAGTTCAGACTTAGTAAGTGGAAATGCTGAGATTTGAACCTCAACCCTTCCTGGCCCTGCTTTCCTTCCTTGTTTTGTATGATTGCAGTTTTAGATTAATTAAGTTTACTATCATCAGTAGGCCAAGTCCAGCACTAATGTGGAGTTCATTTCCAAATGCACTCTAATAAACCAAGGACATTCCTTCTTACAATTTTTTTTAAATAACAAAAAAAGAGGGAAAACAAACAGCAGAGCAAGTAAAAAAACAAAACAAAGTAACAATAGAAAATAGCTGGCCCTGATTCAGTTTATAATATACTTTGCTAATGGTACCGGAAGAAATCTCTCGCGAAACACCTGAGCTGGCCTTCAGACTGCCTGCCTATCCAGTGGTTATTATACAAGATAGTTTCTCCATCTCTTCAAACTGGTGCCAACTTGTAATATGTAGTAGGGTAAACTGAGAAGGTAAACTGTAAGGAAGTGAAGAAACAGCTGGGTGCCAGTGGCTCTGGGTCCAAAATCTGTGGCTCATTTTGACAAGTTTGGAAAAGCGAAGCTTAGATCACCACTACACTAGGTTAATATACAATGTGGAGTTTGCTATACACAAAGATAATAAAACTATACTTCCTCCAATAAAATAAAAACAATCAAGCAAAAAAGGGCTAGAGGCATGGCTCAAGTGATAGAGCACCTACTTTACAAACACACAAGTACACACATACACTTTCCATTGCTCTGTAAATCCTGATTTTTGTAGGCAAATTACCTGTTTAGAGAAAATAATGAAAGGAAAAAGAGGCACCCATGTTTTCCTGTCTACAAAGGCACAAACACGATCATGACACCCAGTAAACAAAGCATCTTTCATACTTTTATTGGTCCATTAAAGTTAAATGAGGTAAAGATTTTTTTAATTAACAAGCTAATAGTTTATCAAGCAATACAAATTCTTTGTTTACCTCAAAATGTAATACTAATCCCATAGTAAACAATGCACAGAATTTATACAGATAGATGAAAAACAAAAGTGGACAAAAACCTCGTGCTGGCATCAAAACTTCAACAATTCTTTCCTCACATAATCTCTGGGGTTCCAAAACAATGAAAAACAGGAGACATTCTTTTTATCATTTGGTAGCTTCATGACACAAAAGACTTCAATCTGTATAGAAATCACTTCATCAACACACAGTCTCTCAACTTTTATTTTCACAGCTTTTATTTTGGTTAATGGCAGCATAGAAGGATAGAGAAGAGGGGTGCAGGGAGAAGGAGAGAGGGGGGAGGGGGAGAGAGGGAGGAGAGGGAGAGGGAGAGGGGGAAGGATAGGGAAGAGGGGTGGGGGGAGAAGGAGCGAGAGCGAGAGAGCGAGAGAGCGAGAGAGCGAGAGAGCGAGAGAGCGAGAGAGCGAGAGAGCGAGAGAGAGAGAGAGAGAGAGAGAGAGAGAGAGAGAGAGAAGGAGGGAGGGAGTGAGGGAGGAGAGAGACAGAGAGAGAGACAGAGGAAGGAGAGAGAGAGGAAGGAGAGAGGAGAGAGAGAGTTTCACAGAGGACTTGAACAATACCTCAGAAGGCCTTTCCTTTCTCTTTTAAATCTTACACATGAAGATTGATTTGTAAAAATAAGAAACATGGTCCATAATGTGGACATGCCCTAAGCAACATTTATTGTATCTCTTCTGGTAGAGTTAAAATACAAGTTAGAAAGTTTGCTGGCAGTTTGTTTCCTGGGAGTACAAGGGTGGTAGGTTGTCTCTCCACACATTCCTGACTCGCAGAGATGAAGGGAGGAGGCGCACAGAAACACAGACGATGGGAGACTGGGGACCGGGCCGAATTGAACCTCGGGGCATTCAGTGGACAGCTCTGACTGAAGAGATGCTGGTTTGTTATCCAATGATGGTCCAGCTGACACAGCCATTTGCTTTAGTGAACCATACATTTTGATTTGCAATCTGCCTTTCCCTCGTCTCAATGCCCAAGGAAAAAGCAATTCACTCGTACCTCTTTTCAGAATCATTTCAGATAGAAGGTTTGGCTGGCTGAAAGTCTGAGAACAAACCTGTCCTGCAGGGGTTGGACAGATATTAGCTGCTCTGACCTGACCTACAGAGCTCAGTCACCGGGTGCCAGGGCAGGACTTTTGGGAGGGGCACACAGGCATCACTGCAGCACTAGCTTTGGTAGACAAGGCTCCACAAAAATGGATTCAATTACATGAGTCAATGTAATAGGTTTTCTGGTTTTGGCATTTCCACATGCTGCTCTGAGGAGCCATGGGATCTGTCTTCATCCGTAAGTTCTTTGTATGGAAATGACTTGTCAGTGCCGATACCATATTCTCTACAACCAGGAGGAAGTCAGAGGGAACTAAATGAATTTTCTACATGGAAAACAACAAAAGGTGCTGTGGTCCCTGTATTTTCTCACATTATTAAAAAATATTATTTGGCAACAGCAACAGTTTTCACCTTCTGAAAAGGTCACCCTAATTATGACCCCCAGACCCTTTTCTGACTTGTTTTCCTTAAGGACTGAAGATGATGCTAAATCTATAATACTGAAGCTGAATGACTACTTACATTTCTAAAACTCTTTCTACCCAGAGCATTTTAAACACGAGTAGAAGAATAAGGCATATTAGTAGGTATTGACAAATTCTCAAAAAGCAGAGTTAAGCTTTTAACAGTCGGTGGTTGTTTCCTTAAAATTCTGGATTTGTTGATCTTCAAGTGCTGAATACATAGAATGTGTATATGCGATAAATATTGTATTGGTTTGTTAAAAGTTAAGTTTTCATAACATTTATTTACAGACTACTTAGAGAAGTAAGCTAACACCACATAAAAAAGGGTTGGACAGTCATACCCAGGACACACTTCCAACACATGTGTCAAGAGAAAATAGTCCACCCACATGAAACAGTCTCTACCCTAATCTGTTTGGATGTCCCTGACATGTGCCATGGTGGAAAGATAGATGTCTTTAAAACCAAAAGCTGGCCACCTTGCAGAGTGGGTTGGTAAAACGAACAAACACCCAACAACTGAATTCCTGGATTTTTCACTGAGTTGAAATCAAGAAAGAGGGGGGCCGGGAGTTTGGCCTAGTGGTAGAGTGCTTGCCTAGCATGCACGAAGACCCAGGTTCGATTCCTCGGTACCACATACATAGAAAGAAAAAAAAAAAGCCGGAAGTGGTGCTGAGGCTCAAGTGGTAGAAACTCCAAGGACAGTGCTCAGGCCATGAGCTCAAGCCCAGGCCTGGCAAAAAAAAAATAAAATAAAATAAAAAAAAATCAAGAAAGAGGGGAACAGTTGTGAAAACGCCAGCTCCCGGTGAAAGTTTGGCCCAGAAGAGGGCATTTTCTCAAAAATGTACAGATAAGTGACACCTGTCATCTTAATAGGAAACACAAGCTGTTGCTATCTTGAGGACTTTTGAGACTGAGAAGACAAACTCAAATTCCCAACATCTCGTACCTGAGGATGGCCAACGCAAGGTTACCCAGTCATAGAATTAGCTTAGTTACCACAGGCCCTTGAAGTAGGCATTTGAGAAGGTGGAGTCTCAAGGTGTGCGCCTTGCCCTGGTGAGCTTCTGGGAGGAGCTGCTCTTTAAGGGATTGGGGTGGGGGACCAGCGGCCCCATCTAGCAAGAGCAGAACCCCCTTCCAATTTATTCCAGAACCCACACAGATGCGGCCAACACAGCCATCAATCTCCCTGACCTCGCTCTTCTTCCTCTCTCCAGCTCAGGATGGAGTTTAGAGAATGACTCTGAGGTCGTCCAATGACCTCACCAAAACAGTCAGCTGCCTGCCCTTTCAATGCCATCAAGCAAATCAAATCACACCAAACCATTCCTTGGGGTAATGTCCGAACAGAGGAACCTTATTTGCCGCTGTCACATGGTCACCAGGCCTACCTTCAAAGCAGGATGACTTCCTGCCAAGCCCTCACCAAACGCAAGCACACAAATGTGAGTAGCAGGTCTGGTTCATCCCTCCCAGGTTCAGGAATCATCTAGAACTCACCGTGGGGTTGAGATCTGACATGGAAACAGACTTATCTCCACTCACTACCAGAGTCAGTCATGCAGGGTTTTTGTTACTTCAGGTACAGAAAGGTGTCTGGTGAGTACTGAGCCTCTCACCTCCCTAACCACACTTCGAGTTCACCAGCAAACATCATTATGTCCCACCAAAGGATAAAAGCCAACCCCAGACTGTGCTGGGCTAGGCTGGGCAGCAGTTTTATGTTACCAGCAGAGCAACCAGCCTCTCTTTGCATAGCACCCCCACACACTAACGCCAGGCACTGTCTCCACTCCACCCCCCCAATTCACAACCACTCACTCTCATACCACTGGCTTCCCTCAACTCTCCGTCTCTAGAATTCTCTCTCTGTCTCAGTGCTCTCTACTTTCCAGGACCTGGGCAGGGCTAAGGATGACTTTCCATTCTTCCATGCCTACCTGAAGTATCAAAATCTATTTTTGACCACTTGCCCTCAAGCAGAAATCTCATGAAAGGTAAATATCGGAGAAGATGGTGACCCAGGACAGAGACTGTGGTTCTAGAAGGAAGGAGTGGGGAGTCTTACCAAGACGTTTTCCGCACCGGACCAGAATAAACAAGCAAATCCCCACTTGGGGCTGAGAGCCATGGGTTGGGGGACTGGGAGATCCTCCTATTGTCCCTCCTCCTTCTGGGCCTGCCTCATCTCCTCAGCTGCCCACCTGGAAGGGTCTTTTCGTGGGAAGGATCCTTTCTTCATGGACATGTATAATGTATATAGTTTTCTGGCTCTGCCAGTGACAACATGTCTGAAGAACAGCAAGTTTTCATTCTCCAACTATTCCTGTATCTTGAGGCACAGGAATGTCATAGGAAGCAAAACAAACAGCAAGACAAAATCTCAATGTGCCTTCAAAGCTAGGCAGTCCCTCCAGAGCCAGTGCTGTCTCCCGTGATGAGAGGAAAGAACTGTGAACCCTAGAACCCTTCCCTTCTAGTGCACAGTCCACTGCTGCTTTGAAGGGGCTAAGGGGCTGCCATGATCCTTTTTTTTTTTTTTTTTTTTTTTCAGTCCGGGGCTTGAGCTCAGGGCCTGAGCACTGTCCTTGGGCTTTCTCAAGGCTAGTGCTCTGCCACTTGAGCCACTGTACCACTTCTAGCTTTTTCCTATGTATGTGGTATTGAGGAATCAAACCCGGGTCTTTGTGGATGCTAGGCAAGTACTCTACCACTAGGCCAAACTCCCAGCCCTGCCATGTCCCTTAACTAGCTAGCCTTCAGCTACATTCTACTCTCCTTGTAACGTTTCCCACAGCTCTTTCCAAGCATCATTTTGCAAGTGCACATTCCACCAGGCAAAACATCCAAGGGTATTCCAAAGATGCTGCTGCTGGATCAAGCCTGGTGCCAGATCGCACCTGGTATGATCAGCGTGCTGAGGCTGGACCCACACATCCATACTCACACCAACACCACGGCTTAGAGGTAGAATGAAATGCTGAGACACTGGAGATGGGGCAAGCACATGAGCTGTTCTTACCCTTCTGCTCCAGTGCTTCGTTTCTATTTGTACCAAACTGAAAATTCACATCAAAGGATTTTAGAATGGCACAGATGAAAGTTAGCAGTACAGGTAAGTACCAACTGACAGGACATGACCATTTCAACATGAAAAAGAACAGAACTGTTTTTGTCTACCTGATGTCTCAGCTGTGGCCGACACATGGTCAACTGGGCCGTGCAATAGAGTGAGTGACCTCAACATACTGCATGTTGATTGGCATTTGCAGGTTAACTTGTACACAAGGCAGTAACTGCTTCATCTAAACAAAATAAAACCCCTACCAGTTATCTGATTTAGAGTTCTAAAGGGATGAATGAACACATGACACATGGAGTTTCTTTTCAGGAGAAGGACAATGAGCAGAGCGATTTGGTTTTGTGACGATTTGGAAAGAAAATCTGGTAACAGTTGGAAATGAAGACTTTAAAACACAGCTGGCAGTCTCCAGGAATTTGGCTGTAAATTGAGACTAACTACAAGCAAAGCAAGATCACACATCATCTTTGAGGCCCCTATAAGTAGTGTTCTTTCTGACCAGGAAATGTTAAGAGTTAAATAAAGCACTTTATGTAGAACATTCACACTGAGTTTGCACATTTTGACTGTGTCATAACAGCACAACATACTAGCCCTCTCACCAAAAGGCTGCCCAAATATTTGGTAGGCATGGCAGGAAATATCAAAGTAGGTGTTCTTGGTGAGGTAAAGGCAAATTGCAAAAGCAGACACTGGATGTGGGCCTGGCTTAGGCCCACTACTCTCAACAACAGAGGACCTCCTTTGCAAAACAATAGCTATTCCTAATAGGTTTTGGCCTGATGACAATTAACAAATAGAAGAAAAACACTCAAGACCTTCACAGAGAAAAATGCACCTTTTCTTTTTTTTTTTTTTTCCATTTTATACGAAAACTTTCTGATCTGGGGAGAATGCCCCTCTGCTTCTGGAGGCGTCACGAGAGGACGAGGACGCTGGCTTGCTCACTCAAGCATGGATGCGCGCACACACACACGCACGCGCACACACACACACACACACACACACACACACACACACACTGGCTTAAGTGGCCCATGTGAACCAGAAACAAGAAAATACATGTCACTCATCACAGACACAGGCCACACTCAGGCTACAGGCCACTGTAAATTAAGGACTTTCCTGGAGGTGCTCATGCCTCTGTCTAGGCTGAGACAAGTTAGTGCCCACAGGGCTCAGGTCAGAGCCACTAGGTCTCTCCAACAATCCCCAGATCCCTTCTCTTCATGCCTCCTGGTGTCCTCAAAAAGCGGGACCTGAGTTCTTTCCCACAACAGGCAACTCTGCTATCACCGAGCAGAAGCTCCTAAGACGTCACAATGCCAGCTGTGGGCCATGGTGCCCCTCGGTTTCAAGTCTTCATAGTGTTCATCGAGGAGGTTCCTTCACAACACGGAAGTATGCTTCTGCGGAGAGATGATTATGGTCTGGCAGGCTCCACCAAGGAATAAATACTAATGGAAAACAACTGCAGGTGCAGGGGAGGAAGAAAATACACAAACTGGAGGTGCTTCTGTGTCGTTTTCCCAACACCACCTCTCCGACACTGCAGGGACATTTGGGTGCCATGCCCTGTGTGGGTAGCAGAGTCTCTGTCCCAAGGAGGTGCCTATTTGGCCTCTTGTTTCTCTTGTAGCAATGGAATAATTGACTCCCACGCCATGAGGCACTGAAACGACAACAGTCAGAGGATCAGCTCCAGACCTCACAGCCAGCCACCTCTGTTTTAGTGGCTCCCACATGTGTTCGCCGTACTACTGTCAACAAGGGAGGCCACAGGTGTCTTTATGAACGACAATAGAGTCCCTAAATAGGCTAATACGCTGCCAGAAACGTGCATGAAGCTTATAGCCAGTGAATCCAGGATTCACTGGAAGAAAATCTTTCCCTTGAAAAAGCATAAACAATCGTGGCAGGAGCTCTTGATGAGACCTAAAGGTTCTCAGTATGACTGGGTTGAGGTGTGGGTAGGGCTTGCAAAAAGATGTAGACAGGCCAGCCACATGAGTCAGAGGTGGTGCCTCTGCTCTGCCCCACCAACCTCAAATTTGCTTACGCGAACCACTTCTGGATGTCTCAAAATAGAGGAGGGATGGAGCCCTAACAACTGAGTTTTATTTTGTCCAAACACTGTTAACTATCATATTTATCTTGTAATTCATGGTTCTACAACGAATGCAAACTGAGGTTCTTTCCAGCACATTCAGCTCTTTCATTCCAGATCCTGTGACAGGCCAGGAGCTTGAAAGATGCTAGCCAGGTCTTTAAGCAGCCCCTTTATAAAGGGAGGGGGAGGGCTGGCTCAGCACATTAGATCCATCTTACAGATGAGGAAACAGAGGTGCCGAGGGGAACCTTGCTTAACTGCACAGCCATGGTGGAACAGCATGTTCCCAGAGGTGCTGGTTACTGCTGAGTGATGTGTGGGAACCATCCAGGTTTGTGGACCCATTACTTCCATAATCCTCATTCATTCACTTACAGCCTGTCACCATGGGCAGTTTTTAAACCTGGATGAGTTTCTTCAGCTTTCAAATGAAGATCATAAAACCCTCTTGCCTATAACAGTTAACGTTATGCACATGTAAAGCATCCAGTCCAGAGCCCCCATCTGAGACCGTGGCAGGGTTCATGGTAATGGTGGTGAGGAGAGGAGCAGGCTTTGAACAGCTGTTCCCCATCACCTGATGGGTCAGGGAACTGGCAAAGGTGCAGACATACCACCTCTGAGCAGCAGCTAGACCAACTAAGTCCTTAGAACAGATAGGTTCTTCTGGCCTACCACAAGAGCACGTTTCCTACACGTGGTGTAGGGGTGAAGTTGATATCCATAAATATACTGACAGATGATCCTATCTCCAAAAGTTTGACTTTAAGGCTGTTTGTTACGAGTTAACTATGATCAGGCCTTTCTTTTGTGGGGAGGGGTGATAATGGAGCTTGAACTCAGGGAATTATGCTTGCTAACCACCACTTTACCACTTGATCAAGCTCTCTAGCACTTTATTTCTGCCCTACAAAGTAGCTGAGATTACAGATATGTCTCACTGTGCCTGATTCAATACGACAATTCTAACTTTAGGCCTTTAAGGAATATCAGGATTCATGGGTAGAAATGATTTAGAAGCAAAGATTGCCTCAGGAGGGGGCACTATAGTTTGGTGGGAGTCATGTGTATGAGTATGTATGGGTGCTTAACCTGAGGTCCACAGGTCTTGGAAACCCATGAATAAAAGTACTAATAGAATTGCTCTTCTTTGTACTCTCATGTACCTTTATTGTAGGTTGTTAGAAGCAGGACTTTACAGTCTGTCATAAATAAATAGTGCTGTGGGAAAAGGCCTTGGCTAGATGATCGAAGAGTCTTCAGCACAACAAAAGTGATGAGTCTGTGTATGGAACCACAGGCAGGGTTAATTAAGCCCAAATTACACTAACTGGCCACTCCCCTGCAATGGAGGCATGACTTTAGGAAGCAACCAGCTGCTGGGACCAAAGAGCAGGAGATGAAATGCTCCTCTTCTAGCAGATGTGCAAGGAAGAGTCTGAGAGTACCTCTCTCTGCTCCCCAACTCGGCACAATGGGTGAGGGTGCAGGGAAGCAGATGGACAAGTGGACCCCTGCACCTGGGTTGGGGGCAGGCCCTCCCCCAAAGCCTCTGTCTATACAAAGTTTAGTCTTGTTGGGCTCACTATTTACCTTCTCATAATACTGGATGTTCTTGTCAGCCAAGCCCATGAGCAACTGCCGGAAGTCCTGCCGCTTGTTGTTCTGCCATCTCTCCATGTCAGCTTTCAGGTCAGCATTGAAGCACTCCATCCGATCCTGACATTTCTCCACATCTGCAGGCACCTAGAAGGTAGAGGAAGATGTAAGGTCTTTGTATGTGGGACTAGCTTCTCTTGCCTCAAGTGCCAAAATGGCACTTTGTGGGAGGCCAAAATTCTACATTAAAATACCATCCACATGCTCTTTCCTCTGGGGGCACCTATTTGAACAGAGTCTTGGGTTTAGGGGCCTAAGGAGTGTGAAAGCAAAGCATTATTCTTACCCAAATTTCATACCCATCTAGCATAGGAGAAATAGATGGGCACCACCCCCTTTTGCCATTAACAAACGGGATGGGAAAAAACTAGGCAGCTCAGAGTCAGATATCTCTGTGTCCTTTTAGATTTACTCTCCATACTTAAAAGTGGGCACAGCCTTTGCACACAGCCAAGCTGTGCACGATCTGCTGCTCTCTTGTATCTCATCAGAACTAGAAGATAGGTTTTCCCAACTCATGTGATTCCCCATACTTGTGATACTGAAATCCTTTCCTTATTAATCATAAAACTGACTACAGAAAGAAGACCACCAGCCAGCTTCTTCCTCCAAACTCCACATTCCAAATCAATTGTAGACTTGGTAACAGATAATCAGAAACAGAGGTACAATTTTTAAAAATCTAACAAAATGACAGAAAAAATTACTTATATGAATCCAAAGGGTTAGAAATATCAAGAAGAAAAACAAAACAGGTAAAAGAAAAAAAAGAAATTTTTCTTAAAGAGATTCTGAAGAGTTTCTCAAAAAGGAATAATTACCATTTGAACTTCACAATTTTCACTTTTCTGGGGTGAGTTCCAGCCATCCCACAGGGCTGGAGACCCTACAGGTCTTAAAGCCAGCTTCTGTCCTAACCCAAGCGCTCTGTGGGGGCCCTCAGGAGGGCCATGCATGAACATGCCCCGCTGCCTGGCTGAGCACTTCCCAACAGCAAATAGGCTGAGATCACCACCAGTCAATCTCAACCACTCAAGGGAGTTAACTCATAAACTTCCTGAGCAAGAAGGGAATGAACCAGAACAATGCCCACACGGCAAGCCCAGGGCTCTAACACCTCTGGGTTAGTGGAGACCAGGTTGGGGCAGCTGCAGGACACAGGAGCAAGGGAAGTAGTGTGGTCTGGAAAGTGGGCTCAACTGCCTGGAATGAGAACTAAACCTTGAGAGAGAAGGGCGAGTTGTAGAGAACGTCATCACTAGGCATCCTGGCACCTCAAGAAGAAGAACTTCTACAAGGGAAAAAGCATCCCTGTTTATCTTCAAAGCACTTAAGCTTCTGGAAGAAGAAAAAAGACTGAAGTCACTCAGGCCTTTCCCTGTTCACTCACCTACTGCTGTTAGTCACCATGGAGGAACATGGAATGAAAACAGAGTGTCCTAGTTTTCCTGAGCAACTTTCCCACAAACACCTAGCAAATCAGCTTCAACAGATGAGGTGGAGAGAACCCTGGTGCCTGGCAGCCAGCCTCCCATGTGGCTCAGCCAGTCCCCTTGCTCTGCTTCTTTCCCAAGAGCAACTCAGTAGAAGTGCCTACCAACAACTTCCTGTTTGCTTGTGCAGGAGCAGCAAAACACCGAGTTTGGAAAGAGAAACTGTTGAAGCCTAGGAGAATAGACAGACTTTTGGGAGGGTCTCTGATTCAGAGGATTTATCTAGGAAAGGTTTCCAGAATTTGTTCTAGAGATAGAATTGTGTTGACCCACAACTAAGAATCAAAAGTATAGTTGTGGTTTCTCCACTTAGAAAATAATCATTTCTATAACCTACTCCATCTTGGCCCCAAGGAATAGAAAACCGTTGATGTCAACAGACAGGTTCTGTCTTCAGTGAACTCTAGAAAGAGAAAAGCCTGGACACTGGGGTGAGAGGTTACGGGCACTTCCATCTCAGCCTGATGAGGTGAAGGACCTGGCCTCCTTGAGCAAGCAAACAGTTCTGATGATGGACAGGTCCTTCTAGGGTGCTGTTGTGAGTGCTGGTCACTGAAGAACCTATCATCATTCGCACATCCCTTCAGGTCAAGAACATTTCATTTCACTTTGTGTGACATAAAGTTTCTCTTTTTTTCCATTTGCATACCCAATGATATGGACATGGAATGGGAAATATAAACACAACGACATAGACATAAAAACTTATGACTCTATAGACATGTTCTATTACATTGATTAATATACATCTATGATATATAAACCCTTAGCCTAAATTTAATTATATTCTAAAAACTAAGTGCCTGTGATTGTATATAGAGATTCCCTTCTTGAATACTTGTTTGTTAAACATGTCATTTGAAATATGATATAAAAATCAATGTTAATAAATTCTTTAATAAAAATAAATAATCTAAGTTAAGGCCTGGGAGTATGGCCTAGCGGCACGAAGACCTGGGTTTGATTCCTCAGTACCGCATACATAGAAAAGAAAAGCCAGAAATGGTGCTGTGGCTCAAGTGGTAGAGCTCTAGCCTTGAGAAAGCTTAAGAACAGCACTTAAGCCCTGAGTTCAAGCCCCAGGACTGGCAAAAAAAAAATCTAGGTTATTTCCTACTTTATGCCAATCTTTCACTCATGGTACCCCACCTTGCGATTTCATCAGACATCAGAGATGAGTCAGTACCAAACTACAAGTTGGCATGAAGTTTAACCAGGCACCTGGACCCAGGGCGGTGGCCATAAAAGCCAGAAGATGGCTTAAACTGAGCTGGTGAAAATAATTGACAGAGTTGGTAATCAACTGCCTGTGTGAAATAAGATACAGAGTCCTAAATTTCTGAGTGACACAATGACAACAGTACCACCAATAGGGACAAAAAGCACATGTAAGATGCTCAGCAACATTAATCATTAGAGAAACTCTGCAAAGCAACTGACAGTGAGCTGTCAGCCCATATCTATCAAGAAGGCTGTTTACTATGAAAAAAATAACAAGTACTGGCAGTCATGAGGGAAAATTGGAACTCTTGTGTACTGCAGTAAGAATGCAAACTGGTGCAACCCTTACAGAAAATGCTATGGATGTTCCTCCAGATATTTAAAGCAGAATCACCTCAAAATCCTGCTGGATTTTCCTTCCAAGTATATATCCAAAATAACTAAAAGCAGGGTCTCAGAGAAATATCTGTGTACTCATGTTCATAGCAGCATTATTTATATAATATCCAAGGGCAGAAGCAAACAGAATGTTGATGGATAGATGGATAAAGAAAATGTGGCATATGCACTATGGGGTTCATTCTGTCTTAAAAAGAACATTCTACCTTAAAAAGGACATTCTACACATGCCACAGCATTGATGAACCCCGAGTGCTTTGTGCTAGGTGAAAGCAGCCATTCACAGGACAATACCCCATTTACATTAAGTACTTAGACTAGTCAAAGTCAGAAATAGAAAGGAGAACTGTGGTCCTCAGGGCTGGGGGTTGGGGTAATGGGAAATTGCTTAATAGATGGTTTCAGTTCTGCCAGATAAAGAATTCTAAAGGTTGGCTGTGCAAGAGCGTGGATGTACTTAACACTTAGGAGATGTACACTTAAAAATGGGTAAGATGGTCAATTTGTGTTCTAATACCTTGCTACAACTCTAATTTTTTAATATAAGAAAAAAAATATGGCTGGGTGCTGGTAATCCTAGCTACCCAGGAGGCTGAGATTTGAGGACAGTAGTTTAAAGCCAGCTCGGGTATAAAAGTCCATGAGACTCTTATCCACTTAACCCGCCAGAAAATCGGAAGTGGCGCTGTGGCTCAAGTGATAGAGCAGTAGCCTTGAGCTGAAGAGCACAGAAACAGCACCCAGGCCCAGAGTCAAGCCCATGACTGAGCAAAAATAAATAAATAAATAAATAAATAAGGAAGGAAGGAAGGAAGGAAGGAAGGAAGGAAGGAAGGAAAAGAAAGAAAAGAAAAACAGGGCACCATGGACACCACAAGTAGACATATGTGGAGGCTTACTGCATTTATGGAATTAATAAAAAATTTAACAAAGAACCATCAACATAGGTGGGCCAGAAGGGGTAGGAAGTGAATGGAAGAAAGAGAAGAGAGCCAGAAAACTCCAGAGATGGAGAGAACTGGAGGCAAGAGAAGCACTTAAAAAAAAAGACAGGGAAAGAAATTGGGTCAGCTGTCCAAGGTGACCAGCTGTGCAGTTGCCCAACTGTAGGAGCAAGAGGCCACTGGCACTGACTTTCAGGGATGCATTCTCACTTTGATTTCTTGCCTTGTGTCTCTGAGACAATGTTTTGACTAGTAACATCCAATAGTCCTTCTAGCCCAACGTTCTAGGTTTTGTGACTGAGGTATTGTTAGTCAAGCTACTTTGTGTCTGAAGGATACTGAGATGAGACTAGCCAACCAATGGGTGCGTATTGCTTATCCCAAGTCACCAAGTATAACAAAACATTTCTAGATAAGAACCCAAAAGGCAAAAACTTCCAAAGCAAAACTGCACTTTTCACATGGGTTCCCCTCTCTCAAAAGAATTTTCACCACAGAATTTGGGTTGTTGAAGTGCTGGGAAAGGCTTGGATGGGATAAGAATGTGAGTTGTGTGTGTGTTAAGGTGCAGAGTGGTAGCTCGAATTCACTCAACAGTTATTTTAAAAATGTATTCTTGAATTATTCATTATCATTTGTTTTCCTTGTGCTGATTTTTGGTGATCAAACCTCAGCCCCCTTCACATTGCCCTCTCATTTTAAAAAATGACGTATGTGCACAGAGAGGCCACTTTTCAGGACTGCAATCTTAGGTAAGATCAACCAATGTGAGTGTTCACAGACTTTCCAATTGGCACTGAAGTTCTAGCATGTGACTGCTTCACTTCTGGACTATGACTTTCAGTGGTAGACGGAAGTTTTTCATAGAACTGAACTGTGGGTGGGGCCAGGAGTTTGGCCTAGTGGTAGAGTGCTTGCCTAGAACTGAACTGTGGGAAAATGACCTTTCCTTAACTTGAAGCTACTTGTTAAAGTCTGGGGGTTTGGACCAAAAGAAGAGGAATATATCAGGATTGGAATCAAGCTAGCAGACAGGGTAAGAGGGATGCTTTACTCCAAAGATGGCTTCACTGAAGAGAAAGTGTTTTAAGATTTAAAAAAATAATCTTGTCAGAAGAACCCAGCAAAGTTCTAATTTTCATTAGAAGTTAATAAAGTTGTTCATGAAGAAGTGTACACAACAGAACACTGCTCCTTTTGATTTTATTTGTACCTTTGGCCTGGGACATGGGTTTTAAATGGACACTGTCTGTACCAGCCTCCTTAAAATAAACAATATTTGTAAAAGAAAAAAAATGTATTCTTGAGCATGTCCAGGCCCTAGCCAATAAATCTGCGCCTAAGTTTCCTTTCCAGAGCTGTCTCCTTATCTCTTCCCATGACAACAGTAGGTTAACGACTGCTTTTGGAGAGGGAAGCTTATAGTTTCTATAAGGTAAGTCTGCAGACCAGGGACAGACTGTTTCAAGATGGAGGCCTTCTCAGCCACACTGCAAGTGAGCAGGGAGTAGAGCCGTCTCATCTTCCCTTGCTGTCCCCAAGCTATTTTGCTCAAGGCTAGTGCTCTACCACTTTGAATCACAGTTCCACTTCTGGTTTTCTAGAGGTAAAGTGGAGATAAAAGCTTCATCGATTTTCCTGCCTAGGCTGGCTATGAACTGCAATCTTCAGATCTCAGCCACCAGCACCCTGCAAGCCTCCTGACTTTCTGGTGAATGGCTGCAATACTGACTCCAATAACTCTTTTTTTTTTTTTTTGCCAGTCCTGGGCTTGAGCTCAGGGCCTGAGCACTGTCCTTGGACTTTCTCAAGGCTAGAGCTCTACCCCTTGAGCCTCAGCACTACTTCTGGCTTTTTTTCTATGTATGTGGTACCAAGGAATTGAACCCGGGTCTTCGTGTATGCTAGGCAGGCACTCTACCACTAGGCCAAACTCCCGGCCCTGACTCCAATAACTCTTTGGGGGAGCCTGAGCCCCCAGGTTAGTCACCTCCAGCTTCAAGCAATCTCCTGTGCTTATCCCTGTGTGCTGTACATTATTTCAGTTTCTGTGTGAGCTGTGAGATAAAAGTTGGGAAAACACTGAGCAAACTTCTAAGACTGGCGGGTGGGAGAAACGGAGAAGAGAGCAACTCAGATGGGAGAAGTGAGCGATTCAAATGAGAGAAGAGAAGATGTACAAGGAGAGCCAAGAGCCACAGTCCCCCTGAATGGTACTGAGGAGAATCTAAGGAGTCAGAGACCGAAGGTCACTTCACTGCCCCGCTCTCCATCCCTCCCCATCCATCTCTTCATGCTTCCAGAAGCCAGGGCTTGCTCTCAGTGAGGAAAGACTGCTAGGAGCACCTATAGCAAGGAGTGAAGATGCCAACCCCAGTTCCTTATTTGGTCAGTGTCAATCCCTGACTGTGCCATGGGAATAACCACAAAAGATGACAAGTTTATTCCCTCTTCAGCTGAGTATGTCTGGCTTCTCCAACCCAGCCTGAGACCACAGATATCCTGGAAGGAATGGGGAAAGCGCTCTCTCTGCTTGCCACATGTGTCTGGATACAAGGAATCCTCATGCTTCATTCTTCAGTCTGGACAAGCTCCAGACTGGTAAGTCTCTTCATGGTGCCTTACCCAGAGTTCTTGCTGCTCCACATCTTACCCAGTCTGGAAGATTAGCCCTCCTAGTAATTCTAAAAGCCTTTAAAGGTGCACAGCTTTGGGGGCGGGGAAAGCAGTTCTGGGTCTTGAACTTGGGGCCTGGGTGCTGTCCCTGAGCTTTTTTTGCTAAAGGCTAGTATTCCACAACTTGAGCCACAGTTGCAGCTTTTTTTTTTTTAAGTAGTTTATTAGAGCTAAGAGTCTCATGAACTTTCCTGCCTGGGCTGACTTTGAACTGAGATCCTCAGATCTCAGCCTCCTGAGTAGGTTGGATTAGAGGTGTGAGCCACTGACACCCAGAAAAGGTGCATAGCTTTGAAGAGGTTTATCTGCATGAACTGGATTCCTACTTGCCATCTTTCCACCTCTGTTCCCATCCATCCTTCTTCACATGCCACCCCCACTCTCCCTCACACTGGCATGCCTGCTTACCTTCCCACATGCTTTCATGCCTCCATGCCTCCACTCTCACACACTCCATTTCAAACAGTTTCTTCACCTGATACTACACCCACAGTGAGAACTTACAAGGTCAGGGCCTAAAATAGTCCCTTCCCACCCCCTCTTTATTACTTTTTAATTTGTGTGTGTGTGTGTGTGTGTGTGTGTATGTGATGGGACTTGAACTCTGGGCCCTGGCACTGTCCCTGAGTTCTTCAGCTCAAGGCTACAGCCCTACCTCTTGAGCCATATCACCACTTCCGGTTTTCTGGTGATTAATTTGAGATAAGAGTCTCAAGGACTTCAGTGCCCGGGCTGACTTTGAAGCATGATTCTCAGATCTCAGCCTCCTGAGTAACTAGAATTATAGGCTGGCTCAGCATCCATTCTTTTTTACTAATTTGTTAGCACTCAAATGGCCAAATGCAAGCATGATTACAATGGAAAAGCTCTCTCCACCAGAGTAGTTGATATCCTGTCAGTTTTCAGTACAATTCCTCATCCTTGTTTCCAATAATAGCTTTGGTATTCGCCAGAGCTTCTACAGCGGGTCAAGCTGGAGGAGGAACAGGATTTGGTCCTGATGGAGCTGGTAGCAGGCAATCAGCCCCTGCAAAGTGCCTTTAATTTCTCAAAGTTACAAGAAGCAAAGTGAAGACCATAGAATCCATAGCTTCATTTGCCTGAGAATAAACTAGATCAGTGCCTGCTTTCTCAAGTCCCAAACAAAGCAAAATGTGAAGTTTTGCACTCTAATACTGCACTCTGCTATAGAGGCATCATCACTCCCAGTCCTTAGCACAGGTTAAGCAGGCTCAGGGCTCCCAGCTCCCTGCTGGAGCCACATGGCATCTTCCTTCACCCCAAAATTCTTGCAAACTAAGTCCACCACCCAGTTTGAAATTTGAAGTGAGAGCCATGGAGGCTGTGAGGCCACTTCCTTCTTCTGGATCCATTCCACGGCTTGGCAAAGATCAGATTTCCTTACTTTGGAGGGCAACTTTTTCAAGATTTCATCTCAAAATGAATTAATGAGCTCCAGACTCCTTGAATCTTATATGAACTGGAACCCAGGCCCCTCTCCTGCCTTGCCTCAGACCTGTGAGTAATTTGCTCCCACAATCAGTTACCACCATTAGAACTGTGGTATCCTTGGGGAGCACCCACCCCACCCCACTTCCGGACCTCTTGGCTTTACTTCATCAACAGCAGCTTGAGTTCTGTGAGCACAAAACCACATTAAGCAATGCAGAGCAAAACCTTAAGTTGGTCATTTCTTAAATGTCTGTCGAGTTTAAAATATCAATGTATGAAAACAGCAAAATAAAAAAAAAATTTTCCAAATAGAGGTGGCAACAAAGTCCTTCATTTGCATTCCCATTGGAGATACTTTACGTGCTCAAAAGCACACCTGTCGCTAGGTCATATACCATGCTGAATTTACCCTGTCAGCAAGTCTAACAAGCAAACTGGTCCAAGCTGGGGGACAGAGCTGGGCTTTGAGCCTGGGGCCTATTAATTCTAAATCCTGTGCTTTTCCCACCACACTATGGCAGACCTGAGCCTTCCTCAGCCTGTAGTGGCTGCACAAATTTTGCTGCCCTACAATCATCACTAGCACATCACTGTGGTAGTCTACTTTGCCCTTAAACACTGTGACAGTTAAATATGTAGTAAAATCAACTGTGGCCTGACACACCACCTTATTAGAAGCTGAAAGACTAAGATAAAAAGGATGCAGCTGCACATAGGACCTTTACTGACTAGTCAGTAAAAACAAATGAATTTTTTTTTTGCCAGTCTTGGGCTTGAACTCAGTGCCTGAGCACTGTCCTTGGGCTTTCTCAAGGCTAGAGCTCTACCACTTGAACCACAGCACCACTTCTGGCTTTTTTCTGTGTATGTGATACTGAGGAATTGAACCCAGGTCTTCATGCATGCTAGGCAAGAACTCTACCACTAGGCCAAACTCCCGGCCCACAAGTGGAATTTTTAAAAAGCCAGAGCTGGCAGGAAAATCTATAAGATTCTTATATTCATTTAACTACCCAAAGGCCAAGTGGTAGAGCACCACCCTTGAGCAAAAAAACAAAACAAGAAATAGCACCTAGGCCTTGAGTTCAAGCTCCAGTACTAACATAAAAAACAAATAAGAAATGCCTGTGTCCAAGAAGATAAGCTCTGTGGACAGGAAAACATTGAGGGAAGAGAAATCTCCCTCTCCAGCACAACAAGGTTGGGAAGCCCTAGGAATCAAAATCAACTGTTCTCTGCTCCAATAGGGCTGGTGTGAGCTTCTGGCAGCAAGGATACAATGAAGACTTGTTTATGCTTATGCTACTTTTAAGCTTTCCGCTTGTCTTTGGGAATAGATTATAACCAGAACAGGCAAAACATACTAAATGACAAAACTAGATTTTTAAGAAGCTGTATTCAGTGTCAAGTGTATAAAAACACTGCCAGAACTATTGAATTGACAACTGTAAAGGAAGGATCTTTCATTCCCATACCAGGCCAGGGACAGAACTTACTTGTTTGCTTGCTCTCCTTCCTTCCCTAGCCAAGAATAGTGGGTTTTGGTGTTCTCTCTTAAGTATTTAATTAGCTGGGTGCCAATGGCTCATGCTTTTAATCCTAGATTCTCAAAAGGCTGAGATCTGAGGATTGTGATTCAAACCTACCCTAGACAGGAAAGTCCATGAAACTTTTATCTCCAGTAAACTGCAAGTGGTGCTGTGGCTCAAAGCAGTATTGCACTAACCTTGAGCAAAATTGCTCAGAGATGGTACCTAGGCCCTGCATTCAAGCCCCAAGGCCAATTTTTTTAAATGAAGTATTTAATGGATAAAAATGGTATATATTGCAGGGTGTGGTGGCTCACGCCTATAATCTTAGCTACTCAGGAGGCTAAGATGTGAGGACTGCAGTTCAAAGCCAGCCTGGGCATAAAAGTCCGTGAGACTTTTATCTCCAATTAACTACCAGAAAACCAGAAGTGGTGCTGTGGCTCAAGGGGTAGGGCTGTAGCCTTGAGCTAAAGAGCTCAAGGACAGCACCTAGTCCCAGAGGTAGGCTGGTAGCTCTAAGCTGAAGAGCTCAGGGATAATGCCCAGGCCCAGAGTTCAAGTTCCACAACTGACAAAAAAATTGTATATATTCAGGCTGAGAGGAGCATAGTCTAGTGGTAGAGCGCTCGCCTAGCATGCATGAAGCCCTGGGTTCAATCCCTCAGTACCACATACACAGAAAAAGGTGAAAGTGGCACTGCGGCTCAAGTGGTAGAGCACTAGCCTTGAGCAAAAACTGTCTAAGGATAGTGCCCAGACCTTAAGTTCAAGCCCCAGGACTGGTAAAAAAAAAAAAAAAAAAAGATCATATATATTCAAGCTGTATGACTTGATACATACATTAAGTAATGAAGATCATAATGAAATTAATATGTCATACCATGCTGTATATGAGATTCCCCAGACCAGGTTTGTTCTGAACTGACAGAATGTACCTTTGACAACATCTTCCCATTGTCCATCCCCTGGCAGACACTTCCACTCTGTTTCTACAAGGTCAACTTCTTTAGATTTCACATGCAAGTGAGATCCCACAGTATCTGTCTTTTTATGAAGTGATTCATCTTTATATCTGGGGCTAAAGTGTTACAGATAAAAATACAATATTCCATGTCAATGCTTTTAACAAGCCTGAGATGTGGGCTAAGCAGATGGTAGTATGTTCTAGAATATCACAGCTAGAAACTTGGAAGTGGGTAGGTGGCAGGAGACGGGGGCAGCTGCACACCTGGCTGCATTTCCATCACTGGCTCCCTTGTAGCCCACAGCATGGAAGAAAGCTGACAGCCCCAGGGCAAGAGAAGCAGAAGAGGGGGGTGCAGGGAAGAGATCCAAGTCACAGGCACTGGCCAACAAGAGTTCCAGTTCTACCCCGTTTTCCAAAAGACGCAGGCAGCCTTCCCGCGCTTGTGCAGACAGGCAGCACAGTAAATGTATTATACACCTGCTGAGGACCACAAGAGACATTTGGCACCAGAGAGGCAAGGCAACCTGCAGAACTGCTCCCACCTATGAAATGTGGAAAGAACAATGCCTCCTCTCTAGAACTTGAATGACTGCTATGGTAATTATGTGACACAATATAAAAGCAAGGAGTGCCATCTCTGAGGTTCGCAAAGCTGGTTCCTTTCCAGGGGGGGAGGGAAGAAAAGTTCTAATGTCAAATTATTTCCTTGAAACTTGCATCTTTTACAACATTCCTTAGCCCTATCCTTTCTTTGAGAACAAATAAAACATCCAACAACAAACACAAAAGAGGTACAACAACATAATGGCGGCTGCATGAGTATATAGTGAGACTACAGGTATAATCCTAGCCCTGCCAGTTGTAGCTATGTGATTGTGGAGCTTAGTTTGTGAGTGATGATACCTAAACTGAAACTATTAAGGAATAATGAGATTCCATCTATCTATGGAGGTTTTAGTACCCTGCTTGATTCTAGTCCTGCCTGCAAAGAAGAACACAATACAATAGATGTGCTTTTTCAACCTTCACCCTCTAATCTCAACCTAGAACACAAGAGTCAGAAAAAATAGCAGAGAAGAGTTAGGTCAGTGCTTCTGAAACTTGGGGAGGGAATGGGAGAAGTCTCATTTTTATTTTCTACCTTGGTAAATAGTACAGAGGTAACCCACATTTACAAAAAAGTTTCTGTAGTCTTGAGTAACCCTTAGGTATGTTGAGGAGTTTAGAACCCAAAAGCTGCTTGAGTTTTCTCAAGTTTTTATGGGCAGCAAAATTTTGGGTTTGGTGTTTGTTTGGGAAAACTAGCTTTTCTAAATGATCTGGCAGTAAAGGAGCACTGTTCATTGTTCTTCCCCTCAAAATCCAGCCAACCTTTATCCCTGCTATATATATATGTAGCACAAGCTTGCCCCACATGCAACCTTTGGATGCAAACAGACTGAATCTAACAAGCAGGCAAACTAGTACTTCAGCAATGCGGGCTGCTATAAAAGTTTCAGAGGGCTTTATTCTGGCTTCTGAGTCAGTAAGAGTCTGTCGGTCACCCAGGAACCTTATCATGAGAGCCCCGATCTGAACTTTTCTCCCCTTTTCCCACAATGCTATTCAATGAAAGTCCTGCCAATGAATGGCAGAGCTGCAAGTCTTTAAAAAATAAAGAAAATCTTAGCAGGAAGAACAATGTCGGGGAAATATCAATACCCAATAAAAACATCTTGATACTGGCACAAGAACAGGCCTCAGGACCAATGGAACAGAACTGAAAACCCAGAAATGAACCCACAGACCTACAGCCACCTAATATTTGAAAAGGGAGACAAAAACACAGGTTGGAAAAAAGATAGCCTCTTCAACAAATGGTGCTGGTAAAATCAGCTATCCACATACAGAAAACTGAAGATAGATCCTTATATATCACTCTGCACCTAAATCAATTCCAAATGTTATCAAACCCAAATGGACCTCAATGGACCTCAGTAGACCATGAAAACATTAAAGGAAGAGAGAGGAAAAACACTACACTCCTAGTGGGTGGTAGCGGTGGCTCACGCCTGTAATCCCAGCTACTCAGGAGGCTGAGATCTGAGGATCGAGGCTCAAAGCCAGCCTGGGCACTAAAAATCCGTGAGGCTCTTATCCCCAGTTAACCACCAGAAAACCAGAAGTGGAAGTGGCACTGTGGCTCAAGGGGTAGGGTGGTAGCCTTGAGCTGAAGAGCTCAGGGACAATGCCCAAGCCCAGAGTTCAAGTCCTACAACCAACAACAACAGTAAAAGAGGGCCTCATTTCCAAAATACATTTAAAGCTCAAAAAATTAAAGCCCCCTAAGATAAACCCTTAAAGAAATAACCCAATTAATAAATGAGCTAATGGCTGGGCGCCAGTGGCTCACATCTGTAATCTTAGCTACTCAGGAGGCTGAGATCTGAGGATCATGGCTTGAGAAAGTCCAGGAGACTTTTTCTCCAATTAACTACCAGGAATCCAGAAATGTCCCTGTGGCTCAAAGTGGTAGAGCACAAGCCTTGAGTGAAAAAGCTCAGAGACAGCATCCAGGCCCTAAGTTCAAGCCCCACTAACATCAACAACAACAACAAAATGGGCTAATGAGAAGAGCAAAAAGAAGGAAATATCAAAGCATCCCCGCTGGCACTGACCACCTTTGCCATCCAGATCTGGCTACGAGAATTAGCTAGCACCAGCGGGGTGATTATTGTTTTCAGTCTGCAGCAGCCCATCCCTCACTGGTGTCTTCCCTGACCTTGGGCCGGTCTTCCTTTCTCAGAGCCACAGCTTCCAGTTTTGCTTCGTACTCAGCTTGAACTTGGTCCCTCTTCTTTAACACGCTCTGTAGGAGGCAGAAAGGACAAGTATGTAACCCATGGTCTACAAAGGGTCTCAGGCACCCTGCCATCCCCTGATCATGGCACTCCAGATTCAGTCATATGCTTTCAGAACAATTTGGTTATGGGCTAGGAGCTGCAGTGTGATATGTGACTTGGACTGAGGAAAGGAAGCAGACTGAAGGAGAAGAAAAGGAAATGGTTTACAGAGCCTGATGCTCAGAATAAAAGATTCAACAAGGAAGGGCAACCAGAGGAAACACATCCTCCCCTGCCATACTGCCCTGGTGGGCCTTGGCTGTACAGAAAGGGAGATTTGCAATCCCAATGCAGGGCTTTCTCAGAACTCCACACAAAAGTCCAAGTCAGCTAGAGGCATGGCTCAATGGTAGTGACCCTGCATAAAAAGCACAGGCCCTGAGTTCAAACCCCAGTAAACACTTTATGTGCGTATTTGGTTATTTGAAATCAGATAGGGAAGGGAGGAAAACAAAATGAGGAGTGAGGGTGGGGGGAGGGAAATGGGGACCAAGACATGAGAAAGGGTATCAATGTTTGTGAAATAATGCACCTTCTATCTGGTGAATATAATGTAACCCTTCTATTAATTACAATAAAAATATATGGGAAAAATGTCAATACAGTTCTTAATTATTAACATTTATCTTAACCGATAAGAAGCATATATAGAGTATATACATGATACATATACACATATTTATTGTGAACAACAGGTTATTTCAATATGTATTATGGTATGGCTAAATTGAGATAATACATGCAAATAATATATGCAGATAATATACGTAATACCTATATTTTACGATGAAAACAATTAAAATCTATTCTCTCATGAATTAGGAACATATATATGCGGTATATATACAAAAGGAATTTGACTCAACTATTAGAAAGCATAATATTATGTCATTTGCAGGGAAATGAGTGGACCTAGGAAAAAATTTATGTTAAGTGAAGTTAGGCTCAAAGAAACAAATGATGCAAGCTTTCTCTCGTATGTGGATGCTAGATCTAAAATACAAACATAGATGTCACATACATAAAGATCTATGCATATACATACAAACTGTTTAAAGGAGGGTGTATACTTGCAGAGGAGAAAGCCAATGGTGAAGCTTCTCTAAACAACTAATCAACTGTTTTAACAAAATGAATTCCAGGAAGCAGAATAACATTTGAGGGGATGGGCAATAAGAGGGTTGAGGGACACACAAATGTAGGGAGGGTAAGCAAATAAAGTTATATTCTATGTAAACCATGTAAAAATTTAACTAGATGACTTGTGGGTAGGGATAAGAGAGGGAAATGAAGGGAGAATGGTGGAAAGCATGGCACTAATCAAGAGGCATTGCACTCACAATGTTACAGAACTGTAAGTAACCTTTTTGTACAACTACTTAACAATAAAAATCTTCTCTCACGACTATCTCAAGAATATAATATACTACTAATGCCTATAGTCACCTGTAGAACGGGCCTAAGAAGTATTCTTGACTCTTTAGTCCATTGAATTGATTTCTGATGGATTTATGATTGATCTATTAGCTACTTACACTAAGCCTGTTTTATTTATATACTTTTATATGTGATAAAAATAGCAAACAAAATCAAAATAAACATTTTGATAGCTCAGTTGATGCAGAACCTCTCAGTCAGTCCCACATTACTGCCAGCTATGTTTCAATTGTTGTATGATCTGCTTCTTTGACCTTAATTTTATGAAAATGTTACCCTAAAAACAAATTGTTACACAAAAAGCTAAGTGAATGTATCAATGTAAGTGATAAGTGAAAAATTTGAGATATGTTGAAAGGCAGTGTCTTTAGCAGAAGTTGGAAGGCATTGCGGGAAATAAATCACACAGTGAAGTGCAAAGCATGAGTAGTTCTTTCTCAGGGGCAATATCCTTGACCTACTGACCCACAGACACCAAAGGTCATCCATACAAATGCAGTCCAAGTATTTGTCCAGGACTCTGGATCAGGTACAGAAAAGAACAAGTGCCTACCTGATGGTTCAGTCTGAAGAGGTGCTAACCAGAGGAGAGAGGCTGTGTGTGCTGTAACAGTAATATATGCCCAAGATAGAATTCTAAAACCATGCAGCAAGCCTGCTAGTGTGAGTACTAAATGGGGTGAAGCAGTCTCAGCCTCAGATGGAACTAAGATGAAGAAGTTGGGAGCTGAGGTTGCAGGGAGAAATTTGAGCTCTTAGGCCTGTGCCACAGGAGGTTGAGTAAAAATTTAAATCCTCACTTTACCTAAAGTCAACTCTGCTACTAAGACCCCACTATAAGAATCAAAAACTGTTGATTGACATTGTAGAAAAATCGGTTTCATCAAAGGGTTCTTCTCCTCCTCTTCCTCCTCCCTCTCCCCTCCCCCTTTCCTTCACTATCCCCCTCCTCCCCCTCCCCTTCCCTCTCCTCCCCCTCCCCCTCCTCCCCGCCCCTCCTCCTCCTTCTCCTCCTCCTCAGAGAATAAAGAATGGCAAACCAAGAATGACAAGACCTTTCCTTCCTACTGCTGTGAATGTGGCCTACTAGGGCCTTTCAGCACAGTATGAGGCAGGGTGAGAAGGCGGACACCTGTGGGCATGCAACAGACAAGAATCTCATAACCAGAGCTCTTCAGACAGTGCCTGGAACCCAGCTCAGCAGGGCTTTCTGTTCCTTGCTCTACTCCATCATGCTCTACTGAGGTTGCCAAGGCCCTAGGCAGGGGAGGGCTAGGAAGAGGAGATGTACCAACTCCCCTTCCTCATCCCCAAAGGTAGCAGGGGCCACAGGATGCAGGCATACCTCTCCCTCCTGGAAACCTGGCCCACTGTCCTGAGAGTACTGCCCTAGCCTTGTCTAAGCGGCCAGAATGCCGCCCCCTGGAGCAGGGTGACCGAAGGACCTGTGCTACTAGCTGGCATCCCTGGACAGCACTCATAGCTCCACACAACCCTGCAGAGGCGAGAGGGGGCCGTTATGCCTGTCTTCTAGACAAAGAAATTTGGCACAGTAAGTAGCAGGACACCTGTTTGAGGCCACATTGCTGATAGCACAGAAGCGACTTACTCATTCAGTCTCCTCCTCTTGCATCCTAGCTCAGGGTTAAGCCTGGCCACAGCCCAACTATGCTAAAGGAGGGGAAGCCCATTTTAAATCAAGACCCCGTCTAACACTACCAAGAGTCTCTGCACATTGTGGGCCATGGTCCCCAGGGCAGCCCCTGCCCCTGGGCCCCAGCGCCACATACACAGTCAAACCTGCCCATGGTGTTAAAGGAGGTTGAGCCTGCAAAGGGGTGAGGAAAGCAACAGGCTGAGTTAGGGTTTGCAGAGTGGTCCCTCTACCACCACAGACAAGTATAGGACATGGAACCTCTCCAAGAACTTTCTAGAGATCTCTCGTTCTGGCAGACAACTGTTTACAGGGTACTCAGAGTGGGTCTCACACTTAGAAAGGACTTTTTTCTTTGTAGGTACTGGGGGAGTCTGAAGTAAGGGCCTGACACCTGCTAGGCTGGTATAATACCACAGAGCTAAGCTTCCAGCCCTGATTTCCACTGGATGGAAAACAGCCATAGGCTTTCATCTCCCTATGTATGGAGGAGCCATTATCTGCCAGCTTTTACATTTCCCATCATTACTGGAATCACAGGCATGTGTCACCATGTCCAGCTTTCTTCATGGAGACAAAGCTTCACAAACTTTCCTGCCTGGGCTAGCCTGAAACTGAGACCCTTCCGATCTCAGCCTCTCACATAGTGTGAGATTGCAAGTGCATGCTGCTCTACTTGGTTATCAGTTGAGAAGGGAAGTCTCAAAATCAATTTGGAATAAACTTCTATTGGATACCATTTTTTTAGTACCGAGCTTCTCAGCATGCTTTCAAGTGTTCCTCATAATCCAGAAGGTCACTATCTCTCCTTTTAGATGAAGAGGGGAATGACTCAGTTTAACAAATGCATTACAAGGAAAAGCAGGCACATGGAAAGAGATTTAAAAATATTTAAGGAACCTAAAACCAATGCATGGGCCTTATTTGGATCTTAATTTTGTGGGGAGGGTATAAAAAAGGTCCTAGTGGACTGGAGACACGGCAAGAAGGCTGAGGAATAGTGCTAGGCTCTGGGTTCAAGCCTTGGGTACTAGCAGAAAAACAAAACAAAAAATAAAAAAGGAAAGTGCTAGGACAGGTTAAGCAAACTAGGTATATTAACCACACTAAGAAGTCCATTTTTGGTTTTACAAGTGCGCTGTTAATGTAGCCTTGTTAAAGAATGCTTGTATTTTAGAGATACATACAGAATTTTTTTTTTTTGTGGGTTGTGGGGCTTGAACTAGGCCTGGGCACTGTTCCTGTGTTCTTTAGCTCAAGGCTACCCATCCTACCCTTGAGCCAAGCCCCTCTTCCCATTTTCTATAGGTTATTTGGAGATAAGAGTCTCAGGTCCTTTTGTGTCTGGGCTGGCTTTGAAGCTTGATCTTCAGAGCTCAGCCTCTTGAGTAGCTAGGATTACAGGCGTGAGCCACTGTGCCTGGCTTATATACTGAATATTTTTAAAGCAAGAGATATGACATCCATGATCTGCTTTAAAATAGTCCAGGGAATGAGGACTGGGCATGGCTTGGAAGAGTAGGCAGCACTGAAGCTGGCTGGGGCACATGTGGTATGCGTGGCTGGACTTTCACTTCTGGACATGTTTCAACTTTTCTACAATAAAAACAGTAAACAATGGAAATATAATAGCTGTCCACAATGTTTACAACAAAGTAATAACAGCCATTCTGAGGAGCAGAACTTTATCATTCATGACAATTTATGGCAAACAGCCTTTATTCTGCCATGAAACCTGCCTAGAAGAATCAGATCACAGATACAGTCTGTGGCTTGGCTCTCAACACTACCACTGGATTTTCCCCAGGAAAACACCAAAATGCTCAGTGGTTACAGGAAAGCCCAATAGTCCTTCCCTAGAGCTCCAGCCTGTCTTCTTCCATGTGTGCACATACTGTGAGAAGGAAAAGGCAGTCCAGCAGCTTCCAAGACGCCTCTTCAAGAACATAGTTTTCAGTGTGCAATTCCTGTGTAAGTGGAGCACTAGGATGGGGGGGGGGGGGCTGGGATATCACACGAAAGCAGCCCGCAGACAACCTGGTGCAATCACAATGTGTGATGAAAGGACTGTATTGGGGCTGTCCCTTCTCCACAAGTTACCCCACTGGAAACCAGACCACCTGTGAATTACATATTCCTAGGCAATTTGGTAATACTAAAACCACATTTCTCCCTAAATGTTACGTAACGTTTGGAAGATGAAGACAAATGGAAAGGGAAAAGGCCAGCATAACCTCAACTCTCAGACACAATCAGTGATAACACATTCTTAACATACTTTCTGAGTGATTTTTATGATGCTCTCAGCTTTCTCACTCCTATTTTTCAGATGTTGGATCTTATAATGTACTATTCTAAATTCTGTATTTTTTTCTCTCCCAAGTTATCATTTGTCTTACTTCATTTTATATGTGATTTCCTTATATTTTTCATCTAATTCTTCTTGTTGCTTTTCATTGCTATTGTAATTTTAATTTCCAAGAGCTCTTCGTTCTCTGAATTTAACAATAAAAGTCTTGTTGTATGTAAGTGATACCTTGTCATTCTGAAGATACTAGTGATTTTAATGGAAACTGTATTCCCCTTCAATAGTTCAATATACTTTTTACTTGCCTTTACTATTGACATTCATATCAGAATCTTCCTTTAAATAACTTGTAGCCTCTTGCTCTTGGAATATAAGGAGAGCTTGTTAAAATTCTGTAGGTGGGGGGGTCTGTTGGATCCTTTCATTGAGGACTCCTTCTTCTCCCTTGTCCACTAAAATCAGTATTTTTAGCCTTTTCTCCTGTTCAGCTGAACCTGGAGTTCTCTGCTCCCAGACCCTCTGATTTATTCCACCACAAAGCATGGCCACTGTTCTACCCACATGAAGATGTGACAGTGGCCCAGAGGAAGAAGGGGAGATAATGGGGGGCATTATGGCTTCATACCATAATTCATGAACTATATGAAGAAAGGTCTCAGTTTTTTCTCCAATTCAGGTGTTTTTTGTTTTTGTTTTCTAGTCAGTCATGCGGCTTGAGCTCAGGGCCTGGGCGCTGTCTTTCTGTCTTTGTATCCTCTTTGTGCTCAAGGCTAGTCCTCTACCATATGAGCCACAGCACCACTTCCAGTTTGGGAGTGGTTAATTGGAGATAAGAGTCTCACAGGCTGGCTTCAAACTGCATTTCTCAGATCTCAGCCTCCTGAGTAGCTAGGGTTACAGGCGTGAGCCACCAATGCCTGGCTGATTCAGTTTGTTTGTTTGTTTGCTTTTCTAATATAAGTCAACTGTTTACCTTCCAATTTGCTTTCTACTTCCCAAAGTTGCTTTGTTATCGTATTCTTGCTTACTCTTCTTTGTCTCTGTGGCAGTGGACAAAGACGCACACGTACACACGCATGTACACACGCATGTACACACGTACGTACACACACACATACACACACACATTTTGATGGAGTTTTACACAGAGAGAATTTAAACATGTATTCATCAGTCTGCCTTTACTGGGATTTCAGAGTTTCAACATGCACATTTTCATATCCTTCTTCTTCATTTTTTTCACTTAAAATTGCAGGAAGTAATTTCTTGTTTACTTTGAAACAGAGTCTCATTGGGTACCACAGGCTGGCCTCAATCTCATAATCCTCCTGCCTCAGTTTCCCAAATCCTGAGATTACAGGCTTGCATCACCAAGCCCCGCTTTACAATGCAAGAAATCAGCCCCTCAACCTACCATCATTTTTGTTCAAGAAATGCCATGTTTTTTTTTCTAGTCACAACTCAATCTTCGAGAAAAATCATTTCAGCTTTTGCAAAGCACTAGAAAAAGATCAACTAAAAGAAAACATGGCAACTGAGGTAGCAATTTGACTCACTTGCTCCACCTTGTGGCTCTGAGGAGAAACAATGAAGCAGACTGAAGAAACTAGCTGACAATAAAATTGGCATTTGAAAAGAACTACCCTGGAATACTGTTGGAAATATCTCCCATTTAAAGACAAACTGTCTTTAGCCCAACATTTCAACAGCTACATCTCACACCATAATCATAATCCATATCATTAAATCCAACAGTAGTCAATACTTGCTACATCCATCAGAGTATTTCTCTTGGCTTCACTGAGCCAATTGTCTTTTTTTTTCTTCTACCACACCAATCACTTTTCAGGCTTCTTTGCTAGCTGTTCATTTATCCTCATTCTTCCTTACGACTTAGGCCACAATCTCATTTTCTAATTAGATGGATCCCATCTACTCAAGGCACTCTCCCCTTCGTCTTATAGGTCTTCGCCCTCTCCCCCTACTCTTCCTTCTCCTTCCTTTCTTCTTCCCCTCTCCAAGGCCCTCCTCCCCCTTCCTCTCCTTACCTACTCCTCTTCCTCCTTCTTTTTCCCCTTGAATTCAGGGCTTGGGTATTGTCCCTGAGTTTTTTGTTTTTTTTTTTTCCCTTAGCTCCACTTCTAGATTTTTGTTAGTTGATTGAAGATAAGAGTTTCATGGACTTTCCTGCCCAGACTGGCTTTAAACCACAACTCTCAGATTTCCGCCACCAGAATAGCTAGGCAAGAGCCACCAGTGCTGAGTTTCTTTTCCTTCCTTCCTTCCTGCGGGCCTGCCTTCCTGCCTTATTTTGATTGATTTGATTGATTGCAATACTATTTGGCTGACACTCTACTACTTGGCCCATACCTTCGGCCTAATTATTTTGAAGATGAAATGTTGGAGAATTTTCTGACCAGACTAACCTTGAACCACCTTCCTCCAGATCTTAGCATGCTGAATAGCAAACTATATTAATGACCATATCAGTAAGTCTACCTGGCCCTTCACCCAAAGCATGCCTCAATCCCCTCTTCTTTTCTCTACCACCTCTCTGCTCCTTGACAGCCTCCCAAATAGTCTCATCCACCTCCACACCCACCGTCCATACTCATATCATTAGTCTGCACAAGTGCACAGCAAGTAGATAGTGCATCCTACCACTTCCCTGAGCAACACCTAACAGTTTTCCATCTATTTCTTTGAACAAAATTAAGTCTCTTATCAACCCTGGCCTTTACAATACTGCCATGTGACCTAGTGCCTATGCTATCTATCTTTGATTACACCTCTACCTGTATGTTCCCTTGCTCACAGGCCTCCACTCACACTGGCTTTGTGATATGCAGACACCAAGCCCACGTCAACCTGCGAACCTTTACACTTAGCCACTCCTTCTGCCTCAGTACTCCATGCTTAGATCCTCTCACAGTGGACTCCCTAGGCCATTCAAGTCTCAACAAAAGCTGCTTTGCCCATGGGTCTCCCTTACAACCCACACTTCCTTCAGCCCCCTCTCATTCCAGCCATCCCCATCACCTCAGGGACAAACATGATCACTGACTTACAGATAAAGCCTACCTCCTAAAAAATAACAAGATGTACAGCATACCAGAGTTACATCTTTGCACCCCTTATAGATAAGGCAGTGTGGGAACTAAGACTTCTGTCCTCGCCTCCTTAAACAAGGCTTCTCTGCCTCCTGCCATGACATGATGACTCTAGTAATCAAAAAAGCACCATCAGGAAGTTAGTAAGGAAGGGTCTCTAAGATGGCCTCTCCTGACCCATCACCACCCTAATCGTCCACAGGGTATGGACTCCCATGTGAAGGCATGTACAGACAGAGGTCCACTGGGGGTGCAGGGCACCCCTCCCTCTCAGCTGTCTTTCCACGCTTCCTCGCCTTCGCATCTCTTGCAGTACAAGCTGTTCTTGGTGTTAACTGCCTGAGAATCTCACTGCTCCATTAGTTCGGTGTGGTCTGACCATGACCCCGCTTTCTCTGTGCTCTCTCAACCCCCAGTAAGAACAGAATGCACCCAGTCCCTTAAAGGGATCAAATTTGAGAGCAGCCTTGGGAGGCCAGTGATCATCTGGCTTTTGTCTTGGCAGGTGGTCAGCACACAGCTGTTAGGTGACTAATCACTAGGCAGTGTAGTCTGCCATCAGGGGCTGAGGAAAGAGTTACCTACAGGGTTCTGCTTCTTCACCTCTATGATGAAAAAAGATGATCACAAGGCGAACCCAAAGTCCCTTTCAAACTCAGGGAGGACCCCAACCACAACCCTATTAGAAGAGCGTTTCAAGGACTCTGGCATTTTCCCTATCTAGTGACCCTCGATTAGCACAGATTCAGAGGACACTGATTCCATGTGGTAAGGATACTCACTTTGGCTGACTCAAAGCCAAGATGAAAGGGACAGGCTGACAAGGTGTCAGCACAGAAGAACTCCCAGCAAACCAAAGCTAACAGCCTCTCAGTTCTGAAACCCACCGAGCAGATGAGGAACATGCCTGAGCCAGCCCCTCAGCAAGGCCTTTCTTCCCATTTTAGTTTGCATAAGGAACACCAAAGTCTGTCTTCCTGACATCTAAAAATTGACTGGTTACTTTGAAGACGGAATTATATGACTGTTTTAGGGGAATTAAGTATAGCTAAGAAATTCTTGCTTGGTATGGTACCATACATCTATAACCCCAGCACACAGGGGGCTGAAATAGAAGAACCTTGAGTTCCAAGCTAACCTGGGTCACACAGTGAGACCTTGTCTGGAGAAAAGAACTCTTCCAGACAGCAATATTCAGAAACACCCACCAGTCATCACTGTCCCGAGGTCTAGTCCCGAGAGTGTCCAAGCCAGAACACTCTGCAGGGCTGCCTTTCTTCCTGGTGTTAAGGGGGAGGCAAGTGGCCTCTTTTTACTAATGAGGTCCAGCTCAGTGCATTATGAGATGAGCTCAGGTTTCAGAGACTAATTGTCAACACTCCCTCTTTACAATGCCCTGCCCTCGACATTCCTGAGCCTGACTAACCTGACTGCAGCTTTTTCAGACCTCATAAACAAGAAATTCAGCCTCACACATGGAGTGAAGAAAGAAAGCAAATAAATATTTGTTTGACATATAACTTTAATTACTAACACAGGTTATGAGCCGCTCAAGGTGATAAGATTTTACTGAAGATGACAGGCAAATCCTTGCTAAATGACTATTTAAAACCCTGCTTCAAGCACAGTATATATTAAGTGCTAACACAGGAACAAAGAAATTTGTACTGTAACACCCAGATAATGTACAGCTGTTGGCTTTCTGGTCTGTATAAGTCTAGAAACAATCTGATGAAGCATTTTGTCTCTTTAAAAGAAATTTAAGTCCAAGGATAACCTGGGGATTATAAAACTTATTTCTGTTCACAAAAACACACACTAGGGCTAGGAATGTGGCTTAGTGGTAGAGTGTCTAGCATGCATGAAGCTCTGGGTTCAATTCCTCAGTACCACATAAACAGAAAAAGCTGGAAGTGGCGCTGTGACTCAAGTGGCAGAGTGCTAGCCTTGAACAAAAGCAGCTCAGGGACAGTGCCCAGGCCCTGAGTTCAAGCCCCAGTACTAGTAAAAAAATCAACAACAGCATCAAAAAAACACACTATTAACTTCATAAATAATGCAAAATATTGTGGTTCATTTTAAATCAGGATGTCTTTCTATGCTTGTTTCAGCTACAGAATTTAAAATGCAATATACAGCTCTCAACTGTTTAAGAAGGCTGTGTGATGGAGGAAAATGAATAGAAAATGTGCAACCAGAAGTTCTGGTTTCCAGCCTCTGTGCCAGTAACACCCAGCCAAGCTGCCTCTGAGGCTTGAGGTCTCATATCTACACTGTGCTTTCCCATGGCTGTTTTCACCTCCAGATGAGGAAATTCCTGCATTTTCCTGGCACTGAGGATCAAGCTTACTGCCTTGAAAAGTGTTCCATTAGCAGCTTCCTAGGGTAGCACAACTCACTCTACAGAAATGAATAATCCACGTTCCACTGTGCACATATGAACATGGATCAGAACATTGACACCTGGTGAAATACAGCACGGATGAGTAGTAATGGGAGTTTGTTTTTCACAACTAGTTGATTTTTCAAGTTCTTCTCTAGCCATATAATACATCCATAGTTCTTTGATATGTCTAGTTCTCCATTTTTTTATAACCCAATGATGATTAATAGCTCCGTTTACTGGGCAATTTCTAATGCGATGCCCTAGATCTGCCCCAAACTTGACAACCAGAGGTCTCCTCTGGAAGTAGGCAGGCTGCTTGGAGGTGGTAGCTCCACACTGAGCCATGTATCTTTTGCTCTGTCTGATGGTACCATCCTGAGAGTCTTCTGAGGTTGCAGGAAGGAATCTTTGTCTTCACTGTCCTTCTGTCTTATCTCATTGCTAGACTGAAGCCACTCTGCTTCTTATTCCTTATACATTACCCTCATCTTTAAAAGCTTTCAAAAATCATAACAGTTTTGTTTTAAATTTCTATTTGCTTTGAGTTAGCTCTCTTTTCACTCCTTTTGCTGAGCAGTTAAATATATCTTGAACTCTGTAGATTTTCTTACAATATTTCTTCTGTAATTTATTTCTTGGAGTTCTGTTTCATGCTGAGCCTCTTGGGATTCATCTATAGGCTTTTTACCTTTCTTCCACACTTTCAACACTTTTGCATGTTGGCTTTACTTTCCAATTACTTTGTCTTATTTTACTCAACATCACTTCCCAGCCTCACCATTCAATTGACTCTATGTTCTAACCTCTAGGAACTCTAACTATCCCTTCCCCATACACGAATCCTACCCTTGTTTAGTAGATAATTTATCTCCTTGTATCTGAGTACACATGACAAAAAAAATGGTCCCAAACTACTTTTCTATTTTTCATTTAATTCATATTTTTTATTACCAGGTGTTCTTTTCATGTGCAAATGAAATTGGTCCATATGTCTCATTCTGCCCTAGGAAGGCAGAGTACAAGCAACAAGCAACCATCCGTTATTTTGTTGCTATTGCTTTTTTTCTTTTCTTTTGGCAGTACTGGGGTTTAAATTCACAGCTCTGTACTTGCTAGGCAGGCATTCTACTACGTGAGCCATACCCTCAGCCTTGCTTTTTGCTCCTTATTTTTGAGGTAGAACTTCACTTCACATGTCCGCATGTTCCCCTTGATCTACCTACCTCCAGCTTCTCATAACTGCTGGGATCACAGGCTTATATCACAGCACCCAGCTTTCATCTGTGGAGATTAAGCCTAGAAACTTTCCTACCCAGACTCACCTGGAATCACAGCCGCCCAAGGAGCTGGGATGACAGGCGTGAGCCACCACTGATTTTAGATAATGATACTACAATGAAAGTAGCCTCACCTACAAGAGGCTACCTATCTTACCTTCATGGAGTCAGAGTACAAAATATATTCCCTGAGCACAGGTAGAAAGTCTTCTGTCATGTCATCTGTCAGCTCTTCCAGGGCTGTAGAGCAGTTTCCAATGCAGGCTGACACTCCCTCCAGGGGCTCGGCCAGCTCTCCCTCTAAGGCACTCCATGTGGAGTACACAGGCCCATATTCTCTCAGCTCTACCAGGTACTCTACAGAGGAAGAGAAGCCAGTTACCACTCACTGGGGTCACTCAACAAAGATCAAGCTGGTACATTAACATATGGGGCCATGGCCACTCCCTCACCTGAGCATTCTCCTCTCCTAGTTCAACACTGCCCTTCAAGACATCTAAAAGCTGATAGATCCAGTAATATCTAGGCCTCTGCATAATAGAGATCATATGCCATTTGGGGAAAATGGAAAGATACACATCTTCAGAAATAACCACTTGCCTGCCCATACTGTGGAACCATTATTTATTTATTTATTTCTGGAGTCAGTACCTGGATTTGAGTTCAGGGCCTGGAGCTTGCTTAGCTTATTCACATGGATGGAGCTCTACCACTAGAGTCAGACCTCGAGCCTGGTTATTTTGCTGGTTATTTTGGAGATGGAGTGCCCAAAAAACCTGAGCAGTTGGTATTGCAGACATGAGCCACCAGAGTTTAGCTGTGAGGCAGCCTTTTTTTGTTGTTGTTGTGGTTTTTTTTTTTTGTGGGATGGGGTCTTGAACTCAGGACCTGGGTGCTGTCTCTGAGATTTTCTGCTCAAGGCTGGTGCTCTTCACTCTAAGCCACAACTCCACTTCTGGTTTTCTAGTGGTTAATTGGGGATAAGAGAGTATCATGGCCTTTCTTGATGGGGCCGGCTTCAAAATGCACTCCTCAGATCTCAGCTTCCTAAGTAGGATGACAGGTGTGAGCAACCAGCATCCAGCTGAAGCAGCATTTTAACAGGCAGTGGAGGAAGACTAAAACTAATAATAAGTTTAGGGGAAATTTTTAAAGGAGTAACAAAATCAGCCTCAGGGGGAAAACAATGAGTGTAGGAGATACTCTGCTGAAGAGATGTGGTCTTATGTAAACACACTCAAGTACCTTTCAGTGTGAAGGCTCACTACAACTGTGGCATAGGCAAGTCCCCCAGCTCTCTTTCTGAGCCACCCTCCTGCCCAAAAAGTTCCTAAGTTCATTTTTACAGTTTCCATTCATATGCATGAAGGGCAGTTGCATCCACATCTCCACTTCTAAAGCTATAATTAAGAAAAATAGAAGGAAAGACCTGAAGGCTCAGAAGCAAGTGCTTGCCAAGGGAAAAGCAAACACAAGACTGAGACGCAGGACAAAAGATGCAGTGAGACATTACATTCTTCTCACAACTAGCTCTTCTTCCCTCCTTGCATTTGTTTAGCTGGTAAATACTGGCCTGGTCTGTCACAGCAACAGTGCCTGCACAGTTTGATTCCCTCTCACAGCAATGCGCTCACCTATTTCTTCTTTGATGATCCGCTGGGCTATTCGATCAATGGTCCCCAGTTTGAGTGCGAAGGTGTCTAAGTAGTCACCTATGGCTGCAAACTCCAGAGGCCGACTCCTCAGCTTGTAGCCTCCTGCGACATGCTTCACCGACTCGCCCACCCGGCTCAGCAGTGCCATGCCCTGCTTCTTGTAGGCATTCAGGTCCTAGGGGCAACGTGAACAAACACAACCAGGACTGAGTGAGCCAATTGGTTGAGGCAGCTTCTTGTTGAAAATGGAGGACTGGGACAACAAGGAGCTAAGTTAGCCAACCTGGTCACATACACTCTAGTGTCCCTTAACTGACACCATAAGCCCCAGACTGGCTCATTCCTGTTTCCTGTCCAGACTCTTGTCACCAGCCCTGGACTCCAATCCCTCCAGTCAAGACCACACCTGAGCGCCCTGTCCTTCAAACAACTGTCTCCAACATTACTTTTAAACTTGTGACCCCATGCTATCTTTAGGAGCAAAATTAAGGATATGGAATTCATTCCATTGACTTACATCCAACTAAAGCCATATGGCAAGAATGCCAGAGGCACAGCTAGAAACCTCAGGCCAGAGCTGATGCTGTCTGTGCTTAACAAGAGTTTTGCCCTTACTTTTCTTAAGAACAAAGGCAAAAATAGGAAATGTGTGCATGTAAATCCACAGAGCATACTGACCTGCCAGGTAATAATAAGCACCTTCCTACCACTAACTTGTAAGAGGAGTCGACAGAACCTTCATTTGTCCTATGGCTCTGGTGCATTCAAAATGCTTTTTTAAAAAAAGAAGCTGTAGTCTGTTTCTCTACTCTCCATATACACAGGGTGTTCAACTTTAGTTCCTAGAAAGGAATACAGAATAGGACTATAGGTCCTAGATTTGATAAAGAACAGGAAATCCATGGGTAATGTGGCTATGACAATCACAAAGACCCAGTTCTAAGACCTAGTGACATCATGTGAACAAACATGATCTCGTTCTGAATTCACTTCATCTGTAAAATTAGGCTGCAGGTCATTGCTTACAGGAGCATAGCCTCTTCAAATACCTTTTCCTTTTGCACCAAGGGTTGGTGAGACCAGCCTAACCTAGTAATATTGCCAAGACATGTCTAAGGAAACACTTGTCTCTTCTTTGGGCATGTGGAGATATTTAACTTCACTTCTGTTGCAAGGGATGTAAGGTTTCCTCCTGAATTCTAATACAAAAACCAGGCCATTGTAGTGTGTTTCACAAAAACAATGCAATTCAGTTTGTGTGCTACCCACTAAAGAGGACCACTCATTCAGGGCTTGACAGAGATCAAAAACTTTGAAGAAAGAGTTCCAAAAGTTACTATTTCAGAGTTGTCTATACATACATTAAAGTTATCTGCATATATTTTAAAGTTATTTATACATATTTTCTTCTCCCTTCCTTTCCTTTCTTTTCTCTTCCTTCTACCCCTTCCACCTGTTCCCTTTCCTCTTCTCTTCTCCTCTCCCTTTTTCTTTCCTCATTCTCTCTTCTCCACTCTCTTCTCCCCACCTCTCCTTTTGCAGTACTAGGGATTGAGCTCAGGGCTTCACAATTAATAAGCCAAGAAGGATACCCTGGGGGAAAAATGTACAATAGTCTATTTTACCTTAGCAGTGAGGAAAACATTAAAATGTTCATTGAAAGACAGCACAGGATGATCTGTAATTCTTTTTAAGAATTTATCCAATGCTTTTCTTCTGGTTTCCACAAACTCCTCTGAAAAACGATCTACAACACCTTTCACCACAAACTTCTCAGGAAGTGGCTACAAAAACAGGAAGGAAAAGAGCAGAATATTAGATAAGATGGTGTAGGGAAAACTACCAGATAGCAAATAATTCCTGTGACTCACCTGTCCAAAGCAGCATTTCCTAATAGCCAGATTTTTTTAAATTTTTATTTATTTATTTTGTTGTTGTTGGTGGTGGTGGTCATGGGGCTTAAACTCGGCCTGGGTGTTGTCCCTGAACTCTTTAGCTCAAGGTTACCACCCTAACCCTTGAGCTATAGCACCGCTCCACTTCCACTTCCAGTTTTCTTCTAGTGGTTTATTGGAGATAAGAGTCTCATAGACTTTAGTGCCTGGGCTAGCTTTGAACTGAGATCCTCAGATCTCAGCCTACTGAGTAGCTAGGATTACAGGCAGGAGCCACAGCACCTGGCTTAGCCAGGTATTTATGTAGTGATTAGTGTAGAAAAGTCAACATTTGCCCAGTAATTACAATAGTATAGTTCTTTTTACATTGTTTGCTATAGTGGAAAAGTGTCACTGAAAGATAAGAAGTCTAAGGAAAGAAAGCAGACAATCTTATTAAAATACCTTATTAGTCTACTACTAGTTCACCCTCTCTGTAAAGAGAGGGTGAAGTGGCTAAACTCAAGTACCAAAAATATCTTTGCCAAGTCAGTTTTAGATTTACATTCAAAATTTGATTTTCTTTCTTTCTTGTTTGCTTGCTTTCTTCCAGTCGTGGGGCTTGAACTCAGGGCCTGAGCACTGTCCTTGGGTTTTCTCAAGGCTAGAGCTCTACCACTTGAGCCACAGCACCATTTTCTGCATTTTCCATGCATGTGGTACCAGGGAACTGAACCCAGGTCTTCGTGCATGCTAGGCAAGCACTCTACCACTGGGCCAAACTCCTGGTCCAAAATTTAATTTTCTTCACTTTCTTTACTCAATTTTCTTCTAGTTGCGCGTCTTTCAGCCAACGTTGTTAGAGAATTTGAAACTTCTGTTCACCAAGACAGATACCTTAGAGCCTGCTTCCCCGCCCCCATCTTTTTTGTATATTAGACCTCAGCACCTAGGCACTGGCCTTAATTTTTTTTTTTCCTCAAAACTAGCACTCTTCCTCTGAACCACAACACCACTTCTAGCTTTTTAATGGCCAACTGGAAATATGCACCTCATGGACTTTAAGTGACTGTGAGAATATTTGTTGAAGAGCTCAACATAGCTCCAAGAACACACCAGATGTCCGATGCATCATGATTAGTGGTAATACTGAAAAAATAAAGACCTCTAGTAGAAATTACGTACACCTCTTTAGGTTAAACTGTTTCTAAAACTCGCCTGAGATATACTTTTGAACCTACAAAGATGGTTCATTTTTTAAATTGAAAACCATGTGTTAGTAAATAACATAGAAAATCTGGATTCCCCAACACTGCTAGTAAGAACATAAAACGGCACAGCCACGGTGGGAAGCAATTAGGCAGTTCCTCCAAAAATTAAAGAGGATTACTGTATGATGTAGCTGTTCCACTGCTTGGTGCACAGCCCAGATAACTGAACAAGACTTGAGGTGGCAAATATTGGCAGCAGCACTGGTCACAATGGCTGGCCACGACTAGATATGGGCAAGGTTCTGGGGTGATGGAAACGTTCTGGATTACCAGGTAACTTGAACAGATGGTGGGGTTGGGAGAAATGGGAGAAAATGGCGAAAGGGGTCATGCTGACCACGATGCGCTGCACTCCTCAACTGACATGCTGAACTGAAGCCCCTGTGTGCTACTAACAAAATAAAAATGAAATGAAATGTTCTGGACTAAACAGTGGCGATGGTTATAAAACATTACGAATTGTTGTAACAGCCTTTCAACTATACACTTTAAAATGGCTAAAATGGTGTTATATAAATTTTATGTCCATGTATTTTTTTTAAAGCAAAGCTGAGAGAAAATATCAAAAAGATGAGAAGCTGCTCCACTACTGGCTCTGAAGCAGGACGAGCCACAAGCTGAGGGTGTAGCCTGCCACAAAGAGCTGGAAAGTGTGAGGAGATGTGTTCTCCCCTACTGAATTCAGGAGAGAACGCAGCCCTGGCCCATAAGCCCACAGTAACACAACGAGACCAGTTTTGAACTTTTGATGTCTACAGTTTTAAGAGATTTATTTATTTGCCAGTCCTGGGCCTTGAACTCATAGCCTGGGCACTGCCCTTGGGCTTTCTCAAGGCTAGAGCTCTACTACTTGAGCCACAGCACCATTTCTGGCTTTTTCTATGTATATGTGGTATCGAGGAATCAAACCTGGGTCTTCATGCATGCTAGGCAAGCACTCTACCAGTGGGCCAAACTCCCGGCCCCAAGAATAAAGTTTTGTTGAAATTTATTTCTAGGAAAAAAAGTCACTTGGGATGAGGATTCATTTTATCAAACTTCTCCACTTTAGCTTATTTGATACTTTCCTTCATGAAAAAACTTTTGTCCAAAAGTAGAGAGACACATCTCCTTTGCTATCCCTTGGTTATCTCATATTGGTATAGTATCTCACTTTGTTATCTGATATATTGAATTTATTTGTATTTGGATATTTGAAATTTGATAGGGAAGGGGGGAAAACCAAGACGGGTGGGGGGGGTGTGGGGGGGAGGGAAATGGGTACCAAGACATGTGAAAGGGTATCAATGTATGTGAATTAATGCACCTTCTATCTGGCAAATATCATGTAACCCTTTTACTAATTACAATAAAAAAATAAATAAAATAAAATAAAAAAAACAAAAGTAGAGAGACAGCCAACCAACTGGGAAAAGATATTTACCAATAATACATCTGACAAATGCTTAATATCTAGTATCTACAGGGAACTTAAGAAACTAATGCCCCCCCCAAACCCAACAAACCATTCACTAAATGGGCAAGGGAACTAAAGAGAGACTTATCAAAAATAAGAGGTTAAAAAATGGCAAAAAAGCATATGAGAAAATGTTCATCATCCATGGTCATAAAGGAAACGCAAATAAAAACAACCCTAAGATACCACCTTACCCCACCCCAACAAGAATGGCCAAGATTTTGAACTCAGACAATGACAGATACTGGCGGGGTTGTGGAGAAAAACGAACCCTACTGCATTGCTGGTGGGATTGTAAACTAGTTCAGCCACTCTGGAAAGCAGTGTGGAGGTTTCTTAAAGAAATGAAAATTGACCTTCCCTACGATCCCGCCATACCACTTCTGGGCATCTATCCTGAACATCATAACCTAGGATATGATAAGGACACCTGCTCAACTATGTTTATCTCTGCACTATTCACAATAGCCAGGTGATGGAAACAATCCAGATGCCCTACTGCAGATGAATGGATAAAAAAAATATGATGTATACATATACAATGGAATTCTACATAGCCAACAGACAAGATAAAATAATGGCATTTGCAGGGAAGTGGATGAATCTAGAGCGAATCATGTTGAGTGAGACAAGTCAAGACCTAAGGAACAAAAGGTGCATGATATCCTTAATATGTGGCTCTTAGATCCAAACAGTACAAGAGCAAAGACTCAATAGTTGCATACCCAATGCTATGAACATGGAACGGGAAATATAAACACAACTACATAGACATAAAAGCTTATGACTCTATAGACATAATGTTTTATTACATAATAATATATATTATTACATAATAATATATATCTATGATATACAAACCCTTAGCCTAATTTTGATTATGTTCTAAAATCTAAGTGCCAGTGATTATATATAGAGATTCCCTTCTTGAATACTTGTTTTTTAAACATGTCATTTGAAATATGATGTAAAAATCAATGTTAATTCTTTAATAAAAAAAAAACTTTTGTCCAGCTGGGTGATGGTGGCTCACACCTGTAATCCTAGCTACTCAGGAGGCTGATATCTGAGGCTCGTGGTTCAAAGCCAGCCCAGGCACAAAAGTCTGTAAGACTCTTATCTCCAATTAATCACCAAAAAACCAGAAGTGGCACCGTGGCTTAAGCGGAAGAGCACTAGCCTTGAGCTGAAAAGTTCAGGGACAGTGCCCAGGCCCAGAGTTCAAGCCCTATGACTGACTGAAAAAAAAATTTTTTTTTCAAACTGAGTACACAGACATGTGATACAATCAGAAAAAAAGTCTCATTTGCAAATCATTATAATAATTGATTAGAAGTTTCAAGGTTTAGCCAGCAGGCCTAGTAGCTTATACCAGTATCTTAGCTACTTAAAGTTGGACACTAAGAAAATTTCAGTTCAAAGTCAGCTCAGGCAAAAAAAAATTTAATGAGGGGCTAGGAATGTGGCTTAGTGGTGGAATGCTTGCCTAGCATGCATGAGATCCTGGGTTCAATTCCTCCATACCATATTTTAAAACAAAAGTTAAGGAAACTCCATCTTAACAACAAAAGTTGGTGCAGTGGCACACACCTGTCATATCAGCTAAACAGGAGGTATAAGCATATGGATCACAGTCTTTCCTGGCCAAAACAAAAAAACCTTGAGACTATACTTAGAAAGCAAGAAGTTGGTTTTCTTCAGAAGATCCTCCAATGCTGCTAAGTTCAGGGGCACAGGGACTGGAAACAAGGGCAAACCTCTCACGCGGAAAGGCAAGTCAGAGAATATGGCTGCCTCTCAGAGCAATGGTCTGGCTAGATATTCACCTACAACTTCACAGAGCTCCTGTGAAACCCAAAGTAGAGATTCATCCCCACACTCTTAACAGAAACAGCAGAACCAGGAAGAAGCAATTCTTGAACATTTGTAACTGTAATTGATTTAAGATGGCAAAAAGAGGGGTCAGGAATGTGGTTTAGAGAGCATGTCTAGCATGCATGAAGCTCTGGGTTTGATTCCTCAGTACTACATAAACAGAAAAAGTTAGAAGTGGTGCTAGTGGCTCAAGTGGTAGAATGCTAGCCTTGAGCAAAAAGAAGCATAGAGACAATACCCAGGCCCTGAGTTCAAGCCCTAGGACTAGCATATACATACATACACACATACATACATTCGGACAAAAGAAAATAAAAAAATAAAGGAAACTACCAGAAACCCACCATTATCCCCCTCAAAATCTATTTGATTGAAGCAGATTCTAAAGCTACTTCCCCCTAAATGAGTGTAATAGTAAAAGGAAAACCCAATCTCTAAACAGGAAAGGGACCTAAACAGATATTTCTCCAAGAAGACCTACAAATGTCCAACAAGCTCATGAAAAGATGCTCCTCATCAGCCACCAGGGGAATACAAGTCAAAGCCACAATGAGGAACAGCTCACATCTACTAGGATGACTGTAACTAAAAAGATAGTAACAATCACCACTGATAAAGATGGGGAGATACTGCAAGGCCCATATGACACATGTGGCCATATAAAATGATATCACCATTTTGGAAAACAGTCTGAAAGTACCATAAAAGATTAAGTATAGAGGTACTGTATGATTCAGCAATTATACTCCTGAGTCTACGCCCAAAATATATGAAAACACTTAGTCACAGAAAAAGCTGCTTATAACATTAACCAAACAGCAAAACAATTAAAATGTCTATCATGGGAGAAATGAATAGAAAGATGTGGTTTAGCTGGGTGCTGTGGCTCACACCTGTAATCCTGGCTACTCAGGAGGCTGAGATCTGAGGATCGTGGTTCAAAGCCAGCCCAAGTACTAAAATCGGGGAAACTCTTACCTCCAATTAACCACCAGAAAACTGAAAGTGGCTCTGTGGCTCAGGGGGCAGGGCAGTATCCTTGAGCTGAAGAGCTCAGGGACAACACCCAGGCCCAGAGTTCAAGCCCCCAGACTGACTGGAAAAAAATATTATATATATATATGATAAATCTTAAAGATATCATGAGAAAAGAACCCAGTCACTGATAGGTACTGTTGCTCAAGAAAGTAACCCAGTCACAAAAATGTCACACAGTACATCATTCTACTGATAGAAGTATGCAGAATAGACAAATGTACAGAGACTGAGAGAAGGAAAAACAGAGGAAGAGACAAGAGACATCTTTCTGGGATGATGATAATCTCAGAAGATGTGGGGTGTCTGTGTGATGGAAATCTAAATAATACTGAGTTAGTGCTGTGGATTTCCTGGGTCTCCATGTGGAAGTCAGCACCCATGGCAGAGGATACTTGTCTATCTTCAATCCCCCACTCCACCTTCTGATCCTCTCGGTCACCTTCCAGCCTACGGAAGATGAACACAAGGCTGATGCTTTGTAACAGGTAAGATTCTTCCTAGCAAAGTTGTTGTAAAATGATTTTTAATAAGACATGAGAGATTTGTTTCCAGTTTGACTTTCATATTTAAATTAGAAATACTCTTCTAAATCACATCAGGTATGTATGAAGACTTTACTTACAAAAAATATTTTGTTTGCTAACACAAATTTATAAAGCATCTTTCCACTTACCACTTCTACCCAGACCTTAAGAAACTATATTTAAAGTTGCTCTGCATACATTTGGGCATTCAGAAAACTTCCATTGTCCATCAGTCCATTTTCAGTCTATAGATGATCACCACTATGTTTCGCCAGCAGGTGGCAATCTTGAGCATTTGCTACACACATGCCAAACCTACCATTTACTGAGGCTGCCAGAAGGGGGAGTACAGACAGCATGGGCTCTGCACACCCAGGCCTCTGCCTCCCAGGGCACAGTAGGAGAGGGAGAAACTCAGCAGACATAACCTCTTATTAGATGATCTAACAGTGATTCATAGCAGAATGAACCTTTACCTCTGTGGTTCTCCCCAAAACACAACACTTGAGGCTAGTCTAACCACGAGAAAAACAGACAAATGTCAGCTGAGGGACAAGCTACCAAACACCTGACCCAATTCTCCTTAAAACTGTCAAGGTTAGCAGAAACACAGTGAAAGCCTGAGGAATCAAAAAGAGCCTAAGGAGACATGACTACAAAATGTAAAGTGCATCCCAGATGGGGGTCTTGGAGCAGAAAAAGCAGTATTGGTAAAACTTCAGAACTCTGAAAAAAAAATGTACGTTTAGTAAAACAATGTTTATTTGGTCCTAAGGACAATGGTGATTGGGACCACTAATTTTTAACATGTGTTAGCAATGAGCAAAACTGAGCGTAGAATCTGAGGAGTCTTTATCATCTTTGTAATGATTCGGTAATTCTGTTTTGAGATTGTGCAAAGTTATGCACTCTGGCTCATGCCCCTGTCCTTTTTGCTTTGTTAGCTTTGGATAGAATTTCACCTTTTTGCCCTGAGTTTGTCCAGGACCAAGACCTACCTATCTCTCTTATGCAGCTGGAATTCCAGACACAAACCACCATGCTTATTTGTTGAAATGGGATTTTGCTTTCTTTTCCCCTTATGCCTCAAACCTTGATCCTCTTGATCTCTGCCTGCTGAGTAGCTGATTATAGGTATGAGGCACCAGACCAGTCCTTAATAATTTCTACAATTCTAAGACTATTCTGGAATATTTCTTTTAGAGTGTTTCACTAGCTGCTCATTTGGATTCTATTTTAAAGAACAGCTCTAAGAGTTCAAACTTTTCCCCCCTTATTCTTGTGATTAAGAAGGTACATATGTGGGCTGGGAGTTTGGCCTAATCATAGAGTGCTTGCCTAACATACATGAAGATCCAGGATTGATTCCTTGGTACCTCATAGAAAAAAACTGGAAATGGTGCTGTGGCTCAAGTGGTAGAGCTCTAGCCCTGAGAAAGCCCAACGACAGTGCTCAGGCCCTGAATTCAAGGGCAAAGACTGGCAAAAAAAAGAAGAAGAGGAAGAAGGAGGAGGAGGAGGAGGAGGAAGAGGAAGAGGAGGAGGTACATATGGATCTAGAAGTGTAGAGAGCAGAAGGGGACACACGATGGAAGAACAGTGCCTGAGGAAGAATGGAGTCTTGCCTTTCTACTTCATCACTTTGGAAACCAAGAAACTGCCTGTGTGTTTGTAACATGTAGTTTCTTCCAGAGAAGAGGAGAGGCTAGAAGATGCGATAGTAACAGAAAGAAAAACGGGGAATGCTAAAAACATTATTCAAACCAGGTCTTTGCTGAATGACAAATCCACTTCTCTGGAGAGTTTTCTACCCCAAAATTTACTAGAGCCCCCAAAGCTCCAAAATAACTTGGGTCTAAACAGTTGATTTTCTACTTTTTAAAAAAGAATCATCAAAAAAGTAGTATGTTTGATTTACTACTCTTTGAACTTTAAAAAAATTAAACTCTTGTTATAAAGGTGATATACCGATGGGTTACAGTTACATAAGTCAGATAATAAATATCTTTGACCTTTCTGTGTGCATGTGAGTAACTGGGTTTGGATCTCACATTTGCTGGCAATGTCCTACCACTTTGCCACTCCCCTAGCTCTTTTCTCATCTGTTATTTGGATGAGAGGGTGTTGCTTTCTATCCTCTTGGACCACAATCCTCTTATTTGTGCTTCCTCACGTCATTGGGATGACAGGTGTGCACCAGTGCACCCAGCCTCTGTGTTCATCCCAGCTTGGGGTGACAGGTGCCACAAACTGTTTCCAGCCATTGGTACTGGCTGACATGGAGTCTCACAGGCATTTCCATTTTTCCCCTGGGTTGTGATACCTTTTGTCTCCATCCCTAAACTAGCATAGGAATGAGCTACTAACAAACCCTAGTCTTTAAATTTTTATTTGCTCTGGTTAATTAAAAAAGAAATTTTATGTAGTAGGTAAATGTTATGCTCCCAGGTGGTTTTCTTGTTTGTTTCTTGTGAGTTTTTGTTTTTGTTTTGTCTTTGCGGTACTGAAGTTTAAACATATGGCCTTGTGCTTCTAAGCAGGTGCCATCTGAGCTACTCCCTAGCCTTAGTTTAATTTAAAAAACTGAGGTGGAGTGAATGAATCATGTTTTACAATCTGAAGCATCATTCTTTTCCTCCTGGCAGCCATCCAAACCTCAGAAATATCTGGGCATCAGTGGCTCATGCCTATAATCCTAGCTATTTAGGAAACTGAGATCTGAGGATTACAGTTTGAAACTAGCCTGAGTAGGAAAGACCATGAGACACACCTCCGATTAACTATCAAATCCCAGAAGTAGAGCTTGGCTCGAGTACTGGAGTGTCAGCCTTGAGTAAAAAACAAACAAACAAACAAACAAAGGTCAGAGAGAGTGTGAAGGCCCTGAGTTCAAGCCCCAGGACCTGCCCAAAAATAAATAATATCTGCCTTTGAGGAAAGAGACTGTTCTAGTGAGGCTCACACTTCTAAGCTTCAGTCTTTGAGGAAGCAGCAAGTGAGAATCAGAACTCCCTCTCTTCTCCAAAACTGCCACATGAAACAAAACTCCACCTTCCTTCTCTATTGCAAATCAGAAGCCAAAAGGAAGAGATGAAATATACTATCGGATATATTTTACATGCATCTGATGGCGAGTCTAGTATGAAGCACATGGCTGTTGGTAACAATACATAAAGGCAGAGTAGAGCCCCTTGTGCGGGGAAGATAAGCTCAAGAGAGTAAGAAATGAGGTTAACCATTTACTACCTACGGGAATGAGATGCGTGGGCTGGGATTCTTCCAGTTTGTTCCTCAACCAGTCAAAATCCTGGTACCTTCGACGAACCGAATATTCTGGCAAGTCAAACTCCACTCGAGTACTCTGCAAACATAAGAGCATGGAAAACCAAGCATAAGGGAAGGTAGCAGACAGTGGCTGAACGGAAGGAAAAAGCTCTCTCAGTGACCATGCTGGGCACACATGGACCTCTCTTCACCCAGCACACAACCAAATGGCAATGCTTACTGCGGCCCAGAGACAAACTTGGGCCACAGGCCCCGGTAAAAACTCAAGGAGCGAGGGTGAAAACTCAGGGTCTGGGTTTCTGAATTTGTTTTGTTTCTACACTCAGGAAATGGAACAGAACATCTAATTTCATTTCCTCCAAGCTTAGCTCTGACAATGTCTTTTTGCAGAATAATTCCATTTAAGATCTTGCTACTCAGTCCAGATCTGTGAGAGGAAATCTCCAGCTCCTGCCAAATGTACTGTCACTTTGCTGAAGGCAGCAGCAAAAAGTACACTGCGCGTTCCATCTCTGACCACTGGGGAGGCAGAGTCCACCAAAGTAGAAAAGGTTCCACTAAATCTGCCACATTCTGCCAGGGCCACAACTTTGAAAGCATGTGTAGTTTAAATGTTCTGGGAAGTATCCAGGAGAAAATAATAACAAATGCCTTTGTATTACATAAAATATTAATCTTATCCTTTTGTTGCTAAATTTTTTAAGTTTTCTGGAATGTGATTGTAGCACTTTAAAATCAAGGTCAAACAAAATTGGCTTGTATCAAAATAAGATATTTGTTTCTTATTAAGACCATGTCTCAGCTAAGACGATCTCTCTCTCTTGCCTTTGCTTTCCTCCTACTCCCCATCAATTCCATGGCCCACGTCTTCAACCTGCCATTTATGTAAAGTTTCCTTCCCTCCACTGCCCATCCATCCAACCTGGCCAAATGCAGCCACCAAATCTGTTTCTACCACATCTGGGTGTGTGAAACCAGACACAGTGTGACCCAATAAATCCTACAACCACCAACAACCTTCCAATTCCTTCAGCCTCATCTCCATTCCATATCAGCTATTCCAGTGCTTCCTGAAATAGCCCACTTCAAACTTCCCCTTCACTCTCAGCAAACTGCCTCACCACTAATTCTGGGAAAGTGCATCTATAAGCAAACAATTGCTCAACTTCCTGCCACAAAACAAGCTTCCCATCCTTTTCCATGAACTGTGGAAAAGTGTGTCTCCCTGCAAGAGCTCAGCACACTGTTTGCTTCTATCCAGCCGAGCTGTGCTTCTGCTCTTGCTCCATGCTTCCTTCTTGCTTTCCTCACACCCTGTCATCATTACCTCCACTTCATCCTAACCCACTGCTACCTGGATTCTCAGACCATTCTAACGAAGTGCTCTAGACCTAACAGCCTCTCGTGATCCTCACCTGCAAGCAGCATTTAGACTCTACCCTAATTTAAAAAATAAAATAAAATAAGGGAGCTGGGTTGAGTGGCACTGGCTCATACCTATAATCCTAACTACTCAGGAGGCTAAGATCTGAGGTTAGAAGTCAGCCAGGGCAGAAGTATCTGAGAGATTCTTCTCTCCAACTAACCAGCAAAAAGCAGGAAGGAGAGGTATGGCTCAATTGATAGAGAGCAAAACCAGGAAGGTCCTGATTTCAAGCTCCAGTACCAAGACTCACACACAAAAATAGCTGGCTGGTCACAAAGAGCTGATGCTGACTGGCAGACAACCAGGTAAATGGGGAGGAGGGCACCTCTACAGAGAGCAGGGGCATCTCTTCCCTCGGCCTGAAGTCCACACCAGTATCAACAGCCAGGCTGCCAAACTGAACCACAGAGTGTTATCAGAGTCATCCCTCAGGAAAATCAACTTTTGGTAAGGGCATGAACTCAAATCAGACACATGTGACCTCAAGCTCTAACCCTACCAATTGCTGTTAGTGGCATGTCATTCCGAAAGTCAGTCTTTTCGTTGTTGTTGGTACTGGGGTTTGAACTCAGGGACTTAAGACTTTTTGGCAGGCACCCTATCAGTTGAGCCACATTCTCATCTTTATTACTTATTTTTCAGGTAGGTTCTCCTGTTGTTGCTTAGAGCTGGCCTCAGGTTGGTCTACCTGTGCCGCCTATGTAACTGGAATCACAGATGAGAACCATCAGGCCTGCCTATGAATTGTGATTATAGGCATGAGCCACTGAATCCAGCTTTAGCAGTTTTTCTTAATTTCTCTGTTACCATTAGTGGTATTGTTCTTCATTGTGTGAAGATCAACTAATAATATCCTCATATCACTTAGCTCAAAATAAACAAGAGAACACTTCTTGGAAGTTGGAAGTGTGGCAGTCTTGAGCAAAACAGTTAAGCAATAGCATGAGGCCTCGAGTTCAAGGCCCAGTACTGCACACACACACAAAAGAGAACACTACTATAGTCTCACAAATGAAGGCATGAAACTGTGCTAACTAGATACTTGAAATATATTAAGGAAGTTGGACATACGTAATACATTCATTTTTATAAAACAATTCAGAAAAATAGCAAAGTAAGTTGTCAATTATTCCTGGTTGTTATAAGTATTTTTAAATATTTATTTAGCTTACTTTCATTTTTCTACAATGAGCACATATAAAACAAAAGTCTCTATTGTAAGAAAAATAAGCACAGCACATGGCAAGTGTCCAACAACTAGCTATTGCTGAACATGATTCTAAGAAGGACTTCCTTCCCTCCCTCTCACCGGCCATGTGCGTGTGTTGGTCCTGAGGCTTGAACTCAATGTATGGATACCATCCTTACTGTGTGTGTGTGTGTGTGTGTGTGTGTGTGTGTGTGTGTGTGTGTGTGTGTGTGTGTGTGTGTGTGTGTGTGTGTGTGTGTGTGTGTGTGTGTGTGTGTGTGTGTGTGTGTGTGTGTGTGTGTGTGTGTGTGTGTGTGTGTGTGTGTGTGTGTGTGTGTGTGTGTGTGTGTGTGTGTGTGTGTGTGTGTGTGTGTGTGTGTGTGTGTGTGTTGGTCCTGGGGCTTGAACTCAATGTATGGATGCCATCCTTAGATTTTTCACTCAGGGCTGGTATTCTACCACTTGAGTCACACCTCCACTTTCAACTTTTTGGTAGTTAATTGGTGATAAATCTCACACTTTTCTGTCCAGGCTGGGTTTGAACTGAGCCACTGATACCTCCCTCACTAAGGAGAAAAAAACAAAAAACTTTTTTTTTTAAAAATCAAGGCCTCGTGAGAAATAGGCTTGCACTCATATGAGCCATGTCTAAGGCCCTGCTTCTTGACTTTTTATGACAATGTATTTACATCACAAAAATAATATAATTCAATAAAAGATGAAGAAAGAAAATTGAGCATATTCTATTGTTTCCCTTTTCAAAGAATTCAAATAGATACAGCTCCCCATTCAAGTTTCCTAATAAAAACAGATTTTTGCCAGGCCTGGTATACATACTACCATTCAAGATGTTGACGCAGGAAGATTAAGTTTGAGGCCAGCCTGGACTACATAGCTAGACCCTGTTCCACCCACAAGGCAAGCAAATACATAAATGTTTTATATAATAAAGGGAGAAGGCATAACGAGGTGTTCATCTGAGCACTTCTCACACAGCACAGAGACACTTCAATCTATTAAAACTTCTGCAAACATAACTCCTTCTTCATTATGTGGTAGTGGTAAAGGAAAAACCAGGGAATAGGGGGGTTTATGAATGAAAACACTTTTTTTCCCTCTAAAAACCCCAAGTGATGAAGTCAAATTTTCTCCCTTATTATGAAGATAATTAAGATCTGTGATTTTTAACAAGGGAGCGATTTTGTTTCCCAGTTGATGTTTACTGTGTCTGGAGAATGTCCTAGAGGTCTCAGCTGGGTCTCAGCTGCAGTAGGTGAAGTGTTCCTGGCACCTGGAAGATGGTGGTCAGGGGCACTGCCAGACAGCCTGGGCTGGGCAGCCCACCGCCAGGCATTAGTTATCCAGCCCCAGTGCCACTGCTACAGTTGAGACATCCTGCTCCAAGCCAAAGCCTTCAGGGGTACTTCAAATATACACCAAATGAATAAATGACATCAAAAGTGGAAAGCAGGGGCCAGGAGTTTGGCTTCATGGCAGAGTGCTTGCTTAGCATGCATGAAGATCTGGTTTGATTCTTTGGTACCACATACATAGAATAAGCTGGAAGTGGTGCTTTGACTCACGTGATAGAACACTGACCTTAAGGAAAGCCCAAGGACAGTGCTCAGGCCCTAAGTTCAAGCTCCAGGACTAGCAAAAAAAAAAAAAAAAAAAAAAAAAAAAAACAGTGGAAAGCAGTAGGAGTGGGTAGAGTTCAATGGTAGAGGACTGCTAGGTGTGAGGCTTGAGGTCCCTTCTAGCACAGGAAAAGAAGTCTACTCTCTTTTGTAAGTGGAATAATATCCAGAGTATGAGCTTCTTTGTCCTACAAAGGTGAGAATCCTGGTTAGTGATTTTGTATCCCTGAACAGGCCATTCAAACATTCTATTTCAGTTTCCTCATTTTTTATGATTATAGCTAAAAGACACAACTCAGGAGTCATGGGAAAGTTAATGTGTTATCTTAGCACCCTGCCTACTAGCTGACTGGCACATCACAGAAAGTTACCAGTTCCAGTCCTTTTACTTCTTGTCCCTTGCAAATAAGCCAAATTAGAATCAGGATCTCAACACAGAGATGTAGATTCAAAGAACGATCCATAAATAATCACTCACAATAATCTTACATGAACATGCTAATTAGTATATCACCATAAAAAAATAAGTGAAAGTATAATAGGATTAAATGTTTTATTTACAGGACTGTAGTAACTCCATATGAAATACTTTTTTGTGTTTTGCTTTACCAATCCTGGGGCTTGAATTCTGGGCCTGCACATTGGCCCTGAGCTTCTTATGCTCAAGACTAGCACTCTACCTTATGAGATACAGCACCACTCCTAGTTTTTTTGAGTAGTTTATTAGAGATAAGAGTCTCATGGACTTTCCTGCCCGGGCTGGCTTTGAACCTTGAACCTCAGATCTCAGTCTCCTAAATAGACTAGGATTACAGGTGTGAACCACTGGTGCCTGGCTATGAAATCTTTTTAACACATTTATTCTCTCTAAAAGCCACACCTATAACTGTCACAAGGGTGATGTGGAGAGAAAATGCAAAGACACAAGTCACAGAGGTAGGACTCTGATTCTCCAGGAGCACTCGTCCAGGACATTCTAAAAGAAAGGGGCCTACTTTGGTGGTGACCCTGTAGGTGATGTAGGTCTCCATCGTGCACACATGCTTCTTAGGGTCATCGACAGTGACAAAGAGATCCCGGGTCTCGCCATCAATGTCATCGTCAAGCTGAAGTCTGTTTAGAAGTGAAGAGGAAGAAGCTGGACTCCAAGTGCCAGCTGGAGTGCCTCCATTGGGCAAGATGAGATCCTGAAAGAAAAAAAGAGTAGAGAACTTCAGCAATTGTAGCTGCTTTAATCAAACCCTCAAACAGCTCTAGATACAAATATAACTTTCAAAACCACAGAGCCTCTCCTTTCTCAATGGCTGTTCAGAGAACATGTGATTTTATGACTGACAGAAACAAAGTGTGACAGCATTCTAGCCCAAATGCAAATGCTCGGCAATTTACTTTCCAGCAAGCCTCGGGGGAGCAAGCAAAAGGACAGTCTGGGACAGGTGATTACAGTCCCACCATGGTGAGACTTTGAGACAGACTTTTTTTTTTGTGGGGGGGGTGGTCATGGGGCTTGAACTCTGAGCCTAGGCGCTGTCCCTGAGCTCTTCAGTTCAAGGCTACTACCCTACCCCTGGAGCCACAGCCCCTCTTCCCATTTTCTAGAGATTAATTGGAGGTAAGAGTCTCTCGGTCTTTAGTGCCAGGGCTGGCTTTGAACCATAATCCTCAGATCTCAGCCTCCTGAGTAGCTAGGATTATAGGCGTGAGCCACTGTGCACGGCTGAGAGAGTCAAACTTCTAAGGGAACACCATGGATTCTATCCCTACTTCCTTAAGGCCACCACCTGGATCAAGCCCTCCAATACTTAACACATCTGCAAATTCAACTAGACAGGTAAAAATTATGTATCTCTAAGACATTCATATTGCCACTGCCTAAGATGTATGCTTGCCAAAAACAAACAAACAAACCCTGAATGTGAATCCTGAACAACTTTCTAAATACAACAGTGCATGATGGAACATAATATGTGGTGCTGAGAGAGTACAATTAGCAAAATTTACTAATGAGAGAAACTCATGAATCTGAATCAAAGATCACACTTCTTTAATAAATAACAAGAACAAAGATAGATATGGAAAATACATTGTGGAGGAAGAGACTTAACAGATCTGCCACCAACTGCAATAAAACACAATGTGAAAAAGAAAAGATTGAGGCTGAGAATGTGGCTTGGTGGTAAAGTGCTTGCTTAGCATGTATGAAACCTAGAAGTGGTACTATGGCTCAAGTGGTAGGGCGCTAGCCTTGAGAAAGCCCAAGCACAGGTGCTCAGGCCTGAGCTCAAGCAGAAAGGGGAGGGGAGGGGAGGGGAAGGGAGGGGAGGGAGGGAAGGGAGTGAGGGGAGGGAGGGGAAGGAGGGGAGGGAGGGAAAGAAACCAAGCTATTCATGGGAATGTGATTATGGCTCCACGGATGACTGATGGTGTCATTAGTGTGATGATGGAAGTGTTATGATTCTACAAAGTCTTCCTTTAGAAATATATAATAAAATACTTATAGATGAAATAATGTTTGGAATTTGCCTCACAATAATTAAGGATGGGGGCGGGGAGTATAAGCCTAGTGGTAGAGTGCTCACCTAGCATGCTCGAAACCCTTGGTACTACATATTCAGAAAAGGCTGGAAGTGGCGCTGAGGTTCAAGTGGCAGAGCACTAGCTTTGAGCAAAATGTGTCCAAGGACAGTGCCCAGACCCTGAGTTTAAGCCCTAGGACTAGAAAAAAAAAAATAAGGATGGGTAGGTAGAAGTATAGTTGCTGCTCACAGTGTGGAAGGCAGGCAGGGCCTCCCAGCCATGGCTGCTGACCTGTGGACCCTCTCACAGCTCAGTAGCACAAGCCAGTCAAGTTTCACATCCACAGCCAGGGTGTATGGCAGGGGACACCATCTTCTCGAGGCCTCTGAGGTAACCTCCCCGCTGGCTTATTCCAGAACCTACCATTTTGTTACAGACCTTGTCTTTACTTGAAATACACTCATCCCCCCCTTTTTTTTTTTAATGTAGAACTCTCCAAATGTCTTTCAGATTTGTCAGATTCTCTCTCTCGAGCTTTCCTTGACCCACTCCCTGGAAGAATTAGTCACTCTCTTCATAATACTTGGAACGCAGTGGCACTGAAGTAATTTTCACAGCTTTAATCATTTAATCTACACATCTAATTTACCCACAAAACACTGAGTCCCCAGTGACTGCAACTGTGTCTGGGAGAGAGAGAGAGAGAGAGAGAGAGAGAGAGGAGAGAGAGAGGAGAGAGAGAGAGAGAGAGAGGGAGGGAGGGAGGGAGGGAGGGAGGGAGGGAGGGAGGGAGGGAGGGAGGGAGGGAGGAGAGAGAGAGGAGAGAGAGAGAGAAGAGAGAGAGAGAGAGAGAGGGAGAGAGAGAGGAGAGAGAGAGGAGAGAGAGATGAGAGGAGAGAGAGAGAGAGAAGAGAGAGAGGAGAGAGAGAGAGAGAGAGAGAGAGAGAGAGAGAGAGAGAGAGAAGAGAGAGAGAGAGAGAGAGAGAGAGAGAGGAGAGAGAGAGAGAGAGAGAGAATGTGTGTTTTGTGTGTGTGTACATACATATCTGCCATCTCTCCCTAGGTTTACAGTGAAAAGCCAACTTTCCCTAGTTTTTCTCTGGCCAATAACCTTCCAGGAACAGTCCACAGAAAAAGTCACAATGTCTCAGCCATGTGTCCACACACTCCCGATTCTTTCCTCCTGGGAAAACACCTGCATCCCTGTCAGGGTTTTCCTTGGACTAGTACTGAAACATTTTGGAGCAGCTGCCAGGCTATGAACATCTGCTTTCATCTCTAAGCAGCAATGTTCGCCACCTCACACTGCCAGGGCAACATCTGGTCACCACACTTTCCATCACAATACCCAGCAAGAATTCCAGTCTTGAGATCCACCACCATGTCTTCTCCATCACAGAAACTATTAACATATCCACCAGCAATATTCTATATTACATTAAATGTATGATTTATGAAAACAGACTGGTACAGACTAAAGCTTAATTAAATGAAGCTAATAATGTGCTGCTTCACCAGTTCTAACCATAGAAATAGGAAAAAGAAAGACCAAAACAGTGGTATATATTGGGAGCCAAATGGATAAACTAAACACCAGGTGTCAGCTAGGCACCCGTGGCTCATACCTACAATCTTGGCTACTAAGCTGAGGTCTGAGGGTCATGATTCAAGGCCATCCTGGATAGGAAATATATAAGACTCTCTCATCAAAAAAAAAAAAAGCTAGAACTGGAGCTGTGGCAAATGATAGAATTCCTTGAGCAAAAAAGCTCAAGAACAGCACACAGGCTCTGAATTCAAACCCCGGGACCAGTGCATTGCACACCTGCACACACCTACACACACACACACACACACACACACACACACACACACACACACAATCTTCCCAAAGTTATCAAATTTTCCTTTTTTAATACTCTTGGAGGAAAGTGGGCAGAAAGGGTGACAAAATCTTTCACAGAGACCTCATAATTAGAGAAAAGTAGCAGCTCTCTCAACACACTACCTGGCTTGTCTTAACTTATCTCCCTCTTACCAGTTACCAAAGACAATTGAAGAACGAAAAGGTCCACAAACCAAACAGACTATTTCTGATGTTTGTTTAAAAAAAAAATCAGGGGCCGGGAGTTTGGCCTAGTGGTAGAGTGCTTGCCTAGCATGCACGAAGACCCAGGTTCGATTTCTCGGTACCACATACATAGAAAAAAGCTGGAAGTGGTTCTGAGGCTCAAGTGGTAGAGCTCTAGCCTTGAGAAAGTCCAAGGACAGTGCTCAGGCCTGAGCCCAAGCCCAGGACTGGCAAAAAAAAAAAAAATCAGTGGGGAACAATGGCACATACCTGTAATCCTAGATACTCAGGAGGCCGAGATATGAGGATCAAGGTTCAAAGGCATCCCCAGCACAAAAGGACCTGAGACTCTAGAAAATGGTAAGTGGGATTTGGCTCAAGGGTAGGATGGTAGCCTTGAGCTAAAAAACTCAGGGACCAGGCCCAGGCCCAGGAGTAGGGCAATAGCCTTGAGCTGAAGAGCTCAGGGACGCACCCAGGCTGAGTTGAAGCCCCATGACCGACCCAAAAAAAAAAAAAATCAAAACTTCTTTGGCGAATGAACTCAAAGGAAAAATCTAAAAAAAAAAATGTTCTCTACAAGGCATTCATAGTAGAACAAAGAACACAATGAAAAATTCCTAATGGCACAATAATTGTATGAATGTCAGAATGTTACACTCATTTAACAATTATAAACCTAGATTTTTATGCAGTGAGTTGGCTACCAATTTTTGTTGCATTTTCCCCTTTTCCATTTCAATATGGGACACTGGGGAAGATTTTCCACTAACACAACTTTAACCCAAGTCATAGAGGCTACTTTGGGTAAAAATGTCCTGAAGCCCTCCACAATATACACCCCAATTTGAAAATGCCACCATCAGTGGGGAGTAAGATGTGGAGTGCCTGGCAATGAGGACCAAAGATAATCACCAGGATTTCTGGCTTCTGTGGCATGTATGGCAAGTGAGGGCAGCCAGCAGGAGGCGCCCTTCCCACACGGCTTGGTGTAAGAAGGTACCTAGGGCAGCTGTCCTGGGCCTGTCCAACAAGCACAAGGCCAGCAAATCTACAAATGCTGGGGAGCAAGGCTTGACAAGGGAGAGACCTGATAAAACAAGAATCTGCCAGGCTACTGGGGATCCAGACGCTGGACCTGAATGCCTGGGACAATGTCTCCTTTCTCTGCTCTTTCTCACTCATTGGGTAACAAGTAATCCAGGAATTCAGTTGTTCTGGTGGGAGACTAATGGCAGGCCTGTACTATGACCTCATCAGACACAACTACACCAGAAAACACTAAGCCTGCATTATTTCATCAGGCAGACCAAGGACACAGAAATATGAAGAAGAAACACAAAATCCTGAGAGCAAATAAAACATATATGAAAAGGCTTTATTCCATGAGACAAGACACTTTAGGACACATCTACTTTGTAGCTTAAAGAAAAAAAAAATCAAAACATGTACTGAATAGAAATTAAAAGCGTGTACTGAAAAGAGACTAGAGCAAAAGTTATCAACAAAAAAAAAAACACAAACAATTCTTCCAATGTATAAGTATGATAAATAAAAACTTAAAAAGCAGGCCAACAGAAAAACACAACAGAGAAACATCAATCTTGTCTCTAAATACAATTATAAATTACAAGGGTATGTTACAAATAACTATATCAACAAATCCATATGAGCTAGGTAGTCGATAGAAAAAAATATGCCTGAAGACAATAATCAACTTCAGAGGCTATCAGGATTATCAGAGCATCCCCACTAAAAAGTGGTTTTATGTCTGAGACCTAATGAACCTTCACAGTAAGTCCTGTTTATTCAAATAGTCTGAGACTCATATATTAATCAGCTCATACATTTCTGATAACATTATTAGGGTAAAAAGGAAATTAGAAGAAAGCATAAACATTATTAATGAAATAACATAATAGTACATTAAAATAATTCTAGTATTTCAGGGAAACAAGAATAATTTCATAGGAGGGATTCTGTTGTGTGTGTCTTGGTATTAGGGCTTGAACTCCGAGACTGGGTACTGTTCCTGAGCATCTTTCACTCAAGAATCACAGAGTAGCACTCTACCACTTGAGCCACAACTCTACTTCCAGCTTTTTTGTTTGTTTCTAGTGGTGGTTAATTGGGGATAAGAAACACAGCCTTTCCTGTCTCAGCTGCCTTTGAACATTGATCCTCAGATCTCAGCCTCCTGAGTAGCTAGGCTTACAGGTGTGGGCCACCGGCACCCAACTAGGAAGAAATTTTATTAATGCAACTTTTATACTGACACATTGTTTATATAATCACTATAGAAGATAACCATGTCCACAAACAAAAAGGTTGGTAGATATTATTCATTAGTAAATGTCAATTATTCTGTTAAAATTAAAAATTTGTAAAAAGTATGTTAAAGAATATTAGAAAACCTCAATAATCTTTGAAAACATTAATCTAAGTGAAAAAAGCCAGGCACAAAAGACCATCCTTGTACTATTCCATTTATATAAAATGTCACAGCAGACAAATCTTTTTTATTGTTGCTATTTGTGGAATTTGGAGTCTGGGTGCTGTCTTTGAGCTCTTTGCTCATACTCTACAGCTCCACTACTGGTTTCTGAACGGTTAATTGGAGATAAGAAACTCTAGGGGCCTTTCCTACCTAGGCTGGCTTTGATCCATGATACTCAGATCTCAGCCTTCTGAGTAGCAGCACAACAGACAGATCTTTAGGAGACAAAAAACTGTCAGGACCTAAAGGGGGAGGAGAGTACAGAGTGACAACTTAATGAGGATTTTGAAGGTGACAAAATTATTCTGAAATTAGTGATGGTTGCAGACAAGCCTGTTAGTATGTTACAAATCACTCAACTATCTTTAAATGGTGAGTTTCATGGCATGTAAATTGTATCGTAATAACAAAACAGTAACAACATGATGCACTTGGGGGCACATATACTAATTCAGGTTTGATAACTGGTTTTTCATTATTTAAAGCAACTCTGAAAATTCTAAGCAATGCAGTGGGCACACAAGATACCTGCAAAGTGCAGTGGTCTGCCACTTTGCTTCAGGGAACAGGTCAAGTTCCTCCAAACTTATCTAAAATTGAATATACAAAATATAAGTAGATGTATTTAAAATATTTTAAAATGGTAAATCTGAACTGCTAGATTACATAATATTTAGTGAAAAAATATAATGCATGTAGATGACATGACTGAATCAACATTTGCCAGCATTAGCCCCTCCTTCTTAAAGAGGATCAGATATTCATACTATTGCCAGATGACATCCTACAGACAAACACATCCCATCCTATTGTCTTTGGCCATGGCCACGTGATTGCCTGACCAATGGCCAGCCATTGTGCATTTTCAGCAGGTCTCTTGCTCCTTCTCTTCGGCATCCCCAAAGGGAATGTCCCAATGGGACTGTTCCTACCAAATAGAAAGCTCACAAAGAGCCAGCACAGATGACTCACAGCCATACAACAGGGCCCAAAAATGAATGTGGTTAAACAGTGGAATTTGGGGAGTTGTTTATTATCACAAAGACCTGATTGGCACATATGTATTAAAATGTTTACATAATTAAATAGTTAAGAATTTTAAGATGTAGAGCTGACCTTTCTCTACTCCTTCAAGTTGTTCAAATGAGTCTTAAGTAGTATATCTTAAGTTCTGGACTCTACTTGCTTTTTAGTAAGAAATTCGGTTCTCTTCAATCACTGCCTCATGTCAAATCTTCTCTGGACCTCTAAGGTTGCTGGCACAGTCCAAATTCCTGAGGCCCCTGGAGTTTGGTTTCTAGGCTAGCATCGTCCCTCCACAGGTTTGGTTTCCTACTTTGGATTCTGGCCATATTTTATAAGGCAAAGATTTCTTTAGATGTAGATTCAGAGATGACCAGTTTCAAAGCTTTATCTAATAGGCTGATGATGATGTTTAAAAACTAAACATTTTTCAGTTTCTTTTTTCATAAGAAAACCTGTCGGGTCAAGTAAAACCCACTCATTGGCTTAATGCAAAATAAGACCTCTTTGTATGACTACAAATGAAGTCACACAGAAGAACCCCAGTCTACATTCCATGGCAAAGCTTGCCACATCTGTTATTAGCTTTGCTAAGAATCTACAAACTAGCAATCACTTCTCCAGACATTCTTACGATTCTTGGGATCTAAGATTTTTCCCTCTCAACTGAATTTAGCCATGACTCCTGTGCATTTCTTCTGAGGACCCACTATTGCAAGCACACATGGAACAGTCCATATGCAATGCAAGGCTACCAGACAGGATGGAAAGTATCTGAGTGCAACAAATCAGTCTAGCTAAAACTATGACCAAAACATCTAAGGGTGATGCGATGCAGTTCTGCTGAGACAACATGAGAGGAATGTGTACATTTGCCAACTGCAAAAACAAAGCTGGAAAGAGGATGGCCTAGACATTCCAGCCTGAGCAATCACCATCATTCAAGAGAGAGAGAGGCATTTCCAAAAGCTTGTCCCTAACTGCCAATTTCATGCCTCTACTAAGTACATGCATGCCATATGCAGGACTAGAAAAGCCAAGGTACAACTTTTAAAAAAAATCTATTATTAAACCTCCCCCAGAGGCACCGATCCAGAATAGAACACTACCCAAAACTCCACTCTCCTGCCTGCCCATCTCCTCACTGCTCTCAGTATCCTGCCAAATGAAAACACATAAAGCCAGTGAGCATTCCTTCTTCTACTGTCATTTCTACCCCCAATCACACAAGGGCTTAGCCTTGTTTTCTCAGAATAAATCTTTGCTAAAAAAATTCACCCTCATGAGACTCCTTTTTGTGAGACACTCTAAAATACTTTTCCTGAGTGATTTTTACCTGGAAAACGGGAAGATGAGAGAAGCCCTCCTCCAGTGACAAAGACTGGTAAGCCTGGCCTAGGAGCTAAATCTCACAACTTTGGCAAGCCTAAGCTAGGAAATGGATCTCACAATAGCAGCCTGGTAACTGATGTTGCTGAAGTGGCAAAGACCCAAAGACCAACTAACTTTAACGTTAAAAGAAAACAGGGGGCCGGGAGTTTGGCCTAGTGGTTAAAGTGCTTGCCTAGCATGCATGAAGACCCAGGTTCGATTCCTCGGTACCACATACATAGAAAAAAGCCGGAAGTGGTGCTGAGGCTCAAAGTGGTAGAGCTCTAGTCTTGAGAAAGTCCAAGGACAGTGCTCAGGCCCTGAGCTCAAGCCCAGGACTGGCAAAAAAAAAAGGGGGGGGGGACCGGGAGTTTGGCCTAGTGGTTAAAGTGCTTGCCTAGCATGCATGAAGACCCGGGTTCGATTCCTCGGTACCCCATACATAGAAAAAAGCCAGAAGTGGTGCTGAGGCTCAAGTGGCAGAGCTCTAGCCTTGAGAAAGTCCAAGGACAGTGCTCAGGCCCTGAGCTCAAGCCCAGGACTGGCAAAAAAAAAAAGAAAACAGGATGGCTTTTTTTTTTTCCAGTCCTGGCTGGGCACTGTCCTTGGACACTTTTTGCTCAAGGCTAGCACACTGCCAATTGAGCCACAGCCCCACTTTCAGCTTTTTCTGTGTATGTGGTGCCGGCTATTCAAACTCACAATTTTGTGCATGCTACACAAGCACACTAACACTTGGCCACGCTCCCAGCCCTTCTGTGTGCGTGTGTTATGGGCTTGAACTCTGGGCCTGTACACTGTCCCTGAGCTCTTCAGCTCAAGGCTATCGCTTTACCTCTTGAGCCACAGCACCATTTCCAGTTTTCTGGTGGTTAATTGGAGATAAGAGTCTCAAGGACTTTAGTGCCCAGGCTGGCTTTGAATCTCAAAACTCAGATCTCAACCTCCTCAGTAGCTAAGAATATAGACCTGAGCCACCAGCACCCAGCACAACTTGATGCCTTTTGATCCTGATTCTCTGCTGGACCTAATGGTGGCAACCTAGCAAATGAATTTCCTACCAAGTGTATTTTCCATGTCACCTTTTGTTTCTTTTTCCAGGTAGGGCTAACAGTACAATCTCAGCAGAAGCAACTATAGAAGATAGATTGGGCCCTTCTGTACATCCTTTTAGAAAGAGACCAAAGTTGCATAGGAGAGAAGGCAGGAACATATGACTTTCAAAAAATATCAAAATGCTTAGGCCTTACTAATTGTGAGGACGTTTAGATTACCTTGGTAATATCTTGGTTTGAGGACTGTGAAGTTACTTACAAGGAAGACAAATTTCACTTTGCAGAAAGAGCTTCTTCTGATAGTTTAAAAGGATTCTTTGAAGTGTTTTTGTAACACCCCAAACTGAATGTTATTATTATTCTGTATTTTGTTTGCACATTAAATTCTTACAAACTAAAAAAATAGGCCTAGGCTTAGAAGTTAAAATTATGAAGCAAACTGAAAAAGCAGATAAGCTCACTTCCTAAGAAACCTTTTTTTTAAAGTTGTCATGTGATAACCAGACACAGAAGGGACTATCTAAACATCTTGGAATTCTTCACTGTGGGTAGAGACAGCAAGAATGAAAAGGCATATCAGACAAAAAGTCCAGAAGGCTACCTGAGTTTGGGGGTAGGCCTCAATCACCCACCTTGCCTACCCAAAACCTTGTCTAAGGACTAGTAGTTGCTAGACTGAGGAGATCTCTTGTATTTACACAGTTCAGAAAGTACAAACACTACAGATAAGGAATTCTATTTCCTACATGGGAAGTAGGAAATGTTTCACTCTTTTTTCTGTGTCTCCCTGTTACACTAAATAAAATTTTATAGAGGCTGGGAGTTTGGCCTAGTGGAAAGAGTGATTGCCTAGCATGCATGAAGACCTGGGGTTTGATTCCTTGGTCCCATGAATGCACAGATCCTGAGTTTCAAGCCCCAGGACTGGCAAAAAAAAAAAAAAGGTTTTATAAATTTAGTGTAGTCAGAGTATATAGTTTTCACAGCCTTCAGTAGTGCAAGGTTAGGTCTAAGGCCTTCCCAGGCCCGCATCCACTGAGTTACCCAGTCCTTCCAGTCCTGCAGTCTGCAAGGCATCCTACCCAGATGTGCTATTCTGTTCCTTTTTTCTCTGTTGCTAGTACAAAAGAAAACAAGGCTTGAACTTAGTCTTACCTTTTCATTCAGCTTTGTGGCTTGTGGTTGATACTCTACCACATCTCCTGATCAGCATTTTGCTGGTTAACTAGAAACAAAGTTTCATGAACTTTTCTGCTAGAGCTGGTTTTGAAACACAATCCTCAGATCTAAGCCCTGAGTAGCTAGAATTACAGGCCTAGCCTGCTGGTGCCCAGCTGTTTTGTATCTTTTATGCCATACTTTTACTGGACCCTTCCTATGTTTAGATATATTTAGAAACAGGTATTCAATGCAATAACATGCTGTACAGATTTATAGTGTAGGACCAATAGCAAGTAGACTTTTCTAAGTACAAGTATGATGTTTTTACAATGACAAAATCATCCAATACAGATTTCTAAAAAAAGATATTCCCGTTAAATGTTACAGAGTGTGCTGATCACTCTTCTCTGCTCACATGGGCATTCTGAGCTCAGCAGCAGAAATGACCTCTGAAAATAAAGGCCAGGGATCTGAATCTTTATTTCTGTAAGAAATCTTTATTTCGGAATCTTTATTTCTAGCAAGGAAGCACAGGGGTGAAAAAGAAGGTCAAAGGTTGAATAAGGGAAAAGAATCTTGCAATGTGTAAGCTTTAAGATGTCCAACAGTGGTACAAAAGTAATATGTCCTGCATGTGGGCCTGTCTGTGGCCCTAGGGTCTTGCCCATATGGAAAGGCTTGCAGGCTTGTTTTGAAAAAGATTGATGACAGTAGGGATTTACATGATAAGGAACAGAGTAGTCCAAATTGAAGAACATGAGCTGGGTGCAGGTAGTTCATGCCTGTAAATCTATCTACTCAGGAGGCTGAGATCTGAGGACTGTGGTTAGAACACAGCCAAGCAGGAAAGCCTATAAGACTCTTATCTCCCATTAAACACCAAAAACCCATAAGTGAAGCTGTGGCCCAAATGGGAGAGTGCTAGCCTTGAGTACAAAAGCTCAGGGATAGCACCCAGATGCTAACTTCAAGCCCCAGAACCAACACACACACACACATTAAGCAAAGAAAGAATGTGATGTTTTGTTGTGGAGGTTGATATAAAGGATTGTGCTGACAGATCACAGGAAAGTTGATTCTTCTCAAACCCTCACACTTTTGACATATATATGCAATTGCTATGTAGCATTTGTTACATATATGTAAAATTAAACATGTTTTAAGCCCTTTACTTTGAGTAATGAAATACTTGTTTCTTTGAAATGGCAGATGGATTAGAACAAAATAATTATCACTATTTATTCAATCTGTAGACCAAACTATAGGTGTTTTCCAACACATGAGAATTTTAAGTGGCCTAATTACCTCTCCCAAACCACAAATTATAGGCTATGGAAAACACAATCTGTGCATGTGCACAAGTTCTCATTGACAGCCAGGTGCTATCTAGACACAGAGGAAAGAAAGCTGAGATGCAATTTACTGAGGAATCTAGGCTAGGGCACAGAATGGGGAATGGCAATGTGGTTGAAAATAAGAGAACACAAATAGAGAAAAGCTACTATACCAGAGCCAGGGGGCAACAGTAATTCTGCTCTCCCAGAAAAACTTTGGAAAAGGCTTCATAATCAGAATGGCAGAAAGCCCAGGGTTAAGTTCCAGCTCTCCTACTGGCTTTGAGGCTTCAAGAAATCTGACCAGCAGCCATCAGGCTGTCAGAGGACAAGCCCACCTGACCAGATAGACAGGGGACATGGTGACAGTTGAGAATGTCATGTAAGCCCTCTTGAAACAGAGAAGGACAGCCCATTGGAAGAGAAAAGGCCTTCCTGGAACAGAGCTCTATATCAGCAAAAGTGCCAGATGGTCAAGTTTAACAGGCATGTCAGGGACCAGTCACTTGAGTGGATGTGAGCAATTCAAGGAAATATAGCCTATGATTAGTCCCAGGCTTTTAAGTTGTAGGTTTAAGAATCAGAGAAGTGCCCTACTGGAGAAGGTTGTTTCTAAGTGGGAAATGGCAATCACACATGAGTTTTTCAGAAAAAGCACACAGACCAGATAAAAGGGGGACAGTGATGGAGTAAGAGAGAATGCAGAGGAAGCCACTGGAACTGTCTAAGAACACACTGTCTTCTTGATAGTATCTAAATGGGATGGGAGCTACCAGGAGAGGCAAGAACAGATGAACAGTGTCTTAATCCTAGGGTTGGGGGCCAGGAGCGTGGCCTAATGGTAGAGTGTTTGCCTAGCATGCATAAAGCCCTGGGTTCGATTCCTTAGTTCCACATACACAGAAAAAGCTGGAAGTGGTGCTGTGGCTCAAATAGTAGAGTACTAGCTTTGAGAATGCCCAAGGGCAGTACTCAGGCCCTGAGTTCAAACCCCAGGACTGGAAAAGAAATACTAGGGTTGGGTGGCCTGCAACAGTCTCATGAATGTTCCCAGGTAAAGGAAGTCTAGTCCTACCAGACAGAAATCCTAATTCAAACCAGGTAAATTGCATTCAATTAGAAACTTCTGTAGTTGGGAGAAAAACAAAGTAAACCCAAGTTCAACAGCCCTGCACACTGTCCCTGGATTCCATCCTTCAGACACAAGACAAGTCCAGCTAAAATGATTGCTTTTAGCAATAGCTTAAAACCAGAGTCACTCAACCCTTGACATCTGTTTACTACTGAGTGTCACCTTCCCAGAAGTCACTGCCTTTCTATAATCTGTTTCATTACACCCAGTTCAAGCCATTCCCTCAGCAGGTGACTTCTCAGGAACCCACACAGTGAATTTTTTTTTTTTACCACAGTCCATTTAAAGAAGCCAGATATGCAGACAGCCAGTAGACTGTCATCAGCCTGGACCTGACACCTGGCCACAACGTTCTTGGGACATCTGAACCCACTCTTGGAAAATAGCCAAAGACAGCCAGCTAATCACCCAAGAGCCTGGGCTCCATGTCAACTCAGAAGCAAAGCACACCAAAACAGCAAACAGCTACCAGTCAAGAGACTGAAATGAATATTCTAAGTTCACTATCCCTGCTAGATACTGTAAAAACAAGCCACTTCACACAGTGGGTCGAATGTATCCTTTAAAATAACATGGGAGTGCTGGGTGCAGGTGGCTCATGGCTGTAGCTACTTGGGAGGCTGAGATCTAAGGATTGTGGTTCAAAGACCACTTGGCCAGGAAAGTTCTTGAGACTCTTTATCCTCAACTAGAAAATGAGCTGTGGCTCAAGTGTAGAGTGCTGGCCTTGAGTGAAAAAGCTCAGGGATAGAACCTAGGCCCTGAGATAAAGTCCCAGGACAGGTACAAAAACAAAAACAAAACACCTGGGGAGAACAGCAGATTCTATTATCCCTGTGTTACTTCTACCAAATAATAGGTTAAAGATCAGGGAGGTTAGAAGATGAACCCAGTTACTCTTCATCAGCATACTGAGGCACAAGGAAACCCATCTCCATGCTCCACAGCAGAGGCTCGTATCTCTAAATCCCCAATGTCAAGGTCACAGAACAGTCAACAACAGTCAACAGGCATGCATCTGAGAAGACAGATAATCCAACTACTACCCCTTTACATCTGTAGCAAAGAGAGAAAGAGAAAGGCCAGATCATGGTTAACCCTCCTTGTGCCTTTCAAAATATAACATTTTCCTGATACACCAGTGTCAGATAAATAAAACAAGCCATATCTCTTCTCAAAGGATTTTAAGAGACAGCCAGTTCCAAGGAAGATTAAGACCTAACATTAAGGATCAGAAAGTATTAATGAAGAGCTCCATTTGGCCATTATCAGTACATATAGAGTCCAAAAAATTAAAACAAGACTGCATCACAGTGTGCGTATTTAGAATTAAATTCCAGTGGGCAATATCTACAAAAGCATTCAGATATTTTGAGGGGATTCTCACCCTGCGAGAAGCCTTGTATGTTATGTATCTTGTCTGAATGGCTTGGTGACTCACACTATTATCCCTTAAAATGATGGAACAGATCTGAGTTTGAATATACAATAACTATATAACTCCAAATAGTGAAGAGAAAATCAATTATTTACTAAACACTGATGAACTGGTGGTCTAGTTAAAGGAGGACAAAACAAGTTGTGTGTATGTGTGTTATGAACTCTAATACAGTAAAAGAATGTCAGGTTATCTAAAAAGTTAATGACTAAAAACAATGATAACATAACAATTTATGTCAGGCAGTCTTCATTTTCTTTTAAGGACTAGAATATTTTTAATTGTATAGACCATTTAGTCTGCTAAACAGGTTGGTATTAAACTCATGATCCTCCTGCCTCTGACTGCTGAGTGCTGGGATTATATGCATTTGTCAGCACACTTGGCTTGACATTTTTTTGTAACTTTCTGTGAATCTATAATTGTTTCAAAATAAAAGGTAAAAAGAAAAAACTTAAGTCCAAGAAAGAAAAAAAAAAAAGACCTTAACTCATGGACTACATAAAATAGACAGCTGGCTAGATTTGGCCTTTTGGTCTTGGATTGAAAGCAGACAACTCTTAAATACTCCACATAGTACAGAACACACAACGGTCAGCCAGATGCTGCCCTGAAGCTGGGTGGAAGAAACATTCCCATTATGCTGTGCACAACAATTACTATGCAAGGGAGAAGCCACATGGAAATGTTAGGAAACTATTCTTCTTGAGTCTTACTGTGAAGGAAGTAGTTTCCAAAAGGGCAAGTAAAAGGCTCAGAGATCCTCTTCCTGCTGCCCTCAGCAAACCTACATGTCAGGTTTTTCAGGGCTCTAGCCAGAAGGATTTCCTTAGGCTGTGCCAGCAGAAATAACAACCTTCTTTTGCACTTAATATTATGGTAAAAGATGAATAACAATATTTATCCTTTTTTAAAATAATTCCAGTCCTGGGGCTTGAACTCAAGGCCTGAATGCTATCCTTTACACTCAAGGCTAACAGTCTACCACTTGAGTCATACCTCCAAGTTCAGCTTTTTGATGGTTAATTAGAGATAAGTGTTATATGGATTTCCTGGGGCTGGCTTCAAACCATTTTCCTCAGATCGCAGCCTCTTGAGTAGCTAGAATTACAGTATAAGCCACTGGCACCTGACTTACAAAATAAAGGGGAAATAAGGTTACTTAACCGTTTTCTGGGTATAGTCTACAATGGTAAGTTGCATTGTTAGTGGAGGAAAATCTCTAAAACTCTACACTCCTTTTTTAACTGAAGCACCTTAGAGCTATGATTGAGCGTGTCCTCACCCTAATACTGTCTGGCTGTGCAGACATGTACATATTGCACACAGAGATATGTATGCATGGTTACATAAACATGCACCCCAGTGGTGACATGAGAGCCAATCTCACCACTTAGGAACAGAATGAGTCTTCCATGAAGCAGAAGCAACAGATGCCCACAGCTGCCAACTCCAAACTTCAAACTGAGTCCTCAAGTACAATGGTGTGCTGTGGTCTGTGGTGGCCCTCCAAAAACCTCCATTTCCTTACCAACAAAACAGAGATAATACAACCTGCCCTGCAGTCTGGAATAAGAGAAAACATGACCATTTCCAATTGCATGGTATTTCTCTAATTTTAGCTCCTCTCCCTATCCCCAGCATCTGCCCTTACTCTCCAACATCATACACAAAGAACTACAATAAGGCTCAGAAGCAATGACTGGTTGCAGAGGAGCCAAAAAAATAAATAAAAATCACCAAAGTAAACCAATGAGGCCTGCTTCTCCACTATCCCCTCACACAGGCATTCTTGGCCCCTAAGGAAACAGAGCTCCCACTGATATGCCTTGGGCACAGAACCAGCTGATGGCTCTCACAGGCAAGGTTTCACAGATGCTTGGGCAGAGCAGACCTTTTCTTCCTCTCCCCATACATATGACACAAGTACCCAGTAACCTGTCAACACCCAAATCCCCCAGAGCTCTCTCAGGGGGCAGTGAATGCTTCTGGCTCCCAGGCTGTCCACGGCAGACTTCCGCTCATTTGTTTTTCAGGACCAGCTCCACAGCCACTCCCTTAACGTGCCTTGTTTCTCAGCCCACCTCCACTTCCCACCAGTGCTTGTTCAGGCTGGGTTTGTTATTCCACAGAGCTCACACTATGCCTAACCCCTAATCCTCTTGTGTCACTGCTTGTTCATCTACCTGCACTGCCACAACACATAGGGAACAGAAAGCCTGGACCTAGTAGCCACTGTGTTCCTATCTCCAGCCTGGTCTTTGTGGCAGTTTGTATTTTTTTTTCATATGTACGTAATATCTCCCCATTTCACATGCTTCTCAACAATGTGAATTGGCTTATTCCCTATCAAGACACAGAGTTGAGAAAGGTGCCAGCAGCTCAAGCCTATAACCCTAATTATTCACAAAGCTAAGATCTGAGAATCACAGTTCAAAGCCATCCAGGGCAAACAAATCAGAGGCTCTTCTGTCCAATTAACCAAACCAAAAAAAAAAAAAATGTGGAAGTAGAGGTATAGTTCAAATGGTAGAATGAGTGCCCCAAGCTCTAAGTTCACAGTAGTACTGTGCATGCATCTACACACCTAAACATGCACACGCGCGCACGCACACACACACACACACACACACACACGACAGTTTGCCTATCAAACCTGTTGGAGTTATGTGCACCCCTATAATGTTCTGATTATCTAAGAAGTATACTATGCAGTCTGGGCCCAGTCCTAGATGGCCCAGAATTTTCCATTTCCTTAGTCTTAGAATGCTCATTCTTGGGACATGCCCTCCAAATATCTGATCACCACACTGGTGCAGAGTAGCACACATGGTGAGTCACATATTACTGTAGCCAAGTGCCAACCATGAGTCACTGTGGGCAACTAGCCCATCAATAGCCGACTACAACTGCTCCACCTCCTGCCAAGCAAAACTGCATACCTGAGGGCCAGCAAATTCATGTTATAACCTATGTAGTGGACGGTGGCTTGTTAAGCAGCAATACCTTAACTAGAACAAAAAAAAAAGGGATAGAAAATAAAAGAATAGTTATATTTGCTATGATAGGATGTGTGATGCAAACAAACACAAACTGACAGCTGTTAGTAAAATTTCAGGGAGGGGAAGCAAGAAGGTGAGAAGCTGGTTCAAGAAGCTACTACATTCCTACCAGTGGAAAATAAAGCAACAATTAAATCCACAGCAATGGTAAACTGAGGCTCTTTTTAACTTTGTCAATACCACTGACAAGTCTAAGTTCCCAGGAAATGATAAAAGAAATAGAAAAATAAGAGAGACCATTTTAAGTCAGAAAACAAGAAAGTCTATCATCAGTTAAAAAGACATTTGGAGGAACTCCTGGGAAAGATTCAGCTGACAGAATCCAATTCACAGAAATATCAAATCTAACCCAGTTGCAAACCACAATCTCACCAGTAGGAAATGCTGAATGTGGGAAATGTGCAATTTTTTATTACACAGAGCCCCCAAAACAGAGACAAGTGAGGGCAAGTGGAAGCAGGCATGGGGGTAGGGAGGCAAGAGGCAAAGAATTAAGATTGCTGAGTTGTTAGCACAGCTTGAAGAAAGAAAAGAGGAAGGGCATTTGAGGAACAGCCATGAACATCCTATCACAGGCAGTTGTGAGTGGTCCATTGTCTGGTTATCAGCCACAGAGCCCAACATGAAGCTGTCTAAGAGCCAGACTAAGGATCAAGACTCCATTCCCTCCCTTCTCCTCATCCCTGTTCCTGTATTCCACCAAAAGCCATGTGCTCAACCCTGGTACAAAGGAAATTCAATAATAATGCAAACCACACCTGATGTTAGAACATGAGGAGCTCCAAACAAGGTGATTTCCCTCTTAACTTACAGGCATAATGCAGCTCACTGGAGAATAAATCAGAACAAATACAAATCTTTATTCAAAAGAAAACATTAGTCTGAAAATAAAGCCACAGCCCCACTTCTGTTTTTCTAGAGATTAATTGGAGATAAGAGTCTCATAATCTTTAGTGCCTACGCTGGCTTTGAACTGCCCCCTTCAGATCTCAGCCTCCTGAGTAGCTATGATTACAGGCATGAGCCACCACGTCCCGCTCTTTGCTTTATTTTTAAGACAAGGTATCACCTTTGGTTTAGGGCCACATTGGCCTAAATTTCCTATTTAGCTTCCTATGGAGATGGAATGACAGATGCTCACCACCATGCTCATTTTTTGTTGGCTGAGATGAGGTCTGTGAACATTTTGCACTGACTGGTCTTGAACCAGAATCCCAGCCTTTCTGAAGTACCTGAAATGACAATTATGAGACACCCCACCGGGCCAAAAAAAAAATTCACTTGATAAGAAACCAAAAGTAAACATTATAGCTAATGAGAAAAGATTTAATGCAGGCCCTTTAATAAGGAAAAAGGTAAAAATGACTTCTTCCATTTAGTCAAGAATTTTTATAGGAAAATCCAATGCAATTAATAATAATAAAAAAAAAAAAACACTAGAGCTGGCCAGGTGGCTCACACCTATAATCCTAGCTACTCAGGAGGCTGAGATTTGAGGATCGAGGTTCAAGCCAGCCCCAGGCACAAAAGGAACTGAGACTCTTTATCTCCAATTAACCTCAAGAAAATGGGAAGTGGGGCTTGGCTCAAGGGTAGGGAGGTAGCCTTGAGCTGAAGAGATCAGGGACAATGCTTAAGCCACATGACTCACACACACACACAAAAAAAAAAACCTAGAAAGAAATCAGTAACAGTAGCAAAATACTTGATTCCCTTTTATATTTTTTAAAATTAAGTAGTACAAAGGAAGTGCCATACAACAAAGCAGTTTATTAATCCAATACATCTTGATCAGTTTTAGCCCCCACCCTTCAAGTCACCCCTTCCCTTAGTTTTCTTTATTCTAAGGTATATACAATGAATTCTTGACAACTTTCTCTTCCCCCTTTCCCGGCTTCATTCATTTACTCTTTTCCCCTTGACCCTAATCCCACAAACATTGGATGTACCCATTTCTTAGTGTTTTTATTGGGCTTTGACCTAGTCTTTCTAAAAGATCATGCTATGTGAGCTCTCCAGAGAGTCTCTTCTACCTCTGTTAATGTATTTGTAACCACTTGCATATAGCCTATCCCATTGTGTTTACTTCTAGATTTGTAGATACATTCTATCTACCACAATGAGGGGAACCATGCAACTTTGTTTCTCTGGGTTTGGCTTACTTCATTTAATGTCTTTCCCAAGTCTTTCCATTTGTTTATGGATGGTACAATAGCATTCTTTCTAAAAAATGAATAAAATGCCATTGTGTGTATATATACTACATTTTCTTGATCTTGGGATGAGGCTGTATCTCAGCTATGGTGAGTGAAAAGTGCTACAATGAACATGGTTGTGCGATTGGCTTTATTATAATCTTGTCTGAATTCTCTTGGATAAATGCCCAGGAGTTGGATTGCTCAGTCATAGCATAGTTCTATGTTGAGTTTTTTACAGAACCTCCATACTGCTTTCCAAAGTGGTTGAAAAAGCTTACATTCACACCAATAGTGTAATAGAGTTCCCTTCTGGCTGCATCCTCACCAGCATTTGCTGTTTTTTTTGACAATGGCTATTCTAACTGGGGTGAGGTGAAATCTTAGTGTTGTTATGCATTGCATTTCCTTAGGGCTTGTGATGTTGAGCATTTCTTTCTGTATCTATGGGCTGTTTTTACTTCCTCTTCCGAGAAATCTCCAAGTCTTCAATATATTCACTAATTGGTTGTTGTCTCTTTGATTTTTGAGGACTTTTCTAAATATATACAGTACTAAAATGTGTTAGGAATTCAGCAAGCTAGCTATATGCAAAATAAAATAACAAAATAATAAAAAAAAATAGCTTTCCAAAATACTGGCAAAAAGCATGCTGAGCAATGAACAGCAATTTTAGTTTTAGATTTTCATCATTTAATCTTAGGGTAAAAGAAGAAAAGGAAACCTGAAAATTCCTAGAGTTTAATGGCTTGTCCAAAGAAGATGTGGCTAGATGTATCTAGCAAAATATCCGGCACTTGATAAATATTTGATGAGGAGTGGAATATGAACTTCCTGATTAAGTCTAGCTCTCTCATCTACCTCCTTTGGGAGAGAATTCTGTTTTCTTGCCAGATGAAATAAAGCATTCTCTCAAGTTTTTCTCCTCACGGTACAGAGCTCACTCATGGGGAAGATTCCTCTTTTGCTTTTGGCATCAGCATGGGGAATAAGCACAGGGTAACTCGTTCCTACTGAATAAAGCAAGATTATAAAATCAAATAACCCTAGGGGAAAAAATGAAGGTGTCTGACATAATGAGCTTACAAGGAATAATCACACTATGGCTGTTGATTTTTTTAAGCCATCAATAATTTGGTCCCAAAGTTATAGTAAATGAATCCTAGAACACATTCAGGATTTTCCTTCCCACATTTAGGCACCTTCTCTGCAGAACGGGGTCTATTTCCTTTTCTATATCTAGTTTTATAATAATCCTTTACTATATAATTTGTTGTTTCTGAAAGCATTTTTCCTTTTCTTTCATCTCTTATTTCTGAATGTTCAAGGTACCCCATACATTGTTGAGATACACCTACCTCAATTATGAGAATCTTTCCAAAATAGCCAATAGGGTTTGGCTCAGAGGTAAAGTACCTGCCTCGGAAATGCAAAGCTAAGAGTTCAAACCAAAGTGCTGAATAAATTAAGAAACAAAGAAAAGGGCCAGGAGTTTGGCCTGGTGGTAGAGTGCTTGCCTAGATGCACTAAGACCCAGGTTTGATTTGATTCCTCGGTACTACATACACAGAAAAAAAAGCCAGAGATGGTGCTGTGGCTCAAGTGGTAGAAAGCTGGCCTTGAGGAAAGCCCAAGGACAGTTCTCAGGCCTGAGTTCAAGCCCCAGGATAGGCAAAAAAAAAAAAAAAGAAAAAAAAAGGCTGGGAAGGTGGCTTAGTAGTAGAGTGCTTGTCTAGCATGCATGACACCTGGAGTTCAATTCCTCAGTACCACATACACAGGAAAAAGCCAGGAGTGGCACTGTAGCTCAAGTGGTAGAGCACTAAAAAGCAGCTCAGGGACAGTGCCCAGGCCCTGAGTTCTAGCCCCATGGCTAGCAAAAAAAAAAAGAAAGAAAGAAAAAAAGAAAAATTAAGAAAAGAAAGAAAGGGTGAGGGGGTAGGGAGGGGAGGAGGAAGGGAGGGGAACGAAGGAAGGAACTATTGTTTTTTGTAGGAGGCTAAAACATGTTGTTCACATAAATTATAAGAACCAGTTGTGAAAACAGCTTTGGACAGTCTATTCCACATCTCATTAAGTTTTCAGAACAACCTTAGGAGACATAGTACCTATTATCCACATTTATTGATGAGACAGGGGAGGTTAGGAAGTGACTTACCAGCCAATAAATGATTATATCAGAATCCCCTTGGCTGATTTTAAAAGCTCCATTCCCTTAGCAGATGCTACAGTCTTTTACCTACAGTGCTCTAAGTAATTACTCTACTGTAACAGTACTAAACTTCACACTGTGTACTTCCTTCCTCTGGAACAAATACTTTATTCATTCAGCTACTGGCAACAATGTTTCTCATGCTTGAAAGATTCTCCTTTACTGCAACACCATAAGCCTATAGACCTCATGCCTGCCAGGTCTAGGATGAGGAAGGCAGAGGGGTCTCCAGTTCCTAGAGCCTGGGCTACATAAAGTGCAAGACCCAGTTCCCAAGACAAAAACCACAAACAGAAAGAAGAAACCTTTAGATAAATCTTTCCCTGACACACAAATAAATCAATGGCAAGACCTTCCTAACATAATTTATAAACACAAATTTTACAGTGGAAATAAATGTGTTCTGATCATTATACCTTAAGGAGCCAACAAGCCAGGGTCAACACTTGAAAACACATTCATCTAGTGATACCAAAACTGAGTTACAAGAAAATGCAAACATGGCGTCAACAGTTTGTAATCTCAGAACACTACAGTGTGCCTTTTGCAAATATTATCTTTTATTGCACTGCATACAAAGAACATCTAAGAGGCTAAGAATGATTTTAGGAGAGGGAAAAAGTATGTAAGAAAGGTCTCAGAAGAGCCAGGCACAGTGGCTCACGCCTGTAATCCTAGCTACTCAGGAGACTGAGATCTAAGGGACACAGTTCAAAGCCAACCTGGGCACTAAAAATCCATGAGACTCTTATCTCCAATTAACTACCAGAAAACAAGAAGTGGCACTGTGGCTCAATGGGTAGGGCGATAGCCTTGAGCCAAAGAGCTCAAGGACAACTCCCAGGCCCAGAGTTCAAGTCCCACAACTGACCAAAAGAAAAGTCTCAGAAGGGGAAAAGAAACTAGTGATGACCTTGTTCTTTAGAGTCAAGCTGAAAGTGGGGACACTTTGAGGGAAGGCACAAAGGAGAAGAGCTACTGTCACTGCACTGAGAGCAGGTAAAGTTCAGGGCTGTCCTCTCCAAGAGGGGAAAATGAGAGTCTAATATACTCTAGACAAGTGGGAGACAATGGAAGATTTTACCTCTCCACTCATGACTTGGCCCAGTACAGAAAACAATTTCTTAACCCTGAACAAAAGATAGCTCACTAAATTGATTAACCATGAAGGAAAAGGGTAAAAGTCACAAGTAAATATTTATGGTATTTGATCAGGTAGATTAAAAGCTTCCAGGAAAGGGCAAGAATGCTTGCCCAACATGTATGAGGCCCTGGGTTCATTCCCCAGGTACCATAACCAGAAAAACATTAAACCAAACAAAATTAACCAGAGGAGTATTACCTCTTTAGCCCCACGCCCTTAGTTACAGCTCAGCTCCATGTCTTTTGGGTTTTGACTCCATTTCTATTTAGCAGGATGACACTTACACCCAGCCCACACCCACAGTACATGTGATCAGGGCTGGTCAGGGGCTAGGGAGTCCATGTTACCCTTTATAATTTATATCAACCACATTACCCAAATAAGGAAGAAAGAAAGGATTCTTTCACCCTCATTTGGACAAAAAGCCTCCTAGAGGACAATATAGTCTTTCTCAAAGAGTCAGAAAACAACCCTGCTGAGAAGCAATGGTGCATGCTTCCAAGACCAAGTTATACATTTACACTGACCTCTTATACACACACACACACACACACACACACACACACACACACACACACAATCACACATCCATTTACAGAGTCAACAAATATGTGTACCCATCCTCATTCTAGATTTTTGTTGTTGTTGTTGTCAGTCTCAAGACTTAAACTCTGGGCCTGGGCATTCTCCCTGAGCTCTTCAGCTCAAGGCTACTGCCCTACTCCTTGAGCTACAGTGCCACTTCTGGTTGTCTGGTGGTTAACTGGAGATAAGAGTCTCACAGACTTTCGTGCTGGGATTGGCTTTGAACAGTGATCCTCAGATCTCAGCCTCCTGAGTAGCTAGGATTACAGGTGGCACTAGCACCCAGCCTAGATTGTGTTTATACACTGAAATTACACCAATAAGCAAGTCAGGTGTTTTTGACCAGTTTACAACACCATGTAACAGATAGATGTGAGCAAAGTAGGCCTAGTAATATAAATCAAGTAAAGAGGGAGACAACTGAGTAAGACGACCATTATGACTACACTAGTCCCCCTTTAAGGGGGTGTACATTCCAAGACCCACCTCCCCACCCCCCAGTGGATGTCTGAAAGCAAGAGTAGTACGAAACCCCACACATGCCATGTTTCATTTTACACATGTAACTATGATAAAGCTTAATTGATACACAAAGCACAGTAAGATGAACAACTATCAAAAATTAAGTAAGCGGGGCTATAGCTCAAGTGGAAGAGAGATAGCCTTGAGAAAACCCAAAGACAGTGCCCAGGCCCTGACTTCCAAGCCCCAGGATTGGCAAAATAAATAAAAGTAAAACAATATACTGTAATAAAACTGCCAGTATCACTCCTCTTGCAGTTTGTGGATATTCTTAAGGAAAATAAGTATTACTTGAACATGATCATTACAATATGACAACAGTGACCTGATGGTTACTAGGTTACCTAGATAGTCACTAAGGAACTAATGAGAAGGTAGCATATACAGCCTGGATACATGGGATATGTATGATTCATGTATGCCTCATATCCTGAGTGGAACAAAGACTTCATTATACTGTTCAGATCAATTGTGATGAATTGTGTACTCCTGGAATTTTCAATAAGATATTTTTGGACCACAATTCACCACAGGTAATGGAAATCTCACAAACCTCATAGAAAGGGAACAGTGGGCAAGGAGGGACTACTGTAGATTATAAAATGGTTTGGGAGGTCCATAGAATAAACATCTAGAGACCCAGATGAAGTGAATAAGCCCTAATGCTATCTGGGGATAGAATAGCTAGTGTAAAAGACTGGAGGTAAAGCTCTAAGTCATGGGTGGTGGACACAGAAGCACCAGAGGTCCCTTAAAGACTTAAGAGAACTTCAAAGTCTCTGGATGGTTTGAGGCAAGAAAAAGCAAGGCTGTTTGCTGAATGCCTCTCCTGTTTTAGAGGATCATTCATAGCAGCATTGTTAAATGCCTGAATGTGGGAAGCAGGAAACAGGAAGGCTAGTTAGGAAACTACTGAGATAAGAACAGAAGAACTCTAGGCAAGAGATAAGGGTGGCTGAGTAACAGTAGCATCAACAGAAGCAATAAGAAGTGATCAGATTCTCAATATAGCTCCAAAGGTCTCCCTGATGGATTTGGGGTGGGATGGGAAAAATACTAAGAATAGGTTTTATAGGTTCTGTTGCCCTAAAAAATTGAAAAATAGAGGTGCCCCTTTCTGAGACAGAAAAGACTGGAAAAAAGTAGTTTCCACATCTTTAAGACAGGTGAGGGGTTAAGAATGCTCAGGTAGGCTAGCTTTGACACCTGTAAGAGGTATAGCCTGGACATCCAGAGGTGGGAACCTGGAGGGTAGAAACCCTCCTCCAAAAAGGACGGTTTGGCCTGGAGCCACCAAGGCACTGATGGCTTGTACACCTGAGAATCTGGATGGTGTCCTGCTGAAGGACACCAGGTGGATAAGAGGAGACTGTCAGGACTAAGTCCTGGGGCTTTTCAATATTTCAAGGTAGGGAAATGGGGAGGGTAAGCAAAGGAGACTGAGGAGGAATAGCCAGTAAGGGACAGAGGGAACCAAAAGTGAGCAGCCTCCCAGGCATCTGGTGAAGGATCATCATTTCTTTTATCTGCCAGGGTTCTATGAGACACATGATTCTCACGATTCTCTGTGGTACCTTAGGGTGACCGTGAAGGAAAACAGCTAGCAATGGAAGCGGGACATCAGGCTGTTTTGGAAGTAGAGCACTAATTACAGAATATGTCATTAGTAGAGCACTAATGACATATTTGTAATTTTGACAGATGTTGCCAGATGGCCTTTGTAGATGTTTGTATCAACAGCCATATATGACCCTATACCAGCTGAGCAAGGATGAGTAAGAAAAGTGGAAGACCACTTTCTGTTGGTAAACTCCCTCTAGGTGAACCAGGAAATTCTATAGTAAGTGATCTCAACTTTGGCTGCCATTTGGAATTAGCTGAAGAAACTTTGAATAAAAAAAAAAAAAGAAAAGAAACGTGCTGGGCACTAGTGGCTCACACCTGTAATCCTGGCTACTCAGGAGGAGAAGATCTGAGGATTGTAGTTTAAAGCCAGCCTGGGCAGGAAAGTCTGTGAGACTCATCTCCAACTAACCACCAGAAAACCAGAAGTGGCACAGTGGCTCAAAGTGGTAGAGTGCTAGCCTGGAATGCAAAAGCCCTGGGACAGCACTAAGCCTAGAGGTCAAGCCCTATTACTGACAAGAAGGAAGGAAATAAAGGAAGAGAAGGAAGGAAAGGAAGGAGGGAAGGAGAGAGAGAGGAAGGGAGGGAGGGAATTTGGCCTATGGGTCATCCTAGCAGATCCAATTTTTTGTTCTGTTGCCTGAGCTAAAGGACTCCAGTATGCTAGGCAAGTGCTCTACCATTAAGCTACATTACTAGCCTTTTTGTTGTTGTTTGCTGTCTTATGTGAGTTTATTTTCTTTTTTGGCAGCACTGGGATTTCAACTTAAGGGTTTGGATCTAAGACTTCATACTTGGCTAGGCATTCATCACCACTTGAGCCAATCTACCAGCCCCTTTATGCACTAATTTTGAGACAGGTCTTACTTTATTACAAGGCCAGCCTGGACCATGATCCTATTTGTGTTTCTTCATGCCTCTGGGATGACAGCCATGTACCACTACACCCGGTCGTTACAATTTTCCCATAGCTTTGGGGATAACAAGCATGCCCATTAGTCCAATAGAACTTTTCATGATACCATGGCTTGAACTTAAGGTGTTACACTCTTACTAAGCTTGTTTGCTCACAGCTGATGCTCTACCATTTGAGCCATGCCTCCAGTCTGGCATTTTTGCCACTTAATTGGAAATGGAGTCTCACAGACTTTTCTGCCTGGGCTGTACTGAACTATGTTCCACCAGGTCTCAGCCTCCTGGGTAGCTAGGAGTACAAGCATAAGGCACCAGAATTGGCTGAACTTTTTTTTTTCTTTTTTGGTTTGGCCTTACGTTGATTCCCTATCCCCATGCTCCATGCAGCTAGGATCACAGATTTGAACCACCAACTATTTTTCATTTTGTTGAGACAGTTACCCAGACTGGCCCCACATTCAAGATCCTTCTGCTTCTACCTCCTGAGTGCACTACCACATCTGGCTTAGATCCACATTTCTTGAGGTAGAGTCAGGCATTAGTATTGTATAAAAGGTCCTCAGATAATCTGAATGCTTAGCCAAGACTGACAACCTTGTTCTAAAAGTTAGTGTTTCCCACCTTTTTATTTAATATGTATATCAGTCACTTTGTGATCATGTCAAAATGCAGGTTCTGATTCCGTAGTTCTTAAACTAGGCCTGAGATTCAACATTGCCAAAAATCTCTGAGTGATGCTGATGTCCCTAGTCCTAGGACATGTCCTTGGAATAACAAGGGTCTTGGGCAAAACGGTAGTCTCCCCGTGCATGGTTTGTTATTTGCTATCAACCACTACAAAAATGTTACAGAAATCACAAGATACTTTCAGGGCTCATAGACACGTAACTTTTACTGCAGCATATTATTATAATCTTACAAGCAGGAATTCATGACATGGCAGACAGCTCATAGCAAAATCATTTGGTGGGGAATGACTTTCTAGGAGGGGCCTAGAATGGTAAATAGATCCTCATCACAGATGGGTATGCTACAAACAGAACAGTACTGAGTGAGGAGTGGGGGTCACCCAGGCCTCCACAGATGGGAGTGACACAGGAAAGGCAGCACTCAATGGATGCTAAGTGTTGAGAGCACACTGGACAGGAGATGGGGGACTGGCTGAAGGAAAACAGGACAACCAATGAGACGATCACAGATCTTACTGCACTGGTGCCAATCAGAAAGGAAGAAAGCCCTGGCAGAACAGTGATGCTAATGCTAGAAGATGACTCCTCGAAGGAGAGGGAAAAGAGATATGGTCTTGAAGTATTCTTGCCACAGAGTGACTATACTGAATTAAAAGAAACAGAAAAATCTAGAAAGATGAAGTAGAAATGATGTTGTCAGAACCCTAAGCCATGGTACAGTCTTGAAGCTCATCCACAGATCATCTGAGACACAAGCAGCAGGCAGGAGCCATAGGGGAGGATGTGCAATGCCTAGAAGAAAAAAAAGAAACAACCAGAAATGCCCTGGCCCCAGCAGAAAGGACCAAGGAAGGAAAGAATCAAATCAGCCAGAGGTTGTTGACACATGACTGTAATTTAGCCCTTGGAAGGCTATGCCAGAAGGATCATGAGCTTGAACCAGCCTGGGCAGTGAGGCCATATCTCAAACAAACAAACAAACATAGTTTACTTGGTGCATTTCATCAATCACCTACCTACCTGCTGCCTGGGGAACTTGCTGTGAAAGAAGGACAGAGTCTAAAAAAAGATGGAGGAAGTTAGTTCATGATGCTAGAAAGGAAAGTGGGCACTAAACCAGAGGTCTAAAACCAGCTCATCAGTGAACCCAGGTAGTCTAAAAAAATAAAAATTGCTTCTCTGTCGGAGCCAGTTTCCTCAACTGGGCAAAGAGGCCTGGGACTCTACAGAAAAGAAGAAAGGAAGGAAGAAGGAAAGAAGGAAGAAGGAGGGAGGGAGAGAGAGGGAGGAGGGGGAGAGGGGGAGGGAGAGAGGGAAAGAGGGAAAGAGGGAGAGAGGGAGAGAGGGAGAGAGGGAGAGAGGGAGAGAGGGAGAGAGGGAGAGAGGAAGAGAGGAAGAGAGGAAGAGAGGAAGAGAGAGGGAGGGAGGGAGGGAGGAAGGGAGGAAGGGAGGAAGGGAGGAAGGGAGGAAGGGAGGAAGGGAGGAAGGGAGGAAGGAAGGAAGGAAGGAAGGAAGGAAGGAAGGAAGGAAGGAAGGAAGGAAGGAAGGAAGGAAGGAGAGAGAAAGAAAAAGAAAACAACAAAAACAGGGTCTCCTGGAGCTGTGAGGTAGGGCAGGGCCTGGATCACATGAGCACAGTGGTGAGGCGAGAAGACACAGATGGCAAGGCAGATGGAAACAGTGCACACAGACCACTGATCCAAATAGCCTTGTGTGACAGAGAGAGGCAAGTGGTCTTAGAAAACTCCTGTAATGAGGCAGATGAGGGCAGTGTGGAGAAAGGCCAGAAACAAACAAATAGCAGACACGGGCTAAGAGTGTGCTCCATGATGAAATGCTGTGCACTCTGCACAGGGCCAGTTCTGTATGTCAGTAGAGAGAAGGGAACAACGCTGAAGGTTGGACAGACTCAAGTTCAAATCTTCTGTCCTTGTAACCTTCAGCAAGTCAAGTTACTTCACCTTCTCAAAGCTCTGTCCCCATTTGTCAAGGGAGAATGAGACAACAGCCGCATCACCTGGTCATACATTGCAGTAACCATAAACATTAGCAACGATGAAAGGAACACAAGTCAGTATCACCTCTGGGAGAAGGTGGACATAACTGAGGAAGCCGGATGCCCTCAATGCACAGTAGACAACAACAAAAGAAAAAGAAAGCAGAAGCAGCCACTAGGGAAATATGAAGCCCAGCCAAGCATATATTATCGCTAGGGAAATAAAAAGCCCTGTGAGCATGCCATGCACATGTAAGGCCGGGCTTTATTTTGCAAATGGAGTTTTGAGTTTATGCCCCAGAGGGGCTGGACCACCATCTTCCTAGTCATGCTTCCTACATTGTTAGGATGACGGATGTGCACAACCATGCCTGGTTTTTTTTGGTCTAAATGGGGTCTAGTGAGCAAATTTTCCCCCTCAGGCCTGTCTCAGCCTGAGTAGCCAGGATTACAGGGATGAATCACTGAGTAAAGTCAAAACTCTTGTGTATCAGCAATGGGATTTTACAATGGTACAACTACTTTGGAAAGCAGGCTGAAATCTACTCAGAAAGTTAAACATAGAATCACCACTGCAATCAATCCACTAATCCTCTTCTAGGTACATATGCAAAAGGCTTGAAGACAAGGTCTCAAAGAAGTGTCTGTGTATCCGTATTTACTGCAGCATTTTGGTAAGAAATAATCATTAAAAGTACATAAAAAAGCCAGTGCCAGGGGCCGGGAGTTTGGCCTAGTGGTTAAAGTGCTTGCCTAGCATGCATGAAGACCCGGGTTCGATTCCTCGGTACCACATATAGAAAAAAGCCGGAAGTGGTGCTGAGGCTCAAGTGGTAGAGCTCTAGCCTTGAGAAAGTCCAAGGACAGTGCTCAGGCCCTGAGCTCAAGCCCAGGACTGGCAAAAAAAAAAAAAAAAAAAAGCCAGTGCCAGTGGCTCATGCTAGTAATCCTAGCTACTCAGGAGGCTGAGATCTGAGGATCTATGAGACTTTTTTTGTAGTCCTGGGGTTTGAACTCAGGGCCTGAGCATTGTCCTTGGGCTTTTCCTTGGGCTTTCTCAAGGCCTAATGCTTTTAAGGCCTGTGGCTTGAGCCACAGCACCACTATGTATGTGGTACCAAAGAATCTAACCTGGGTCTTCCTGTATGCTAGGCAAGCACTCTTAGCACTAGGCCAAACTCTCGGCCTGTGAGACTCTTATCTCTAACTACCAAAAAAGCTGGAAATGGAGTTGTGGCTCAATTGGTAGTGGGCTAATCTTCAGCACAAAAACTGGACAGTGTCCAGGCCCTGAATTCAAGCTCCAGGGCCAACACAAACACACACGTACAGTATATATATTAAAATTACCAATGGCAAATTTATTGTAGAAAATTATATGAATCATATTTTCCCTAGAAAAAAGAAGTTTGTTCTGTCTGAAACACTCTGTGAATAAAATGTGAGGGCTGTGACCTACCACATGCTACATTTTGCAACCTGGATGATACTGGTCTGAGGTCATAAGGACCTTCATTGACATGAACAGTTCTGACTCAACCCTATGGTTTAAGTGATCCTGTCAGGCCAGATGAATGGCTCACATCTGTAATCCTAGCTACTCAGGAGGCTACGATCTGAGAATCAAGATTTAAACCAGCCTGGGCAGAAAAGTCCATGAGACTCTTACCTCCAATTTATGATCAAAAAGCAGAAAGTAAGCTGTGGCTCAAGGAGGAACCCTAGTCTTGAGCACAAAAGCTCAGAGATAGCAGCCGGGTCCCAAGTTTAAGCTTCAGGGCACATGCATGTGTGCACGTGCCTGCTCACCCTCCAGCCAATAGGTTCACCTTTCTGCTCAATATAAATTGAGTACCTACTACTTGCAAACAAAACAGACACCCTGAGCCTGGTGCGTCAAGTTCTATAAAACTGCTTCCTCCCTCAGTGTTCTGGGGTGATCATCTGGTCCCTGGAATCCCTGCCTCTAAGCCCTACCCACCCAACCCTCACTGAGTCCTCAACCACAGTAAGCTCTCTTAAAATCACAAATGGCCCTCTCCTCTCCTGATTAACACTTGGTCAGCCTCCCAAATATTCAGTTAAAACCAAAACAGATAGCACTTTTGTGTATATGTCTTTGTTTAATTTGTAACGAAGCCTCACAGATAGGTGCAAACGATAAATCCTCTTTTGCAACCTCAGAATTCACTGTTGAGTATGAGTTTTTTGGTACATATAAGAAGGACTATGGAGACCAGGTGGTAAAGTGCTTGCCTAGCATGCATGAAATCCTGGGTTTGATTCCTTGGTACCACATACACAGAAAAAGCCAGAAGTGGTGCTATGGCTCAACTGGTAGAGCACTGACCTTGAAAACGCTCAAGGACAGTGCTCAGAACCTGAGTTCAAGCCACAGAACTAGTGGAGGAGGAGGAGGAAGAGGAGGAGGAGGCAAAGGAGGAGGAGGGAGAAGAAGAGGAGGAAGAAGAGGAGGAGAAGGAGGAGGAGGAGGAAGAAGAGGAGAAGAGAAGAGGGGGAGAAGAGGGGGAGGAAGAGAAGGAGAAGAGGAAAAGGAGAGGAGGAGGAGAAGAGGAAGAGGAGGAGAAGAGAAGAGGAGGAGAAGAGGAGGAGGAAGAAGAGAAGAGAAAGAAGAGGAGGAAGAGAAGGAAGAGGAGGAAAAGGAGGAAGAGGAGGAAAAGGAGGAAGAGGAGGAGGAGGAGATGAGGAGGAGAAGGAATACGATTCCTACAATGGTTAGCAATGATGGGGGTTTGTTAACTCATCCAGGTTGGCTCTGAGAATTAATTGATGTAAAACCTTAAAAAGGAAAAAGAAAAAAGCCAATATAGGTAGCAATCTATACCCTACTAACCTCTACCTAGGTGCAGGATTGAGTTGGGTCCTGCATGGAATGGATATAAACATCTCATGGTGGGGATTAGTGAGAGAGGACATGGGTAGACAGACTGGAGGAGACTGCATGTGCAGCATGAGGCCCCACCCCAGTCGCAGCTGCACATTTACAAGTGGCATTGTACTGCTCGTGGTGCCTCTGTACTCTGACCATTGGGAAGACACAAACAAGGGCACTGAGTAAAAGATAGAAATGACTAGGGGGACAGGCCATGGAATCTAAACATCAGAAGACAGCCATTACTGATTCAGAGACCAGAAAGACAGGAGGGCAAGGCAAGAGAAGATGGAACCTGGGGAGAAATAGGGACATTTATGTACTGTTGGTAGAACTGTAGATTAGTATAGCCATTATGGAAAATCAAATAAAAGTTTCTAAATACAATTAAAAACAGAACTATCACATGACCCAGCAATCCTTCTGGGAATATACTGTGCCCTGGTAAAGGTAACCTCACTCCCATATTCACTGAAGCATGATTTCTAGAGCCAAGATATAGAGACAATTTAAGTCCACCTGATAAACTGTAGTCTATCTACACAAGGGAATATTAGCTACAGAAAAGAATGTGGTGCTATTTGTCTTCTGGATGAACCTAGAAGACACTGTGCCAAGTAAAGCCAGAAACAGGATTTATTATTTGTATGATAGCATATGTGGATACTAAGAAGCAAACACAAATACACAGAGATAGAAGAGGCTTATAACAGTGGTTACCAGGGGCAGAGGAAGTACACATAGGTCAAAGTAACAGACATGTTACTTTGATGAACACATCTAGAAAACTAACAGAGGACATGGATGTGTGTGCACGTATATGCACGTGTGTGTGTGTGTGTGTGTGTTACTGGAGACTGAAACCCAGGACAGCATGCATGGCAAATAAGTACTTTACAATTATATTCCGCCCTGATTTTTACTTCAGAAACCATTTTCTTCCTTTAGGAGACTCCCAAAGAATCAATATCTTATGAGGAACATATTAATTTTATTATGCTTTAAATTGTACAATCATTTTATTCTTTAACTCTATAGGCGCATTTTTATTTACTTCACTTGTATATATCTCTATTTTAAAGAAAACACTCTGGCCTAGTGGTAGAGTGCTTGCCTAGCATACATGAAGAACTGGGTTCAATTCATCGATACCACATATATAGAAAATAAGCCAGAAGTGGTGTTGTGGCTCAAGTGGTAGAGCCTTGAGAAAACCCAAGGACAGTGCTCAGACCCTGAGTTCAAGCCAGGAAATGGCAAAAAAAAAAAAAAAAAAAAAAAAAACCTACAAAACTTTCTCCTCATTCCAAAGGTAAAAGCATTTGATCCAGACCTGAGCCAAGGACAGGTTTGAGTGCCTGACCCAATTTAGACCCAGGAGTCAGCAAGCAGCCCAGAGCAGAGCTTTCCAGGGCTTACAGAAGAGATGGCTCATTTTGCTGGAGTTCTCAAGCTTCCTCAGTTTGAGAACACAACAGCACAGGAATGAGCAGTGAAAGGTAGCAAATGACAGTTCCCAACTTCGCTTTAATGCCTGTTTTAGCTATTCCTAAAGCTAAAATATCTGGATCTTTTCAACAATGGAAGCTAGTAGATTTTTCTTCCACTGAAGCCACTCTGCTTCAGTGGATGTCCCTTTAGAACAACTGGAGCCAATTCAGGGGAATAAGGTCTTCCAGTTCCACAGCCAGTCTGCTCCTTTCCAATAGGAGTCCAAAGGCTGTCCTCTTCCTACTCAAGACACCACAACAGCCCATCCCCACAGCACTCAAAGTAAAGGCCAAAGTCCGGGGAGTAGAGGACGGCCAGGTTCAACACCGCCTGACTCCTGTCCCTTGTGACAGTCTGCTGCTCACTCTGTCTTAGCCACACTGACCTCTGGCAAGTATGTTCCCTGACACACCAGGCCTGTGCTTGAGCTTGAGGCCTCTGCTTCCACTGGGCTCTTCACCTGATAGTTTTTTGGGTTTTTTTTTTTTTTTTTTGTGGGTCATAGGGCTTGAAGTCAGCCTGAGCCCGGTCTCTGAGGCTATACTGCCCTACCCTTGAGCCAAGCCCCACTTCCCATTTTCTAGAGTTTAATTGGAGATAAGAGTCTCAGGTTCTTTTTTGTCCTGGCTGGCTTTGAATCACAATTCTCAGATCTCAGCCTCCTGAGTAGCTAGGATTGCAGGCATGAGCCACCTCGCCCAGCCTCCACCAGATAGTTCTATTGAGACACTTCCCTGTAACTACCCCACTCAAGTCTCAAACTCCAAACAAGGCCTACCCAAAACTCCCTCTCCCTACCTTTTCTCCCTACCCTAGTAAATGCAGTATTTCCTAACAGATGTGTGCCCCATGACCACAAGGGTCTTTAACTACTTTACTCAATAATCTCAGGTTCTTGGGCCGGGAGTTTGGCCTAGTGGTAGAGTGCTTGCCTAGCATGCACGAAGACCCGGGTTCGATTCCTCGGTACCACATACTTAGAAAAAAGCCGGAAGTGGTGCTAAGGCTCAAGTGGTAGAGCTCTAGCCTTGAGAAAAATCCAAGGACAGTGCTCAGGCCCTGAGCGTAAGCCCAGGACTGGCAAAAAAAAATAATAATAATAATAATAATCTCAGGTTCTAGAACAGTGCCTGGATCTTGATTGACCCTCAAATCTTTGCTGAATGAACAAGAATGGCATTAGCCTCCAGGGCAGAGCTTAGTTGGTAAAAAAAAAAGTCGGGGCCGGGAGTTTGGCCTAGTGGTTAAAGTGCTTGCCTAGCATGCATGAAGACCCGGGTTCGATTCCTTGGTACCACATACATAGAAAAAAGCCAGAACTGGTGCTGAGGCTCAAGAGCTAGAGCTCTAGCCTTGAGAAAGTCCAAGGACTGGCAAAAAAAAAAAAAAAAAAAAAAAAGTCAATGGAAGATGGAGGGAGGGGTCCCTGGTTCCCACTTCCTGACAAATGGCAAACAAGAGGAAGAGACCTCCAGGAAAGGACCTCTACTCTGAAGACTTTGAGGAAGTCCAGATGATGGAAGGAGGTGGGAAGAAGATGGAAGAGTGTGGTAAAAAGGTTAGGAGGGATCGGGGAAGTGGGTGTTAACCACAGATCTGGGCTTCAGAGAGTTCATCCATTTCAGGGAGCACACACAAGCAGAAGCTGCATCAGAGCAGAAAGAGTTCCCAACAATTCACACTTGAAAGTGAAAAAGAAAATAGGTCAAATGACTTGTTTACATTTCAGATGGAGAGGAAAGATGTAGTGATGTAGGGCCAAATGGGTTTCGCTGGCATCAGAACTATAAGTCCTTCTCATCCTTGTGATAGAAAGGATTCCTCTCATCAGCCACCTTTGGTCTTTCCTTCTTGTGAACTGCAGAAGCCTTTCAGAAGTGTCAGCTAGGCCAAGGGCTAGCTTGGCCTATCTGATGACCAGGCTACCCTAATCATGGCACTATCTTGGGCTGCAGGAAGCAATACCCTTTAGCAAAACAACCTTGCACTATGAACAGCTTGCCAAACCTTGCCCAGAACTCCTTGCCCAGAACTGACCTGAAGTCCTTGTCATCAAGGATCACAACCCCAATGTCCAATAAGGCAAGAAATAAAATTTTAAAAAGGCTACTTTCAAGGGGCCAGGAGTTTGGCCTACTGGTAGAGTGCTTGCCTAGCAAGTGCGAAGACCCCGGTTCAACTCCTCGGTACCGGATATACATAGAAAAAGCCAGAAGTGGTGCTGTGGCACAAGTAGTAGAGCTCTAGCCTTGAGAAAGCCCAAGGACAGTGCTCAGGCCCTGAGTTCAAAGCTCAGGACTGGCCAAAAAAAAAAAAAAAAAAGGCTACTTTCTCAACAGCCCTGCAATGACACTCATACTGCTTAGGTAGGCAAGAGAAAAGTGGGTGAAGGGAAGGCTTTCTTCCACTCTGCTGACTTCCCTCTTTACACATATGTACAGAAGACATACATGTCCAATGACTAAAGGAAAATGTCACTCCCGATCAGAGAAAAGAAATGACAATGCATATCCTCTAAGGAAAAGCAGCTTGCTCTAAATTAGGCCCTTGGAGACTGATATCATTTAGACATTCTCCACAGTTGTTAGGAGACTTATTAAATGTTCAATAATTAATAGTAATATCTTCAAAATTGTCTCTCAAAGAATCCTGTGAAAGAAGCCATCAGTAACAGGACTTAGGCCTCATTCCTGCCAACTAACCAGATCTTAATTTTACTGGGCATTCCTCTTCCAAGTACTTATTAATAAAATGGCCACACTTCAAGTATTGTCCAAGAGGAGAGCATTTAACAAATATTTAAAGTAGCTATCCAGCTGGGCATGTTATAATCCCAATAACTCAGGAGAGTGAAGGGGGAGCTGTCAAGTTTGAGATCTGCCTAGGCTACACAGTGAGCTCAAGACCAGCCTATACAACTTAATGAGACCTTGTCTCACAATAAAAATAGAAAGAACTGAGGGTATAGCTCAATGACAGAGCACTTACCTAAAATACACATATCATAGGCCTAATCCTCAGTACTGAAAAACATAAAATAGCTACCTGTGGGGTGGGTTTATAATAGTAGAGCACTTGCCTCACATGCTTGAAGCCCTGGGTTTCCATCCCCTCCACTGAAAGAAGGGAGGAAACTAACTGCAGTAATGAGTCTCCAAGACTGCTCCAGTGCCCAATAACTCTATCCATTCCCCTTGTATGAACACCAGTCTATGCCGAATGGAATACAGCAGAGGTATGTCCACTTACATAAGTCTAATTGGAATCACTTGTTCTATGGCAAACCAGTTGCCATGTCTAAGAGTCCTCCAGAGAACCACACGAATGAGCTTAGAAGAGAGCTTGGGTTCTTCCCAATCCAGCCTTCATATGATCAGATTTCCTGAAAGACCTGAGTCAGAAGCATCAGCTCAGCTGCTTCCAGATTCTTCACCTACAAACACTGTTTTCAGGTGTTACACAGCAATAAGTAATTCACAACCCTACACAGAACTGAAAAGGAAATCAGAAGCATCAACTTCAGTTACTATCCAAAGAAAGCAACAAATCACAGCCATTCAACAATTCCTTTTGGAACGTTAAATATGGGCAAGAGATCTCCAAGTTAGCTATTTTCTCATATAATTTAAAATGTCCTGTCAAATGAAAAGACCCATAAAGACATACATGCATGTGAGCACATGGGAACATGTGTGAACACACGCGCGCACACACACACACACACCTTGAGCTGCTTAATCTACTTGGCTCAGGAGCTTAAATTCTCTTTTCCTAATGCTTTTCAAACCTTTTCAAAAGATGTATCTAGATGCCCTAAAGTTATTTATGCACTCATACCAATTGATATTGTACCACATGCTCCCTCAGCTAAGAGCAGAGGAAAGTTAGGTCTCCTGATTCCGTTTATAGGGGGATTTATTTAATATTTTGCTAAGAGGAAATCCTGATCTCTAATGCTGAGAACAATTCGAACCTCTGTAATTAATGACTTAAGTGGCAACAAGAGCACTGACAGGAGTCACAGCTGAAATGATGAAGGGGGCAGGAGGAAAAACCAACCTCTCAAAGCTACAGGAGGGCTTGTGTCACTCTCAGGATACCAGAAGCCTCCTCCCTCTGCACAAAGAAGGTCAAAGGGCGAGCTTTCCTTCCATCAACCACAAAACCAGCCACCGCCAAACCTAAAGAGTGTGGTAGGCTGTCGAAGCCGCAGACAAGAAAAACCACAGAGAGACTCTCCTCTGGCTGCTGGCTGGGGTCTGAGTCAGGTGACTCCTCAGGGCAAACAGCACACCTAAACAAAGATTACGGCCCACATGACTGACCGGTGGAGGACGAAGACCCAGGCTGCACAGCCCTGCCCCCGGAAGCCACGAACTCCAGCTCCTGGGCAATCCCGGGAAGCCAGAGGGCTCTACAAGTGACTAGCAGCTCAGCCTCCAGGGGATGCACCTGGAGCCTGGGACTCCCCCATCCCGGAACCCAGACAGCCAGCAGTGCACACACGCCTCCGGCCCTCCAGCTGTCACCCGTGCACGCGACCCCGCGGGAGCCCATCCCCTGCGGCGGCAGCGCGACCACGCTTTTCCCGCGGGCTCCCGGGGCTGAGGGCACGCCCCGTCCCCCAGGAAGGGGCTGAGGGTGGGCGCGGCCCGGTGCTGGGAGGGAGGGCTCGGGGTTTCTACCGCTCTCCTTCTCCACCACCACCACCCCCCCTCACCCTGCACGACCCCCGCAGGCGCAGTAAGCTCCCGGGTGCCCAGCCCGCTCCCTACCTTGTCGCCGAAGCTGCGGACCATCAGCAGGTCGGGGCTGGGCGTGCTGTCGCCGCCCACCGCCTCCTCGCTGCTGGAACCCGCAAGCGGGTGCGGCACGTCGCGCAGGGAGTGGGGCCCCGTGGACGGCAGGGCCTTAGGGGGCCCGCCCGCCATGGCGCGCAACGCGCGGGCCGCACCGCTGCCGCCGCCGCTTCCTCCCGCTGCCGGCAGCGCCGGGCTCCCCGAGGGTCCCAGGGCCGAGGCCCCGCTCGGCCGCCACCCGGTTCGAGGCCCTGCACCAGCAGCCCAGTGGGAACAGCCACTGCCGCTGCCTCCTCCCGCCCTCTGGTCGTCCTGCCTGCAGGGCTGGGTTGGGCTTTCCCGAGTCCGCGCGCCCCAGCTCCGCCCTGAAGCCCGCCGCTGTCAGCCCGCGCCTCGGCCCCGGCGCTCTGCCCGGCCCGGCCCTCACCGCCACGCCGCCCACCGCTCGTGGCCCCGCCCCCGCGGCGCCTGGGCCCGGGAGGGCAGAGGGTGGGAGGAGGGGTTGGAGGGGCGTGGCGCCGAAAGCCCCACCCCTTGCTCCGCCCCTTATGCTCCACCCCCGCCCGCCGCCGGGCAGGAAGTGCGCCCTCGGTGTTAGGGAGGCTGAGCCTGCCCAGCCCGCGCGCTGCCACCCAGCCAGGTGTAACTGAAAGCAAGGGTGGAAGGAGACGTTGGGGAGGTCTCGTTCCATTCCACCCGCAGCCACACAGAGTGTTAAGGGCTTTGAGGGCATGCACGGGAAGCAGAAATAACTCGAATTAGAATTATGATGTATCTCATCGGATTAGCATATTATGAAGCTCAGAAGGATTAGAGAACGTGAGGGGCGGGGAGGGCAGGGGGAGAGACAATTCCCTGGAAGGGAATGCAAGGAGGCCATGTGGAGCTTCTTCAAATTTACCGAGATCCTCTGGCCATCTTAATTCTGCAGGTGTGCATATCCCTAAATAGTGGCCACAGTGATGTACCAGTCTGGCATTTTGGCCAGTCTTTTGCAAGAATCTTGAAGGTCTAGTCGTGTGTGTGTGTGTGTGTGTGTGTGTGTGTGTGTGTGTGTCCATGCATTTGTACTTCCTTTCGTGTGTGTGTGTGTCCATGCATTTGTACTTCCTTTCGCTGACTTTGGCAGAGCTGGACTCTCCACTTTATTTGCTGGCACTGTAACTGGAGTTCTAGGCCAGAGGTCCAACTTGTCAGGTCCAAATCTGGCTATTCTCCCCAATGTGCCAAATAAAGAGAAGAGGCAGTGGCGAATGACAGAGAGCAGAGATTTATGGTGTAGCACAGGCATGTTGGCCAGAAGAGGTAAGCCATAAACAGGAAGAGACCAAACATTTCAGCCCATCTTTGGGAGCATACATATGAACTTTAGGAGAACTGGGGCAGATAGGTGTACATAATTAAGTAATCCTTGGCAAAGTGTGGTTTGCTAGATCATTATGTGGGTGCTGGTTCTGCCAGGAGCTCTCTCTCCTCACTTGTGGGAAGCAATCTGGTTCCCATGGAATGATGACTGCTGCTCCAGGGTGGAGTACAGCATCATCATTAGAGGTAATTGCCCTCATTTGAGGGGTTGTCTGCCCTGGGAAGATCTGTTTCTTAGGAGTCATTCAGCCCCCAACATAAAGATGGGATATTTCAGTTCTGTCCTGAAACCCAAAACAATTTTAGGAGACTACAAGGATATGAGACACAAAATGGAGAAAGGGTGCCAAGCTTTTCCCTGCACCTAAAACAACAGGCTCAATTAAGGGGTCAGTACTTTTTAGCACAAGCAGTTTCTAACTACCTGTGGTAGCATAGTGGAGATAATGAGGGCATTACTTCCTCTCCCTTACCCACCCAACCTGACCCTGGACCTCAGGTCAGGTCTTTACAGCATCCTGGTGGTTCTGTGTGAAGGAACAACTGTTTCCCCACTCATTTGCCTGGTTTTGCCTCCTAAAAAGTGGTGACCATTCCTGAAGCTGGAATTTACTAAGGGCTCTACCATACTGTTTTCTCTAGACCTAACAGGTAGAATTTTCTAGAATACAGAGTTGAAATCCACTCACAATATCAGAGACTCAGTAACCTCTTCTCATTTTCGATTTGAAGCCATCCTGGCAGGAAAGGCCTATTTCCAATTAGTCACAGAAAAAGCCACTTTGGCTTAAGTGATAGAGCATCATCCTTGAGTGAAAGGTCAGGGACAGCACCCAGGCCCAGATTTCAGTCCCCAAGACTGGCAAAAAAAAAAAAAAAAGGAGCAAGGGCTTTTCTGCCTGGGCTGGCTTTGAACCTGATCCTCAGATCTCAACCTTCTGAGTAGGATTACAGGTGTGAGTTACCAGCACCTACCTATAGCAACAATTTTAAATACTTCCTTTGCCTCATATGATGCATTGTCTGGTCCTCTTGCAGTTGCATCAAAACTGCTATGCTTTTATATTCAAGAGCCACTTGCAACTACTGCAGATTCTTGTCTGTTCTTCTGAATTAGAATTTTTAAAAATACCATAAATATAAGTAGAAGTAAGAATTCTATAGATGTGTAACAGGTTTTTCTTATTATATGGTGTTATTTATTTTGATAGTTTGGTATAGTGGAAATCTTACTTTATTAAGATTCCACTGAGAGCTGGGAATGTGGCTTAGTGGTAGAGTGCTTGCCTAAAATGCATGAAGCCCTGGGTTCGATTCCTCAGTATCATATAAAGAGATAAAAGCTGAAAATGGTGCTATGGATCAAGTGGCACACTGCTAATCTTGAGCAAAAGAAGCTTGGGCCTGAGTTCAAGCCCCAGGACTAGCAAAAAAAAAATTTCCACTGAGCTTCCTTCTCGGGAAAAGAGCTCAATATCTGAATTCCTGAAAGCACTGAAGTTATCAGCAAGATAATCTCAACAAACAAATGTCCTAGCCTAAAAGGTGGGGAGCTGGTCAGCAAGCTGGATATTTTTTTTTGCCAGTCCTGGGGCTTGAACTCAGGGCTTGGGCAATGTCCTTGAGCACTTCTGCTCAAGGCTACTGCTCTGCCACTTGAGCTATAGCACCACTTCTAGCCTTTTCTGTGTATGTGGTATTGAGGAATAGAACCCAGGGCTTCATGCATGCTAGGCAAGCACTGTACTACTAGGCCACACTCCAGCCCTCTATTCTTCTTATTAAGTATCAGTTGTAGAGTTTTCATAATTAAATATGTTGCATGCCAAACTCTACTTCCTCAATGTGGATCCAAATAGTACTTTTCTGTGCTCTTGCAAAAAAAAAAAAACAACAACAACAACAAAAAAAAAAAAACCAGAGTTCCTAAAATGCTATATGAAACAGTTTCTTTCTTTTCCAATTTCCTGGTTGGCCAGTGGCCTCTAGCCACAGTGGGTAGTCATCAACAGTAAAGAAAGTGAATTTCGATGGAAAAATTTTTGGAAGGAAGTTTCCACTACTCTAATTTATTCATATGGTACAGTTCATAGTCACCATTCCCCATTATGTTTCCTTGTTTCTTGGATTGGGAAATTGTCACAGAAATAATGTTAAGTGTCCCAAAGCATGTGACTACTTTGAAAATTAAAACTACTAAAAGTTTTGAAAGTCACCATAGTTGGTGAAGCAGAAGCACAGAAAGTTTCTGTACCAGAGCAGTAGGTTGTGGTTTTAGTCGGAATTTATGGCAGAAGACCTGGATTTCTAGGGTGGAGTTCTGAGGATCACAGAGGACACACAAGTAGTGGTAAAGGAATGTCCCCAATGTCACCAGAATCCAAAGAACCTTGATTGAATGAGGCCTTCTCCTTCCTCAAAGAGCACTTACCTTAGCACCTTTCAGGAAACAGGGCCTTGGGCTGCAGAATTCAGAGAATTTGCCAAATTGCAAGCCTATCGGCCTTCCAGGAAGCCCGCCAGGACTGCATGTGAGTACAGACTTCAGAAACAAAGCAGTCTAAAGACACATTCTCTCATTCTCTCCCCTGGTACGGCATGTGCTTAGGCCTTTTTTCATGTTTGTGTTAGCTGCTTATACTCTTTTGGGTTCTAATACAATCATAGCTTTATTCTATAAGGCATCCTAAACCCTGCCTCAAAATAACACCACCACTTCTGAAGTAGATGGCTGCTGAGTACAAAAGAGGTTTTCAAAAAGGATTCAGAGTGACATGTAGCAAGCCACAGAGAGCTGTCTCACACAAGGGGGGGAGGCAACAGAGAGAAATTGTGTGGACAATTTAAGTCAGCTAATGATGGCCCAGGAAAGAACCAAGGTCCACTTGAAGCCAGGATCTGAAGAGTTGTACAAACAAGAAATTGGAACTCTCCCCAGAACCAGACAGGGTTGGGTGAGAGTGACTAAATGATAGGATCAGTTCATCTCTTTCCATGTCAAAAGCTCCTACTCCCTCAAAACATGGAGTTGATCATATGTGAAGAACACAGTCATGAATCTCAAATTTTGTGACACCTAAGAAGCCTGAAATATTTTTAATTGTTTACTTTCAAAGCAAAATTTATTTTTTTTACATTTCAGTGCTAAAGTCTGAACTCAGGGATTTGTGCTTGTTGACCCCATTCCCAGCCTATTGTTTTAAAGGTTGCTTTGTTTTGTAGGTCATGGGGCTTGAACTCTGCCTGGGCACTGTCCCTGAGCATTTCAGCTCAAGGCTACCACCTACCCCTGATCTAAGCCTCACTTCCTGTTTCCTAGAAATTAATTGAAGAGTCTCAGGTCCTTTTTGTGCCCTGGCTGGCTTTGAATCTTGATCCTCAGATCCCAGCCTCCTGAGTAGCTATGATTACAGGCTTGAGCCACCCTGCCGGCTTGGGGTTTTTTGTTTGTTTTTTGTCGGTCCTGGGGCTTGAACTCTGGGCCTGGGCATTGTCCCTAAGCTCTTCAGCTCAAGGCTACTACTCTACCCTTGAGCCACAGCTCCACTTCCCGTTTTCTGGTGGTTAATTGGAGTTAGGAGTCTCACAGTCTTCAGTGGCCGGGCTGGCTTTAAACTGTGATCGTCAGATCTCAGCCTCCCAAGTAGCTAGGATTACCGGTGTGAGCCATGCCAGCCATTTTAAAGTTTTTAACAACCTCCTACTTCTTATACCAGTACCTATCTATAGATCACACACTGAGAAAAACTGTTCCCATAGTTTCATCCATTTCTGTAAACTGTAACGTTCCAAACTTCCCTTTGTAAATATCATTCGTAAAATTATTACTTTGGAGAGATTTCCTATTCTCTGAACATTTTCTGAGAAGGCAAAAATCTATTTCAAAATCCTCTGCGAAGTCTGGGTGCCAGGGGTTCAACCGTGACACTCCATGGGAGGCTAAGATGGGGAGGATCATACTTCCCAGCCAGACTCTATCTCAGTGAAAGAAGCTGGGTGTGTTGGTAGTCAGCTGTCAGCTCTACTACAGCAGACAGTGAAAAATGGGATCCAACTTCACACATGCAGGCAGGAGCAAGAACCTATCTCAAATATAACCAGCAAATCCAGTAACCCTAGCCATTCAGGAGACTGAGATCTGAGGCTTAAAGTTCAAAGCCCACCCAGGCAGGAAAGTCTGTGAAAGTCTTTTCTCCAATTAACCACCAAAAAATAGCAGAAAGGGTGTGGATGGGGGCAGAAGTGGAGCTCTGATTCAAGTGTTAGTAGAATGCTAGCCTTAAGTGAAAAAGCCAAGGGATGGCAACCAACCTTGAGTTCAAGCCACAGGACCAGTACAAAAAATTAATGCATACCAGGGGCATGGATAAGTAGTATAGTGCCTGCCCTGAAAGTAGGATGCCCTTCAAAAAGCAGCATCTCAATAAAAGAAAAAAATAATACCAGAGGATCTTCTTGCAATTAAACTCTTGTTTTTTGTTATTAGTATTAGTATTATTTTATTGGTGTGGGGCTTGAACTCTGAACCTGGGCATTGTCCTTGAGCTCTTCTGCTCAAGGCTAATGCTCTATCACTTGAGTCAAGCACCACTTCCAGGTTTCTGGTGAAATTTTGGAGATAAGAATCTCATGGGCTTTCGTGCCCAAGATGGTATTGAACTGTGATCCTCAGACCTCAGCCTCCTGAGTAGCTATGATTAGAGGCATGAGTCACTGCACCCCACTGTTGTTAATGTTGTTATTGTTATTATTACTATTAGTTATAGTCCAGAAGCGTTCAGACTATAGGAAAGTCATCTTTTCTATCAAAGTGTGTTGCCATTTTAACTATTTTCAGTTCTAGGTTCTTTTTCCCATTTTAACTATTTTCAGTTCTAGGTTCTTCTTCTATATTCTTGCTAATCCTCATTTGCCCACAAACCTTGCCCACCAATATGTGAAGCCCTTAGGACTTGTAAATAAATGTAAGGGCTGATGTGTCAGGGATGAAAGGGGAGCAGCTGACTGCTGAGTGCCGGGCTTGCTGACTTTCTGTAAATAATGCATTTTTCTTTAGAAGTAAACTTTGCCTTGCCAAGGCATTTCTTTGTTTTCTGTCTTCAGTTGTGACTCCCGTGGTTCCTAAGGATAGTTATAACAAGATGAATTAGTCCTTTTGATAGATTTGTTCCATAAATTTTGGTTGTGGGGGCCGGGAGTTTGGTTAAAGTGCTTGCCTAGCATGCATGAAGACCCGGGTTCGATTCCTCGGTACCACATACATAGAAAAAAGCCGGAAGTGGTGCTGAGGCTCAGGTGGTAGAGCTCTAGCCTTGAGAAAGTCCAAGGACAGTGCTCAGGCCCTGAGCTCAAGCCCAGGACTGGCAAAAAAAAAAAATTTTTTTTTGGTTGTGAAGTAGAACAGATAACTTTGAGATGCCTTTAGCCTGCTCTGTAGCTCCTAGAAATTGAAACTCTGGCTTTAGAAGTGGCATCTGTTGTGGGGCTGGGAGTTTGGCCTAGTGATAGAGTGCATGCCCAGCATGCATGAAGACCAGGTTCGATTCCTCAGTACCACACATATAGGAAAAAAAAGCCAGAAGTGGTGCTGTAGCTCAAGTGGTAGAGCTCTTGGCCATGAGAAAACCCAAGAACAGTGCTCAGGTCCTGAGTTCAAGGCCCAGGACTGGCAAAACAAAATAGAAGAGCCATCTGCTACCATCCCTGAAGGATATCTACTACTATCTGGTTTGCTTCACCAAACAGGCTCTTGGAGTGGGGAAAAAAGGATGGATGTGCGATCCTTTTGTCAGTGTTACCATCAGAGAGATGGACTACTGAAGAAGTTGAGATGGGAGACAGTGGCTCATGACTGTAATTCTAGCTACTGAGGAGGCTGAGATCTGAGGATTGCAGTTCAAAGCCAGCCAGGGCACAAAAGTCTGCAAGACTCTTATTTCCAATTAATCACCAGAAAACTGGAAGTGGCGCTTTGCCTAAAAGTGGTAGAGCATTAGCTTTGAGCTGAAATGCTCAGGGACAGCATCCAGGTACAGAGTTCAAGCCCCATGACAGACAAAAAGGAGGGAGAGGGGCCTGGGAGTTTGGCCTAGTGGTAGAGTGCTTGCCTAGCATGCAAAAGACCGGAGTTTGATTCCTTGTTGACACATACATAGCAAAGCCAGAAGTGGTGCTGTGGCTCAAGTGGTAGAGCTCTAGCCTTGAGGAAAGAGCCCAAGGACAGTGCTCAGGCCCTGAGTTCAAACCCCAGGACTAGCAAAAACAAAAAAGAAAAAGAAAGACAGGGGGGTGGGAGGTTCGGCTGACAAGTCCTGGAAGCCCTGCCACTGATGAGTCTCATCCTACTCACTACTATCCCTGGTGCTAGAGATCAAATCTAGGGGTGGCTAGAACAAGAGCTCTACCCCTGAGCTACATCCCCAGCTCTGGAATTAAGTTTTATTAACAGTCTCTGATGAGAATGGAAAACATACTGGTTGGTTTAAATTTCACATGGCTTGAGCCCTTGATTTTCACAGCAAAGTTTCATCCTGGCCTAGACTTGCTTCCTCATTTCCCCTATCCTTTGGTATTTCTCTGTCTACTGTGTCACCTTAAATGGGGGCTCATCCATAGTCACTAAAGCAAGGTAATGGCAAAAGTAAGTGTCAGAGGCTAGGGAAAGAGCTGGGGTTCAAGAATTAGGAGCTGCTTAGGGCCAGGAGCATAGCCTAGTAGCAGAGTGCTCATCTAGCGAGCATGAAGCCCTGGGTTTGATTCCTTGGTACCACATACACAGAAAAAGCTAGAAGTGGTGCTGTGGCTCAAGTGGCAGAGAGTTATCCTTGAACAGAAGTGTCAGTGCCCAGGGCCTGAGTTCAGGCCCCAGGACTGGCAAAAAAAAAAAAAAAAAAAAGAGGAGCTGCAGGCTCAGATAAACTTGCTGGTATTTTTGAGCAGCTTCTGAACAGGCAGTGTCATCATTGGAACCACTAAGCTTGCTGGTATGGGTTACAGAGCAGGGCCGGCTCAGCTAGAAGCGACTGTTCTGAAAAGTTTCTCTGAGCTAGCTGGGGGATTCGGTCAGGGGAAATGACTTCTCAAAATTCCTTCCTGACCATCTATATAATTTTGTTCAAATTAAGTACTAGATTGTAGAGGCACCAATGCTATTTCTGGAGGTAGACAATTTCTTGGTTTAGATATACTCCCTTAGGAAGGATGTGGCCGGTAACAGTAACTGACACCCTGCTTTAAACATTTTATTTTAGAATTTATTAAATTTTTAGATTTCCAGAAAAGCTGCCAAGATTATGCAAAGAGTCTTTGCAAACTCCTTATCTAGTAGCCCCTATTGCTAACATCTGTGTCACTGTATGGTACATTTGTCAACACTAGGGACCCCAGGTCAGTCAGCTACTATTAAGTAAGCCATAAATGCTAGTTTTCCCCTAACTCCTTTCCCACAACCCCGCCCCAGACCTTGGCTTACAAACCTAGGAACTCATTCTATTTCAAGTGTCACCAAAAAGAAAAATCCAAATATATTTGCTGATTTTTTGTCGGTATTGAATTACCAAGAATATTCTTGCTCCCAGAAAATTTTGCTGTTATTAATTAGTGAGCAACTTTGACAATAGGAAGAATTTCTTACAGAATACCCTCTTGACCTGGTTTATGGCTCAATGGTAGACTGATTGTCTAATAAGTGCAAAGGCTGTAAGTTAAAAAAAAATAAAAAGTATTATTTAAAAAAGTTTTATGTGGCTGGGAGTTTGGCCTAGTAATAGGGTGCTTGCCTAGCATGCATGAAGACCTGGGTTCAATTCCTTGGTACCACATACACAGAAAAAGCCAGAAGTAGTGCTATGGCTCAAGTGCTAGAGTGCTAGCCTTAAAAAAGCTCATGGACAGTGCCCAGGCCCTGAGTTCAAGCCCCAGGATTGGCAAAAAAAAAAAAAAAAAAAAAAAAAAGGACCAGGAGTTTGGCCTAGTGGTAGAGTGCTTGCCTAGCATGCATGAAGACCCGGGTTCGATTTCTTGATAGCACATACATAGAAAAAAGCCAGAAGTGGTGCTGAGGCTCAAGTGGTAGAGCTCTAGCCTTGAGAAAGTCCAAGGACATTGCTCAGGCCCTGAGCTCAAGCCCAAGACTGGCAAAAAAAAAAAAAAAAAAAAAAAAGTACTAGCTTCTGGCTCCACGTTTCAAATTTTGTTTTTGTTTTTTTTTTTCTTCAGTATCCTCATATACCTGGTTCCAGGTCCAAAGGATAAATTTATCTCATGATTTGACTTTGGACCTCATATTTTCTAGGAGAATTCCTACACCAGGATATCTAGCAAAAATGGCACAGAAATGACAGTGATCCTCATAAACATATCCTGCTATACTCAAATGATTTCTAATTCAACTTTCAGAAATGCCTTTTTCCAGTTTTACAAAAAATACATGACTGTGAGCACATTGTTAACTCTTCTCCCAGGATCTGGGAGAGGGTGACCCGAGGGTTGAAGCAAAGAACCCTAAACATAAACTTCACCAGCCTCACAGGAATTCTGCCTCTGCATCAATTGCTAGTAAGGATACAGAGAACAAAAACAGTACTCTGAGTAGTGATGGCCCTTATTCTAAAAGTGCATGTATGCAAAGACGTTTATACAACATTGTTTATAGAGGCAAAGAAAGTAGAAACAACCTACACATGTACCACCAGGGGAAAGGTTGAATACATTATAATACATCCATACTGTGTTCCACAGCAATGAAAGAGTTAGAGTTATACATACCTCGAGGTCTTTTTTTAATTAAAGAGATAATCAGTATTTATGTACGGGAAACCTATTTTTAGAAAAATCCCTTTCCACTGATACATACAGATATTTTATATGTATGAACAAATATTAATGTGTATATAGAGACATTTATATGCAAATAAGAAAAAGCAAGAACAGCTATAACCCAGAAAAAATATTTATAAACTATGAGGGGACAAGGCAGGGGATGAGTGGAGGGGCAAACTATATTGATGTTTCCTTTTTACAATTTCATAATGTTAACTTTCACATGTTCCAATAATTGTGCTCTTTTTTCCTTCCTTCCTTCCTTCCTTCCTTCCTTCCTTCTTTCCTTTCCCTTTTCTTTGAGATTGTCTTACCAAGTAGCTCTATTCCTGATCCTCTTGTCTCAGGCACCTGAATACTGATATTACAGACATTCACCAGCCTGCCCATCAATCATTTATTTCTTTTTTTTTTTTTTTTTGCTAGTCCTGGGCTTGAGCTCAGGGCCTGAGCACTGTCCTTGGATTTTCTCAAGGCTAGAACTCTACCCCTTGAGCCTCAGCACCACTTCTGGCTTTTTTCTATGTATGTGGTACCAAGGAATCGAACCCGGGTCTTCATGCATGCTAGGCAAGCACTTTAACCACTAGGCAAAACTCCCGGCCTCATTTATTTCTTTTGCAATTAAAAGTTCAAATCAAGAAAAATTGAAAACTGGATATGGTGGTACACAGTTGTAATTTCATTCTAGAGGCTGAAACAGAAAGATCAAGATTTCCAGCCCAGCCTGGGCTACCTAGAGAGATCTTGTTTAAAAGAAAGATGATGGAGGTGTTGGGTTTTGTTTGGGTAGGGGTGGGAATGTGAGGTACAGTAAACATCAAAACGTGAAATATGTGAGTCAAACATGTTCACAAAGGATGGAAAGGTGGCTTAGTGGTAAAGTGCTTGCCTAGCATACATGAAGCCTTGGGTTCCATTCCACAGTACCAGATACACAGAAAAAGCGGGAAGTGGCACTGTGACTTGAGAGGTAGAGTGCTATATTATTCCATAAACACATGAAAGGTGTGGTCCTGGCCTTTGTGTTAGCTGTCAGTATGCTTACACATGCAAATAACCTTCAGCAAAAGAAGCTCAGAACAGTGCCCAGACCCTGAGTTCAAATTGGCAAAAAATAAAATCAACAACTAAAAAAAATGTTCACAATGCTTTCTACTTCTTTTTGTTGTTGTTGTTTCAAAGCTAGTGTTACTATTTGAGCCACAACTCTACTTCTGGCTTTTTAGTGGTCAACTAGAGATAAAAGTCTTACAGACTTCCCTGCCCAGGTTGGCTTTGAACTTGTCAGTTTTGTGGTTTTGTATGAGTTTCAGTTGTAACCTTAAATTCCTTTTTTTTTTTTTTGCCAGTCCTGGGCTTGAGCTCAGGGCCTGAGCACTGTCCTTGGACTTTCTCAAGGCTAGAGCTCTACCACTTGAGCCTCAGCACCACTTCTGGCTTTTTTCTATGTATGTGGTGCCGAGGAATCGAACCTGGGTCTTCGTGCATGCTAGGCAAGCACTTTAACCACTAGGCCAAACTCCCGGCCCCCTGTAACCTTAAATTCTAAGAAGTTGTTAAATTTTGAGAAATATTATATGTTCAGTTTTTTTAATGATGTTTAGTTTTTTAAAAAATCTTGTAAAGGTAGTTCATTATCATATGTAAGCACAAAATTTGTGTTGGTGGACAGCTTCGAGGAATGGATTATAGGAAATTACCATTATAATTATAAAATATTTCTCAAAACTGCCCCTTTAAGGACTGGGAGTTTGGCCTAGTGGTTAAAGTGCTTGCCTAGCATGCTTGAAAACCCAGATTCGATTCCTCGGTACCACATACATAGAAAAAAAGGCGGAAGTGATGCTGAGGCTCAAGTGCAGAGCTCTAGTTTTGAGAAAGTCCAAGGACAGTGCTCAGGCCCTGAGCTCAAGCCCAGGACTAGCAAAAAAAAAAAAAGAAAAAAAGAAAAAAAAAAACCTGCCTCTTTAAAAGAAGTCACATGAGGTTGATTAGCTATATTATTTTCATGTACCTAATTATTTACATTTATCTGACTTTATTAGCATCTTATGTATGCTAATAATAATAAAAAAAGAAGTCACTAGTGACAGAGTGACTTTTTGTGTGTGTATGGGTCCTAGGGGCTGAACTCAGGCCTAGGCTCTGCTCCTGAGCTTCTTTTGCCTAAGGCTAGTGGCCCACCACTTAGCCACACCTCCACTTTTTTTTTTTTTGACAGTTTAGTAGAAAAAAATGTCTTACAAACTTTTCAGCCTCGGCTTTGAAACACAATACTCAGATTTCAGCTTCCTGAGTAGCTATGAAAACAGGCATGAAGTACCAGTGCCCAGGTGACAGTCACACTTTTCTTTTTCTCGATTACTGGGGCTTGAACTCAGGGCCTGGGCACTGTCCTTGGACACTTTTTGCTCAAGGCTAGTGCTCTACCACTTGAGCCACAGCACCACTTCTGGCTTTTTCTGTGTATGGAGTGCCAAGGAATCGAACCCAGGGCTTCATGCATGCTAGGTGAGTACTCTACCACTAGGCCACTTTCCCAGGCCCCAGTCATACTTTAAAAAAAAAAAAAAACTAAAGCAAAATGGTAGTCTTCATTTAACTATTATGCAACAGAAATTAAACAATAACCTTTTTAAAAAAAACAGTAGGAAAATACCCATAAGTGATTGAAATTTAGTCTTAAATGCAACATATCTAACTTTGGTACAAAAAAAAATTGATTTGTATTTTTATCATCTACACTTCTCGACATGATGCCTGGCAGATAGAAAGCCCTCAATGAAAAGGAAAAATGCAAAAGGCACACACACGCACACACACACACACGCACGCACGCACGCACACACTTTAATATGTCAGCATTTTTATGAAGCTTTGAAACATTTAAAATAATGCATTTTATAAATTTTAAGAATATTTAAAACAATATAATACCATTTTGTGGGGATTCAGTGTAATAAAATTTTAAAATGCCCACTGGAACAATAAAAGCTGGACATCAGTGGCTCACTTATAATTCTAGCTACTCAGAAGGTTAAGATCTGAGGATAATGGTTCAAAGCCAGCCTGGGAAGCAAAGTCTGTGAGGCTTTGATCTCCAATTAAACACCATAAAAATCCAGACGGGGAGCTGTGGCATAAGTGGTAGAATGGCAGCCTTGGGCAAAAAAAGGTTAGGGTTAACATCCAGATTTTTTGAGTACAAACCACAGTACTGGCACCAAAAAAAAAAAAAGGTCTTCCCATCATTTGTTTAACACATTCAGATTTACTCTGAGATATAGGAGCCATAACAAATTACCATAAATTTGGAGTTTTAGAACTACGGAAATTGCTTGATGTGCTAGACTAAGGATTGTTTCATCCTGTGCTTTCAGGACTATCCTGGGCAACATAGTGTGCTCTTGTCTAAACACACACACATCCTTTCACACAGTTCACATAGTTGGGAATCCCAAATCAGCTTCTCTAGGCCAAAATCAAGGTGACAGCAAGATTATACTCCCTCCTGAGTGGCTTCCTTTCTATCCCTAGCTGTCAGCATTCCAAGGCTTGGGGCTGCATGCCTCAGATCTCTGCTTTCTTTGTGGCCCCATTGCCTCCTTCCCTTCTGTTTCAAACATCTCTTTGCCTCTCTTTCATTAGAAAACAAAAAAACAAAAAAAACCTTATGGCTGCATTTAGGACTCATCTGCATAATCTAGGCTAATCTCCTGTCTCAAAATAATTAATTTAATCATATCTGCAAAGACCTTTTTTTCCCCCAAATAAAGTAACTTTTAGGAGTTCCAGAAAATAGGACGTGAACACAAATACCTTAATCTTTATCACAATAAGCACAGAATCCTCTCCTAAGGTTGGGGTTGAATGTGGCTGGCTCAAGGGTAGTAAATAAAAGTACTGATTAACTATGAAGGAACTTTAGAAATGTTCCAGGATTTGGATCATGCAGCAGAAGGCTAGTGTTTTGTCTGTAATGACCTTAAATAAGAGCTATTTAGCCAGTTTTTAGAATGAATAATGGCACCAGGCCTAGAGGACTGTTAATATCCTGGAGCATTAGCTGAAGAGGAGCATTTGGAACATTGACAGATCAAAGATGCCAAAGAGGATCTGAACTGCACAGTAGTACATTACCAATATACAAATATACTGGGAAGTTTATCCTTTCCAAGTATTCAAAGTAGAAGCAGATGCTGTGAAGCTTTATCTTGTATCCGTGCAGCTACAGGAAGCTTTGTATACCCTAGTGAGTGAGACTACTATACACTTCATTGAAAACATTTGGGCTGAATTTAATTAATTAAAGGGCAATTAGTATACACCTGTAATCCCAGTACTTGGACAATTAAGAGGATTGGAAGTTTGAGAGCAACCTGAACTATATAGAGCTTAACTCAAAAATACAAATCACAAGTCGGGGTGCAGTGGCTCATGCCTATAATCCTAGCTACTCTGGAGGCTGAGATCTGGCAGTTCAAATCCAGCCTGGGCACTAAAGTCTGTGAAACTCTTATCTGCAATTAATCACTAGAAAACTGAAAGTGGCTCTGTGGCTCAAGGGGTAAGGACAGTAGCCTTGAGCCAAATAGCTCAGGGATAGCTCCCAGGTCCAGAGTTCAAGCCCCACTACCTACAAAAAAATAAATCATAAACAAATAGACAAACAAGTGGGAGCATGAAGCCTTTACATTCTCAAGCCAATCAACCTGGTAAAATGTGTACTGCAACCTTCACTCTTGTAGGCTTCCTTTCCTCATTCCACTTAGGGAGGGAGAAATGATATGAATCTCTTGTCTGTCACAGTGTTGGCCTGCAAACTGGACTCCACCCAAATAAGCAAGGGTCCTCAGTCTGCAGTAGCAGCATATGACCATGACCCACATTCTAACCATTCTTGACCTTGTTATAATAAACATAAAGGTAGCTTCACATGTGGTGGCATGTAGGAAAAGGTACTTTGCTATGTAAAGTGTCCCCTTCTCTTTAAAATAGGAAGGTGATCATTGTTTTTCTCTCAAACTCTGGTATTCAGAAAATGTATGTGGGGTTCTGGCATAGTTAGAGGAGTCCACAACAGATATTGACTTCCCTAAGTTTCTAGATCTTTTCTTTTCATAGTAAACAAGTTCTCCACTGAACCATCAAGCATCTATCTTCTGATTAACTGAATCGTTTCAATAGTAGCTTATCTTCCTGTAATATAGGAAATACTCTCATGTCTAACCTCACACAATCATAGTATAGGCGTAGGGGAGGAAGCTCCGCTCTTGTTAGCATCCACAAGGTGAGTTCCAAACTGTTCAGTGCCACATCAAAGCTCTTTTTCTTTGATTATGGAGACAGCTAGTTGTGGCACATTATTCTCTTCTCTCTGCTGCCACCTATTGACATATTAATGGGAAGCTTTGGCTCTTGGCTTCATTTTACCAAACCCTTCTTTCTAGAGAAAATCATTGTTCATGTAGAGAATTAATTCCAAAGGAATCCACCCATCTCCTTGGATTAGATAATCCTGTGGTTGACAATGGCCAGGGAGAGCCCTGCTCTACAACGTAGCAGAACAGATAGGGGGAAAAGCTTTTTGTTCTTCCTAATGTATTAGCTACACGTTGAAATGCAATGAATTATCCTTAAACCTAATAGCTGAAAACAACACATATTATCTCACCCAGTTTCTGTGGATTAGAAATTTGTGAGCACATATTATGGCCCTAGTACACACACTGTAGTCCCAGCTATGGCAGCAGCCTAGCAAGGAAGGTCACTTGAGCCCCTCAGTTTAAGACCAGCTGGGACAACGAAGTGTCTTTCTTCCTAGAAGAAAGACAGGAAGGATCACTCCTTGATTATTACTTGATGTTGATGTGAGTTACCAGCCATGTCATGAGCAACTGTGAAAAGACTTTTCTGGTACAGAACAAAAGCCTCCTGCCATCAGCCATGTAAGTGAACTTTCAAGCAGGTCTTTCTACCCATCAAGCTCTCTGATGACCGCTGCTCCAGCAAAGATCCTTAATCATACTCACCTACGCTGCTTAGCCCTATGAGAAAATGTAAGATAATTAAGGTTTACTATTTCAAATGACTAGCTTTCAGGGTAATTTGTTACACCGAACTACATAGCCAGTATAGCAAACACCTCAAACTTCCACTTATTTGATTTTAAAGATTCCTTTATGATAAGGACATTCACAAACTGCTACCTGGCATTTCCTTATGTGTCATCACCTTGTCATTTACGCTTCTTTTGTCATGGACTTAACTATGTATGTAGGGTCCATGTATGTGTCAGCTGATCTACTGACCAAGTACCAAGAGAGTCAACACAACACAGATTTTTCATTGTTCATAATAATATCAATAGCCAACATTTATTGAGTCGCAGCTTACTACTTGTCATAACAGCAGTTCCATTTTGTGCTTAAATTAGGGAGTGACAGGGCTTAATTGTTACTCTTGGAGCATCTAGCAAATAGGAGGCACTCAACAGTTGCTAGTTATGGAGTAGTTAAATGCTTGGTGCTGAAATTTCATTGTTATGGATGCATGCACAACAAAATTATGCATTATAATATTCACCCTGAGCAAACATCAATGACTCATATTCAAGTTGTTAACACATAAAGGTGTTAACAACTATGGGACAAGTGACACATACCAATGCACAGTTCAGACAAACGTGTAGATTTCCTGTGCTTGGTCTGGTGATTCCGTTAGTAGCGTCTTGGCATTTTTAAGATGTGTCACACTCACTTTTAATATCCAAATTGGTTACACAGCAGAAAAAAAAAAGCTTTCTGTTCAAGTAATTGAAAAATATCCTTGTAATTTGTGCGTGTGTTTAGACTGCAATCCGTCAAGGCTGTGAAAGACGTAAACCTAGCCTCCTTCTAAAGCTCAGCCGAGGTGGACTCGCGGGGTTCCAAGTCCTGCCACACGGGTGGCAGTCCTAAAAACCAAATCTCGGTGCTAGGGACCCAATTATTGTCCGCTTCGCCCCTGCCTATAGGCTCCGCCCACAGCCCCGCCCCAACGGGCTGCCTGCATCTCCCATGAGCCTCTTCGGCTGTCTCTCTATCAAAGAGAAACACGTCCGCTCGGAGGTAGCCATCAAAATGCGAATCGCTGTGGACCAGAGACTGTTGGGTTCACACGGAAGGCGGGACTTCCGCTCTCCCGGGTCTACGTCAGTCAGGAGGCGGAAGCGCAGCGCGGGCGGGAAGGTTGTAGTCCATGAGCGGTTCTGTGGTTTTTCCTGGCTCTGAGTGGTCGCGCCCCCCTTGACAGCTGCGGCGCGACGGTGAGGTTTCCCGGGCATCCTGGCGTCCCTGGTAAGTAGGACCGCCCGGTAATGCCGGGGAATGGAGGAGTGTGGACATCCGGATGGCTTGCTGTCTTTGTTGCCACCGGGAAGCGGCCTCCCCACCAACCTCACTGGCGACGCCACTGGCATCCTGTGAGCTTGGCTTCATTGGTGGGGTCGGGACCCATTCCAGCTCTCACCCATCCCCATGCCACATGCCGATGATGCCCGCTGGTCCTAACCCGGCTTCGCCTCCCTTGTGCTTCAGCCGCAGGAGACCATCCACAATTCCTGTGCGGAGCCAGCCTCGGGCCTCGACCCTTCCCGGGCTCTCCTGAAGGCACCGGAGCATCTCTCCAGTAGAGTCGTTCGTGCCTGTATCAGGCTGGGTCTCATTCTCTGCGTAGCCCAGGCTCGCCTCCGACTTGCAGTCTTCCTTCTCTGGAGGATTTGTGCACACCTTTTCATAAGCTGCTTTGGTATGATTGCTTGGATAAGATTCCCTCCTCTCCCTTAGTCCACCCCCACCCCCTCAACTGGAGAATTCTGGGTTCCTTGAGAGTAGAAACAGGGTCTGATTATTTGGGGATCTACCCAGAGCCTAGTATAAAAATGCTGACGTTGGAAGGTAGCAGCCTAGAATTACACTTACTAACCCTGCGAATAGCCTCCAGAAGTATAAAGTGCTCATAAATAAATAAAAGAACTAATTTCAAGCAAGTAACAGCGTATGTCGCAGAATAGGTATTTGGTAACGGTAGGCTCATTTTTCTTATTAGCTTTCAGCAAATACAGTAGTTGCTAGTAATGTTTAAATGGAAGCAGAAGTGCCATAGGTGAGTGACTTTCCTTCCTAGTATTGTGGTCCTGTGGGAGGCTCTCAGTGGTTAGTATATTTGGTAAATACAACCTAATGATGTATATTAAAGAGAATATTTCTAAACGTTAGTGTTACGGCCTTCAAGAATAAGCAGTGTTCTGCTGGGTGCTGGTGGCTCTTGCCTAAATCCGGACTACACTGAAGTTCAAAGATCTGAGATCTGAGATTCAAAGTCATCACAGGCAGACAAATCTCCAGTAAACCAGAAACACTGGGAGCTGACTACTTAACTTAAGGAAAAGAATGAGAGAGAACAGTGGAAGGGTGGCAATGAATGAGATGCGGTATACTTATAAACTGACACTGCAGCCTTTTTGTGTAACTACATGCAAAAAATACATTTTTAAAAAAGCAGAGAAAGGGGAAATGGGGAAAGCAAAGGAAGAGGTGACATTGTCTAAAGAGAAATGCACTCATAAACCAGTTGCCAGTGGCTCATGCCTGTAACCCTAACTACTCAGGAGGCTGAGATCTGAAGATCAGAGTTCAAAAATAGTCCGTGAGATTCCTATCTTCACGGATAGGAATAGTTTTCCACCAGAAAACTGAAAGTGGCACTGTGACTCAAAGTGGTGACAAAGATCAAGGTCAGCCCCCAGGTCCTGAGTTCAAGCTCCATGACTTAAAAAAAAAGTATTCATTATCTGACTTATGAAATGGTAACTCTTCTGTCCATCACTTTTTTTTTTTTTGCCAGGCCTGGGGCTTGAACTTAGGGCTTGAGCTTTCTCAAGGCTAGTGCTCTATCACTTGAGCCACAGCATCACTTCTGGCTTTTTCTGTGTATGTGGTACCAAGGAATTGAATTGAACTCGGGGCTTTGTGCAAGCTACGCAGGAACTCTACCACTAGGCCACATTCCCAGCCCTGTACAATACCTTAAGAATAACAGTAAGTGCTCATTTCGGCAGCACATATACTAAAATTGGAACGATACAGAGAAGATTAGCATGGCCCCTGTGCAAGGATGACACGCAAATTTGTGAAGCGTTCCCTATTTTTTCTGATATATTGTATATATGCATATTTGGTTATTTGAAATCGGATAGGGAAGGGGGAAAACAAGATGAGGGGCGGGGGTTGGGGGAGAGAAATGGGAACCAAGACATAAGAAAGGGTATCAATGTATGTGAAGTAATGTACCTTCTGTCTGGTGAATATAATGTAACCCTTCTATTCATTACAATAAAAATATATGGAAAAATTAAATACAAAAAAGAATAACAGTAATTTTTTTAAAAAGCAAGAACTGGAGATATGACTCAGGTGATAGAGATTACAGCTGTAAGTAGAGAAAGTGGTTCTCAAGAATATGCTTGAGACGCTTGCTGAATTTACATTTGTGACTTAAGTCTGTTTTTGGAATATGTCTCTCTGAAGTAAGTAAACTGCATATAGGCTCACTGTTCTTGACAACTGTATATTGTGTCTTTTATACATGTCTCTTTTTCAGATGACTATAAAGTGCTGATCAGTTGCCACTAAACATAATTAAAGCAGAAGAAGGGAATATGGCAGCAAACCCTTCAGGACAAGGTAACACATGTTAAAATTTCTGTATTATCAAGAACTTTTTCCCCATACAGTAAATGTATTTGACTTAGAGAATATGGGGTATAACTCAATTACTTAGTATTTAGAAATAGTAAAATAAACTCCCAAATTTGAAATTGTCCCAAATTTTAATATGTGTGTGTGTGTGTGTGTGTGTGTATGCGCACGTGCGCATATGCATGCACTCAGTGCTGGAAATCAGACCTAAGGATTTGTGCATGCTCTGGTATTGCTCTAGCACTGAGCTATAACCCCAGATCTGTAGTCATCAGGCATTTATCTGCATAGTTCTAAAAGCTTTTAGAAACATTTCACTGGTATTGATATCACTAATCAAATCAAGTTAAACATATGTTTTTTATCAAGGAATTAATTTTAAAATGTTTCACAAAAGTAGAAAGTATTATATCTCATTTTGTAAATAGGTCCTGCTTGAAAACTTGCAGTCCTCCGACTAGATTATCAAGTCTGAACAAACTCCTGTTTAATTTTTAGGTTTGCTCTATCATCACATTATTTTAAATTGTTTCTGTTCTGATATATCCCTTTCCTTTTTTCTTTCTTTTTATTTATTTTTTTTAAACTAGGGATTGAATTTAGGGCCTTATGCTTTTGTTTTTTTTCTGGTCACAGCTAGCACTTTACCACTTGAACCATTCTCTACTAGTTCCTGCATTTTGCTAGTCTTTGGAGATGAATCAGATTTGTGTTGTGACTCAAGGGGTAGGGCTAAATAGCCTTAAGCTGAAGAGCTCAGGGACAACACCCAGGCCCAGAGTTCAAGTCCCATGACCAAAAAAAAAAAATTGCCTTGGACATGCCTCAGAGTGATTTTCTTGCATGTGGTTTTGAGTCATTTTGGCATGTAAGTCTCGCACAAGTTTGGAACATTTTCATATAATACTGTACAATTATTTTTAAGGGCTAGATCTTGTTTTTTTGGGAGAATGGGGTTCTAGGATGATTACTTGCCATTGGCCCAGAGGCTTAGCTTATTTACTTATGTACTTCTTATTTTCATATTTTTCAGTACTTTCTCTGTGTTATAGATTGTATAATTCCTAATATTTTAACTTGGAGTTTTCTGACTGTTCTGCCAACTCCAATCTGCTGAAAATTCAGTACAGGGAACATCTTGTTTCAGTTATTTTTAGCTTTAGAATTTCCATTTGGCTCTTTTCTGGAGTTGATATTGAGCTTCTAAAATATTCCTTTTATTTATTATATGTCTATTTTTCTTAAGCCCTTGAACATATTTTTACTAGATGATTTTAAGTCCTTAACTGCTAATTACCCCACAGAGGTCATTTCAGAGTTGGTTTCTGTTGATGGTGGTTTTTGTTGTCTATAGGTCATGCTCTCTTCTTTCTATAACTAATGCTTTGTTATTGGATACTAGATATTATGACTAATACATCATGGAGACACTGGGTTCTGTTTTCTTCTGAAATGTGATTCTTATTCTAGCACATAGCTATCCACAACTCAGTTTCCAAACTCTTATGTTCTTTGTATTGAGCAGCAGCTAAAATTTTACTGCTTTTTTTTCCCCTCCAGCTCTCAGCTGCTGCATTATCATTGCTAGACTCTCTTCATATATGTGAAGTGTAACTGTGGAAAAACATTCCAGTTGGATTTCTTTCTTTCCCTTTCCCTTTCCCTTTCCCTTTCCCTTTTCCTTTTCCTTTCCTTTCCTTTCCCTTTTTTCTTTTTTGCTAGTCCTGGGGCTTGAACTCAGGGTCTGAGCATTGTCCTTGGGCTTTCTCAAGGCTAGTGCTCTACCACTTGAGCCACAGCACCACTTCCGCCTTTTCAAAGTATGCGGTATGGAGGAATCAAACCCCAGGTCTTTGCACATGCTAGGCAAACACACTAGGCCAAACTCTTGGCCTCCAGGTGGATTTCATATGCATTCCTTCTATCTCTTACGTCTTTCCCCTAATGTTTTGCCTATACTTTCTAAGCCCTCAGCTCTGATCTCTGATACCTCAAGGTAGACAGGCAAGGCTATCTGGCCTGTTCATAGATTTGGAAGTAGTTGAGGCAAAACACTACCAGTTCCTAAATCTCAGCAGTTGCAGTTTCTGTCTGGTTTTTGTCAGTCTCCAGTGATTTCAGATAGTAAGTTTTAAATACTTGGCACATCTGAGTATGGTCATATATACTTTGGAAATGGAGATAGGAGGACTGTGAACCTGGATAAGAACCAGTCTCAAAAAAAACATAAAAAAAAATCAAAATAATTGTCCAAAATTTATCACTATGTCTGTGTCAGGGATAGTTCAACTTAGTGCTAGTGTTGGAAATTAGAAGTCTGATGATAGTGTTTTAGTTTGTTAGTTGTAATTAGGACATATTAAAGATTATAGACACATTTTTTTTTTGTCAGTTATGGGTCTCAAACTCAGTATGGGGGTTGTCCCTGAGCTTTTTTGCTCAAAGCTGGTTCTCTACCACTTTAAGCCATAGCACCAGTTCTGATTTTTCTGATGATTAATTGGACATAAGAATCTCATGGCCTTTCCTGCTCTGGCTGGCTTTGAACCATAATCCTCAGGTCTCAGCTTCCTGAGTAGCTGAGATTATAGGCACTTGTATCCCACCTGACAAAATATTGTAAAAAAAAAAAAAATAGCCTTTTTTCCCCCCTGTGCTTATAAGGTGTCTATGAAACATAAGTGAACTATGTTTAGACACAGGTCTATCCCCCAAATCTAAAAAAATCCAAAATACTTCTAGTCCTACACATTTCAAACAAGAGATATTTAACCTTTAATGTAAACAAACAAACAAAAACCAAAAAAAAAATCTAGTTATGTGGATAACTTATGAACTAGAACCAACACTTTTCTCTTCTCTCAACCATATATGATTTATGTGTCATAAGAACTGTCATTAGTTAACACTACCTTTTGGTCTTTAACCTCTTCTTTTTACCATTAAGTTATAATGGTTCAGATGAAAAACAAGTTAACATGTTTATCCTCAGCATGCGCATGCACACATGTTCACAGCTGAAAACTGAGAGAAGTTATTTAGGAGAGATAACATGTTAATAAAAATCACATATTAATAGTCAAAATGAGAATGAAAATGTAAGTATCTTGGTCTAATAACTCAGAGAATTGAGGTTTATAATTTGCTGGTTATTGTTCTTTTTAACTGTTAAAATAAGATCATCGCTAGTTTTAGTGTTACATTTAACTCGTAGTCAAGCCTCTAAAGAACATCAAATCTACAGGTAAGTTAATTTAGATTGATCATTTGGCTTTTATTATTCTTTTGTCAGCAATTTTGTTTGTCATGTAGCTACTATTTGATACCAGCAGAGGGAAATCCCTCTTGCATATTCTCAGCAAAAATTTTTAATTTTTTTTTAATTTTTTTTTTTTGCCAGTCCTGGGCTTGGGCTGAGGGCCTGAGCACTGCCCTGGGCTTTCTTTTTTTTTTTTTTTTTTTTTTTTTTTGCCAGTCCTGGACTTGAGCTCAGGGCCTGAGCACTTTCCTTGAACTTTCTCAAGGCTAGCGCTCTACCACTTAAGCCTCAGCACCACTTCCGGCTTTTTTCTATATATGTGGTACCGAGGAATCGAACCCGGGTCTTCATGCATGCTAGGCAAGCACTTTAACCACTAGGCCAAACTCCCGGCACCCTGGGCTTTCTCAAGGCTAACACTCTACCACTTGAGCCATAGCACCACTTCTGGCTTTTTTCTATGTATGTGGTTCTGAAGAATTGAACCTGGGTCTTTGTGCATGCTAGGCAAGCCACTCCACCACTAGGCCAAACTCCTGGCCCCTAATTGACTTTTTTTCTTTCTTTTTTTTTTTTTTTTGTAGGCCATGGGGCTTGAAATCTGGGCGGGCACGCTGTCCCTCAGCTCTTCAGCTCAAGGCTACCGCCTTAGCCCTGGAGCCACAGCCCCTCTTCCCAAAATTTTTAGTTTTTAATGGATGTATTCTATTTTATTTCCTACACTAAAAATTTCCTATTTTATTTATGTGTATAACAACTTATCAGAATTACCTTCTAGACAATTGCATGCAGTTCTTTGACTTGTTTTTTTGTTTGCTTTTGGTGTTGGTCATGGGGCTTGGACTCAGGGGCTTAGCCTTTGTGCTCAAGGCCAGTGCTCTACCATTTGAACCACAGTTCCACATCTGGCTTTTTTTTTTTTTTTTTGGATAGTTAACTGGAAATAAAACTCTCATGGACTTTCTTGCTGGGCTTGCTGAGAGCCTCAGATGTTGGCCTCCTGAGTAGATAATGATTTACAAGCATGAGCAGCTTGTCCCCAGCTTGACTTATTTTTTGAAACATTGTATCATTTCAGAACAAAAGTAGTTGAGAAAAAGAAATATTGTTTCTACCTGAGTATTCTTAGTAACTCTTTCTCTATGAAGGAGCTTTTAAGCGAGATCTGGTGGTTCACTCCTGGAATTCTGCCTACTTGGTATGCTGAGATCTGAGAATCACAGGTCAAAGCCAACACAGCAGGAAAGTCTGCTTATGAGATTCTTTTCTTTTTGAAAAATTTTAATGTGAGGGTGGTATAAAATGGGGTCACAGTTACATAAGTCAGGAATTGACTAATTTCTTTTTGGATAGTGTCATCCCTTTTCTCATTTTCTTCCACTGTTTTCCCTCCAAACCCACCTTCCTCTCAAATTGTCTAGCTCATTTCCAATATAGTGCCTAGTGAGTATCAGTGCTGAGTCAGTTTACCTTTTGCCCCACTGTTCCTGTGCTTCCTTTTTCCCTCCTCAAATCAGTTAAACTTACATAAAAGACTAAAGGTACAGAAATAAAATGTGACAAAGGAGAGGAAAAACAGGAGGAAAAAAATGCAAAAAAATAAAATGAAGCACCTTGTTTCCATTTTTTTTTTCGTTTGGTTGGTCGTGGGGCTTGAATTCTGGACCTGGGCACTGTCCCTGAGCTCTTCCAAATGGTAGGCTAGTGCTCTACCATTTGAGCCACAGCATCACTTCCAGTTTTCTGGTGGTTAATTGGAGATAAGAGTCTCACAGACTTTTGTGCCCGGGCTGGCTTTGAACCGTGATCCTCAGATCTCAGCACCCTGAGTAGCGAGGGTTACAGGCATGAGCCACTGGTGTCCAGCTTTCATTTCCATTTCTTAGGCTTCATTTCGATAAGCATTATTTTATATGATCATATGCACGTAGCTATTGAGCCCTTGTGACCCTCTCCCAAGAATATCCTCCTCTGACTCTTTCCTCCAATTAATCCTCAGAAAAAACATTGTAGATATGGCTCAAGTAATAGAGTGCTAACTTTGAGTAAAAGCGCTCCGGGACAGCACTCAGGTTCAAGCCCCATGACTGAACAAAAAATAAAAAAGGAGCTTTACAAAGAGACCTAAATTGAGGGCTTATAATCTGTATACTGAGATTTGATTGCAGTACTGGGGCCCAACAAATGTTATAATCCACAGCTTAGATGTTAAAAGTATTTAGAATTAAGTCTTAATAAAAGTCTTCAATTACTAATATTTGCATTTGTATTTATTATTATCTTCTCCTGAAGCTGCTGGAAGAGAGACAGTAGAGGAAAGCACTGTACTAGTTGTTTAGGTATGTCAAATAGGTCTAAAATGTTTCCTATTTCCCACCTCCACCGTTTTATTTTATTTTAGGTTTTCAAAACAAAAATAGAGTTGCAATCTTGGCAGAACTGGACAAAGAGAAAAGAAAATTACTTATGCAGAACCAGTCTTCAACAAATCATCCTGGAGCTAGGTATTGAGTATTTTATTTTTGGGTGCTATGCTGCTCAATACTCTTGAGGTGTACTACTTCTGTTAGATAAAGTCAGTCTTTTTTTTTTTTTTTTTTTTGTGGGTCAGAGCCTTGAACTCTGGGCCTAGGCACTGTCCCTGAGCTCTTCAGCTCAAGGCTACCACCCTACCCCTTGAGCCATGGCTCCACTTCCCTTTTTGAGTGATTAATTGGAGATAAGAGTCTCACAGTCTTTAGTGCCCGGGGTGGTCAGCCTCCTGAGTAGCTAGGATTACAGGCCTGAACCACTACACCCGGCAAGATCAGAATTTTGTAACAGTAGCTAGCTGTGTGAATAGGCTCTATTGGTACCTCTGCTATGGCCTGCATCACATTTCATCAGAATTGCTCTCGTCTATGAGCTTGTCTTGTATATTTTCATGCCCCTACTGCTTTGCCCAGAGCTTCATACCTAGAAACTGCTCTAGAATCAGGTGAATAGGTAACAGTTTACTCTTAACAGTTCAAGCTTTGTGGAACATGATTATCTCAGTTTTTTCAAATCATACAATATAATTTTATTTTCGAGTATGTGATTTAACAGTTTTCAAATTAATGCTATTAAGTATTATAGTAGATGGTGGCACCTCAAACCTGTTTGAAAGTAGAGAACTGTGGTGGCACACACGTGAAATCCTGGAGTTAGGAGATGATTATTAGTTTGAGGGTAGCCTAAGCTATGGTAGCTAGATCCTGTCTCTAAACAGGAAACAAAAAAAAATCACTTGAAATCTCAGTAAATAGCATAGGCTTTCTTCATCTAAATTACTATAGATAATGGAAGAAGGGACAAAGACTTGATTTAACCATTTCCTAATGTATACAAATAACCAATATTAACATATTATAATTATCATTATTATTTTGTCAGTTGTAGGGCTTGAACTCAATGCCTGAGTGCTGTCCTTGAGCTCTTTTGATTAAGGCTAGTGCTATACCACTTTGAGCCACAGTGCCACTTCCAGTTTTCTCATGGTTAATTAGAAATAAGAGTCTTACGGACTTACCTGTCTGGATTGGCTTTGAACCATGATCCTCAGATTTCAGACTGCATAATAGCTAGGATTACAGGCATAAGTAACTGGCACTTAACAAACCTTAGTTTTTGTTTTTGTTTTTGTTTTTTTGCCAGTCCTGGGCTTGAGCTCAGGGCTTGAGCACTGTCCTTGGATTTTCTCAAGCCTAGCACTCTACCACTTGAGCCTCAGCACCACTTCCGGCTTTTTGCTATGTATGTGGGGTACCAAGGAATCGAACCTGGGTCTTTGTGCATGCTAGGCAAGCACTCTACCACTCAGCCAAACTCCTGGCCCAAACCTTAGTTTTTTAAAAAAATTATTTTACTGCTATAAAAAGTGCCAATTTAATAAATATTTTATAATGAAAACACACACGCGCGCGCACACACACACACACACACACACACACACAAAAGCTGTCTGTCTTAAGTCATCGTGTGTTCTGTTTTAGCATTGCACTCTCCAGGCCTGCTCTCAACAAGGACTTCCGGGATCATGCTGAGCAGCAGCATATTGCTGCCCAGCAGAAGGCAGCTTTGCAGGTGAGCAAAGTGGAACTAACACCCTTGGCTCATTGGAGATTTCCCAGGTCTTAGAAGCTAGCACAGTAGTTATGTTGTATTCTAATGGAGCAATATCAATAAAAATGTTCCACACATAATTGTAGTCGTTTGCTGATGTTCAGTCATGCCTAAAGGACTTGAAGGACTGACAGAACAGTAATGAAAGGATCTTTTATGGAGTCGATGTTGTCATGATTGATTCTGTGCTGCACCTTGCCAGGGGACCGCTTGTGCACAAAACAAAGAGTTTAGAATATTTGGATGGATAGAACCTAGAGGACTGAGCAGACTAGCTTATTATTACACATGTCTGTATTTTTTTTTTCAAATTTGACTACCTAATTTGGTAGTCCTATTGGTTATTATTAATATTTTGCCAGTTCTGGTGCTTGAACTCAGGTCCTTGGACACTTTTTGTCCAAGGCTAGCACCCTGCTACTTGAGCCATAGCACCACTTCTGGCTTTTTCTGAGTATGTGATACCGAGGAATCAAACCCAGGGCTTCATGCATGCTAGGTGAGCACTCTACCACTAGGCTACACTCCTGGCTTTTTGTTGTTGTTGTTGGTGGTGGTGGTCATGGGGCTTGAACTCTGGGCTGTCCCTGAGCTCTTAAGCTCAAGGCTCTAACCTTTGAGCCAAAGAGCCATTTCCAGTTTTCTGGTAGTTAATTGGAGATTAGAGTTTCTCTGCCTTTCATGTCTCAGCTGGCTTTGAACCTCGATCCTCAGATCTCAGCCTCCTGACTAGCTAGAATTAAAGGCGTAGGTCTCTGGCACACAGCTGGATTTTTTTTTTAAATGGTCAGCATGATTTGTATGGGAAAATGTTTAAAAGCTAACCACGCTTACCAGAGTATTAGGAACAAGATGCTCCATCAGTTTGAAAACATTGTTCTTCAGAGAGTAAACAATTTTTTTTTTTTTGTCAGTCCTGGGCTTGGGCTCAGGGCGTGAGCACTGTCCTTGGACTTTCTCAAGGCTAGAGCTCTACCACTTGATCCTCAGCACCACTTCTGGCTTTTTTCTATGTGTGTGGTACCGAGGAATCGAACCTTGGTCTTTGTGCATGCTAGGCAAGCACTCTACCACTAGGCCAAACTCCTAGCCCCAGAGAGTAAACAATTTTAATATTCATCTTGGATCATCTAAGTTTCCCAGAGACTTTGGACCAGACATGTTTTTTGGTAGGTATAATGTAATTGCCTATGATTTTTTTTTTCTTTTTTTTTTTTGTCAATTGTGGGGCTTTAACTCAGGGCCTGCTTGCTGACCCTCTTTGTGCTCAAGGCTAGTGCTCTACCACTTGAGCCATACCACTTCCAGTTTCTGAGTGATTATTTAGAGATAAGAGTCTCACAGGGGGGGCTGGGAGTTTGGCCTAGTGGTTAAAGTGCTTGCCTAGTATGCATGAAGACCCGGGTTCGATTCCTCGGTACCACATACATAGAAAAAAGCTGGAAGTGGTGCTGAGGCTCAACTGGTAGAGCTCTAGTCTTGAGAAAGTCCAAGGACAGTGCTCAGGCCCTGAGCTCAAGCCCAGGACTGGCAAAAAAAAAAAAAAAAAAAAGTCTCACAGGGACTCTTCTGCCCTGGCTGGCTTTGAACCATGATCCTCAGATGTCAGCCTCCTGAATAGGATTACAGATGTGAGCCACTAATGCCTGGCTTGCCTATGCTTTTTTTTTTTTTTTTTTTTTTTTTTTTGCCAGTCCTGGGCTTGAGCTCAGGGCCTGAGCACTGTCCTTGGACTTTCTCAAGGCTAGAGCTCTACCACTTGAGCCTCAGCACCACTTCCGGCTTTTTTCTATGTATGTGGTACCGAGGAATGGAACCCGGGTCTTCATGCATACTAGGCAAGCACTTTAACCACTAGGCCAAACTCCCGCTTGCCTATGCTTTTAAAACTTAGAATCCCAGAATTGGAAGGAACATTATGAACTTCAGATGATTTTAAAAGTCCTTATTTTTTTAGTGATATTACATTCCAGCATTCTCTGAAAAAGCTGGTATTTTTTAATCACTGACTCCCCCAGCTCCTAGGGTGTACTTTGCGATCTACAGTGCTGGTTTTCCTCACTCTAGGGAACAGAGCAGTTTGTATCTTCAGCCCATCTTTTGACCGGGGAGAAGAACAGGGGAAATCATGGGGATGACAAAAGAGTACCTGGTGTAATATGTTCATCTGAATTCTGTTACTGTCTCCTGTGTATTTAAACAAAATTAGCAGGATAGATAGATTACAACATAAATTTGACCTCAAGCATTCAGAAAGTATAATTCTAATGACATGGTTAGAAATCATGGCTCTTACTAGCTTTTTTGCGTTTTTGTTTTTTAATTTTGCTCAGCATGCTCATGCACATTCATCTGGCTACTTCATAACTCAAGACTCTGCATTTGGAAATCTTATTCTTCCCGTTTTGCCTCGTCTTGACCCAGAGTGAAGAAAATATCTGTGATGAAAATGACTCTATAATATCTAGTGCTGGAGCACTATGCAAACAGACTTTCGGAATTTTGGTGGACTTGCGTATTACTTGCTTCTTTAAAAGAAAGGAATGTGTACGTGCAAGGAAAAAGCAGGGGAGCCAGGACCATGAGAGCTTTGGCTGCTGTGCTGTCTAAGGACCTGATTATGCTGCCTATGTCTGTAACTTCCCTGCTGTGTCCTGTGATTTTTGACTCTAAATGCTCCTCAAAACTGGATAGTCACACAGTAACCCCACATCCCAACAAATTGGGCTGAAAATACCATGTCTGCCATAAATGATCAAGAATCACTTGTGGTACTTAACTAAAGAAATGAAAATGATTTTTTAAGTATAAATCAATAGGCCTGAGTAAATTTTACATTCATATTTGTATCTTATAGGATTGTTGTCAGTGCATCTTTTGAGTTTAGAGTCAGCATCATCATCTAGAAATATTCATTGTGAAGTGACTAGTTTTGCTCTTCTCAATTTTAAAAAGAAAGCACAAAGTATGACTAAATTACCAGCCAGTCTTAAACATCTTGTATAAATGGATACAATAAACGATGTGACTAAATAATGTTAAAAACAAGTAAGTATTGTGGTGGCTTTAAATCTGTACAAGTTCTTAGTGTAATGACATAAACGGTGTGCCAGTATGGTTTTATTGCCCTTTTTGTTTTGTTTTGTCTGGGTCTCTTTATATAGGAGTAGACCCAGGAGGGCCTTAAACTCATCGTGATCATCCTACCTTAGGTGTGTAGGGCTCGGGTTACAGCTATGCACCACCATACCTATTACTTCATTGCTGATTTTTTCTTTTTCTTTTTTTTGGTGGGGATTGAATGGAGGGCCTGGATACTCTCCTTGGGTTTTTCTGATCAAGGCCAGCACTCTACCACTTTGTACCGCAGTTCCTTTTCTAAGAGAATAGTCTTGTGGCCTTTTCTGCCTGAGCTGGTGTCCCCCTGCAATCCTTAGATCTCAGACTCTCCAGTAGCGAGGATTATAGGCGTGAGTTGCTGTGCCGGCTTACTGCTGATTTCTTAAATCTAATAGAAAACTTGAAACTATGCAAGCAACTTTAAAATTACTTTAAATAAGAAAGCATTGTTAGCAGATTGCTCACCATGACCTATCTGTAACAGAATCTGGGGCATATGCAATCTCTACTGTTCTACACCATTCCTACAGATCACATCTGACTAAAAAATAAAGTCTAAAATCATGGGTTAGAGAATTATATGACAACTTGCACAAAATTTTCATGATTAAAGTATTTTATACTGTATCTCAAATACAGTTTTTGAGGTATTTTGGGATTTTTTTTTGAGTTTTTTTGTCTACAGAAATTGAGTCCAGGACCTTATGCATGCTAGCATTACTGCCTCCCTCTTCTTATAACTTAGCTCTGAATCCTCATCCTTTGGTGGTACGACAAAATTTAAGCTTAGACTTGTAGTTTGAGTCAATAATTGGATGAAGATTTATTATTTTTTCATACTTCAATCACACACACACACACACATCCATCCATCTCCAAAATAAACAGTGAAAATCTGGGCTGGAGGCATGGCTCAAGTGGTAGAGTATAAGCATGAGGTACTGAGTTCAAATCCCAATAATGGCAAAATAACACAAAAAATGAAACATAAGGACTTGCTCTCATAAACACTGAGTATCAGAGAAACGTGACATTTAGGTGTGTGAACCAAATGTGTGACCACATACTGGCTGGTGACACTGAGAAATAATGAAAGAGCAAGAGAACCTCATAGCATGAATATATGTGGCATGCACGTGTACTGAGAACCAGGACAAAAAAAGGAAACATTAAGATCAGTTTTTTTTCCCTGCCTTGGTCAAATTGCATCCTTTCAATTCCGGGTCTATCCAAGGGACAGCAGTGGTGAAACACAGACTGTATTAGCTATTAACTGTTAAAAGTACATTTGTTAATGGTGATTGTTAGACTCTTTAATGGGGTCCTAAAAGATTCACTGGGTTCTTTAAATTTGGTCAAATTCTTAGTTATTATTACTATCGTTAAGGGTATTAGAATGTGTTAAATTGCTTTCTTGATTGCATTTTGAACATTTCAGCAGCTGAGTACACTGTAAACACTCCAGCAGGAATTTTTATTTCTCATCCTTATTTCTTTGGGATCCCACGAGAAATATAGGAATCTAGTATGTGGTTTATTGCTGAAATTCATCTTGTTTACTGTCTTTTGAGTCTGTCCCTCTTGTCTTACCAGCAAAAATGGTAGTGCAGATACTCAAAGCAGTAGAAGAAATAAAACAGGGAAACCTAAGGAAGAGAGAGAGAGAGAAAAAAGGAAATGTACCGGAGGGGCACATACTTCTGAAATATGGAAGTATTGGCTACTAGAGTCTCCCCAGGTAGGGGCATAATTTCATGGTACTAGATGAGCATGGGCAGGCTGCAGGCAGCCAAGGGGTTCTGATGCCTCTGCTTAGGTCCCAGTATCCCTGCTGCTGCAGCAGAACTTCCTGAAGACTGAGAAAAGGCCATGTGCTATCCATGTAAGACCCACTTCCTTGCTGTTTATGGGACTTCTCAGTACTGTGGCATGATTGGACACAAGTCTGCACATCATAAGCACAGCTCTTATGCCTGATGTCTTGGGACCAACCCCAAGACATCAGAAGATCTCATTTAATGAGAATGGGCTCAATCAGATAGAAGGTACAAATGGCTCCTTCAGTCATTTGCTGTCACTGCCCAAGCTCAGCACACTCACCTAAGGATCATCAGTCTCTGTTCACAGCATGGTTCCCATCTCTGCAGGACCTAATTGTAGCCTGAAGATGCCAAATTTCTAGGAGATTACTGAGGCGGCAATACACTATCATGCAGGAGCTCGTGGTCTTCAACTGTTTCTTATGGAGAATTTCAACGAGTACCAAAGAGCACAGAAGAAAACAGTGAACCTCACATACAGGCCAGTTGATAAGTCATCTATGTCACCAACTATTCAACCCCTTAAAAATATGTCTAGTGGCCAGGCGCCAGTGGCTCATGCCTGTAGCTACTCAGGAGGCTGAGACCTGAGGATCGAGGTTCAAAGCCATCCCAGGCAGGAAAGTCCATGAGGAGACTTATCTCCAAATAACCACCAGAAAAACAGAAGTGATATTGTGGCTCAAGTGGTAGAGCCTTGAGCTAAAGAGCCCAGGCCCAGAGTTCAAGCCTGGCAACTGACCAAAATAATAATAATAATAATAATTAATAATAATAATAATAAATGTATGTATGTATACACACACACACACACAGTGGCTGAACACTGGTGGCTCGTACCTATAATCTTACCTACTTAGGAGGCTAACATCTGAAGATCCTGGTTTAAAACCAACCTGGGCAGAAAAGTCCCTAAGACTCATATGCATTTAACCACCAGAAAATAAGAAGTGCTACTGTGGCTCCAAGTAGAAGAGCACTAGCCTTGAGCAAAAGAACTCAGGACAGAGCATAGACCCTGAGTTCAAGCCCCACTTCTGACAGAAACAAAAACAAATGAAAAACATATTTAGTGCAAGAGTCTTTCAAAACGTGTGTGTGTGTGTGTGTGTGTGTGTGTGTGTGTGTGTGTGTGTGTGTGTGTGTGTGTAAAATGTTGCAGGAACACTGCCATTTTACTGGGAAAATGTCCAGAGCATTCATTAAACTTTGAGTTTTTAGCGCCCCCCCGCTTTTTTGGTTTAACCATTCAGATAATATTCTTTTCCTCTCTTCTTCCCCCCCCCCCAAAAAAAAAGAATAACCATCAATGACCAATGGCAGATGCTGGATAGCAACATCAAGAGCAGGCTTCAGGCTGGGCGCAGTGACTCATGCCTGTAATCCTAGCTACCCAGGAGGCTGAGATCTGAGGATTGTGGTTCAAAGCCAGCCACTACAGACTCTTATCTTCAATTCATCACTAGAAAATGTAAGTGGGGCTGTGGCTCCAGGGGTAGGGCGGTAGCCTTGAACTAAAGAGCTCAGGTACAGTGCCCAGGCCCAGAGTTCAAGCCCCATGACTGGCCAAAGGAAAAGAAGAAAGAAAGAAAGAAAGAAAGAAAGAAAGAAAGAAAGAAAGAAAGAAAGAAAGAAAGAAAGAAAAGGCTCAGATTTCATCCTCAAGACATCATTGGATTTTTTTGTTTGTTTTTTTAAAGTAAGTTTAATAATCACTGCTATAAAGCCAGGTGCTGGTAGCTAATACCTGCAATCCTAACTACTCAGGAAGCTCAGATCTCAGGTTCTAAGCCAACCTGGGCAGAAAAATCCCTGAGACTTTTCTCTCCAATTAACCAGCAATAAAACAGGAAATGGAGGTGTGGTTCAAGTGGCAGAGCACCAGCCTTATACAAAAAAAGCCAAATGAAAATGCAAGGCACTGAATTCAAGTCTCAATATTGGTACACATGCACATGGGTATGCACTCACACGAGTGCACAGGCACACACACACACACACACACACACACCCACACTACAGTAGAGCAACAAGAAACAGTCCATTTCCCTTAGGATCAGTATTTATTATTTTGAGACACAATCTAACAAAGTATCCCAGATTGGCATTGATTTTCCTGCCTCAGCTTACGAGCGCTGGGATTACAGGTGTGACCAGCGCACCCCACAGGGTCAATGGTTCTTCACAAAACTGCAACTTTCCACCATTGCTATGTTGCACACTACTGGAAGAATTTTTTTAAAGAAACTTAGCAATTATTTTAGCTGCTCCTTAGCAATTATTTTAGCTGTTGTACATATAAGGTAATACATTTCTACTTTAAAAGCACTGAGGGTTAAATAACTCCAAAAGTAATAAAAGAGAAGAAAATCACTAAGGAAAGCATGCACACAATGATCAGTTACAATCACCCTGAGAACTTTCCAGATGGAGTCTCAGCCTGCCAGAGAAATAGGTCTGCCAGGAAACTGGAGGGAGAGTCAGTCAGAACAACAATTTCACATTAGCTCAGAAGCATCTGCTCTTTAATCCTCACATTACAAAATACAAGAAAAAAAACATTACTCCTGAATATATGGTGCTAACAAAAACATATTCAGAAGACATAGAAACTGTAGATTAAAGCTAGGTGCCAGTGGCTCACATCTGTAATCCTAGGTACTCAGGAGGCTGAGATCTAAGGACCATGGTTCAAAGCCAGCCCAGGCAGAAAAGTCTGTGAGACTCTCATCTCCAATTAACCACCAGGAAATCAGAGGTTGCACTGTGGCTCAAGTGGTAGAGCATTAACTTTGAGCTGAAGAGCTCAGGAGACAGCACCCAAGCCCAGAATTCAAGCCCCACAATGGACAATAAATAAATAAAAGAAACTGCAAATTAAGTTCAAATCACTATGCTATTTTAAGAAAACACACCAAATATACATTATTATTTTTATTTTGTTCAAAAAATTTGGGTCTAAACAGTCAAGCTATATGTACATAAAACAAACCAAGTAACAACTTTTTAAACATAGAACCTTGCAAACTATTAACATTCTACTAGACTCTCTACAAAAGGGCTGGACTAACAAACAAAACAGTCTTCCAACACTGATATTGTGACAGGAAACATGACAACTGCTTTCCTTCTCATTCACTCCCCTACACACCTGCAATGTGTGCCAGGCATAGCTATCACCTGGGGATGGGAGGCAAAAGTTGGAAATAATACCATAAAACCATTCAAACCTCTATTTTTTTTTGCCAGTCTTGGGGCTTGAACTCAGGGGCTAGATACTGTCCTTGGGTTCTCTCAAGGCTAGCACTCTACCACTTGAACCACAGCACCACTTGCAGTTTTTTTGTGTATGTGGTACCAAGGAATTGAACCCAGGGCTTCGTGCATGCTAGGCAAGCACTCTACCACTAGGCCAAACTCCTGGCCCTCTCTCCATCTTTTTTACCAAGAGGTTTTACTGTGTTTTAGAATGAAAGCCTAAGCAAATACACACAACCCATGAACTCTTCTATTGCTAACTTTAAAGCAAACATGCTGGTGCTGATGAAGAGGTAATTGAGAAGTCTAAATTGACAATACCGATTAAACTTTCACACTGCTGGGAAAGAGCTAAGCCCTGAGGCCAGTGCTGTTCACGTGTTTTATGTTCCTGTGTTTTTAACTTCTCCCCGAGCCAGCAAAAGGCAACACAAAAGAGCCCAGTTTTAGTGTTCACAATGACACTGGATCCCAGAAGTGATTTGCTTTACTGCTTTTATTCCCTTAATGTGTGTGTGTGTGTGTGTGTGTGTGTGTGTGTGTGTGTGTGTGTGATGTTGGGTATCCAACACCCACAGAGCCTTGCACAGGTTAGGCAAGTGCTCTCTCACTTAGCTATATCTGGCCCTTAGTATTGAATTTACCCAGAGCTACATAAAACTCCAAGTCTAGCTAAGGAAAGCACCCCACTGTCTCTCCAGCTTCTCCAAGCCTATAGTTAAAACAACTTTCCTTGTATTTGTCCTCAAATGCAAGGGACAGTCTTCCCAAATGCTTTGTAAAACATGGATTCTGTAACAGTCAAACTTTATACCAGTGGTGGTGACTTTGAGGAGACTGGAATAGCATGTGACATGCAGTCAACAAGCTCTTTCCTAGGAAGTCGTGCTTTGGAATAAATGTAGGGACCTCCAGCTGTGGCTCACCTGGAAGTTCAGTGCAATGTTACAACTGGTAGAAGGAAAAATTGAAAGCATTTATATTTTATTTTTAAAAATTGAATTTGAGGGCTGGGAGTTTGACCTAGTGGTGGAGTGCTTGCCTAGAATGCATGAAGACCTGGGTTCGATTCCTCAGTACCCCACATACATATCAAAAAGGTAGAAGTGGTGCTGAGGCTCAAGTGCTAGAGCTCTAGCCTTGAGAAAGTCCAAGGACAGTGCTCAAGCCCTGAGCCCAAGCCCAGGACTGGCAAAAAAAAAAAAATTGAATTTGGTATTAACAATGAATAGTCATCGAAGAAATTTACATTTTATTTTTGAGTTATATATGTATTCTGTACTTATAATGATTATGTATTCTTTTATTAACAAAAGTAAAGAAACATGAAATTATAGTATAATTATCTTTAGATACATCTTGTACTTATTTAACTCATCCATGTAAAGATTTTGAGTACTTTCAAATGGGGATTCTAGCTATATTGTCTACTTATCAGCATCAAATATCTTTTTAGTGGGATTTAACAATGTTTAACTCCCCCCACACTCCCATCTCTTGAAACCATATTTAATTGAGTATTATTTTACTTAAACCAGGCTGAATTTGCAGCACACTCTACTTGGGAACAACATAGTTGGTATGTATATTTCCTGGGTCCATACATAATTGCATATATAATTCCAAACACACACCTCTTTCCTTCAAAATTCCCTATTATTTCCTGGTATTTGGATTTTCAGAGATTAGGTTTGAAGCTATTCTCTTATTTTCTCTTAAGCAACTTGGTACTTTGTGAATCCAGTGCAGAAGGCTTGAAGACTTGTCATTTTCTATCAGCATTAGTTTATTATTCTCACCTGAAGTGCTTAGCTATTGATCTCTTTCACTTTTTGGGTGTGATGGGGGAGCTGGTGGTGGAGGAGGAAGAGGAGGAGGAAGAGGAGGAATATAGGGAATCTTTTTAATCTTTGTACACACATTCTGTCCAGGAAAGACTTCATTCTTATAGTCTGACAATGGTTTTCTTAGTACAGTTTTAGGATCAGAAAAGTAAATGTCAGCTGGGCGCCATAGCTCATGCCTGTAATCCTAGCTACTCAGGAGGCTGAGATCTGAGGATCACAGTTCAAAGCTAGCCCAGGCACTAAAGAACATGAAACTCTTAACTCCAATTAATCACTAAAAATGGGAAGAGGGGCTGTGGCTCCAGGGGTTGGGTGGTAGCCTTGAGCTGAAGAGATCAGGGAAAACACCCATGCCCAGAGTCAAGACCCATGACCCACCCACTCCACCCCCCAAAAAAGGAAAAATAAGTGTTACCTACTGTTGTTTTCCATATTTGTTCTTTGTCCCATTTTAAATGTTCTTCTTTCTTGGGCTTTCCTCAAGGTAGTGCTCTACAACTTGATCCACAGCACCACTTCTGGTTTTTCTATGATGTGCGACTGAGGGATTGGACCTGGGTCTTCGTGAAAGCTAGGCAAGCACTCTACCATTAGGCCAAACTCTCGGCCTAAATGGTTTCTTTTTAAGAAGAGTACAATCTCAAGTTTGTCCTTCACATAACTGACTTAATATCTTTTTTTTTTTGTCAGTGCTGGGGCTTGACTCAGGGATTGAGCACTGTCCTTGGCTTTCTCAAGACTAGACCTCTACCACTTGAGCCACAGCACCACTTCTGGCTTTTTAAAAATTATATATATGGTATGGAGGAATTGAATCCCTGTCTTTGTGCATGCTATGCAAGTATTCTACAGCTAGTTCAGATTCCCATTTGACTTAATATCTTTAAGGATCAATATTGTGCTTTTCTACTTCCAGTATTAGTTTTTGTCTGCTATTCTGTTTTTCTACTTCCTAGAACCCCCTCTATTTCTGTTTCCATTTTATTCTATTTCCCTTTCTCAAGGTAACACCGTTTTGCACAGAAGCAAATCTTTTCTTCTTTCAATTATGACAAGAGAATTCTGAAACTGGTTCCTACAGGACAGCCCTTTCAAGATTATTCTGGTAGTGTTTATTTTCCTTGATTTAATCCCATTTTTTATGCCTTCCCCCATACTCATTCTTAAATGTTTCTTTTCTCATATTTTTCTAAAAATCAAATTCCTTTCCAGTCAAATCCCAGACTGAGGCTAATGTGCATATTTCCAAGTCAAACATCTACCACTTTACTATAGAGATAGCCTCCTTTTCCATCCTGCTGCCTGGGTTTCTGGATCTCTGAACCAGTGCTTGAATGTTCTGCCATATCACTGCATGCTTCTGCTTCACCTGAAGGCTTAACTCTCAGAATGCACCCCATCCCTCCCCAGCTCTGCTTTCTGCTCATGATTTATTCAGCCTTAAGCTTAGAAGTCCTGTGATGAAGGAAGAGGTATGTTGAGGGAAAAGTAAAGAGGCTTGAGATCTAGGTAATTCTTTCAGCGTGAAGCATCTGGTAAAGACATCAGTCAGTCATCTCTGGCTCAGGATTTTTGAGCCAGACAGAATAAGACAGAAGTGGCTGGGAAGGAAGACATATACTAAATAGCACTCAAAATTTGTGAAGCCAAGGAGAGGGTTTTGTTCCAGTTCACTTCTATATGCCTCATAAATTATGTCAAATCCTAGATCCTCGATTTGGGGTTTGGTCTTCGGTCTTCATGAGTGTTTTAGGGGAAGGTGGGAGAAATTCAGTGTGGGCCTCTACTAATGAGGTGCATTAATGTTTCAAAATCCAAATCTCCCCATTTATGGCATGGAGGAGAGTTTTGGATTAGAGTCTACTATTCACTTACTGGTTCACCTTCAATCGGCCTTCTAATTAATCTCTGGATTCTAATTTCCTTATGAGTAAAATGAGAAGTCTGGCTCAGAAAACATACTGTTTTACATGTTGAACAAGAAAATAAATATGCCCCCCCAAAAGAATAAAAGACAAATGACCAAATAAGTATATCAAAATATACTTATTATGTGACTGCTTTAAAGATTATATATAAAAATCCTCTAATGCCAAAATTAAAAGGCAAAAGACCTGATCATGTAATTGTGACACAGAAGAGAAATATTCACATTTTGAGGAGCGGTCTAATGTCAAAACAGGTGCAGTCTTTTATTAACCGGGAAGGAGCATCTGCTCTTTAAGGTAGAGAATAAGTAACAGAAGTTACTTGGTAGACAAACACATACAAGGTCTAACAGGGTATGGTTGGAGAAATGGACTATTTTTCTTTTCTGTTTTTCTTTCCTTTTTCTTTTTGGACAGTGGTCAGTTTCTTTTTGCTCAGTTGTCCCTGAGCTCTTTAGCTCAAGGCTAGTGCTCTAGCTACCACTTCGAGCCACAGCACCACTTCTGATTTTTTTGGTGGTTTAATTGGCAGTAAGAATCTACAGACTTTTGTGCCTGGGCTGGCTTTGAACCGAAATCCTCATATGTCAGCCCCCTGAGAGTAGCTAGGATTACAGGCTTGAGCCACCAGTGCCTGGCTTTGGACTAGTTCTTTAAAAAAAAAAATCAGAAATGTTAAGGTTTAACAAGTTAAAAGGACCTCTATGGGTCTGAAGTTCTAGTGGATTGAGTATTGGATTTGCAATCATCACACCTGCTAGTTCTCCAACTTTTATAGCTCTGTAAGACTTTAGCAAATTAAATCATCTATCTGAACATTGGGTTCTCACTAAAAGTAATTTAGATATACTTTGTAGAACTGTTAGGAAAATTAATAATACAAAGCAGCTATGAGAAAGCTCTTACCACAGTGTTAGATTTTCTAAGAGCTTCTATTTGAGCAAATCAGTAGCTGTAATAATAAGCAGTAAGCAGATAAGTACTTTTTTTTTCTTTTTTGCCAGTTGTGGGGCTTGAACTCAGAGCTTACGTGCTGTCCCTGAGATTTTTGTTCAAGGCCAGTGCTCTAGCACTTTGAGCCATAGCTCTACTGTGGTTTTCTGGTGGTTAATTGGAGATGAGTCTCATGGACTTTCCAGTTTGGGCTGGCTTTGAACCATCCTCAGATCTCAACCTTTGGAGTAGCTAGAATCACAGACAGGAGCCACCAGTGCCAGCAGCAGGCAAGTTTTAATTAACTAGTTATACTGATTATAAAGTATTGAGAAGTGCATACTCCTTTCAGCAGGGGAGGGAAATGTAAATAATATGAATAGTAAAACTATTCATTTATATATTATCTACTGAGACTCCTGGTGCTTGGTATTTCCTGAAATGGTTAATTTCTGTATATATTGTATTATATAAACAAAGCACTTCAATTGAGTCTAACAATCTGATTCTGCTCAAAAACTATACAAGGGCATGTAGATTGCTCAAAATCATTATAATAATAGGAAAACTTTGCTTGCAGAAGAGTTGTAGGAAATCTTGTGAGGTCAAATGCAGGAAATTTCCATAATTGTTAGTTTAATTTTCATCCGCTTCAGGGCCTCCTCTTTTAGAAAGGGAGTGCATTCATAGGACAGCACCAATCCACCCCCGCAGATATCTTAATTAAGTTGATTCATTTATATGAAAAAATACAAAAATGTCTTTTATCTAATAACTCTTCCAGAACAACTGAATATCCTTAAGAAAAAACTTACACCCAAAGTAAAATCATTGCAAGATATATACAAATTTGAAACTTAGTTTATTATATTTAGAGTTGTCTGTTAATAGCTTCTAATTATGTATAGACCTAAACTTACATTAATGGGGCTCATCTAGAGAAAATGAGGTAACTTTTTTTGAGGTCTTCATTGTTTTCATTCATTACTGGTTAAAAAAATTTTTTTTAGCAAGCCATATCTCAGAAAAACAACAAAGTGCTGAATGTTTGATAAGGATAATATTTAAACATTCTATTTAAGTAGTAACAGTGTGGTCACTGTTAGCCCAAACTGAGAAAAATAATCATCATTCTGCTGCCTGGACACAGCAAAATAATTTCAGAAGTTGTGCAATTTGATAAATCTTATCAAGATAAGAACAAGAGAAATCTTTTTTTTTTTCCTGAGGAAATCTTCCCAGTATAGTGAGAGCATTAAATTAATAGATTCACTATCTGACCTTGAAGAATTAGGGATTTTGCATCCTGGTTTGGCCACTTCTTTTTTTTGGCCAGTCCTGGGGCTTGAACTCAGGGCCTGAGCACTCTCCTTGGGCTTTCTTCAAGGCTAGCACTCTACCATTTGAGCTACAGCACCATTTCCGACGTTTCTATGTATGTGGTACCAAGGAATAGAACCTGGGTCTTTATGAATGTTAGGCAAGCACTCTACCACTAGGCCAAACTCCTGGCCCCAGTCACTTCTTAACTATATAACCTTGAAAGCTGCAGAAGGGTAACCTTGTTCACTCTGCCCAGACCCTCATCTACTGATTCCACTTTACAACTGAGTAAGTAGAGAAGGCCTTCTGAGAACCTCTGACTAATCTCTGACAGCACAAGGCTTTCTGTGTCTATAGGAATATTACTGGGTCCAGATTATCTTAATGACTATGTCCACAAGTATGCCAGATAGAGCTTAATGCTTTTTATCAGACTGAACTTAAAAAAAAATCAAAAGCAACAGAATGTCACATTTCTTCAAACACCATTCATCTGTCATGACAGACTAATGCAGGATACAATTCAAGAAAAGCTGGGCAATGACACATGATAAAGGAGACTTTTTTTCACAGCTTTGGTTAGGTGCTTCCATAATATTTCGTTTTGTTTTTTTTTTTCCCAAACACAAAACAGTGGAAAACCTCTCTAAGGCCTCTTCAAGGCTTCTCTTCTTCCTTCACTTGTTTTTGCCTAGATGTGAGGTAATAGGGCTTAGTTGTGTTGGAGGTAGAATTAACTCATATGCATAAAAATGTTAACTTGACCAGATTAATGGGATTAGTTTTCTCTTCAAGTTTAAGTTTGGTGAGGGACAATCTGCATCATGGAAGCAATCTCGGTGCTATAATGCATTATATAATGTATTAATTATTACCAAAAGTTGTATCTAAAGAGGCTAACATGTACTGTCCACTTGAGATGTCTCTGGTAACAGCTTTTACTATTTATATTTAATTGGTCCACACCCATTAAGTTGAACAAGTCTGCCCAACTACTTTCTGATGGGAGACCTGCTAGATTGTGGGGAGGTGGTACCCAGAGCTCCTTCTAGAACAGCTACAGAAAGCGCTACAAGGGTGAGCTCTCCAAAAGATGCCATAGATCCTCTCTGAACATCTACAGCACCTCCACTTCTCTTGAACCAACTAGGTGAATTTGTGTTTCATTTTTTTTGTTATTGTTGTGCTGAGTATCAAACAAAACCATATTGCCTCCTGGCATCTGCGAGGAACTCTCTACCACTGAGGGACATTGCTAGGCCTACTTTGTGAATTCTTGACACTCAGTCCAAATATGGAGCACAAAAATACAAAGGTAACTAGAAAAAAATTCTCTTACCTCCCCTCTTCCTTCCCTTTTGATTCTTTTTTCTTGCTTAGGCCTAGTGCAGGTCTCCAGTGAGGATGGCACAGAGTTGACAGGAAAAATAGAACCACGGCCTCATCTGAGCCCCAGCTAGAATGAGATATTCTGGATCTTCTCAAGAGCCTCTGAATACAGGCATGGTGGTGCACACCTGAAATCCTGGCACTGAGGCAAGGAGGACTGAGAATCTGAGGTCAGCATGGGCTACCCTGCAAGATCCTGTCTGAAAACAAAACAATACACAATGCCTCTGAAGACAGGCATGGTCATATATAGCTACAGTGCTGTGCCATGTTAGCAGGTTTAACAGGATTTATCAGATGTTGACTTTACATGTTAAAGTGTGTCTGTATTGTCACACATATACTTGCACAAGTTCCTAGTTCAACAGGTGGCATGTATAACACTTGAGGAACTTACTTCCCCACTCTAGTTCCTCAAGGATGCATGTGCTGACTGGCATTTAGGACTCTGAAAGACCATATTTTTACTATATCAGGTGTTACTGAAGATCTGCCCTCCTGAGTTTTTAGTGTCATCATTCCTTCAGAACTCTGGAGATGTAGAATACATCAAATAGGTGGCAGGTAACAAATTCCATGCAGAAATGGTTATCCAGTTAATGAAAAGCCACAATGAACAGTGACACTACAACTTCTGCATCAGTTATTGCTACTTTTAGAAACACTAAAATCGGATTCCAGTGATTTCTAATGGCAGTTTCCTGCTGAATCTGTTTAAAACAAAAATGGAGGTTTCATTTAACGAGGCTGCAGGCTCTGCTCACAGTTAATACAGATCACATTTCTGTCTAAGAGTAGACTGACAAGAAACTGATCATTTACTTTCCACAAACAAAATATCCTTTGGATGTTTAGCAAATGAAAGTACTTAATATTTTATATCAATTTTTCTTAAACCCTTAAAAATCACTATAAAAGTCTACAGCAGAATAGTATGTAATATCAAGTTGTAACACTGATTATTATTATTTGTTATTTATATACAGATGGAGGTTTACCAAAGTAATCTCTACTCAGAAAAGATCAACTAGTAAATAAAATTATAAATGTGCAGTAACTAGAAAGTGAACATCAGACCTTAAGGCAGCATTGGTTGAGTCTTCTCTGGCAAAGTGTCACATATTTCAATGATCAGCAAATTATTTAGATGCAATTATGTTCTAAAATAATGCTTTGAAAAAAGAAAACGACTTTTAAAACTCCTACAAAATGAATTTAAATTGGGATTTCAATTTGAGATTAGAAAGCATATTTGGGAACATAACAGTCCAGTTTTTCCTCAAGTATATGACAAAGGTACTATAAATTATTATTGATTAGCACTGTTAGGGCTCCTTTTTTACTTACTGTATTTCTAACAACTACTGAGTAGTTATTGGAAGATTCTGTGACGGTTTAAATAACATGTGGTCAGGCTGCTTTATCTGAGTGAAATGATTTCAAACTACATGAACATCTTGTCATGATGGTTTGATTTTGTAACTTACATCCTTACTGTTGAGTTTGCTTACTTGATAGGTTGTCCGAATCACATTGTCCCAAGCATTGGTGCCAACCTAAAATAATAACATCGACAGTGGCTAAGACAGACTTGGATAAAAATATCTCAAAGCTCTTTATCAAATGTAGTTGAGAATTTCCTTTGTATCATGTTTTATTGGGTTTTCCTAGGAAAGCCTGAACATTACTGTTTATCCTTTATGTGTTGTATGCCAACCAAACAACTGCATGATAAGAATAAACACCCAACAATGTTCAAAAGAAAAGTGCTCTCATGTGGTGCCGAGAACTGAGACAGACGTAGGCACTTCTGCTTCAGGTTTTCACATTTGGATCACAGTTGGCTTTTCCAAGCCCAAGAATTTCCCTCATAGTACAAACTATCTAGTTAGCTGGGAACCTTGCTCTCACAAACACCCGTTTAGAGCGTTCATCTTTTTTTTAAATTGTCTCACCTCACAGCAGAGATGATTTTTCTACTGAGCAGCCCGCCTCTCTGGCTGAGGGTCAAGCGAGGACACCTCCCCTGCAGGACCATGCTATCCACCAAGAAAATGTACAGGAGTGACCAGTGCAATTTCCTCTAACACATCTGTATCTCTCTTCTCTCTCCAGTTCCTTATTGTGAGTGAACTCAACAAAGTGTATCAAAACATTCTAGTGCTACTGGGCTACTGGGATTTTTATTTAATGACTACTGAAAGTTTCCTTTTTTTGTTTTGCAGAAAACCTGTGCTAAAAAGGCACTAGATAAAATGAATTTCCTCACTCGTAGGTGATAGTGATACCAATCAATTCTCATAGAATCTAACGTTGTGTTAGGTTCAGTGATTGAACGAAGGTGAAACCCATTTGGATAAAACATCCTAATTATTCAAATTCATCTCCTTTCATGTAAAAAGAAAAGAAAAAAGAAAAAAAAAAAGAAAACTAAGAACAAACTCCAAGTCAGAGGAACAGCAGGCTTCAGGAAATGGAAACTGCACACAGGCTCAGCTTCTGACTCCTGAGAACTCTGCCTTGCTGCTGAGCAGGGCCTAGGCAGCCTGGGGGAGCTCTTGCTGGGAGGTGGGTGGGGGGGCACGGCAATGGCCTGACTCCAGGAGGGGGAGGCATCACTGGCAGCAGCTATGGGAGCCAAGCCTCCTGGAGACCTGAGTAAAGGAGACGAAGGTGAAGTTCTCACAGTTGTCCAGCTTGACTTTCTTGGCTAAATTCGGGACAATCCCCCGAAGGGAACGCAATCCCATCCTCTGCTCCTCATACCACACACTGCCCATGTCTGTGGCCTCCTTCCTGGCGGTAAGGTAGAAAGGGGACTTGGCCTCCATTTGGGTGGGTGGTCGATGGATGTACATGTACTTGTAGAGGAGGCAGTAGGGGCACTGTTTGTGTCCCCTGGAATGCTCGTGGTAGATTTTCCCATGACACACTCTGGTGGAAGTGCTCCGGCTCTCCCGCTTGACACTGTCAGTCCGGGCAAAGTAGGGCTGGTTTTGTGGGTCTTTGAGCAGCTCGATGTCACCGTACATGAGGTCGGCGTGCTCCTGCAGTGTCCGCATGTTCAGGTACTGGCTGTTGTACTTGACTACGGTGGACAGGAGAGTGATGGGGCTGCTATCTCCTAGACACCCGGCCTGCCACATCTCCTCTTCGTCAGAAAGGGAGAAGTAAACAATATTGCGGGAGCGGGCACCCGACATCCCTGCCTTACTCAGCACCCACAGCTTCTCCTTGAGCTTCTTGGTGGATGAGCTGAAGGTGCTGCTGGTGATGGAGAAGCCCACACCTGCATTCTTCAGGATGCGGTCCAGGCCTCTGCGGATGGCATGGAGCGAGGTAGCCAGGAAGTCTGAGCCGTCACTCTTCTTGACCGTGACGTAAAAGTTCTCAAGCAGCTCATTCAACTTCACTGCTGGGATCTCGAATGAGACAAACACCCAGGTTACACATTTGAGGACACCTCAATAACTAGACCTCTTCTTCTTCCTACTCCTCACACAGGGGCTGCACTACAGATATTTGGCTTCTAGAGGATTGGACCCTTAGCATCATACAGCAGAAAGAACAGTGAATTTGAAGCTGGAAGATCTAGGTTCCACTTGGTTCTCTCTAATCTCTTTTAACCTCAGTGTTTCCATATGTGAAATAGGATTCCTCAAGGATTGAAGAATATGAGCTTTATGTTCCTCAAGGATTGAAGTAATGTTAAAAAGAGTAATGGAGCATAAAGGATTTGTAAATACTAGTGGACACATACCCATTATACACATATACATGAATGTTTTTGACACACACACAACTGGCCAATAATAACAATAGAGTGTGTGTGTGTGTGTGTGTGTGTGTGTGTGTGTGTGTGTTCAATTGGAGATAAGACTCTTGCTCCCTTTCCTAAGCCAGGGTGGCTTTGAGCCACAATCCTCAGATCCCAGCCTCCTGGGTAGGTAAGATTACAGGTATGAGCCACCAGAGCCCAACCTTATTAGTGTTTTGTGATTTTCACTATTTCTCTCGGAAAGGTTCTTTCTCTTCTTAGTTTGCAAATCAGTTGTTTCCTTCTCTCAATAAAATTCAGTTATTTCACTAAAGGATTCCTAAAGCATAAGCTTAAACTCTGAGTCATCCCAACATTAATTTCCTTACAATCTGTACCTCCTTTTTGGTTCTGCTATTATTAAGCTTGAACTGTAGTAGAAGACAGCTGATTGAACCATCTTGCATCATAATTAATAATGCTTCGGTTTTCACTAGAACTTCTGAGTAGCTCCTAAAATTACCACTAGCTTATTAATCCATAGGGGCTCAATACTAATAAGAAAAATTTAATAACTCTACTGACAGAACTCTGCATTTGGGTATGGTAGGTAGAGAAAGAAGCTTGGCTAGTAAGAAAGCTTTATGTGCAGGATGTGGTTAAAAAAGAGCAAAGTAGGTCTTGCTCAGTAAGATCAGGCTGAAAAGTCACAATAGCTGGTCACTGGTGGGCTCACACCTATAATCCTAGCTACTCAGGAGGCTGAGATGGAGCACTGTGGTTGGAAGCCTGCTAGGGCAGAAAAATCCCTGTGAGACTCTTCTCTATAATTAACTCAAAAATCAGAAGTGGAGCACTAACCCAAGCCTTGAATTCAAGCTCCACAACTACAACTACAATTACAACTACAACAAAAACAAAACAAAACAAAAGTCACATTAAGGAGAGAGTAAGAAAGGAGTGATACTGTCCAAAAAGAAATGTTATTCTTTATCTGACGTCTTTAATTGTAACCTGTATGTATATCACCTTTATACTAGCAATTAAAAATTTAAAAATAAAGTCAGAATAAAAATGTCCATTGTGGTGGCTGGGAGTTTGGCCTACTGGTAGGGTGTTTGCCTAGCATCACAGAGACCTGGGTTCAATTCTTCAGTACCACATACATACAAAAAGTCCGGAAGTGGTTCTGTGACTCAAGTGATAGAGCTCTAGCCTTGAGAAAGTCCAAGGACAGTGCTCAGTCCCTGAGCTCAAGCCAGGATTGGCAAAAAAAAAAAAAAAAAGTTCAATATGAAAATCTACAGTTAATATTTACTCTTCCTAGAGCCCTTAGGTCAAATGCAAATTACTGATTTAAAATTAACTAAGCTAAAACATTACACATCAAAATGTATGAAACAACGCGAATACATTCCACTAATACAGTCTAGAATGACTTTGTTAAAAAATTTAGTCTCAACCAACAAACTAGACAAAGTAAAGCAAATTCAAAATAGTAGAGGGAGCCAACAGAAACAGATATATGAATTAATGAAATAGGAAAAATAAAAATTGGGTCAGATAAAGAAAATATATCATCTTTGAAAAGATTTATAAAGTTGAAAAACTTCTAGGAAGTCTGACAGAAAGAGGGAAAAAAAGGAAAGAAAGTATATAATAAGCAATTCTAGGCCTAATCCTAGGGGGAATACTTGTCACAAGTAGATCTGTATAACCTAACCTAAATAATAATAATAGTGATTATTATTATTATTTTAGCAAATACACATATTGCCAAATGTGGAAAGATCAGAATATCTCCCAAGCAAGACACGTTAGAAGTATTTTGTAGGCAAGAACTACAAAATGGATAACCACAATGAAGACATTAGGATTGTATGAGGCAAGATGAACATATTGAGTATCATTATTCTTACTATACTTTCTGGAGGTTCTCAGAAGTCAGGTAAGTCAAAAGAAGGAAATCCCCCCACTTCCCTGTTACACATCACACATGTGTGTACACACATATGCATATATGTTTATACATATGAAGGAAAAAGACAAACTATTGGTAGTCTGATTGTTTCCCTAGGTAGCTGTAAGATATTCAGTTGATAAGCTACTAGAAAGCCTACGGTAGAATACAAAAAAAAAAAACTTAGGATGAATACAATTAGGCAATTAAAGCAATTTTCAACAACCATTACACTCAAACTCAGCTGGCTTTGGCTATGTATAGTGTCACCTGCAAATCCTGACTTCCCAGTGAAAACCTCTCCTCATATAATCAGGACTCTTGGTTGTAAGAAACTTGAACAAGCCCAGGCAGGGGGATATCAGAAATAGTAGACTCGGAGGCCACCAGGACCGTCTCTATGTCTCATCTGTTTCCACAGAGTTGTGAACACAGCATTTCTTATGGTTTATATCTTCAGGTATTAGTAAGAGATCAACTCTTTATTTTTAAGTAGGAAATAAAGCCAAGGAAAACTTGGGTTGGTCCACTCTTAACCCAATAATTCACTACTAGGAGACTGTCTATCATATACAATGGTTGCTCTCATAACCACATGGCTTGCAGGAGCACCATAGTTTCTATAAATGGTGCTGAAAAGATTTTTTTTTAGATAAATAGGGTTTTCCTAAGCAGTCCAGTGTGGCCTTGAACTATGAGTCCTCCTGTCTCTACCATCTCAGAGCTGGGATTACAGGAATGTATCACCATGCTTAGCTCTTAAGCAAGTATTGTGTGTGTATGTATTTGTGTATCTGTGTGTGTCTGTTTGTGTGGCACTGAGATTTGAATTCAGGATCTTGCAGCTGCTAGGTAGGCACCTTACCTCTTGAGCCAGCTCTAGGAAAACATTACTTTTTACCTTCTTGCTTCAAACAGAAAACAAAAACACCATTTGTGCTCATGGACTGGAAGACCTACTATTGCTAAAATGGTAATCTCCCACATTATCTACTGATTTAGAAAAGTCCCTATCAAAATTCTAGCTTTTTTTGTATAGAGAACTGAGCTGGGTGCTAGTAGCTCACATGTATAATTGTAACTAATCAGGAGACTGAACTCTGACTCTGCTTTAGGCTCAGTATGTGCAAATCAAAACACATTTTCATGTTTTAAGATTTTTTTTCTACCATGAGATCTTAGGAGCTCATAATACAAAGGGGGAACATGAGGACCAAGGATATTAAATAACTTTTTGTTTATTCATTTTTTTCCTGAAATACAACTTTCATGTTTATCCTTCCTGCTCAAAAAAGTAAACAAACAAATACATTTTAACAGTTACCCCCTTTTTTTGCCTAACATTAAGATGCTTGAAGCAAAAACAGGAAATTCCAGTGATTTTCCAAGTTTCTAGGACTCTTAGCTTAACAGGGAAAAATGATAAAAATCTGGTTCACAGTCTCCCCATACAGTCTCTGCTCTAAGTAGTCATGTCTCTTGAAATTTTATTCCTCCCATGGCTGGGAGTTTGACCTATTGGTAGAGTGCTTTGCCTAGCATGTACCACATACATAGAACAAAGCCTGAAGTGGTGCTGTGGCTCAACTGGTAGAGCTCTATCCTTGAGAAAACCCAAGGACAGTGCTCAGGCCCTGAGTTGAAGACCCAGAACTAGCAAAAAAAAAAAAAAAGAATGAAAGAAAGAAAAAAGAAATTCTATTATTCCTCCTATTGTGCAGCCTTAAAGTCTCCTGTCTTCATTAAACTCTATTGAAATCCTACCTCTCTCTCAAAATATGACTTAAAGATTAAATCTCTCTTGTATCACCAAACTGAAACATAAGTATCTGAATATTTCTGGTCTGTACATTTGTGAGTCACTTTCTAAAGTCTGTTTTTGTACTGTAGACATTTTTATTTGTATTACATGTGTTCTTTCCGTTTCCCCAGTCAGAAAGCAACTGTTCTGTTTCCTACAATCCTAGCATAGTTGCAGGCACCTAGAAGTTCAGTGAAGTTGGCAGAAAGAAGAAATAAACCCAGGATCCCTTACCTTGGTGATGTCTGTGTGATCTTTGAGCCCGTTGGTCATGCACCAATATCGCCACACATTCAGAGCGTACCGTGTGGCTTTGGTGGTGTTTGGGCTTACTGCACTGGTACACAGATCATTCAATTCATCGTTAATATTAAATACAGGAAATTTGTTGAGCTTAGTAGAATAAGCTAGAAACAAAAACAATAAAAGCATTAAAATGATTTTCCATTCTCTCTTTTGGAGACTTATATTTTGGGATTATGTTAAATCACAAAGGCCTACTAAAAGATAGTTTCTGTCAAATATATTTTTCCTATATATAATAAAGCATGAAACAATGGAATTGATGCAGTAATCTTTCCTTTAATCCCAACTATTTTACTACATATAATAACACAGGCATTTCAATAATAGGAGAAAAGTTAATGCTGGAAAGAAGTTATATTTTAAGTTTTCACTGGGGGTGGAGGAACACAATAAAAAGGAAGTGGGAGGATAAGAGAGGGAAGTAAAGAGGAAGGAAAGAGAAAGAGAATGAAAATGACCTTAGCACAGAGAAGAGCTGTCATTTGTAATCTATAGTCTCAAATGACTTGTGTGCTATCTTTCTCAGCCTTGAAAAAAATAGTGTTAGCACATTTGCTTAACTTTTCAGAATTAGTAAAGCCAGATAATTTAGTACTGTATGACTTACCAACAAGCTTCCAATCAAAATGGAAAGTCAAGTGAGAGGAACGTTAGGGAAAGGAGAAGGAGTACTCTAGAGAGAAGGGAACATATTCTAAAATACCAAAAGCTAAATCAAGTTCATAACCATTGTTTATACTTCGGTATTTTTTTGTGCTGGGTGATCTGTTAAATATAAACCTACATACCCCCCAATCTTTTATCTTTGATAGAAAAAAATGTCAGTGTAGACCACCTCAAAGTGAAAACACTGCCAGCCTGTACTTTAATAGTCTGATCATCTCTGGAATATGGATTCAAATAGAAACTGGCTAGGCCTCTGAGAGATAGCAAAATAAGCACTACATGACATTTTAGAGGTGACCTGCAAGTTGCTTTCACTTTACCCATCTCATTTGTACACCCTCTCAGGGGTATCTCCATACCAAATTGCCAGTCTAGTATGAATGAACCCAGTACCCTCTGTAACCAGAGCACCCATGCATATCATGAATAATGTCCCTTTTGTCCTTGTTAGACAACATACTTTCTTTTTTTTTAAGTTCCAGATTCACTTATCTTTAACCTTTCTGCTTACTAATTCAACTCCTAGGGTCTCCCCTTTATTGTTGGCATCACAATTTTCTTACTCGTCCTTAGGACTGTGTTCTAATTATGTCAGATCTTTCTCTTCAATTGGTATGTATGTCAACAGGACAGCGCCTCTGCCCTTGACATATATCCTGATTCTGTCCCCACTTTGGAGCACACACACGCACACACACGCACACACACACACACACACACACACCCCTTTTATTTACCCAGAGTTCCTATCACTAGTGAAGTAAATAATGGGGGAAACACTTGGGTTATGCAGACATATTCCTCCTACCTTCCTCATCATTAACTTCACTAACTCACATTTGTAGAACTTGCTTGATATTAGTGAAAGAATTCTATATAAAACTTATTATCATACCAATCACTAATTGAATGTCTGATATGTGTGAAGAAATTTTATATAAATTAACTATAATCTATAACTGAGCACATAATTATGTCTTTTATTTTTGTCAGTCATAGGGTTTGAATTCAAGGCCTGGGTACTGTCCCTGAGCTTTTTTGTTTGTTTGTTTTTGGTTTTGTTTAAGGCTAGTGTTCTATGACTTTGAGCCATGTTGCACTTCCAGTTTTCTGGTGGTTAAGTTGGAGATATAGTCTTACCAACTCCCTTGCCCAGGCTGGCTTTGAACTACCATCCTTGTAAGATTACAGGTATAAGCCACCAGCACCAGGCATATTCTGCCTATTTTATAGACAAGGAAACTGAGCTGCATACATTTAAGAAACTTCATACATCAACTCATGCAGTATTTACTGAGGTCCCCTCTATGCCAGACACTGGACTACTGAAGTCATGATGTTAGTAAAAGGCAGAGTCAGGGTCTGGACCAGGGTTGGACATAGGGATGAGATAATACAGAACAAAATTTTCAGTGAATACAATTTAGCTACTATTTATCTGTGTTTAAGAAAATATCCTGGTTCCCCAAATTTTCTCAAATTAATCTTCACTTTGGACAGCTAAGCCTGATTCACTCTAACAACCACAGTTTCACACAGGATGACTAAGTTTAATTATAAACACAAAACACTAAACACAGTGGTAAGTACTTTTACTTGCTTCATTTTTATCAGAAAAACAGGGACTGTGCATGGAAAATGTAAACCAAAACTTGAATCCATAGTTGTATAAAGAATGCTTACACAAAGAGAAAGAAATTGTATGAAAACAACTATATTGTTCTCTCACGGTTAGAACTGAAATAGTAAATTACATTTACTTATTATAATACACACTGCTTGTAAAATCTTGGTAGCAGAAATTGCCATGATAAGAGCTGGGAGCTTAGCCTAGTGGTAGAGTGCGCACCTAGCATGCACGAAGTCCTAGGCTCAATTCCTAGGGACCACATACCTAGAAAAGCCAGAAGTGGTGCTGTGGCTCAAGTGGCAGAGCACTAGCCTTGAGCAAAAGTGTCCAAAGACAGTGCCCAGACCCTCCTGAGTTCAAGCCTCAGGACTGGCAAAAAAAAAAAAAAGGAAAAAGAAAAAAGAAAAGAAATTGCCATGATATACTGTTGAGAAGGAAACTTTTAGGAGATTATACTGATGAAGAAATGTGCCAAAGAATTTACAACTGACTAAAGGAAAGAGGGTGGCCATTAAAGAAAGACTTGAGAGTGCTTTCAGGGTGGGAAGAACTGGGAGTGGGAATGGATGTGTTGTACTCTAAGGACTGTTTGGTATGACCTTACAACATTTTCTCCTAGCACAGTTGTGTGAAGTGAGGAGAATCCACTGCAGAAGGCTAAGGTCACAGAGAAAAGTGAATATTCCCCCCAGGTAACTCTGGGCAGTTTCACTGAACCCCAAGGACAAAAGAAAAGCAACAAAGGACACTCAGAATGCACGTCATGTCTCAGGTAATACTTCCTTGCTATCTACAACTGAGTTCTCCATATCCCAGCTTGCTTCCAGGGACTGCCTTGAAGTCAATGCTGTTTATGGGCACTTCTTCAGTCACTGATGAGGGCTGGGTGAAGCTCACCCGGACAGCCCTCTACTCAACTGTCACCTACCGACGTAGGCTCAGCCCAAATGTCCCAAATAGGAACCTCTGGTAATATTTAATGAAATTCCCATCAGCTACCAAAACTAATCATCTAAACCTGCATTTTAAAAGGTGAGCACACAAATTAATATGATCTGAAGTGGGGGAAAATCAAAGGTGCAAAAGTCACCAAGCATTATGCTACATTACCGATTCACATCGCCCTCCCAGTAATCATTAATACAGGAAACAAACAAAATCACAAACATATCATTAGAAAGATCTGGGAGCAGAATCCACCCTTTAAAAAGGATAGCTGGCTGGCCACCACTAGTTCACACCTGTAATCCTAGCTACTCAAGAGGCTGAGATCTGAGGATCACGGTTCAAAGCCAGCCCAGGTAGGAAAGTTTGTAATTTTATTTATTTGTTTGTTTATTGTCATTTGGGGACTTGAATACCACTTTGAGTCACAGTGCCACTTCCAGTTTTCTGATGGTTAATTGGCGGTAAGAGTTTCACAGATTTTCCTGCCCAGGCTATCTTTGAAGCCCAGTTCTTAGATATCAGTCTCTTGAATAGCTAGGATTACAGGCATGAGCACAGATGCCTGGCTTCTGTGAGACTCTTTATCTCCAATTAATGATCTAACAACCAGAAGTGAAGCTGTGGCTCAAAGTGGTAAGGTGCTAGCCTTGCACAAAAAAAGTTAGGTTCAGTGCCCAGGCTCTGAGTTCAAGTCCCATGACTGATTATTTTTAAAAAAGCATCAAGAAGTAAAAAGGTAAGCTAGGTTTATAAAAACAAATTACACAATTAATTTAAAACCACAAAATGATTTGAGGATGAAGGTTAGTGTTGTGGTTGTCTTAGGGAGGTAACAGCAGGGAAAGTACATGGGGAAAGCTTCCGGAGTTCAGATAATTCTGTCTCCCCTTAGGTGGTGATATAGTAGTATGTTTGCTTCATGAACATTAACCAAGTCATACTTTCAATGACTGTTCATTTTTTAGTATAATTCAGTAAAAAAAAAACTTGCCTCAAATCATTAACATTAAATTTTATTCATGATAAGAGTTGCACCATGTATCTAGAGATATTCAAGAAGTGTTTAATTCAGTATACTTTTAATTTAAACCACCCTCTTACCTTTTTTGTTGTTACTTTTCAGGTTGATCTAAAGCTTAAAGGAATATATGTATTAAAAAGACGACTATATTATTGTTAAGGGAACAAGCCAGTCAATGCTCCATCAGAGTTCTTTTGGTTGTATAAATATGCAAATTGAGTATATAATCAAGACACTAATTCAAACTATTGAGAAGAGGATAGGCTCTTCAATACATAGTTAGTTTGAACCAATATATTGGAAAAACAACAACAAAAGCAAATTTATATTCCTATTACCTAGGTCCCCTACCCTCAATTTCTAAATGGCTTAAAATTGTTTCTATAAAGATAATGATTGTTCATGATTCTAGGAATGAGGAAAGAAGGTCTTTTCTCAGCATGACACAATCTAGAAGCTATAAAAAATAGATGAACAGATTAGATAATTTAAACATTTAAAAATGTGAAGGCTTTTAAGTCGATATAAAGAACTAGATAAAATTCCTAAAAATATAGTGATAAAGGACTTATGAAAAGCTATTACAAATCAATGAGAAAAAGATGACTCTAGAAAATGAGCTCAGGAAATGACAAGCAATTATTCATAGAAGAAATATAAGTAACAAAATACATTAATAAATCAGATATCGCAATTAAAATGAAATATATGTATTATGTATCAGGCTAGCAAAAACAGTGAAAAAAAAAAAGATCTACATCGAAGTAAAATCTACACCAGCCCAATCTCTGTCTCTGTCTCTGTCTCTGGTCCTGTTTATAGGGCTTGAATTCAGGGCCTGGGCACTGTCCCTGAGCTTTTGTGTTCAATGATAGCATTATACCATATGAATCACTGCTCTACAACTGATTCTTTTGGTGGGCTAGTTTTAGCTAAATACAGAAATACATAAATATACAAAAATAAAGATGTACACCAAAAGTCCATTAGTAGAATGATTAATTATACTCATTTTTATTCTATCATTAGAAATTGTGTTACCCTTCTACATGTTAACATGAAAATAAATTCACAATATATAACTAGGTTAAAAAGTAAACTCATTTTAAGACAATATGCACAGCATGATTGCATTTCTTATTAGAAAAATGATACCTAAATGATCTATTTCTAACTACATAGAAAAAAATTCCTGAGGGTAAACATCACCTTAGCTTTACCAGACTTTCAGTTTTGCAGTAACTACGGATATATTATATTTGAATTATTAGTTTAAAAAATCACTAGGACTTCGAATATAGGAAAAAATAAAATGTTTTTTTCTATTTGACCTAAAATTCCCTCTTTTGGAAATTTATCCTAGGGATTTCATCAGAGATTATGAAAGAAATATATGCACAAAGATTTTTTAACAGTAAACCTTTTGGTGGGAGCAGTCCTGGGGTTTGAACTCAGGACTTGCGCACTGTTCCTGAGGGTTTGTGCTCCAGATTAGCACTCTACTGCTAATATGAGCCACAGACCATTTTTGGCTTTTTTTGTTGGATAATTGGAGATAAGAGTCTCATGAACTTTATTCTCAGATCTCATCCTCCTGAGTAGTTAGGATGACAGGACTGAGCCACTAGAATATGATTTTAGGCAAAAATTTACAAGTGAGAACTGCAAACAAATTCAATCCATCAAAAGTAAAGTGGGTCTTGGCACACCTGTGCAGTGGAAAATTATGTAGTAATAACACCCATTTTCAAATACTAAAGATCATTTACAAACGTATACGATAATAACAATTTAATGACAATTTTTAAATGTTACTTATGAATGGAGAAATTCCAAAATAATACACCAAAATGTTAAAAGTTCTAGTCTAGAGCCAGCCTCTGGTGTTTTATACCTGTAATTTTACCTATTCGGGAGGCTAAGATCACAGTTGTTTATCATAAAATGTCCTGGTTTACTTTTAAAATTATATTTTGAATTGATATATTACCAACATTAAGTATTTTATACATATTAATTTTAGCTCCCCAAATCTTCTTTATGGTAAATAACTTTTTAAAATAAAATTTTAGAAAACATGTCATGGCTTGGAGGTAAAATTTCCTCAAGATGCACTGTAATATTCTTTTCCTACCACATTTTAAATTTATAACCTGTAAATGTGTCTAAAGATTGATCCTTTACTAAATGTATAGTAATTCTTTTGTATTTTAATTCAACATAAATTACTTTTACAAAACAACGAATTGCCTAAAGTTAAACATCCTAGTCATAATTGACGAAACATTCCTACTCTGCTGGAAGAACAATGTCCTACGTGCTAAATGCAACAGATGACACAGGGAGAATTACATCTGAGTAAAGAGATTTTTTTTCTAAAAGATAGTACCTAACATCTACTTAATATGATGTAACTTTTACCTGCTTTAAAAAGCATCTGACAAAAACACTCAAGATATAGAAAAATGGTCAGCAGAGCTCTAAACAAAGACAAGATACCCAGTTCACTATGTGTGGTGGTGATTTCTGCTCCACAAACAAGGTTTTCAGCCTGGAGCTCTAAGAAGCCTAAATCAGCCATTAATTCTTAACAGTTTCAAGACTCTCCATGAGCACAAATGCTTACTTCTTCCCCTTATCAGATGCTAGAAGTATTCTTGTGCTTCAATGCTTGGCTCAGTGCACTAACTACATACTGGGATTACACGAAAGTCCAGGTCAACAGGTGTTTTTTTTTTTCTTTCAGAATGCGGTTCAATTTGTTTTACAAATAGCTTATTGGAGTTATAAAAATCAGCCAGCTTTACAGAAAACCATTTATTAAGTGAACAAAGACTGGTCACATACTCAGATACAGACAAAATACTGTGACTAAAGCATGCACTCAATTTAGAGACATTATTGACACACATTAGCTGATTTTATTGGACTGCTTTTCTTACTTTCATAAATGGTAGGTGTACCAAATATTAAGAACAATAGAGAATTACAATACATCAGAGGCAAACGTTATGCACACAATGGAATAGACTACTGGGACACAAAACTAGAACTTTATTTAGAATACAAGTACACAGACAAATATGAAGCAAAAACAATGAACTGATACAAATGAACACATCTTTGTAAAAGTTCAGTGAGCAGCAAAAAAGAAAAACAATATTAAATATTTTTATTGACAAAAAAAGGTTCATATTGTTACAAGTGTCAACTGGAAGAGGGTTAACTAATCAAGAGCACCAAAATGACACATCTTAACATTTTAACAAAATTTCCCTCCAGTTCAATTCATCTTCCTCCTCTTCCTTTCACAATGTAGCAGCTTAAAAAAGTTTTAAATATGACTTGAGTGAAACAGACACATATGTGCTTTCTTCCACATAACCCAGTTAGAGGTCAAGAGATCAGAAAATATACAGAAAAAAATCCCATCAAATTAGGGAAAAGCAAATGTACCTTCAAAGAATACTACAGTACATACAGCACAAGCTATATTTCTCATAAGTTTTTCTAAGTCTTAACTGTGGTTATTATATTTCTAAACATATGTCTGCTCTTAAATTAAAAACCTGTCTTTTGGTTCCCAACTAACTTCTAAGTGAAAGTAAAGGGAACCTTAAACATACTGATGAATGAAACATTTGTTCTGCTAAACTACAAAGCTCCTTCATTTTAACAGAGATGAGTCACAGAGTGATTCTGTTGAATTAGAAGAAATTCATCCACACTAGGCCCCAGTGTCTTACACCTATAAATCCTAACTACTCTGGAGATTGAGATCTGAGAATCACAGTTCAAAACTGCTAGGGCAGACAAATCCTCAATTCTTATCCCTTTACCAGTAAAAACCAGAAGTAGAGAGGTGGCTCAAGTGTTAGAGCATGAACTGAGAGCACAAAAAGTCAAATGAAGCCTTGAGTTTAAACCCAGGTACTAGCATGCATGCAAGCCCGCATATGTGTGCACGCACACATGCACATACAAATTTAGTATCCATTTTCTCACTAGCTTGTAGGCAATGACATTATAGTTCTATTTTCCTATTACAATGTAAAATATACAAACCGTTACTTACTCCATTACTCATCATGGGGCTATTCTGGAAAAACTATGTTTTTAGCAGTGAAAATGTTTAGTCATGGAGGAGTGGTGGGGGAGATGGAAATGCTAAAAATTAGACACCTAATAAATATATATGTATTTTGAAAAAAAAATTGCCTTAGGTATAAGGGTCTCAGGACAAAGAGAAGATCCAAAGGAGGGAGAAAATCCAAGCTAAAGATTCAACACATGTGCCCATTGCCGTCTAAAAGACACTGTTACTCATCAGGATATATCATGTCACAATCTTTGGTGTCCAAAATATAAAGGAAATTCTTGGGAAAAGGCTTTGCTTACAAACTTCTGATGCAGCCAATGAGAAATGCTTTTGTGTGACCCTGGAGGTCAATGGACAAAGACAGCCCTTCTTTAAATCACATACAATTGAATTTCTTTTATTGCTTTATCACCTCATTGATGGGTAAATGTTAAAATCATATTCTAAAGGAAAAGCCTATAGTTAAAATCTGCCTTTCTTTTAAGCAAAGAAATGTGTGTGGGAGCTTGATGAATTAGATTTAATATTCTTAGAGATAAATCAGTAATTTCAGCAGCAACATATCCAAATAGAGCAATGGCTGTTACTATGTCTCTGACAGTCACACAAAGCCTCTATAATTCAGGAGATTATCCCTTCATTAAAGGACTCTTGTAATTATAAACGCACTGAACTGATAGGAAACCTTGCACTAAGTGAGGCATTTTGGAATGTTGATATAAAAAGACTGTTTAAGAAGCAGCTTTCTCTCCAATTAGTCACCAGAAAACTAGAAGTGGGGCTGTGGCTTCAGGGTTAGGACAGGAGTCTTGAGCTGAAGAGCTCAGGGACAGCACTCAGGCCCAGAGTTCAAGTCCTATAACCAACACACACAAAAAATTTGCTGGGCAAAGTAGCTCACGCTTGTATTCCTAGCTACTCAGGAAGCTGAGATTGGAGGATCAAGGTTCAAAGCTAGCCCAGGCACAAAAGAACCTGAGATTCTTATCTCCAATTAAGCTCTAGAAAACAGGAAGTGGGGCTAGGCTCAAGGATAGGGCAGTAGCCTTGAGCTGAAGAGCTCAGGGACAACACCCAGGCCAAGTTCAAGCCCCATGACCCACAAGAAAACAAAAAAAGATGCAGCTTTTTTGGGTGACATTGTCCAAAAAGAAAAATATTCATTACTGCTTTGATATTTTTCCCATATTTTTAAGAAGTTAAGTGATATTTTCCCAGGTTGAACAGCAGAGTTCATCTATTGGGACAATTTTTTTTGCCTGTCCTCACAGTTGTAGCTGTGCAGGCACACAATGAGAACAGGAATTTGTACCAAACAGCCAGCTAATAAACAACCAAATATGTTCAGGAAGTCCATGCAGATACAGAATACAGAAAATGACATCTAAGAATGGTGAAGTTTCAATGGTCCCTCAAAAGAAGACTATAATCACTAAAAATTCTTGTTAAATACAAGTCAAAACAGCAAGTCTTGATAACCAACTAAAATAAGATATGCATCCCACAGTTATTTGTCATTGTCCAATTCAACTTTAAACTGATCTAGACAGATCAAAGAAAACCATGCTGCCCTCCCTTTCATATTAGTGGGCATTCTCTCTCCCGCTCCCTCCCACCTTCTCTCCCTCTCTCTTTCTCTCCCTCTGCCAGTCTTGAGGCTTGAACTCAGGGCCTGGGCACTGTTCTTGAGCTTTTTTTGTTTTGTTTTGTTCAAGGCTATGCAATACTACTTGAGCCACAACACCACTTCCAGCTTTTTTTCTGTGTATGTGGTACCAAGGAACTGAACCCATGGCTTCATGCATGTAAGGCAAACACTCTATATCACTAGGCCACACTCCTGTCCCTTGCACTTGTCAGGTAAGTGCTTTTCCACTTAGTTAAACTCCCAGCCCCTCTAGGGGGTTTTTCTGTAAGGTGCACAAGTATCTAAAAGAAGAAAAAAAGGAATAAAGATACAAGGGATAGGAGTAATGGAAGAGCTCAGATTTCTCACTTTCTTTCTCTTTTTGCAAAGAACTGGCAATGTGTGGAAGAAAATCTGACCTAAGTTGGAATGACACAGATAAATCAAGACATTCAAGTTTGGCACCACTTGACAACTACAATATTTCCTTCTGTAGAAGCCATTAAGTGCTGGCTCAAAATATTAAACAGCAAAGTACGTATTTTCTCAAGTCTCACATTCAAATGTTGACTGGCACAGCCTTGAAGCACCATTTTCCAGCTTAACTACAATAAATGACAGTAGCAATGGTTGACAATTCCACATGAATACCACAGACAGATAAGAAAAAGCACCTAGAACATGCATAATCTCAAAAATGATGTCACTGAATATTAAACGATGCATAGAAATTGTAATTTTTGGCTTTATATGCTTTATAAAACAGAAGTTCTTCCTTTAAAAATGCTATTTAAAAAGTTGGAATATGATGGATTGTAGATACAAAAGTTCAGTTAGATAAGATTAATCTGGGTAGACTAATATTAAATGTGGATCTGGTACTTTATTCAGTATAAATAATTAATTATAAATTAACTTGTAGTGAAAGTATATGAAGATTTTTGATTTATAAAATGTAAGGATTATAGAAAATAAGCAGGCATTAAAAATCACTAAAATACTATATGCACAATTACGAAGATTCTATATTGCTGACGTCTTCCTGATTTTATTACTATAAACAAATAAATTGTGCCAAAGCATTTTCAAAGCTCTTGAAATGACTGCAGAATGGTAAAAATGCTTTCTAATTCCAGTGTAATACAAAACAAATGTAGCAAAATTCACTGCTGCACAAAAGACAAATAACTACATTACATCTTTTCCTGATATCCTTCCACCTTTTTCTCAAGTATGACCTAGGAAACATAATTTAAAAATTGAAAATGTATGAAGTTTATTTTTATGCTTGACTTCCTTTTCAGAAGAAAAAGCAAAGCGGCATGAGAAATACTTATTTCTCTATCTTCTTGCTTTAAACTTCCTTTGTTACCTTTTGTTTTACTATCTCTAAATAAATATTCTCAAGAAACATCCAACTTATGTTGACAGAAATTTGATTCTCTTGACAGAGGATGTCTAAGTCTTCAAGTATGATTTTAAAAACTTGATGCAGACTAAAAGAAGATATTGCGGATTACACCTCAAACCAATATATGTGATATATAGCTATATATATATATATTAATCCACATTACAATGTAAATCAAATTTTACATTTTACTTCACAATCTATAATTGGAATTCAAATTCAGTTTCATAATCATAATTGAAAACTAAGTACAAATGGGACAGGTTGAAAGATAGTCATTAAAACAATTATGTTTAGAAATTGTCCTCGTAAGTTTCATGAGGAGTTTCTAATAATCAAGGTATGATACTATAAAATGAAAACTGAAATTTCACATTCAAAACCAGCTTTTCTACAAATTGGCAGTTTGAATCTACCCAGTGAAAAATTGAGGATTTAGAAAACAAAAGAAATACTCTTTTTATATGCTTTTTCTTAGAGTTCCGGAGGTTGTTTTTCCTCTCTAAATTCTATAGACCTTTTTATTTATGTATGGATATAGTATCAAGAGTGTTAGCATTCTCATCCTGACAATAACTCTAACAATGTGTGAGCACCTTGGTGTCCACCTCATCTTAGAGGCCTGTTCCTCTTTTGGAAAAATAGGCTGAGTTCAATGAGATGTTTTCAGTCTTACTTTGTAGTCAGCACAACTAAAGGATGCATTATTGATATAAAAGCAGCTCATTTGTTCTAGGGTGTCACAGAAGGAATGGACACATGGAAAAACAATTCCCAGGGAATATGTATTTGAAGAATTTTTTTTTCCACTACTGCCTGCTTTTTCTTCCCACCCTTCTCTGGAGGGGACAGCATGGTACACCCATTCTTTTCAGCATCAGAAAACATTGGGTTGCAAGACTTCTTAGGTCTTTTCAGGGCTAGCCAATATAATTCATCATAGACAATGGTTTTCTTTTAGTATTCAGACCTTAAAGTAATGCTATGATTCTAATTCAACATTCATAGTTTGCATAAAACTCAGTTAAATATATTCAAATATTATCTTAAAAAATAGTATAATCTTTAGTACAAAATCAGTTCTTTCAGCTTTGGCAGGCCTAACTGGTCAATCTCTTTTTCTTTTTCTTTTTATGGATAGCTGTCAATTTTCAAACAGGTAGGACCATGACAATATCTGAGTATCATTTCAATGCTTAGAAAAATGAAATCAGCCGAGCTACTCATGAGGTCAAGACTGAAAGGACCCTAGTTTGAGATTAGCCTAAAATACACAAGACTGCATCTCAACAGGCAATGGCAAAAGCGAGACTGTCTGAATAATCAAAAGAAAACTAGGCTGGAGATATGGTTCAAGTGACTTGCAATTAAAGCCACAACAGTTAAAAACCGAGTAATTGTTAGTATTATCCTCAACTCCTTTTCTTTGCTCTATATCTAGAAATACACCAACCACTGTATCTCTTTATCTCAGTTCTATTTGATAGTAAGATTCTCTGAAAATTTTATCCTAGTTCCATTACTCTGTCTCAAGAAAAGCTATGCCCAACATCTCAGGCAGAGCCAAGTGGAAGAAAAGGCAGTATTTGAATATCATGCATTAAAGGAAAAATTTTAAAATGTTAAGGATGAATGCCCTTGCCAATGGTCTGTTTATATTGTATCATATGGTAAACTCATAGACATGAATCCTGAATAAGAGTTCTGTTTAGGAAAACTTTGCCAAATTGCTAATTCTGCAATATTTATAGCTACTATAGTATTTATAACTGTGATGGAGATTGAACTTGTGCCTGCTAAGCACATATTCTACCTCTAAACTATGTCCTCAGCCCCTAAAACTCCCCTATAATGACTGGAAAATTTAACATAGTGCAATAAATTATAATGTACTCCTCTTCATTTTTACTTTAAGCTTGGAAATTTATTTCCTGCATTATACAACATCATTTTAACTTGTACACAGCATGTGTTACAATTATATTTTTGCTAGGAAAATAAGGATTAAAAATACACCTTTATATACATATAGAAAATTAATTAAACTAGGCTGATTAAAATCAGAAGTGCTGGTCTCATACTAAACTGTGGAGAAAAATCAAACTACAGGGGGCCGGGAGTTTGGCCTAGTGGTAGAATGCTTGCCTAGCATGCATGAAGACCTGGGTTCGATTCCCCAGTACCCCACATACATAACAAAAAGCCAAAAGTGGTATTGAGGCTCAAGTGGTAGAGTGCTAGCCTTGAGAAAGTCCAAGGACAGTGTTCAAGCCCTGAGCCAAAGGCCAGGACTGGCAAAAAAAAAAAAAATCAAACTACAAAAACAATACAAATAATTTCAGTCTATTTCTAATTCTAGGAATCATATGACAGTATCCCTTCCCCTTCCCCCTCAAAAAAAATCCTTTCTGCTATGGCAATCATAATTCATTCTAAAACAAACATCAATAGCCATGTCTCTTAGTTGAGAATCTGCTGGCACCATATTTATAGATAGGACCAAACAGATTGGAAGATACACAACCAGTACTTCCTATCTGGTCAATAGCATTGCCTGCCTATAACATTGTAGGTAGAGGCATTCCCCCTGCCTATAACTTCCTGTCTAAAATTAACTAGGAACTCTCTTGAAACTGAATTTTTGGCCTTATTTGGGGGTAAAAACAAGTGAGAATCACTTAAACATATCCTTTGTGCACCTGTGCTCATATACATGCACATCTACTTCTAGGACAAAGTGTTAATAAATAGTGACACAAACTTCCACTATCTAAGAGCTAGTGGCCAGTGCTCACTGTTTCAACTCAAAATAAGTGCATTTATGGGCCCTAAATAATGCTTTGCTAACATGCCAAAATATGGAGTCAAATGAATAGTAATGATTTTATTATACTGGGGCCTGCATTTACAACTTACCACCAGGATTTAGTAGAAAAGCACAAGCTAAGTAGGAAATGAAAGAATTTAAGGGGATCTGGATCCAGTTTCAGAAACTGGATGGTATTATGGATTAACTGTAACGTAGTTTACTCCCTTGACTTCTCTTATTTTCTCATTTGCAAAAGAGAACTAATACTTAAAGGAACTATTAAGACAACAACAGAGAAACACTTGGCACAACAACACACTATAAGCCTAACAACACACTAACAAATGATAGCCACTGAAGACAGAGCTGTACATTCTTAGTCATGTGTGCAGTTATGTGAACACAATGGATACTACAGAAATGGCTTTACCTTTTTCTGATTTTTAACAGATTCTAAGGAAGGTTTTCCACAAAAAGCTCTAGTAGTGGAATGTATTCCACAGGAGCAACACAAAAACTGGAAGACAATAGAAATAGGATTGACAGAGAACTTTTTTTCCTAAGCTCTCAAAAATGAGGCTTTCCATTACAGTGTCTTACATTTTGAGAGCTAGAATTATTTTTACCTTAAAAAAATCTGAGAGCAGGAATTATCTATACCTCTATTTAGGTCTAGATCCTAGTTGCTCAATAAATAAAGTCAATGATTCAGATGCAAAGCTATGATTTAAGTTTTAGCTAATAATGACCTGACTGAAAACCAGAGACCCAATCTATAGAGAAAAAACTTTAGACCATTTTTTTCTAAATCCGGCAGTGACTTAAGGCAATTGAATTAGGGAAATGTCAAGATAGGAAAAAGTTATAAAATAAACGTTTTAATAGTTATATGCAGTTATGAAACATAGCCAACCACCCGTCAAAACACTGACAAATAAAAAGAATCTTAAAAACAAGAATTTAAAAAATATTCAAGATATTTGGTAATTATCCTGAATATCTCTAACCTTTCCAAATACCACAGTTATGGTTTATGTTTTTTTAATTACATCTATGGTTTCTAAAAGTTATTCACATGCATATGGAATTAAAATGATCATCCAACTTCTGAAAGATGTGTTCAATGTTTTCAGCTTTAGATAATGTAGACTTCCAGAGTCATATGAAGGACATTGGAGAATTTCTTACGTTATTGATCTTAAGGTATAAACTTCTTAAATATGATTTTTCTGTTTCTGTACAAACTATACCATGGTCTGAGAAGGCAGAACATTCAGTTGTAGTCAACATTTGCTTTGGACCATTACATTTTTACTAAAGCACAGATATAATTTTGGCATCTACCTCTGCCACAGTGTTTATTGATTTTGTTAAAATTCTAAATACTAAAAAGGACATCTGGTAGTGGTATATTCTATGTATTGTTTAGATTAGAACAGAAAATTGAGAGGTAGCTGCAGATTTTTCATAGTTTAATTAACTCAAAGAGTTACTATAAATTTGGCTGTGCCTCTCATAGCCACTCTTCAGAAGTTTTATGAATCTAAATGTTACAAAATGTTCCTATTTGGTTTGAGTTACCACAATGAAATATAAATCAATGAATTTAATTGTGTTTGTCTAAATGAAAATGCAACATAAGTAAGCAGGACAATTTGTATTTCAGTACCTCAAAAAAGACAGTTTTGAGTTTTATAGTTCTGCTTTCAGTGCATAAAGACTGCTCCCACCGTCCTCAAGCAACCTGCTCTACTGTCAAAAACATATCAATAACTTAGGAATTATGTCCATTGAAAAATAAAATGGACCATTAGCATTTAAAATGTTTCACAGAAACCTTTAAACAAGAGAGTTAGCTCACATAAAAATATAGTCTTATTTTTAAAAGACAAATTCCCTTAAAGTAAGCTGTCTTGTGCACTTGTGGACAAGCTCTTGAATAAAAAAACAAGAATGTTTTGTAAACAGGATGGGGAGAAAGATACTCTGATTTAAAGTGAATGGGAGCAGGGGTGGGTCTGGACACATTGCATCCTTTTTTTTTTTTTTTTGCCAGTCCTGGGCTTAAGCTCAGGGCTTGAGCACTGTCTTTGGACTTTCTCAAGGCTAGCACTCTACCACTTGAGCCTTTCAGCTTTTTTTCCGCTATGTATGTGGGATACTGAGGAATCGAACCCAGGTCTTCATGCATGCTAGGCAAGCACTCTACCACTAGGCCAAACTCCCTGCCCCACATTGCATCCCTTTTAATAGGTCTTCAGAGATAGAAAGATGCTTAAAGATAGTCTTTCTATTTCTGGCTTAAATCACTGGGAATTAATTATAAGTTGGTATGAAAAGAGTAAATAGAGCCGGGCTTGGTGACTCACACCTGTAATCCTGGCTACTCAGGAGGTTGAGATCTGAGGATCACAGATCAAAGCCAGCCCGGGCACTAAAGTCCTTGAGACTCTTACCTCAAATTAACCACTAGAAAACCGGAAGTGGCTCTGAGGCTTGAGGGGAGGGCAGCAGCCTTCAGCTGAAGAGCTCAGGGACAATGCCCAGGCCCAGGCGTAGGCCAGTAGTCTTGCGCTGAAGAGCTCAGGGACAGCACCCAGGCCCAAAGTTCAAGCCTCAGGACCCACAAAAAAAAAAAAAAAAAAGAGTGAATAGAAAAAGCTCAGGTGGATTACCATTTCTTTACCTACAATCTGATTTATTATGATCTCACCAAAAATAGAGATAACTCACTTTCTTTTTAAAGTGGTTGAAAACATTAAGATAACATATATACAAATATATCATCTTTTCTTCTTGTTTCTGGATGTGTAAATGGATGATTCTCCGTAAAGAGAAAGTCACAAAAATGAAGTTAATTCTACCTCACAAAGCTAATGGCAGACTTCCTTTCCCAGAGTCATATAGAAGGAACAGGTCTTTATGTGCTTCTGACCCAGTGACAGAACCACTGAGCTCTGAGAAAGCTCAGCTTTGTGGTAAGTTAGCAAAGAAAATCAGAATGAAATTTGTCCTTATCATGCAATGAATTAATACATAAAATACCATCTACCTTCCTAGGTAATGTGAAGTATGAGCTTACTTTGAAGAACAACAAATATCTCCTAATAGGATGTCCAGCTACTACAAATCAATTAAGATGTGGAGCTCTGCATGTGTTAATGGTTTTATCAGATAGGAATCTAGCTCAGCCGAACTATGATGTCAATGTCTAAATTTATTTTATTTTTTAAGAATCTTAATTATTCTTAATATCTTGACGACTGGGGAATTCATAGTCTTCAAGACTCAAAATCAAAGACCTTGGAAAAACCATTACAAATGTCTGACTAAATTAGTTATTATTATTATTATAACTCCAGGATATTGCATATATATGTACTCATATTTGCTGTAGAAGAAATTTGCATATTTTAAAAAATGTTTTGAATTTGGCTAAACCTAGTAACAAACTACTGTTATTTAAAGTGAGTGTAAATATTTCTTTGATTTCAAATGTAGAGTTAAGCAAACCCCTTACAGGAAAGAAACTGAGTTTAACATTTACAAATTACCCAGGTGATCTGAGCTCTGAAAAGAACAAGTCTTCCTGTTATCTACTGGTGCTTCTAGATTTTTCCTTAAGATTACCATTCTCTGCCTTCTCTTTATGCCTGATATACACACAAAACCTAATGCTTGGGAATGTTTCCAAAGTTTGGGTAGTTTTAACTTGCTTACAAATCTGATTAACCAAGCTTCATTTACACCGACCTGGGAACAAACAACATCACACCCAGGTCCAACACACCAGTGAGAATGAGACATGTAACAGTCTTTTTTTTTGCCACAATATCAGACTTTGCCTATTATTTTAAAATTATTTATCTTCCACAAAAGAATGGCACCTTTATGCCTGTTTCAACTCCCTTTCCCTCCCAAAAGAAAAGATGTTCTCTAAACATCTGGATTTCCCAACATAGAGAAAAATGAGGCACAGAAGGTAAAACTCTTAAAGTTAAAAAGACTATATAATTCAAGGTCCAGCTTACATCAATTTCATATTTTGATCTGGCTGATTACCATTTTGTGTGAGCAGTAAAAGTATTGTCTCCTACCGATTAATATAGAATTTTTAAAAATAAAAAAATAAAGCCATTTGTAAAGGCGACCAAAAGTGAGAGAAGAAGTGGGGAGGAAAAACAGGAGTTGAGGACACAGTGTTTAAGATGATTCTCAGTTTCCTTTCTGACAGTTTTCTTAAAAACCAAATTCTTTCTCTTCTGTTGCCTGAGAACCACGATAGTTTTGCCAAGTCTGTAACAGTAATTAACATGGAATCACTCACAAGTACATTTATTTATTTTTAAGCTATAAATACTATGGTAGTAAATACTAAACTATTGCCACTGGCTTATTTGTAAAAAGAAAAAAATATATTATATATTTATATTTTTATAAAGTTAACACTGAGGGCAGACGGAGGGAAGGAGGGGCAGTGGGTAATTAGTTTCTCGGGCAGGACCCAATAAAGAAACCGGGTTCTTGCTCAAGCCACCTGGTTAAGCAGTGTCTGAGGAGGAGTCATAGGAGGCGGAGACGATGAAGTTGCCACTGCTGGAGTGGCCGGCCACGGACTGGGCGGCCTGCTGGCTCAGGTTGTTGCAGATGAGCACCAGCTGGTTGCTCTGGGCCTCTGACAAGGTGCTACAGCTCTGATACACGCTGAAGTTAGTCTTCCTGCCCGGGATGTTGCCCTTCTCACACATGGTCTTCACCATCTTGGCCAGCTTGTTCTTGCCGAGGGCCTGGCAGTTGTACCAATGCAGAGCCGCCAAATTCACCACTGGCTTGATGGACAAGTAGAATGGGGCGTCCTCATAGCGCATGGCAGGCGGCCTCCGCTGGGCGTACTCCTTATAGTCTTGCACTGGGCAGGTCTGCGGGGCGTGCTGGGTGGCATACACGCGCGAGTCCGTGCCCCCCCTCTTGGTCTTGGCATTCAGATCCCCGGTGTCTTGACCCATCCACTCCAGGTACTCTAGGCCCGTTTCTGTGACTCGGAGCCGGATGTCGCCCCACTTCAAGGTGGATCCGTGGAAGCCGGTGCAGTGGCCAAAAGCTTTGGTGTTGTTGAGCCAGACGAGGTTGAGCAGGCCCTCGGGGTTGTACCGGCTCAGCAGCCCCCGTTTGCGCAGGATGAGCTCATCCGCGAAGGTGAGCTTCATGGACTTGTGCGGCTTGTTCCCTTTCCCTTTGCAGCGGAGCTCAATTTGCTTTTGTTTCAGGGCCTCCTGGGAGCGCTTGAACTCCTTGTCCCTGGTGATACTGTAGCCATACCTGTGCTCTTTCAGGTACCGTTCTAGCCCACACTGATAATTTGCCAGGCTGTTGGGTTCGTACTCGGACCCATCTTTCTGCCTGGCATCAACAAAGAAAGAGGCAAGGTAGGCGTCCAACTCCTTGCAAGGGATGACATAGATCTCTCGGGTTTCCGAAGGGTACTTGGAGATGAGGAACTCCCGGAAATTGCGGAGCGCAGTCTGCGTGCTCCGGATGGTTTTCTCATTCTGCTCCCTGTTGAGCTCAGCTGCTCTTTCATCCTGGTCTGCAACAAACGGGGGAGGGGAGGGATAGAGAGGGTGTTGATGAGTTCAGACAATGCACTTTCTACTCTGAAATAAAGTTTCCTTTTATAACGAAAAGAGAAAGGGGGATCCATTTTACAGAGATCACCAGAAATGGTATTTACAGATCCGTCAGCACTCTCAACGCCAGTTCAACTACAGTTTCACCGACGTTCTTAGACAAAGAAAGAGAACGGCCCACGACCATCAAAGTGAACTTCACTGGTAGGCTGTGTCTTGTGTCATTCTTTGTGGGAAGAGTGAGCCTGGCGGCAGCCTTCCTTTGGAGGAAAATGTGGGGCAGATATTTACCCTAGGCCACCCGAGAGCTGTCAAATACATTCTGAGCCACTATACTTGTGGAACCAGAAGGTTTGGGACTGGACCATTTTACTGAACCTGTATTTTACTTTCACACATTTCTAGAGATGTAGTTTTAAAATCAACGACTGAAATGGATGTTTGATGGCAGTATATTTGATATTTGCTCTTCTATAGCAGTTCAAGCAAATATAGTTTATAAGTATTTTGTCTGTGACTACAGACCAGTTCATGGGAAGTGTGTACATATTTATGTGTGTGTGTGTGTGTGTGTGTGTGTATATATATATATATATATATTTTGTTTTTGTTTTTGTTTTTTAGGAAAGGACTCAACGTCATGACTAGCACAAAGCAATGATAAAATGTGAAATAAGCTGTTACAATCAAGATGTCTTTTCTTGGGTACAATGTTTTTATTTATTTTTGCCTGTACTGGGGCTTGAACTCAGGGTTTAACCATTTGAGCCACCATTTAGGCCACACCAGTTGAGCCACAACACCACTTCTGGCTTTTTCTATGCATGTGGTACCAAGGACCTCATGCATGCTAGGCAAGCACTCTAACACTAGGCCAAACTCCCAGCCCCAATGTTTTATTTTTACTAACATTATTTACATTTTGCTCAAAGATTTGAGGTGCTTATTTCTCTTATGGGTCACCATAGTAATGCTGCTGGCTTCATGCCTCACTGTGCTTCAAAATTAGTCAAGATGCCCAATCAGATGCAGGCCTAGGAACTTCAACTTAATCAGTACATCTATTCTCAGAATGAGGTTTCAGAGACCACACTCTGAAAAACGAAGTTCTACTGTGTTCTATGAGGAAACCCTATTCTATTTTACCTACTTCTTCCTTTTTGTTTACAAGTTAAGTTCGAAGCTACCACTTAAATAATATTATTTGTTAGTGTTTAAATTTGGGATCTTAACATTATTAATAACTTTGGTAAATAATCACAATTATATGTGAGATATAGTAACTTAAAAAGAAGCCCTAAAGATGAAATTACACATAGAAAACCAGGACACATGATTGATAATACATTGATGTTATTTTTATATATTGATTCTTGAGAGGCAAACACAGACATTAATTTAAAACAACAAAAAAACACAATTTCTGGTCCTTAAGCATTTTGTTTATTCCCAATTTTGTAGGGCAAACTTCACAATCACTTGCAAGTCTACGTGGTTAAAAGTTTGTTATTACCACACATAGTAATAAAAATAAAGTTTCTAATAAACTCCTTTTATTCATAAAATATACCTTTGTATTATTAAACACAGTTGTAACCATGTTATTTTAAAATGATAATTCTGAAGCAGAATTGCCCAAATACAGATTGCTTTATAAACTATATTCACTTAAAATATTTAAGTAAGACATTTACAATATTTTGAGAGTTTACATTTCTAAAATTCAAATATATGAAAGTAGGTTTTTTGGTGTGTGTGTGCTGGCCCCAGGGCTTGAACTCAGGGCCTGGGCACTGTCCCTAGCATATTTGGCTCAAAGGCCATGTACTGGCCTTTTCTGAGTAGTTTATTGTAGATAAGAGTCTCAAAGACTTTCCTGACTAGGCTGGCTTCTAACCACAATCTTCAGATCTTAGTCTCTCATGTAGTTGGGATTATAAGCATGAGCCACCAGTGCCAGAGAAAGTAGGCTTTATACTTTAATAAATTTTCCTAGTCAAAATTGCTCATGTATTAACAATAATTATGTCTAGATATCTTTCCATCAAAAAAATGGAAACCATAGGTTAGAAGTAATCTTTCACCAGCTGGCTTCTTTGATTGTTTATAGATAAAGTCAACCAGGTCTAGCACATCTGTTTATTTTGGCTATTTGATCAAATGTCTATCATAGCAGTCTGTAAACTTCAAAGATTTTCTAAGTAAACATTCACCGTCAAAGCTAGGGAAAACACATCCAGTTTCTCAACTTTCACATAGGATCTTCTCTGTAACTTCCTTATCAGCAATGAGGACTTGAGTTTATGCAAATCTGTTAAGGTACATGTTGGAGGAAGGGTATTAACAGACTAAGAATCCAAACAAAAATTAAATCTGGGCATTTCCTGTCCTTTTCTATCTATACTATATGGAGGTTAATGTAGTGAAATCATTTAAATATGATCATATAAAATCTTTATCAAAATAAACACCAAGAAAAGGAAACAAGATTTTTTAATGTTATATTCTGTGATCTTTGTTTTGTTTTGTTTTTCCACTTTGTTGCTGTTTTTGATTTCTGTACTTTTTGCCTTGAGCACAGAAACAGTGTAACAAAGGGCAAACTAATTCAACAGTGATACCCATTGGATATTATGTTGAAAATGAACTATGCAACTTGGGGAAGAGGGGGGATTTGGGAGGGAAAAATTGGAAAAAAATAAGGGAAGAAGTTACACTGTTCAAAAAGAAATGTACTCATTACCTGATTTATATAACTCTAACCCCTCTGTACATTACATTTATAGTAAAGATAAATTAAAGAAAAAAGAGAGAAAGAAACACACTTTTACCCTGAGTTGATGTGATGTGAATTAGGGATTTCCCAAGGGTTATAGGATAAGGAAGGCTGATTTTCTAAACTGGAACTGGTTCTCTGCAGAACTACTAAAATGTTCAAGAGGAAGTACAGGCATAAATTTTTACCCATTTCTTTCAGATTCAGTATGCTTGTATTCACATTAGTTATTTTATAACTAATATCAAATCATATCATTAGTATGCCCCCCCTCTCTTTGGTCAGTCATTGGGCTTGAATTTTGGGCCTGGGCGCTATCCCTGAGCTCTTCAGCTCAAGGCTACTGCCCTACCCCTTGAGCCACAGTACCACTTCTGGACTATCTTTCAACTGCCCAGGCTGTCTTTGAACTGTCTTTGAACTGGGATCCTAGATCTCAGCATCCTGAGTAGCCAGGATTACAGGTGTGAGCCACTGCTCCCAGCTTGGATTCTCATTTTATAAGATATTCAGTATTGTATTTATGTCCTTTATATAAAAATAAACTGAAACTTAGTTTTGAAAGTCTTTGGTGTTGATTAAAATTGAGAGACTGGTGCTTTCTTTTCTCAGGGATAAGAACAGAAAAATGTTCTGTCAACACTTTCCCAGAAGCTTGGAATGCACCATAGAAGACATGCGCTATGATTTGATTTGACAAGAATTAGGGAGAATGATAACTAGGTTTAGAAATCAAATAATAGTAAAAAAAAATTCAGCTAATGACAAAATCAAGTAAGACAAGAGACAACTAATAATTAAGTATGGGATTATTACAATGATCGTGTATTCATGTTGGGGTATAACATACGTACAATATAGAAGATGACATTCAACCCACTAACCACAGTGATTCATTCCCATAAATTGATTTCACTTGTGAATCCAGTACCCAGCTCAAGAAAATGAACCACAGAAGTCATCTTTTTCTTATCTCAGACCAAGAATACTGCTACTTTGAGTTGAAACATGAGGCAAAATTAAACCTAGTATGGTAACACACATAAATGGACTCAGGAGGTAAATACTTTTGTAACTGGCTTTTTTATTTTATGTTGATTGGAAGCTTCATCCACACTACTGTGTGTATATGTAGGTAATTTATCCTTATTGCTCTGAAACATCCCAGTATGTAAATTAATAACAATACATTTTTCTGTTCCATTGGAACTGCATTCTATTAGCTTTCTGTCATTTTCTGTGTTCCTTATCCCTTCTTAAAATAACTTCAAGTTTCCTTTTCATAAATGCAAACAAATCATTTCAACCAATTTCAGCCTCATTATTCTGTTCCTTTGTTGACCCAACCCTTTCCTGCTGGTACCTGACCTCAGGAAGTAGAACCTGTTTTATTTTATATTTTTAGTGTGTATTAATTGCATCATAGAATTGTACCATAGCATTTCAGTCATGCATATATTATATTTTTTCTCAGAACAGCAGTTTGGGGTGATTTCTAACAAAATTGCTGTGAACATTCTCACAGCCATCTTGCAATGATCATGTGCACACATTTCTTTTAGGTATATATTTAGAAGTGGAGCTGCTGAGTCATAAGAAATCATAGGCTCAGTTAACAGATAACCAACATCCCAAAGTAGTTCCATCAATACCTTCCTACCATGTATATGAGAACTCAAATTGTTTCATATTCTCACTATCACTAAGAACTATCAATCATTCCTATTTTAGTAGAGGTAGGTCTTACACTGTAATTTTAATTTTCTTTCTTCTTCTTTTTTATTTTTTTTTTTGCCAGTCCTGGGGCATGAACTCAGGGCCTGGGCACTGTCCTTGGGCTTTCTCAAGGACAGACCTCTACCACTTGAGCCACAGCACTACTTCTGGCTTTTTCTATGTATGTGGTATTAAGGAGTCAAACCCCCGTCTTTGTCCATGCTAGGTAAGCACTTTACTACTAGGCCAAACTCCTCCCCCGACCCCCTCCCTTTTTTTTTTGCCAGTCCTGGGCTTGAGCTCAGGGCCTGAGCACTGTCCTTGGGCTTTCTCAAGGCTAGCACTCTACCACCTGATCCACAGCAGCACTTCTGGCTTTTTCTATGTATGTGGTACTGAAGAATCAAACCCAGGTCTTCTTGTATGATAGGCAAGCACTCTACACTAGGCCAAACTCCTGGCCCCTGTGATTTTGAATTTCTTTTCCCTTATGACTAATAAATAGTGTTGAATATGCTTCTTTCTAGGTTTGTTGGCTATTTGGATATCATCTTCCATGAAGTGCTTATTTTTAGTGGTCTTTGCTGATATGTTTTGGTTATAAATACAGTAGATACATTCTTTTTTTTTTTTTTGCCAGTCCTGGGCTTTCTCAAGGATAGCACTCTATCACTTGAGCCTCAGCACCACTTCTGGCTTTTTGCTATGTATGTGGGGTAATGAGGAATCAAACCCGGGTCTTCGTGCATGCTAGGCAAGCACTCTACCACTAGGCCAAACTCCCGGCTCACAGTAGATACATTCTATGTAAAAGGCCTAAGGCTTTGTCTGTTTAAATTAATGGCCTCTTATTTTCTAACTGTACCATTCACACCCATAATATTTAGTACTTAGGCCTTCTTCAAAGGAGAATCCACACAGTGAAGTGCACTTTCAGTCAATGCAGCCAGCACATCAATAGGCTGAAATATTCACTACAAGGAGCTGGGTAGGCTCAAGCTCCAAGCATTCTTAGTTCAACTGACAGAACCTATCTCAAAATAACAAAAACAGCCAGCACTGGCAGCTCACACCTGTAATCCTACGTACTCAAGGAGGCTGAGATCTGAAGATCACAGTTCAAAGCGCCTGGGCAGGAAAGCCCATAAGACTCTTATCTCCAATTAACTACCAAAAAAGCTAGAAATGGAGATGTGGCTCAAGTGGTACAGCATTCATGGGTCTTGAGCAAAAAGGCTCAAGGACAGTACTGAGGCCCAGAGTTCAAGCCTCGGGATCTGCACAAACAACAAACCCTAAAGCAAAAAGGGCTAGGGCCTAGCACAACTGGGAGTATCTGCCTAGTAAGCCTGAGATCCTAGTTTTAAGCCCCTGGCATTCCAAAAGGAAAAAGAAAATGCTTTGGGTTATTCTGTGTGACCTGGCAGAGGTTCTAGGAAAAGCTTCGCAACAACCTGAGTCAAGTTTTTAATGCAGTCATGGTTTTCTTTACTTATGTGCATAGTCTCTATGCTCCGTTAATCCAATTATTTCCTTCCTTGTTAGGAGAAGCATGGAAAAATACATAATTAGTGTGGTATCTTATGTTATCATTTAATTTGAAGAGATTTATGTTAGATTTAAATTCAGATCCATTTGTTTCTATTGTTGCAGTATTTAATTTAAAATAAAAACAAACTTAGCCATCACATTCCTGTGTGAAGCAATACAAATTGCTGATGCCTAACTTCTCCTTTATTATTATTTTCATTTAAAAGAGGAGGTTTGTGCTGCATTTTTCACTTGGTAGAGGAAAAAAATGTTAGAATTCTCTTTATAGACTATTGAATGTAAGTCCATGAGCTTATTAAACAAGAATGTATTTTAAATTTAAAAAGTATAAAGAATCTGGTGAGTAGTTTTATATTTGTGAAGTTGGGGTTGGAATATTTAATCCACACATGAGAGAATTTATTGTACCCTAGCATAGCAATCTACACTGGCTTTAATCTCACTGTATAGTTCAGGATGGCCTTGAACTCTTGATCCTCCTGTCTCAGCCTCTCCAGTACTGTGATTGTGGACATGTACCATCACACCATGTTTCATTTTTGAAGATAATAGCTGTCAATATCTTCAACTTACTGGAAATAACTGTGGCCTATGTTTAATGTTTAAATAAATTATGTCTAAATAAATCATGGTAATTTTCTAATTGTCATATAATGTTTTTAAGAACTTGGTGTTTTCTTTTTCTTTCCAACACTCGACTCCTTGCTCATGTTTTTATGCTTTTTCTTAGAACTTTCAAACTAGGCCATTTTCTTGGATTGTTAACATCGCTAATTGAAACTAGATGTATATGCTATTATAGCTATCTGACCAGCAAATTATTTTTCATGCTCAGTTAATTTTTTCCAGTCTTAGCAAAATACATTTTTACATACATTCAGGAGGACTAAAATTTACAATAATTATACTAGCTAGTCCAGTATAATTTTTTTGATAGCATTTTTCATTGAAACAGGGTTCACTTATATAGATGTTAAGTTGCCTGCTCATTTCTCTTAGACATATGTTCTATGACTAGAGACCCTGGAGAAATTTCTCCTTAGTAGTAATTCAGAAAATGGAACAGAGCACATAATATATTAATATTTATTACACCAACAAAGGGATCCTAAAGTACAGGGAAAAGGCCTCTTTTTCTTTCATATCCATATCAAGTTTATGTATGTATTAAGTCAGGCCAAAGGAAAGTATGCAAGGGTGAGATATTGCATATACAAAGATGAGGATGAACTAATCTCCTAGATCTTTACAACAAGGAATGAACTCGTGGTCAACAAGGAGAAGAAGTAAAGATTTTATACAAGACCCTGGATGGTTCTATTCTAACATGGTCATAGTCTACAAGGCAAATACTTTGAGAAACAATGCCTTAGCCTTGCCTTCCTAGGTTTAGGCCCCTGAAACTTCAGAAAGCCTAAGCCCAAGCCCTGTCTCAATCATAGACCTTCTATACTACCACAGCAGGCAGGTTCTAGTTAAAGAAATTATTTCCTTGGAAGCCTATTAGATTTAGCCTTTTTTTTCCCCCCTTGGGAGCTTGAATGCAGGGCCTGCGCGCTATTCCTAAGCTTCTTTGCTCAAGGTTATCACTTTAAGCCACAGCTCCACTTCTAGTTTCTGGTGGTTAACTGAAGACTTTCCTGCCACCCTGCCTCCTCCCCACCCCGCTGCTGAATTTAAATCCCTATCCTCAGTTCTCAGCCTTCTGAGTAGCTAGGATTACACAGACATGAGCCACCGGTGCCTAACTAGACCTTTCTTCTTTTTGTAACAGCTTTGGAATTATTCTGAAGTTAAACAATGTTTATCTATTTGCTGCCAAAGGTAATTTAAAAATTTTATCTTATCTGACTCCCTTTGCTATGGCTAATGGTAAATGGCTCCAGATTTAGTTTCAACTTATAGTAATGGTGCTTAACCACAGTTGTCTGAATCCATGTGTCTTTTGTAACCTAACCCTTGGTTTCTTCAATAGTAAAATAGTCATAATTGTATTTCCCTCTAAGAGAGCTGAGTAAGATAAGGAAATAAACCACTTTAGCTTAGTGGTGGGTACCCTGTCAGCAAGTTCAATCCTTTAAACATTGATGCTTAGGAAATGTGTTCCAATTCACAAAACCTAAATATCTTTTGACTATCTAAGGGCTGTAGTTCAGTGGCAGAGCACTTTCATAGGCTCTGGTTCTATCATCAGCATCAGGGCAGAAAATAAAAGAAAAACAAAACAGCAAAGTGGTCCTATCTCATCTGAACTCCCTATAAAGACCACTAATGTTGGGTATTCCCACATAAATGAATATTTATCATGGACACATGTAAACAGATCTTTGTAGAACTTTAATTCCCTAAGGCAGAGTCCTGTGCAGTGATAAGCTTACTGCATGCCTGTAAGAAGAAGCATCAGGACTATGAATTCAGTTCAGTATTAAATAAGGGTATAATCATGAGATTTTTCCTCCCTTCCAAAAATGCTGTTATTTTAATTAAGAAAATAAGACAGCACAAGATGGCCAGAGTTATCTGACAAGCATGAACTGGAGGAAGCTCCCACAATTTCAAAGTTAATTCTAAGTCACAAAAAGGAAACTAAACATTCTGTACCAGAACAAAGGCAAAGGGAAAGGAGAAGAAAATATTGTGTTATAATTAATCACAATAAGAAGTACTTTTGTCTTGGCAAAAATAAATTCTTAAATCAACTTCAGGGTATGACTGCATTTGTAGGCTTAGCAGCATGAAACCTAGACAGTAATTAATGTAATAAATCATCCTGTGGACTATTCTACAGAATCTGACAGCATTCATTGATATATTGCTTATTAGAGACTATAGAGATTTCTCCCTCATTTTTTTTATTATACTGCCTGAGACACTAATCAAGAGTACCTTTTTGTGTTGTGTCTGAAATATCTGCTACTAGTATAATACATAATATATACAGTGAGCTGCTGCCAGCAACCTTTGATATACAGCACATCATATATATTTCAGAACCAATCTTGCTTTTTAACTCTCATTTTCCTTGACTTAAGGCAGAAAAGATACATAGATTCACTGATGAAATATTAACATTTTCCACAGAATGCAAATTCAGTAATAAAGTCACAATTTTACACTTGTGCTTATCTCTCCTTTTCAGTTCATTCTTTAATAATTCAAATAAAATACAATACAGAATCTTTAGAACAGACATCATGTCATCAACTTACACATGATTTTTTCAGAGAAAAAAATTTGTTCAACATCATTTCCAAAAGTAAAATTTAAATGATTTCCCAGTTCAGCAATCTAGCCATGACTATTATACTTCAATGAGTTTATGTACTGTTACACTTCAACGAGTTATGTAAAGTTGTGCAAAAGTATCTCCTAATTTCGTAGAATCTGAAGTTGAAAACACAAATGGTGCTGGGGTTGGAGGTATGGCTCATTTGGTAGGACACTAGCCAATGAGCAAAAAGATCAGGTTCCTGGTTCAAGTCCTGGTCTCAGATAAAAAAAACTAACTAAATAAATAAAATACAGATGGTTTAAAAATAACTTGTATAAGGAAAAGAGATTTTAATGTATTTTCCCCTAATAAAATGCCTCAATTTGTTTCATAATAGTATAGAACACTCTCCTAAAATACACAGACTCTAAAGAAGGTAAAAACTATCCAAAAATACCCATTAGAAACATCTTGGTATATATCCTTTTAATTCAAAAATTTCAGAAATAGTTACCTGGTGATTCACGTGGTAGAATACCAGTTTGGGTTTTTTTGTTTTGTTTTGTTTTGTTTTTTGGTTGGTCATGGAACTTGAACTCTGAGCCTGAGTGTTGGCTCTGAGCTCTTCAGGTCAAGGCTACCGCTCTACTCTTGAACCACAGTGCCACTTCCGGTTTTCTGGTGGTTAGAGTCTCAAGGTCTTTAGTGCTCAGGCTGGCTTTGAACTGAAATCTTCTTGAGTAGCAAGGATTATAGGCATGAGACACTGTGCCCAGCTTTTTAAATTTATTTATTTATTTATTTATTTATTTGTGCGTGCGTGCGTGCGTGCGTGCATGCATGTATGCCAGTCCTGGGCTTGAGCTCAGGGCCTGAGCACTGTCCTGGGGCTTTCCTCAAGGCTAGTGTTCTACCCTGAGCCACCACACCATTTCTGGCCTTTTCTATGTATGTGGTACTGAGGAACTGAACCTGGGTCTTCCTGCATGCTAGGCAGGCACTCTATCACTAGGCCAAACTCCCAGCCCCTATTTTTATCTTTTATTTTATTTTGCCAGTCCTAGAGCTTGAACTCAGGGCATGCACACTGTCCTTGAGCTTTCTCAGCGCTCTACCACTTGAGCTACAGCACCACTTTCAGCTTTTTCTGTGTATGTGGTACCAAAAAATCAAACCCAGGGCTTTGTGGATGCTAGGTAGGCATTCTACCACCAAACCACACTCCTAGGCCCTCAGTTTAAAATTTGAATTAGAATATTAATTACCAAGTATATTTAAAGCATACCACTCATTTTTGTTTTTGTTTTACCCTGTTTTTCTCTGAAAGTGTTGCTTCATTATATATTCAAGAGAAAAATTACTTTTTACTTAGTAATGCCTGAATAATCATCCAAAAATACAGAGTTTAATAAGTGAATAAGTAAGGTGCCAGTGGCTCGGGCCTGCAATCCTAGCTACTCATGCCTGTAATCCTACCTAGCAAGAAAACTGAGCCCCAAGTTCAAACTCCAATACTGACACCTCTCTATCCCCAAAAGAAAAAAGAAAAAGTGCTTAAGAATTTTGTACTAAGTTTATTATTCATTGGTGATTCAAAAATCACTTCCTTAGTTCTAGGGTTTACTATATCTACTCCCACACAAGCTCCACAGTGTTCTCTGGCTTGATTTCTTTCAGTACAGAAGTTTAGTCCTCAGTATTTTCCACCAGATTCTACTCTGCCTCACCAGTTCCATTTGAAACCAGGCCAACCTGATTTCTTCTAATGTGGCCACAGGGCCTCAAGTATTCAAATGTGCTCTTTCCTTTTTTTTTTTTTTTGCCAGTCCTGGGGTTTGAAAGGCCTGGGCACTATCCTTAGACACTTTATGCTCAAGGCTAGCACTCTGCCACTTGAGCCACAGAGCCATTTCCGGCTTTTCCTGTATATGTGGTTCTAGGGAATTGAACACAGGGCTTTGTGCATGCTAAGAGAGCACATTACCTCTAGGCCCACACTCCTGGCCTTCAAATGTGCTCTTCTTTCACTATTTTCTCTCTTACGAGTTTGCATAAGCTGAGCTCTCTTACCAGGACTCTATTCCTGATCTCTCAATTTTCACTATCAGTATCAATCTCTAGGAATTTTCCATCATCCTCCTTTACTCTAGCTGATCCTCTGTTTTTTGTTTTTTTTGCTAGTCCTGGAGTTTGAACTCAGGGCCTGGCACTTTTCTTGGGCTTTCTCAGGGCTAGCACTCTACCACTTGAGCCACAGCATCACTTTTGGCTTTTTCTGTGTATGTGGTACCAAAAAATTGAACCTGGGTCTTTGTGCCTGCTAAGTAAGCACTCTACCACTAGGCCATGCTCCTGACCCCATCCTCTGCTCATTTCTATCACAACCTTTCTAACAATTTGTAATGATTTACTTGAGATTATTTGGCTGATATCTATAATCTAAGTTCTACAAGGGTAACTTTTTTTTTCTCTCACTGACTCATCCATTGAAGAAATGAACATTAAACACTCAGTATTTTTTAACTAAATTAGTTTGACTATCAGAACAAATATACTAAAACTATAAAGAAGAATAAAAAATCAAGGGGCTGGGAGTTTGTCCTAGTGGTAGAGTGCTTGCCTAGCATGCATGAAGACTGGAGTTTGATTCCTTGGTACCACATACATAGAAAAAGCTGGAAATGGTGCTGTTGCTCAAGTGGTAGAGCTCTAGCCTTGAGATAGGCCAAGGACAGTGCTCAGGCACTGAATCCAAGCCCTAGGACTGAAAAAAAATAAAGTCAAAACAAAGTTATACACAGGAAAGTTATATTCTCTAGAAATTTTACTATTTGCATTTTTTGCGTCAACAGTCAATAAAATCCATTCAGAGTCTCAGGATAGGAGACATCGTTCTAAGAATGCCTACCTTAACTGTTAAACACTGACTCTCACCTCACATAGAAACAATGAGAACACTTAGAAATTCGAAGTAGAAGCAGAAGAGCAGAAGCTTGCAGTGAGGTTTTCTTGAGGAATAGGGAAAACTGAGAAAAGGCTGCTTATAGTCCAGAACAGCACTTGCAGCTAAGGGGTTGGATACTGAACCACACACGAGAAGCATCACTATTGCTAAGCACATGAACTTGGGCAACAGACTCCTTGGTTAAGAAACCAGCTCTTACCCTATTACGTCGTTGGTGGGAATGTAAACTAACAAAACCACTCAAAAATTAAACAGAGAATGAACCCATGACCCAGCAAATACCACTCTTGGGTATTTACCTAAAGCATTACAAGTCAGAATATAGTAAAGACACTTGCATATCCATATTCAAAAGCCAAGTTGAGGAAACTGCACAGATGTCCTACAAAAGAAGAGTGGATCGAGAAAATGTGGTACATACACATGATAGAATTTAACTCATTCATTAGAAAGAAAAACATTATGTCATGTGCAGGAAAATGGATGAATTCAGTAGAACAAATCATGTTAAGTGGAGCAAGCCAGGCTCAGAAAGACATATAGTGCATATTTTCTCCCATATGTGGAAGTAAGATCTAAAATACAACCAGGCATGATGACATGAACAGGCCTCAATGCATCTGCACATCAACAAAATGACTAAAAGACAGTATACTTAGGGGAGGACTCGAAAGACACAGCTCCTCTGAACGACTAAAGTACTGTTTAATCAAAACAAATACTAGAAAATAAAAAACATGGTCTCTGGGGAGATAGAAAAAGAGAAGCATAACAAATGCAGTCATGTAAAAATATAAAATGCAGTATGTAAAAATGAACTACTAACTTGTGGGTAGGGACAGGAGGGGGGTAAATGAAGGAAGTGGTGACATTGTCCATGAAGCGTTGTACTCATTACCTGATTTATGGAACTACAACCCCTTTGTGTAACTTCTTAATACTAACAATTAAAAATAATTTCTTAAGAAAGTGAAATCCAGTCTGTCTGTTACCCTCTCTGGGTGTGACCTTGGGTAACTTTAATCTTTCTTAACTTTAATCTTAGTTTCTTCATCTGCAGAATGGAGTTTAGTTATTATATTCCTAATATTCCGCTGTGGGAACCAAGTTAACATAAGTAGTTATTGAGATAATAAGTACTCTTAGTGTTGGCTATTATTATTTTGCACACAGTAATCAAGGAGAATGAGTCAACAAATATGGCTCTATTTACTGAAGAGAGGATTGGAAATTAAGACTCACCCATTGTCAGTTTAAACTGACTGGAAAGTATTTTTCATGAGTTTGCAGAAATTTCCTGAGTTTGATGAATGAGAAAAAATAAAAACACCACATACAAGGTAACACCTGATGAATTCAAGAGAGGAAATGCTAGGCCCATAATATAAAGTTATTACATTAAAAAAAATTAGGTATCATTTCCTAGGCTAGGCATGGTGACACCTGTGGTCCTAACTACTTGGAATGTGGAAGTAGAAAGATCAGGGTCAGAATAGCCTGGGTGAAGCTAGCAGAACACCCTGTCTGAGAAGCAAACAAAACTAAGAGACGGGGGAGGAAGGGCTTGGCTCAAGTGGTAAACCACTTTCACAGCAAGCACAAGCCCTGAGCTCAACCCCCAGGGTGACAAAAATTAAAATTAAAATAAAAAAGCAAAAGCAAAGGATTAATTTCTTCCTTTAAATTTACATTCAATTTACATGACTGCCTACCTTAGTCAGTAAGGATCAAAATATGAAGACATCTTGCACTGAAAATGGATAATAAAATAGAAAAACAAAAAGGAGTTATTAATCAATCTGAAATAAAAGATGTATAGCACATAAAGCAAAAGGAAAACAGATAACACATAAAAATGGAAATGCACAAAACCCTAATAAATTATCTCCTTCTCTTCTAAGCTAGGCTATTAATATTCATTAAATTCCACCCAAGAAGCAATAACCTAATGGATAGGGGAGGATGCTAATTTCTCTAAGTGGGTCAGTGGATGATAACAAAACATGTTTTTGAAGAATTCATTATAAAATAAATTTTTTTCAATGTGGATTAGCATTCTGCTACCTAGTAATAAGTATAGGAAGCACAGGAAAATAAACCTTTCTCTTCACAACAAGATGGCTGTTTTCTATAACACAGAATAATAATATAACACCATTGATTATAATGGCACATGAGTGCTGAAAGGCTAGTGACCTATAATATAAATCTTTGCATACTCTAGAGACTAAAATTATTTTGTAAAAGAAGATTTCAGGCATGATTTTAAAAGAATATAAATTTATAATCTTTGATTCAAATCTTAAAGTCCAATCCACAGAAATAATAGATGTTAGAATTATAGAAACTTTTGTTTTTAATCTTTCCTGCTGAATGAAGTTAAGGGTGAAAACTAATAAATGTTTTCTTTTCCCATTCTCCACACTCAGCAGCCATTTTACGTATTGTCTTTGTCAGGCATCTCCAGATCTTTTCAATTGTACACCCCTAACCATAAAAATACCCTTGAAAAAGAGCCTCGAGATACGTGCATATACACGAGATATGTGTATGTATATCCTGTCAATATGCTAAAAGCTAATAAGCTTAATTTATTTCATGGCTTTAGTAAGAAATTTTATGTTTCATCCTGATCACCGTATCTGTACTGGAAAACACTAAACCATATCACACCCAATGACAAACCTTTGTCATTTCTTGAAATTAATTCTGTTTCTATCAATCACTGAGAGATGAAGAAAGGGGGGGCATTAACACATTTACTCTTTCATGATAGAGTTGTCATGAAAGTCCTAAGATTTGTGATTATTGAGTGCAAAAATATGGATACTTCTAATATTTAAAAACTAATATTACCCAAGTATGACAAATGTATGTATGAAATATGCCATAATGAAGCCTACCATTTTGTATAATATATGCCAATAAAAAACCCTTATATATTAAAATGCAGCTCAAGATTGTCAGTCACCAGAGATACATGAATTGAAATCACAATGAGATACTACTTTACAACATTTTGCTTAGGTTATAACCAAAAGTCAGATTATAATACATGTTGGCAAGGATGCAGGGGTGGGGAACCTTGTCAAGGACCATTTACATATTTATAGCATCATTCAAACCATACAAAATTATCAATTCAGGCAGACAGCTGAGGATAGTTGATGAGACACATATGAGAAGCATATGTATCTGACCTGTATACTAAATGATTTCATGGGCCTCATATGGTCCTCGAGTCAGATGTTCCTCACTCAAGAAAATTAGATCCATGTAACTTGTTACTGGGAATACAAAACGACACAGCTGCTTAAGACAACAATTTGGTAATCCCTCAAAGCTAAAGATAGAGAGGTACCATATGACCTACAACCAAGTTCTCTCTTAGGTATTCTCTGAAGTGAATCTGAAAATATCCACCCACAATCTTGTACATAAATGTTCACAACAGATCATTTTTCATAACTGCAAAAAATCTAATAAATGAATTAACATCAATAAATGAATCATCAATAAATGTATATAGTCTATCCATACAGCAGAATATTATCCAGACATATAAAGTAATGAAAAGAGATCAATTCTGTAACATAGAAGTATGCTGTGAAAGAACTAAGCTAAGAACTGAAAATTTTGAAAGCCAATGTTTCAAATGTTTGTGATCTAAAAATTTAAATTGGGTGGATAGCCAATGTTTCAAATGCTTGTGATCTTAAACAGTTGGTTGGACAGGTAGAATGTGCCCGGAAAAATGCATGTATTTGTAGTTACTGAGCAAAACTTGTCAAGAAATAACAGCCAAAAACTATGGACTTCAAACAACAAAAAACCAGTTTTAATATTTTTTTTTTTTGCCAGTCCTGGGCTTGAGCTCAGGGCCTGAACACTGTCCTTGGACTTTCTCAAGGCTAGAGCTCTTATCACTTGAGCCTCAGCACCATTTCAGGCCTTTTTCTGTGTATGTGGTACTGAGGAATCGAACCTGAGTCTTTGTGCATGCTAGGCAAGCACTCTACCACTAGGCCAAACTCCCAGCCCCTACTTTTTTTTTCTTTTTGTCAGTCATGGGGCTTGAATTCTGGGCCTGGGCACTGTCCCTGAGCTCTTCAGCTCAAGGTTGGCACACTACCAGTTGAGCCACAGTGACACTTCCAGTCTTCTTGTGGTTAACTGGAGATAAGAGTCCCATAGACTTTGAACCGAGATCCTCAGATCTCATCCTCTTTAGTAGACAGGATTACAGGTGAGAGCCACCAGTGACTGGTTGATTCTACTTTTATGAATGGGTAAATCTACTGAAACAAAAGTAGATCAGAGACTGAAAGTAAAGAGGGATGATGACAAGATCAATGAGATGTAGTACTGATGGGTATACAACTCTGTATTAGAAACTGCCAAATTAGATTACTTCAAACAGGTAAATTTTATGGAATGTTTATCTTAAAAAGCTGGAAATGTGATAAAAATTTCTGACTGTCCACAAAATCAGTACTGTCCATTTGCAGAGCTTCCTAGCTATGCTACATTCACACGTACAAACACATACAAAGCCATTTAAATGTTTTCATATAAACCCATGTACTATAAAAAACAATTAGCTGGATTTCCTACTTTTGCCTTTTAGAAAACTAGTAAATGATTATATTTTTAATTCTTAAAAGTTAGAACACCAGGGGCCGGGAGTTTGGCCTAGTGGTAGAGTGCTTACCTAGCATGCACGAAGACCCGGGTTCAATTCCTCAGTACCACATACATTGAAAAGGCCAGAAATGGTGTGGTGGCTCAGGGTAGAACACTAGCCTTGAGGAAAGTCCAAGGACAGTGCTCAGGCCCTGAACTCAAACCCAGGACTGGCAAAAAAAAAAAAAGTTAGGACACCAGAGCAGGGAGTTTGGCATTGTGGTAGAATGCTTGCCTAGCATGCATGAAGACCTGGGTTTAATTCCTTGGTACCACATACATAGAAAAACCCGAAAGTGGAGCCAGGTGCAGTAGCTCACAACTGTAATCCTAGCTACTCAGGAAGCTGAGATTTGAGGATCACTATTCAAAGCCAGCCCAGGCACTAAAGAATGTGAAACTCTTATCCCTAATTAATCAATAGAAAAATGGGAAGTGGGGCTGTGGCTCAGGGGTAGAGCAGTAGCCTAGAGCTGAAGAGTTCAGGGTCCAGGCCCAGAGTTCAAGCCCCATGACAAACAAAACAAAACAAAACAAATGTGGTGCTGTGGCTCAAGTAGTAGAGCTCTAGCCTTGAGGAAAAAGCCCAAGGACAGTGCTCAGGCCCTGGGTTCAAGCCTCAGACTAGCAAAAAAAAAAAAGTTAGGACACCATTGTCTATAAAAAATAAGCAGCATTAAAATTTTAAGATAGCGAGGCTTGTTATTTGTAGTTGAGGACAAAATATTTTGAATAAATTATGTGGAATGGATTGCCTATAGCTTCTACATTTTTAATTTCCAGCCAGGGAAGACTTGACTTTCATTTATCATAGTGGCTTAATTGTTCATCTTACCACAGTCATCTATCATCCTAGAAAGTCCTAATAAACATATTATCTAAAGGCAACCAGTTTCATCTTACAGTCATTCAGTTTGATTAAAATCTTCTCAGTTCATCAAGTATTTGAAATTGTTTTATTTTTTGAGTCAGGTTGTCATCACTGTAGCTCAGCTGGTTTTGAATTCACCATCCTTCTGTCTCAGCCTCCTGGGTACTGGGATTACAGGAGTGGGCCACCATGCCCAGCAGTAAATTGGGGATTTTGATAAGGAAAAAAGGAATCATATTTTGCTTTCTGTTGTTTTGGTGATACTTAAAACCATGGAGTACTTTAAAGGGGAAATGTGCAGGTGGCAACAGAGATCTGTACTTTAAATCCTTGCAAATATGCCTGTATCCTCTCCAATGGCTTCCATTATTGGCACAGATGGGCAATCATTGCCATCTTACCTGAATTACTATAATGCTTTATAAAATAGCTTCAATGATTCAACCTCTACTTCCCCAATTCTATCAGCACAATGGACAAGACAATGAAGTGAGTTTGCCTCTCTGCTTCCTACACAGGACATGTGTGGCATTACATAGATAGCCTTCCACAGCTGGCTCCAGTTTATCTTTCCAGCAGCAACTCTTTGGCTCTTGTAACATCTCTCAAATCAGATATCTCCTTGCTTCCCCTAACATCCTCTGTATGTCTGCCCTAACTGCCTTTGCTCATGTTGTTCTGTTTACTTCAAATGCTCTTCTATGTGTTCTTGAAGGCTGAGTCATATCTGCTCCCACAGATATGTTCCAATGCATTTTATGCACAGTTACTTCTACAGACAGGGGAATCTGACACTCATCTTTGTATTTTCACCACCATGCACACACAATGCTTGTCACGTAGTTGGTCCTGAAAAAAAAAATTGATAAATACAAGTGCAAGAGACTTGTCCATATACTTAGTAGAAAATAGACTAAAGACATCCCTTTAAAGAGAATGTGTGTGTGTGTGTGTGTGTGTGTGTGTGTGTGTGTGTGTGTGTGCGCGCGCGTGTGAATGAGAAATACTATTATGGTAATGTGCACTTAAAAAAAGAACATATCCTTCATACAGGATGAGACTAAATGAAATAAGCTCTAGGATATGGAAACAAGAGGTTTATCTTGTCTGATTATTGTTCTTAATGTACTATGTTATTTCTCTTCTCTTTTTTTGTCCTTATGGTTAATCTCATGTTGTTACTGTATCTGACTTTGTTACCTGGTATATTATATATACATTTATTTGTTTATTGAAATAGGGAAGGGAAGGTGGGAAAACAAGATGTTTGGGAAGGGGTTGGAGGAGGGAAAGGGGGACAAAAACCAGAGTAGGGGTAATGCATCTTCTACCTGGTGAATGTAACTGTAACCCCTTTATCTATTATCCCAACAATAAAAGAAGACATATCTTGCAACTTTGTTTTCTAGATTTATCCACATTAATAAATGTGTAGTTGGCTGATTTATTTACTCCATTCAAAAACATACCACATTAAAAAAATTTCAACTATTGCTAGACATGAAGCTGATTTTTTTCTTCTGTTATTACAAAGTTGCAAGGTAGACCCTTATGCCATTTTTTTCATATATTTTTTATTGTAGTTAATAGAAGGGTTACATTATCTTCACCAGATAGAAGGTACTTTACTTCACATATGTTGATACCCTTTCTCATGTCTTGGTCCCCATTTCCCTCCCCCCACCCCTGCCCCTCATCTTGTTTTCCCCCCTTCCCTATCCGACTTCAAATAACCAAATACACATATATACAATATATCAGAAAACCAGGTGAAATACTGTAACAATATGAGATAACTAAGGGACACCAAAAGAGATAAGAGATAACAGTACATTAAGAGCAACAATCACTCGTTCTATCTCGTTCTATGGCTTTTGTTTCTATATCCTGGAGGTCCTTTCATTTAGCGTCATTTTATATGGCCTTATGTATCTAGGTTTTGTTCTATTGTAAATCTCTGCTAGGAGAGCCCAAGGTTTCTACTGATTATGACAAATGAAGGAAACCATTGAGCCTATGTTCTCATTTGAGTCTGGCTTACTTCACTTAATATGATTTTTTTCTAAGTCTTTTCATTTCCTTACAAATGGGGCAATGTCATTTTTTCTGACAGAAGCATAGAATTCCATTGTGTATAAATACACATCTTGTTGATCCACTCATCAACTGAGGGGCATCTGGGTTGGTTCCATATCTTTGCTATGGTAAACTGTGCTTCAATGAACATCATTGTGCTTTATGCAAATCTTTTAAATAACCATGAAAAACTCTCTGAGGACAGACATTTGAGAAGTGATTTCCTGGGTAAGGAGTAGGATAAGGATTGAGGGGGGTTAAGGCTGATCATAATACATTAAAGGTATACAGGCAGGGAAATAAACAATGAGACCCCTCTTGTATAATTAAAATACACTAAAAACATTTAAAAATTGAATTCCTATATTATATAATATGTACATCTTTATTAGACTTTGTAAACTGCTGTCCAATGCAGCTCTACCAATTTAAACACACACCAGCATGTTTTTGTTTTTCCTATACTTCTTTCTGGTATAAGTAAAACTGTATCTCATTGTAGTTTTTATTTGAATTGCCCTGAATCTGTTGCGGGTACATCTGCCTGGCAAAGCTTAAGGTCATACAAATACTTGTTGAAGTATAAAGTTAGAGAGCACATTCCTGACCTTTCCTGTAGGGAAGTGCAAATACACAGAGGAAGGAATGCCCTCACAAAGGAAGAGTGTCCAGTTACCAGGTGCAGGGATAAAATCACAATGTGGACTCTAAAGTGGGTTTTGTGTTCCCTACACAACTGCTTTAAGCTTTAATACACATATGAGTTACTTGGAGATACTGGTAGATGAAGATTCTGATTTTGCTAGTCGGCACTGGGGTAAAGCCTCATCTACTAAGAGCCCAACTGATATTGATGGCATTGTTTCATGGGCAATACTTTAAGAGACAAATGGGCATAAATGTTTAAAATCAGAATCTACTTCATTAGTTCTCTTGGTGCATGGTACCAAGAACAATCTAATAATGATAAAGAAAATGTAATACCAGGGGCCGGGAGTTTGGCCTAATGGTAGAGTGCTTTACCTAGCATGCACAAAGATCTGGGTTTGATTCCTTGGTACTAAATTCATAGAAAAAAGCTGGAAGTGGTGCTGAGGCTCAAGTGGTAGAGCTCTAGCCTTGAGAAAATCCAAGGACAGTGCTCAGGTACAGAGCTCAAGCCCAGGACTGGCAAAAGAAAAAAAAAAAAAAGAAAATGTAATACTAATGAGAAGTATCCATATATTGAATATTATGTGAAGTCCTTTCTTAAGTATTTCACTTATATTTTTGTATTTGGTCCTTGGAGACAGATATTTGTGTGTTAATGCGCAAATACAAAAACAGAGTGTCTGGCTGCAAGCGCATCAGGCAGTGGTGCTGGGCATTATGTTAGATGCATCTCATTCTACGTTATAGAAACTGTTCTGCTGGGCTAGAATGCTGAGAACTGCCTGCCACACAGTACTCAGGTGAGCATTATTTACAAGGAGGAAAATGATGGCAAAAGTCTGCCATCTCTTATTTTTCAAAATTATGTCTCAGGTTTTCCTATCGGGAAGTAAATGCAAAGGTATGGTTAATAAAATGAATGTTAGACTTGAATCATCTTTTAACCAGAGGCATACTTTTTTTTTTTAACAGAATAAGGAAGTACACTAAATAGCATTACATATATATGTTCGCATACGTACACAAATATACACATACACGTATATACTTTTACAGATTTCTATCCTTTATATCAGAACATTGTTCTACCTTTAAATAACAAACAGAAAAACTTGCTTTTTACTCACACATAAAAATACCTAAAAACTCAAACCAAAACAAACAGCATATATAACAACAGTATTGATCTCTGGTCTGTTGTATCTCTCAAGCACAGAACTTAGAATGGTCTGGGAGAACCTTCATTCCTTCCAGTCCCATCATAGCTCCAGTCTTGTGGTTTGCATGCATTAAGATACTGTTTGTTTTCACAGTGGGCCCCATACTGAGACAAGAAGTATTAGGAGAACCAAGAGGCCAAGGTGGTAAATGGCAAAAAAGAAGCAGATGTCTGAACCATAGATGAATGCAACTAGAGGTCCAAACCATAGATGAATGCTTGTTTGAACAACTGTCCTTGAAACATAAAGCAATTTATCCTCTCCTTGGATTTTAATTGAGGGATCTTATTCCTGACAAAAGAAGCTACTATTTATTGTGTCAAAATGAACCAAATAAATGGGAAGTAACATATACTTTAATCAAACTTTAAAAGCTCATTGAACTCAAATTTTACATTAGTTATTTTTCTTTTTTCTCATATATTTTTATTGTAATTAATAGAAGGGTTACACTATATTTGCCAGATAGAAGGTGCATTAATTCACATACATTGATACCCTTTCACATGTCTTGGTCCCCATTTCCCTCCCCCCCCCACTCCCACTCCTCAACATTATTTTTCAAAAAGTGTATTACGTGATTGAAACCATACTCCTTTTTGAGTGCAGCTTTGCTGAAAATATAATCACAGTAGAAATTAGAAGAAAAAGATAAAAATAAAAACTAGAAATAGACCCAATAATAAAAATGTGGTATATTAATTCAGTGAAGAATAGGAATTATTCAAGAAATAATGTTGAAACCTTGCACAAATAATGACATTAGATTCTACATCAAAACACATTGTAGAATTAAATGTTAAAAAAGGGAGAAGAAAGCCAGGCACCGGGGGCTCATGCCTGTAATCCTAGGTACTCAGGAGGCCAGCCCAGGTGCTAAAGTCTGTGAGATTCTTATCTCCAATTAAACACCACCAGAAGTGATCCTGTGGCTCCAGGGGTAGGGCCATAGCCTTGATCTGAAGGGCTCAGGGGCAGGGTCTAGGCACAGGGATAAGGTGGTAGCCTTGAGCTGAAGAGCTCAGAGATAGCACCCAGGCCCAGAGTTCAAGCCCCACAACTGACAAAAAAAAAACAAAAACAAAAACAAAAAACAAAAAACAAAAAATCCAGCCTGGGCACTAAAGTCCAAGAGACTCTTACCTCCAATTAACACCAGAAAACTGGAAGTGGTGCTGTGGCTCAAAGTGGTAGAGTGCTACCCTTGAGCTGAAGAGCTCAGGGACAGCGTCTAGGTCCTGAGTTCAAGCCCCACGACTGACAAAAAGAAAAGGGAGGGGGGAGAGAGAAGAGAGAAGCCAACCATAAAGTAACTAGAGGAAAATATAATTATTTTTAAGCTTTTCTATTATCTTTTGAGATGCCAGAGATCTGACCTAAGGCCTTACATATTTAAGCAAGTACTCTACCACTGAGCTACATCCTTAATCTCTAGATAACTATTTATGTAATTTGAGGGTAGAGAAACAACTTTCTAAACAAAATAGGAAATGCAGGAATGATGATAGGCAGACATTGAGAGAAAACTAGGAAAATCTATACCTCCCAAAATATTGTCAATGAATGTAAAGCTAATGCATGAGTTAGTATTTCTAATATACACATACACCACAGACCAATATTTCATTGATAAGACTATATATCATAGTGTCTCATATGATTAAAACAAAGCTGAAAAACTCCTGTTTCTATTAATATGAGTCCCACAATGTTGTAGCACGATGCACTATTCAAGTATCTGTAGTAATGGCAATGTAAAAAAAGAAACAACAACTGTCCTGCTAGGTATAAAAGTTGAGAACACAATTATGTTCAGTATCGAATCCTTAAAAATAAGTGATTCTTAGTAATTTATATAATAACTATATTATGCTACTCTTTGATCATTTAAGTTTGGAATGTACACCTACTTATTGAAAAGAACAGTTAACTACAATATCCTTGGAAGGCCCTCCTTCTATTCTGCAACAGAAGGTGTTACAATAACAGCTACTTTGGCAGTTCCATGTGTGAGACAGCCTGTGAAGTCCTTGCAATGGTAAAAGAGGTAAAGTGACAAGTGGTCATACTGATTAAGGTATCTGTGTTTTTTGCTTCAACCATAGTATTTCAAAGGTTAAAAAAATAATTAAAAAATTAAACAGAAAATGTTTATAAAGAACAAGAAAATGTGTAAGAAAATATTTTATAGAGTTGCATAATATATTTCAACTGTTATAATAGTCAGAAAGTTTAAAAAGTTTAAAAGTTTACAAAATAAAAATGTTACCACAAGCTAAGGTTAATTTTTTATTGCAAAAGGATTAAAAAAGTTTACTCTATAGACATGTTTTATTACATAGATTAATATGTACCTATGACATATAACCCTCATCTTAATTTTAATTATGTTCTAAAACCTAAGTGCCAGTGATGGTATATAGATATTCCCTTCTTGAATACTTGTTTGTTAAACATGACATTTGAAATATGATGTAAAAAATCAATGTTAACAAGTTCTTTAATTAAAAACAACAACAACAACAACAACAAAGTTTGCTTCAGCCCAAGGGTATAGAGGTTAAAGGGTATAGGAGAAAACAATGCCTGAAGCCTTCATTTCACATACCATCCATCCCAGGGTAACTCGAGTCCTGGGAGTTTCTTTCATGGTTAAGCATCCTATATGATATACTATCTTTCATCTATTATATTGTATTTTTAGTTAAGTTTAGATATACAAACATGTCTATATACACAACTATCTATGACATTCACCATAATAACAGGTTATACAGATTTGTTGCCTAGGAACCATAGACTCTTACAGTTTACCTAAATACATCTGATATTTGCACAGTGACAAAATGGCCTAATAATACTTTTTGGGGGTGGGGTGGTGGTCTTGGGGCTTGAACTCAGGGCCTAGGTACTGTCCCTGAGCTTTTTTGTTCAAGACTAATACTTTATCACTTGAGCCACAGATCCATCTCCAGGTTTTTTGTGGTTAATGGGAGATAAGAGTTTCACAGACTTTCCTCCTCAGGCTGGCTTTGAACCATGATCCTCAGATCTCAGCATCCTGAGTAACTAGAATTGCAAGGTATGAACTACTGGCACCCAGTTTAACAACGTAGTTTTGGAATGTATCCCTATAGTTAATTGCATATAAAGTATACTTAAATTGATCAGAAGACTTGATTCAAAAGAAAAGTGCTTAAATAGAAATGGAGACAAATGGTGAACAAATGAACTATGCAACTTGTTGGCAGGGATGGGGGGGAAAAGCTAAGAGAGCTAGGGAAGGGGTGATATTGTCCAAAAAAAATGTACTCTTTACCTGACTTACATAACCATAACTCCTCTATACATCACCTTTGTAATAACAATTTTCTTGCTATTGTTGGGACTTGAACTCTGGGCTTGGGCACTGTCCCTGAGCTCTTCAGCTCAAGGCTACTGCCCTACTCCTTGAGCCATGGTGCCATGTCTCATTTTCTAGTGATTAATTGGAGGTAGGAGTCTCATGAACTTTTTAGTGCCCAGGCTAGCTTTGAAGCTCAATCCTCAGATCTCAGCTACTTGAGTAGCTAGGATTACAGGCATTAGTCACTGTGCCCGGCTTATTATAATATTTTTTTTAAAAAACTTGAAAAAAAATCTAAAAAGCAAAAATCAGTAATTTGCTATCATAAAACTTCTGAGAAGTGCTGATTAATAAAGAATCCTTATACAAAATTCTAAAATATATGTCAGTATGTTTACAAAATATACATATACACATAAACATGTAATCCATGTTGCAATAGGGATTTAAATTTCATTATGACAAATGCTCTAAATTTGTATAAAAAACTCAAAGTTAATGGAATCTGAGCTATGGTTAGATAATCAATAACTCTTCTATTAGTATATATCTACTTATTTTTGTTAAAATTTGTATTGAGCAGTATGGCAGGCATGACATAAAAATTAATAACTTTATTTGCACCTTGATTAACATTTTATGACTATAATTTCAGTTTTGAACAGAAATAAGAATGGATTTTCTGCTAGGGGGACAGAATTTAAATAACATAAGTACAACAAAATGGAATAGTAGCTTTTTATTTCTTGGTGACTCAGTAGTTAATTTTTTCTTTTTTTGGTAGGTCATGGGGCTTGAACTCTAGACTTGGGTGCTGTCTCTGAGCTCTGCAGCTCAAGAGTACTGCCCTATCCCTTGAGGCACAGCCTCACTTCCCTTTGTTTTTTTTTTTTTTTAGTGGTTAATTGGAGATTATAGTCTCTATGTTCTTTAGTGCCTGGGCTGGCTTAGGATGGCAATCCTCAAATCTCAGCCTCCTGAGTAGCTAGGGTTACAGGCGTGAGCCACCATACCCTGCAACAGTAGTTAATCTGTCATATGGTTTAAAAATATTATTCTAAGATATGCAATATTTCCACAATGATCTGATGAAGACTCAGGCTTCTATAGTATTCATATTAAGAGTCAAGTATAGTTTTAAGCTAGTTCTTTCAGAATCTTTCTTTTTAGCTTAGTCCCAGATGGGCTTTACATATTAACTTTCTAAGATCCATTTATACTATTACAGGTAACTATACTAGCACATGGTAAATAATATATTTTTAAAAATCTTTGTTTACATGAAGATTGTCTACTATAAATAAACATGCAAAAACAAACTTTAGAACACAGAACCTTAGTTTGGACTCTAGGAACCAAAGAAAAATTATGGAAGTAGCATTGTGGCTCAAACTGATATAGCTATGGCCCTGTGTAAGAGTTCTGAGACAGTGCCCAGGCTCTGAGTTCAAGTTCCAAGACCGACATAAAAAAAGTCAGCCACAAAGATAAATTGTACATTAAATATATAACATATATTGTATATCTATCAACACACACGCGCACACATAGATATAATCTTTCATTAAAAATGACAAAATTTGGTCTCACAGACATTTCCAGCTGAAATAGTATTTCTCTAAAGCTAATGAAATGTTGGCAGTATGATATCCTTCCACAAAACAATATAAAGAGGATTGCTGCTTAGGAAACTTTCATTACCACTACTTTTCATTCTCCTCTGATAAATTCACTTCCTAGCCAGACCAACCTTTGTGAGAGAGTTCATGAGTGTATATATTATGTACTATCCTTGGCCATGTCTAGTTTATATAGATATTATAAGAAATACACTATACAGAAGGGAAGAAAATAATATAAAAAGAAAGTAATGTAAAAAGGATAAAAATTGTAGTGCTCAATATTTTGCATCATATATTTTGCAGGGTTAAGTTAGCATGAGACACAATCACTTACAAAATTGTTTGAGTGTACTAGACCATTGTAAAATACATTTGTGAATTTTATCCTTAAAGATAAACATTAAGAGTGCAGAAAAAATTTCCAGACTAAGATTCCTACTTATGAAATAAAAATGAAAAATAAATACGAGTAGGACATACAAATAAAGCAAGTATTTAAGTAAAAAGGTATCACTTGTATCAAATATGTGTAAGTGCATGTATATTATATAATTAGACTTACTGTGCAAAGACATTCACTAGCCTAATGTAACATGTGTTCAGGGGTATGACGAACAGCCAGAAACTACATCATTATTCAATGATTAAAGTAAAAATTATTTAAAGAGAGAAAGAATAAGATAACCCACAAAAGGAGAAAAAGTATTTGCAAGTCATACATCTGGTTAGGGACTTAATATATCCAGAGTACATAAAGAACTTTTACAACTCACCTATAAAAAGGCAAGGATTAAGGATTTATACAGACATTTCTCAAAAATATACAAATGACCAATCAGCATAGAAAAAGTCCAATATGATTAATCATTAAGATAATGCAAGTCAAAGCTGTATCAAACTACTACCTTACACACACAACAGTACAGATAGTTTTCTAAAAACACAGAAGTAATATCTTGGTGGCAACAGAGACTTTATACTTTGGAAAACTATTTGGAATCTCTCAAAAAGTTAAGCACTAAGTTACCAAGCAATTCCACTCAGAGTTAATTGCTCAAAGAAGACAAATATAGACATCCATACTAGAACTTTTATATAAATATTCATAGTGCTATTATAATAAACAAAGAAGGAAACAATCTAATATCCATAAACTGATGAAAAGAAAAATAGTGTCTATTCATACAGTAAATCTTATTTGACAATAAAAAGAAATCCTAACTTGAAAGTATAATGCTAAATGTGGAAGACAATTAGAAATGGTTAAGTTGTATATGATTCATTTATATGAATATATAGAATAAGTAGATCCACAAAGACAGAAAGTAGATCAGTGGTTACCAGGGACTGGGGAGAAGGGAAAATAATAAGTATAAGGCTTCTATTAGGGGGGATAAAAATGTGAAATTAGATACAGTAAACACTGAATTATGCATTTCATATGGTACATGAATTATCACAATAAAGTTGTCAGTTTAAAAAGAAAAATAACTGAAAAGCATAATTTTCTTCCCCTTTTTTCTTTTTTCTTTTTTTTGGCCAGTCCTGGGTTTGAGCTCAGGGCCTGAGCCCTGTCCTTGGACTTTCTCAAGGCTAGAGCTCTACCACTTGAGCCTCAGCACCACTTCCGGCTTTTTTCTATGTATGTGGTACCAAGGAATCGAACCCGGGTCTTCATGCATGCGAGGCAAGCACTTTAACCACTAGGCCAAACTCCCGGCCCTTCCCCTTTTTTCTTGAACCATTACTAGGGCTTGAACTCAGGGCCTTAGCACTATGCATTAGCTTTTTTGCTTAGACTAATGCTTTACCATTTGAGCCATAGCTCCATTTCTGACATTTTGGTGGTTAGTAATAGGAATCTCATAGACTTTTCTGCCTGGGCTGGCTTTGAACCTTAATCCTCAGATTTCAGCCTCCTAAGTAGTTAGGATTCTAAGTGTAAGCTCCTGGCATCTGGCATCATTACTTTTAAATAATGAATAAATAACATGAACATTTGCAATGTGTGTGTGTGTGTGTATATATATATATATATATATATATATATATATATATATATATATATTGTGTGTGGGGGGGTCATGGGGCTTGAACTAGGCCTGGGTGCTGTCCTTGTGCTCTTCAGCTCAAGGCTACCGCCCTTGGCCTGGGCGTTGTTCCTGAGCTCTTCAGCTCAAGGCTAATGCCCTACCCTTGAGTCAAGCCCCATTTCCTTTTTCTAGAGGTTAATTGAAGATAAGAGCCTCAGGTCCTTTTGTGCCTGAGCTGGCTTTGAACCCTGATCCTCAGATCTCATCCTCCTGAGTAGCTAGGATTAGAGGCATGAGCCACTGCCTCCCTTTCAATGTATATTTTATCAATAATAACTTGAATGTGCTAGAAAAAAAAACCATAAGTGGGAAATTCCCTTTGGCGATCTTAAAATTGACACCGAACTTGGAAAAGTATGTTTATAAAAGTAACTTAATTCTAAGAAGTTTCAGGCCAAAGGCACTCAGGCTTCCAAGAGGCTTCTCAAAATACATGTCTTTTTTGAGAAGGACTAAAATGTGCAATAGAGATCTGCTTTCTGTATTTTCTTCACGTCTGTTCATCCTTGGGCATAGTTCTACTTTTGGCCTATTAAATTTAAAACATAAACCAAAAAGCATGGGAATAACCCTTCTCTATATAAAATACTTCAAGTTAAATAGACATTGAATATTTCGAAGAAGACATTATGACATTTAGGGCTGTAGGTACAGGGGCCTTGAATGATTATTTCACTCTCCTCTCGATCCACTTCAGTTAGGCTAACACATATTCCAGAAATAAAAGTTACTCTATTCTTTTAAGTTACGGGAGAAAAAAAATCTAAGTACTCCTTTTAGGCATATCTATTGCTTAAAATTTTAAGATACCATACCAACTAAGATGAATAGCAATATGAAGTTGGTTCAGATAAATAATCAGTGCCAATTAGCTTACTGTCATCAATATGCTTTCCCCAACACCATTTGGCATCAAACAGCAGTTAAAACCTTAACACTGATAAGAGAACATTTTTTTTTTCAAAAATAACTTCACTATGAGGAAGTTTAGCTTTAGGAGGTAGCAGTGTAAAACCTAGTCTTGCACTTTCAAACTCACAAATTTACAGATGCTCCTATCTCTCAAGTACATCAATCTATCAAGGATAAATGGCCTTAATTCATTCAGATTCTTTCACAGTAGCACCTGATGTAATAGATTTCATTATTTCTGTCTTTATGAAAATAAAAAGGGGTTGCATCTTAGCAAACCAAAATAATAATTTTAGAAGTGTGGATGGTGCAAAATTCTGTGAGGTACATGGATGAGGGACTCGCTGCCGCTTTGTGTCATACCTGGTATGCACTGTGCTGTGGCCTCAGTGGTTATAGTTGGAGCCACTGGGGGCTGCTGCTGACTGGAGCTCACTTCCGGCTCTGTGTTAACGGAAGGAGAAAGGGCTACCTCACAGGATGAGACCTGGCTGGGCAGATGAGGCAGGAACTCCTCAGAAGCAACTTGCTCATCCTGTCCAGGCAGCTGCAGGGCAGACAAAGGGATACTGATCTGTTTGTTAGGATGAGATGTGCTCACAGGCATCTGCATGGCGACCTGCTGGTTGGTGCAATGGGTACCAGGGTGTCCTCTGTTTGGTGAAGCCAGAGATACCCTAGCTGTCTTTGGGATGAGTGGTCTGGAGATCATGGAGGGGGACACTGACATAACATGTGGGTCTAGCTCTGAGCTGATGGCAGATGTTACATGGGGAATCAGCTTGGCAGACCCTACACAGGAAGGACCAGCATGAGTCTGAGGCTTGGGTTTTGCCATCTGTGTGAGAGAAAGGGCAGGTCCATCTACCCCTCCAGTCAGCTCTGCATTTGCCACAATGTAGTAATCTTCTGGAATCTCTTGTTTGATTTTCTTGATGATGACATCATTACTGCATTCATCAACCATCTGTGTCTGGGAACTTGAATGGAGGGAAGAAGGAACTATGGGCCTTTTGCGAGAAATGCTTTGAGGCCTTTGGGTTTGGGGTTCAAAGTCACTATCTTCATCTGTAACGGAAGACTCGCAAACCATATCAAACAGGGTGTTTTCATCTTCATACTCTTCTACTGCTTCATCCACTTCTGAGGGCTCACTGCAATAGGAGAAGTCACAAGAGTCTCTGGTCCGGTTACAATCTAGCTTTGCTTTCACAGGTCTCCCAGGGTACCTTTCGACAGGGCTAGTCTGTGTCTCAGAAGGCACCCCAATTATACTGGGGCTATCAGAGTTAAAACTTCGGTTGTCTTGGAAACAGACCCTCTCTTGGGATCCAGCTCTGCAAGTAGCTGTCAATGGCCAGTGGTAAGCATGACCAGCACTGCAGCCCCACATTGCGGTCAGGTTCCCATGGGAACCTTCGGAAAGCAAATGTTTCAGGTTTGGAATGAGGCTGCAAATGGTCCCATGGCTGTGGGCCCAGCTGACCAATTTGGACAGATTTTCAGATGAGGTATGAAGACAATCCTCCATGTTACAGGACCAGCAGTGTCTTTCCTGAAGGGAAATAGTCAAAATAAGAATCCATTATGATCCAAGACATTCCCAAATCTCAATTAATTTCTTCCAACTATGATCATTTGGCTTAACAAAGAAAAATGTGCTTCAAAATTGTACCTAGTTAATATCCTTGGATATAGACAGGAGCTGAAAAAGAGTATGTGCTGGTGGCTCACACCTGTTGTGTTCTAAGAACTCAAAACACACAAACCAGTCTTTCTCTCTTATCCACACTTTTTTTTTACTTTAACCAAAGTTGAACAACAATAAATATAAATTAGAACAACAAGGAATATAAACTGTTAAACCATGAAAATAATATGAGGACATACTGCTTTTGATTTAAGAGACAGTGACTTATCTAGGCCACAGAAGCCAGTTTTTAACTCAAACATCGGTCAGAATTTTCTCCATTTACTGTGCTGCATTACATCTTCTGGTTGCTTAGACAAAATTTGCAGTCTCTGAAATTGGAAACTTTGAATACAGGCACAATGTTTGCAAAATGAGCAACCAGAATGCATGCAGCAACACAGTAAATGGAGAAAATTCTGACTGGTCATACAGTTGGGAACTGGGCTCCATGGCCTAGAGAAGTCACTATCTCTTAGTCTAAAATGTTCTGATCTTCCATTATCTTCATCCTCTAACAATTTAGGGATTTATTTCATTTATATTCCTTGTAATTCAACTCTGGCTAAAGTAGGAATATAGATAAGAGAGAAAAACTGGCTTTTGTGTTTTGAACTTTTAAAAATATAGCAGAGGGCTGGGAGCTTGGCCTAATGAAAGAGTGCTCACCTAGCAGGCAGGAAGACCTGGGTTTGGTTCCTCAGTACCACATACATAGAAAAAGTCAGAAGTGGTGCCGTGGCTCAGGGGTAGCGTTTTAGGTTTGAGAAAGCCCAAGGACGGTGCTCAGGCCCTGAGTTTAAGCCCGAAGTTTGGGGAAAAAAATACAAAAATAAACAAAACAACAATAACAAAAACCCCCAAACCAAAAAAAAAAAAACCAAAACAACAACAAAAAAACCCAAACATAGCAGGTATGAGCCACTAGAGTCTGGCTAGACATCTCAACATTCTTAAGAACTAATTATTCATGTTTGGGGTGCGTGTGTGTATGTGTATGTGTGTACCAGTATTGACGCTAGCTGCTGTTCCTCTACCACTTGAGCCACAGCTCCACTTCTGGCTTGTTTGGTGGTTAATTAGATCTGAGTCTTATAAACTTTCCTGCATAGGCTGGCTTCTAACTGAGGTACTCAGATCTCAGCCTCGTGAATAATTTTGTCTGGGCCATAAGTGCATGATTTTCATGTTCTCAACTCGTTACAGTTAACACTGTATACAGAGGTTTGTTTTGTTGTTGTTTTTGAGGCAAGTTCTTACTATGTAGACCTAGGGCAGCCTTGAAGCTCATAATCGTCTTTCCTCAGCCTCCAAAGTGCTGAGATTACAGGCATTTATAACCATACCCAGCTTCTGAGTACAAATTTTTATTATACATGGTCGTGAAATGATAAAAATTATAGTGACATTTCATTTTTCAAACTATTCCAATACAATACTATTATTCATACTTATAAATGATGTTCTCATCAATGAGATGACTGACATGATTTATAGCTCACAACTTGCTCAAAGAATAAAAAACGGAATATTTTTAACTGCCTTGAAATTCATGTTTGTATTCTCCTGATAAAATTTCCAAGACTTATGGTAGTAACAGTGTCTTTATAACAAAGAATTTGTACTGGATGCTGAAAATACAGCTCCATCTGGTAAGTAAACTAAAGGCAGGCTGATTCTAGATTCCAGAAAGCAAAGTGAAAAGAAATACATGTGACCCTCCAAACAACACTGAAATTGTTCTAGCCAAGGTCATAAACAATTTCCATGTCAAGAAATTCAATCGATAGTCCTCAATCCTCTTCTCTTGGCTGCCTGGCAGCTCTCAAATGTTCTCTGCCCGATGGTACCCCTCTTCCCTTGGGCCCCATGGCATTCCTTGTATAATCTGTGAGCTCCATTTGCTGAGGCTCAGCACTTCTTCTTGACCTTTAAAACGAGACTTTATTAATGTGTTTTCTTCTCACATTACAGTCTCACAAGATGATCTCCTCCACCTCAGTGAGTGTGGTTATCAGATACATACCCTGACAATTAATAACCATGGTTACATTTTAATAAATTATATTGCCATCTTCTCGACTGCTGAAGCACAAATCCTAGAAGTCATGCTCAACCCCCAACAGGTCCTTTCAACACTGTGCAGAACTTGCTGCAAGACTGGCTCGATTCCAAGAACTCATTCCAACCATGTTTTTCTTTCTTTTTTTTTTCATATATTTTTTATTGTAATTAATAGAAGGGTTACATTATATCCGCCAGAGAGAAGGTGCATTACTTCACATACATTGATATCCTTTCTCATGTCTTGGTCTCCATTTCCCTCCCCCCACCCCTCATCTTGTTTTCCCCCTTCCCTATCTAATTTCAAATAACCAAATACGCATATATCCAATATATCAGATAACAAAGTGAAATACTGTAACACTACGAGATAACCAAGGGATGGCAAAAGAGATGAGAGATAACATAGTACATTAAGAACAACAATCACTCATTATATGGCTTTTGTTTCCATCTCCTGGAGGTCCTTACATTTAGTGTCATACTATTTGGCCTAATGTCTCCAGGTTTTGTTCTATTGTAAATCTCTGCTAGGAGAGCCCAAGGTTTCTACTGATTATGACAAATGAGGGAGACTATTGGGCCTATGTTCCTTTGAGTCTGGCTTACTTCACTTAATATTTTTTTCTAAGTCTTTCCATTTCCTTACAAATGGGGCGATGTCATTCTTTCTGACAGCAGCATAGAATTCCATGGTGCATAAATACCACATCTTGTTGATCCACTCATCAACTGAGGGACATCTAGGTTGGTTCCATATCTTTGCTATGGTAAATAGTGCTGCAATGAACATCATTGTGCTAGTGGATTTAGTATGCCCTTGTTTCTGGATGGTTGGGTAAATGCCAAGTAGTGGAATTGCTGGGTCATAAGGGAGCTCTATGTTTAGTCTTTTGAGGAACTGCCATACTGCTTTCCATAGTGGTTGAACGAGTTTGCACTCCCACCAACAGTGTAGTAGTGATCCCTCCAGGCCACATCCCCTCCAGCATCTGTTGTTATTAGTTTTCTTGATCCTGGCCATTCTAACTGGAGTGATCCAACCATGTTTTTCAAAATTAAGTTTTACGAAGTTTCTGGGCTTTAGTAGTATGATCCTAAAGCTTATAGAAAACGATGAAACATTCAGATAGTGATGACTTTCCTTTCACCACTAACAATAAGCTTTAAATTAACATTATTTTGTGGTATTGGGATTTGAACTCAGGACCTTCACTTGGTAGGCATGTGGTCTACCATGCGAACCAGTCTTTTCTTCCTTAGTTATTTTTCAGATAAAGTCACAAAGTTTTGTTCAGGGCTGGCCTCAGACCACCATTCTAACTGGTGGCTTCTTCCACTGCTGAGATAACTGGCATGTGCAGCATTTCCTGACTTGCTTGAAACAGAGTCTCTTTAACATTTTGCCTGGGCTGACCAAAATTTTCCTCCAGAGTAGCTGAAATTACAGCAAGAATCAACCCTAAATTAACATTTCAAATGTGTTAAGATCATATTATATAACATATTTGATACAAAATATTATATAAGTTAAATTCCTTCATTTTCATTCAGTCTCATGAAGGAAGGGCAGGTCTGTTTCATTATTGTGAAATATTTCCTCATGGAAATGAGATTTCGAGCTACTGTGTGATTCATTTTAACAGCTACTCTATTCTGATTCTCATTTTTAGGAATGGAGATGGCAAGTATGGAAAATGATACCATTTTTTTCCCCAGAGGTGGTGAGTCAGTCAGAATGCTGGGAATGTGTGTAACCTACTTCAATTCATAAAATGAAATATTTTAGAAACCCTGAAATAGGCTTATAGGCATTAAGATAACTTGACTTTCAGAACATTGGTAATAAGACCAATAGACTTTATACTGATTTATTTTATATTCTTGTTTATAACTCTAATTAATTAATTAATTAATTTATTTATTTATTTATTGCCAGTCCTGGGCTTTAAGCTCAGGGCCTGAGGACTGTCGTTTTTTTTTCTCAAGGCTAGAACTCTACCACTTGAGCCTCAGCACCACTTCTGGCTTTTCCTAAGTATGTGGTACCGAGGAATCGAAGCCGGGTCTTCATGCATGCTAGGCAAGCACTCTACCACTAGGCCAAACTCCCAGCCCCTTTCATTTATTTTATGAGTGCCTTACCAATGAAATTTATGTAGCTAAATATGCTTCTACTTTCAGGAAGGCAAATCTCTCCTCATCTTTATGGCTTTTAATTCCTAATTTTTGTGTTAAAGCATCCAATATACTATATCTTTGTATGTGTGGTAGAGGGGTAACTGAGGCTTGAATTTAGAGTCTTGCACTTGTAAGGCAGTTGCTCTACTTCCTACTCCTTGGGGCGGGGGTTAATTCCAAGGTAGGATTAGCCATTCTGGGCTGCAATCCTTCTGTTTGTGCTTTCCTTCCATCCCTCCCCGCCTTGATCACGGGATTTGAACTCAGGGCTTGGGCACTGTCTCTGAGCTCTTTTTGCTCAAGACTAGTGCTCTACCACTTTGAGCCACAGCTGCACTTCTGGATTTCAGGTCGGTAATTGGAGATAAGTCTCACTGACTCTCCTGCCCCAGCAGGTTTTGAACCTGAGTAGCTAGGGTTACAACTGTGAGTTACCAGAGCTGCGCTTGTGCTTCCCCCTTTTGCTGGGGATAATAGTGCATGCTATTGCAACCAGTCCTTGTGCTTCTGTTGTAGATGAAATAGTAGGCATGTGCTAAGTACCTACCATTGGTTGATACAGAGTCTTGTGAGCTTTTTGCTGGGTCTAGCTTCAAACCAAGATTCCCCCAATCTCTGCCTTCCAAGTAGCTACACCTGGCCGCTCATTATAACTATGTTCAACGTTTACCATGTTTCTTAATTAAAAAGGATATTAAATTGTAGCAGGTTATCTTGTCAGCCTCACACATAACATCTTTTTTTGCTCATATGAGAAGTTCCATTTATAAGGATCTTTATGTTGATGAATCTTATATTATTGTCCCTATTTCCAAACCTTACCAGTAGTTCATCCTGTCTTTTATCTTCAGAGTTAAGTTCTTTAATGGCTCTGGCACTTCTCTTTCCTAATTTCACTAGATAATGATTTTATCCACTCTGTAAATCTAGTAAGTGGATGTACATAATCTACCTAAAAAATCCAGCCAAAGCCAGGCACTGGTGGCTCCAAATTATTACACACCACCACCTCTTGACTGATGTTCTTGATTCTGTGCTTCACCAGATCCGGGCTCTTCTCCCCACATCCTATCAGAAGGGAGGAGGATATGCTGCACTGTCCAAGCCCCCTACTCACTTGAAGAGCTTCAGTCAATACGTCACACTCCCAGTGGACCTGACTAGAGTGAAAAGAAGAATTTGTTTTTAAACTGGTAAAAGATGATTTGCATTTATGCTCATGATTTCTTGCTAGTTAACTGTTACAACATATTTTAGCATCACTGTTCAATGAGGATGTGGGATAAAACACTAATTTTTTTATTAAAAAATCTGCAGTGATGTCAGAAAGAATGACATTTGTAAGGAAATGGAAAGACTTAGAAAAAATCATATTAAGTGAAGTAAGCCAGACTCAAAGGAACACAGGCTCAATGGCTTCCCTCATTTGTCATAATCAGTAGAAACCTTGGGCTCCCCTAGCAGAGATTTACAATAGAACAAAACCTAGATTCAAAGGCCATATAGAATGACGCTAAATAAAAGAACCTCCAGGATATAGAAACAAAAGCCATATAATGAGTGATTGTTGTCCTTAATGTATTATGTTATGTTATCTCTCATCTCTTTTGCCATCCCTTGGTTATCTCATATTGTTACAATATTTCACCTGGTTATCTGATATATTGGATATATGCGTATTTGGTTATTTGAAATTAGATAGGGAAGGGGGAAAACAAGATGAGGGGTGGGAAGTGGGGGGAGGGAAATGGGGACCAAGACATGAGAAAGGATATCAATGTATGTGAAGTAATACACCTTCTATCTGGTGAATATAATATAACCCTTCTATTAACTACAATAAAAAATATATGAAAAAAATCTGCAGTGAAAAGTGATTGCCTTTGGTAGTATGGCACTGCCTGACACAGATGTGGTTCCTGCAGGTCCACAGCACACACCTCTACTTATATTAAACACATTAGGTGGTGAACACTAAGCATGGAATACTTTTAACACATTGTAAGCTGACTTGGCATTAGAAACAAGAGAACTGAAAGTGTGAAAACCCAAAAATGCTTAATTCTCTACCAGTTTGAACTTCGATACTTTACACTATGATGACTTTAAAAATCATAGTCCAGGGCTGGGAGTTTGGCCTCGTGATAGAGTGCTTGCCTAGCATGCATGAGGACCTGGGTTCGATTCCTTAGTACCACATACATAGAAAAGCCAGAAGTGGTGCTGTAGCTCAAGTGGTAGAGCTTTAGCCTTGAGAAAGCCCAAGGACAATACTCAGGCCCTGAGCTAAAAGCCCAGGACTAGCAAAAAAAAAAAAAAAATCGTAGTCCAACCAGGCACTGGTGGCTCACACCTGTAATCCTAGCTACTTAGGAAGCTGAGATCTGAGGACTGAAGTTCAAAGCCAGCCTGGTAAAAAAAGTCTGTGAGACTCTTATCTCCAATTAACCACCAGAAAATTGAAAGTAGTGTGGTGGCTGAAGTAGTAGGGCACTAGCCTTGAACTGGAGAGCTTAGGGATAGCTCCCAGACCCAGTGTTCAAGCCCCAAGACCAAGCAACCAACCAACCAAAAAACAACAACAACAAAAATCCCTCATAGTCCAGAGATTTCTGCAATGAGTATTTACCTAACTTGTACCCTGAACAAGTGGGTGAGCTAAATTCTCTAACAAGTTACTGAGCAAACACTTACTACTTTTACAAAGTAGGTAGAGGGGTCCTCACTACCAAAATCCTTATTAATGATGATCTAAGACTGCAAAGAGAAGCAAAGCTGTCATAGGAAAATGGCTCACCAATTTCACCAGTTACTGCTAAAATTTACCCCCTAAATACTAGTATACTTCTTTTTTAACCTATTTAAGTCACTCTGGATGCCACAAACATCAGAGTACATAAAAGCAAGATAAACTTGGCCAGATACAAGTTTTGGATAAATTGCTGAAAGATACTAGAAAACTGCTTTAATCACATGCATAGCCATTTTTAACAAAGGAATGTCTGGCAGAGTTAGGCCAGACAGCAATTAGACCAGAAAGAGCAATTGTGGAGAATTCTTAGGATGATACAAAAGGTACTTCAAAAGAGAATGGATTCTCTACGAACTGAGGGGCTCTTGGGGAACTGAAAAAGCCAAAGAATATTTCTGCAAAAGTACCTCTGTCTTCTTGACCTGATTGAGTGAAATGTAACTGATGAAGCAATCATATGAATTTGTTAGAAAACTATTTCCCCCCAAATGAACACTTGAATCACTTTTCATTCATTCTAAGGAGTAGCACAATTTTGATCACACAAATTCTGTTAAAAACAATTTTTAAAAACTTTTCAGAAATCTCAAAGTTTTGTTAGCTGTAAAATGAAAAAAGAACTTCTCATAATTTTCTATTCATTTTTCCAAGTTAAGCCTGAGCAATCAACATGAAACAGAATGAAATTCTGATACATGTTATAACATGTATCAGAAACTTAGACATTATACTAAAATGTGTCAGATACAAAAGGAAAAATACCATACAATTCTCCTTTCATGAGAGGTCAAACTCAAAAAGATAGAAAGTGAAATAGTGTATGTCTAGGAATGGAGTAGTTAGGAATACTACAGTCTATTTTCAGTTTAAGGAACAATGAAAATTTCTGAAGTTCTGTAGATGTGAAAATTGTTATACAACAATGTGAATATACTTAATGTTACTAAATACTTGCTTAAAAACTGTCAAAATAGGGGCCGGGAGTTTGGCCTAGTGGTAGAGTGCTTGCCTAGCATGCACGAAGACCCGGGTTCGATTCCTCGGTACCCCACATACAAAGCAAAAAGCAGGAAGTGGTGCTGAGGCTCAAGTGGTAGAGCTCTAGCCTTGAGAAAGTCCAAGGACAGTGTTCAAGCCCTGAGCTCAAGCCCAGGACTGGCAAAAAAAAAAAAAAAAAAAAAAAAACCTGTCAAAATAGTAACTTCAATGTTGTATACACTGTATCACAACTGAATAAAACACTAAAGCAGAAGACACAATTTCCCTAACTTAAAAAAAAGCCTATACAGTAAAGCATTAATTCAATGGACTAAGCTTAATAGCATGAGTATAACAGAAGGCTAGAGTTGTTCAAACCTTACATGTTTTTCAAATAAAACTGGCTCATCAAAGGCTCCAGCAAGACCATCTTTGAGTTCATGTAGTGCCTTCACTAATAAGTGCTTTCCTGAATCTGTGGCTTTCTGTTCCAATATATCAGTTTGGCCTCTGGGTGTTGGAGACTGAAAACTGAAAAATGGTCATGCTAGATATCAAACTTTCTGAGATGGCCTTCGCATGTTCTGTCACACACAGTCTCTGGGATTTTAAACATGGCACTCCACAGAACATACTTGGAACTTCATACTTGACTTAATCTATCTGCCTTTTGTTTGAAAACAGAATGGGAAGTTCAGGCCAACCTAGCGGGCCTGAACTTTACCCAGTGAGAAATGAGGGAATGGAAAGAGAAATGTTAGTCACACAATGCCACTCATGAGTTTATAATAGTGATCAAACAACAGTAAACACTGTATTGTCTCAAATGAAATCTTTTCCTTAGCATCTCAGAAAAAAAGAATACTATATAAATCTGGCCATGTAAATATTTGGGATTATGCTTATATTAATTTGCTAGGGCTGCCATAACAAAATACTACAAGTAGGTAGTCTTAAATAAAAGAAAGTTATTTTCTCACAGTGTCATTCAGTTCTTTTAAGTTTCTAGATGAACTATGGTCTTTTCTACTATTTTCTCACACCCTGAAATCTATATGCATGTCTGTCCAAATTTCCTCTCCTTACAAGAATACCAGTTACACTGGGTTAGGGCCTAACAGAAAGGTCTCATTTTAACTTAATTACCTCATCTCCAAATAGAGTTATATTCTGAGGAATCAAGGATTAGGACTTGAACATGTGAGTATGGGAGTGAGGGGCACACAATTCAATTTATAACAAAGCCAGAAGCATTGTAAGGGGAAATTCAATTCAAATAACTTAAACTACTATGTAGATAATACTGTGTAAAGACACTGAAGGTTCAATGCTGTATTGACAAGAAACATTTTGTCTTTACAGAGCTTACAATACAGCCATTCAAAATCTAAACAGAACAAGAGAAATACAGCCTACCACAGACTATGATAGAGAAATACATAATGCAGAAGCACTATGGATGATGAAATTATGCAGGACAGGGAAGAGGGAGAATATTCCAGACATGAAAATACAGAGCACTGAAAAATATAAAAACTCAGCATAATAGGAGAACATGACAACCAACTACAGGTTTTCAATTCAAACTTTATTTTTTTCTAAGAAAATTGCCAACCTTAAAACAAGTTATAATTTTAGTTTCTACCTCAAAGAAATTGTACTATTTGGTGCTCTGAAGTGATTTCATTCAGGAAAGACCCAATTAGAATTTTCTTGCTCATCCCCTATGACCCAGCAATTCCATTACTTGGCATTTACCCAACCATCCAGAAACAAGGGCATACTAAATCCACTAGCACAATGATGTTCATTGCAGCACTATTTACCATAGCAAAGATAGGGAACCAACCCAGATGTCCCTCAGTTGATGAGTGGATCAACAAGATGTGGTATTTATGCAGCATGGAATTCTATGCTGCTGTCAGAAAGAATGACATTGCCCCATTTGTAAGGAAATGGAAAGACTTAGAAAAAAATCATATTAAGTAAAGTAAGCCAGACTCAAAGGAACATAGGCCCAATAGTCTCCCTCATTTGTCATAATCAGTAGAAACCTTGGGCTCTCCTAGCAGAGATTTACAATAGAACAAAATTTAGAGACATTAGGTCAAATTGTATGACACTAAATGTAAGGACCTCCAGGAGATGGAAACAAAAGCCATATAATGAGTGATTGTTGTTCTTAATGTACTATGTTATCTCTCATCTCTTTTGCCATCCCTTGGTTATCTCATATTGTCACAATATTTCACATTGTTATCTGATATATTTTGTATGTGTTTAATTAGTTATTTGAAATTGGATAGGGAAGGGGGAAATCAAGATAAGCAGGGGGGGGGAGAGAAATGGGGACCATGTCGTATGAAAGGGTATCAATGTTTGTGAAGTTATGCACCTTCTAGCTGGTGAATATAATGTAACCCTTCTATTAATCACAATAAAAAAGATTCACTTATTCATCCATCCTTATAACATGGCAACACTGTGATTCAAAATAAAAATTAAAAATATACAATCTCACAGTAAACATAAAAAAAAGAATTTTCTTGCTCAGTCCCACCACTCATATACTATATAGTGTACTGTCACTTTATCTTGCTTTAATAAATCTGCATTTCACCTTAAAAATGTATTTGATAAATTCAGTATTTAATACATGGACAATATCCAAATCAAGGAAGGCCAAGGTCCAAGAATTACAGTCATTATACTCCACAATTCACTAACAGAAAGTCCATCATTAATGAAATGTTTGTTTAAAAAGGTGACTGAAAATAAAACAAGCAAACACCAAATTCCTCCTAGAAGGAAGCGTGCTTACTTCCATGATAGTCAAGTAAGTAGAAAAGCTCCCTCTCGGCAAACAGCAGCACAAATCCTAAGTGTTAAGCTGACATGTTTCAAAATGATGAGAACATTTCCATTTATTTGCAAAGGTCTGTTAAGTGACAAATGCCAAGAAAAAAAAAGAATATATCATTTCATGACTATAAGCTAATACAGTACAGAAATATACACATTTAAATTGAACAGTATATAAGAAAAAATTACACCCTGATTTAGGAAGAGTTTATTCCTTTCTAGACTTTTCATTCTTTTCCCATTCTCTCTTAATGTTGTGAATTCTGGTATCAACTGCAAATATCTAATTGGCTTTATATATAACTGAAACAATTATCATGTAACCAAAAGTTGACTACAGGTAGTATAGAGGAACATAGGTAAAAGACACAATATGCCACAGCTTTATATACTCAAAAAAAAAAAATCTGGAGCATACTTATTACTTTGTGCAAAGAGACAGATTTGGACTAGGGCCCTGGCTCATGCCTATAGTCCTACCAACTTAGGAGGCTGAGATGTAAGGATCACAGTTCAAAGCCAACCTGTAGTCTCTCAGACAAATCTGACAATCTACTATTTGGGGCTTCATAAGTGTCTTTTAAGAGTACAAATCCTTCAGGCTAATGAATTTAATCTTAGGCAGAATTTTTGACTGCTCAGGCACTCCTCCGACTTCAGAAATAGTAAACCAGAAGCCAGGCATGGTGCCTTACGCCTATAATCCTAGCTACTCAGGAGGCTGAGATCTGAGGATCAAGGTTCAAAGCCAGCCCAGGCACTAAAAAGTCCATGAGGGGCTGGGAGTTTGGCCTAGTGGTAGAGTGCTTGCCTAGCATGCACAAAGAAAGAACTGGGTTCAATTCCTTGGTACCACATATATAAAAAAAGCTGGAAATGGTGCTATGGCTCAAGTGGTAGAGCTCTAGCCTTGAAAAAGCCCAAGGACAGTGCCCAGGCCCTGAGTTCAAGCCCCAGGACTGGCAAAAAAAAAAAAAAAAAGTCTGTAAGACTCTTATGTACAATTAATCATCAGAAAACCAGAAGTGGCGCTGGGAGAGCTCAGGGATAATGCCCAGGCCAAGGGGTAAGGCAGTAGCCTTGAGCTGAAGAGCTCAGGAACAGCACCCTGGCCCAGAGTTCAAGTCCCACAAAAAAAAAAAAAAAAAAAAAGAAGAAGAAGAAAAAAAAACTGGAAGTGGTGCTGTGGCTCAAGTGATAGAGTGCTACCTTTGAGAAAGCCCCAAGAATAGTGTTCATGCCCTGAGTTGAAACCTCAGGACTGGCAAAAAAAAAAAAAAAAAAAAAAAAAGAAAGAAAGAAAGAAGGAAAAAGAAAAGAAAAGAAAAAAGGCTTCCACATCCTTTATCAGTTAATGGACACAAGAGCAAAACAAATATCATAGGGAAAACAAATGTCATAGGGAAAACAAAATCATTATAGGACAAATTCATGTTATGATGATTTTGTATTTCAGCTAAAATGTCTTATAAATATTTTGATAGTAACATAACAAGGTTGTTTCTAAGATCTAGTATTTACTCATTAAAACTATTAAGCATCTGTTATTTTCAATGAACTACATACTATAGTACTGCAAATATGTCAGATATGGCATACTGATCTTAAGAAACTCCCAGTTTAATGGTAAAGCTAACCAAGTTAAGCATTTTACTAAATTCTTTGTATAAATGTGAGAATAATAATGACATATATACAAAACAATAAGGTGGTCATAAGGTCTGTCCACTTGGTTAACTTTTTGCTAAGATACACATGTGAAGTACTAAGTTATTTTCTGAGTACTCATAAAAGGGATTTAACATTTGGACCTTTAGTTTTCCCTAAGGTTCTGCCTTGTAATGTGTCTGTTACATGTTGTTTTAAAGAAATGGGCTGAAAAATGTGAATTGTTGCTAGTGAACACCATTCAAACTATCCAGAATCTTAGTCTGCCCAATTTAGAAACAAGTCATGTAAAATTCTTTACATGAGCTCTTTGGATAGCAAATTATGGTTAGCCTCAGAATTTCTTTCTCAGTTAACCAAAACACAAGATGAGGTGAGAAACTCACAAAACAAGCTACTTGATCTCCCAATTTCCCTCTAAGAGTAAAGTTAAATTGTTGGCATTTTGTAGATGGTAATTCTAACTAAACTCTTCAGTTCTCAAATATAATTATGTTTCTAATTAGCAAGATAGTAAACTACAGAGTATCATCACCTACACATTTGAAAATACCCTAAATTACCCTATAGCAAAAGAAAGAAATGCGCCTCTTACGTACACCCTATTTTTGAAATCTGATCTGAGGTTACCCACTTTCCACCATGGTTATGAATGTTAAATAAGAAGTTTTGGGCTGGGTGTGGTAGTTCGTACCTGTAATCCTAGCTACTCAGGAGACTGAGATCTGAGGATCATAGTTCAAAGCCAGCCTGGGCACCAAAGAAACGTGAGACTTTTGAATTAATCATTAGAAAAGGGAAAGTGGGGCTGTGGCTCAAGGGGCAGGGCGGTAGCCTTGAGTTGAAGAGCTCAGGGACAGTGCCCAGGCCCCATGACCCACCAAAAAAGAAGATGAAGGAGGAGGAGGAGGAGGAGGAGGAAAGAAATTTTGGCAAACACCTAGTACAGTATCTGGTATTTAAAAAGATCTAGATTTCTAAATGACCTACAAAATCCATTCTCAACTGACCCATTTCAATGGTTCTATTCCATATCTGAATTAAAATGCATTAATGAGTTTGGATGTCAGCACACTTAACTTGCTAAAATTTCCTTTTTAAAAAAAACTTCCTTTTTTAGAAAACCGTATTTGTCTCAAAGTAGACAAAGGTGTCACTTAAAAGCTACAATAACTAATGATCAGGGGCCAGGAGTTTGGCCTACTGGTAAGAGTGCTTGCCTAGCATGCATGAAGACCCAGGTTCAATTCTTCAGTACCACATATATAGGAAAAGCCGGAAGTGGTATTATGGTTCAAGTGGTAGAGTGCTAGCCTTGAGAAAGCCCAAGACCAGTGCTCAGACCCCAGGATTGGCAAAAATAAAAAAAATAGAAGGATGGCAGTCTATGGCCGTCCATTCTGAAATATAAAGCAAAAAAAAAACCCCTAGGTGCTGTGGCTCAAGTGATGGTGTGCTAGGCAGGAAGCTGAATTCAATCAATACCCTTTAGAAAAAAAAGGGAGAAATATAATTAATCTAAATAATTTGAAGATGCCTTTTATTGTATATAAATTACACTGCAAGGGGAAAAACATTCAAATTATAATAAATGGAGCCTAGTTTCAAATGTAGGCATCTATGTCCAGAGCCCACTCTTCATCACTACACTATACAAGTTCACAAGTGTGAATCCAGCACTCATAGCATGAAAAGGAACTTGAAATAGATATGCCTGGCTCCCCTCACTGCCTGTACTTACCCCCCTCAATCTCCCCAACTCCGCATCTTCCCCACCCCCCCTGACTTTAGCACATGCTCCTAGCAGGCCACACAAAAGCTAAAGTCTTCTTTTCCCACTATTTCCTTGGTGTGCTAAGTCTTCCCTAAGCACTTAGACAAGCCAGCTATTTTCTTCTGTCTTGATTTTTGTCAAAATAGATACTTTAATAATTATTTGCATTATGCTGAGAGTAAAGGATGCTGGACACTAGTGGCTCACACTTATAATCCTAGCCACTCAAGAGGCTGAGATCTGAGCCCAGGAAGAAAAGTGAGATTCTTAACTCCAATTAACCACCAAAGTGGCAGAGTACTAGTCTTAAAAGACCTCAGGGACAGCATTCAATCCCCAAGTTCAAGCCTCATGACCAAAAACAAACAAGAGAGGGACCTGAATTATTTTGCCAAGAACTATTTGCTAGAAGCCAATTCATAAATAGACCAATTCACTGACTGCATCGAATTTATAATTTATACTTCTTTCTTTAATTTTTAAAGCTGTCAATGAAATTTTAGTACACTGATTCTACAACATTTTAAGAACTATTTATCTTGTAAAAAGTAGAGTTGTAAGCTTATCTTCTTATGAATATATTCTCCTTGAATATATTTTAAAAGTGAGAATATATTCTTTATAATGATTGTATTCATGAATATATCCTCCTTGTGAGTACAATCATGAATACATTCTTTTCTGCCCTGTTGGGAAAATTTTTTAATACAGTCTAAAATTAATGAACATGAATACATTCATGAACAATTTTATAAGTTTATATTCATATTCATGAGCTGTGCTCTTGACCATATTGGGACATTTTTTAACTTAGTTTAAAATTTAATGAATATCAATATATTCACTAGGAATATATTCATATTTTCATCAGCATATTTTCATATTCATGCCTATATTCTTGACCATATTGGAAAATTCTGAACTTACTTTAAAATCTGATGAATATTAATAGATTCATTAAAAGTATATTCATAAAAATATACTCATATTCCATATCCCAGAAAAGTATACTTATAAGTCAGATAATTCACTTAACTGACCAAATGAACACTCCTTATAGCAGGACAAAAAGTACATTTGCCTATTTTTGGTAAATGTGAAATTCCTTGTAGCCTTCTCCAAGCACACATCAGCTTTAGAATTTACCCAGTAAAAGTCATTTTGGTACAGGTGCTATGGCATTTCTGATTTGTATTACTTTACACTAACACAGTGGCTTGGGATATAACTAGGACTAACCGGTTCTTTTTCCTGAATATTGAAGCTTCTAACAATTCTGCCACATGACCGTCACTGTCTACCTTCTGCTATCAGAGGAAATGCATTGAACTCAAGGCTTCCTGCCTGCTAAGCAGGTACTCTAACATGTAATTTATGACTCTGGCCATTTTTTTGTGCTGGTTATTGTCAAGTTAGAGTCTCAGTTTATGCTCAGACTGGACTGGATTGTCTGCAATCCTACTTGTGCTTCTCTGTGTCACTGGTGCTGACAGATACCAGCCAGCCTCCAACCATTGTGCTTCTCATGCAGGCACAGGTCACCCTGTCCAGCCACTGGTTTCAGATGAAGTCTTATGAACCTTTTTATGCCCAAGTGGCCTTCAAATTTGATTCCTTGATGTTTGCTTCCTAAGTAGACAGGATTACGGGCTTGAGACACTGCATTTCTGCCCAAATATTTACATGTTTTAATACAAAATGTATAAAACTATTTGAAAGTTTTGTGAAGAGATAACTAAGTTTTACTACTCTAATTTTAAGTTCTAGTTAAATGGCCACTATTGTGTTGTAGGGCTGGGAGTGTGGCCTACTGGTAGAGTGCTTGCCGAGCATGTACAGAGCCCTGGCTGTAATTCTTCCGTACCACAGAAAAAGCCAGAAGTGGCATTGTGGCTCAAGTGGTAGAGTGCTAGCCTTAAGAAAGCTCAAGGACAGTGCCCAGGCCCTGGGTTCAAGTCCCAGGACTGGCAAAAATTAATTAATTAATTAATAAAAAAGAAAGGTGTTGTAGTCTGGCACAACTCTTATCGTTCTATTGTGCTGATTAATACCATTATGAAGAACTCATAAGCATTCTGCTAACAGGTACAGGAGCCTACCTATGAAGGCACAGGCAAGCTTACACAGCACACAGTGGCACACTGGCAGACTGGAAAAACTAATCCCACTAACACTGTGAGATAGAATACACGAATGCTGACCCAGTTTTTAATGTTGCAACCTGACCCTAGAGCTGGCGTTACCAGACACGGTGGCAATCCCTCCACTAGTTTATGAAAACAGAACACCTACCCGCTGGAAGCAGCCAGCAATTGATCCACCCTAGACCCTAAGCTCTCACATATATTCATTTCCCAGTGACAGAAAGGATAAGAGATAGGATATTAGAGGTAAAGACAAAAAATAAGGTCCTTTGTGTGGATATAAAAGAGGAATTGTTAAAAAATAAAAAAAAGAGGAATTGTTTCAGGGTGAGATGGGGGAGAAATGCTAGGGAAATATAACCACAGTATGTTATACATGTATAAAAATAGCATAATGAAACCCACTAAAATGGTTAAGAGGGAGAAAGAGGGGTGGGTACCAGAGGCTCACACTTGTAATCCTTGGTACACAGGAGGCTGAGATCTGAAGATCAGAAAAAGCTAGAAGTAATGCTGTGGCTCAAGTGATAGAGTACTAGCAATGAGCCAAAAAAGAGTTCATCTAAGTTCAAGCTCCAGGACCAACACATACTCAAAAAATTAATATAGATGGAATAAATCTGGCCATACATGAACGCATGTATACATTACAATGAAAACTTCTTTGAAAAATGACCTAATGCTAATTAAAAAATCTTTTGAAATGTCCCCTCAAATATATCCCAAAGTTTTGTTAAAAGCATGGTTTGTTTTATTTAATAATAATTTAAAATCTTTACCAAGAGTATAATTCATCTTTAATTATAATATTTTGGCAAATTACTTGAAGATTGGAATTTTCTAGAATGACCCATCTCAAGGACAATGAAAGACAACAGCCTAAAAAAACCTAAAGGCAAGCCAGGCATGGTGACTCACATCTGTAATCCTAGCTACTCAAGAGGTTGAGATCTGAGGATTGCCACTCAAAGCCAGCCCAGGCACTGAAGTCCTTGACACTCTTATCTCCAATTAACCACCAGAAAACCAGAAGTGGTACTATGGCTCAAGGGGTAGGGTGGTATCCTTGAGCTGAAGAGCTCAGGGACAGCTCCCAGGCTCAGAGTTCAAGCCCCATGACTAACAAAAAACAAAAATAAAAAAACAAAAACATCTAAAAGCAAGCTTAAGTCATTAGCTCAATTCACTTTTTCAAGATCAAAGCATTAAAAATGATAATTAGTAAACAATGCCAGTATTTTAAATCCTGAAAGGTCCCACAAGTATCTACTGATACCATCAATCTCCTCAAAATGAATGAGGCTAAAAAGCAGCGCAGCTATGGTGGCCAAGGACCAGGCTCTGTTCTCAACTTTAGAGTCCCTCAGTCTTTAACTCTGCTCCTGCTAAGTCTATGATGTTTGAGATTCTGAGGATTAATTTTGCCAGCTTGCTCCATTTCTGTATATAACTGATATGAAAATCCATTTGATGCATAGTTCAATAAATGAATTAAGATATATAGAACTGTATGTAAACTTTAAAGTGATATTTTTACTCTTAAAATAGGCATTTGTCCAATAGTTAATTCAGAAAAGCAACCTGAATTATGGAATGTTTTTTTCAAAAGACCCTTTTGCTTTCAGTATCTACAACAAACAAACCAATATCCAGAAGAAATCTCTGTAGAATCTGCCCCTTTTCCCTAAATTTAAGAAATGCTAGCTAGGGATATAGCTTGGTGGTAGAACAATCAATTTCTTGATATGTTCAAGGTATCATGGCACATGCCTATAATTCCAGCACTTAGGAAACTGAGGTAGTAAAGCAAAAGAGTCATTCATTTATTTATTTTGTGTCAGTCCTGGGGCTTGAACTCAGTGCCTTGGTGCTGTCCCTAAACTTCATTTGCTCAGGGTTAGCATACTACCACTTGAGCCACAGCTCTACTTCCGGCTTCTTTTGGTAGTCTATTGGAGATCAGTCTTAGGGTCTTTCCTGCCTGGCTGGCTTAGAAGGGTGATCTTCAGATCCCAGTTTTATGAGTAGCAAGGCTCACTAGTGTAAGCCACTGGTGCCCAGGCAGGCACTCTGCCTGAGTTTTGCTGCTCGACATTAGCACTCAACTACTTGGGACAAAACTCTACTTTTAGCTTTTTTGGTTCTTAATTGGACATAGTCTCACAGACATTCTTGTACAGCTGACTTCAAACCATGATCTTCAGATCTCAGCGACCTACATAGCTTAAGATTACAGATGTGAGCCACTGGCACCTGACTTCACAGTTTCCTTTCAATGAAGCTGTAATCAAACCATATGTTACTGTTTAGTCCTGTTATCTGAAGTACTTTCTATACTGTTTCAAAGTCTCATTGTTGTGTTATTTCATCAGCTGTAACTCACAATAAGCAGAACATAAAATATATAATGGAATTACACAGTTCCAAAACAGTTTCTGAAATATTTAGTTAGAAACAAGCACACTAAGAATTTCAGGATTCTAAAAGCTAAACTTAATTTCTGGCAAGCATGACTGGTAATTACAACCAAAAGCCAAATATTGTGGAGCTCTTTTTTTAGACTAAGCAATTTTATAATCACTGAATTCTTCCAGCATAGGATATCTGTTCAGCTATTGGCAATGTAAGTATTCTTGAAAGCCAAAGAAATGTAAAAACTCTCTAATACAACTTGCTAAATCAAAGTTAGAGTTGAGCAAACTGTTGTGATAAATGCAACCTTTCTTTGGGGGTTACTGGGGCTTGAGCTCTAGGCCTCGAACTTGCAAGGCAGATTCTCTAGGCAGGCCATACCTATCCTTTCTTTAAGTTTTTTTTTTTTTTTTTTTTTTTTTTTTGGATAAAGTCCCCCATTCATACCTAGGTCAGCTTGAACTATCATCCTAATTATGCTTCATTGCATATCCAAGGTGGCAGGCATGTGCCACCTAACCAGCTTTTTATTGGTCAAGAAAGGATCTCAGAAACTTTGGTCTACGTTGACCCCAAATCCTGATGTTTCTGATCTCTATTTTCTGAATACCTATGATTACTTGCTGAGCCACTACACTGACCATACTATAATACTTATTCAGAGAAAATTCACATTTTTATAACATGTTTTACTTTTATTTCATATTATTCCATCTGCCAAAAATGTTATAAAGAAAAAGTATCACTTCTTTCTGATCAAGAAATAAGCAAACATTCATTAAAAGATCCATTTAGAGGCCGGGAGTTTGGCTTAGTGGTAGAGTGCTTGCCTAGCATGCACAAAGACCCGGGTTCGATTCCTCGGTACCACATACATAGAAAAAAGCTGCAAGTGTTGCTGAGGCTCAAGTGGTACAGCTCTAGCCTTGAGAAAGTCCAAGGACAGGACTCAGGCCCTGAGCTCAAGCCCAGGACTGGCAAAAAAAAAAAAAAAAAAAAAAGCCGGGAGGGTGAGCACGGGAGCGAGCAGGCAGCAAGCAGACAGGCGGATGGACGGGCGGATGGACAGGCGGATGGACGGGCGGGCGACACCGAGGGAAGGAACGAGCAAGAGCAAGCAGTAAGAAAGCCAACGAGGGCGGCCGGTCCCCAGCGAAGCCGAGATTCCTCAGGTCCCTCTGGCTCCCTCCCCAGAAGCCCACAGCGCCTCTGGTCTCCAGCGGAGCTGATATGGCCCGGTCCAGCCATGGCCTCATTGCTGAAGGTGGATCAGGAAGTGAAGCTCAAGGTTGATTCTTTCAGAGAGCGAATGACAAGCAAGGCAGAAGACTTGGTGGCAAATTTTTTCCCAAAGAAATTGTTAGAACTTGATAGTTTTTTGAAGGAACCAATCTTAAACATCCATGACCTAACTCAGATCCACTCAGACATGAATCTCCCTGTCCCTGACCCCATTCTTCTCACCAATAGCCACAATGGCCTGGATGGTCCCACTTACAAGAAAGGAAGGTTGGATGAATGTGAAGAAGCCTTCCAAGGAACCAAGGTGTTTGTGATGTTCAATGAGATGCTAAAGAGCAACCAGCAGCTGGTGGACATTATTGAGAAAGTAAAACCTGAGATCTGGCTGCTGATAGAGAAATGTAACACGGTCAAAATGTGGGTAAAGCTTTTGATTCCCAGAATAGAAGATGGGAACAACTTTGGGGTATCTATTCAGGAAGAAACAGTTGCAGAGCTAAGAACTGTTCAGAGTGAAGCAGCATCTTATCTGGACCAGATTTCTAGATATTATATTACAAGAGCCAAATTGGTTTCTAAAATAGCTAAATATCCCCATGTGGAGGACTATCGTTGCACGGTGACAGAGATTGATGAAAAAGAATACATCAGCCTTCGGCTCATCATATCAGAGCTGAGGAATCAGTATGTAACTCTACATGACTCTCCTGAAAAATATAGAGAAGCTCAAGTGGCCCGGGAGCAGTAACGCAGAGATACTGTACTGAGGCCAGGGCCAGGGGACTCTGAGTCTGGCTCAAGACCGACATTGCCTTGGTTTGTTACATGACTATCATGATGGGGAAACTGGATGGAAACAGTAATCACACCTCTCTGTTTTTAGTTAGTCTAATGAAACTCTCATCTAGTTCTGTGACGTGTTACCTCTTTTTTCAGGCCTCAGGAACTCTCTCTCCTTCCCTAATGTCCCATACCCAGCCTGCCCTGATTTCTGGAGAATTCCACATTTGTGTATGCAGGTTATTGGCACAAGAATACTTGTGTTTTCTCTTTCCCTTTCTCTCCTCTTGTGTCTTAGGCTTTGTGTTTTCTTCCTTTTGATGATTGGCTGTTTAGTAGCTGAGGTTGCTATAGGGAAAGTGCTAGATTTTTTTTTTTTAAAGGAACTGGAATGGTGGGGATGAGAGAGAGACATCTTGTTCCTGTCAGGTGGTGTCTCTTGCATCCTTGTGGGACATTGGGTAGTCCTCCCTGCCCCATTTTTCCTGGTGATGACTTAGTGTTTCCCATCTATATTCCTCCTATTGTGAACATAATCTGATAAGGAACATGTAAGGCCTTCAGCCGTGTCCCTACTTCATTCTGTAGCTGGGGGTTTCCCATACACATATGTATACATGTACACACAAATGGATAGGAGTATATATTTTTCTCCATTACCTCATCTACCCTCTTCCCTCACCACCATCCCCTTCTCTGTCACAAAGACAATAGCTGTCTGAGTTGTCATCCACCTGGGCAAGAGTCTTAGTCCTGTCCTTCCTCCTGATAATGTAGCCACTTGGTGTTCAGGGTAAGTTGAAGGAGAACCAAGAGCTGAGAAGCAAAGGACTGGGGAAGACCTTTTCCTCTGAGACTCAAGTTCTTTTTGGTGCTATGCAAAAGCTGGTCCTCTGACTCAAGCTTGCTTTCTTCCAGGGCAGGTGCACATGGGGGTGAGGTGTCTGCAACTGAGGTCCAGATGCTGCCACTTCTTTTGGGCTTTCCCTTTGGGAAATATTTCTCTTATTTATAGTATTGTGCTTCCAGGGAAAGCAGTAATTAGTGTGTATATGTGTGTGCATGCACATACACACGTGCACATCACTTATTGTTACAATTTTTGTGTTTAACGCTTCAGCTTTTTTATTCTCCCCCTCACGAGAGTTGATATCTGTGGTCAGCCGGCCAGTGACTCAGTGTCTACTTCTGACTTTTACTCTTCCCCATTTCTGTCTTCCAACCTCTGATCATATTTCCACCCAGGTTGCATCAGTTTTGCTCCCAGTATTCTATAGAAAAGGAGTCTGCATGCTCTCTTCTCATGAATATGCTCAGTAATAAACCAATAGCATTTTACTTGGGCAGAACCCCTTACCCACCCTTCAGATCCCCCCAACTAAAGCCCTTTCCTCCTCCTACCATGTGTTTTTCAGTATCCCTTTTTGTTTGATTGTTCTACTGCCCCTCTTTACCCTACCACCCTTGGATCATAATGTAAAATTCTTTTACAATGTCAAGAAATTATTAAAAATACAGGTACAGGTACTTTGACCTCTTTCTAAAGCTGTAAAAAAAAAAAAGATCCATTTAACAATTGTTATTTCTTTACTACAATCCAAAAATGATACTGGGTGCTGGGAACTTAAAAATTTTAAAGCAACGGGGCTGGGAGTTTGGCCTAGTGGTAGAGTGCTTGCCTAGCATGCACGAAGACCTGGGTTTGATTCCTTGGTACCACATTCATAGAAAAAAAAAGGCCATGGCTGGGAGTTTGGCCTAGTGGTTAAAGTGCTTGCCTAGCATGCATGAAGACCCGGGTTCGATTCCTTGGTACCACATACATAGAAAAAAGCCAGAAGTGGTGCTGAGGCTCAAGAGGTAGAGTTCTAGCCTTGAGAAAATCCAAGGACAGTGCTCAGGCCCTGAGCTCAAGCCCAGGACTGGCAAAAAAAAAAAAAAAAAAAAAAGGCCAGAAGTGGTGCTGAGGCTCAAGTGGTAGAGCTCTAGCCTTGAGAAAGTCCAAGGACAGTGCTTAGGCCTGAGCTCAAGCCCAGGACTGGCAAAAAAAAAAAAAAAAATTAAAGCATATTAATAGGTATGGTGATAGGCAGATGAAGATAATACATATAAAATGGGCTGTTAAGTACTGCTTTGGTATCATGAAACATTTTATATCAGGAGTGTCTAACACTGTACTGTTACAGTGTTACAGTACATAGGATTCATAAGCAAAGAAAGGCAAGCAGGCTCTAAAACAACTGATATAAGTGGAGATGGGGAAAAACTGTTACCCGGAGCATTAAGTCCTAAGCAAAGCATGATAGGTGGTGCTTGGATAGGCCATATCAGGCCAGGAGGTCTGGAAGGCCAGGGAGTGTCAAAGGTGTTAGAGAGGGCAATAGAATGGTAAGATGATTTGATCAGATCCTGTCTCTCCAGAGTCAAAGTAGGACAAAGATTAGACAGAATGGTCAGTATGACACTATGGAAGTAGATCAGGCAAAGATGGTGAATTGCAGCAGTGAGGAAGGGACAGAGTTAAGAGCTGTTTAGGTGCCATTACAAGGCAGATTTGGCACTTATTAAGTAAAACAGCCATGCATCTAATCTCATTTCCCATTTCATCTCATCTTCTTCAAACACCTCCCTTCACAGAAGACAGAATTATCTTTTTGAAAACATAAAGATCATCTCATTCCCAGTTTAAAACTTTCCAATTAAACTCAGTGTAGTCTCCAAAAGACAATGTAATCAAGGTTCTGCTTTCTTCTCTAAGACCACCTTGTGCTATCCTCTTCCAGCTACATTGCTTTTCTTTCAATTCCTTCCAAAATAGCAAGTTCCTTCCTCGGTTAGAGCCAAGCAGCTCCCAATATCTAAAATTCTTTTTCTCTTATTTGTTCCATGATCTCAATTTAAATGTTAACTCCCAAGAAGCTCAAACCAAACCACATCAATGACTCTCCACTGCAGCACTCAGTTTTTCTTCATATTTAAGGTAACTGTCAAGTAGGGTTGCTTGTTATTGCGAGAAGTTTATCTTTGTTCTTGGGGGAAATTAGCAAATATCTTACCACTTACAAATCAGCAAAGATTTATTTTTATCATGTAGGATTAAATTCTTGTAATTATCGGGTCATACCATTTTGGCAAATCAATCAACTCATTATCTTGCTTCATTTGAGTTTAACAATATACTGTACATTGCTGAATTATTAGTACTGAACCCAAAGCCAACAGTAAGCAATGCTAGAACATTGCTTATCTAAGCATTGCTTATCTAACACAGAAATATGTTAGTAAGTACTATGCATGGAGGGTTATCATAAATGGCAAAATGACAAAAAGAAAAAAAGGCATACAAACGCAAAGAACATGGCTGTAAATAGGCCAGGAAAATGAGAGCTACAACAAGGCTCTAATACAGCTGAGCACCTGTGAATCGTGCTGCTGGCTAGGTCATTATTGCTTAGGTTTGTAAATGATGGCAAGAGAGCTGGGAATACTAGTTTTGGGGTTATAATTTTAGTGATTAGACGGATTCATAAGCAATGACCTCAAATAGTAAGATCAATTGTATTTGATAAGCATTATTTACTTTATAATTTGTAAGCCCACAAAGTCAGAGGAGAGGCACAGACTTTCTTGTAGCATCTGGCACAAAGTAGGCATTCAATAAGTATTTGAGAACAAATAAATTAATAAATGTTTAAAATTGGGTATGTATATACAAACTTAAAAGTCAGTCATAAGGAGAAGCTAAGATAAAAATGACATAGCAAGTAATCATGAATGTGGTTATTTATTGAAAAGGAATTTGAGTGAAGTACAAGGATAATTAGGATCGTTAAAGAGGACTTTCTGAGGCAATTCCTAAGCTGACAACTGAAAAGAACAAAGAAGCAAGTTGTGTAATGCAGAGCGTACAAAATTTAAGACAAAGAAGACAGTAAGTGTAAAAGAGTTCAAATAGGAAAGTATCTAATGGCTAAATGCTATTATCTGAAAGTTCAAATAAAAGATCAGTACCTAGCATCAGTGTCTAAATAGCTTCATAAAAAAATACTTTCAAGGGCTTGTAGAAAGCAGTAACTTCAACTTTTTAAAATTTCTGAGAGCTGTGCAAAACAAACTCTTATCTTAAACCTCAAAAAATGACTGAGATACATACTGGATATTACTATGGTTTGAATGTCCTTTCTAATGTGCATGCTGTAGGGGTTAGGGATTTATTAGCTCAGTGTAAGAGTATGAGTTCAGTCCTTAGCTCTGCCAAAAAAAAAATGCATGTTAAAATTTAATTACCATTCTAACAGTATTGAGAAGTAAGAGTGATCAGATGAGAAGGGCTCTGCCCTCTGGGAAGGGGGGGAGGATTAGTGTTACAGTATCTTACCTTGTTATCTGATATATTGTATATATGTTTATCTGTTTATTTGAAATAGGATAGGGAAGGGGGTAAAACAAGATGAGAGGCGGGGGTGGGGAGAGGGAAATGGGGACCAAGACATGTGAAAGGGTGTCAATGTTTGTGAAGTAATGCACCTTCTATCTGGTGAATATAATGTAACCCTTCTATTAATTACAATAAAAATATATGAAAAAAAAGTTCACCCTCCTGGTGCCAGGCACATTTGCCCTTGCCTATAATCACAACTACACAGGAAGCAAATATTAGGAGAATCACAGCTCAGGCATGAAAAGGCAAAAGCACCAGATATGACCTGAAAAATAATTAAAGCAAAAAAGAGAGGCATGGCTCAACTAGTAAAGGCCAGCCTAGAAAATATGAGTCCCTAAATTCAATCTTCAGTGCCACAATTAAAAAAAAAATGACACACACCCACTCTCATATTCTGCCATCAAGAAAACCCTTTGTAGATGCTAGTATCGAGACATTGGGCTTCCCAGCCTCCAAGATTATGAATGTTTCTACTAATAATAAATTAGCAGTTCAGGCATTCTGTTACAAAATGAGCCCCTGGTGCCTAGCTTTTAGTCATTTTTTGTTGGTTTGTTTTTGACAGTTCTGGGGCTTGAACTCAGAGCCTGGGCATTGTCCTTTAGCAAAGGACACAAAGGAGACTAAAATAACAAGAACCCTAAAGTCAATGATATGGATGGAGCTGCAGGGGATATAGCAGAACATAATAAAGCACATAAAACTTTCCAACTTTCCTTTTCCCTATTAATAGGATCACAACGGCCCAAACCACTTTGTCTTTTTCCTTCTCTGTGCTCAACCACATTCAGTACATTGAGATCTATTCAAATTTTGATTATGCTGTATAATCAGTTGGCAAAGCAGTAACAATAATCAAGGACAAGATGTAGCTTTTCTCATTCACAGAAAATAAAATTGCGTAATCCTGTGAGGACTAGAAAACTATATAAAAAAGAAATACGCAATAAATTCTCCTTCATATAATAGGTACTAGGCAAAATTACTTTTATATATGAATAATTACAGCAATAAACACCAATAAAACAGGAGTAATGGCATCATTAGAAATAGCAAAATTATTCAAGCAACGAAGAGTCCACTGGTGGTCCCCAGAATCAGACTACCTCACCATTACCAGGAACATATCATTATGAAGAAATGAAAATGACAAGATATGCTCATTTCTTCAAGATTTGTATGTTTACAGGGAGGTCAACTGCTGTGGATTCCAATTGAAAACATGCTTTCCTATATTTCAAGTGTTTATGGTCCAGAGAGGTAAGGGGTGATTGATTAGAAACAGAACAGAGAAGCTAGATAAATTAGATGTCAAAAACATTTTCAGATTTGGTATGCAGAACACCTATCAAAACCCGCACTGAGGGGCTGGGAATTTGGCCTAGTGATAAAATGCACAAAGACCAGGGTTCGATTCCTCAGTACCACATACACAGAAAAAAAAAAAAAGCCAGAAATGGTGCTGTGGCTAAGGTGGTAGAGCCTTAAGGAAACCCAAGGACAGTGCTCAGGTCCTGAATTCAAGCCCCAGGACTGGCAAAAACAAACAAACAAACAAACCCACACTGATAAGACTATTTCTGATACAATAATTAAAGGGTCAATATATGCCAAGCCTTATATCCAATAGGTTGTAATCCCCTGTGGAGGGAATTCTACAGAAATAAAACACAAGGCAAGACAGTACAAAGACACTAAGGTCCACAGATGATAAATCAGCTGGTTCAGAATATGAATAAGGATTTTACTATATAAACATTATACTTAGAGTGATTAGGTTCTCAAATTACCCTTAAAAAAAAAAAAACTCATGTTAACCCACTCTAGTGACCAAAAGCACAGAATACTGATAAGTATTTTATTATTTCTGAGAAGATGCAATTTTAGTTTATCATAATGACAAGCTCTGAATCTTTTAGAGTCATCACTTTCTAGGGGCTGGGGGTGTGGCCTAGTGGTAGAGTGCTTGCCTAACACACATGAATCCCTGGGTTTGATTCCTTGGTACCACATACACAGAAAAGGCCAGAAGTGGTGCTGTAGCTCAAGCGGTTAGAGTGCTTGCTTTGAGAAAGTCCAAGGACAGCACCCAGGCCCTGAGTTCAAACTCCAGGACAAAGAAAAAAAAAAAGCAAGCAAGCAAGCAAGCAAGCAAGGAAGGAAGGAAGGAAGGAAGGAAAGAAGGAAGGAAGGAAGGAAGGGGGAAAGAAAGAGCTAAGAGACAGCAACCAAGACCAGAGTTCAAGTGTAGGACCAGCAAAAAACCAAAACAAAACAAAAAAATACTTGCTACCAGGCCTAACAGAGGTCCTTAAAGACTTGCCAGAGCTGATGGTATACCTGTTGCTAGAGTACTTCCCACAATACACATGGCCTAGCAATGAAAAGAAACATATTGATATAAAGCTAAAAAAAAATAAATACAATCAAAAGTTCAGTTCCTTATGAAGAAGCTCATTTCAAGTACTTACATGCACAAGCCACTGGTGCCCAGCTTATACCTTAGGTTTTTAAAGATAACTCTGAGACATTTGTTACATTTATTCCTAATGATCCTATACCGTGGTATTGTATATAATGCTGGAATAAACATGCGTGTATAGGTGGGCATCCACTTGTATACTGATGCTTTGACTATATGTCCGAGTTTGTTTCCCCAATTGAGATGAAATCTCAATGTGTTGTTTTTTGTTTTGTTTGTACTAAGGCTTGAAGTACTAAGGCTAATACTCTACGACTTGAGCCACATTTTATTTCTGGCTTTTTGCTAGAGATTAAGAGTCTCTCAGATTTGTCTGCATGGGCTGGCTTTGCACTATGATCCTCTCATTTCTCCTGATACCTATAATCATAAGTATGAACTGCAGGCACTTGACCTCAGGTCATTTGGATTTGTATTTCCTTTATAGCTAAGGATAAAATGCTGTATTCCTAAAAGTAAATTAGTTCACTAAAATGGCAGCAAAAGCCTTCCGAGTATGTGGAGGCAAAGGGAATGGTGGAATTTGAGGGGAGGGGGGAGGAAATGGTATGAAAATAAGAATAATTCAAAAATGTTTGTAATGCATTTGTGCTAAGACTATAGTTGTGATAAATTATCTACAAACTGCAGTGCTCCTTTAATTATGAATCTTATTCAAGAGTCCTATCTCAAATCTAGTAGGAGGTTTGCCTGTTATTTATACTGTCCATTTGGGAGCATATCTGAAGTATGTAGATTCTAGGAACACAATGCATGTTGTGGTCCAGGAAGAAAAGTAAGTCATCAAATCCAAGCCAGGATTATCTACCCAGAATGTCTAAATAAAATAATGTGAAAAAATGAGACTAAAGCAAATCTGATAACAAATTTAAGGCAAAGTTTCTAAAACTACCTGCCTACAAGATGAGCATGCCTACAATGAGGTAGGTATCTGGAAAAAAAAAATCTCCCTATCCCCACTAAGACCATCCTTTATTCCTAGCATCTAAAATTCTGATGTAAGTTCTCTCAAGTTAGGAGTCAGCTATACAAAAAAGAAATCAGTTTCTGATAGGGTGGCTATGATGGTGGGCGATGATGATGGTAGGAAGCTGCATTGTATTTAGAAAAGATATTGTCCGGTTGTCATCACATAGCCTAATTTCTTGGCAATTAATTCAGGCCGCTCCTATCTGTTAACTTGAGGATACTCCCCAACACTGTAGTGTTAGGCACAAGAGCATCTCCAAGGATTCCACTTGTCAGGTCCAACCACTTGCTTCAATACATGAGCAGTGGTGAGGGCAAAAAAAGATTTAATTAATGAGGCACTGGTATGCCTTGAGAAGAATCAAAGTATGTAGTTCTGTTCATTTATAAGATAGAGATAATGACTATGTTTAATCAGAGGAAGACTTGGGACAAAGGGCAAAGATACACATAATTTGTTAAACAATCCTAGGCAAAGTTATTACTATCCTTTGAGGGAAGCAATCTGGTTACAAAGATGATCTATCCTGCAAATGTTTTGCTTTGCTTTTTCCTTTTCTCAATCTCTCTTCAATAAGTCCTGCTCTACCAGCATCTAATCACTGCAAAGTGACCACAAAGAAACAATGTCTCAGTAAGGATACAGATACAAAATCTACAGGAGAGATGTGAAAATTTTCTCTTTAGTTAACTGTGGATCCAAGTAGTCATTGCTATTTTTAGTAAAAAGGAGTTTCTAAGTATCTATTATATCCCTACCATCTTCTCTAAAAGCAATCTGAGCCATATGAATTCAAACTTCCACTGCACCTATTGCAATCAAGAGACAGACAACTGTATACCAGGATGTGCAGATGAACTCTTACAAAGGTACTCCAAAGTCCTTCTGAACTAGGGCTTTAGTTCATCCAGGGCTAGGTAAGGGTGCCAAGCTTAAACCAAGGACCAAGCAATAAATAAGTAAATATAGTCAGTAGGTCTATGAAGATCAGGGCCCAAGGTCGAAGCAAGAAATGAAAATTACTTGGCCAGAAGGATGGCCTAGTGGTAGAGTGCTTGCCTCGCATGCACAAAGCATGGGTTTGATTCCCTGGTACCACATATAAAGAAAAAGCCAGAAGTGGTGCTGTGGCTCAAGTGGTAGAGTGCTAGCCCTGAGAAAGTCCAAAGATAATGCCCAGAGACTGGCCAAAAAGAGAAGAAAGAAAAAGGAAAGAAAATTGTTACATATATCAAGTCAATGGTATCTTGTTTGATACCACAAAGTAGTAATTATGGCCTCTTCATAGGAACCAAGATAAGAATATGCATGCCAGGTAAAATATTCAGCATAATGAACAGGCCTGGATAGATATAAGAATGTGAAAAAGATTCAAGTATCAATTTAAAGGAAGGAAGACTTGGGTAGCTCTTTTGAAGAAGCAGTATTAGGGACAAAACACTAAAACAGAATAAGAGAATTATAATCCTTTTGTACAACTACTTCAAGATAATAGGGGAAAAAGAATATGGGGTCTGTAATCTGCAACAGGAAATACTAGAAGATAAGAAGATGGTCTGTAGTTTCTTAGGGAAAGGTTTTTTGGGTTGTGTTGTTGTTTTGCTAGCCCTGGGGCTTGAACTCAGGACTTGGGCACTGTCCCTGAGCTTCTTTTGCTCAAGGCTAGCAAGCTACTAGTTGAGCCATAGTGCCACTTCTGACTTTTTCTATGTATGTGGTACTAAGAAGCAGAACCCAGTGCTTTATGCATGCTAGGCAAGTACTCTACTATGAACCCACATTGCCAGTCCCAGGAAAGGGGTGTGTGTGTCGCTTGTGGGGCTTGAACTCTGGGCCTGGGAGCTGTCCCTGAACTCTTCAGCTCAATGCTACCATTCTACCCCTTGAGCTACAGTGCTACTGCCAGTTTTCTAGTGGTTAATTGGAGATAAGAGACTCACAGACATTAGTGCCAGGGCTGGCTCTGAACCACAATCCTCACATCTCAGCCTCCTGAGGACCTAGGATTACAGGTGTGAGCCATTCAGGAAAAGATTTTTTTTTTTTTTTTTTGGTGGGTCATGGGGCTTGAACTCGGACTGGGCACTGTCCCTGAGCTCTTCAGCTCAAGGCTACCACCCTACCTTTGAGACAAGCCCCACTTCCCGTTTTTCAGAGGTTAATTGGAAATAAGAGCCTCAGGTCCTTTTGTGCCTGGGCTAGCTTTGAACCTTGATCCTTAGATCTCAGCCACCTCCTGAGTAGCTAGGATTACAGGTGTGAGCCACCGAGCCCAGCTTCAGGAAAGACTTTTTTTTTTTTTTGCTAGTCCTGGGCTTGAGCTCAGGGCCTGAGCATTGTCCTTGGACTTTCTCAAGGCTAGAGCTCTACCACTTGAGCCTCAGCACCACTTCTGGCTTTTTTCTATGTATGTGGTACTGAGGAATCGAACCTGGGTCTTCGTGCATGCTAGGCAAGCACTCTACCACTAGGCCAAACTCCAAGCCAAGGAAAGACTTTTTTTCAAAACCAAATTTCTGTTCACAGCAGTGGTCATTCAAGTGTGTGAAGAAAAATAAAGACACTTCATTAAAGAGTGAAGAAAGGCATAAAGTAATCAGCTGAATGTACCTTTATAAGGGGTAGGACTGAGACTGTATTCCAATGATATTAAAACTGAACTAGAACAAGAATTCAAGACAGCTATCAAAAAAAGAACAGCATAACTAACCTGGAATGAATGTATACATGTTACGTTTATGCCTATAAAATACTTAGTGATCATATGATATGACCACACAAAGAAAACTGTAGGCTATATTTATAATTTAAGTACAGTAAAATAATCAAAAATGGAAAATCTTAAAATATTATTTAAATGACATAAATTATTTAGAAATGTAAGCCTTGGAAGCATTAAAACTTAAGGAAAACTGCTAAATCAACTGAACCCTGGAAGATTGTCATAAATACTTTTAGGATAGATGTTTTAAAAGATTGAAAAATAAATCAGTGAAATGGTAAGCTAAATGATCTTTAAACATGAATAAAATAAACCAGACAAACTTATGAAGTAAAGGAGAAATTAATGAAACAAAATCCAGGCAAAGATAGTGCAGATTGCATAATGAAGGGGAAAAAACAATGAAATATGAACATCATTTATTTAATATCTTCTAACATCAGGCACAGTATGCCAGGTGCCAGGGACAGAATGTTGACAAGGACTGACATATGCTGTCTTGATCTAAACCACAGATGGTCTTTATAGAGGATTCCTAGAAGGAAAACTCAGAACATCAATAGTCCTAGCTTTCATATTTACTCATATTTTGGTTTTGTTCTTAATGGGAACTAAAAGTTATACTGCATTTAGTATTTTTTTTTTTAGTAGTCTGGATTTCCTTACTTAGAATCACCTGCAGTGCATTCTAATGGGAAAATCTTCATATGTCTCATCCTGTTTTTTTTTTTTTATTTCTCTGTTCCTCTGCTTTGTTCCTTCTCTCTTTTATTCTATCTACAGTTAGGTTGTGGATGTTAATTTACACAGAATACCTAAGCTCTTACTATACAAAAAGTGACTAAGGATCAGTACATCCACTTATGTAGAATGTAGAGTATCATGTAGATGGAGTAAAAGCATTAGACATATGCTGTTGCTCTTTCAGACCTAATAAATAATGCACAACTATTGTCAGATATCAATTTCATTCTGTCTCTAGTTATTTGAGACTATACCACACTTACTATCCTATCTACAACTAAAAGTACTACTCAAAACCCATTGCTAAGGACAGAATTAGATTTGCTTGGCAGTAATATGTACCTAGCACATTTATTTGTATTTTCTATTTTCCATCTTAAGGGTTTTGCAAATGTAAAAGCAATTTAATTTCTGCCTCCCTTCTACTAACCAATCTAATTAATCAAACCAAAGTATAAAATGACAAAGATCTATTTTTCACTTTGCCATTTCCCCAAATAAACAGAAATTAAGCACTCCTTGAATCTTAATTAAGATGAGACATCAACAAGAGGCTGAACTCTCTTTCATACTGGTCTACTTTCTGCTACATTGTATAATTAGGAATAAGAGACAAGATGATATATTTATATTAACAGTTTCTGAAATACTAATTAAATGCTGTAATAATCTCACAATTATATAAATACAATCCACTGACATCCAATTATTACTACACATTGTTTTATCAAAAACAAGTTAGCACAAAAGGTTTTTGAACCTCAAAAGGTACACTAGCATTTCTAGTGGTATGTATCTGCTAGAAATACCTCAAAAAACAGAAGGAGAGAGCCAGGCAAGGTGGCTCACCCCTGTAATCCTAGCTACTTAGGAGTCTGAGATCTGAGGATCGAGGTTCAAAGCCTGCCCAGTTACTAAAGAATGTGAGATCTTTTTTTTGTGTGTGTGGGGTTATGGGGCTTGAGCTGGGCCTGGATGCTGTCCCTGAGCTCTTCAGCTCAAGACTGCTGCCCTACCCTTGAGCCCACTTCCCGTTTTCTAGAGGTTAATTGGAGATAAACATCTCAGGTCCTTTTGTGCCTGGGCAGGCTTTGATCCTCAGATCTAAGCCTCCTGGGCAGCTAGGATTACAGGCATGCCCTACTGTTGTAGCCAGAATAGAACAGTGAGTGAGACTCTTACTTCCAATTAATCACTAGAAAATGGGAAGTGGAGTTATGGCTCAAGGGGTAGGGCAGTAGCCTTGAGCTGAAGAATTCAGGGACATTGCCCAGGTCCAGGAGTAGGGCAATAGGTTCTTGAAGAGCTCAGAGACATGGCCCAGACCCAGAGTTCAAGCCCCAAGACCCCCCCCAAAAAAGTAGGATGTGCAATTTGCATGGCTATCATGACTATTTTGCCACTTAGACATCATCCAATAATCACTAAGAGTGATTAACTTTGCTTAAGGAAGGCAAACTCAGAGATAGCAATCTCCACATGGATAATTCAAAATGATTTCTTAAAACTCTAAAATTTAGGGCCAGGAGTTTGGCCTAGTGGTAGAGTGCTTGCCTAGAATGCATAAAGACCTGGTTCAAAAAAACAATGTAACAAAATGGATTTCAATATAAAAACATCCTTGGAAATACAGCACATTACTAAGCAGTTAGTAGAAACGGGGGGAAAAAAAACTGTTAACTTAGAAGACATGAACCTACTCAATATCTCTCTCTTTTTTTTTTTTTTTTTTTTTTTGCCAGTCCTGGGCTTGAGCTCAGGGCCTGAGCACTGTCCTTGGACTTTCTCAAGGTTAGAGCTCTACCACTTGAGCCTCAGCACCACTTCCAGCTTTTTCTATGTATGTGGTACCGAGGAATTGAACCCAGGTCTTCGTGCATGCTAGGCAAGCACTCTACCACTAGGCCAAACTTCCCGGCCCCCTACTCAATATCTTTTGGAAAGATTTTTATTCTTTGTTGCTATTTTTAGGTTGTGATCTCTCCATAGATTGTTCTTTAAAATGAATCTTATAGTTTTTACTGGTACATACTTTATCTATTGTAGTAACCATGAGATCTAATGCACATTGAGTATTGGTTTACTATGTTTAAACTTGTTATCTAGCTTCCAAAACTTGGTAGTTTCATGATCTAATTATATTTTGGTTATTACCAGGACATGATGTTTCATTGTTAAGTATAAACTCACATTAACAAATGGAGATGACTTTTAGAGTTTTTGTTTGTTATTTGCCAGTCCAGGGGCTTGAACTCGGCCTGAGCACTGTCCTTGGGCTTTCTCAAGGCTAGAGCTCTACCACTTCAACCAAAGCACCACTTCTGGCTTTTTTCTATGTACGTGGCACTGAGGAATCAAACCCAGGTCTTTGTGCATGCTAGGCAAGCACTCTACCGCTAAGCCAAACTCCTGGCCTTTGTCACACTTTCATAGATAGATAAATAGACAGATACTGTTATTATAAATTTGATGTACAGAGGAGTTACAGTTTTCTAAGTCAGGTAATGACTACATTTCTTTTTGGACAACGTCACCCCTTTCTTCACTCTCCATTTTCCCCTTCCATACCCACCCACAAGTTATATAGTCCGGTCATGGGACTTCAACTCTGGCCTAGGCAATGTCCCTGAGCTCTTCAGCTCAAGGCTGCTGTCCACCACTTCTGGTTTTCTGATGGTTAATTGGAGAAAACGGTCTCACGGACTTTAGTTTCCCCAGCTGGCTTTAAACTGTGATCCTTAGATCTCAGCCTCCTGAGTAGCAAGAATTACAGGCAAGAGCCACCACGTACTGCTTGTATCTCCTCTTACTGATCTGGTCTGGGGAATATCTTTGTTAATGAGAAACTTAAAAGAAACAGCTTTGATTTCATTTCCTATATTTTTCTATTTTCTCTTTCAGATTTTAGCTGATATTTCTTCTACTTTCATCAGTTGTCATCAGCTTATTGTTAACATTTTAATTTTATTGGACAAAACCTGAGCTCTTATGCTTATTTGCTATAGATCCTCCCATCCCAAAATTAGCTGTACCTCATGGTTAGATGCATCTCACAAATCCTGCCAGCCATTCAATGTCTGGTAAAAAGGTCAACACCAAGAGTCCTAGTTCCATTTCTTTCCTTTTGGTTTTTTAATTAAAACCATGCGTTAAGACAATAATACTGACTTTTAATATATTTGGGATAGTTTTCATTATCTTCTGTTTTTGACTGTGGTCATAAAACCTACTTTGAACGATTTGAATTTTTCCATTTTGGGGGGACTTAAATATTATATCATTAAGCTAGATTATATTTTATTTCTTTCCATGTTACATGTGCACTTTTATGTGGTCTGTTGCTGCTGAGTGAAGTGTTCTACAACTGTCAATCATATTAAACTGGATGGTGATGTCTTCTGACTTATTCCATCAATTATTTAGGGACAGCTGCACTTTGTTACATAGAATAGCTGAAATTCCAATGAATTCCAATTATTGTGTTTGCTCTTGTTGCTTATGCTTTTGTGTCATAAGTAAGACACAGTCCTGAAAATTTACCCCTGTGTTATTTTCTAAATGTTTTATGGTTCTTACATTTATATTCTGTTTTGAGGGACTTTATTTTTTTTTAGTACTGAAACTGAACTCGGCCTCATATTCCTTGTCCTTTTTGTTGTAGTTCTATTTGCCCAGGGCAGGCCTCACATCAAGATCCTCTTACCTCAACCTACACAGGAGAATTATTACAGAAGCCAATGTACCCAGCTTGTTTTTTGAGACAGAGAGCTCCTTTTTCTTAATGATTATTTTCCCTAGGGTGTGCTCAAAATACAATCCTCCCAACTGCCTCCAGTTTTGCTAAGATTAAAAACATGTATCACATGCCTGGCCATAGGATACATTTTTTTTTTTTTTTGCCAGTCCTAGGGACTGAACTTAGGGCCTGAGCACTGTCCCTGGACTTTCTCAAGGCTAGAGCCCTACTACTTGATCCACAGTACCACTTCTGGTTTTTTTTCTATGTATGTAGTACCAAGGAATCGAACGCGGGTTTTCATGCATGCTAGGCAAGCACTCTACCACTAGGCCAAACACTCAGCCCCAGGATACATTTTTATATAAGGTATGAAATAAAGGTATAACTTCTTTCTTTTGCAAGTGGACATCTAGCTGCCCCCAAATCACATGATGAAGGATTTGCCTTTCCTCCAGTGATTGGACTTGATAACCATATTGAAAATCAAGTGGCAATAGATTTACTTGTTTATATTTGAAATGTCAAATTTTTATTCCATTGGTCTATATTTTTATTCTGGGTTGTTTGCTTGCTTGCATTTGTGATGTTGGTATTGCGGGCTTGAACTCAAGGCCTGGGTACTGTCCTTGGGCATTTTTACTCAAGGGTTGTGCTCTATCACTTAATTCACTACTTTCATCTTTTTGGTTGTTAATTGTAAATAAAAATCTCATAGACTTTCCTTCCCAACCTGGATTCCAACCATGACCTTCAGATCTCAGCCTCCTGAGTAACTAGTATTACAGGTATGACCCAAGGGTACCCAGCTTATATTTCTACCCTTATGCCAACATCACACTAGTTTGAGTGCAATGGCTTTTGAGTAAACATAGAAATAGACTACAGAAAATACAACCATAGGTGCTGGGAGCATGGTCTAGTGTTACAATGCTTGCCTAGCATGCATGAAGCCCTGGGTTTGATTTCTCAGTACCAGATACACAGAAAAAGCGGGAAGTGGTGCTGTGGTTCAAGTGTAAGCATAGAAATGATGATGTTTGAATCCTCCAAGAACTTTGTTCTTTTCTTGTTCTTGTTTTGGTTATTCATGGCTGCCAGCAATTGAATTCAAGGATCTGGTTTTTCACTTTTATAAAAGGCTATTCAAGGCCGGGAGTTTGGCCTAGTGGTTAAAGTGCTTGCCTAGCATGCATGAAGGCCCGGGTTCAAATCCTCAGTACCACATATAGAAAAAAGCTGGAAGTGGTGCTGAGGCTCAAGTGGTAGAGCTCTAGGACAGTGCTCAGGCCCTGAGCTCAAGCCCAGGACTGGCAAAAAAAAAAAAAAAAAAAAAAAAAGGCTGTTCGAATTTTCAGAGATATATATTTGGGAGAATATTACAGTGTAGTCTTATCCATGAACACAGGATATATTTCTGCTTCTGTTGTTTCTTTCAGCAATGTTTTATAATTTTCAGTATATAAATCTCCTAGTTCCTGGGTTAAATTCATTCCTACTTATTTTATTTTCTTAGATATCATATATATGCAATTACTTTCAATTCTACTTTCTCTTCATTTTCAGGTTATTCACTGCATATATATACATAAATATGCATGCATATATGTATGTATATAAACATACATACAATATGTACATATATACATACAACTGATTTGTGAGTATTTATCTATATCCTCCAACTTTCCTTATAGCAATACAAAAGGTCTTTTTCATTAATTTTTTGTTTGCTTTTTTTTCTTTCTAGATTTAGGATCATACTATCTGTCAGTGGAGATAATTTTATTTCTTCCTATAAGTTCTACAAACTTTATGAATGCTAGTTGCTTCACACTCATCAAATTCCCAATTCTATCTTCTCAAACCAGGGATACTGGCAGCCTCCATAAGTTCTACCTACTTGTACTGCAGCCTGGAAACCCTTCCAGGTAGTAAGAGGCAACCACAGGGTTCACCATGTTGGTTTCTTATCTTTCAGGGATTTTTGTTGTTGTTTTTGCCAGTCCTGGGGTTTGAACTCAGGGCCTTGGCACTGTCCCTGAGCTTCTTTTGCTCAAGGCTAGCACTCTACCGCTTGAGCCACAGTGCTACTTCCGGCATTTTCTGTGTATGTGGTACTAAGGACTCAAACTAAGTGCTTCATGTATGCTTAGGCAAACATTCTACCACTAAGCTACATTTCTAGGCCAGATAATTGTATTTCTGCCTGATGCTCAATGTCTTTTGTTGTTGGTACTGAAATTTGAACTCAGAGCTGTGTATCCCTTCAGTTGATACATTACAACATGAATCACACTTCTAGCCCTACATTTTATTAATTATTTTGGAGATGGAGTCAATGTGGATTTTTCTGCAGAGGTATCTTCAAACCATAATCCTCCTGGTCTCAGTTTGCTAAATAGCTAGGATTTAAAGGCATAAGCTACTAACATCTGAGCATCTTAATCATTATCAAAAGAACCTCTTCACTATTTTATGTGATAACTTCCTACTATGTAGACATGCTAGCAAATATATTTTGTTAGGCTTCACATGAGTGTGTGTGTGTGTGTGTGTGTGTGTGTGTGTGTGTGTGTGTGTATACCCCTGTTCTGGGGCTTGAACTCAGGGCCTATGCACTGTCCCTGAGCTTTACTGCTCAAGGCTAGCTAACACTACCATTTGAGCCATAGTGCCACTTCTGGTTTTTTGTTGGTTAATTGAACCATGAAGGATTTCCCTGCCCAGGTTGGCTTCAAACCATGATCCTCAGATCTCAGCCTCCTAAGTAACTAGGATTATTAGTAAGAACCACAAATGCCCGTCTAAAATTTTAGAATAAACAATGTTAAGAGAAAAGTCCTGTTGTCTGACTGCTAAAACATCCATTTTTTTCTTGCTTTTGGACTTGAACTAGAACAACAGATTTTCTTGGGTCTCAAGCCTAAAGTTTCTAACATGAAATTATGCATCAGGTTTTTTGGGTCTTTAAGATCTTGAGATTTCCTAGTCCCCATAATCATTCAAGACAACATTTTATAAAAATAAATTTTGGGGCTGGGTGTGTAGCCTAGTGGTAGAGTGCTTGCTTAGTATACATGAAACCCTGGGTTCAATTCCTCAGTACCACATAAACAGGAAAAGCCAGAAGTAGCACTGTAGCTCAAGTAGCAGACCATCAGCCTTGAGCAAGAGATGTCCAATGACAGTGCCCATGCCCTGAATTCAAGCCCCAGGACTGGCAAAAAAAATTATTTATAGTAAGAAATTTATCATTTATAATAATAAACCTCTTAATGGCCAGGAGGTGGCCTAGTGGTAGAGTGCTTGCCTAGCGTGCACAAAGACCAGAGTTCGATTCTTCGGTTACCACATACATAGAAAAAAGCCAGAAGTGCTGCTGAGGCTCAGGTGGTAGAGCTCTAGACTTGAGAAAGCCCAAGGACAGTGCTCAGGCCCTGAGTTCAAGGCCCAGGACTAGCAAAATAATAATAATAATAATAAATAATCCTCTTAAGCCAGGTGTTAGTGGCACATGCCTATAATCCTAGCTACTTGGGAGGCTGAGATCTGAAAATCTCTGATTAAAGTTAATCTGGACATATAAATTTGAGAGACTCTTATCTCCAACTACCCAGCAAAACTAGAACTGGAGATACAGCTTAAGTAGTAGAGTGCCAGCCTTGAGTGACAAAGCTAACAAAGAGCAGGAGGCGCTGAGTTCAAGTCCCGGCATAAACATAGAAATAAAACAAAATCACCTCAAATCACCTTACCTTTACACACATATCCTATTGTTTTTGTTTCTCCAGAGAACTGTATTAAAGGTAAAATGATAACTCTGTTCCCAGTCACTTTATCTTGGTTTGTGAAGTCTAATGTATTCCCCACCTCCCCTTCTAGGTCATGGGGCTTGAACTCTGGGCTTGGGCACTGTCCCTGAGCTCTTCAGCTCAAAGTTACTGTTCTGCCCCTTGAGCCACAACACCACTTCCCATTTTCTAGTGAGAGAAGAGTCTCATTCTTTAGTGCCAAGGCTGGGTGAACCACGATCCTCAGATCTCAGCCACCTGAGTAGCTAGGATTATAGGCATGAGCCACTACAGCCAGTCTATTTTTTTTTTTTTTTTGGTGGTTCATGGGGCTTGAACTCACCTGGGCGCTGTCCCTGAGCTCTTCAGCTCAAGGTTACCACCCTACCCTAGAGCCAAGTCCTACTTCCCATTTTCTAGAGGTTAATTGGAGAAAAGAGTCTCAGGTTCTTTTGTGCCTGGGCTGAACCTTGATCTTCAGATCTCAGCCTCCTAAATAGCTAGGATTACAGGAGTGAATGAGCTAGGAGCCGGCAGTCTAATGTATTTTTAAGACTATTTTATCATAAAATAAATAATTTCCAACAGTCATGAATACTTTTTTCCTACTCTTCTATAAGATTCATATTTTTTCATAGCCATAAGGCAAGGTTCTTTGTATCACACAAATGAAATGTAAGATATAAAGGGAGAGCAAAGTAATATGGAGAACAGTAAGAGCATAAACTAGGAGACAAGATTTATTATTTCACAAAATATTTCCATACACTTGTATTTCCTGTTTTGAAAAACTATAAGGCTTAACTGTTACGTACTTTTAGTTTCATTGAAGAGACACCAAAACAGATTCGAAGAGGTTAAATGCCTTATCAAAGGCCAGTTAAAAATGAAAGACTCAAAACTTTTCAACTGGATATGATGATACAAGCCTGTAATTTGGAAGGCTAAGGGAGAAGAACCGAGTTAAAGGTAGCCAGAGCTACATATAAAAATAAAATAAATAAAAGACTGAAAACAACAAAATCTTTTTGACTCAAAATTATTCTGAGGTGACACTGGGCAAGGTAAAGGAGATAATTATGGATCAACATTTATTGAACAGTAACCTTTTGCACAACTACTTAAAGATAATAAAAATGTAATTTAAAAAATTCATCAGTGAGATCTGAAGATCACAGTTCAAAGCCAGCCCAGGCACAAAAGTTCATGAGGCTCTTACCTCCAATGAACCATCAAAACCGGAAGTGGCTCTGTGGCTAAAGTGGTAGCGTGATGGTCTTGAGCTGAAGTGCTCAGGGGCATTAGCCCCACAACTGACAAAAAGAAAGAAAAAGGAATTAAGAAATATATCCTACAAAATCAAGAAAAACAATTGAAGGGCTGAGTTGGGAGGAATCATTAAAATGGTGAAAGGGCTGAAATTAATTAATATTCAGAAATGGCTGTGTTAAATGGAAACTCCTTTGTGCAACTAAAAAATAATAAAATGAAAATTTAAAAAATCCATCAATAAACAGTTACTTCTAATATACAATTTTATAGTCAATAAACATGATAAAGGGAGAAATATCAGGAATTTTGAGTCAATCAAAAGTATATCAGAAATTCTTTCGCTATTCTTTTCACTATCACATTTCTTCACTATCACTGTCTCCATTTCTTTCTCAATATGACCTAGGTTTCATGGCTTATTACTTCAAACAATGCCTTACAATTACAACATACAAGGAGTTTAATACACACATATACACACAATTGATGTAGCTAAAACATGATATTTGAAAGTGTGGGAAGTGGTGCTGTGGCTCAAAGTGGTAGAGTGATAGTAAGAGCTCAATGACAGTGCCCACAATTCAAGCCCCATGACGAGAGAGGAGAGGGGGAGGGGGAGGGGGGAGAGGAGAGGGGAGGGGAGAGAGGAGAGGGAGAGGAGAGAGAGGAGGGAGAGAGAGAAGAGACAGGGAGAGGGAGGGGGAGAGGGAGAGGAGAGAGGGAGAGGGAGAGGGAGAGGGAGAGGGAGAGGGAGAGAGAGGAGAAGAGACAGGGAGAGGGAGAGGGAGGAGAAGAGACAGGGAGAGGGAGGAGAAGAGACAGGGAGAGGGAGAGAGAGGAGAAGAGACAGGGAGAGGGAGAGGGAAAGAGAGGAGAAGAGACAGGGAGAGGGAGAGGGAGAGGGAGGAGAAGAGACAGGGAGAGGGAGAGAGGAGAAGAGACAGGGAGAGGGAGAGGGAGAGAGAGGAGAAGAGACAGGGAGAGGGAGAGGAGAGAGAGGAGGGAGAGAGAGGAGAAGAGACCGGGAGAGGAGAGGAGAGAGGGGAGGAGATAGGAGAGAGGAGAAAGGAGAAGAGAGAGAGGAGAAAAGAGGGAGAGGGGAGGGGAGAGGAGAGGTGGGAGAGGGAGAGGAGAGAGAGAGAGAGAAAGGGGAGAGGAGAGAGAGAGAGAGGAGAGGAGGGAGGGAGAGAGGAGAGAGAGGGAGAGAGGAGAAGAGACAGGGAGAGGAGAGGAGGGGGGGGAGAGAGGAGAGAGGGGAGGAGAAAGGAGAGAGAAGAGAGACAGGAGAAAAGAGAGAGAGGAGAGGGGAGGGGAGAGGAGAGGTGGGAGAGGAGAGGAGGGAGAGGGGAGAGGGGAGAGAGAGAGGGGAGAGGGGAGATACAGGAGAGGAGAGGGAGAGGGGAGAGACAGGAGAGGAGAGGGAGAGGGAAGGAGAAAGAGAGAGAGGGGGAGAGGGAGGGGAGAGAAGGGAGAGGAGAAGGGAGAAGGGAGAGGAGGGGGAGAAGGGAGAGGAGAGAGAGAGAGAAGAGAGGGAGAGGAGGGAAGGAGAGAGGAGAGAGAGGGAGAGAGGAGAAGAGACAGGGAGAGGAGAGGAGGGGGGAGAGGAGAGAGGGGAGGAGAAAGGAGAGAGAAGAGAGACAGGAGAAAAGAGAGAGGGGAGAGGGGAGGGGAGAGGAGAGGTGGGAGAGGAGAGGAGGGAGAGGGGAGAGGGGAGAGAGAGAAGGGAGAGGGGAGAGACAGGAGAGGAGAGGGAGAGGGAAGGAGAAAGAGAGAGAGGGGAGAGGGAGGGGAGAGAAGGGAGAAGAGAAGGGAGAAGGGAGAGGAGGGGGAGAAGGGAGAGGAGAGAGAGGAGAGAGAGAGGAGAGAGGAGAGAGAGGAGAGAGAGGAGAGAGGAGAGAGGAGAGAGGAGAGAGAGAAAGGGAGAGGAGAGAGAGGGAGAGAGAGAGAGGGAGAAGAGAGAGAGAGAGGGAGAGGAGAGAGAGAGAGGGAGAGGAGAGAGAGAGAGGGAGAGGAGAGAGGGGAGAGAAGGACAGGAGAGAGGGAGAGGGAGAGGAGAGAGGGAGAGAGACTGAGACTGGAGGTCTTGGGCCAGGAATGTGGCCTAGCATGCACAAAGCCCTAGGTTCAATACCTTGGTGCCACATACACAGAAAAAGCCAGAAGTGGTGCTGTGGCTCAAAGTGATAGAGCACTGGCCTTGAGTATGCCCAAGGACAGTACTCAGGCCCTGAGTTCAAGCCCCAGCACTGGCAAAAAGAAAAGAAAAGAAAGTATGGAGTACTCTAGTGAAATCACTTTGAACAATTAACCGACAGGGTAACAAAGGAACGAAATCTAGACTGGGATGTGGGTAACAGGAGGAGGCTGGTGAGTCATAAGGGGGAAAGAAGGCAAATATGGTCATAATTATGGAAGAAGGAACTCTGATAAGACTGGTTAGAAGAGGGAGGAGCAAGGTGATTCTAATCTAGATGCACTAATCTCTGTTGGCTTAGTCCAGATTAATTACCCTCAGTTCAGCTCTTGCTATTCCAAGTAATGCTTCATGACAACAACTGTTCCAAAAGCCCTTCTCTCCATTATTCCTAGTTGATAATTTTATCCTCAGCCCCTCCACTTTTGGTAGAAAACATTAACTCACCAAAACTATGAAGAACTCCTATAGAAAAAGTTACAACTTCCTCTCCCTCCATTCTACATTTTTATCTTATTCTCAGGTTGTTCTTTCCCTCCATCACCTTTTCCGCAAATGGCTTCCTTTAATATATCTATGTCCCCTTTTCTTGTCTGATCTTAAAAGATGAGACCTTCAGAACAACTGTAGTACGACATCTCCATCTTTCTCTGATTTACCCTGCAAGAGCATCAATGGTTTGTTATAGACATGTATCTTCACGGTTTCCCTTTTGTAATGAGCCTGGCTACTAGCTTCTTACAACCTAGGTTATTTTAAATATCTCAAGAATAGAAAATTCATCCAAAACCTGTTCCCTATGATAAACCTTTGCCACACAATATTCTTTTGACAGAGAAGGCACTTTTTTCCTTTGCTTTTTTATGCCAGTCCTGGGGCCTGAACTCAGATCCTGGGCACTGTCCCTGAGCTTTTTTGCTAAAGGTTAGTACTCTATTAGCTTGAGCCAGAATTCAATTTCCTGCTATTTGGTGGTTAATTGGAATTGAGAGTCACTCAAGACAGGTGCAGGTGGCTTATGCCTGTAATCCTAGCTACTTAGGAGAGTGAGATTTGATGACTACAATTCAAAGCCAGCCCAGTCCATGAGATTCTTATCTACTATTAACCACCAAAAACTGGAAGTGAAGCTGTGGCTCAAATGGTAAATGCTAGCTTTGAGCAAAATAGCTTAGAGACTGTGTCCAGGCCCTAAGTTCAATACCCCTGCCCCCCCCCCAAAAAAAGTCTCACATCTCACAAGCTTTCCTACCTGGGCTGTCTTTGAACTGTGGTCTTCAGCTCAGTCTCATGATTAGCTAAGATTGTGGGCATAAGCCATCAGTGCCTGGCTAATACATTTTCTTTTATCTATATTACTGTTCAATTTTTTTACGTTTTTAATATTTTTATTGTGGTTAATAGAAGGGTTACATTATATTCACCAGATAGAAGGTGCATAACTTCACAAACATTGATAGCCTTTCTCGTGACATGGTCCCTATTTCCCTCCCACCCTCCCCCCGCTGATCTTGATTTTCCCCCCTTCCCTATCTAATTTCAGATAACCAATTAAGCACATATAAAATATATCAGATAACAATGTGAAATATTGTAACAATATGAGATAACCAAGGGATGGCAAAAGAGATGAGAGATAACATAGTACATTAAGAACAACAATCACTCATCATATGGCTTTTGTTTCCTTGTCATACTATTTGGCCTAATGTCTCTAGATTTTGTTCTATTGTAAATCTCTGCTAGGAGAGCCCAAGGTTTCTACTGATTATGACAAATGATGGAAACCATTGGGCCTATGTTCCTTTGAGTCTGGCTTACTTCACTTAATATGATTTTTTCTAAATCTTTCCATTTCCTTACAAATGGGGCGATGTCATTCTTTCTGACAGCAGCATAGAATTCCATTGTGTATAAATACCACATCTTGTTGATCCACTCAACTGAGGACATCTGGGTTGGTTCCATATCTCTGCTATGGTAAATAGTGCTGCAATGAACATCGTTGTGCTAGTGGATTTAGTCTGTCCTTGTTTCTGGACAATTGGGTAAATGCCTAGTAGTGGAATTGCTTGGTCATAGGGGAGCTCTATGTTTAGTCTTTTGAGGAACTGCCATACTGCTTTCCATAGTGGTTGAACAAGTTTGCACTCCCACCATACTGTTCAATTTTTTAATCACATAGGTATTTAATCACAAGTCAGCTGTTCATTAAAAATATTTATTTTGGCATCAAATCATTTTATTATGACCAATTTTTGTAATGATATAAATGCAAACCCTTGCTCATTTCACAGAAGTATAATATAGATAGATGACCTATAAAAGTTAAGAAAAAAAGATTTAATTGATCCATATAGCTTAACTAGTGGCCAACAGGGTCAAATAATCACACACACACACCTATATATATATATATATATATGTATATATATATATGTCTCTCTCTCTCTCTCTATATATATATATATATAATGAGAACAATCAGCTTTATAGTATAAACCAGCCAACAGAAAACCAATCCTGATTTCAAAACCAATCCTGAGATGTTTAATAATGTATACTTTTATGACATGACTTTCATCTGTTGTTGCACCTTCGAGCTAGGCTGAATAGGATTTTAACTACCCCCATGGCATTGTACATATGCAGGCAGCAAATGCAATCTATTGAAGCAAAACAGTATATGTAAAAGGGCTCAATTAGACAGTAGAATGTTTCCTGTAAATTAAAGCCCTGCTGAATAATCATCTTCCATGCAAATTATCTTTCTTGGGGTGTTCCAACAATATGCCATCATCATATGTGGCTACATTTAATAGATGTTTATTTGTAACGCTTGACATAATGAATTCTCCCTCTTTATTTCCTCAGAAATGAGAATGAGACTTTAAGCTTTTTAATTTTTCCTTGCTAGACTGCCTTTGTGAGTATACCAGTAGTGAGACACTGTATTTTTTGTAACTTACAGTGAGTGCAGAAGAATGATTTAAACACATGCATGCTCCTAGCAGATTTATCAGAAAAAAATTAAATTCATTTTTGATGGGGGGGAGTGTTAATTTCTCTTCCCTCAAAAGAGTAATTTTTTCAGCCCAGCTCACTTTCCTAATTGTTACCTCAAACCTCACCTTTCTTAAACATAAGAAAGCCATATGCTTAAATGTAAGAACAAATACCAATATGATACATTAGAGAAGTCTATGTGTTTTTTTAATTTATTTTAAAAAATTGGATGTCATGTATGCTTATGTGTATTTTCTGGCATCAAAGACGCTATTTTAATTCTCAAAAGGGTATCACAAAGGACAGAGTAGAGTCCCATGAAAAAATTAAAGACTCAACAGCCGGGGCCGGGAGTTTGGCCTAGTGGTTAAAGTGCTTGCCTAGCATGCATGAAGACCCGGGTTCGATTCCTCGGTACCACATACATAGAAAAAAGCCGGAAGTGGTGCTGAGGCTCAAGTGGTAGAGCTCTAGCCTTGAGAAAGTCCAAGGACAGTGCTCAGGCCCTGAGCTCAAGCCCAGGACTGGCAAAAAAAAAGAGTCAACAGCCAATAGCTAAAAAGTACAGTACCTCAGGCTCACATTTTTTTTTTTTTTTTTTTGTCAATCCTTGGCTTGAGCTCAGGGCCTGAGCACTGTTCTTAGACTTTCTCAAGGCTAGAGCTCTACCATTTGAGCCTCAGCACCATTTCCGGCTTTTTTCTATGTATGTGGTACCGAGGAATCGAACCCTGGTCTTTGTGCATGCTAGGCAAGCACTCTACCATTAGGCCAAACTCCCAGCCCAGATTTTTTTTTAATCTTATAGTTGACAGATGTATGACTGCTCTCCTAGTAGGTATCTGATTCCCTTCGTGTTAAGACTGCACTTTTTTGGGGGTGGAGGGGCCAGTCCTGGGGCTTAACTCAGGGCCTGAGTACTAACCTTGGGCTTTCTCAAGTCTAGCACTCTACCACTTGAGTCACTGCTCCATTTCTGGCTGTTTCTATGTATTTGGTACTGAGGAATCAAACCCAGGGCTTCATGCATGCTAGGCAAGCACTCTACTGCTAGGTCATACTCCCAGCCCAATACTACACTTTTATAACAAACAAAAATTTCCATTCACAAGAATCAAATTAAAATATTCAATTAGTCGTTTCTTAAAACGTGTGATTGTATATATCCCCCAGAAGATGCTTATGTTTATACATTGTTATCAGCCTGATTCCTAAAAAGATTAACTGGCAAAGGAGTTTTGGGGTAAACCCAAGCCATGTGCCACTCTTTCAATCAGAACCTGGTTTATCAGCAATGAGGTGGAAAAGCAAAGCTAAATAAGTTTTGTTTTTAATGAGGATCTTTATTAATGTATGACTTCCTTCCTTCTACTCCCCAATGATTCTAATAAATCCTAAATCACAGTTACTAAATTGCACTTGAAAAAAAAAAACTTTTAAAAACTTCTCAAGATGGCCGGGAGTTTGGCCTAGTGGTTAAAGTGCTTGCCTAGCATGCATGAAGACCCGGGTTCGATTCCTCGGTACCACATACATAGAAAAAAGCCGGAAGTGGTGCTGAGGCTCAAGTGGTAGAGCTCTAGCCTTGAGAAAGTCCAAGGACAGTGCTCAGGCCCTGAGCTCAAGCCCAGGACTGGCAAAAAAAAAAAAACAAAAAAAAAAAAAAACAACTTCTCAAGACCTATTATAACAGATTAAGAAAATTTCAAATTATCTTTAGGTTCAGTTAAATACCACAACTGAGTGTATTAAGTACATGGGACCTGTGAGAAACCTACTAAATCCACCACACTTCTAGTTTAAGCACACAGGCCAGGAGTGTGGCCTAGTAGTAGAGTGCTTGCCTAGCATGCAATGAAGCCCTGGGTTCTATTCCTCAATATTACATACATGAAAAAAGCCAGAAGTGGCTGAAGTGGTAGAGCACTAGCCTTGAAGAAAGCTCAAGGACAGTATCCAGCCCCTGAGTTCAAGCCTCAGGACTGGCAAAAAAAAACAACAACAAACAAAAAAAAAAAAACTGGCCAGGAGCCAGGTGGTTTACTAGTGGTAAAGTGCTTGTATCATTTAAACATACACTTTACCTTTCTTATGGAGCTAATGTGGTTGGAATAGGTAGACTTAATTTACATTTATTCAGGTATATTTTTAAAAAGTAAGTTGAGCAAAAGATTGTGGCTTGGATATAGTCTTTCCAACAAGCTCACCTCCTTGTTAAAGACTTACTTACTAGGTGATGGGCTTGGGAAGAGACTTGGAGCCTGAGGACTCTAATCTCACCAGTGGATTAACTCTTCAAGAGCCATCATTTCCTGGCATTATTTACAGGCAGTAAGGACTGAAGGGATGGGTCACTGCAGTGTATCTTTAAAGAGCCTAGTTAGTACTTGGCCCTGCTCACTCACCCTGCTTACTTGACTCTCTCTGCTTCCTGCTGCCTTGAAGTAAGCAGATCTGCTTCATCACACCCTTCCATAATGATGTTGTCTCATGAAGGACCCAGAAATGATAGAGCCAGCTGATCATGCTGTGAGCCAAAATAAATTTTCCCCCTTTAGGTGTTTTGTCATAGTAGTGAAAAGGTAACTAGCACAGCAATTATTTCTGAAGTTAATACTAAAGAAAATAAAATTGCCAGGCACCAATCAATGCCTCACACCTATAATCCTAGCTACTCATAATGCCGAGATCTGAGGATCACAGTTCGAAGCCAGTCTAGGCAGAGGAGGTGCTGTGAGACTTTTATCTCAAACAACCACTCCAAAATCAGAAGTGGATCTGTGGCTCAAAGTGGTAGAGCATTAGCCTTGAGCAAAAGAGCAAGAGAGTGCCGGGACAGTACCCAGGCCTTGAGTTCAAGCCCCATAATCAAAAAGAGAAAAAAGAAAAAGACTTCAGAATTTTTCCCAGTAAAAAGTAATCGAATTCCATGCAATCCCCAAATAAACAATATAAAATGCATTTAGAGACACACAAGTATAAGATTATCCTTAACTACAAAGAAACATAACCAAACATTTGTTTCCACCAACTGTCATGCTAGTCTGTAATTTCATTTTTTCCAAACTTCATGATTCGTCAAACCTTACTTAAAAATTATTTACTTTTAATTTTTAAAATTGTTTCATGCTCTTTGGTTAATCTTACATAGTTACAGTATCTGACTTTGTTATCTGGTAATATTGTATATACATTTATTTGTTTATTTGAAATAGGAAAGGGAAGGGGGAAAACAAGATGATTGAGAAGAGGTGGAGGGAGGGAAATGGGAACAAAAACATGAGAAGGGGTATCAATGTGTGAGAAATAATATAACCTCTTTCTGGTGAATATAACTGTAATCCCTCTATATATTACAATACAAAATTTGTTCATGCTTAGTTATTTTCATTATGAGTTCGGTGATCTTCAGATTCTGAGGGTAGGGAACACTCAAATACCAGAATTTTAGAGGCACACTTCCAAAAGATGGAATTACATTTTCAACTGGATGAATAATCCTTAACCATTGTGTACCTGTCTTCCTGTTTAGGTTTTGAGGCAGGGTCTTCACCTTGTATCATTGATTGTCCCAGAGCTCCTAGTCCTCCTGCCTCTGCCTTGCTAGTGCTGAGATTACAGGCATGTACCACTATGCCTGTCTTGTGAATCTCTCTTTACTGCCCTGACCTAGATGCAAAGAAAAGGTCTTGCCTGCTTTAGTAAAGAGGCACCCTTTCCAAGAGCTGCCCAGATACAAACTACTGGAGTTACCCTCTAAGTCAAAGTAGAGGCACACATACTTTATATACTATACAATGCAAGGTCTTGTTGAACTCAATTTCTTTTTCTTTTTCCTGATATCCAGCAAATACATCTCCTCTATGACTGCAAAAAAATTAAAATTTATCTTCCAAGTGCTGGTGGCACTTGTAATCACATTTGTAATCCTCACTACTCAAGAGGCTGAAGTCTAAGGATTGCAGTTCAAAGCCAGTACAGACAGCAAAGTTCGTGAGACTCTTATCTCTAACCAATAACAAGAACAACCAAAAATTAAAAAAGTTTAAAAAGGGCTGGAAGTGGAGTTGTGGCCCAAGTTTCACAGCACTAGCTTTGAGCAAAATAGCTCTGGACAATGCTGGAGTTACAATCAACTTGGGGAGGATCTAAAGGTGCTTGATTTCTAAAAGCTAATCAAGAGCATCCTGGTCCTGAGTTCAAGCCCTAATACCAGCACAAAAACAAAACAATAAAACAATCTTTTCCTGTTATAAATAATGTTTTAATAAAGAGATCAGCAAACTTTTACTTTAAAGGGTCAGGTAGTAGAAATAACCACAGACAATGAGATGAACAGCTTCAGGCCTCAGCAAGCCAAGTTTAACTTGCTCCACTGTATGTTTTTTTTTTTTTTCCCATTAGGAGAACTGCTGGATAAATTGTTACAAATATACTTAAGGTTCTTGAAACATTCTTTCAAATTGCTTTTCAAAAGAACTAGGACACTTAGTCATGCTGGTGGGAGTATAAATTGATTCAACTTGGCCAAGCAGACAGTACCTTCTACAAAGGTGAACACATATAGTTGCAGAGTACTCACAATGTCCTGCTTATTCACCTGAGTGATATTCACGTAGAGCAAAAATCAGCTTACACATAGATACAGTTGGGGGGGGTGATACTGGCAAAAGGGGCTTTCACTCAGAGTCGGGGCACTATTACTCAGCTTTTTGGGGGGAGGGGAGCAAGGGTGTTCTACCACTTGAGCTATACCTCCAATTTCATCTTTTAGGTAGTTACTTGGGGGCAAGACTTTACTGCCTGGACTGACTAGCAACTCTCAGATCTTGGCCTCTTGTGTAGCTAGGATTACAGGATTACCAATTTCAAAAGAAAAGAATACCATAATCCTATCAGCAATACATAGAGAACAGTTTTCTCCCTAGCTTCTTCCCCTTGATCAGCAATAGGTGTGAGTTCATTTTAAATTATGCTATTTTGATATGGCTCTAAAAGTTTCTGATTCTTACCACTCAGGAGACTAAGGCAAGAGGGTTACAACGTGGATGGGCAGTGGGGACTAGCTAGTCAAACCTTGTCTTGGCAAACAAGCAGGTTTATATTGCCAGAGTACTTTGTGTTTAATTACCAAGTAGGCTAAAAAATTAATCCTCTTCTATAATTTGTGTATGTGTGCACACACACACCAGGGCTTGAACTCAAGGTCAGCCCTCTATTATTAGTTTTTGCAAATCATGAAAATAAATCAAGGTAAAGATACCAATTTTTATCTATTATATCACTGAAATATTATTTTTACAGACTATTTCTCATTCATCCATTCATGCATTCATCAACACAGGGCCCTATGTACACCAAGCAAGCATTCAATCAGAGTTATTCACAATTTTATTCTTTAAAAAAAAAAAGTGTGGGCCGGGAGTTTGGCCTAGTGGTTAAAGTGCTTGCCTAGCATGCATGAAGACCCAGGTTCGATTCCTTGGTACCACATATAGAAAAAAGCCAGAAGTGGTGCTGAGGCTCAAGTGGTAGAGCTCTAGCCTTGAGAAAGTCCAAGGACAGTGCTCAGGCCCTGAGCTCAAGCACAGGACTGGCAAAAAAAAAAAAAAGTGTTTGCTATGACTCTATAGACATAATGTTTTATTTCATAAATTAATATGTTTCTATGACATACAAACCCTTACCCTAATTAGGATTAAGTTCTAAATACTAAGTCCCAGTGATTGTAAATAGATTCCCTTCTTGAACACTTATTTGTTAAACTTGTCATTTAAAATATAATGTAAAAATCAATGTTAATAAATTCTTTAATAAAAAAAAGTGTTTGGTGGACGGGAGTTTGGCCTAGTGGTAGAGTGCTTGCCTAGCATGCACAAAGACCTGTATTCAATTCCTCAGTACCACATACATAGAAAAAAGCCGGAAGTGGTACTGAGGCTCAAGTGGTAGAGCTCTAGCCTTGAGAAAGTCCAAGGACAGGGCTCAGGCCCTGAGCTCAAGCCCAGGACTGGCACCAAAAAAAAAAACCAAAATTCATACACTGGACATGTGAAAAATACAAAAACTCAGAAGACAAAGTCACCATGATTTGCACATACAAAAGCAAAAGATGTACATAGGTAAAGCTATGAGTAGAGGCCGGGAGTTTTGCCTAGTGGTTAAAGTGCTTGCCTAGCATGCATGAAGACCCAGGTTCGATTCCTCGGTACCACATACATAGAAAAAAGCCGGAAGTGGTGCTGAGGCTCAAGTGGTAGAGCTCTAGCCTTGAGAAAGTCCAAGGACAGTGCTCAGGCCCTGAACTCAAGTCCAGGACTGGGGGGAAAAAAAAAAAAAAAAAAAAAAAAAAAAAAAAAAAAAGCTATGAGTAGATAGATTGGCCATTTGGCCCAGGCAGAAGTAAATGAAGTATTTCCTTTCATGTGTCTAACCTACCTACAAAAGGTCCTCCCCAGGATGCACCCTGCCAGGTGAGATTGTGCTTCTAGTCAAAAGCTTTCTTGATAAGGCTGCAAAGTCCTTTTCTGTGCTATGTGATGGGTTGAACTATGTCCTCCTTAGATTCATCTGTTCAACCTCCAACACCTTAGAATGTTTATCTTTGGAGAGGAGGCCTTTAGGAGAGGAAATTAAGGCAAAGGAAGTCATAATCCACCTAATCCTTCTTATAATGTTTGATGTTCTCATAAGAGACAGGGGCACAAACAAGTAAAGGGAAAGCCAACACAAGGAGATCTCAGAAGAACTCAGCCATTAAGTGTGGGTGTTATTTTGTTATGGAAAGACAAGCTGGAATGACAGTATTCTAGCTGGGTAATAATTCAAAAATATTCTTAATTCTGTCCTGGACATGTTAAGTCTCACAACAGAAAAGTTTTTGATAGGTGGTGATTATATCTAAAACAATGCAACGATAACACAAAGAGATTATACTAAATATTTACAGGGAGAAATGTAAGGGGAAAAAAAATGGGGCCAGGAGTTTGGCCTACTGATAAAGTGCTTGTCTAGCATGCACGAAGACCTGGGCTCGATTCCTCGGCATCACATACACAGAAAAAGCTGGAAATATCACATACACAGAAAAAGCTGGAAGTGGTGCTGTGGCTCAAGTGGTAGAGCGTTAGCCTTGAGAAAGCCCAAGGACAGTGCCCAAGACTGGCAAAAAAAAAAAGGAATACAATATTTCCAATTAGAAAAGGTTAAAGTAGTGTCAGTTTTGAGGAAAAGAGATTCCAACTAATATGTGTCCCAAGTCTGAAAGTTAACAAAAAGATAAATGAGGAATTCAAGGTCTTGCCTGATGTCAGTAGCTCATGCCTATAATTTTACTGAGGAGGCTGAGATGTAGGATCATGGTTCAAAACCAGAAGTAGAGGTATGGCTCAAGAAATCTTGAGCAAAAAGAAGCTCAAGGGGCTGGGAGTTTGACCTAGTGGTAGAATGCTTGCCTAGCATGCACAAAGACCTGGGTTTGATTCCTTGGTACCACATACACAGAAAAAAAGCCAGAAGTGGTGCTGAGGCTCAAGTAGTAGAGCTCTAGCCTTGAGAAAGTCCAAGGACAGTGCTCAGGCCTTGAGCTCAAGCCCAGGACTGGCAAAAAATAATAATAATAAATTTTTTTTAAAAAAAGAAGCTCAAGCTCAAGGACAGCACCCAGGCCCTGAGTTTAAGCCCAAAGACTAGCATAAAACAAAATAAAACATCTCTGGTCAAGCAAGGAAAAGTATTAGAGGCACCTTTGGGTAATGCTCTAGAATAAAAAAGTTATATATGTATATACATATATATATATTATATAAAATTTCTTTTAACATTTGAATGAGCAGAATCCTTGATGTTTATTTAACAAAAAAATATTGTCAGGCATCAAGTAAAGAGATATTTATAATAGATGTTAGTATAATTCTTGTTCATTGAAGATTCTTTTTTGGGTTTTGGTCAGTTATGGGGCTTGAACTCAGGGTCTGGTTTGGGTTCTGTCTCTGAGCCTCTTTGAGCTCAAGGCTAGTGCTCTACCACTTATGGGTGTTTTTTTGTTTTTGTTTTTTGCCAATTCTGGGCCTTGAACTTAGGGCCTGAGCACTGTCCTTGGGTGGCTTCTGAAGGCTAGAGCTCTACCACTTGAGCCTCAGCACCACTTCCAGATTTTTTCTATGTATGGGTACTGAATAACTGAACCCTGGTCTTCGTGCATGCTAGTCTTCATGCATGCTAGGCAAGCACTCTATCACTAGGCCAAACTCCTGGCCCCCACTTCTGGTTTTGAGTGGTTAACTGGAGATAAGAATCTCTTGGGTCCTCTTCTGCCTAAGGTGGCTTTGAAACATGATCCTCAGATCTCAGCTTCCTGAGTAGCTAGGCCAGCCTTCTTTATTTTTTTAAGTAAACAAATAACAATAACAATTCCTCAGTACATACTACTTACTGTCATCCACACTACAGCTACCAAAGCGAAACCTATTACCTAATGCTGGGCCACCTAAAGTTCATGCAAATCAGAAAGGAAAAAAGACTAACCAAAAAAAAGTATCCTTTTATGGTAGTTTTATGTTTCTCAAATATTTTAGTGTCTTCTTAAAGTTGTTTTGCACAAATGGGAAGCTAGAGGCTCACACCTGTAATACTAACTACTCAGGAGGCTGAGGTCTGAAGGTAGAAATTTGAAGCCAACTCTGGAAGCAAAGTTTATGAGACTGTTATCTAAAATTATTCACCAAATAAAGCTGCAAGTGGAGCTGTGGCTAAAGCCTTAGAATACTAGCCTAGAGAAAAAGCCTCAGGGACAGTACCCAATCCCTGATTTCAAGCCCCAGGATCATCATGTCTGGGCATTATGTTTCACATGTAGCTGGCTAATTTTTCTTCTGGTAATGTCATCCTTTCCAGTATAAAAATATTAGTAAGAGCCTACACATACCACATGCCTTTGCTTTCTATGTTATCTCCAAGAGTGATAACTTGTCTGTGAAACATATCCTTTCAGACCCTAGAGTCATTAGCATTATCAGTATGAAATAGTGAAAAAAAACTCTCCAATTATTTGTCTAAGTCTGAGAAACAAACTTAAATACTATTGTATAATTTGCCTTTCTTCAGAAAAGCCTATTAAACTCTATTGGCCCTAGATACAAAGTAAAATTCCAAGATTTGCATTTTCAGTACTTTTGATTTCTTGACCTTTTATTTGAATTTGAGACTAAGCTTTACCAAACAACAGAATTTACACAGTAACTAGCCAACCACAGTCCTCATTATGGAATCTATGCAGTGCATTTGTTACCTAGGAAACTGACTGGAGAACAGGCAGAGTGCAATTTCAGTCTAGCAAAAGAATTCTCCAATCATGCTGGTAAATAAAGTCCATAAATCAACTAATCAGAAGCAAAGTCAAGAAGTATCACATAAGAGTTAAGCTCTAAGAAAACTTTTTTAAAGAAAGAAAGAAAGAAACCTGTGGGCCTTCTTTTGGCAACTATGTAGATATCTTAAGTAAATATTATGAGCCAGTTTCTTTATAAACACAACTGTCATAAACTAAAACTGTTCAAAATAAATGGCTTCTCTCCAATCTTCAGCTTCTCTATTTTTGACAGTATTTAAGGGAGAAAGCTTCTTTAGAGCCAGCCTCATACATCTGGTACCAGAATATTAATCCAAGAATGAATTCTGCATTTTCAGCAAGCAACACAGGCATGTGCTGTTCTTAAACAATGCAGTATGATAAAAGCTGCAACAAGAGGTCACTGTCCATCCCTCATAGTCATACTGCTTCCCAACCAGGCCTAAAAAAACTGCATGAAACTCACAGGTCTATTATAAGACTAAAATTATTACGTTCAGCTTTCTATGAATATTACAGATACTAAAACTAAACATTTACAGGTCTCAACTAATATTAAGTATACATTTTATTTCCTTTAATGACATATCATGTTAACCAACAAAATGCTAGACAGTCTATACATTTTAAAATCTACCAAATTCAACTATAGACAGCATAGTGTTTACCAAAAATATCTGTATTTTGAAATCTAATTTCATGTAAATTCAAATTTTTCTCAAAGTAGCAGTTTTGTCCCAATGTAAAAAATGACAAAAAATTCAAACATGAACAATGAAAAGAAAAATGTATGCCTTCCTGAACATCAGCTTACTAGAAGGGAAAAACTTGAAAATCGGTACACTTCTCTGGAATGTTTCTGATTGCACTAAAATATTACTGTCAATTACACTAGGAAAACCTGAAACAAAATTGAAAAACCCTACTTATCAGTCAAAAACAAACAAAAAGCTAGGAACTGCCTTTAAGATCTCACAGACACTCCTGTGATGATCTGAAAGGCAATTTCTTAATACAGGGTATACAGTGCAAATGTTTAGTTTACATAGTGACTCTTTGTTAAATCTTATCACCACTGTCAGACTGGTAAATGAATAAACAAGCAATTCAATTTGTTAACTTATTTTTTAGTACTTTGACTAGCTGATGAAGAGATGGAATTCTGAGTGGTCTTGAACTCTTTTTTTCCAAACTTAATTTCAATATTTTTTCTCTTCATAATGGAAAAGGGAGGGGAACATAGGTCAAAAGCCCACCAAAGCCACACAATGAGCCTTTGCACAGACTTTAAATTTATTTACCTAAAAGTAAAGTCACTGAAGGAATTAATAAAATTTGGCCAAATGACATGGGGGTTACTCTATCATTTTTACATGAAGTCTACTCTAGGTTTCAAGTGAAGTGTGTACAAATAGGTAGTCCAGGCATTTTATAAAAGCTAAGAACAAAATAGTAATAATATACTAATGTAACTGAAGCAATCTAGGACAATTTTTCCCCTAGTCCCTATTTTAAGTATATTAAACAACTTTCTGCAATAACAAAATTTAGTTTGCCTAAATAAATGCACTAAATTAGACATTTTTCTGATTTTCTATGTTGGGTAGAAATCTACATGAATATTTTTCCACCAAGAAAACATCTGAAAAATGAAAACCTCCACTTTCTCCAAATAACTGTACCTGTAATTGTCTTGGTGCTTCTCAAGGCTGCTTAAAAAGAAAAGAGCAAAGAACAGAAATCTCTCTGGTAAATGCCAGGTTTACATTTATTAATAAATTCTCAGGGTAGGCACGAATACTTTTGAGAAGTGTGCAGAGAGAGGTTAACACAAAATTATAACCTCAGACCTACATAAAAACTCTGAATCTATAAAACTGGTTTTCAAGATGCTTTATTATTTCAATGTCTCTACTTTGCAATTGTTCATTTTTTAAAAAGTTAACACGATAAATAAAAAATATGGTCTCACACTAATTTTCAAAACAATACTTCCAACATACACAACAACCCAATCTTTGGGTCATATGCATAGAATACATAATAGGCAGATGGGGGGGGACAGAAAAAATATAATCAAGGGGGGAGGGAGGGGGGAGTCAATTCTAATATCTATGTTCTTCTCATACATAATGAAAGACTTCATATCTTAAGCTAGCAAAAGAAAGGTTCTACCCTGAATGGAAAGCTATATCCCCCCCCACCCCCCCACCCCCGCGTCCCCATCATGAAAGCAGTCCCCTTGGGACTCACAGGTTAACAGTGGACTTCACTTCTTTTTAAATGCTAATCCTAAAAAGCAGTAGTATGGGTGAGTGGGAGAGAAACTAAAACTTTACTCCAAATCTTCAAAACAAATATATACATGACGGTTAAAACACACACGCATACACACAGAGCCATGTCATCTTTACCCTGTACATCACTATCTAACCTTTAAAAGAACAGCGATTGATTGTAAGCCTTAGCAACTAGGAACGTGGTTCTGGCCAGCCCAACCTCCTTCCACCCCGCACACGACGTTTGTTGATGTATTTGATAACACACACAAATCACTGTGCGCAGCCTCCGACGGGGGCGGAGTGGGGGGCGCGCAGAGCCTCGGGGAGAAAGCCCTCCTCCCCCTCCGTTAGAAACAATAAATACGGAGTCCGGCGCCGCACGTTCCCCCACGCACGCCCCACGCCGCGCCTCGGGGTGCCTGCCGCCGAGGGGAACAAGTCGTGCGCAGCCCCAGAACCACCTCAGACTCGAAAACTAGCAGGCGCGTCTTTTCTTCCCCCTTTTCCACCTCCGACAGACCCCGGCCGCGGACCCGGGCGACGCAGAGCAGCCCGCGGGGCGCCGGGGGGAGGGGGTCTCCGCCTCCCCCGCCCCCTCCCCACCCCCCTCCGCCGACGTCCGGCCGCGCGGGTCCCCGGGCCTCACTCCCGCCGCGCTCCCCTGAGGAGAAACAAAAGGAGGGTTCGGCGGGTCACGGCGCGACCGCCCCCACACAAAGAGGCGTCCCCGCCTGGGCCGCCGCGTTTGCGCGCTCGTCCCCGCCCCGCGCGCGGGCTCTCACCCACCTGCAGGTGTCTGTGCGTCTGTCCATAGGAACGCGAGCGGCGGGGCGGCCTGTGCGAGCCCGTCTGCCAGGGCTGGACGGGGCGGGACGCAGGGGGGAGGAGGGCGGGGAGGACGGCGAGCGTCCGGAGGGCCGGGCACCGAAGGCAAGTGGAGCTGGAAAGGCAGCGCGGCCCGGCGGACGGCGGCGGGGGCGCGAGCGCCAACCAGGCTCGGCCACTGCGCGCGCCGCTCCGTGCGCCCCGGGTTGGGCGCGCTCGGCTTGGAAGCGCGCGGGGCGAGCGGGCGGGCGGAGGGGGAGGGGGCGGGGCGCGGGGGGGCGGGGCCGGGCGCAGGGCGGGGGCTCGGACCCGGGGCTCCAGCCCGCACCGGAAACGCGCTTTGGTCTGTGAGACCCACAGGAAGTGTGTAACGACACCTCCTACCACAAGCGCGGGGCTCGCGGGCAGCGCTGCCCGGAGGTGGCGCGGCCCGGCTTCGTGCCGCATACGCGCAGCGGTCGCCGCGCAGGGCCGTGGAGGTGTGGGACCCCGCCACCCCGACAGGTATGGAACCCGCCGTATCCCCCGGCCCGCCGCTTCCGACCTTCTCACTCCTGCACCCATACCCAGGGAGCAGACAACATGGTCCTCTCGCCAGCCAGCGAGGTGACACCTGTTATACCACACGGAGCCGAGTCCCCTCCACACCCGGGGCGGTGACAGAACACCTCCGTGGAGGTGGCCGGGTGAAGGTGCCAGCTGCAACAGCACACACCCATCCCTGCTTTAGTCAACCCAAAGCTGGCCCAGACGAGTGCTCCTGCATGCCAGGGTCATAGGAACACCCATGCGACATCCTGTGCGACATGGCACAACAGAGGTGAGGCTGCACCTTTAACGAATACATATTCTTTTATTTTCGTGGTGGTACTGGGGCTTGACCTCAAGGCCTGGGCGCTGGCCTTAAGCTTTGTTTTTTTTTTTTTTTTTTGCAGTTGTGGGGCTTGAACTCTGTATCTGGGCGCTGGCCCTGAGCTCTTCAGCTCAAGGCTACCGCCCTACCCCTTGAGCCACAGCGCCACTTCCGTTTTTCTGGTGGTTAATTGGAGATGAGTCTCACGGACTCTAGTGCCCAGGCTGGCTTTGATCTCAGATCTCAGCCTCCTGAGTAGGATTATAGGCGTGAGCCACTGCCTCCAGCTGTCCTTAAGCTTTTTTTTTTTTTTTTTGCCAATTGTGGGGCTTGAACTCAGGGCTTGTGCACTGTTCTTGGACTTTTGTCAAGACTAAGATACTACCCTTGAGCCACAGCACCACTTCAAGCTTTTTTCTATGTATGTGGTGCCAAGGAATCGAATCTAGGTCTTCGTGCATGCTAGGCAAGCACTCTACCACTAGGCCAAACTCCCGGCCCTGTCCTTAAGCTTTTAAGCTCAAGATTTGCACTCTATCACTTGAGCCACAGCTCCAGTTTTGGCTTCTTGCAGGGTAATTGGAGATAAGAGTCTCATGGAATCAGATATGTATGTATGTATATATGTGTATATATGTACATTATGTATATGTGTATGCATGTACATAGATACTATACTATATACACATGATATATCCATATGTTACATATATGCTGATATACAATATACAGAGAGGGAGAGAGAGAGACGGAGGGAGGGAGCCATTCCTCCAGCCCTTTTTGCATTGGTTATTTTCAAAGTAAAGTTTTGCTTAATGCCCAGAAGGGGCATAACGATGACAAACGCCCCCCTGCATCTAGTCATGGTACTTCCCTGATGGCCACTGAGATGGAGTCTCAAACATTTTGACAGCTTTAGTGTCAAAGCACCATTGCCTGGTCTCTGCCTCCTAGGTAGCTAGGATTATAGACTTGATGATATTCTTAACACTTTCTGCTATTAACAGTCTCCTTTGTCTTGGCCGAATTTTTTAAAACCTGCATAAACAGTTTTCACCTACTAATGTCTATACAAAATAACACCCCCTCACAAACACAGTTCATTGCCACACATTCCAAAGATGTGATCCTGTGAAGAAACTGAAACCCTTCTGCACTGCTGGTGGAATTATAAGGTTTAGCTGCTGTGAAAACAAAATGGAGAATCTTCAAAAAACTAAAAATGTAATAATCATATGAATCATTCTCCAGCAGACTCACTTCTGACTATGTATCCAAAAGAGTTGAAGGCAGGGTCTTAAAGATATGCCAGTACATGCACAATATGTAAAGAGGTGAAAGCAATCTCAGTGTCTATTGACTGATGAATGGATAAATATGTTACATATACTTAACAATGGAATATTATCCAGCCTTAAGAAAAAAAAAGTGCTGGGTGTAATCTGTTATCCTAGCTGCGTGGGAGACTGTGATCTAACAATCAAGATTTGAAGCCAAATTGGGCAGAAAAGTCTTTGAGAAATATCTCCAGTTAACCACCAAAATGCTAGAAGTAGAAATGTGGCTCAAGTAGTGGAGAGCCAGCTTTAAGAGGAAAAGCCAAGCACAAGCCCCAGGCCTTGAGTGCAAGAGCAAATATGGACACACAGCACACACACAAAATAGTAATGTCACATGCTACAACTTCCATGAATTTGGGGAACATTATTCTAAATAAGCCAGTGGCAAAAAAAAAAAAAGCACACATACTGGATGATCCCACTTATATGAGATATCTACATATTTAAAATGATAGAAACACAAAGTAGAATAGTGGTAACAAGCGGGGAGCAGGTAGAAAGTGATTGCAAGGCAAATTTTTGTAGTTTTATTTTTACCACAGTTAACTTTAAGTGAATATACATATGTATATATGCATGTATACATATATGCTTGTGTATATATATATGTATATATGCACATACATACACACAAACATTCTGTGGCTACATTTCCTAGCCACTTTTCCTTGTTGGGAGTTTGGGACAGTCTCATTGGGCTGAAGTCCCAAAATTTGTACATCAAGTCTTTTTAAGGTAGCTAACCCTTTGTTAGGCCAACATCCTAGACAATGTAATTACAGTAAAGTCAGTCACTGAAGGGAAGTAGTGACACCCATACCTGTAATCCAAGCCAGAAGAGAGGCAGCAATAGAACAATCCTGGTTGGAGGCTGGTTCAGGAAAAACTGCAAGACTATAAAGAAAAAAACAGTGAGACGGATAGAAACATCCTTTGCCTAACAAGCTGCAAGAGGCCCTGAGCTCAAACGTCAGTGCCACCAAAATAAAAAGTATCACTTTGCCATTCTCCTCCAAAGCACTTGTGGATTCCTAATCTAAAAAGAAAGGGGCAAGAAGCCAAGAAATGGAACAGAAAGCAACTATTAGAAAAAAAAAAAAGTAGAAATCTTTGTTTGATGGTGTTGTGGCAATTAAATAGGAAAGAGGAGCCCTTGTAAACATCCCAGTTTCAGTTTTAACCCTTTAACAACTGTATACACTGGAAACAAAAGTGAATCTGAAATAGTCCTACTAATGCCTATAGCATAGCCTTGTTGGATCAAGATGAACTTCCAGTAATTGTCTTCTGGACAGAAAAAAACAGAAAAACAAAAACAAACCAAAAAGCTCTTACTGGGAACTTTAGTACCAGTGCTTCAGAATTTTTCATAAATAATACCTTGCATTCCACCAAATATTACCAATTATGTCAAGAAAACATAAGCTCAATAAAAACCAGGACAAAAAGACAATAGAGGGCCAAGAGGGTAGCCTAGTGGTAGAATGCTCACCTAGCATGCACGAGCCCTAGGTTTGATTCCTTGGTACCACATACTCAGAAGTGTCGCTGTGGCTCAACTAGCAGAGCACTAGCCTTGAGCAGAAGTGTCCAAGAACAGTGCCCAGGCCCTGAGTTCAAGCCCCAGGACTGGCAAAAAAACAAAACAAAACAGAATCATTGGTACATGTTTCAGATACCCTACTTATTAGTCAGAACCTTTAGAATAGCTATGTGTTCAAAAAACAGAGTGGAAAATTTCACTAGAGCATTAGGATTTATAAGGATCAAATAGAGCTATTAATGAAATTAAATAAAAACCACAGCAGAATACACCCATCAAGATGCTTATAATATAAAAGACAGTCTTTTGTGATGGAGAATCAACCCTTGTTCTCTTCTTAGTGGGACTATAAGATAGAGCAGGTACTTTGGAAAATGGATAGGCAAGTCTTCAAAAGGCTAAACACAAAATTATCACAACCCAGGAGGTCTCTTCCTAGGTTTATAATTAAGAGAAATGACCATACATGTCAGCGCAAAAACTTGTATATAAATGTTCAGTGGGATTATTCATAATAAAATTCCTATGAAATAGGAAGAGCCCAAGTTCATCAAATGGTGATTGGACAAGTAAAATGGATATCCAAACAATAAAATATTAGTTGAGAATAAAAATTGATTTGAAACTAAATTTTCTTAGACTCATCAAGTGTAGGACACCATGAACTCTGGGCCTGGATGCTGTCCCTGAGCTCTTCATCTCAATGCTACCACCCTACTGGGCATTGTCCCTGAGTTCTTCAGCTCAAGGCTACTACTCTACCCCTTAAGCCAGAGTGCCACTTCTGGTTTTCTGGTGATTAATTGGAGATAAGAATCTCACAGACTTTTTAGTACACGGGCTGGCTTTGAACCACAATCCTCAAATCTAAGCCTCCTGACTAGCTAGGATTACAGGTGTGAGCCACCGCAGCTTAGAACACCAGCCTTGAATGAAAAGGAATAGCACCAAACCCTTGAGTTCAAGCCTCAGAACTAGGACTAAAAAATAAAAACATAGAAAGAAAACACATATAAACTAGGATTTTTTTTTTTTGCCAGTTGTGGGAACTGAACTCAGGACCTGAGCACTGTCCTTGAAACAGGGAAAATTTTAAAAATAGATCTTAATTGTATACATATTATTGATATGTCAATAAACAAGTTTTGGTTTGGTTTTGTGAGAAGATCTCACTATGTTGCTCAGATAGGGATGCCCATTCTTACCAACAGCAGTCACCATTACACTGGTGAGCGTACAGTAAAGTAACAAGAAAAAGAAACAAAGGCACAATGGATAAAAAGAGATAAGGTTATCTTTATTGGCAATTAACATACATTAAAAAAATCTGCAGAATCTGCACATAAAGCTAAAACTAGTAAGTGGAAGTAAGGCCTACTTAGAAATTTTAGTTATATTTAGCAAAGAAAAATTAAAAAACTGAAATTCAAAAGGCTATTTTAAATAGCATTAATCATATGAGATGTTTATGGGTAAGTTTTTAAAAATCCTACATGCAGAAAGGGTATCAATGTTTGTGAAGTAATACATCTTCTATTTGGCAAATATAATGTAACCATTCTATTAATTACAATAAAAAATATTTTTTTAAAAATTGTGCAAGTATTTTATACTTAAACCCATAAAACATTTGTGAGCAAAATTAAAAGCCTAAAAAGAGAGAGAAGAAGAGAGACACTACAAGCTGAAAGTTCCTTATCTGAGTTGTCTTTTTAAATTTTTACTTTTTGCCAGTTCTGGGGCTTGAACGTAGGGCCTGAGCACTATCCTTGGGCTTTCTCAAGGCTAGAGTTCTACCAGTAGAGCCACAGCACCACTTCCAGCTTTTTCTATGTATGTGGTACCAAGGAATTGAACCCAGGTCTTTGTGCATGCAGGCATGCACTCTATCAATAGACCAAACTCCTGGCCTCTGCCTGAGTTGTCTTTAAGGGAGGACAAACCAGCTTCATTTTACATGAGAATAAGCTGCATACAGAGCTAATTGTACAGCTTGACCTGGTTGGCTATTGATTGTGCATTTTTTTCTGAAAGAGAATGAGATATAAGGCTTAGAGGATCTCAGAATATAAAGAACAAAATGTCATAGAATTTAACTTACTGAAGCATAAGTTTGATTCAACTATTTTAATTATGTCAAATTTTATAAAGTCTACTTTTTCTCTAGAACATGTGTATCCTTGAAAATAACAAGGAAGACAATGAACATTAGCTTTTAACAGTTGAACTTTTTTTTTTTTACTTTTTCAGTATAGTCAACATTTTTGTTTCTTTTCCTTCACAGTTTGGAATTCATCTGATTCATCAGCTTTTCCAGTTTGATTGCTAGAGCCATGTTTCCTTTAATCTTCAATTTTCCAGACATAAATGCCATTGTTGGCTTTAGTTTGCCTAGAATGAGAAAAATGAGAGAGGGAAAAGCAACCATTTTAGTGACCTAAAGACACTTTCAAAAATATGCATTATAAAAAGAATTTCCTTGAGTTATGTAAATGTCAGAAGTATACACATCTCTACTACATTTTTATCAGTATCTCAGTATCAGGAGTTAGATGTTTAAAACATCCTTATATATGAGGGATTACATAAAAAACAATCAGCAACAGATAATGAAAAAAACTGAAGATATATTTCTTACAGTACACTAAAAGAAACATGATCCCAAGATGAATTCTAATAAACAAGTAGTATGTATTTCAGTAAATTTTCCAATTTGTTGTAGGTCATTAAACTTTTAGTTACTTCAAGTTTAAATTCAAGAAATTGAGGACTATGGGCCTGACTCAAGTATGGTAGAGTGCTTGCCTAGCAAGCATTAAGCTCAATTCAATCCTCAATACTGGGGTGGGATGCAGAGGCAAGGGGAGGCATGCAGGGGATGAGGGGATGAAATTAGAAAGGAAGGGAGAGAAGGAGGGAGGCAAAGACAGAAAAGCCACAAACTCAAAGATAAAGAACATGCATCCACAGGAAATGGGGTATGTGTATGTGTGTATGGGACTATTATTCATTTCTTGGGGAGAACAAAATGTCATTTTCAGAGAAATGGATGGACCTGGAAAATCATTATGTTATGTGAAATAACTCAGGCTCATAGAGACAAATGAGAGCTCTCATCTGTGGAAGTTATATCTAAATTATATGAAAACATGTACAGAATCATATGAATAGACAAAACAATTTGACTAAAGTTTGGTATGGCATCTCTATGGTGTTAATTCCTTTGAACAACTGAGAATTTAACAAAATGAATACCAGGAAGCTGAAACATGAATTGTCAGATGGAGAGGAAGGTGAAGAGGTGGGAGGGCAGACACATGAAAAGAGGAAGGGTGGGTGAATAGTCATAATATCTAAATTACATATGTGAAAGTGGAGCCAGATAAGTTGAGGTGGGCTGGGAGAAATGGAAGGGAACAAGATAAGGGGTGACACTGATCAAGGTGCATTGTAATTAAAATCTCTTTGTACCACTACATAAATATAATTTTTTAAAAAATGTATCCAATCCAGACATGGAGATGTGAAACAAGTGTTAAAGCACCTTGCTTAGAAAGTATCAGACAAGCCCTGGTACTGCCAAACAAACAAAAAAACCTCTTATAATTCAACAATAGGCAACTCGCAAATGATCAAAGCCTATGAATAGAAAGTTCACCAAATATAAATCAAACATATGAAAAGATGTTCAACATCATTAATAATTAATGATACATTAAAATAACATGAGATCTCTATACACCCAATGGCTAGAATAAAATGGCAATCATAAGCATTGGTAACTATGAATTGCTGATGAGGATGTAAATATAGTAGTTTGATAATTTCTTAAAAAGCTAAAGTCAACTTGCCACATCTAAAATTTCTAGTCTTAGAAATCTACCCAGAAGGACCGAGAGTTTAGCCTAGTGATAAGAGTGCTTGCCTAGCATGCATGAAGACCAGGTTCCATTCCTCAGTACCACATACACAGAAAAAGCCAGAACTAGTGCTCAAGTGGTAGGTCTCTAGCCTTGAGAAAGCCTAAGGACAGTGCTCAGGCCCTGAGTTCAAGCCCCAGAACTGGCAAAAATAAATAATTTAAAAAAATCTACCCACAACAGATGAAAGCATATATCCATACAAATATATGCGTAAGAATGTTTAGAGCTGGGTGCAGGTGGTTCACGTCTGTAATCCTAGGTACTAAAGAGGCTGATATCTGCGGATTGCAGTTTAAAGCATGCTAAGGCACAAAAGTTTGTGAGCCTTATCTTTAATTAACCACCAAGAGCCCCCTCATACCCAAAATAAAGCCAGAAGTGGAACTGTGGCTCAAATGGTAGAATGTTAGCCTTAGTGAAAAAGCTCAGTGTTAGTGCGCAAGCTCTGAGTTCAAACCCCAGGACCAGCACGCGCACACACACACACGTTCACTAACAAAAACAAAACAAAAACCAGTGTTTGGTTTGGTCCGGCAATATTCATAATAGTTTTAAACATGAAACAATTCAAATGCTGGAGAATGTATAAACAGTATGTGATAAATCTGATAACAATGCTGTTAATTTTTTTTTAAATAGCTATTTAGCACAATGTAACGTGTGTGTGTGTGTGTGTGTGTGTGTGTGTGTGTGTGTGTGTGTACCGGTACATACATATATTCTCATATAACGAAATTGCAAAAAGAGTGGGTCTTGCTATGTTACCCTATTTGGCCTTGAACTCCAGGAATCGAGCAGTTATGCCCCAGCATTTGAATAACTAAAACCAGCCCAGTTTATTTTCTTTCCATCTTACTGCTTTATTATACAGTGGCCTCTACTGGTCAAAAGAAGAGGTTATGATAATTTGATCACTGGTTGCTTTAAGACATTATATTTATAATATATTCCATTATATACTTAAGCACAGAAATGGCAGTGATTCCTGAAAAGAGACTCCTATGCTTTTGGTCTAATTTATGCTCATTTGAAGAAAAGCAGATGAAAGTATAAGAAGCAAAAGCAAATTTGCTACCAATCTATAAATTGTTGTTTATAAAATATACCTCATAATTACTAATGTATTTTGAACATTTAAAGGCTAACTGAACCCCCTAGTTAATGCAGCAACACATCCTTTATTTCAAGTTAACACTCTGTGACCAAAAGGTGAATTAAAGAAGCTGTGGGTTCAACTTAGGTCAGTCAAAACAGCATTAAGAGCAAGAATTTTGGTGTTAACTTGAATTCAAATCCTAGCTTCATTATTTACACATTCACTATCTGGACCTTGGATTTTTTTTTAATTGTTCATCAGTGTTTCAGTCTCCTGTAAAATGGTGAAAATATTTTGTCTCAAAGAACTGCTAAATATATTTCGTATTAATATTATTTTAGTTTAAGTGTTGACAACAGTTTTAACTGGTCTTTAAGTTAAAGATTTTGTTTATTCTTGCCAGTCCTGGGGCCTGAACTCTGGGCCTGGGCACTGTCCCAGGCTTCTTTTGCTCAATCAAGGTTAGAACTCTACCACTTGAGACACTGTGCCACTTCCAGCTTTTTCTGTGATTGACTGGAGAGTCTCCTGGCTTTTCCTGCCTGGGCTAGCTTCAAACTATAATCCTTAGATCTCTGCCTCCTGACTAGTTAGGATTACAGGTGAAAACTACAGGCACCCAGCTTAAAGGCTATATTTATAAGATGCATGTTTATATACATTCATTGGGTGTTTCAGTTTTATGAAGAAATAGTTTTGAATCACTAAACTATTAAAATAATTAGACTTGGAGCCGGGAGTTTGGCCTAGTGGTAGAGTACATGCCTAGCATGCACAAAGACGACCCGGGTTCGATTGCTCAGTACCACATACATAGAAAAAAGCCAGAAGTGGTGTTGCGGCTCAAGTGGTAGAGCTCTAGCCTTGAGAAAGTCCAAGGACAGTGCTCAGGCTCTGAGCTCAAGCCCAGGACTGGCAATAAATAAATTAATTAAATTAAATAATTAGACTACTAATAACATTGAAAGACATAAAGTCCAGTGGGAGGAAAAAATTATCAAATAGAAATGGTATCATGTTTGTTTGTTTTTCTGTTGTGGGGCTTGAATTCTGGGCCTGGGCATTTTCCCTGAACTCTTCAGCTCAAGGCGGCTACTGCCCTATCCTTTGAGCCACAGCACCATTTCAGGGTTTTTTCTAGTGGTTAATTGGAGATAGAGTTTCAGGGTCTTTAGTGCCTGGGCTGCTGACTTTGAATCGTGATCCTCAGATCTCAGCCTCCTGAGTAGCTAGGATTACAGGCATGAGCCACCAAGCCCAGCTAAATTTTTTTTTTTGCTAGTCTCAGGGCTTGTATTCGGAGCATTGGCACTGTCCCCGGGCTTCTCTTGCTCAAGGTTAGCACTCTACCACTTGAGCCACAGTGCTACTTGGTATCATGTTTTATATGCATATATATTTATATAAATTTGTATGTACAAGTATATATACTTGTTTATAAGTATATAGATGTATACATATATACTGTATATATGTTCAAAGTCAATTTTTCAGTGGTGTGGTAAGCATTACAATGTACAAGCAATTTTTTTTTTTGCCAGACCTGGGCTTGAGCTCAGGGCCAGAGCACTGTCCTTGGACTTTCTCAAGGCTAGAGCTCTACCACTTGAGCCTCAGCACCACTTCCAGCTTTTTTCTATGTATGTAGTACCGAGGAATTGAACCCGGGTCTTCGTGCATGCTAGGCAAGCACTGTACAAGCAATTTTTATAAGCAATTTTTGTTTAATTAATATTTAATACCTCTACAAAACAGTGTCAAATTAGGACAGCTTATTCATTAGAGCAACAAAGACATATTGGCTTGGACAAAATACAAACTGCTGATATCCCTGATTAGAACAGCAGTGAGAGTGTACAGGATACCCTGTGATCCTATTTGTTAAGATTAAAACAGAATGAAGTTTGAATAACATTAATGGTTCATTACATGAAAATTCTTTAAAATATTATAGTGTTGCTGCTGATTTTTTTTCCACATTTGTTGGATAGCATTCTAAGAATAGAAAGTACAGCAAGTAACTCTTTAAATTTCGCTGGCACTGTCAAAGGTAATTGGACAGAATAGAAAGAAAATCATGCAAAAGATTCTGTGGGTTAGGTATTCCCTAGAAGGCAGGGTCAGTGGGCCATATCAGGAGGCCACATCCACTTCCTATTCCAGGAGCTGGCAAGGTGGAAGCAGGATTTTGTTCTCAGTAAGTGAGGTGCTGATGTCTGCACCTCTGGTCTCCATGGTGTTACTGGAAATATGGTATTTTAGTTCAGCTAGCAAAATCAAGTCCACTTAGGAATCTATCTCTTAATTCTCTCTCTGTTTCCAATATTACATTGTTAGCTTCTGAGTCGTGCAAAACAATACAAAATAAAGCAAAGAACAAGACCTGACAGCTACTCTGCGATTGCTGGATGAAGCAGAAATGACAGTAGAGGCAAAATTAATTTACAGCCTCCCAACTCTGTGCTCTTCAACAGAACCAGCTGCTATGATTCCACTGTTAGGAACAGTTGTCCTTTGGAAAGGAACAAAATATATATATATATATATATATATAAATATATATATATATAAATATATATATATATATATATTTTTTTTTTTTTTTGCCAGTCCTGGGCTTGGGCTCAGGGCCTGCGCACTCTCCTTGGACTTTCTCAAGGCTAGCACTCTACCACTTGAGCCTCAGCACCACTTTCAGCTTTTTTCTATGTATGTGGGGTACCGAGGAATGGAACCCGGGTCTTCGTGCATGCTAGGCAAGCACTCTACCACTAGGCCAAACTCCCAGCCCCACAAAATATATTTTAAAATCATTTAAAAATATATTTTTTTCTGAACAAGCCAGGTATTGTGATACATGTTTATGATCCCAGCTCTTTGGGATATAGGGAGATTGTGAAGGTGGGGCTGGCCTAGGCAAGGTTAGTGATGAGACTCTTCCTCAAAAACAAAATACAGTAGGCACTGGTGGCTCATGCCTGTAATCCTAGTTACGCAGATGGCAGAGATCTGAGGATTGAGGTTCAAAGCCAGCCAGGCAGGAAAGTCTATGAGACTCTTATCTACACTTAATCACAGAGAAAGACAGAGTGGTACTATAAGTCAAGTGGTAGAGTGCTAGCCTTGACCAAAAGGAGGCTAGGAACAGCATGTAAGCCCATAGGCTGAAAACAACAACAAAAACAAAAAACAAGTAAAATGGAGGCATAACTCAAGTGGCATACACTTTCTCAGTATCTACAATGCCCTGTATTCAATCCAAAGTACTGCAATAAATAAATAAATAAATAAATAAATAAATAAATAAATAAATGAATAAATAAATAAAAATTCCCCTGAACAATAGGTGAACTTAATGAAGACTTACCTGAAAACATTTTGACAAAATCATCAGTGGTCATACTCATCACGACATCTGCCCGATCTGAGGGCTCTCCGTGGCCCACCTCCCCTCCCTTGGTTTTCAGATCAAGAAACCACGTGCCACCATCCTCACCTACACAGAAACAAATGTATGGGAATGAACATAGTAATTATCAAGATCAGAATCATCTTCCAACATCCTGCATCTCAGGGTACAAACCTTAGGCCTCTCAATAAATACTGAGAATTTACTATGTTCCTGGTACAATGCTAGGTTTTGAAAACCCTTTGATGAATAAGAAAAACATATTCTCACAAAAGCCTGGAAGTGGAAGATGATGTAGGAGTATATTAATATGAAACCAGGACACCGAAAGTAGTAAAATTAATGCAGATAGAATTAGAACCATGGTTACTGAGACCAAGGGTTGAAAGGGAGTTACTGTTTAATGGGAACAGAAAATGAGTTTGGAATAATGAAAAAGTTCTAGAGGTAGAGAGTGGTGATGGTTGCTTGACAGTGTGAATGTACATACTACCAAACCACACATATACAAATATTTAAAACGTGTATTCTAATTAGGTCTCATAGTTTATGTATATTTTGACACATTGAAAAAATTAAACTAGCCAAGCATAGTGGTAAATGCCTACAATTCCAGTACTCAGGAGCAGAGGAAGGAAGATCATGAATGAGTTTGAAGCCTGCGTGGAATCCATATTGAAACTGGTACTATATCGACATTAAAGCTTAGGATACACTGAAAGAAAACAATTCTGTTCCATTAGGCAGAAAGGAGAAAAGAACAGGACCTATGAGGATTGACTTCTATTTGCTGGTAAGCTTCTAAGAAGTAACCAGTATGGGAAATGAAGCAGTAAGTTGAAAACATTATTTCCAGGTGCTGTTTAAATCCCATGTGAGGAAAAACAATGATGACTTTCTCCTGTACAGACCCACCAGGTGGCCTGTGTCTTCCTCCACCAGGACTGAGCAACCTGGTATCAATACAGGCTAGGGGCAATATGATTTACACAAAACTAGGCCTCTTACAGGTGATGACATAACAGAATCCAACAAGTTTAAGAGAGTGACTGAACAATTGACCATGGATTCCGCCAACAAAAAGGAAGTAAAAGCCAGGTGCTGGTGGCTCATGTCTAAATCTGACCTACTTAGGAGATTGAGATCGAAGGATGGTGGTTTGAGTCCAGCCCAGGCAAAAAAGACTGTAAGGTCATGGGGCCTAAGCTTTGCAGCTCAAAGCCCCCGCTCTACCACTTGAGCCACAGTGCCACTTCCGGTTTTCTAGTGATTAACTGGAGATGACTCTCATGGACTTGAGTTCCCAGGCTCGATTTGAACCATGATCTTCAGATCTCAGCCTCCTGAGCAGCTAAGATTACAGGCATGACCACTGGTACACCCAGCTGTGAGACTTATCTCCATTTAACCAACAACAACAAAAAAAAAGCCAGAAGTAGAAGTGTATCTCAAATAGTAGAATGCCAGTGTTGAGTGGAAAAGCTAAGGTATGATCCCTAGGTGCTGAGTTCAGGTTCTAGATATGACACTTTAAAAAAGGATTATGGAAAAATGTTTGAATATTGTTTGTATGTGCAGGTGTTTGATCTAGGCCTTCATACCTGAAAGATCATTACTCAGTCCTTATGTTGTATAAATTATTTTTAAAAAATTTTTATATTAATGTATATGAGTTACAGTTATATTTTCCAGATAGAAGGTGCATTACTTCTCATACATTGATACCCCTTCTCATGTTTTTGTCCCCATTTCCCTTTCCCACCCCCTATTTCAAATAAACATATATATACATATATATATACGTGTATGTACATATTATACCAGGTAACAAAGTCAGATACTGTAACAATATGAGATTAACCAAAGGGCAACACAAGAGAAGAGAAAAAAAAATAGTACATTAAGAACAACAATCACTCATAATTAAGCTCTTGTTTCCCTGTCTTGGTGGTCCATTAATTTGGCCTCATCCTATATGGCTTTATGTATCTGGGGTTTGAACTACTGTAATCCTCTGCTAGGTTTGTACTATTACAAATGAGGGAAACCATTGAGCCTATGTTCCATTGGGTCTGGCTTACTTCGCTTAATATGATTTTTTCCAAGTCTTTCCTTTTCCTTACAAATGGGGCGATGTCGTTCTTTCTGATGGCAGCATAAAATTCCATTGTGTATAAATACTACATCTTCGTGATCCAATCATCAACTGGGGGCATCTGGGTTGGTGAGCACTCTACCACTAAGCTACACTCCTGGCCCACCCTTTTTATATCTTGAGGCAGAACTCAGGCTGGTTTCAAGGTTGCCATCATCCTGCTTTAGGAATTATAGTCATGTGCTACCATCAGGCCTAGTTCTTAAAACTACCACTACACTAACCTATGTTCATTTTACAATATGAAGGGAAACTATTATTATTTTTTTTTTTTACAGTCTTGGGCTTGGGCTCAAGGCCTGAGCACTGTCCTTGGACTTTCTCAAGGCTAGAGCTCTACCACTTGAGCCTCAGCACCACTTCTGGATTTTTTCTGTGTATGTGGTACTAAATTTTTTATTTTTTTTGTTTTTTTTTTAATTTTTTTTATTGTAATTAGTAAAAGGGTTACATGATATTTGCCAGATAGAAGGTGCATTAATTCACATACATTGATACCCTTTCACATGTCTTGGTACCCATTTCCCTCCCCCGGTACTAAATTTTTTAAAGCTGACTACGTACTGAACCAGGTTATCTCAAAGATAACTTAAGGGACCCCTGGTTAATAAATTATTGCATTATACTACATGTCAATGCATATATGCCCATCTATATAAGATTTTTTTCTTCATTTCACATGCCAAGTAGATATTTAACATTATTAATACATGCAGTAAAATTGTATTTTCCATTCATCCCTATACACTGATTGTAACTTAAAGATACAGATCAGTATTTACTTGCTATTACTCTTCAATATTTTCATTCAGGATCATGGATCCAGTGACCTATTACTACTGGAAGTTGAATTTATGCCAGAAGAAACACCCCACTGTATTCATAATAGCCCCAAATTGTCAGACACACTCTTACCTGATAGTTCAAACTGATATACTGCTTGAGTGGCTTTAACAACATCATCACTGAGAGAATCCCTAACAATTCTAAATGTTTCTTCCACAGCTCCAGTATGTGCTTTTGGTGGTGGCTGCGGCTTCTCTTCCTTTATTTCCTTTGGTTCTTTTGGTTTCTTTGGTTCTGGCACAGCATCTATAAAATATTATTTGTGTAAATGGCCTTAAGTCCTTATCAATGGAAGGCCACACAAAGAATTAATTAGCAAGATACCTCGCTACCAAGTAGACCTATGTGACTTTAAATGTATTAAGTGGTATCTAAAAGCATCAATCTGAGGACAGCAACCGGTTATGTCAGTTATGACTATTAATACAAGGAGTGATAGTCTCAAGTAAAGGACTCACTTTCAAATTAGGTCACAAAACCAAAACAGAAACAAACCACAATGTTTATGATGAATAGACCTCCACAAAAACTATCGGATTTTGGAGATTACAGTTAATCATTCTTTTATATCTCTTTAGTTTTAAAGCCAAGTAAGAAAAAAATAAGACCCTTTAGCCAGAAAGATGGAAATCAAAACATTAACTGTGTAATTAGTGCAGCTAGAGAGTATAGTTAGAATCAACAGCTACGTGAACTTTCTGGTCATTCTGCAAACTAAAAATATGACTGGAAAATAATAAACCCAAATAAAAATGGCATTGATATTTAGATACCTGAATTTAAAAACCTTTCTTGCCAGATGACAGTGGCCTATAATTCTAGCTACTCAAGAGGCTGAGATCTAAACATCACAATTTAAAGCCATCCTGACAGGAAAGTATGAGACTCTTATCTACAATTATCCACCAAAAAATCTACAAGTGGAGCTATGGCTCAAATGGCACAAAAAAAAGGGAAAAAAAGTAATGAATCAGAAAACAATAGAATTAAAAATACAATTTAAAGTCTGATAAAATATGGATTAGACAATTTTCTGGAAAATTCAATAAAGAAGCATTTAAGGATAAAATATGGGAAAGATTTTAAATTATGTCAACCTCAGTACAGGAAGGGGCAAAAGAAGCCATAGAGAACAGCAATGAAGCTACAAAATCTTGTCCAATTTTTTTTCTTTTTTTTTTTTTTTTTTTTGCCAGTCCTGGGCTTGGGCTCAGGGCTTGAGCACTGTCCTTGGACTTTCTCAACGCTAGCACTCTAACACTTGGGTCTCAGCACTACTTCCGGCTTTTTGCTATGTATGTGGTACCGAGGAATCGAACCCTGGTCTTCATGCATGCTAGGCAAGCACTCTACCACTAGGCCAAACTCCCGGCCTTGTCCGATTTTTTTGTAATACAGAGGCTACATTTTACAAAGTTTTCCAGACCGCAGGAAAAAAAAAAAGATGCTAGCTTCAAGGGGTCATTAAACTAGGAATAACACTGACATATTGAGTCAAAATACCTTTGTGCAACTACTTAAAAATAAAACTAGGAGGGGCCGGGAGTTTGGCCTAGTGGTTAAAGTGCTTGCCTAGCATGCATGAAGGCCCAGGTTCGATTCCTCGGTACCACATACGTAGAAAAAAGCCGGAAGTGGTGCTGAGGCTCAAGTGGAAGAGCTCTAGCCTTGAGAAAGTCCAAGGACAGTGCTCAGGCCCTGAGCTCAAGCCCAGGACTGGCAAAAAAATAAATAAAATAAATAAATAAATAAAACTAGGAACAAGACTTTTTTTGAGGCGAATCCAAAGAACTAGAACATCTGAAACCACAATTAAATAAAAGTAAACAAATTGGGGCTGGGGGGAGAACTGATAGGCTCCCTGTGCTCCAGTGGGTAATTTTCATGAGGAACTAATGAGGAAGTGACAGTACTGTATTATGAGAAATAAAATCCTAAATCAGCCAGGCACTGGTGGCTAATCCTAGACCTGTAATCCTAGCTACTTAAGAGGCTGACATCTAAGAGCCATGGTTCGAAGCCAGCCTGGGTAGGAAAGTCTGTGAGATTCGCAAAAGAGTTTAAAAAATAAAACCACAAAGTTGCCAGACACTGGTGGCTCAGGCCCATATATATATAATATATACATATATAAATTACATATATATACATATATAAATTATATATATATGTATTTTTTTTTTGGTCATTCGTGGGGATTGAACCCTGGGCCTGGGCGCTGTCCTTGTGCTCTTTAGCTCAAATCTACCACCCTACCCCTAAGCCACAGCCCCACTTCCAGTGGTTAATTGGAGATAAGAGTCTCATGGTCTTTAGTGCCCAGGCTGGCTTTGAATCACAATCCTCAGATCTTAGCTTCCTGAGTAGCTAGGATTACAGGCATGAGCCACCTCACCCAGCCAGGCCTATAACCTTAACTACCCAGGAGGTTGAAATCAGAGGATCAAGGTTTGACCAGCTCAGACAAACAAATCTCTTTTTATTTTTTTGCTGCTGGTACTGGGGCTTGAACTCTGGGCCTATGCCCTGTTCCTCAACTCTTTTTGCTCAAGGCTAGCACTCTACCATTTGAGCCACAGCACCACTTCTGTTTTTTTGTTTTTTTTCCCCCTGTGATTAGTTGGAAATCAGAATCTCATACTTTCCTGCCAGGGCTGACTCCAGTGATCCTCAGATCTCAGCCTCCTCAGTGGCTAGGATTATAGGTGTGAGCCGCTGGTGCCCAGTGTCCCCCCACCCCTTTCCTTTTTTTTTGCGGGGGGGGGGGGCGCTAAGGATTGAACTCAGACTTGCACTTGCCTGGCTAGTGCTTTTCCATTGAGCTAAATCCCCAACCCCCTGAGAGACTTTTATCTCCAATTAACTAGAATAAAGTTGGAGTGGAGATGAGGAGATGAGGCTCAAGTTTTAGAGCTGTAACAAAAAAGCCAATTAAGAGTGAGAGGCCTGAGATTCAAACCCTAGTACCAACAAATACACACACATGAAACCTGTAAAAATTTATCATAATTACATATATGGTAGAAATAAGCATACACAGAACAAATTCCAGAAAAAGTACCACCAAATGTAAACCTGACTTACTATAATAAATGAGTACACTGTCTCTAGGGCAGAAATCAGGAAGATCTAGACTCAAGGGCAATAAGTTCACCTGAGCTCATTTCAATCCATAAAAAGCTAGCCACAGTGGAGCATACTTGTTACTCTAGCTATATACAAATCATAAATAGGATGGCGATCCAGGCCAGTCCAGGTATAAACATAAGATCTTATTTTCAAAAAAAGGAACAAGTGAAAAAGAAAAGACTAAGGATGTAGTTGGTGAGTGTGCCTATCTCCTGAGTGCAAGACCCTGAGTTCAAAATAAAAACTAAGTAGTGGGTGAAATGGGAAGGTGAATTCTTCCACTTTGGAAGTGAGGATTCACACTGACCCCTGAAAGGTCAACTGTAAAGTGAACACATGATGGCTCTGGATATCAATAGGGAAAAATCACCTGAAAGGAAGAACTTAAATCTCAGGCCCCAGACACTGACTACCTGTGTGAATACACCAGTATATTTAGAGCACATGTCTTGCTATGGATTGGAACCAGAAATAAAAAGAGAAAAAGCTATAGAAGTGTTTTCTCCAACCCTCTGTGGGGAGATTTGCCCAAAGGAACTTGAGTACTCTGACCTCAAGAGTGACAGGGAAGAGCAATCTTCATGTGGAAATGGCTAGAGTTCAATCCTCCCTATCAAAGCCTGGTGCCAGCATCTCACATTTGATTATTCATCTCCTCATGTTCTGATTCCATGGTCAAAAAATACCTTTTCAAAATACCAAATGAGAATACTCAAGCACCCCTTTATATAGAGTAAAAGGTACCCCCAAAGATAAGGCAACGAAGGATCTCTTCTTTATTTGTCCTGTTGTTTTTAGATGACTGTATCTCTGCCTCATACATGGTGCAAACATGTGCACGTCTTAAGGAAGGCACAGAATCAGTGAAAAGAGAATGAAAAAGTACAGCAGTGGGGCCATCAGTTGCATTAGACATCAATGAAAGTCAGCTATGCAACTCAAGGACAGTAAGGGAAGGGAGGAAATGGGAAAGAGGGAACAGCTGAAACTAAGTAACAGGAAAGAAATGTACATATCTTCTGATTAGGAAGAAATAGAAACAATTTTATCATTCATGTTTGAAGAGTTAAACTTTTTTCCTATGTAAAACTTGAGGTCTTTGGGCTTTTTTTTGTTAATCATAAACTTTGTAAATCAGAATGATAACCCATATAAGTGTGAATGTAAAAATGATATGTATGTAATTAGTCAATCAATAAAGAAAAAAAACTTTAAAATATCTTTTTGATTGTCATTTCTGTTGCTAGTATAATTAGGCCCAAAGGGAGAATCTACTTATCACAGAAACTACATGTTTAGTCCATGAGATGGTAACGCCTCATTAAAAGTTAATATATGGGATTACTAGGGGAAAACAATATACTAGTTTAAAGGGGTTGTACGTGTTTAGGCTTTAGGAAAATCTGTTATATTCACTAGCTAAAGATACTAGCTTGGAACACAGGAAATATGACTTTAAATCTTGGCTTTGCCACCACCACTAGCTAATGGCCACACCAGCTAGTTGTAAACAAGAATGATACTTGTCTTGACCAGGAGTTTGGCCTAGGGGTAGAGTGCTTGCCTAGCATGCACAAAGACCTGGGTTTGATTCCTTGGTACCACATACATAGAAAAAAGCTAGAAGTGGTGCTGAGGCTCCAGTGGTAGAGCTCTAGCCTTGAGAAAGTCCAAGGACAGTGCTCAGGCCCTGAGCTCAAGCCCAGGACGGGCAAAAAAAAAAAAAGAATACTTGTCTTGTTGGACAAATATTGAACAAGAAAATGCATGCAAATTAACATATTGAGCGTGCTCAATCAATATTTGTTGAATGTATAAAATGAAGGAAATATGATCAATAAAGTAGTTTTTACTTAAAATTCAAGAATCTAATAAAACCAGTTCATGTGTAGCTTACTGCAAAAGGTATCTCTAAACTTAGGATACTTGGTAAAAATAACAACAAAAAACCAAAACCCATGATATGGGGCCATACTTTCAAAGACTTTAGTTAGCTTTCTGGGTAACTGCCATCCTGTAAAAGTCCTTGGGAGAAAAAAGACTGACAATTTTATTTTTTCCTTGTCTTATTGCTCTGATTGATATAAAATTTAATTTTTTTTTCTTTTTGCCAGTCCTCAGGCTTGAACTCAAGGCCTGGGCACTGTCCTTGGACTCATTGTGCTCAAGACTAGTACTATGCCACTTGAGCCACAGTACCAGTTCCAGCTCCTTCTGTACTTCTGTATATATATATATTCCCCCCCCCCCCCCAGTCCTGGGCTTTCTCAAGGATAGCGCTTTACCACTTGAGCCTCAGCACCACGTCTGGCTTTTTTTTTCCTATGTATGTGGTACCGAGGAATCGAACCTGGGTTTCTGTGCATGCTAGGCAAGCACTCTACCACTAGGCTAAACTCCTGGCCCCCCTTCTGTATATTTGGTACCAAGAAATCAAACCCAAGGCTTAGTGCATGCTAGGCAAACACTCTACCATGAGGCCATACTCCCGGCTTAAGATCTATTTTTTTTTAAAGATTTTTATTAACATTGATTTTTACATCATACTTTGTATGTCATGTTTAACAAACAAGTATTCAAGAAGGGATTCTCTATATACAATCACTGGCACATAGATTTTAGAACATAATTAAAATTAAACTGGGGGTTTGTATGTAATAGATACATATCAATTTATATAACATTATGTCTATAGAGTATATATCCATCCCATCATATAAGATCTAACATTTTAAAGAACAATACAATTATGATTTTTTTTCCTTTTTATAGTTATCAAATTTTCTGTTAAAACAGAAAAGTTGTCCTTTTGATACTTAAGTAAAATTTAAGTTTCTTTAAAAATTTAGACAAAAGACAAAGATAGAAAAGGAAAGACTAAATGGGGGTTGGAGATGTAGGTCACTGGTACAATAGTACCTTGTACATGTGAGGCACAAGTCCTTGGAGTCAATCCACAGCACTTCACGCACACATACACACATACACACAAAATAAGACCTATATTTTGACACTAAAATACTTTGTGGTTGGGGCCGGGAGTTTGGCCTAGTGGGTGAGTGCTTGCCTAGCATACCTGAAGACCCGGGTTTGATTCCTTGGTACCACATACATAGAAAAAAGCCAGAAGTGGTGCTGAGGCTCAAGTGGTAGAGCTCTAGCCTTGAGAAAGTCCAAGGACAGTGCTCAGGCCCTGAGCTCAAGCCCAGAACTGGCAAAAAAAAAAAAAAATACTTTGTGGTAAGGTTTGACAGATTTGCTAAAGACATAGAGGAAATTTTCTTTTGTATTTTTTATCAGCCTTCTAAACAAAAAAGTATGATTCAAAGCATTAATGAGTTTAAAAAAAAAAAAAGAGGAAGAAGGGAAAGCCACATCACCAGAGAAACTCTTGCCATGGATATTCAGAAAGTTTCTTCTGACAGCCTTCAGCTGGCCACACAGCATGGTGCCAGAACACAAGGACCAATTCAAGGAGGCTATTGTTTGAGTAATAAGGGGGGAAAAAGAAGGAAAGAAAAGCCTTCTTTGATGTACAACCTATGAAAATATGCTATATATATTCTGATGTAACACATTTTTTTCCTCAGAATAACCTATTAACATGAGATACTTAGGACAGTGTGTCAAGAAAAATAAAATGTGAATAGATAACCATTTATTAAAAACAATATTAAGAACTTGCTAGAAGACCAAAACCCTCCTTTTCCCCTAACAGTAACAGAACTCACACAACCTGTTGGGTTTGAGTTAGAAAATGATTTACAGGGAGTGGGCAGAAATGTACTCAATACAATCATTTTGTGTTTTGGAATAAATATATCAGTTACTTGTACTTTCCTGTGTTAATATGGTCTAGATCTTACCATGTGCTTCCTTTTTCTTTGTAAATACATCTGGATAGTCATCCAAGAATAAATCTGGTAACAAAGGGTGGCCTGAAAAATTAACAAGCAAATAATCAGGTTAATTTAACAAATACAAGATTTTTTTTTTTTTTTTTTGTCGATCATGGGGCTTGAACTCTGGGCCTGGTGCTATACCTGACCTCTTCAGCTCAAGGCTACCACCCTACCCCTGAGCCACAGTGCCAGTTCTAGTTTTCTAGTGGTTAACTGGAGATAAGTCTCCTGGATTTTAGTGCCCAAGCTGGCTTTGAACTGTGATCCTCAGATCTCAGACTCCTGAGTAGCTAAGGATTATAGGCATGAGCTACCTCGCCCGGCTAAAACATTAAAATTTTAACATCTGTTTTATAAACATTTTACACATTTTTTTAAAGATCATTCTGAAAAGGGTCTCATGAGAACTGTCAAACTAGAGATCTTCATTTAATTAATTTTCCTTTAATTCAGTTATGCTCTTCTCCTGTGACACATTTCATCTGCTAAATTTAATTTTTAAAAATCCCCTGCTACATAAGGCCTTTATCTTTAATTCCAGGAACCATTTCTCTCCTCATGCTTACAGCCCTGTCTTCCCTTCCTCCAGAGTGCTTGGGACTCATTTCTTACCTGTTCTTGAGAGCCTGGGGCCTCATTAAGGATTGTAGTCCAGTACTCTAGTAGCCTTTTCTCTCTTCCTCTTCCTCCATCATAAAAAAAACTACGCTATCCTCTTCCGCTGGGCTTTATTTTCAGCTAACAGTTGTTAGTTAATTCTCTTAACATTAGACTGATAGTGTCAAGACAATGTATATGTTAGGATTTTTGAAGGCTACATTGTCTTTGAAACTGAATGTTTCAAAGATTCATGTTAATGTTAGTTAATTAGATATAACCTAGGCTGGCCATGCATTGGCAATCATCTCACCTCAGTCTCCCAAGTGCTGAGATAAACTGTGCACAATTCATTGATACGATTTCTAATTTAAATCAGAATTTAATTTTTGTGTATGACAACACTGTGTCTTCAAAATCTGGATCATTAGAGTGTACCATGACCCAGAAAATCTGAGACTGGCTTAGGTTCTGCCATCTTCTGCCCATCAGCTCTTAGGCAAAGGCATAATTTCTCTGAGCTTGCTTTTTACACTTGTAAATAACAACTACTAAAGGCTATGGATATAAAAAACTGCCAAATAAATTAGAGGCATTATTAAACACAGTTCTGTCAAAAAACCTGTGGGCAGGGGCCAGGAGTTTGGCCTAGTGGTTGAGTACTTGCCTAGCATACCCGAAGACCCGGGTTTGATTCGTCGGTACCACATACATAGAAAAAAGCTGGAAATGGTGCTGAGGCTCAAGTGGTAGAGCTCCAGCCTTGAGAAAGTCTAAGGACAGTGCTCAGGCCTTGAGCTCAAACCCAGGAATGGCAAAAAACAAAAACAACAACAACAAAAAACCTGCGTGCAATGAATTCATCCTTTTTTATCTGTAAAGAAATTGGGGCTCAGAGAAAGTGGATGACATGTTCAAAGTCATAGACTTGGGGAAAAGCAGAGCTGAAATCTGAATCTGAGTGACCTTCCAAATTCCATGCTTTTTCTTGTTTTGGTGCCAGTCCGAGGACCTGAACTCAGGGTCTTGGCAGTCTGTGAGCTTTTTGTGCTCCAGGCTAGTGCTCTATCCCTTGAATTCCAGTTCCAGAAGACAGAAGTTTCAGAGACTTTTCTGCCCAGACTGCCTTTGAATTGTGATCCTCAGATCTTAGCCACCTGAGTAGCTGGGATTATAAGTGGGAGCCACCAGCAGTCAGCCAAATTCCATGTTTTTAATTACTAAGTAATTACTTCCTCCACAGGAAAGAAGGTAAAATAAATAATATATATGATAATATATATGAAACCATTGTAACACTGTTATCAGCTATTCTGCTGGAACTGAAGAGATGGTCAGGGATGACAAATACAAAGATTTTTGTCACTTTTACAAACTTATTTTAATAAACACTTTAAAATATACTATAATACAAAATATAATTTCTATATGTGTCTAAAATATTTAGAATACATTATTTGTTTGCTTGTTTATTAAAGATGAGATTGTGTATTACCCAAGCTGGTCTCTGACTCCCAGGCCTAAGTGATCTTTCTGCCTTAGCATACCAAGGAGCTGACACTATAGGTGTATGCCACAATGCTTTGTTTAGAAAATGTGTATATGTGTGTGTGTACATGTATATATGTATATTTGAGACAGTCCCTACCTCTATACCTTTACCATCTGTCATTAATCTACTCTGAGAGTCTGTACTTCAGAAATAAACATTTAGTACAAATCCACAATCTTTACTCTTCTATCATTTGCTATGTAATGAATAAAATCTTTGTGTTTTTTGTTTTGTTTTCTGAGATAGGATCTCACTACAGGGCCGGGAGTTTGGCCTAGTAGTAGAGTGCTTGTCTAGCATGCATGAAGACCCAGGTTCAATTCCTCCGTACCACATACATAGGGGGAAAAAAAAGCCAGAAGTGGTGCTGAGGCTCAAGTGGTAGCCTTGAGAAAGTCCAAGGACAGTGCGCTCAGGCCCTGAGCTGAAGCCCAGGACTGGCAAAAAAAAAAAAAAAAATCTCACTATGTGGTCCAGGTTGGTCTCAAACTGATGATCTTCCTATCTTAGCTTCCTAAGTGCTAGGATTACTAGCATATACCACTATGCCCAGCTTTGAATAAAATCTGTGTGTGTGTGTGTGTGTACATGTATATCAGTACTGGACTTGAACTTCAAGCCTCAGACTCTTGCTTGTTTTTTTTGTTCAAGGCCAGCAATCTTATCATTTGAGCCACAGCTACATTTCTGCTGGATAACTGGAGAATCTCACATTTGTCTGATCAGGTTAGCTTCAGCCTCCTGAGTAGATAGGAACACCAACACCTAGTTACTCTATTTTTTTTTTTTTTTTTGGTAGGTCACAGGGCTTGAACTCAGCCTGGGCTCTGTCCCTGAGCTCTTCAGCTCAATGCTACCGCCCTACTCCCTGGGGCTGAGCATTGTCCCTGAGCTCTTCAGCTTAAGGCTACAGACCTACCCTGGAGCCAAGCCTCACTTCCCATTTTCTAGAGATTAATTGGATATAAAGTCTCAGGTCCTTTTGTGCCTGGGCTGGCTTTGAACCTTGATTCTTAGATCTCAGCCTCCTGAGTGGCTAGGATTACAGGCGTGAGCCACCATGCTGGCTCTAATTTTAAGACTAACTTTAATCACTGATTTTCATTTTTGTTCAAAATTAGGAAATGGCTTGTAGCTGACACAACCTCTGTATCTATGTATGATTTCAAAAATACTCTTTTTTTTATAGTTCATGTGTTTCCTTTTGTCAGAAGATAGCTTTCAAAGTAATATTTTCATTTTATAATCATACAGACATACACATACAAAAAACTGTGTTCATTGCAGAAATGTAAAAAAACACATATACCCCAAACTGTAATCAGTACCTGGTGTAATTGCATAGATGTCAAAGTTTTTTATTCCTTCTTCTTTTAAGATATTTTCATCTATAACAAAGTTTCCAGTAAAACTTTTTGGCTTTTTGAAAATGGAATATGCAGCATCTGCAAGGATCTCAACTTTTCTGCATTGGCTTTCAATACCAGATCCTCCTAGCATGTCCATAGCAGCAGTATGAATGGCTGTAGAGAGAATACATATTATGTGACTAAACCAAGCACAGCGTTTCAAAATTACCAACGCTAATACTCCCTCTTCTCTCTCCTTCTCTCTCCTTTTCTCTACTTCTTCTCTCTTCCCCCTCTTTTTCCCTTTCCCTCCCCCCTCTCATTACTAGAGATTGAGTCTAGAGCTCATTAAGTATGTACTCTGCCATTAAGTATAATTGTCCAGGATGACCTCAAGCTCTTAAGCTTCTTGTGTCAGCCTCCAGAGAAGCTAGGGTTACAATCTGTACCATCTGACTGGCTAAAGCTGATCTTACTATTTCTCAAATGACAGAAAAAGAAAAAGAAAAAAGATTAAAAGATAGACAGTACTTAAGAGATTCACTGAATGTTTTATAGACAAAATGGAGTAGAAAATATGTTCTTTATACAATCCTGCCTAGTGAAAGCCACAGCAAAACTATTAAGACTTCTGATTTTGAATGTTCTAAAATTTGCATGGTGGTCTTGAGGATTGAATCCACCCCAAAAAGAATTTTTTTGTTTTTGCCAGTCCTTGGGGCTTGAACTCAGGGCCTGGGCACTGTCCTTGAGCTTTCTCATGGCTAGTCCTCTACCACTTGAGCCACAGCATCACTTCCAGCTTTTTTCTGTGTATGTGGCATCCAAGGAATGGAACCTAGGGCTTTATGCATGCCATGCAAGCACTCTATTGCTAGGCCAAATTCTGGCCCCCCAAATGAATTTTTACATGAACTATATAATCTCCCTTCCCAAAGACAGTTACTGTTAATGCCTGCCAATAATTTTTTACAGAAAAAGCTTCAGTGGCACTGTGGTTCAAATGATAGAGGGCTAGCTTTGAGCAAAAGAAGCTCAGACAGTGTCCAGGCCCTGAATTCAACCTCAAATCCTGGCAAAAAAAAAAAAAAAAAAAAAAAAGAAAAAGAAAAAATAAATTCTAGTGGAAACATGGAGAAAGGGTGAGGCCCGCTATTCATTATACACTATGTAGAAAATGAATTATGTAGCTTGTGGGTAGGGATGGGAGAAGGAAAGGAAGTGGTGACATTGTCCAAAAAAGAAATTACTCATTACCTGACCATGAAATAGTAACCCCTCTGTAAAGCACTTAAATAATAAGGAAACTCTATTTTAAAATGTTTGTCTGGGGCCGGGAATTTGGCCTAGTGGTAGAGTGCTTGCCCAGCATGCACGAAGACCTAGGTTCGATTCCTCGGTACCACATACGTAGAAAAAAGCCGGAAGTGGTACTGAGGCTCAAGTGGTAGATTCTAGCCTTGAGAAAATCCAAGGACAGTGCTCAGCCCAGGACTGGCAAAAAAATATAAAATAAATAAATAAAGTAAAATTTTTGTCTGTTAAATAAATAGCATGAAACCCTGTGGTGAGTGCTCCATTAATTATACAGTGTCAAAGTTTTAATGTTTTAATTTGCTTACATGTAAATTAATTTACACATTAAGCAATAAAAATTAATTTGTCTCAATGTAACTTAAGTTTCAGAGTTTCTAGAAATATAGATATAAATCTATTCCACTGTTTTAAACAGTTTAAAATTATTACAGGGCTGGGAGTTTGGCCTAGTGGCAGAGTGCTTGCCTAACATGCATGAAGCCCTGGGTTCAGTTCCTTGGTACCACATACATAGAAAAGCCAGAAGTGGTGCTATGGTTCAAGTGGTTAGCCTTGAGGAAAAAGCCCAAGGACAGGGCTCAGGCTCTAAGTTCAAGCCCCAAGCTAGCAAACAAAACAAAACAAAACAACAACAAAAAAAACAAAAACTATTACATACTTGAAATAATTATTTTGGCCTGTGTATTTTTAAAGTTGTTCAAAATTTTTAAGCATTTTAAAAAAGTTAAATAGTTGCGCAAGCAGTTACAATTCCATAAGCCAGATCATAAGTATAATGCATCCTGATCAGTGTCCCCCACTGCTTCCTCCCCACACTTCCCCACCTTCCTCTCTACCCTTAAGTTACAGAGTTCAACTTTTACATGATGTACATTGAATGTAATGACTGCATTTGCTGACTGCATTTGAGGCAGGAAAGTCCATGAGATTTATCTTCAATTAATTACAGAAAAAGTTGGAAGTGGCACTGTTGCTTAAGTTGTAGAGTGCTAGCCTTGAACAAAAGGAGCCCAGGATAGCACCCAGGCCAAGAGTTCAAGCCCTAGGACTGGCAAAAAAAAAAAAAAAAAATTGCCACTGGCCCTTAACTCATTCAAGTTCTCAGCACTACAAATTGTGTGTCTGTGTATGTGTTCTTTTTATATAGATACACTGCTCTTTAGTCAGTGATTAGGTCCTAGTCAGTGAGTAGTCCCTTGAAAAACCGGAAAATTTGTTTTGGTTTTCAGCATGAGAAGGAAGAGAGGTGGAAGCCAGCTGTCATCCATCTCTTTGTATTCCTGGGTTAACTAAGTTCTTCCATCCCATGACATAGAGGCCCCGGGGGGAGAGGCCTCCAGGGCAGTGTGATCCTCTTGTGACTTCTGTCTATGCTACCATAGCAAATCAGCAGCTTCCCCACCCTGCCCCAAATAACATCTACCCCAAAGTGGATTTTCCTGTTTCGACCAGACCTGTCCAGCCAAGTGAAGAGGTAAGAGATAGCCAGCATTCTGAGTGGCCACCAGCATTTCTCTTTCCTGCCAAGCCTCCCTTCAGCAGGACAATGAAACAACCTTGTTTTTAAAACAAAAATAGGGGTGGGTGTTTGGCCTAGTGGTAGAGTGCTTGCCTAGCATGCACGAATCCCTGGGTTCAATTCCTCCATACCACATACATAGACAGAAGTGGTGCTGTGGTTCAAGTGATAAGAGTTCTAGACTTGAAAAAGTCCAAGGACAGTGCTCAGGCCCTGAGTTCAAGCCCTAGAACAGGCAAAAAAAAAAAAATTCACAGAGGTGACCTAGCTGGGTGTATGAGACAAATAACTAGAGGCCAGCCTGCCTCTCATCCATTCAGCAATGTCCTATTGAATTCAGCAGTCTGCAAGCATTCAAAGGAAGGGTGATGTGGCCAGTGGCCAACCAAAAGGAACACTAAATCTAAACAAGACAAGCAGCCAACCCGGAGGCAGCTCTAAATGGTGGATAATGTTACACAGATCCATTCCCTTAACCATGATAAATCCGTATTTCCTTCAAAGGCAATCATGTTGGAAGATTACTTTTGGTTTTAACTAACAGTCTTCTATACAGGATAAATCAAGTGTTTTTAAAAATGGAATCTTTACAAACAGCCCAGAACCTGGATATCACTTTGTTATCTGATATATTGAATTTATTTGTATTTGGTTATTTGAAATTTGATAGGGAAGGGGGGAAAACCAAGACGGGGGGTGGGTGGTGGGTGGTGGTGGGGGGGAGGGTAATGGGTACCAAGACATGTGAAAGGGTATCAATGTATGTGAATTAATGCACCTTCTATCTGGCAAATATCATGTAACCCTTTTATTAATTACAATAAAAAATATAAAAAATGGAATCTTTACAAATAGCCCAGAACCTAGATACCCCCTGCAATCCATTTTCATAATTTTATTTATGAATAATGCATATTGTAGCTGCTGACTGGCCTTTCACACTATAATCTTACAAGCCATCAAGCAGTCAGATGCTACATTAAACATAATCACCCGTCATGAACAACTGTTGTTTCTATTTTCCCTTGTTTCCTACTATCCCCAATTTTAAAACTCTATAAGAAACTCTCCATGGAATATAGATTAAAACTCCAATGATAGTTTGGTGATTTAGAACAGTAGATCGGCTGGCACCAGTGGCTCACACCTGTAATCCTAGCTACTCAAAAAGCTGAGATCTGAGGATCACAGTTCAAAGTCATCTGGGGCACCAAAGTCTATAAAACTCTTATCTCCAATTAACCACCAGAAAACTGGAAGTAGCCCTGTGGCTCAAATGGCAGTTCAAGCCCCACGACTGACCAAAAAAAAAAAAAAATATGAATAGTAGTCGTTGCCTAGCAAATCTGATGCCCTACGTTCGATCACTACCACCACACTGTAACAAAAATCAAGTCAGGCAGTGGTGACTCACATTTGTAATCCTAACGACTTTTAAGCCTGAGATCCAGATCTATGTTTGGAGCTAGCCTGAGCAGAAAAGGCACAAGATCCCATTTCCAGATTAACCAGCAAAAGGTCAGGTTGGAAGCATGGCTCAAATACTAAGAGTACCAACTTGAACAAGCAAACCAAGTAAGGGAGTCCCTAAGTTCAAAGCCAGGGGGAAAAAAAAAGAAAAGAAAGAAGGAGGGAAGGAAGGAAGAGAAACAAGGAAAGATGAAAAGAGAAAAAGAAAGAGAACATAAAATGAAGCTGTTCAATTTTGCAAAGAAGATGTTAGGCTTAGATTATCTACATCCCCCTTCCACCTTCATGTCCAACCTGATTCCAAGTTGCTCAAGTGCTGTGGGAAAGAACAGCTCACACCTTATTATGCATGTCCCATCCAACTCCTGGCACTTCCATCATACACAGGTTTCCCCACTGCAGCCTTTGTATAAATTCTGTCTGCCAAGGAACATCTCCAGTTTTCCTTTTTGCCAGCTCCAATATCCCCTTGAGATTTTATTCCATTTGGATGGCTCCCTGTGAAAATCAACTTTCCTAACTCTTTACTCTGGTCTACATGGCTCTCCTACTATGTTTCTGAAATGCCCAGAACATGACTTATTATACTATGGGCCATAGAAACACAATTATAAATTCATTTACTATGTCATCAAATCTAGAGCCACTAGCTCCTGGGTGCTAAATAAGCCTTCCAAAACATCTCAAAGCTGAAGCAAAAGATGACTTCTGCTCATCTTGATAATGTACTCCATATTCCCTACATACAATATTCACCCTCATACATATTATATATACATATATATAATATATATTAATATATAAGCTTAATATATAAGCTTATATAGAATAATATGTAATATTTAACATACATTCTTTCCATCTGAATTTACATATTCATGAAATACTAAATTTCTACAATGACTTTTTTGTTATAAAAAAAGAACTTTGCGATGGGCAAAGTGGCTCACCCCCATAATCCTAGCTACTCAGGAAGCTGAGATCTGAGGATCAAGATTCAAAGCTAGCCCAGTCATGAAAGTCCATGAGACTCTTACCTTCAATTAACTACCAGAAAATAGGAACTGGTGCTCTGGTCAAGTGGTAGAGCAATACCCTTGAGTTGAAGAGCTCAGAGACAGCGTCTAGGCCCAGAGTTCAAGCCCCAAGACCGACAAAAAAATGAACTCTGCATTCAAGGAAGGCATTAGACACAATAACTATAAATTAATAATTTAATTTCAAATGTAAGTGAGAGGAAAGAGATACAGACTACTTAATCCAATGGGGTATCCCTAAATTATTGGGAACTATTGTGGTGAGCTTGGCTATCAACAGGCTAATATCTGAAATCTGTGGCTCAAAGCCAACATAAGGAATCAAACTATTCAGAACTCTTCCTATCAGTCAGCAAACTAAAACTAGAACAAAGCTAGAACTAGAAACAAAGCTCAAACAATAGAGTGCCAGCTGTGAGCAAAAAAAGCCAAGAAAGAACATGACACTGAGTTCAAGCCTCAGTACCAGGAGGGGGAAAAGAAAAAAAAGGACTATTGCAGCATTTGACAGTTTGACACAAATTAATCATTCTTATTCCTCCTTGAAATGCTTTTGATATATCATACTTATGTGGGATGCCAGTAGATCATGACTATAATCCTAGTTATTTAGGAAGTTGAGATCTAAGGATTGTGGTTTGAAGCAAGTCCAGCTCTGTCCTGAGATTCTTATTTCCAGTTAACTTGGAGCTATGGTTCAAGTGGCAGAGCACCGCCTTACACAAAAAATCTCAGGGCAGTGCCCAAGCCCTAAGTTAATTCCTCAGAACCAGTGCCACACATGCATGTGCACGTGACACACACACACACACACACACACACACACACACACACACACACACACACTTGCTTCCCAAGAGACACATTATTTGAGATGCTTCTCAAGATTATCAAGGCCAGGGGCAGGGACATAGCTTAGTAATAGAACACACCTAATATGAGACACTGAGTTCAGGCCTCAGTACTGGCAGGGAGTGCTGTTTTTATAAAAGACAGTACTGGTGAGCACTAGTGGCTCACACCTGTAATCCTAGCTACTCAGGAGGCTGAGATCTAAGGATTGTGGTTCAAAGCCAGCCTGGGTACAAAAGTTTGAGACTCTTATCTTCAGTTAACCACCAGAAACCCAGAAGTGGCACTGTGGTCAAGTGGTAGTACACTAGCCTTGAATGGAAGAGCTCAAGGATAGCATCCATACACAGAGTTCAAGCTCCATGAACGACCAAAAAAAAAAAAAAAGACAGTACTTTCTTACTTACGTGTTTAATAAATGGAGGGTTTTTTTTTGTTTTTTTCTGCCAGTCCTGGGCTTGGGTTCAGGGCCAGAGCACTGTCCTTGGACTTTCTCAAGGCTTAGCACTCTACCACTTGAGCCTCAGCACCACTTCCAGCTTTTTTTTCCTATGTACGTGGTACCGAGGAATCGAACCTGGGTCTTCGTGCATGCTAGGCAAGTACTCTACCACTAGGCCAAACTCCCAGCCATAAATGGAGTTTTTGTTTTTGTTTTGCCAGTCTTGGGGCTTAAACACTGGGCCTAGGTGCTGTCCCTGAGCTCTTTAGCTCAAGGCCAGCACTCTACCACTTGAGTCACACACAGCACCAGGATTTTTCTGTGTATGTGGTACTGAGGAATCAAACCTAGGGCTTATGCCCTAGGGTTTATGCTAGACAAACATTCTACCACTAGGCCACACTTGCAGCCATTAATGGAGTTTTTAAAAGTACGTACCTGTCTTAGGCCATAAGGCATTGACTGCAATTTCACCTCTAAATTCTTCTGCCATCCCAAGTACACACATGGACATACCATATTTAGCAATGGTATAAGCTGAAAGAAATAACAAAGAGTAAGAATTTAATTGGGAGACAAATTAAGAGTAACAGAACAATTTCTGTTAGTATGGTTGTATATGCCTATAATCTAAACATTCAGAAGGCAGGAGGGTCATGAGTTCAAATCCAGCCTAAGCCAGCCACATAATGAGATCCTGTCTGGAAAAGAAATACCATATCCAATTTCTTTTTATTACTATTTTTTTTGCCCTGACAAAATTGAGAATTCTTTTCAATAATATAAACTATAATATTTAAAACATGCCTTGTGAGCTGAAAACCAGTGGCTCACACTTGAATCCTAGCGACTCCTTCTGAGTAGCTAGGAGATCTGAGGATCATGGATCAAAGCCATCAAAAACAGTCCCCACGAGACTCTTACCACCAATTAATCTTCAGAAACCTGAAGTGGTACTATGGTTAAAAGTGACAGAGCACTAGCCTTGAGCAAAAGAGCTCAGAGACAGCACCCAGAACCAGAGTTCAAGCCCCAGGACCAGCCAAAACAAAACCAAAACAAACAACAAAGAACAGTATTGCATGACTAGTTTTCAACCAACTTTATAAAATACATTCATAGGAACAAGAAACAGCTTTTTAGAATACTGGAATTACTTATCTATTTATTTTTCAATTTCCATGTCTTGATTTGGGTAATGGTTACATGGGATTATAGCTGAAGTGAAAGGGCATTTGCCTAGGAAGCTCAAGGCACTGGATTCAATCATTAATATTAGAAAAATAAAATCTATTTTCCAAAATGCTACTTGCTAATTTGGCAGAGAAACGTCAATATTAAATATTATACCTAGGGTCGGGAGTTTGGCCTAGTGGTAGAGTGCCTGCCTAGCAAACAGGAATACCAGGGTTTGATTTCCTCCATACCACATACATAGAAAAAGCCAGAAATGGTGTTGTGGCTAAAGCTGTAGAGCTCTAGCCTTGAGAAAACCTTAGGACAGTGCTCAGGCCCTGAGCTCAACCCCCAGGACTGGCAAAATAAATAAATAACTAATAAATACTATATGTAGATTGTGATTACATAATAAACACACTGATTTTACAACCAGACAAGCCATCCCCTTACTCTATCACTTACCACAGTGCTGTTTGAACCAAACTGGATTTAAATTCAGGGGTGGGCTGAGGTTGAGGATATGAGCAATTTTACTCTTTTTTAAAAAAGGAATACATGCTTTAGATCTGAAAGTAAAAGAAAACACAAATCATGTTATTTTTTATTATTATTTTTTTTTTTTGCCAGTCCTGGGCTTGAGCTGAGAGCGTGAGCACTGTCCTTGGACTCTCTCAAGGCTAGAACTCTACCACTTGAGCCTCAGCACCACTTCCGGCTTTCGAACCTGGGTCTTCGTGCATGCTAGGCAAGTACTTTAACCACTAGGCCAAACTCCCAGCCCACAAATCATGTTAATAGCTATCTAACTATTGCTTCACTATGTGTGTGCCAGTACTGGGACTTGAACTCAGAGTCTGGTGCTGTAGCTGGGTTTTTTCACTCATGGTTGGTGTTCTACCCCTAAAAAGTCTAGCTTTTTTGCTGGACTGTTGGAAATGGAGTCACACAGACTTTTCTGCCCAGATTGGCATTAAACTACCAGTCTCAGATCTCGGCTTTCAAAGTAGCTAGGATGTAGCTACTACAGATGTAGTAGCTAGCTACAGATGTGAGTCGCCAATGCCCGGCAGTTTACTTTTAAAGTTACATTAAACATCCATTGGTTCAAATCCTGATTCTTTCCCTTTATGTATTATCTTGGATAAATGTAATTAACATCCACTGTCATTTAGAATTACCTGAGGGTTGACTGAATTGACAGTACAAATACTAAACATGAAGTGTTACCATCAAATATCACCTGTTATTAATGGGCACAGTACTTATGCTAGCACTATAATTCAGTAATATAACTCCCAACATATTCCCAAATTCTATTTACACCAATACAAAATACAATAAGCCTTCAGGAGCAATATATAATTTTATTTTTGAAAACTCAAATATACATAAGTTACTTTATCAAAGAATGTTTCATGTCCAATATTTTTGAATTTTCAAGTATTATTTTATAAAGCCTTAGAGTTAACAAGGTATCATTACTTTATACCTCATTTTATATACAAGAATATCTAGGACCTTGAACTAGTTCACTTTACTTTCAAGTCAGTTGTTTCATCTGCAGATGTCTAACACTCTTGTTACCAAATACAACAAATACAACTAATACAAAAGGGCTCTTGTACATGTTGCTTTGTATTTTCAAAGGTGCTTCATTTTGATGGGGATGAAGTGAGGAGAGCCACATACCATAGCTTATTTTCATTAAAACATGAAACTACATCTCAAAATCAACAGGAAAATAAATGGGAAGCAAACTTGACTTTACAGCAGACAATGAGATCATATTTTACAGCCAAAGGAAAGAGCACATTTATCACTGTAAACAGAAGCTTTTGTTTGATTTATTAGACAAAACCTTTCTACCTGCACTCTGCAGGCCTATCCTTCCACATCATTCATCCCTAGTCAAGTACAAGTTTTCATAGCAACAAGCTGCATCGTGCATAATGTATTGAAAACTCTCAGCCACAGTTAGCTTAATAAGATCATTAAACTTTATTGATTGGAGTTCAAACTGTATTGCTAATTTGGTTCACATCTGTCTGGGACTGGTGAGCTCCTTGAGAAAACCCTGTGATGTTCTTTCCTACAACTCGTTTCATTTATGACTCACGTGAGGTAGGTGCCTCTGGTGTTTACACTCATCATCAAGTCCACTCTCTTCATAGGTGTTTCCAATGTGTTGGTCAAGCTAATAGCACTGGCATTGTTCACCAAAATGTCAATTCCTGTTTCCAAAGCAATCAATTTTGTTTTTAATGTGAGACTTTAACTCACTCCCACTCCCTCTCCCTCTCCCTCTCCCTCCCTTCCTCCTCTCTCTCTCTCTCTCTCTCTCTCTCTCTCTCTCTCTCTCTCTCTCTCTCTCTCTCTCTCTCACACTCACACTCACACACACACAAAGCATTTACTCCATAACATGAAACCCTCTGATGATTCACAAATACTTCTTTCTCTCACACAATGACTGATTACTATATATCAATGTATATGTTAGTATGGAGTTTTCAAAGTAATACCCACATGATTTCTACTAGCAAAATGAACCTAACCAATCTTCAGAGCTCCTCAGGAAATTACAGGAAGCTTAAGACCCTAGAGAGATGGAGCTATTCTCTTACCTCCTGGTCTCCTCTCCCTGTCTCCATAAACGTTAGGTCAAGTTCTTTGCTAACATGTCTGTAGGACTTGTGTCCCTTTCAAATATACTAATCTCCCTCCCCACCCATTCCCCTTTCTGAAAGTGAATGGCTCCTTCTGCTGTTGGGAACTGAGAAGAAAGAAAGCTCTTAAGTTTCAATTGCAGACAATATCAACTGAAGGATAATTGTCTAGCAGAGGCCTGACTAAGGCAAAGATAACACCATATCTAAAAGGCAAAATTCAAAAGCTACAGACTTCCCAATTATTAGATCATAACAATAGCAACCACAGTTTAGAATAAAAGCAAATAAAAAGATAAAGATTTGGATCTCTCTGGAAAAGAAAAAAACAACAGATAAAGAAACATCATTTATAGGCTGGGCACTAGTGTCTCACCCCTGTAATCCTAGCTACTGAAGAAGCTGAGTTCTGAGATCACAGTTTAAAGCTAATCCAGGTAGCAAAGTCTGTGAGACTCTTATCTCCAATTAACCACCAGAAGTGACCTTGAGCAAAAGACCTCAGAGATAACACATAGGCCCTGAGTTCAAGCCCCATGAACAATGCCCCCCCCAAAAAAAGAGAAACATCACGTATGACTGTAGCAGCACCTCACATGTAAGAAAGCAAAAACTGAGCTGTTGAACACACCTTGCTCACTGAAAGTTATAATAAATATATCAAATGGATATTAAAGGAAGGAAAGGAAACCTTAGAAAAGACCCCAGAATGGAAGTAACTCCACTGCCAATGTGCAAATTTTGCAAAAAGACAGGAGAGTTTTAGATGCCCTTTCTCAATAACAGGGAACAAAATTTGAACTTGGCTTCTGCACTGTCCCTGAGCTCTTCAGCTCAAGGCTACCAAATTACCCTTGAGCCAAGCCCCATTTCCCATTTTCTGGAGGATAATTGGAGATAAGAGTCTCAGGTCCTTTTATGCCCCAGCTGACTTTGAACCTTGATCCTCAGATCTCAGCCTCCTGAGTAGCTAGGATTATAGGCAAGAGCCACAGCACTAGGCTACCCCTTTAATTCCAGCTTTTAGGAGACTGAAGCACAAGGATCACAAGCTGGAGGCCAGTTTGCGTTACATACACTTTCATTTTTTTTCTAAAGTTTTAGGAGTGAAATTGAAGCATCATACATGCTGGGCAGGTACTTTACCATGAAGGTCTACTTTCAGTCCCAAAAGCATATCCTCCTTGGTTTTTTGCTTTCTTGTAGTATTGGGCATAGAATTCAGAGCCTTCCATGGGCTAGGCATGTGCTCTACCACTGAGCTAAACTCCCCACATGACACATATCCTCTCAACTGAAGATTTCTACAATGGTTATAATTGCTAGAATAGTGACATAGACCTGTATTTGAGAAATGGAACTAAATTTCCCTTCTACCTACTACTGGGAAAACAGATCACATGACAGTAAAGTTAAAGTGCCGAAGGTATGATATCAGGTTGGGAAGATGATCTAAGCTACAGTAGACTAGAAAAAAAGTTCAGATCACTTATGTATTTGAATTAAACCTGCCTGGCCAAGTAGAATTAGAAAATTAGATGGGAGACATTTCTGGGCTCTAATTTTTCTAAGAAAAGAGAAATTTCAATTTGTCTTTTTGAATAAGCAAGGTTGGAAGAGGTTCTGTCATTACCCAGTAATGCTAAACTCACCTTTGTGAACCTAGGGAAATAGACCATCCTCCAACTTTTCCTCCCAGATCTAATCTTATTGCCCACTTTTACTACATGAAGTCATTTGAGATAAAAAAGATTCTGCATTTGAGTGACTTTCCCTTTCTATCATACTTATAGCTCTATCAATAAGAAAAGACAATTTTGCAATGTCTCTCTTCTCATATTGCTTTGGGAAAGATTGCTGGCTAGGGGTAAGATTTTAAATTTAAAGGAAGTGGCTCTTCCTTGAGTCAGATGTCTGTGTTTCAGTCCACTACCCCAGTGGGATTATACACACATGTTCCCCAACAATAAAGCAGGATGTTTTCCATTGGCCTTGTCTCTCACTATACAAGCAGTCATCTGGAACATGATGGGGGACAGTGGTAATGGTCTAGGAAAGTCTGGATAGGCACAGGTGCCCTGCTACACCTTTATATACTACTTTATATAGTTTTAGCTCAATCTGGACACTCCTCCCCAAGAGTTCATAAACTAATTGGGAGGGAACTAAAAATATGCTGGGATCTAAAGTAGTACAGGATAAAGTTCCAAGGAATGATTTAAGAATTTAGAAGAGGGGCCAGGAGTTTGGCCTAGTGGTTAAAGTGCTTGCCTAGCATGCATGAAGACCCGGGTTCGATTCCTCGGTACCACATACATAGAAAAAAGCCGGAAGTGGTCCTGAAGCTCAAGTGGTAGAGCTGTAGCCTTGAGAAAGTCCAAGGACAGTGCTCAGGCCCTGAGCTCAAGCCCAGGACTGGCAAAAAAAAAAAAAAAGAATTTAGAAGAAAATATGGTTCTGATTATTGACATGGTGATGCACAAGCTCTGTGAAGGAGATAAGATGTAAGTATATGGGGGAGGATTTGAAAGGCAGAGAAACCAGAATTCTGGAAAGATCAAAGGTAGAGGAGGGAGCACTCCTCTCACTGCATATGGCTCTGGAAAGGGAAGAGAAAAGAGAAATTCTTGGAATAAGAAGGAAGAAGTAAATTACTTTGCTTGGAACAAGGTAGTTATATAGAGATTAAAAAAAAAAAAAAAAAAAAAAAAAGATGGGGCCAGGAGTTTGGCCTAGTGGTTGAGTGTTTGCCTAGCATGCACAAAGATCCGGGTTCGATTCCTCGGTACCACATACCTAAAAAAAAGCCAGAAGTGGTGCTGAGGCTCAAGTGGTAGAGCTCTAGCCTTGAGAAAGTCCAAGGACAGTGCTCAGGCCCTGAGCTCAAGCCCAGGGCTGGCAAAAAGAAAAAAAAAAAAAAAGATGGAACAAAGGGAAAAAAATCTGTTGATATCAGATTGTAGAATACTATGAATACCTGTAAGGTACCTACATTTTATCCCATAGATATATAAAAAGTCAACAAATAATGTTTACATTAATCAGGAAGAGGCAAGTGGATAAGATATGAGATTTCTATAAGGCCGTAACTTTATTTTGGGTGGTAGGTTTGTTATATTATCCAAAATGTTTTAACAATTAAAAAGATGAGTAAACTATGTGCTTCTGGTTATACACCCAGGACTCAGAGAAAATTCAAAAAATTCAAAATGTCAAAACAAATCTAAAAATTAAAATTATTCAGTGGTGTCTCCATATCCAGAATTTCATTTCCCACTGTTTCAGTTCTTTGTAGCTAATACCAGTCTCAAATGACTAAGTGGAAAATTACCGAGATAATTCCTTAGTACATCACTCTGAGTGATGTGATGGAATCTTGCCATCTTACTCCATCCCACATTGGAATAAAACCATCCCTTTGTGTAGTACATCCACACTGTATACCCTCCCAACCTATTCATCACTTAGAAGTGGTCTTGATTGTCACATTAACTGTCACTGTATCACATTATTTTACTTAATAGTGGCCCTGAAGATTCAGAGTAGCAATACCAGCATTCTGGAAATGGCATGGACAATCAGTATAGTGTTCCCTTTAAGGGAAAAGATGAAAGTCCTCAAATAAACAAAACTATAGTTATTCTGAAACTGCTAAGATCTACAGTAGGAACAAATCTTCTGTAGGTGACAATCTGAAGAAGGAAAAAGAAATCCAAGCTTCTCGGGCTAGTTTGCTTGGATAAATCATATACCGCAAATTGCAGATAACAAGAGAAAGAAAGAGACTACTGTCACATAACTTTCAGTAGGACAGTAAATTATTATCATTGCTAAGTTTTATTGCTAATCTCATACCTAATTTATAAACTAAACTTTATAGGAAAAATCAGCTAATCTACAGCTCAGTGCTACCCAATTCAGGCACCCGCTGGGGTTTGTCAGCATTATTATTTTTATTATTATTATTATTGCAGAATCATGATCCTACCTCCAAATTTCTCAACTGCTTTTTCTACTGCATTGTTGATTTGTTGCTCATCCCTCACATCCACAACACATGGCAAGGCCTTTCCTCCAACTGCTTCAACTACAAAGGAAAAACACACATATAAGCGTTGATGCATTCAATTATTATACCTTCCATTCTGATTCAGCAGTCAAATGTGCCTAAGCCAGGCATGGTGAGTTACTCAGGAGGCTGAGATCTGAGGATTGAGGTTCAAAGCCAGCCTAGGCAGTAAGAACTTGAGAGTCTTATCTCCAATTAACCACTAAAAAATGGAAGTGGGGGACCAGGAGTTTAGCCTAGTGGTAGAGTGCTTGCCTAGCATGCACAAAGATCCGGGTTCAATTCCTTGGTATCACATTCATAGAAAAAAGCTGGAAGTGGTGCTGAGGCTCAAGTGGTAGAGCTCTGGCCTTGAGAAAGTCCAAGGACAGGCCCTGAGCTCAAGTCTGGGACTGGCAAAAAAAAAAAAAAATGGGAGTGGGGCAGTGACTGGAGAGGTAGGGTGGCAGCCTTAAGCTGAAGAGCTCAGGGACAGTACCCAGGCCCAGAGTTCAAGCCCCATGACCCCTCCCCCAAAAAAGTGCCCTATTTTCAGAAAACCAGGACAAATAAAAAGATCCCATTACTACTTTATCTCATAGTCCAGAGACTAACCATTTCTAGCTTCCAAACAGCTAGATAACTCTAACAAGTTGAAAAAGGCAAGGTGTTTTCAAAATCTGTTAAGCAAAGAGAGAACGAGAAAGAAAGAAAAAATTTTAAACTTTCTATTACGAAAAATTACAAAAACTTGACAGATATACAAAGAATGGTTTAAAGCACTGTTATTCATCATCTACTGTCAATGACTGTGACTGTTTTACCAGTTTATCTTCTACTTGTTTTGTTTTGTTTGTACTTCAAAATAATCCCCAGCTACTCAGGAGGATGAGATTTGAGGACTGAGATTTGAAGTCAGTCTGGGCAGACAAATATGTGAGACTTATCTCCAGTTAACCAGCAAAAAGTCAAAAGTACAGCTATGGCTCAAATTATACAGTGCTTGCCTTGTGCAAGTAAGTCAAACAAGAGTATAGGGCTCTAAATTCAAAGCCCACTATCAGCACAAAATAAAGAATCCCCAGTATCATTTCACTCATATTCCCTTCATATACATTCCTTGCCATCACTACTGGGACTAACAAAAACTAGCACTATCACCAGGCATGGTGGCACATGCCTGGAAGCCAGGCCTACCGATCAGGTGGCTGAGATAGAAGGACCACAAGTTTAAGGCCAGTTTCAAACCCAGTCTAATACACACCAGATCCTGTCTTTGTGTCTGTGTCTGTCTGTCTGTCTCTCTCTCTTTCTTTCTCTCTCTCTCACACACACACATTACCTAGTAATATCAACCAAAGTTGAATTTTTAAGCCCTTCCTCTTGGCACTACACCTGGGACAATGAGGTAAATGTAAGTACATGGTAAGGATTAGTCAACTAAAAACTGAAAACAATCACTGCAAAGAATCACAGAGAGGGCCAGGAGTTTAGCCTAGTGGTAGTGCTTGCCTAGCATGCACAAAGACCTAGGTTCAATTCCTCTGCCACATACGTAGAAAAAAGCCAGAAGTGGTGCTGTGGCTCAGGTGGTAGAGCTCTAGCCTTGAGAAAACCCAAGGACAGTGCTCAGGCCCTGAGTTCAAGCCCCAGGACTGGCAAAAAAACAAAACAAAACAAAGAATCACAGAGAATAACATAAAGAGCTTTTGTAAAATGCTCACACCATTTCCCTTTCAACTCTACTCCATCTCCCCTGAGACATAGTTCTATGTTTAGTTTGACTCTGCAAAGCTAAGGATGGAACTTAGGGTCTTACCTGCTATGGAAGTTATACTCTCAGGCCAGAGGCATGATTTTTATCTAGAATCTCTCATACAGTTTTAAAATGATAGAAGAGAAAAATGGTCGGAACCACTGCTCTCAGGTAACCAGATAAATACTATTGGAAATAGATCTAATTATTTTTAAGGTAGCTTTCAAATAGCATAAACCCAACTCTCTAGCAAATTATCTCTGTGTGATGACATCTCAGGAAATGGTACCTGCCATACTTACTTTCTTCAGCAGCAGTATAGATTGTGCCTGGGAGTTTGGGATGGGACTGGGTGGTCTTTGCAGCAATAACAATATTTGCTCCATCCTTTGCTGCTTTCAATGCAATTGCTTTGCCAATGCCACGGCTGGCACCTGTGATAAAAACTGTACATCCTGCTAGCTTTCTGCAACAGAATAAATATGACCTTATTAGAAATGTTAATATTTTATTCATTGGCCAGCATCCAAAGCTCATGTGCATTTCATAATAGATAGGTTTCTTGCTCTGTGAGATTTTTTTTTCTAAACCCTGTCCCCTGCCTGTGTAACAGCTGATAATTCTATTATATTACCACCTACTGACTTAGAAATTATTTATAACAATTGCAGTTAGCCAGTCTACTGAAATCTGGCAAACACAGTCTGGTCAAATGAAAAAAACAAATCTTAAATACAATACATAAATAGGTTTTCTTTTCAACAGAAGAAATATTAATATTTCAATAATCCTAACTACTCTGGAGGTTGAGGAAGGAAGATCACAAGTTTGAGGCTAGCCTGGGAAGTTAGCGAGACACTATCTCAAAAACAAAACAAAAATAAGTCTTAAGGGCATAGTTTTAAGTGGCAAGGTGAAATGCTTGCCTGGTATGTATGATTCTTGGGTCCCCAGGGGGTTAGGGATGTGGATGTGGTAGGGATTGACCAATTTGGGGAAGGTTGTCTTTTTTTCTTTTGGAGACAAGGTTTTGCTAGGCTGTCTTCAAACTCATGATCATCTTGCTTCAGCTTCCCAAGTTCTGAGATCGCAGCTGTGAGCCAACTACACCTAGCTCCTTATTTTTGAGTGGTGGAATTAGGCGTAAATTTTATGTCATTCTTTTCAATTTTTTATACTTTTCAAATTTTCAGCAATGAATACTTAACAAAGAAATTATCTAGGCTGGGAGTTTGGCATAGTGCTTGCCTAGCATGCACAAAGACCCGGGTTAGATTCCTCGGTACCACATACATAGAAAAAAGCCGGAAGTGGTGCCATGGCTCAAGTGGTAGAGTGCTAGCCTTGAGGAGAAAGACCAAGGACAGGGCTCAGGCCCTGAGGTCAAGCCCCAGGACTGGCAAGAAAGAAAGAAAGAAAGAAAGGAAGAAAGAAAGAAAGAAAGAAAGAAAGAAAGAAAGAAAGAAAGAAAGAAAGAAAGAAAGAAAGAAAGAAGGCAAGCAAGCAAGCAAGCCAGACAGCCATGCAAGCAAATAAATTGTTCAAAGCAAATAATTGTTCAATGGATGCTTATAGCAATGAGAGCAGAAAAGACCCAAGAATCCACCAACTTACGAGTAGATAAACACACTATGCTATAACCATACAAGGCATTACTGTCCATTAACACTGTCAAAAAGAAACAAAATACGGACCCATGATACATTATGGATGAACCAAACGCATATTGCTAAGTGACAGAAAAAAGCCACAGGGGACCACGTATAACAGGCTTCTATTTATATAACATACACAGAAAAGGCCAATCTATAGAGCCACCCCATCAGAGGTTGCCCACAGGTGGAGTAGGAGGGATTGGGAATTGGAAGCTAAGGAGTAAAGAGTTTCTTTGGGGAATGATGAGAAGGTTTTAAAAATTGATTGCAATGATAACTTTTAGTGAATAAAAGAATGCTTGGATATATTAAACAGGTAGATTGCTTCAGGTATGAATGACATCTCAGGAAAGCTGTTAAACAAACAAAACCAAAGGCTGCAAAAGTGAGATGGACTAGAAATAATCTCTAATTCAAATATACTGACTGAGCTCTAGGCCTACTTCAGTCTATATCCTTCCAGGTTAACTTTAAACTTGCTGCTACTTACTCAATTGTTTGGTGAGAAGGGAGTATCTAAAATAAAAGCAAAGAAAAATTTACTTTCACGTTTGCTTTCTAAGAGCAAAGAAGCAAGTAAAAGTCACCATGAGAAAGAGAAAAGAGGTGACATTCAAGCTTATAATCAAGAACTGAAGGCTCTTCCAGCCCTAGAGGACTACATGCCTGGTGTAGAATGAAAGAGGTGAAAGTAAAATTAATTTTAAACAAGAGAATAATCATCTTCATAAAAAGGAAAAATCAGTCATGCAGAGAATTAATGATGTATGAGGAAATCTGGGAATATCTGAGAGGCTGGTTAGAAGAAATTCATTTGATAGGAACATGACAACTGTATCAGCTTCATAGATAATAAATAATGGATCTGGTCTGAGATCTGAGGATCTCGGTTCAAACCAGCTGGGACACTAACGTCTATGAGACTCTTATCTCCAGTTAACCACTAGAAAACTGGAAGTGGCTCTGTGGCTCCAGAGGTAAGGTGGTAGTCTTGAGCTGAAGATCTCAGGGACAACACCTAGGCCCTGGGATAGGGTGCTAGCCTAGAGTTGAAGAGCTCAGGGCCTAGAATTCAAGCCCCCCAATTAATAATAATAATAATAATGACTGTAAATAGACTTCTGATTTTCTGGTGTTTAGTTGGAGATAATCTCCAGGACTTTCCTTATAAGTCTGGCTTTGAACCATGACCCTGAGAGATCTCAGCCTCCTGAAAAGCTAGGATTACAGGTGTGAGACACAGGTGCCCAGCAAAGAATGATTTTTACAGATGAACATTTATGATCAATTTGATGATAGAGAACACAAATATTGAACTTCAATTAAGTGAAATATCATCTTCCTGCTATTAATACAATGTGTCTCTCCACACCAAAAAAAAAAAAGTTGTTGATCCCATGCTCATGGGTAGAGAGAATGAATATAGTGAAAATGGCCATACTGCCAAAATTGATATACAAATTCAATGCAATCCTATCAAAATCCCAAAGACATTCTTTACTGAAATAGAAGGTATAATCCAAGGGTTTATATAGAACAACAAAAGACCTAGAATAGCCAAAACATGCAGGTGGTATACAATACCAAACTTCAAACTCCACTATAGAGTCATACTATAGAGCCATAATAACAAAAACAGCATGATATTGGCACAAAAATAGACCAGAAGATCAATGGAACAGAATAGAAGATCCAGAAATAACACCACATACATATAGTCAACTTATACTTGACAAAGGAGCCAGAGATATACAGTGGAACAAACACAGCTTATTCAATTATTGGTGCTGGCAAAACTGGGCAGCCACAAGCAGAAAACTAAAAATTGATCCTAGCCTTTTGCCATGTACAAGCATTAACTCAAAAGGGACCAAAGACCTTAATATCAGACCTGAAACCTTGAAACTGTTACATGATAGAGTAAGAAAGACACTGGAACTCATAGGCATAGGCAAAAATTTCCTGAACAGAGTCCTAGGCTTACAACAGATTGGGGAGAGATCCGATAATTGGGACCACCTAAAACTAAAAACTTTCTGCACAGATAAAAGCATGGATACTAAAGTAGAAAGACAGCCAACCAACTGGGAAAAGATATTTACCAATAATACATCAGACAAATGCTTAATATCCAGTATCTACAGGGAACTGAAGAAACTAGTCCCCCCCAAACCCAACAAACCAATCACTAAATGGGCAAGGGAACTAAAGAGAGACTTACCAAAAGAATAGGTTAAAATGGCAGAAAAACATGAGAAAATGTTCATCATCCATGGTCATAAAGGAAATGCAAATAAAAACAACCCTAAGATCCTACCCCAACTAGGATGGCCAATATTCTGAACTCAGACAGTGACAAATGCTGGCGGGATTATGGAGAAAGAGGAACCCTGCTGCACTGCTGGTGGGAATGGAAACTAGTTTAGCCACTCTGGAAGGCAGTTTGGAGGTTTCTTAAAGAACTGAAAGACCTTTCCTACGATCCCGCCATTCCACTCCTGGGCATCTGTCCTGAATATCATAACCCAGGATATGATAAGGACACCTGCTCAGCCATGTTCATCTCTGCACTATTCACAATAGCCAAGTGATAGAAACCAGATGCCCTACTGCAGATGAATGGATACAAAAAATGCGGTACATATATACAATGGAATTCTACATAGCCAACAGACAAGATAAAATAATGGCATTCGCTGGGAAGTGGATGAAATTGGAATGAATCATGTTGAGTGAGATAAGTCAAAACCAAAGGAACAACAGGCACATGGTATCCTTAATATGTTGTGGATATTAGATCCAAACAGTCCAAGAGCAGTAACTCAATATTTGGGTACCCAAGGTTATGGACATGGTCTTGGAGATATAAACGTAAGTACATAGACATAAAAAATCTATGATGGACTATATTCTCTATAGACATAATGTTCTATTACCTATATTAATATGTATTTATGACATACAAATCCTCAGCTTAATTTTAATTATGTTCTAAAAATCTATGTGCCAGTGATTGTATATAGAGATTCACTTCTTGAATATTTGTTTGTTAAACATGACATTTGAAATATGATGTAAAAAATCAATGTTAAGGCCGGGAATTTGGCGTAGTGGTAGAGTGCTTGCCTAGCATGCACGAAGACCCGGGTTCAATTCCTCAGTACCACATACATAGGAAAAAAGCTGGAAGTGGTGCTGAGGCTCAAGTGGTAGAGCTTTAGCCTTGAGAAAGTCCAAGGACATTGCTCAGGCCCTGAGCTCAAGCCCAGGACTAGCAAAAAAAAAAAAAAAGTCAATGTTAATCATTTTTTAATAAAAAAAGAAATGTACTCTACCTGACTCATGTAACTGTAACCTTTCTGTAGATCACCTTTATAATAACAGTAAAAATTAAAGAACAATACAAAAGGGGAAAAGCAGAGATGTTGAAGTTCAAAACTCAAGTACCTCACAATATAACTTTATTTGGAAACAGAATTGCTGAAGATAAAACTAGGATTGGAGAAGACTAGGCCCTTAAAGCAGTATTACTAGTGTCCTTATAGGAAAAGGGAAGGATAAGGACAGCCAAGGATCTTACATCATCAACACCATGTGATGTGATTCCAGCCAAAGAACACCAATGACTACTAAGAACCAGAAACCAGGAAGGAAAAAGTAGGACAGGACCCAGAATTTAAAAAGAAGTAGAGGGCCTGGAATGTAGCTTAATGGTAGAGTGCTTGCGTAGCATGTATGAACCCCTAGGTTCAATTCCTTAGTACCACATACACAGAAAAATCCAGAAGTGGTGCTGTGGCTCAAATGGTAGAGCACTAGCCTTGAGAAAGCCCAAGGACAGTGCTAGGCCCTGAGTTCAAGTCCCAGGACTGACAAAAACTAAACAAAACAAAAATAAAAAGTAGAGCCCTGTTGACATTGTAATTTCTAACTCCAAGACCCATAAGAGAATAAATTTAGTTTTGCTTTTTGTGCCAGGACTTTAGTCAGTTCCTTGAAGTTTTTTTGTTCAACGCTAGTGTTCTACCACTGGAGCCACAGCTCCACTTATGGATTTTTTAGTGCTTCATGGGAACTAAGAGTGTCTCACAGATTTTCCTGCCTGGCTTTGAACTACAATACTCTAACTCAGCCTCTGAGTAGATATGAGTGATACTTGGTTATAATAACTTGATAAAACTATTATACATCTGAGAATGTGGCCTAGTGGTAGAGGGATTGCCTAGCAGGCCCGGGCACTGGGTTTGATTCCTCCATACACAGAAAAAGCCAAAAGTGATGCTGTAGCTCAAGAGCTAGAGTGGTAGCCTTGAGAAAGCCCAAGGACAGTGCCCAGGCCTTGAGCTCAAGCCCAAGGACTGGCAAAAAAAAAAAAAAATTATATTACCCTTCACCCCTCAAATTAAATTCCACTCTTCTCATTAGATCTTGTACTATAAAAAAAAACTGTACTCAATTATTTTGAATTTCAACAATAAAAGATAATATAGAAACTGTTTTTCTCTCTTGTTATGTAAGTATACATAAAATGTTGTCTTTTACCTCACAAAGTGAAGTATGGACCATCTAGGCTTTTACAAAACACAACAACAAAAACAAAACAAAACAAAAACCTCCCAAACATGGTCTAAACAATACAGTATTGAACTTTATGTAATAGCTTCATATAGTACATTAATCTATTATTTGCTTCCTTTTAACACTGGAGATTTTTCTACGCTGATTTAAATAAGTGTACTTATTTTCTTTCCAACAAAACATGAGATTCCACATGTGAACTTCGTACACATTATTTACTCAAGCTATTTATGGATTTTTCAGGGTGGTATCTAGGATTATCTATTATTTGTTTTATATTATGGACAATGCAGCTACAAATATTATTGTATTCATCCTCTAATCACATCTACAAGAATTTCTCTAAAACATATACTAGTAAGGATGTTAATTTATATAACTGGAAGCTGTTAATCAAAAGTAACCACAAGCCCAGCAGTAGTGGCTCAGGCCTGTAATCCTAGCTACTCAGGAGTCTGAGATCTGAGGATCAAGGTTCAAAGCCAGCCTGAGCACTGAAGACTGTGAGACTCTTTTCTCCAATTAACCAGTAGAAAACTGGAAGTGGTGTTGTGGCTCAAGAGGTAGGGCAGTAGCCTTGAGCTGAAGTGCTCAGGGACAGAGCCTAGGCCCAGAGTTCAAGCCTTATGACTGACCACAAAAAAAAAAAAAAAAAAGACAAACAAGTTAACAAACACAATCTTGGTCTGGGATAATGATATCCACAAATAAGAACAATATTGTTAATCTTATTCCTTTTTTTTTTTTTTGCCAGTCCTGGGACTTGAACTAAGGGCCTGAGCACTGTTCTTGGGCTTTCTCAAGGCTACAGCTCTACCACTTGAGCCACAGTACCACTTCTGACTTTTCTATGTATGTGGTACCAAGGAATTGAACCTGGGTCTTCATAAATGGTAGGCAAGCACTCTACCACTAGGCCACACTCTCAGCCCCTTATTAATTTTATTCTAACTCATTTACTTCTCTTTTCTTGCTTATGTAAATTTCAGTCAGAAGAAAAGTATTTCTATTCTGGGCACCAGTGGGTCGTATCTGTATTCCTACTCAGGCAGCTGACTTTTGAAAGATAGGTGTTTTAAACCAGCCTAGGCAAAAAAGGCTAAGAAATTCCATCTCCAATTAAGCAAAATGAAGGTGTGAATGTGTGGTTTGAGTGGTAGAACACCAAAAGAGCAAATAAGCCAAGCAACCCCAGAACTGGAAGAAGGAAAAGAATTGGAGGTGGGGGAGGATGAGAGGAAAACAAAAAAGAAAAAGAGTAAGAGTGTTTCCAAATGGAAGGTCTGAAATTCAAGATCAGAAAACCAAAGATACTGGTAAGTATAGAGACCTAAAAAAAAAAAAAAAAAAAAAAAGGAGTGCAATCATAATAAAATAATACTCAGAGGTTTTCTTTTTTCTTTTTTTTTTTTTGCCAGTCCTGGGCTTGAGCTCAGGGCCTGAGCACTGTCCTTGGACTTTCTCAAGGCTAGAGCTCTACCGCTTGAGCTTCAGCACCACTTCCGGCTTTTTTCTATGTATGTGGTACCAAGGAATCGAACCCGGGTCTTCGTGCATGCTAGGCAAGCACTTTAACCACTAGGCCAAACTCCCGGCCCTTTTTTTTTTTTTTTGCCAGTCCTGGGCTTGAGCTCAGGGCCTGAGCACTGTCCTTGGACTTTCTCAAGGCTAGAGCTCTACCACTTGAGCCTCAGCACCATTTCCGGCTTTTTTCTATGTATGTGGTACCGAGGAATCGAACCCGGTCTTCATGCATGCTAGGCAAGCACTTTAACCACTATGCCAAACTCCCGGCCCCAAGAGGTTTTCTTTTTAAAAAAATAAAAAATATTGCTAACCCAGGCACAGTGGTTCATACCTGTAATCCTAGCTACTCAGGAGGCTGAGATCTGAGGATCAAGGTTCAAAGCCAGGCCAGGCACTAAAGTCCTTGAGACTCTTATCTCCAATTAACCACTAGAAAACTGGAAATGGCACTGTGGCTCAATGGGTAGAGCAGTAGTCTTCTGCTGGATAGCTCAGGGACAATACCCAGGCCCTGAGTTCAAGTCCCATGACCAACAAAAAAATTAAAAAATATATATGTATATACATATATATTGCTACAAGTAACCTAAGTTAAAATGGAGTAACTACAATGTAGCATTTGTAGGGACTTGAATTGTCTGGAAGTAAAATTTTACTTTAGGCATTGCCAAATTAGGTACACATGCTAGATTAAGGGATTGGAGACATAGTAGTAGGAGGGGGCTCCTGCCCTCCCTTCTCCCCCTCCCGCCCTCCCTCCATCTTTCTTTGGTGACATTGGAATTTTGAACTCAGAGCTTAAACTTATTAGACATCAGGCCTAGCATTTTGCTTTATTTTTGAAATAATATCTCACAGTTTTGTCTAGAGCTAGCCTCAATCTCAATCTCACCTTCTTATGCCTCCAGCCTAGCTAAGATTACAGGCATATGCCATTAGGCCAGTCTTAGTGGTTAAAATGGAATTTCATTAACTTTTTACCTGATAAGGCTCCAATTACCTACCAAGTAGGTGATATTAGTGGTGTGCACTGTCCAATCTGGCCATTAAACATGCTTACAAGCCAGAACTACTGAACTTTGTAGTAACAAAGATTAAATATAGATGGAATGAAGCTTTCTGAAAGAAAAATGACAAAGGCCCTAAGGGCCAGCTTAGGGAATATTAAAAGATATTCCAGAATCTCTTATACATGTCTAAAGTGACAGTGGAGTTCTTATCCTTCTGTTAAAGAGTCAGAGCAACACTAGATGTGTAATATAAGACACACTAATCTTTTAATTACCACGTTAATACCACTACTACTGTTAAACCTACAGTATAGAGTTCAATGCCACTACCAATAATACATCTACTACACAGAATTAAAGATTTCTCTGCCTTTCTTTTTGCCTTTAGATCGAATTCCTTTGAAGGCATATAAAATTACAAGTGGTATACTTAATATACAGTTAAGTTTATTTTTTATGTTGGCATTCTTTGGTAAGGCATGTTATAAAACAAGTTTAGCAGTTGAAATGTTAAAATAACATATACTCAAAGAATCATAGTGTCTTACATGTAGGTTGTAATCAACTTCTTTAATTTCTGGTCTAATCTTTTGTCTTTTTTTTTTTTTTTTTTTGTGGGCCATGGGCCTTGAACTCGGCCTGGGCACTGTCTCTGATCTCTTCAGCGCAAGGCTGTCACCCTACCCTTGAGCCAAGCCCCACTTCCCATTTTCTAGAGGTTAATTGGAGATAAGACTCTCAAGTCCTTTGGTGCCCAGGCTGGCATTGAACCTTGATCCTCAGATCTCAGCCTCCTGAGTAGCTAGGATTACAGGCCTGAGCCACCATGCCCGGCATCTTTTTCTGTATTTTAATATGTAAATATATACACATATGATGCATATGATATATGCTGTATGGTATGTACAACTTTCCCTTTTCTACATATAAAGCAGCATATATCATGGGGAGGGAGGGAAAGTGGGAGAAAAACATGGGAAGGGATAACAATCTTCAAGAAGTAATATAATGGGACAGGAGTTTGGCCTAGTGGTAGCGTGCTTTGCGTAGCATGCACGAAGACCTGGGTTCGATTCCTTGGTACCACATACATAGAAAAAAGCCAGAAGTGGTGCTGAGGCTCAAGTGGTAGAGCTCTAGCCCTGAGAAAGTCCAAGGACAGCGCTCAGGCCCTGAGCTCAAGCCCAGGACTGGCAAAAAAAAAAAAAAAAAAAAAGAAAGAAATAATATACCCACTACCTGATGAATGTAACTATAACCCCTCTGTATATCACACCAACAATAAAATAAAAATTTTTTAAAGCGTATATCAAATGTTACAGTGATTTGTGTACATGTGTGCCAGTCCTGGGACTTGAACTCAGGGCCTGGACACTGTCCCTGAGCTCAAAGATAGCACTCTATCAGGCCGGGAGTTTGGCCTACTGGTAAAGTGCTTGCCTAGGATGCATGAATACCCAGGTTCGATTCCCTGTTTCCACATACTTAGAAAAAGCAGGAAGTGATGCTGTGGCTCAAGGGGCAGACCATTAGCCTTGAGAAAGCCCAAGGATAGTGCTCAGGTCCCTTGTTCAAGCTCCAGGACTGGTGGAAAATTTTTTAAGAAGCACTCTACCATTTGAGCCACAGCTCTACTTCTGTTTTTTTGGTGGTTATGGAAATAAGAGACTCATGGACTTTCCTGCTTGGGTTGGTTTTCTGGGTTTTTTTGGCCAGTCCTGGGCTTGAGCTCAGGGCCTAAGCACTGTCCTTGGACTTTCCCAAAGCTAGAGCTCTATCACTTGAGCCTCAGCACCACTTCTGGCTTTTTTCTATGTATGTGGTACCAAGGAATCGAACCCGGGTCTTCGTGCATGCTACGCAAAGCACTCTACCACTAGGCCAAACTCCTGGCCCAGGCTGGCTTTTAGTATCAGTATTCATCTAAAGATGTCCTAATTGTTATTAAAGGCTCTCTCCTTTCCCTGTGAACCTCTTGCCTACTAGGACAAAAGCCCAGTAGGACAAAGGGCATTCTCTTTCACAGCCAGTCTGGGGCTTTGGCAGCAAGGATAAAGGCAGCCCAGGTGGATCTCTATGTCATGAAGAACCTCCAGATCAAAGCATTAGACTCATAATGTCCAAGGCATGCTGAAAGTCCAAACTTCTCAATACACTAGAAGATGGCTAAAACGAAAAAACAAACTCAAACTCAATGTAAACTCAAACTTCAATTCACTAAGATTTTTTTGCACTTCAAAATCAGAGTAAATAGAATAAAATCTGTAACCATATTTTAAAAGAATAACTTGAGCCAGCAGCATAGCCTAGTGGCAGAGTGTTCACCTAGCACTGTTTGCCTAGAGTGTTAGCCCTTGGATCGATTCCTCAGTACCACAAACTCAGAAGAAGCCGGAAGTAGCACTGTTGCTCAAGTGGCAGAATGCTAACCTGGAGCAAAAGTAAAATAAAATAATATAATAACTTGACAAACACATCCTGCATAACCTATTCTCAAGTTCACTTGAAAAAATAAATATCAGCTAGGTGTCAGTGGCTCATGCCTTAAATTGATCATGAGATCGAATTTGATCATGAGATTAAAACCAGCCCTGCCAGACAAATCTATGAGATTTTTTATTTTCAATTAACCAGCAAAAAAGCTAGAATCGGAGGTGTGGCTCAAGTAGCTGAGACTCAGTCCTGTTCTAGCACAGTTAAAAATAAATTTTAGCTAGGCAAGTGGCTCATGCCTATCTAGCTACTAAGGAGGCCAAGATCTGAGGATTGAGGTTTAAAGCCAGTCCAGGCACTCAAAGTCCATGAGATTCTTATCTCCAATTAACTACATGAAAACCAGAAGTGGTGCTGTGGCTCAAGGGGTAGGGCAGTAGCCTTGAGCTGAAGAGCTCAGGCACAGCTCCCAGGCCCAGAGTCCAAGCCACACACCCACCAAAAAAAAAAAATTAGAGCTGGAGGTGTGCCTCATGTGGTAGAGTGCAGGCCGAATAAGAAATCCAAGCTAGCAAGAAGCAAGCTCTAGTACTAGCAACAATAACAATAATAAAAGAACAAAAATAAATACTATACTCACAAATAAATACCATAGTGTCGAAAATGAACTATACTATTTAGGGTAATGACAGGAGGGAAACACTGGGAGACAGCAAGGGCAAGGGTGACACTGTCCAAAAAGAAATGTACTTATTACCTGACTTATGTAACTAACCCCTCTGTACATCACCTTTATAATAACAATAAACAATAGAAAATGTAAAGCACCAAAGAATAACCCGGGAGAATTTGAAAAACAATCTAAATTAGGTGGGAACTAGTTTTGCCAGATAGTCACATACTTTATAAAACAAGATAAAGCCTAGGATAACAGTATATGCCTGTAAGAGATCCTAGCTACACAGAAGGCTGAGATCTGAAGCTCAAGATTCCAAGTCCAGCCTGGGCATTTCATAACCAGCAAAAAGCCAGAAGTGGAGCTGTGGCCCAAGTGGGAAAGCACCAGCCTTGAGTGAAAAAGCCAAGGGACAGTACAGGTCCTGAGTTCAGGCCCCAGTACCAACATACATACACACACACACACACACACACACACATTGCCACACACACACATTAAAAATTAAAGGCTGGGAATATAGCTCAGTGTTGAAGTGTTCAACTTGAATGCACAGGGCTTGAGATCCATCTCTAGCTCCCTATACATACAATGACAGTGGTAACTGCAATTTTTTATTGTTGGGATAATGTATAGAGGGGTTATAGTTACATTCATCAGGTAGTAGGTGCATTACTTTGCTTCTCACACATTGATATCCCTTCTCAGATAACTGTAATTTCTAACAGCAAGCAAAGGATTTAACACTAGGTCATTGTGGCTGGATAAATAAATACTTGGACCAGAATAAAGTGGGCTTTCTAACTCACTCCCTATACCAAAATACACCTCAAATAGATGAGAAAAATTCTAATATATGTACATATATTTTCTAAAATACAAAATATAAAGAGTTGCACTACACATGGATGAAAGTAATGGAAGCAACTCAAGGGCAGTGAGGGGAGGGAAGGAATGAGAGAGAAAGAGGGAACAGCTGATATTAAGCAATAGGAAAGAAATGTACATATCACCTGATCAGGAAGAAATAACTCATTAATGTTCACTTCTTTCCTATGTAAAACTTGAGGTCTTTGTATTTTTTTGTTATTCATAAGCTTTGTAAATCAGAATGATGATCCTTTGTGAATGTAAAATCGATTATGTATGTAATTACACATACTTAATCTCAATAAAGGAAAAAATGTTAAAAGTATAAAAGCAAGGACTAGGCATGTAGTTCCATTATAAGAACTCTTGCCCAGATGTATGAAGGAAGCTCTGGGTTCTGTCTCTAGTACTACAAAATATATAGTGCAATACCATAAAATTACTATATACATGTCTTCATTTATTTGAATATATACCTGCATTTATCACGGCGCTACAGGCTTTTCGCCAAAATACAGACTTAAAAGAACGGACTCATCATTTTGACTTCTTAAACACACATTTCTTCATGCTAAATAAATAGCAGGACCAAAGTCAAAATGCACGTTCACCATTCTGCAACCAAGCGATGGGGGTGAGTGGAAACTCAAGGGTCACCAGAGGCCCCAGTGACCTTTCACCTAGAACTTGCAAGTCCTTTCGCTGTCATGCAGCTACCGCGGAACCCGAGGAGAGGCTACCACCGAGGGCACAGGGAAGCCCACCCCGACGCCCGCGCGTGGCAGGGGGTCTTACACGCCGCTCCCTTCGCCGCCCCCCGCCCCGGGCAGTACTACACAGGACTTTGGACAGTTTTCCAAGCTTGAGCGCAGACCTTAGGTGCACCGCGCCGAGCGCGCGCCGCGGTGCCAGGCCGCCGGGCGGCAACTTCACTAACCCTTCCTCTGCAGTGCCCGGCCTCGGGGGGGTCGACCCGCGGCGGCACCCCTGAACCCCGTACGCCTCCCAGCCCAGTCCCCCATCCTCTTACCCGGTGTTGGGTAACATGACTCCTGAAGACCCCCGCACTGGACTTGGACGCCACCGAGAACAGAGTCAAAAAGCAGACCGCCCCGCCGCATTTAGCCCCGCCCCAAGCCCCACCCCGAGGCCCCGCCCCGAGGAGCTGGGGGGGGGGGATGGGGACCCGAAAAAAAGCGGGGATTGCTTAGTGCGCCTGCGCACGCAGTAGGTTCCAGGCTCTGGGCGTGACTCTGGAGCCTCTCGGTCGGCGTCCTGGAAACTGGCTCTCTGCGCACGCGCGTAACCAGAGCCCTCACCCCGCCCTTCTCCCGGGGGTCCTACGGGGACAATTGGTCTCTCGGTGGCGTCTGGTCTAGTGTATCGCGAGCGTCAGTCCATACGTGAGGCTTTTCCCCTGGCACCGGAGGTTCCTTGAAGCGCCTGTCTGGGCCTGAAGGGTGGCTCTGAGTAGGGCGGGGAGCTCGCCGCACTAAGGACGGATCTGGAGATGCTCGATCCGCGCCCAGGAGCGTGTGCTCCTGACTTGCCGCAGGCGTTCCCTCCGAGGACTCCCCGACCTGGGGCGGAAATGCACTTTGTGCGGGCCCGACCCCGCACTTCTGTGCTGAGGGGCCTGCTTCTGGAACGGTGATCTCTTCGTGAAAGTCGTGCCAAAGAATTCAAAGCAAATCCTGGCAACAAAAGCCCAATTTGGAGAAGGAAATGTTTAGCAGAATTCAGTTTTGCTCTTGGGAGTATACCCTGAACAGAACTCAACGAAATAATTGTGGCAGATTTGAAAGGAAACGGCTTTGCGTTGTAGGAATGAAATAGGATGCCAAGGAAACTGTTAAAGAAAGCTTAGGGAAGGAAACTAGCCTGACGGTGGGTATGTACTGTCTCGTTTGTTATGGGCCCTCTGGCGCTATTTTCTCCTTTGTCACCTGTCTATCTATGTCATTTGAATTTGAGATCCTTAGATGCTCGAGAGGAACTTATTTACTCAACACATATTAGCACTTATTTTGTCTCTGTCATTTCTTAACAAGATCTCTTGTCTGTATGTGACATGTGATGAGTAGCCAGTGTGTCTTTTAGATTTATTAAAAAAAAAAAAAAAAGTCTTGTAGGAAACGAAGACCGTTGGATGAAAAATCTCACTCTTTGCCTGGGCACTGTCCCTGAGCTCTTCAGCTCAAGGCTATGGCTCTACCATTTGAGCCATTAGCCAATTCCAGTTTTCTGTTGGTTAACTGGAGATAAGACTTTAGTGCCCAGCCGGCCTTTCATCTGCGATCTTCAGATCTCGGCCTCCTGAGTAGCTAGGATTACAGGTGTGAGCCAGTAGCATCCCGCTAGATTCCCCTTTCTTGATTGATTGCTTCTTCTTCCATTTGTTACAGAAAAATCTCTGGAAGGGTGGAAAAACCTTAGCCAAATTGATAATGAATCTATACACCTGTATTTTACTTTTTTGTAGAAAACAAATTTAATCCCAGAGTATTAGAAGTCATTTTGCTAGGTGAATTTCGATTAAATCTATGATATTCAATATATCGACTAAAGTGTGACTTAAAGTTAACCAAGGCCTTTGTGTTACACCATTACCTTGGTTAAGCTAGCATGAGGAGGTGACAACAGGAAGACTTATGAACATATCTAGATCTGTTTTTAGAACAGTTAGGAAGAAAACTTTTAGCTTCAGTATAAAAATTAGCATGGGAAAGCTGGGCACTGGTGGATCATGCCTATAATCCTAGTTAATCAAGAGTCTGAGATCTGAGGATTATGGTTCAAAGCCTGTCCTAGCAGTAAATCCTATGACTTTTTTTTGGAGGGGTAAGGGAAGGGGGCTTAAACTCAGGGCCTAGGTACTGTCCCTACCACTTTGAACCATAGCTCTGCTTCCAATTTTCTAGACGTTAATTGGAGATATGAGTTTCACTGGACTTTCTTACCCTGATTGGCTTTTAACTGCTATCCTCAGATCAACCTCCTGAGTAGGATTACAGGTGTAAACCACCAGCTCTGGGCTCCATGAGACTCTTTATCTCCAATTAACTACAACAACAACAACAAAAAGCCAAAAGTAGCTCAAGTGATAGTGTGCTAGCCTTGAGCCCAGAAGCTGAGGGACAACACCCAGGCCCCAGAGTACAAGCCCCAGGACTGTTACAAAAAAAAATAAACAAAAATAAAAACTAATAGGGGCCAAGAGCATGGCCTAGTGGTAGAGTGCTTGCTTAGTATGCCCAAAGTCCTGGGTTCAATTCCTTGGTACTACATACCCAGAAAAGGCCAGAAGTGGTGCTGTGCCCAGGTCCTGAGTTCAACCCCCAGGACTGGCAGTAGTAGTAGTAATAATAATAGTTACCTGCCCTAAAGCTGTAGCAGCAAAAGTGAGATGTTTAGATTTAAACCCATCAGACTTAACAAGAAGACTGCCAGATGTTTGTTGCAAAACCCTGGGAGAATGGTGCTGCCACAAACAAGATGGAGCAAGAAGCCTGTGATATTATTGTCCCTCAATATGCCTTCAGCCACGGTAATACATTTGGCTCTTATTTTCTCAGGCAAGTGTAGTGATGAGATTAAGTTTGTCAGCAGACTTCTACATTACTTGGAAAGAGCACTACTTGCTTCCATTTCCTTTCTGTGTCCTGTAAGCTGGATCATGGATATACACCTCATCCCATCTACATTCAAATGAAGAAGAAAAAAACATTACAACAGTAGAGCTGAAATGATTCATCAGAATCATCCAGAGGGCTTGACAAACACATTTTATACAACATGGTTAGTTTCCCCTCCCCACCACACCACCCAAAAAAAATTTAAATAGAATCAAATCCTAGGAAATCTACCTTGGGGGGGGGCATCTATTCCAAAAAATCAAAGATTGAGAATTTTGTACACCCATATTCATAGGATCATTATTTGCAATTCTCACTAGATTATAAATGTCCCTTGAATGAATGGGGGAACTAAATGTGGCATATGTGTACAATGTGAAATCGTTTACCGGTAAACAAGAAGGAAATGTTGGCATGTAGTACCAGATAGAGGAATCTTGAAACACATTCTATTAAGCTAAATATGCCAAACACAAAGAGAAAGGAAAGAATAATGTTAGGTATATGTGGCACCGAAAGCAATCAAATTCAGAGCAAGCAGACAGTTGGTGGTTGCTTCCAGGTAGAGATGTTACCTATAAATTTAAGTGAGATAAAGATATACTCAATTCCTACATTCCCAGCCAACATAACAAACATAGCTAACCAAAAATTTAAGGTACCAAAGTTGCCTTGGATCCTTGCATCTGGCAAAAAAAGGAATCATTTCTCAATCTTTTCCCTTCCTCATTTTTTGTAGCCTCAGCTTTCATTTGGTAGTCTAGCAGATTTTGACTTATCAATTTATCCTGCTACCTGCAAGTTTTTATAGGCCATTATCTCCTGACTGCCTTCTTTTCAAATCAGTGGAAACCACAATGAGGACTTATTGTCTAATGGGTACAAAAGTTTGGAATATGAAAAGTTCTAAAGATGAGCGTACATGCTAAGTACTTAACACTACTCAGTTGTAGATATAAAAATGGTCACGAGGGCCAGGAGTTTGGGCTAGTGGTAGAGTGCTTGCCTGGCATGCACCAAGACCCACATTCAATTCCTTGGTACGACATACATAGAAAAAAGCCAGAAGTGATGCTGTGGCTCAAGTGTAGAGTGCTGGCCTTGAAAAAGCCCAAGGACATGAGAACAGGAATTTGGCCTGGTGGTAGAGTGCTTTTGCCTAGCAAGCATGAAGAACCGGGTTTGATTCCTTGGACCAAGCCAGAAGTGATGCTGTGGTTCCAGTGGTAGAGTACTAGCCTTGAGGAAAACCCAAGGACAATGCTCAGGCCCTGAGTTCAAGCCCCAAGACTGGCAAAAAAAATTGTCTCAAAATAAAATTGTGTGTGTATTGGTGCTGCGGCCTGAACTCAGGGTCTGACTGCTGTGTCTTAGTTTTTCCCTCAAGGATAGTGCTACACCACACGAGGCACAGCTCTACTTCTGACTTTTTGGTGATTTAACTGGAGATAAGATTTTCATGGACTTTTCTGCTCAGGCTGGCTTTGAACTGCAACCCTTAGATGTCAGCCTAAGTAACTATGATTATGGGTGTGATCCACTGGTGCCCAACCCCAATTTTTTTTTTAAAAGGCTGGGAGTCTTGTTCAGTTCTTGGTCAGCATGCATGAAGCCATGAGTTCAATCCCCTTTAGATCTCACAGGAAGAATGTATGAGATAGATAGATAGATAGATAATAGATAAATAGAGAAAGAAAGAACGTGATAGCTAACTTGCTATAACATATTCTCCCATACCAATTTTCCTCCCTTAAATCACGGTTCTGCAATTTAACATAATCTAGTTTATTTGCAACGAACTATAAGAGGTTTGGAAAGTAACTTGTCAGAAGAATTCTGTGATAGCATATGTAACTTAAGAGATGAGTGAGTCGGGCCGGGAGTTTGGCTTAGTGGTAGAGTGCTTGCCTAGCATGCACGAAGACCCGGGTTCAATTCCTCGGTCCACATATATAGCAAAAAGCCAGAAGTGGTGCTGTAACTCAAGTGGTAGAGCCCTAGCCTTGAGGAAAAAAAAAAAATCCAGGGACAGTGCTCAGGCCCTGAGCCCAAGCCCAGGACTGGCAAAAAAAAAAAAAAGAGATGAGTGAGAACTAGTTAAGTTTCAAGAACCTCTTACTAGAGGCTGTCATAAGAACTATACTTCTCTGTGTATGTGTTCAAGTTTCAAATACTAAGAGAAAAACTCCAGTTTTTCAGCTATGGAAAGGGATAAAAGTGGACATGTGCAATGCTGGGAAGTAATGAAACACTTGTTACCTGCCTACTACACATCATCTTGGTTATGCAAATGTACAAATTGGCATTCACAATTGAGTCAACAAAAGGGTTGTGGTATTTTTTATTTGATTGCATTTCACCAAGGCTTCTCCCATTTATATTAAGTGTTCTAAGCAGGTTGAACACTTAGCTGCAGAAGAAACCTAGAAACATGGAGAAAGAGGATCAATTTCTAACCCATTCTTTTTTTTTTGTCAGTCATGGGGTTTGAACTGTAGGCCTGGGTGCTCTTCCTAAGCTTTTCAGCTCAAGGATAGTGCTCTACCACTTTGAGCCACAGCACCACTTCTGGTTTTCTGGTGGTTAATTGGAGATGAGTCTCATGGACTTTCTTTTCTAGGCTGGCTTTGAACCATGGTCCTCAGGTCTCAGCCTCCTGCGTAGCTAGGATTACAAGTGTGAGGCACTGGTGCCTGGCTAAGCCAATTCTTCTTGAGATCTGAGGTTGGATATTTTGGACAAGTTCTGACATGTGATCAAGGGCAGGAAGAATAAGAAGCTCCTGAAAACTCATTTATTCCCTAGATTATTCCCCTAGAGAAGTCAATAGTTATTCCAGTGTTATTCACAAAGGCCTACAAATCTGAGGAGATAAAACATGTTTATGGTAGCATTATTCATAATAACCAAAAATGGAAGCAACCCAAATGTCTATCAGTGGATAAATGAATAAATAAAATATGGTATATGCATTCAGTGGGATATTATTTACCCATAAGGAGGATTGTTGTTAAACCTCAGAAACATGAAAATGTCCATAATAATCAAATAAAGAGAGAATAAGCAGGGCTGGGAGCATGACCTAGTGGTACAGCTCTTAACTAGCATGGGTTCAATTCTTTGGTACCACATAGAAAAAGCTGGAAGTGGTGCTGGGACTCAAGTGGTAGAGCACCAGCCCTGAGAAAGCCCAAAGACAGTTCCCAGGCTCTGAGTACAAGCCTCAAGACTGGCAAAAATTAAAAAAGAGAGAGAAAGCAGACTGATTAACTGCCTTCAGCTCTGGAAAGTGAAAATATGGTATAACTGCTGAAAATATAGTACTACAGATCTAATGTACAGAATGGTGATTATAATTATAGGACATACTCGAAAATTGCTAAAAGATCAGATATACTGTTTAATTCACTAGTGTGTTAACTAGATTATTTCAATTGTTTCTTATTATATGCATATTTATATATATTTATAAATATGTTGCATGTAGTAAATAAAAAATGGTATATGCAAACAATGGAGTATTATTCAGTAATTTTAAAAATTAAGTGAGCTGAAAGCCACAAAAGCATGTGCTATATTCTGGCTAAGTAACATGGTTCATACTTGTAGTCATGAGGCAGAGATCAAGAGGATTGCAATTTTGAGGCCAGCCAAGACAGAAAGCAAGAGCCCCATCTCAACACAAAGTTAGGTCTCAACTACATAGGAGTCATAAATATGAGGATCATGATCAAGGCCAGTCTGAACAAAAAACAAGACACTAACTTAAAAATAAGACTGAAAAGGGTTGTAGTCATGTCTCAAGTAGTAAAGTATCTGGCCTAGCAAGCATAAGTCCCTGAGTCTAAACCTCCATCCCACAATAAATAATATATTACTAAATCAAAAAACCAGTCTGAGGGCTGGGAGTTTGGCCTAGTGGTAGAGTGCTTGCCTAGCATGCAGGAAGACCCAGGTTCAATTCCTTGGTACCACATACATAGAAAAAAGCTGGAAGTGGTGCTGTGGCTCAAGTGGTAGAGTTCTAGCCTTGAGAAAGCCCAAGGATAGTGCTCAGGCCCTGAGTTCAGTTCCCATGACTGCCCCCCCCCCCAAAAAAAACAGTCTGAGCAAGTGGCTCAAATGGTAGAATGCTAGCCTTGAGCTGAAGAATCCAGGGACAATGCCCAGGCCTAGAGTTCAAGCCCCATGACAAAAAAAAGTCTGAAAAAAGGTGTGGGTCAGCGTTTTGTCACTATAACAAGTATTTGAGCTAACAAATTTATAAAGAAAAAAGGTTTGCTGGGCTCTGATGGTTCATACCTGTAATCCTAGCTACTTAGGAGGCTCAGATCTGAGGATCATGGTTCAAAGCCAGCTTGGGCAGAAGAGTCCATGAGATTCTTATCTTCAATAAACTACTCAGGAAAATCTAGAAGTAGATCTGTGGAAGGAAGGTTGGTTGGTTGAGGCAGCTAGTAGTTTGGCCTAGTGGTAGAATGCTTGCCTAGCATGCACCAAGACCTGGGTTCGATTCCTGTTACCACATGTCTAGAAAAAGCCAGAAGGGGTGCTGTGGCTCAAGTGGTAGAACTCTAGCCTTGGAAAGCCCAAGGACAGTCCCTGAGTCCAGGCCAGGACTGGCAAAAAAAAAAAAAAAAAAGACGGAAGGAAGGAAAAAAAGGGTTTGTTCATGATTTTATAAGTTTCAGTTCACACAATTATCTGAGCTTAAAAATAAAAAGGCAGGGGGGCCGGGAGTTTGGCCTAGTGGTAGAGTGCTTGCCTAGCATGCATGAAGACCCGGGTTCAATTCCTTGGTACCCCACATACATAGCAAAAAGCCAGAAGTGGTGTTGAGGCTCAAGTGGTAGAGTGCTAGCCTTGAGAAAGTCCAAGGACAGTGCTCAAGCCCTGAGCTCAAGCCCAGGACTGGCAAAAAAAAATAAAAATAAAAAATAAAATAAAAAGGCAGAGGATCTAGTTGCCCATAGACAGCCAGGTGATAAACAGCATATAGAAAATTTTTCAATAGCATTAGTTACTAGAGAAATGCAAATCAAAGTAAATAGCGCTGTGGCTTATGGGGTAGGATGGCAGCCTTGAGCTGAAGAGCTCAGGGACAGGACCCAGGCCCAGAGTTCAAGTCCCACAGCCGACAAAAAAAATCTCATGGACTTTTGAAATGAACTCTAAGATATGGAAGCACGAGGTTTATCTTGTGTAATTGTTGAATTGTTGTTCTTAATGTACTGTAATTTCTCCTCTCATTTTTTGCTCTTATGGTTAATCTCATGTTGTTACTGTACCTGACTTTGTTACCTGGTATACTGTATATATGTTTGTTTGTTTGAAATAGGGAAGGGAAGGGGGGAATAAGATGATTGAGAGGGGATGAGGGGAAAGAAATGGGGACAAATGTGTGAGAAGTAATGCACCTACTACCTGACGAATGTAACTGTAACCCCTCTCTCTATACATTATCCCAGCAATAAAATAAAATAAAAAGAAATGTAAATCAAAGCCATAAGATTCTACTTTACACCCACTGGGATGGTCATAAATCAAAAAGATGGAAAAAAAAAACAAGTGATGGCCAAGATGTGAAGAAACTGAACCCTCATATATTGCTGAAGGGAATGTAAAATGGTAGACATAGCATTATAAAGCAGTTTGGCAACATCTCAAATTAAACAGACTTGCTGCCTGTTACTGGATATCTATGTGAAAAAGAGCAACTCCAAATAAAAACATATACTAAAAGTAGACACTAGATGGCACTGTTATTTCAAGATTCCTATTTCTTGATTTGGACTGGGGTTTGAATTCAGGGCCTCACATTTGCTTGACAGGTCTTTACCACTTAAGCCATACAGCCTGGCCCCTCCCTACTTTTTGGCAGTACTTATGGCCTCACAATGGTTAGACCAGCATGCTATCATTTAAGTCATGCTTCCTGTCTGGCATTTTGCTAGTCAACTAGAATACAGTCTCTTGGGCTTGTCTGCCCAGGCTGGCTTCAAACTTCTGTCCTCCAGATCTCAACCTCCTTAGTAGATAGGATTGCAGGCATAATGTCTCAGGCTCCTGGTTATGTGGTATAGTAACTAAGGCAAAAATAGTGAAAATAAAAATGAAATAAGAAGATATATACAATTCAAGTTGCTTAAAAAATACTTTGGGGCTGGGAGCATAGCCTAGTGGTAGAGTGCTCACCTAAAATGCATGAAGCCCTAGGTTTGATTCCTTGGTACCATATACTCAGAAAAAGCCAGAAGTGGCACTGTGACTCAAGTGATAAAGCACTAGGCCTTGAGAAAGCCTAAGGATAGGATTCAGGCCCTGAGTTCAAACCCCAGACTGGCTGGGAGTTTGGCCTAGTGTTTAGAGTGCTTGCCTAGCATGCACAAAGACCCAGGTTGATTCCTTGGTACCACATACATAGAAAAAGCCAGAAGTAGTGCTGTGGCTCAAGTGATAAAGCACTAGGCCTTGAGAAAGCCTAAGGATAGGATTCAGGCCCTGAGTTCAAACCCCAAGACTAGCAAAAAAAAAAAAACTTAGACTTGTATTTTTTTTTGTTGTTTTTGACATAGGATCTTGCTGTTATAAGGCTGACTTGGAACTCTTGAGTCTCCTGCCTCTTTGATTAGAGGCCTGTTTGCTACCAGACCCAGTAAAAACAATGCTTTTTAATATTAAAACATTGTGGTACTTTGATTCATTTCATATTATTAATGTTTTGTCAATTATCATAAAATGCCCACAGTTACCTTCATTTGTTCTGTGACTTCTGAAGTCAATGAAGTTAATTGTCTTTCTTTTTCTTGGTCTAAGACCAGGACTTGAATTTCTGATACTTTCACTCATTGGTTGATGCTCTTCTACCTGAGCCATGCGTCCAATTCCCATTTTCTTATTTTAAAAAGTAATTTTTTGTTTGTTTTTGTTTTTTTGCCAGTCCTGGGCTTGGGCTCAGGGCTTGAGCACTGTCCTTGGACTTTCTCAAGGCTAGCACTCTACCACTTGAGCCTTAGCACCACTTCCGGCTTTTTGCTATGTATGTGGTACCAAGGAATCGAACCTGGGTCTTCATGCATGCTAAGCAAGCACTCTACCACTAGGCCAAACTCCTGGCCCCTTAAGAAGTAATTTTTAATCAAAGTGGCTCATGTCTGTCATCATAGTTTGAAGCCAGCATAGGTGAAAAGTTTATGAGACCCCCATCTCAATAAGAGCCTAGGTATGATGTCATTCAACTGTCACCCCAGATATGAGAGGACCATGGTCCAAGCCAGCTGAGACAAAAAGTCCCTATTTTTTTAAAAATAGCAAATCTGGCCAGGTGTCAGTGGTTCCTACCTGTAGTACTAGCTACTCAGGAGGTAGAGATCTGATGAATCTCAGTTTGAAGCCAGACAGAGCCAAAAATGTTGTGAAATTTCATATTCAAAGTAACCAGCAAAAGCCAGGCTTCAAGCATGATTCAAGTTGTAGAGCAACAACAGAGTAAGCCTGAATCCCTGAATTCAAACCCTGATAATGCCAAATTTTTAAAAACCAAAATGGAGCTGGTTGCCAGCAGCTCATTCCTATAATCCCAACTATTCAGGAGGCTGAGATCTGAGGATCACAGTTGAAAGCCAGTCCAGTAGCCGGGGCAGAAAAGTCCCTGAGATTCTTACCTCCAATTAACTAGCAGAAAACTGGAAGTGGTGCTATGACTCAAAGTGGCAGAATGCTAACCTTGAGCTACAGAACTTAGGTACAGTGTGCAGGCCCAGAATTCAAGCCTCAAGACTAACAAAACCAAAAAAAAAAAAGGACTGATGATGTGGCTTAAGTGTAGAATATCAGTCAATCAAGTTTGAGTCCCTGAGTTTAAATACTGGCTGTGCCTTGGTTGTTCAAGCCTAAGTTCCTAGCTACTTACTTGGAAGGCTGAGATCTAAGAATAGAGATTTAAAGCCAGCCTGGGCAGATCTTCGGGACTCTTTTTTTTTTTTTCTTTTGCACTGATGGTTACATAGTTTTATTACATATTTAATCACAAACCCTTTTTTATTAATGACTGAGTGATTTAAAAGTCTTTGTAAAGCTTAGTAAATTTCTTGACAAAAAAAGGATGAAAAACAGTGCCATTTTGTTGATACAAGAATCACAGATGTTTAACTTATACCATTTCAGCAGTTTACAAAGAAATTATCTGCCAAGTCCTGGTGACTCATGTCTGTAATCCTCTCTGCTCAGGAGTCTGAGATCTGAGGATCACAGTTTAAAGCTAGCCTAGACTAGAAAAGTCTCTGAGATATCCATCTCCAATTCACCAAAAAAGCCAAGTGTAGTTGGCTCAAGTGATAGAGGCTTGAGCAAAAAAGGACAGGGGCAGCCCCCAGGCCCTAAGTTCAGGTACTAGGACACACATGAAGTTTTATTCAAAAGAAGCTTCAAATTACAGCATTTCTAAGATATAAAGGGAGCCTGAGAAGCACATGGGAATTGTAGTTTTACATAACATTGCATAGAATATATGTTCTTTAAAAAGTCCTGTATTACTTTTGACATTTGAAAGATTAAACATCAGTTTGGGACTGGTATCTTGACACCTGTAATCCTAGCCTCTGAGGAAGCTGAGAGATGAGAAACCCAGTTCGTAGTCAGCTAGGAAAGGAAAGTCCATTATATTCTTAGCTCCAATTAACTACCAAAAAGCTTGGCTCAAGTGGTAGAGTACTGGCCATGAGCAAAAAAGCCTAGGGGCAGCACTTAGCCCCTGAGTTCTTTGAGACCCATAGCTCCAAATAACCAACAAAAAGAACTGAGGGCATAGCTGTAGTGGTAGAGTGTCAACTGTGAATGAAAAGGTTTAACAAGATTTCAAGGCTCTGAGTTTAAGCCCAAATACCAGCATACACACACATGCACACTCACAATAATAAACTAACCAACAACAAATAGTATACAATAGGACTCTATTCCACTGAATCTGAATCCAATTTTTTTCTTTTAAGGTTTTTTTAAATCTATGACATAAATGTACTGATTCAGTGATAAATCATAACCTACTGTTTGAAAGACACTGCCTTAAAGGTGTTTTTAACTTGCCATTGTGATATTTCAAGTAGCCTTTTAAGATATTTTAGGCTTTTCAAGCCAAATCTATTAATGGTCAGACATCAACAATATTGTATGACTAAGAGCAGATACTTTCAATGGATTTAGAAGAGTCAAGGATCTTTGAAAATACCATTTTTTTCAACCCCAAGACTGGTAACCATGCCTGGGAAATCTCTTTTATTTCATAATTTTTACTGAATTTACTTTGTGCCAGTCCTGGGGCTTGAACTCAGGGCCTGGGAGCTGTTGTGCTGGACACTAGCACTCTACTACTTGAGCCACTGCTTCACTTCTGGGTTGGTTGGGGTTTTGTTTTGGGGGGAGGGTTTGGTAGTTTTTAGTGGAGATAGAAGTTTCATGGACTTTCTTGTCCAGGATGGCTTTGAACCACAATCCTCAAATCTCAGCCTCCTGAGTAGCTAGGATTCCAGGCATAAGCCATAAGCACCCTGCTTAAGTACAATAAATCTTGATCAATAGCACCCTCAGCTTTTTAAGATGTTACCTTAGTACTTTAATGATCATTGTAAGAAAACTAAAAGAATATACTGTAACATTAATTTAACCATTTTCATTTGTGATGAAACACAAATTTAAAATATTGAAGTATTCAAAACTTTTATCTTTAGAAGGCTGAGATCTGAGGATTGTGGTTCAAAGCCAACCCAGGCAGAAAAGTCTCCATGAGCCTCTTATTTCCAATTAACCGCTCAAAAACTGGATGTGTAATTGTGGCTCAAAGTGGTAGAGCTAATTTTGAACAAAAGAACTCAGGGACAGCACCCAGGCCCTGAGATCAAGCCCTGTAACCAATGTGAGAAAGAAAGAAAAGGAAAGAAAAAGAGAGAAAGGAGATGGGGGGGAGGAAGAGAAAAAGAGAGAAATGGAGAGAGGGAGGGAGGGAGAGAGGGAGAGAGGGAGAGAGGGAGGGAGGGAAGGAAGGAAGGAAGGAAGGAAGGAAGGAAGGAAGGAAGGAAGGAAGGGAGGGAAGGGGGGAAGGGGGAGCAGGAGTTTAGCCTAGTGGCACAGTTTTTGTCTAGTGTGCACGAATGCATGAAGACCTGGGTTCGATCCATTACCACATACACAGAAAAAGCCAGAAGTGGTGCTGTGGCTTAACTGGTAGAGTGATAGCCTTGAGAAAGCCCAAGGACAGTGCCTAGGCCTTGAGTTCAAGCCCCAGGACTGGCAAAAGAGAGAAAGAGAGAGATAAGGAGGGAAGGAGGGAAGGAAGGAAGGAAAGAAGGAAGAAAGGAAAGAAGGAAAAAGGAAGGAAGGAAGGAAGGATTATCTCTATTCTAAATACCATAATAATAGGTTTTGTAGTTAACCCTTCCAGTTTCAACAACCAAAAATATTTCTAGAAATTAACATGGTTTCTGGAGTACAAATTGCCCTATTCATTTATTTATACCATCACAGTGATTTTTTTTTAAGCAACTACAAGAGAGAATCCCAACAAAGATTGTGGAACCGCAATGGTTAAAAGAGTGAGACACAACCGATGAGCTTAGACTGGTTCTAATAATTGCTATAAAGAATACTATTGGCATAATTAACCAATTAAGAATATGTACTCGATAACCCTCAGCCTACTTTTTTTTATTAAAGAATTTATTAACATTGATTTTTACATCATATTTCAAATGACGTATTTACCTCAGCCTAATTTTAATTATGTTCTAAAATCTAAGTGCCAGTGATTGTATACAGAGATTACCTTCTTGAATACTTATTTGTTAAATATGTCATTTGAAATATGATGTAAAAAATCAATGCTAATAAATTCTTTAATGAAAAGAAAAAAAGAGTATGTACTAGACATTAAAGGTTGCTTTATTGTTATTGATCTTTTTAAAATTGCTTTTGTATGTGGGGGATGTGTGTGTGTGTCAGTCCTGGGGCTTAAACTCAGGGCATGAGCACTGTCCCAGAGTTCAACAGTGTCCCTGTGTCCCACTTGGGCCACAATGCTACTTCTAGCTTTTTCTATTTATGTGGTAATAAGGAATCGAACTCAGGGATTCATGTATGCCAGGCAAGCACTCTACCAGTAAGTCATATTCCCAGACCTGGGAAAACTGTAAAGGACTTTCAGCCATTTTTGTACCCTTAGGAATGAGAACTATTTGCTCACATGATAGAAGCAATGAACTGAAATGCCAAAGCAGCCCTGAAGCTGCACTTGTGGATTTCTTTTATAGGAATAATGCATTTTTATCTACAGTTTCCAGTTAAATACAGTTAAATGGTATGTGAGAGAGAGAGAGAGAGAGAGAGAGAGAGAGAGAGAGAGAGAGAGAGAGAGAGAGAGAGAGAGAGAGAGAGAGAGACAGAGATCTGGTCCTGAGGCTTGAACTCAGGGGCTGGGCATTCATTTCCCTAAGCTTTCTTTCTCATGGCTAGCACTCTACCACTTGAGCCAGCTTTCTGGTGATTAACTGGAGAGAAGAATCTCAGTGAGTGGGATGATGGTGCCTGCAATCCTAGCTACTCAGGAGGCTGAGTTCTGAAGATTGTGGTTCAAAGCCAACCCGGGCAGACTCTCATCTCCAATTAACCACCAGAAGTGCAACATGACTGACGGGGGGGGGGGGGGGGGTCACAAAAGTCACATGGACTTCTCTGACTGGCTTCTTGACTGGCTGGCTTCAAACCTAAACCCTTAGATCTCAACCTCCTGAGTAATTAAGATTACATGTTTGGGCCATCAGTGCTTGGCTATATTTAATCTTTAAATGATGGTTTATCTCAAGGCCAATGTTTCAAAAAAAATATAAAGCTTTTTGGGTCCCTTAACCACAACCAAATATCTGGTATTCTTAGTGTGTGTATGTGTGTGCGTGCACATACTCACATGTGCACACATGTGACTGGAGCTTGAACACAGGGCCTCTCATTGTTGCTTGGCTTTTTTGCTCACAGCAGGTGTTCTACCATGTTAACAGCCACACCTCCACTTCTGGGTTTTTTTGGCTATTTGGAGGTAAAAGTTTCCTGAATTGTTTTCCTACTCTGGCTCAGAAATGAGATTCTCAAATCTCATCCTCCTGAGTAGCTTTGATCATAGGTGTGAGCCACCAATGTATGACTCTGCTTGTTTTCATATCTACTTTTCCCTCTGTGAGCATTTCCTTTGTTCAAATTTCCTTCACTAGAAAATGACTTTTAATATTCCTACCTTCTCAATATATTACATGCTACTTACAGAGAATTGTATGAAGATCCCTGGCAGAGATCTCCCTCTTCATTTTCTTTTTTAATTCCTCAGGCACTGGCAAGAACTCAAGACTTCATACTCATGCTTGGCAATTTTACTCATAGCTGGTGCTTGTCACTTGAGTCACACTGTCGGTCTGACATTTTGGTGGTTCATTAAAGATAAGTCTTCAAGGTTTTTCTGCCCTGCTGCCTCTAAACCTTAATCCTCCAGGTTTTAACCTCCCCAAGTAGCTAGGATGATAGGTGGGAGCCTCCAACTTTCAACTTCCCTTTAGTTCTTTTGTTTCTGAAATAGGATCTTTCTACATAGCTATCTTCTTTTCTCAAATCAAATATTTTTCTCATCTGAACAATCATTCTATTTAAAATAATACAGCAAGGAAATCTAGGGTGAGTTTGAGTAATCCAAGTCCAGTTCCTTTGGAGATATTTCCACTTATTTCTTCCTGGTGTCCATTAAATAACTATTATCTCAAATACCCCAGGTTTCCCAAAGAGGTATTAATTCTGAGAAAGAGTACTGTATTTAGCACATGCTGAAACATTTGCCCTTCCCAGGACCAATACATAGCCTCACAAATATACTTAGAAAAATCAGTGCTTTTTAATGCCTAGCTATCAGATTGTGTCTACTAAGTATTAACAAAATGTTTAAAATTAGCTTAAGAATCAGGCTCCAAGCTGGGTGCAGTGGCTCACACCTGTAATTCTAGCTACTCAGGAGGCTGAGATCTGAGAATCAAGGTTCAAAGCCAGCCTGGAAACTAAGAAGTTCACAGGACTCTTATCTCCAAGTAAACACCAGAAAATGGAAGTGGCACTGTGGCTCAAAAGGTAGGGTGGTAACCTTGAGTTGAAGAGCTCAGGGCCAATGCCCAGACCCAGAGTTCAAGCCCCATGACTGATAATAAATAAATAAGTAAATAAATAATCAGGCTCCAGCTGAGCTAATTAACTCAGGAGGATGAGATCAAGATGACAGCGTTAGAGGCCAGCCTAGGCAAAAAGTTCACAAGATCCCAATCTATACCAGTCTCAGAGCAAAGTGGTAGGCACCAATCATCCCAATGATGCAAGAAATGCAAATAAGAGACTGGCATAAATGTAAGATTCTATTTAAAAACCCACAAACTGTCGGGGTCCTTCGTCCCAGGCCCCCCTCTACTAGTAGGGGGATGGGGAAAAAACACACCCGACCAGGCCAAGCCTCGAGAGGAAGGGGCCCAATGTCCCTCCGCACCCAGCCTTCTTACCCCGGAGCACGAACAGAGACGCCACGCAGCTTCATCAAGACAGGAAGAGCTCTATTCCCTAAATCCCTCCTCCTTATATTGGGTGAGGGAGCCTATCAGTATACAAGATGGACAGGACAAAGAGATCCATGTGTTTTATTTCTACTACAAGCCTCAGCAGAAAGTTATTAGACATGGCGTTACTCGGCCCCTAATATCTCCCCCGTTTTTATCTTAAAAAGGAAAAACTTAGGGTATGTGGGGCTACCACCATATTAGATCGGCTGTGCCTGCCTTAGGTGTCTCCACGCTCATTAGTCTTCTTACCCGTCCTGGGATCACCAAGTCCTTTTTACTTGGCTCCTGTCTTAGGTCGATAGGCTAATAGCTGGGACTTTACCGTCTTTGACTACCAGCCGTCTATTTAGGCAAACCAGACTTGAGGGAATGCACCTATTTCCATGGGAGCAGACGCCTGTCGCATTAGCATTCACTTTCTGCGTTGACTTTGTATTATTTTAGGCAAGCAATATCAGACATATTACAATTATAGCGCATCCAAACTAATCAATCCTGCCCATCTTTGATCAAGTCCTAAAATCATTTAAAATTCAACATGTATCTGATTAACAATAATTTGTGTACATAGAGAAATCTTCAAGTTGTCAAACTAAACATTAGACAGATTAATCACTCAACTGAAAATGTTATACGGCATTTCCATCAAGCAAAATCTGGAACAAGCAGCTACACAGAAGGTGCTGATCACCTGCTCCAGAATATTCAATTGTTCTCACAATAAATCAATTCATTAAGCATAACAATCCCAGTCCTCAATTAATGATCAATGGCTTCTGAGATCTACAACACAGTATTCATTCTCTGTAGAAACTGCAGTGGGAAGGGCAATCCTCACAGCAGTAACGGCATCTGCAGATGTGGCAATGGCCACCACCACGGTCAGGAAAATACCAAAGTCTCTTACTGATGAGCGGGAAAGCATTCTCCTCCACCTGTACAGGCTCTGGTATATACTGAAGGGCTCTGACTACAATAGCCAGAGAAAACAGGGAAGCATTCCAACATTAACTAGAACAACATTGCGGCGCCCGGCACCCCTGACCAGCAGGGAAGAACGGACACCACCCGAGGATCCTTCTTGTATCACGCTTTATTGAAGAGCAACTTGGTTGAAGGGAGAGCTGAAGCAGAGGGGCGCGGGGCAGGGAAATGCAGCTGCTTATAAACAATCAAGGAACACGGGGCTTTTGCCATTGGCTGCTCTGTTGCCAGGGTCATTTTAAAACTCGGGATTGGTCAGGCCTCTGACGTCATACGCGCAGACTCAGTGGACCGAGCAAAGGCTCCGCACTCGCATACCAAATAAGGAGACAAAGAGCGAGGCAGGGGACAGGCGCCGTCTCGGCCGCTCTGGCTCCCCACACAACATTATTAATAATTAGAGATTGAAACCAATAGAAAAACAAAGACTATCACATAAGTAAACTGTATCATAGCCAAGCAATAGAAGAATTAGAAATACTGAAGAAGTATTGGTGAGAGGAAGTGGCCAAGACTGTTCAGGTCCCAGCAGCGTGATCCTCAGCGACGTTGATAGGGTCATCATTGCCGCATGGATTCACTCGGGGAACCGCACTCGTAGAAGTCTTCATCTTGACCGACGAGCTTCCGAGCAGTCTCCACCGTCTGACGTATCAGTCTCTCCGGCACCCAAATGGGACCGTCAGCATCCTGTGGAAAAACACAAACACTTCCTCGCCCCCACTTGAGGACAGGGTCTGGTCCTTTCCAGTTTCCAGAAAGAATATCTTTCCACAATACTAAAGGTTTATGACTGCTAGAAGGATTAAGATGTCTATCTCATGCAGAACGTCCTTCAGCATCAAGAGTTAGAAAGTTTAAAGTAAAAAGAGCTGTAGCAAGACTATCTTTAGGAGTCTTCCAATCTCCCCCTTTCTGTTTTAAAAGTAATAATTTTAATGTCTGATGTGCACGCTCTACTATCCCTTGTCCTTGAGGATTATAAGGAATACCTGTTTTATGAACAATATTTAAAGTTGTACAAAACTGAGCAAAGGAAGCAGATGTATATGCTGGACCATTATCTGTTTTAATACTTTTAGGCATCCCCATGGATGCACATGCATGCAGCAGGTGAGATATGACATCCTTAACCTTTTCTCCAGTATGAGAGGAAGCAAATAGGAATCCAGAATAGGTATCAATAGACATATGCACATACTGTAAGGTACCAAAGGTAGGCACATGAATAACACCTATTTGCCAAATGTAATTGGGTTGTAAACCTTTTGGATTTATACCCAAATGAAGCACTGGAAGGAAAGGAGCACACTTTTGACACTGTCTAACAATCATTCGGGCTTGCTCCTTTGTAATGTTAAAGCGCTGTTTCAGAGTCATACTATTAATGTGGAATTGAGCATGAAAACGAGTAGCCTGTTCCAGTACTGAAAAAATGAAAATAGTTTTCGTAGCCAAATCAGCTAATTGATTTCCCTTACTTAATGGACCTGGCAATCCTGTATGAGCTCGTAGATGCCCGATAAAAACAGGATCACTATGTTTCCACAAAATTTTCTGAATTTGGAAAAACATAGAAAAAGCGGGAGTTTGTGGTAAGATAGGTCCAGCAGTTTCCAGAGAAGGAAAAAGTTGAACAACATACAAGCTATCAGAAAAAAATATTTAAAGGAACATAAGGATAACGTTGTAAGGCTACAATGATAGCGTCCAGTTCTACTAACTGAGCAGACTTATGATGGGTAATATGTGTCAATACTGTATTCCTAGTAACCACAGCAGCAATGCCAAGAGAAGATCCATCTGTGAATACTGTCAAGGCCTTTGGAATGGGATCCTTTTTAACTATAGTGGGAAATATAACGGGATGTTTTAAACAGAATAATAACAACCTAGATTTAGGAGGATGATTATCAAAGTAGGCTTGAGTAGAGCATCGTAATAGCCCATTCGTTGGTATTTCCGATTAAATATTCCAATTGTTGAGATGTATAAGGGGTGATAATTTTACAAGGATGAACTCCAAAAACCTTAAGGGAGGTAGTAAGGGCTTGCATAATTAATTCAGCTATCATAGATGGATAAGGCATAATAATTTTCTTTGGAGAAATTGAAAAATGGACCCACAAAAGAGGGCCCTCTTGCCAAAAAACTCCAGTAGGTGTATAAGCAGAAGAGATCACAATAAACATGAGCTCTTTAGAATAGTCAATACGATCACAATGAGCTGTTTCTATAGCTTTTTCTACAAGAAGCAAGGCTTTTCTTCCTTCTGGAGTAAGCTCCCTAGGAGATGAGGGATCAGGATCCCCTCATAATATCTCAAATAAAGGTTTAAGTTGTCCTGTAGATAGACCGAAGGAGGGCCGTAGCCAATTAATATCCCCTAAGAGATGTTGAAAATCATTTAAAGTAATCAATTTATCTTTAGCAATCTGAATTTTTTGTGGCTTAATACATGTATCCATAATTTGATATCCCAAATACAAAATGGAAGAACCTGATTGTACCTTTTCCTCAGCTATATGGAGTCCATGACTCTTTAACATATCAGACATTAAGCCAAAAAGTTGTAAATTTAAATTAGGGTGTGCTAATATCATCCATATAATGTATTACTATTACATCAGGATAACTTTCTCTAAGGGGCTTAATAGCTGCATCAATATACACCTGACAGATTGTAGAGCTATTAGCCATACCCTGAGGTAGGACTTTCCATTGAAATCTTTGATAAGGACTTTCATTATTTATAGAGGGTACTGAAAAAGCAAACCTTGGAACACCCTTAGGATGTAATGGAATAGAAAAAAAAAAACAATCCTTAATATCAATAGTAATAATTTGATATCCCTTTGGAATAGCTACAGGATTAGGGAGGCCAGGTTGCGTGGAACCCATACGTTGCATAGAATTATCAATAACCCTCAAATCATGAAGAAGTCGCCATTTTCCAGATTTCTTTTCTATTACAAAAATAGGGGAATTCCAAGGAGAAGTAGAAGGCTCAATGTGGCCAGCTTGCAATTGTTCTTGTACTAACTTTTGGGCTACTTGGAGTTTTTTCTTTGACAAGGGCCACTGAGGGACCCAAATAGGATTATCAGATTTTCATGTTATTTTTAATGGTGATTTCACAGTGGCCCTTAATAAAAGGATAACCAACTCCAAAGCGGTCTTTTTTGAGGTTATAAACAGAGGCTGAGGATTTCCTTGAAGATGTTTTCCCAGACCTTTCCCTTCCAGGTAACCCTGTTTATGCATCATTTTCCAAGCCCTCTTACCTGGGTAATATCCTGATTCAGGTCTTATCCAGGATTCTTTGTCTTCTTTAACAGGTTCTGTGGTAAGATGTACTCCCATTTGCTGTAATATATCTCTGCCCCATAACGTGATAGGCAATGATGCCAACACATAAGGCTGTAAAGTGCCTTTATGTCCCTCCTCAACCTGCCAGGATAAAACTTGAGCACTCCGATCAGGACTTTGTGAAAATCCTAACCCTCTCAACGTGCAATCAGCCTTCTGAAGAGGCCATTGCTTAGGCCAATGTTGAGCATCGATAATGGATATGTCTGCTCCAGTATCAAGGAGACCCTCAATGGTCATTCCTTGCACAAGTAATTTGAGCAGAGGCCTTTTTGAACAACCCTGTGCCCAACAACCCCCTGGAAAGATATGAAGGCCAGAAAGAATAGGCGAACTACATCCAAGAAGTAAGCCTACTGAATTTGGAGGGAGAGGTCCTGACACCCCTGAAGGAATTAATTGAACTCCCATCTCAGGTGTTAATACGAGTCGGGAGGTGGAGCAGAGGTCCAGTACTGCGCTGCCTGAGGTTCCTCTGACGAGGGAGTCAGTGGAAAGAAAGGATTGTGACGAGGAATGGTCTGGATTATGCCTGAAGTACAGCGTACTGGCATCTCCAGAGCCCCGTACATTTGCGGGCCCCAAGGCAAAGGGCCCCGCCTTCCGTTTTTTGACTAGGGCCTATTTACCAGGTTCTCATCAATATCAGTGACAGGCCTACACTTATTTACCCAATGTTTACCCCTTCTACACTTCGAACAAATCCCTTGCATTGGGGACTTTTCTGTCTTCACCACCGAAGCTCTTTGGAGCACCTTATTAGGACATTGCTTCTCAAAATGTCCTAAATGGCCGCAGTGAAAACAAGTTTTTTGTCTAGCTCACCCTGCAGGGCCCAAAGGAGATACACCCCTCATGGCTGCTGCAATCACCTGTCCTGTGACCACTGCATCATTAATGTCTCTGCAGACTTTTATGTAAACTGATAAATCCTTTTTCCCTTTCCATGGTCTTATGGCAGCTTGACACCATTTGTTTGCATTTTCAAATGCCAGCTGAAGTATTAATGGCATCGCAGTGTCAGCGTCGCCAAAGACACAAGTGGCTGTTTGAATGAGTCTATCTACGAAATCTGCATAAGGCTTGTTAGGTCCCTGAAGAACCTTTGAGAGATTACCTTGTAAATCACCAGAACCTTGTAAGGTCTTCCATGCTCTGTAGCTGCAGTAGCAATCTGCGCATATGTTCCTGGTTCATATTGAAGCTGTGCCTCTAACGCGGCATACTCACCTTCACCTGTAAGCATCTCAATATTTGTGGGAAACTGGCCGCAGCATTTCTACGTGCTGTTTCTAAAGATAACTCTTGCCAGCCAGTCTTCCAAATCAAATATTGTCCTCCACTCAGCACTGCCTTACATAATTTTTTCCAATCATGGGGAACCAAATTTAAATTTGCCAATGAGTCTAACATACTAATAGTGAAAGGCGCCTGGGGTCCATAAGCCATAACGGATTCCTTTAGCTGCTTAACGGTTTTAAAATCTATTGGTTGATGAAATCTCACTTGATTTTGATCCTCAAACACTGGAAAATCCCATCCATCCCCCATTTCTAACGCTTCTACTCTTTTAGCTAACTTGCGGATGGATTGGGTGAGGCTGGCTGGTGGCTCCTCCCACCGAGGCGCAGGTGGCTGAACTATGGGCAGCGGCTCCTTATTTCATAATTCCGCACCTGAGCACAGGCTTTCTAAATCACTACCACTTAATTCTTCCTCCTCCTGCTTACTCGATTCTCTCTCGAATATTCCTTCAAGCGTCTCTGCGCTTTTCACCTGTTTTTTAACTGGTTCTTTGGACGAAAGTAAGCATTCCCGAATAAGTTGCCACATAGGAAATGTTCCTCGGGGGAGGTCTCCCTGTTTCAGCGTTTTCTCCAAATCTAATTTATGTAAATCTCATTGTGGTACATTAAGAAGTCCTTCCTTTAAAAACCAAGGACTTACTTTTGCTATCATATCCACATAAGCCTCAACCGTGGCTTCTTTTACTGCAGTACTATTAGCTTTAAGTAAATCTTTTATAACTAACCATTCGGTTCTTAGAAACATCTGAACCCATTATTCCGGCTTTTTCTATTTTTTTTATTTTATTTTACTTTTTTTTAATCAAAACTCCTTTCACACACACATTCGCGGTCGTTCCAGCCTGAACCCATTCAGTTCTATTCTAAAAGCTCTTTACACACATTTGTTCCCTTTCATACACACATTCGCGGTCGTTCAGGTCTGAACCCATTTGGTTCTATTCTAAAATGTCCTCACCCTTACACTGCTCTGGCCAGAGACTCCCGCGAGGTTCCTCCCTACCTGGGACATTGCCTCGCCCTCCGCGAGGTTCCTCCCTACCATGCCCGAAGTGACCTGCACTTCGGAAGTAATCTGGGAACAATTATTGCCTCGCCCTCCGCGAGGTTCCTCCCTACCATGCCCGAAGTGACCTGCACTTCGGAGGTAATCTGGGAAAAATCTGTTAAAATTTTTTTGATTTTTTTTATTAGCTGCAGCTTCTTTTTGAGTTGCCTTCTTTATGGGTTTTTTCAGGTTTCTCTGGTTTTTCAGACTTTAGTTTTCTTTTTAAGCACTCTCGTGCCCTTTCATTGTGCCCCTTTCGTGCCCCACGTTGGGTGCCAGTATGTCAGGGTCCTTCGTCCCCGGTCCCCCTCTACTAGTAGGGGGATGGGGAAAAAACACACCCGACCAGGCCAAGCCTCCAGAGGAAAGGGCCCAATGTCCTCCCGCACCCAGCCTTCTTACCCCGGAGCTTCAAGACAGGAAGAGCTCCCTCCTCTCTATTCCCTAAATCCCTCCTCCTTATATTGGGTGAGGGAGCCTATCAGTATACAAGATGGACAGGACAAAGAGATCCACGTGTTTTATCTCTACTACAAGCCTCAGCAGAAAGTTATTAGACATGGTGTTACTCGGCCCCCAACACAAACAACAGCGAAAAGGGTTGGGCTCAGGTGATACAGTACCTGACAGGTACAAGGCTATGAATCCAAACCACAGTACTATCAACAACAGCCATAAGCTGAATGGCACATTCCTATGATCCTAATTATCTGAGGCTGATGCAGGAGGATCAGGAGTTCAAAGTCAGCCTGGGCAAAATTAGTGAGACCCTATCTCAAAAACAAAATAAAAAGGATTGAGGGCAGGGCTCCAGAGGGAGAGTAGTTGCCAGCATATGCAACCTGGAGTTCAAACTCCTAGTCCCTAAAGAAGGAAAGTGTTAAGAACAAAAAGAATCAAGACTGTAATTGAGGCATCTACGTCTCAATGGGTCTTATTTTACAACACAAAAATCAAACTTTGAAAATACTCCCATGTCATTACTCTGTGCCAAATTAAATTCCTGTAGGTGTTATCCTCCCACTACCCTCTACAAAATTAAATTTTTGATTAAGGTCTCATACTCCCAACAGGTTTAGAAGAGGGGCAATACTAAGAGCTTATCCTCTGTGTACAAGTAATCCTCTGCCCCGAGGATGGGAGTGATATGGAGAGAGTTTGCTTTTCCAGTTATAACAGTAACACTTTCATGGAGAAGCTTTCCAGATGGTTTGTTTTGTTTTGTTTTTCTGGACAGACCTTTTGCTTGTTAGCCTGTTCAAGGCTGAACATTTGCCTGGTGCCTTGTGGAATCATCAGCAGTAACATGATTTTCAGAACCAATCTAGTTATCTGGCATCCCAGGGACTTTCCTACTGACCTTGCAGATTGTGGTCTGGTTTTTTTTTTTTTTTTTTTTTAAATCAAGACTATTATTTCCAACAAAGAACAAACAAGTGTGGGGGAGTGAGGAGAAATACATGACTATTACACAGTTATGTCAAAAGACTTAAGAGGGCTGATTTGAATTAATAACCTGAGTGAAGGCTTTGCTCTAGTGGCAAGATGAAACTTCTATTTCCTATTAATGATGTGGTCTCAAATACATGAGAAGAAACTCCTTTTTCCCACAGCGCCATGGCATTATGAGCATCTACAATATTTATCAACTTCACAACTCTGCAGACAAATAGAATGACGAGGCTCTTGGAAAAGTGAACTATTTTAGCATAGTAGGCTAACTTCAGTCATAACAGGTGTGCATAGAGGGAGTTTTGTTTTGTTTTGTTTTGTTTTTTTAAAAAAAAGAAGGGCCGGGAGTTTGGCCTAGTGGTAGAGTGCTTGCCTAGCATGCCCGAAGACCTGGGTTCGATTCCTTGGTACCACATACTTAGAAAAAGCCAGAAGTAGTGCTGAGGCTCAAGTGGTAGAGTTCTAGCCTTGAGAAAAATCCAAGGACAGTCCTCAGGCCCTGAGCTTAAGCCCAGGACTGGCAAAAAAAAAAAAAGAAAGAAAGAAAAAGAAAAAAGTTGTCCCATTATTTTACCTTAAGGTAGAATTATTTCTTCCACCTCTACTTCTTTGTGTGGGTGTGGGGGTAGGGCATTATACCAGTAATAGGGTTTGTAATCAGGACCTGGACACTGTCCTTTGGCCTTTTTACTCTAGGTTGGGCTCTATCACTTGAGCTACAGTTCCACTTCTGGCTTTTGCTGGTTAACTTGAGAGGAGTTTCATGGACTTTTCTGCCTGGGCTGGTTTTAGACTGTGATCTCAGCCTCCTAAATAGATAGGATTGCAGACATGAACGACCGGAGCTTGGCTTATAATTCTTTATCAAATGTACCATACTAGTAGGTTGCTAATATTAGCAGGAACTTGGTGTAGGGCTTCCTGCTACCTTGGTCTTGAAGCTGAAACCTAATGCTTTTGCTTATTGACTAGCATGTGGCTGAGCCATACCTCTAACCCCAGTAGGAACTTTTTTGTTGTTGTTTTTTTGTTTTTGGCTAGCCCTGGGGCTTGAACTCAGGGCATGGGCACTGTCCTTGAGCTTCTTTTGCTTAAGGCTAGCACTCTACCACTTGAGCCACTTCTGGTCTTTTTTTTTTTTTTTTTTGATTAATTGGAGATAAGCATCTCATAGACTGCCTGGGGTAGTCAAACCACATTAATCAGGTGTCAGCCTGCAGAGTAGCTAGGATTACAGGTGCCCAGTTCCAGTTTTTACAGAGCTTACTATCCATCTCTCCCACTTTCACTCTTTTCCTGGAAGTTGGTGATTGGGCTGTTGGGCTGAAACTCTCCAATACTCTAATGTAGGGGGTGGAGAATATCTAGCCTTTGGGCTATTATAGACATGCTTCTTGTCAGCTGCTTGTGGCCATCTGCTTGCAATGATAATTTTGTTCTTCCCACAAATGATGTTATAAATATCCAAATGGGCCCTAGTAGAACAAAGGTCTTTTCAATGATCCTAGGAGAATTCTATGTTAAAAATCCATCCTCAAAGTAAGGAATAGGGTTCTACTTTTAATGATAAGAGATTAGTGCTTAAAGGGAAATGATGATTCTTATAACACTGTAGTTACACTCAAAACTATCCTCAGACTTACCTTCATGGACTCATGATTAAATCCTTCAGGAAGCTTTTCTCTGACTATAGGAATGACCATTATATTAAAATCTAGGGGATAGTTGCCGGGAGTTTGGCCTAGTGGTAGAGTGCTTGCCTAGCATGCACGAAGAGCCGGGTTCGATTCCTTGGTACCACATACTTAGAAAAAGCCAGAAGTGGGGCCGGGAGTTTGGCCTAGTGGTTAAAGTGCTTGCCTAGCATGCATGAAGACCCAGGTTCGATTCCTCGGTACCACATACATAGAAAAAAGCCGAAAGTGGTGCTGAGGCTCAAGTGGTAGAGCTCTAGCCTTGAGAAAGTCCAAGGACAGTGCTCAGGCCCTGAGCTCAAGCCCAGGACTGGCAAAAAAAAAAAAAAATAAATAAATAAAATAAAATAAAATCTAGGGGATAATGTGAACTAGATGATACAATAAAAAAGATATCTGGAGGTGGTGGGGTGGGAAATGGGGATAAAAACATGGAAGAGATATCAATGTGTGAGAAGTAGTGCACCTACGATCTAGCAAATGTAATTGTAACCCCTCTATACATTACCCTGACAATAAAAATTAAAAAAAAAAAGATATGGGGAAGGAATTCCCCCTTTTTGGAAAGGTGTTTCAAAAAGTACAAAGCAACTTTGTCTTAAGCTGGAAACTGCAAACTACAAGGCAGTGACAGGAGAGAATTCTCTCTACTCTACTCTAGGTACTGCCTAGTTCTCTGTGTATGCATGACAGAGCATGAGGAAAATTGGACATTACTCACCATTCCTGATAGGTTAGTAAGCATGTAGGAGACATTTTCATGCCACCCCCTCAAACAGCTGGGAAGGACTTTGAAGAAAGGCTCATAATTCAACAGAATGAGGAAAGCATCAGACTCAGTATATGTCAGCTATTATAGCATTTGACTATGAAGGCGAGATAGCCTGAAAAATATGAATTATACTCCCACACATTTTTCCTTTGACCTTTGAAGTGTGGTATTGCCTAAGTGTTAAATAAATAATGAATATAAAGGGAACACTCTGACAAGGTATCTTTTTTTAAATCATTTTTAAAATTTTGAAATAATTACAATTCACAGGAAGTTTAAAAGATAGTACAGAGATCCTGTGGGGCCTTCACCAGGTTTCCACGTATAACATCTTATTAATGGCAGTTAACCAACAAAACCAGGAAAATGACATCAGTGTGCTCACCCATCTTCTAATTCTTCTACCTTCACATTTACCACAATTCTATGCAGATTTTTATCATGTGGAGATTTATATGATCACTTCTATAATCAAAATTCAGAATTGTTTTATCATCACAAATTCTATCACAAACATCTCCATCCCCTTCCACTCCCTCTCATTCCATTCCTAATCTCTTCCATCCAGTATCTTCTTCCTTCTATCATTTTGGCATTTTGAGAATGTTACAGAAAGAGAATCATACAGTATGTAATCATATAGCATGTAATCATACATACTGTATATTTTTCACTAGGTATAATTTCAGAGGTGTTTATCTTAGGAAATATATATAATACATACATACATCCAATTTTGTATTTTTCATAGGATAAAATGATACTAAAGGGATTGGGGGGAAGGAAAGTGGGAGGAAAAACATGGGAAGGGGTAATAATGTTCAAGAAGTAATGTATTCACTACCTTACAAATGTAACTATACTCCCTCTTTATATCACTCTGACAATAACATTTTTAAAAAAGATACTAAAGGGGCCGGGAGTTTGGCCTAGTGGTTAAAGTGCTTGCCTAGCATGCATGAATACCCGGGTTCAATTCCTCGGTACCACATACGTAGAAAAAAAGCCGGAAGTGGTGCTGAAGCTCAAGTGGTAGAGGTCTAGCCTTGAGAAAGTCCAAGGACAGTGCTCAGGCCCTGAGCTCAAGCCCAGGACTGGCAAAAAAAAAAAAAAAAAGATACTAAAATGTTGACCTTCCTACATCCACCTCTGGCTATTATTTTTTTCACCTATATCAATATCTTCCTATTATTTCATGTCTTAAGAAGTCTTACCTGTAAACATGAATAGGGTAATATAGGTTAACTGTTAACTAACCACTACAAACTGGAATGAATTAAGACAAGTGTTCAAAGGTTACATTTTGTCCAAAGGTAAGGGTGAAGGGTGTAGCTATGAAAAACTACAAATGTTTCCTAGGAATTCCTTAGGCAAATTAGAATAAAAACACAAGGAAGATAAAATGATAACTTTTGTGTGTGTGTGGGTTATGGGGCTTGAACTCAGCCTGGACCCAGTCCCCTGAGCTCTTTAGCTCAAGGCTACCATCCTACTCTGGGGCCTGGGCGCTGTCCCTGAGCTCTTTAGCTCAAGACTATCCCCCTACCCTTCAGCCAAGCCCCAATTCCCCTTTTTCTAGAGGTTAACTGAAGATAAGAGTCTCAGGTCCAAGACATGTGAAAGGGTATCAATGTACGTGAATTAATGCACCTTCTATCTGGCAAATATCATGTAACCCTTTTACTAATTACAATAAAAAATGCAAGAAAAAAAAAAAAAGTCTCAGGTCCTTTTGTGCCCGGCTGGCTTTGAACCTTGACCCTCAGATATCAGCCACCTGAGCAGCTAGGATTACAGGTGTGAGCCACCACCAGCCAGAATGATAAAAATTTTATAAACTAAATAATTTGGAACTATCTTCTCTTTCAACAATATAACAAAGTGCTGGTACTAAGGTCACCTGGGCAATATCTGATTATTATAGAAATCTAAAAACGTCTGCCAAGATTATGGAAAGGCAAGGCTCTTTTATGGAAACAGCTCGGATGCTAAACATGGGTTTTGAAGAGTTAAGCTCTACTTTATCTATTGCTTTTGAATCAGAAACTCACAAATTCACAGCTCAGTCCCTAAGTTCTATGAATTTGATGCTAAGGGATATGGGAAATGAAGTTTCACCTTGCTTTCTGTTATAATATGTTTTCTTTTTATCTAGGCCTCGGTCATAAAGCTGGACTTGAATATTTAGCAAATACCATATCATTTTGTTTACTTTATTTAGGTGCACTGTTTTTACCTTGCACACTCTGTACAAAAAATTTATTAGTATGAATAATTTTCAGACACATTCCACATTTTTTTTTTGCCATTCCTGGGGCAGGAATTCAGGGCCTATGCACTGTCCTTTGGCTTTCTTAAGGCTTAGTGCTCTACCACTTGAGCCACAGCACCACTTCTTGCCTTTTCTGTGTATGTGGTACTGAGGAATCAAACCCAGGGCTTCATGCATGACAAGGCAAGCACTATACCACTAGGCTATGCTCCTGGCCCCACATTCTACATTTTTGAGTTTTTTTGTTTTTTTCTGGCCAGTCTTGGGGCTTGAACTTAGGGCCTGAGCACTGTCCTTTGGCTTTTTCAAGGCTAGAGCTCTACCACTTGTGCCACAACACCACTTCTGGCTTTTTCTATGGATGTGGTACAAAGGAATTGAACCTGGGTCTTCCTACATGCTAGGCAAGCACTCAACCACTAGGCCAAACTCCCAGTCCCACGTTTTACATTTAAAAAACAGTATTAATTTATGTTAGTTATCTTAAGGTATAAAGTTAAAACAGTATAACCAAACCAGGCTCTAATGGCTTACAATGAAATCTAGATATTGAGAAAAGAGACTCATCTCCAGTTCACTAACAAACAGTGAATGTGTGGCTCAAATTGTAGAGCATCAGGCTTGAGTGAAAAAAGCTAAGCAAGAACACAAGGCCCTGTGTTCAAGACCCAGAACAGAAACAAAAAACAGAAAAAAAGGGCAGGGCATTGGTGGCCTATACCTGCTATATTAGCCACTTAGGACGTTGAGATCTGAGGATTGAGATTCAAAGCCAGCCTAGACATGAAAGTCTGTGAGAATGATCTCCAAATAACCACCAGAAAGAAGTGGTGCTGTGGCTCAAAGTGGTAGAATGATAGCCTAGTGATAGAATGATAGTGGTAGAATGAAGAGCTCAAGGATAATGCTCAGGCCCAGAGTTCAAGCTCCCTGACAAAAAAGAGGGGTGGGGGGAAAGGGAAGAAATGAGAGAGGGACATAACCTTTTCTTAAAAAAAAAAAAAAGTACGTTGGTACCTTTTTGGAATAATTCTGGCAATAGTTGCTAAATCTAAAGTGTTTGTATCTTTTGTTCTGTAATTCTTCTAATCATCTATTCACAGGGGCAGGGAGTGTGGCCTCATGGTAGAGTGCTTTCCTAGAATGCATGAAGCCCTGGATTTAATTTCTTGGTACCACATACACAGAAAAAGCCAGAAGTGGTGCTAAGGCTAAAGTGGTAGATCACGAGCCTTGAGAAAGCCCTGAGTTCAAGCCCCAGAACTGGCAAAAAGAAAAAAAAAAATCTATTCTCAGATTGGTACAGATGATGTTTCAGGCATACATGTTTTTCTGCATAGATGATAGATGTTCATACATACATGATATTTTCTATAACATTCTTATATTAAAGAATTAAAAACTTTAAATTTCTGTGATTTGGGAAAAGTTTAAATAAATTCTAGCATATTAAATTAGATAGGGGCCAGGAGTTTGGCCTAACGATAGAGTGCTTGCCTAGCATGCATGAAGACCTCAGTTCATTCCTCAGTACCACATACATAGAAAAAGCTGGAAGTGTTACTGTAAGTGGTGGAGCTCTAGCTTTGAGAAAGCCCAGGATAATGTTCAGGCCCTAAGTTCAAGCCCTGGGACTGCCAAAAAAAAAAAAAAAAAGATAGTACTATTCAGTAACAAAGAGAATCAAGTAAAGTAAAAGAATTGTAGTTCTTGTAACAGTTAAGGTCTAAATGATAATATATATTATTACTGAGGTTATCATGGGCTGGGAAGGGTTTGGTGAGAAAAAAAACCAAAAGCTTTAAAATATTTAATAGTATTTCAATTTTAAAAATTGAGTATCAACACTTGTATTCCTGATGTACCAAAACAAAAAAATTAAGAAAATTTCATCCCCAGATTATACTCAAAATACAGCAATAGAAAGGCTGTATTAGCTATTTATTTCTATTCTATTTTAAAATAGAGAAATATCTACATATATCTGGCAGTGTATGGTGGCAGTATTTACAACTGCAACTTAATATTTGGACTTCACCAACAAAAATATATTTGGCATTTTGTAAAATGAAACTGAGGTTAGACCTGTACTTACTGATGACCTCACTGAATAAGATACTTTATTGAACTGAGCCAGGTGAGGTGTCTCATGCTTGCAATACTAGCTATTCAGGAAGTTCAGCTCTAAGGATTGTGGTTCAAAGGCAGCCTGGGCAGAAAAGTCCATGTGACTCATCTCTGATTAGCTATTAAAAAAATAGCTGAAAACGAATCTGTAGCTCAAAGTGGTAGGGCACTGGCCTTGAGCACAAAAGCTGGGGGACATTGTCCGGGCCCTGAGTTCAAGCCCTAGGACCAGCATCAAAATAAAAAACTGAAAATAGATTCAGCTAAAAAGGCTGGAATTTGAGTTTGTATCTATACTTTCAGTACCTTGCACATAATATTTACTGAGGAATAGATAATGACTGCATGAGTCTTTTTAATCTTTTTTTTTTTGGTAACACTTATTTAAAGCAAGACATTTTTAGAAAGGATACATGGTTGTGGTTATTACTTGCTTTTCAGGTGGGGGCAGCAGCTCACTATTTCTACTCAGGGAGGTTGAAAATTTGATTTAAAGGCAGTGGCTTACATTCTGGCGAGCTGTGAATTGGAAGGCCATTCAGTTTCAGAACTAGAGAGGTGATGAAAGGGGGAATAAAAGCATGTTGTCACTAGCTACATATTTGTGTTACATAGTTACTACATGTTACATATATATAGTCTATTTTTGTTCAGACAGAAAGGACTGTGGTGCAAACGAACTGTGAACCTGTAAATAAATCACACTACTCGTGTTATATTTTTATCTGGAAAAAGCGAATATTATTTACCTAAAAAGTTCTTCCCTTCCCCTCCCCTCCCTCCCCCCCGCCAGAAGGGTGAACGAGTAAAACTTATAGAACTATGGGAACTCGGGGGCCCTACTAGATTCGGGCAGATCCAAGTTTCACGTTAAAGTCAACACCGGATTGTTGGCTTTCGAAAAGCACTTGGACGAAAACTGCTTAAAAATCACAAGGCACTCCACGGTAGGATCTTCACCACACCTACCCGGCTGGAGCCAGGCCCGGGGGGAGACTCCCTTTGCCTGGCGGCGGGCGGCGGGTCTGGCTCAGGCCAGGGTTCCTCCCCTCCCGGGCCCGCAGCGTGGCCTTCCTAGGGCTCCAAAACACGACAGCCGGAGACTCGCCTCCGACGGTCGTGCCTGGTTTCTGGCCTCGCTGCCAACACGGTGGTCCACCCGGAGCAATCCTGTCTGGATTCTAGGGTCCTCGTGGGACTCTTCCACCGACGTTGCACAGTCGAGTCGGGGCTTTTCCCGCCAGCAGGGGGAAGTGTTCCAGGCGGGCCTCCCGCCGGGCCGGAAGGCCCGCGGGGCAGGCGCGAGGGCGGGCAGTCGAGCGCAAAACACAAGGCGCGCGCTCCCGCGAACGCAGGAGGGAGGCGGAGGCACGCGTGCGTGAGTGCGTGCGTGCGTGACGACGTGACCCGGGGGGGCGGGGCGCAGTGGCGAGGGCGGGAAGAGGGCGCCCTGGAGCCGAGCCCAGGGTGGGCGCGAGCGCAGGGGCGGGCCCCGAGGGAGGGCGTCGACGCCGGAGGGGCGGGGCCGAGCCAGGCGGGGACGCGCTTGCGGGCTAGGAAGGCGGGGGCGCGGAGGTGGCGGGAGCGTGCCTGGTCCCCGCCCCTGTTTCCCACTCTCTTTCCACCTCCGACCGGCCGGGCTCCGGAGAGGCGCCGCTTGCCGGTCCCCGGAGCTGCCCTGCCCCTGTCGCCGCCGCCCCTCGGGGCGAGCCCGTCCGTCCGCGCACCGTGCGCTCCTTCGTCTGGGCCATGGATGGGTAAGTGCCAGGCGGCGCGGCGCCCGCGTCGGGTTGTTCGGGCTCCGCTTCCTCTCTCTCGGCGGGACGCGTCGAGGGCCGGGAAGCCGGGCTCAGCGCCGCCCGACGGCGAGGTTTCCGGGTGCCGTCGTGGGGGGACCCCAGAGTCTCAGGAGCGCCGGCCGCCTCAGCCTCTCCTTCCTGTTCGTGGCGCCTCCGCTCTGCCCGCCCCTTCCCACTCTCACGGCGCGCTCCGGGAAGCGGAGGGAAGCCCAGCCCGACCGCCGGTGCCGGGGCCCGCCCTCCGCGTCCGGAGTCCGGGGAGCCGGGCCGGCCGGCCTCCCGACACTTCCTCCCAGAAAATGGTGCGCGGCGGACGGACGGACGGACGGACCGGCGGGCGGGCGTCTCGCTCGGGGACTTGCTGTTTACCGGTGGGGTGGGGCCAGGCGAGCGGCGGAGCTCTCTCCCCGCAGGCGAGGCGAGGCGAGCGGCCGCCGGGTGGCGGCAGGCCAGTGCGCGCGTCGGTGCACGTCTGGGCGGCGACCGGGTCTCGAACCCGTGCCCAGCTCGTGGTCTCGGGCGCCAGGGGACGGGCTTGGGGCGTGTGTGGTGTGTGAGTGGAGGATAATTCCTGACCTGAGCGCTCCGGGAATGTTACCGATTTCGTGCCTCCCCGGCGTCTGTTCCTGGGGACCATAGACGTCTTCCCCTTGTCCCCACCCCCGAGAAAGTTGGGTAAATTCGTTGCCTTCCTTGTGTGTAGAGAGATGGTGTAACAACTGCCGTTTTCGGGGCGCTTTTCAAACACTTAAATTGACCCAAGTGAAACCATGTAGAATCACCTATATCGTGTAAATATTTCGCTGGGAGTTCATGGGGTCTGGAGTGAGGCCTGCTGTAGTTTCATAATTAATGACCTTGGTGAATTAATTGAAGATCGGGTTAACTGTACATGAAGATATTTTTTAAAAAGTCATCTCTATCCCCAATTATGAGATTTTTTGTTTGGATTGCTAAACACATACACACACGGCGGTTTTTGTTTTTGTGTTTTAATTCTTTTTTCTACCTACTTTTGGTGGCATGATTCCTGCAAGTTTCTTGGATGTGAAATATGTAGAACTTTTTTTTTTCTTTATAAAGTAAAATGCCAGTTTGCATTTTGCCGTATAATTGATTGCTACCTGTTACTGGAAGACACTAGAATCTTCCAAGAAATTTTGCCCTCGTTAGGTTTCATTTCTTTGTTTCACAATATTAAGTGTAATGTGTGGATTACCTCATTTGAATGCGGATTACGCCTTGCCACAGACATCAAGTGTAATTTTAGATAAAAAATTACAGTCTTAATATTCTTATTGTTTCTATTTCATTTAAACTATTTTGTCTCTTTGAAACTTCTCTGAGAGAAGACCTATATAACATTATTTCACTCAGTTTCATTTTAAGTGCATGCATGTGCCAGTGTTGTGCCAATGTTTCAGTTCAGGAAGGCTGTAAAATTAGTTTCATGATTTGTAGTGAATCATCAGCAGAAGTTTTGATTTCTGCAAGCAGCCTAGTTTTTTGGGTCACAAAATTTATAGTTAAAAAGAGAGGACATTTGTATAGTTACCTCTCTCTTTGCTTCATCTGTATTTTTTTTGCCCATTCTGAGGCTTGAACTCAGTGCCTGAGCACTGTCCTTGGGCTTTCTCAAGGCTAAAGCTCTTATCACTTCTGGCTTTTTCTATGTATGTGGTACCAAGGAATCCTAACCCCAGTCTTCCTACATGCTAGGCAAGCACTCTACCACTAGGCAAAACTCCCAGCCCCTCATCTGTGGTTTTAAAGCTCAGTTTACTGACGTAAATAATAGGAAAATAAGTTCTTTTCAAAGCTATAAAGTAGTATGTTTTACTGTGGCCAGGACCAATATCAGAAAAATGGATTTCAAGTTTCAGAATTTACAAAGGAAAAATTAAAAAAATCTGTATGCTATTTTAAACAAATTCATGTCACTTAAACATATATTTATTTCTATGAAGTAATGATGCCATTATAGGTAATTATTGTAGCTTGTATGTAGCTTTTTCATAGGAAATTTGGGGCCAGACTATTTATTGACGATGTGGAGATGATGAGTTTTTATACAGCACGACTTTATGGGCATGTTTACACCCCGATCCTAAGGTTTTGAATACCATGAATTTTGCCTTCAGGAAGCTTATTAAATTTCTTTTTTCCTATAACCTTTTCCTTTATTTTGAGTACTTTTGTTAAATAGAAAGAACAAAACCTGCTTCCACTGGCTCATGCCTGTAATCCTATTTACTTAGAAGGTCAAATGAGATCTGAGGATCGCTGTTCAAAACCAGCCTGGACAGGACTGTTGGCAAGACTTTTCCATTTAACCACCAAAAAGCCAGAGTGGAGCTGTAGCACAAATGGTAGTATGCTAGCCTTGAACAGAAAAAGCTAAAGAATAGTCTCCAGGTCCTGAGTTCAGACTCTAGTACCAGCACTAAGAAAGAACTGACAAAGTCAGCATCTCTCTTTAGTTCCATTTCAAATCCCAGCTTCCTGTATGTGCTTCCCTTTCCTCTCAGAAGGAATTTCCATGTAAACACAGTTTTGATATGTTTCGAAACAAACAAAAAAATGCATCAAAACTTGAAAAAAAATTTTTTTTTGTGCCAGCCCTGGGGCTTGAACTCGTGGCCTAAGCACTGTCCTTAGGCTTTTTCCTCAAAGCACCACTTCTGGCTTTTTCTATGTATGTGGTACCAAGAAATCAAACCCAGGTCTCTGTGAATGCTAGACAAGCACTCTACTACTAGGTCAAACTCCCAGTCCCAAAACTTGAAATTTTTTGTGTTTGGATTTTTAAACTGTATTTTTTTTTTCTGGGGTGGGGGCAGTCCTGGGCCTTAAACTCAGGGCCTGAGCACTGTCGTTGGGCTTTCTCAAGGCTAGAGCTCTACTACATGAGCCACAGCACCATTTCTGGCTTTTTCTATGTATATGTGGCACTGAGGAATCAAACCCTGGTCTTCATGCATGCTAGGCAAGCACTGTACCAGTAGGCCAAACTCCCATCCCCTTATTTTTATTTTTGATGGTGGTGTTTGTAATAAGGGTCTTCCTTGTATTTATTACAAAATGCTATACTAGTTGAACCATGCTCCCTGGCTGTGGCATTAATAGTGTTCTGGTGAGTTGTTTTGTGTGATAAATGCAGATTTGCAAGATATTTTGCATTCTGTAAAATCCAACACTGGTTTTGTTTCATTTAAAATTGTAGATGTGATCATTTGTACCAATGGTTTAAAATAGTGTTCAAGATTTTAAATTTTGGATATTTTGAATAGAAATAAAAGAATAAACACTGTACTGAAGCACAACAGAAAGTTTCTAAATACCCAAAGATGTTTTATTTTGCTACTTGCTTTACTGTTGAGGCTTTGCTTTTACACTCTGCTGTTGCTAGACTGTTCCATCATTTTCCTGTATTAACATTTCACAACTCATCACATTTTTATTTTTGTTGTTTGTTATTATAATGCTTTTTCTTTTTTCTTTGATCTTATTATCTGTCTTTTAAGAACTTGTTCTCTAACTTTGTTTTCCATTTTCTCTTTTTACTTTTTCCATACAGTGTTGTTACAGATCTTATAACAGTCGGTTTAAAGGTAGGAATCTTTTACTATCCTTTCATAATCATTTTTGTATCTTAATTTTGGCATTTTTTTCCAATTATGAAGCTATAGCACCTATTGACAAAATTGTCTATTATACCATGTAATAGTAATAGTTCACTTTTCTTCAGCTTCAAAATAAGTAGACCTGTAGCTAATTTCAGATTTTATGTAATTTTAGGGAGGCACTTTATATTATATATTATATACATAAAGTATGAACAAAAATTGGGCCCAAAGTTTGACTTGACCTATTAGAGTGTTTTTTGGTTTCGTTTCATTTTAGAAGTTAAATTAAACTTAGGCTCTGATTTATCTTTTATTGTGTCCTTTTATCTTTTTATGAATATTCTTATGATTAATAGCAGTAGCTGGTATTTCTGTATTGCCTATTATATTTCACGTTTTTTTGGTTATTTTCAATAATCATAACAATTCTTAAGGATGATTAGTATTGTTTTTCCGGAGATGAAAAAGTGGGTTTAGAATGTTTGTCCTAGACACTTTTTTGGGGGGGGACGTCAGTTGTGGGGCTTGAATTCTGGGCCTGGGCACTGTCCCTGACCTCTTCAGCTCATGGCTACCGCTTTACCCTGAAGCCATAGCGCCACTTCCAACACTTCTAGTTTTCTAGTGGTTAATTGGAGATAAGAGTCTCACGGACTTTACTGCCCAGGCTGGCTTTGAACCGTGATCCTCAGATATGAGCCTCTTGAGTAGCTAGGATTATAGGTGTGAACCATTGTGCCTGGCTGTCCTGTAGACTTTTATTCAAATCCTTGTCTTGCTGGTTTGAAAGCATGATTTTTTTTTTGTTCTTATTGTTATACCTTATTGCTAGCAATAAGGTTTCTATCTAAAAGGTAAATAAGCCAGAGTTTAGATAATTATTTATTGTTTTGCCAGTCCTGGGGTTGAACTCAGGGCATGGGCACTGTCCTTGGACACTTTTTGCTCGAAGTTAGCACTCTGCCACTTGAGCTACAGTGCTACTTCAGCTTTTCTCTGTATGTGGTTCTGGGAAATCAAACCAAGGGCTTTGTGCATGCTTGGCAAGCATACTACCATTAGGCTGTGCTCCTGACCCTAGATAATTAGTATTTATAATAATTATTTTTCTATACTTCAAATAGTTTTAGTTCTATCAAAGTTGCCTGATTAGATTTAAAAACGTAAACTGAGTAAATACTGGCCCTCAATGCAGCTTTTAAAATGTAGATTGGATGTCTAAGGTTTCCTTTAGTAATTTGTTATTTGATGTAGCTGTATAGGGATTCTAGTTCAAGAAGCTACTTAGAATTCTAATTACTGTAGAAAAAGTTACTCATCTTTATATAGAATGTATTGTAGATATTACAGATACGTGTGTGGAGCATTGTCTCATCACTTCCTAGTATACGTTCTGCCAAAGAAAGCATATTCTGTGGTTGTCAATCCATCTCTTATACATCGTCTTGCTCACAAGGTCTTTTTCTGTTTCACTCTTACCTGGATCTGATAGTGTACTTATATTCTTACTATGCTTTAAGAAATAAGCAGAAATGGGATGTCCAAGACTAGCATAAATAAGGGTGTGTACTTATATTCTTACTATGCTTTAAGAAATAAGCAGAAATAGGATGTCCAAGACTAGCATAAATAAGGGTGTGTGTGTGTGTGTGTGTGTGTGTATGTTGATCCTCGGGCTTGAACTTTTTCCTGGATATTGTCCTTGAGCAGCTTTTTGCTCAGGCTTGTGCAATACTACTCTTTCACTTCTGGCTTTTTGGGTGAGATAAGAATCTCACAGACTTTCCTACAGGGGCTGGTTTTCTCAGATTTCAGCCTCCTGACTAGCTAAGATTATGGGCATGAACCACTGGCACATGATTGGGGCCATTTCTAAAAAAAATCTATTGAAAAGGTAATGAGCAGGAGGTTGCCAGTTATATAAATAAGATAATGAGTATTTTTGTTTTTCAACACTTACTTAGTCCCTCATTTTCTCCTGTTTACTCCTCTGTATGTCCCTCCCCCCCCCAAGTTGTAGAGTTCATTTCCAACATAATGTCAAGTGAGTATCAATGTTGCATTAGTTCATTTATCCTGCTCTTTCTGTGATTCCTTTTCCCTTCTCCAGAAGAATAAACTTAAATACAGGACACAAGGTACAGAAACTAAGAGAAAAAAGAAAGAACTAACTACATACAGGAATTCAGGACTTAATAAGAACCTTTGTTTCTAATTCTTGGAATTCATGTTGATACACTTCATTATATATAGTCCTATGTACTTAGCAATTGGATTATTGAGATTCTCTGTTAAGGATATCATAGACATAGTCTAGTTATTACAGATGGACACCATGCAACCTACTTTTCTTTGGGTCTGGCTTGCTTTACTAAATATAATTTTTGCTAGGTCTTTCCATTTCCTTTTGAATGGGGCAATGTCATTGTTTTTGATGGAAGCATAGAACGCCATTGTATGTATTGACTACAGATAAGGCCATACTAAAGCTACCAGCACAGCCATGTTCATTACAGCATTATTTACTGTAGCTAAGATATGGAACCAATCTAGATGCCATTTAGTAGATGAATGGATCAAGAAGATGGGGCCATTTCTTATACTTTGCTTTGAGGTTGGGTAGAGTTGACCCACTTTAGCAAAGTTGAGATGTATTTGTGAATTGGAAATAATGAAGATGTATTTTTTTGGTATAGTAGACATCTTTGGAAGATAAACCTGTTTCTCATTTTCTAATGAAATTACAGGCTCAATTTTCGTGTGTGTGTGTGTGTATGTGTGTGTATGTGTGTGTGTGTGTGTGTGTGTGTTTTAGGTGCCTGTGGGAGAAGCCGTAAGTATAGTAAATATTTGACCAGTTTGAGGACTTTCTGGATAAAGTTCTGAATACTTACATGCATGTGCACGCGTGCACACACATACACACGTACACATACACATTTTTGAGTATGCAATGTAAATGTTATGGTCAATGCCTAGGAATAGAGTTGTTTGGTGATAGGTTTTGTGCATGTTAAACTTTATCAGAGCTAGGGGCTGGTAGCTTGTTTCTGTAATCCTAGCTACTCAGGAGGCTGAGAGATAAAAATTGCTGTTCCAAGACAGCTGAGGCAAGAATATCCATGAGGCTTTTCTCCAAATAACAACTAAAAAGCCTGCAGTGAAGCTTTGGCTCAAGTGGTAGAGTGCTATATTTGAGAAGCAAAGAAATGACTGACAGTGCCCAAGCTCTATGTGCCCCCCACCCATATTAAAACCCTTCACTAGAACCCAGGACAAAAAATTAGCAGAAATGTTTTGAACTTGAATGCCTCCCTAAAGGCTTGGGGACTCCAGTGTAACACTATTAGGAAAATCTTCAGAAAGACTCTTGTTTAGAGATTTTTATTTTTTTATTTTTTTATTTTTTTGCCAGTCCTGGGCTTGGGCTCAGGGCCTGAGCACTGTCCCTGGATTTTTCTCAAGGCTAGGGCTCTACCACTTGAGCCACAGTACCATTTCTGGCTTTTTTTGCTACGTATGTGGTACCGAGGAATCGAACCCAGTCTTCGTGCACGCTAGGCAAGCACTCTACTACTAGGCCAAACTCCCATCCTTTGTTTTGAGATCTTTTTATCAATGAGTATATATCCTGGAATGTGATTGATGTAACCCACACTGGCTCTTTCTCTTCTCCTCCTCTTCTTCCTCTTCCACTTCTTCTCCTTCCTTTGCCTCCTTCCTTTCCCTTCTACCCCTTCTTCGGCCTCATTCTTCTTCCTCTTCTCTCCTTTCCTCCCCTTTCTTCCCCCTTTTTCCACCTTCTTCCTCTTCCTCTTTTTTTCTTTGCTTTCTCTTCCTCCATCACCATCTCTGCCACCACTTGAGCCACAGCTCCTTTTCTGACTTTTTGATGATTAATTGGAGTTAAGAGTCTGATGAACATTACTACCCAGGCTGGCTGTAAACCATGATCCTCAGATATTAGCTTTCTGAGGAGGTAGGATTACAGACATTACCAGTGCCTAGCTTTCTTCTTCTTCTTTTTTTTCTCCTTGCACTGGGATTTGAGTTCAAGTCATCATGCTTGAGTAACTCCACTTCCCTTTTTTATATTTGAGGTAGGGTCTCATTCATGCCTAGCCTCTGTGCTTGATTTATACTTCTCCACATCTCTGGCTTGACAAACACATGCCACCATATCCAGCCATTGTGCTTTTCCTGTAGCTGGGATGATAGGTGCACTCCACTGTGTCATCCATTGGTCAGTATATGGAGTGTTGTAAACTTTTTTTTCTCCGGTTCTGGGACTTGAACTCAGGCCTGGACGCTATTTCTGAGCCTCTTGTACTCAAGGTTGGTGTTATACCACTTGAGCCACAGCCCAACTTCCAGCTTTTTCTGAGTAGTTTTTGGTTTTGTTTTGTTTTGGGTCATGGGGCTTGAACTCTGGGCCTGGGCGCTATCCCTGAGCTCTTCAGTTCAAAGCTCTATTCCATTTAAGCCACAGCAGTTTCAGTTTTCTGATAGTTAATTGAGAAAAGAGTCTCACTGACTTTTGTGCCTAGGCTGACTTTGAACCTTGATCCTCCGATCTCCTCCTGAGTAGCTATGATTACAGGTGTGTGTTAGCTGCACCTGGCTCTGAGTAGTTTTTGTCTTATGGACTTTCCTGCCTAGGCTGGCTTTGAACCAAGAACCTCAGATCTCAGCTTCTCCAGTAGCTAAAATTATAATCCTGAGCTACTAGCACCCAGCTTGTAAACCCAGCTGTCCTAGAACAGACATCCATGAATCTCTGCCTTCCAAATAGCTAGAATTAACAGGCTTAAGTCACTGCTGCTGGCTCTGTTTCCCTTTTTCCAGAAGTGGTGCTGTAGCTCAAGTGATAGAGCACTAACCTTGAGAAAGTCCAAGGACAATGCCCAGGCCTTGAGTTCAAGCCTCAGGATTGGCAAAAAAGTCAGGTAATAAGTACATTTCTTTTTGGACAATGTTATGCCATCCCTTGCTTTCTCCCGAATTTTTTGTTTTAAAATATATTCTGACAATATGTTTTTTTTATTGGTAGAAGACACTTCAAGTGTGAATTAATGTAGCTGAATATTTACCTTGTACATAACTTTTCTTTTTGTTACACTTGCCCCCTTTTAGTTTTGGACCTTCTTAGTTAATTTTCAAGTAAGTCTTGAAGTTTTATCTGAAGCTGGCTGCAGACCTTGATCCTCCTACTTACGGCCTCTGTGTAGCTAGAATCACAGGCATATTTGTTGAGTTAAGGTCTTGCTAACATTTTTCCATGGCTAGCCTCAAATCATTATCTTCCCAATTTCTCTCCTCTCTCATGCTGTCTCTCAAGTAGCTGGCACTACAGACAAGTACTAAGTCTTCTGGTCTTTGGGATGCATTTTTAACAGCTAATTCCCAATGACTCCTTCCTGTTCTTTATAACCTTGCTATCCTTCATTTTACTTATGTATTAACCACCTTTACTTTTTAAAGATGTCTGAGTTTCTCTCTTTTAACACTTTAAGTATTTCACCTCACCACTTTTTCTTGTTTTTGTTTGTTTTTCTACCAGGGATTGAATGTGGGTTTTGTGATCACAAGACAAGGGCTCTACCTCATAAGTGAAGCCCCTACCTTTTTAGTTATTTAGGTAGTCTTGTACATTTGCCCAGCTAGCCTTGGACCTCAATCCTAGAACCTCTCCTCCTAAGTAGCTGGAGTTACAAGTGTGTATCACCTCACACAGCTTGTTTCTGAGGTAGGATCCTCATAAGTTTAACTTAGGCTGGCCTACTTGATCCTCTTATCTTTGCATCTTTAGCTGGGATTAAGGCTTGTACCATCGTGCTCACTTCACTCAACTCTGTCTGATTGCATGATTTATTTATTGTGTGTCTGTAGATATTTTTTCATGTATTTTTATTGTAATTAATAGAATTATATTCACCAGATAGAAGGTACATTACTTCACATACATTGATACCCTTTTTCATGTCTTGGTACCCATTTCCTTCCCCCCATCCCCTTCCCTCATCTTGTTTCCCCGCTTCCCTATCCTATTTCAAATAACCAAATAAACATATATACAGTATATCAGATAACAAGGTAAAATACTGAAACAATATGAGATAACCAAGGGACAGCAAAAGAAATGCGGGATAACATAGTACATTAAGGACAACAATCACTCATTATATGGCTTTTATTTCTATATCCTGGAAGCCCTTTCATTTGGTGTCATCCTATATGGCCTTATGTATCTAGGTTTTGCTCTGTTGTAAATCTCTGCTAGGAGAACCAACGGTTTCTACTGATTATGACAAACGAGGGAAACCATTGAGCCTATGTTCCTTTGAGTCTGGCTTACTTCATTTAATATGATTTTTTTCTAAGTCTTTCCATTTCCTAACAAATGGGGCAATGTCGTTTTTTCTGACAGCAGCATAGAATTTCATTGTGTATAAATACCACATCTTACCCACTGAGGAGCATCTGGGTTGGTTCTATATCTTTGCTATGGTAAATAGTGCTGCATTGAACATGTTGTGCCAGTGAATTTAGTATATCCTTGTTTCTGGAAATGATTGCATGATTTGTGATTAAACCCCTCATTCTTCCTGGGCATTGTCCCTGAGCTTTACAGCTGAAGGCTACTGCCTAACCCCTTGAGCCTCAGTACCACTTCCGGTTTTCTGGTGGTTAATTGGAGGTAAGAGTCTCAAGGACTTTTGTGCCATGCCCAGGCTGGCTTTGAACCATGATCCTCGGATCTCAGCCTACTGAGTAGCTAAAATTACAGGCGTGAGCTCTATCACTTGAGCCTTAGCACCACTTTGGCTTTTCTCTATGTATGTGGTACAAATCCAGGTCTTTGTGCATGCGAGGCTAGCACTCTACCACTAGGCCAAATTCCCGGCTCCTCATTCTTCTTAATCTTATTTCTCTATGTATATGGTGTTTTTTTCTTCTTTGTTTTAAATATTTCATTTTTGTCTTTTGATAGTTTGAGTGGCTTTTTTTGTTGTTTTGTTTTGTTTTGGTATTATCCTCTGTAATCTCTGAGCTTCCTGGATCTATGATTTAGTATAATGTATTCTATGAATTATAGGAAATTATTATGTTTGTTACTATTTTTTTTAGCAAGAGTCTTGCTTTGTTGCCTAGGCTGATAACAGACTCTAGGCTTAAGTTATCCTCTTAAATCTGTCTCTTGAGTAGCTCAGACTTGAAGTATACACCAGAAAAATTGAGTTCATTACCAGTTTTACTTTTAGATGTTTTTTCTATATTGCTATCTTTTTGTAAAATATTCTTGTTTTGTCTGTTTTAACCACTTGAAATTTCCCCTTAATCTCATTGATTTTTTTTTTTCTGTAGCCATGTCCGATCCATTGATTAGCCCATCAAGCATTTATTCATTTTTATTACATTGGTTTTGTTTTGTTTTTTGTTTTTTTGCCTGTCCTGGGGTTTGACCTCAGTGCCTGGGCACTGTCCTTGGACACTTTTTGCTCAAGGCTAGCATTCTACCATTTGAGCCACAGTTTTTTCTGTGTGTGGTTGTAAGGAATTGAACCCAGGGCTTCATACATGCTAGGTATGCACTCTACACTAGGCCACACTCTTGACCCCTCATTTTCTGTTTTTTTATGGGGGGGGGGGATCGGTTGTGGGACTTGAACTCTGGGCCCAGGCATTGTCCCTGAGCTCTTGACAACTCAAGGCTACTGCCCTAACTCTTGAGCCACAGGGCCACTTTTGGTTTTCTAGTGGTTAATTGGAGATAAAAGCCTTATGGACTTTAATGGTCAGGATGGCTTTGAACCGAGATCCTCAGATCTCAGCCTCCTGAGTAGGATTACAGGTGTGTACCATTCCTACCTTTTGCTGTTTTTAATCATTTCATTTTGAGTCTTGGGTGTTTCCATCTCTGATTACATCTATTTTTATTGAATGTTACATACTTTTCCAACAGTAGGCTTTAACATATTGGTCATAGTTATTTTAAGCATTGTCTGATAATACCAAGATCTTTATCCTATTTCAATCTGGTCCTAATGCCTGTTTAGTCTCTTCAATCCATATTTATTCTTGCCTTCTTGACTTGTCTTTTTGGCAGAAAGCCAGATATGATTTATCATATCTCAGCATTTAAAGGCTATTAGAATTTTGTGTTAATCTAGCTAAGAGTTGGACTGTATTCAAAGTTGGCTATAGTGTCCAAGGCTTCAAATTTTCAGTGTCCTTTAGAATCTTACTCTTGGAGCTTTTCATAGCTATAACCCATTGCAGTACATTAGAGTCCTGTTATTTAGTGATAAGATGTTAGAAAGGTAAGCATTTTTTTTTACTCTTTTTTGTTTTTGTTTTGTTTTTGTTCTTTGCCAGTCCTGGCTTGAACTCAGGGTCTGAGCACTGTCCTTTGGCTTTCTCAAGGCTAGAGTTCTATCACTTGAGCCACAATGCCACTTTCAGCTTTTTCTGTGTACATGGTATTGAGGAATCGAACCCAGGTCTTCATACATGCTAGATTACCATTATACCACTAGGCCAAACTCCCGGCCCGGCATTTTATACTCTTTAATTTCACTTTTTTAGTATGTCTGTGTCCTTGGTCTATGACCTTCACAAGTGTTTTCTTCAGCCTTTTTCTCCCCTTAGCTAGGCCAGGAAAGTTGGACAGGGATGGAATTGAGAACATGCCTTCCTCTGGATAAAATGTAATTTTTTTACCCATCAGTTTGATCTTTATTTTGAATAAAACTGAAAAGTCTATTTTACAGTGGCGACTTTCTCCTTCTTACTGCTACTCTTAAGATTTTAGTTGTGGTTTTGGAGATAAACTCCTCAGAGGGTGTCGAAACCCTATGATATTGCTGCTTCAAAGGGATTTTTCTTATGCATGTTCATACTCAGCCTTCAGACGTGTATCAAAGTTACCTACCAATCAACTGTTTCTACCATGACTCTCCAGCAGCTTCTCTTCTAAGTAAGGATATCTTTTCTCTGTGACATTAGATTCTCCAAGCTTTAAGGTTGCCCAGAAATCTCAGTTCTCAGTTATGTTTTTCTTTTTGTGAAGGCAGAAATAACTATGTATTCTTTCAGATGCAGTTAATGAATTGTAAGATTCTTTTATGTATTTTGGATATAATAAATACTTTTTGTCTGATTCATTTATTGTGCATTCTTTCAGTGTGTATGTCTTGCACTTTTTTTTTTTTTTGTCAGTTCTGGGCCTAGACTCAGGGCCTGATCACTGTCCTTGGGTTTTTCTCAAGGCTAGTGCTCTACCACTTGATCCACAGCACCACTTCTGGCTTTTTTCTATATATGTGGTACCGAAGAATCGAACCTGGGTCTTTGTGCATGCTAGGCAAGCAGTCTTACCACTAGGCCCCTTGCACTTTTTTTCTTTTTTTGGTTGATTGTTGGGCTTGAACTCTGGGCCTGGGCATTGTCCCTGAGCTCTTCAGCTAAAGGCTGCCATCTTGAGCCACTTCTGGTTTTCTGGCAGTTAATTGGAGATGAGAGTCTCATGGACTTTAGTGCCCAGGCTGGCTTTGAATCATGATCCTCAGATCTCAACCTCCGGAGTAGCTAGGATTGCAGGTGTGAGCCAGTTCTCCTGGCCTGCACTTTTTTTTTCCGTAGTGATACTGGGCTTTGAATTCAGGGCTTCATGGTTGCTAGGCAGGTGCTCTTAACACTGAGCCATGCCTCCAGCCCTCTGATTCACAAGTCTGTTTTGAGATAGTGTATTGTGACTTGCCTGGGCATGTACCTTGGCTGCCATCTGCCTACTTTAGGGTTCTTTGTGACTAGACTACCAAATACATGTTACTACATCTTGCCTTCATTTGAGAAGGTGTCTTGTGATCTTTTTTTTTTTTTTTTTTGCCAGTCCCAGGGCTTGAACTCAGGGCTTGAGCACTGTCCTTGGGCTTTCTCCAGGCTAGAATTCTACCACATGAGCTATACCACTACTTCTGGCATTTTTCTATGTATGTGGTACCAAGGAATCGAACCCAGGTCTTTGTGTATGCTAGGCAAGCACTCTTACCTCTAGACCAAACTCCTGGCCTCTTGTGAACTTTTTCTTTTTGACTGGCCTTGAACTGTGATCCTCCTGATATCAGCCTTCCAAGTAGCTAGGTTTATAAAGATGAGCCACAGGTACCTGGCTTGTATTTATTTCTTAAGAGTGTTTTACGGTAAATATAGTAATTTGATTTTGATAAATTTGTTTAATTTTTTTTTGATAGGCTTTCTCTGTGTTTAAGAAATTTATGTATTGAAGGGGCCAGGAGTTTGGCCTAGTTGTAGAGTGCTTGCCTAGTATGCACAAAGACCCTGGTTCAATTCCTTGGTATCATATACATAGAAAAAAGCCAGAAATGGTGCTGAGGCTCAAGTGTTAGAGCTCTAGCCTTGAGAAAGTCCAAAGGTAGTGCTCAGGCCTCGAGCTCAAGCCCTGGCTGGCAAAAAAAAAAAAAAAAAGAAATTTATATATTACAAAGATAAGAAGGAAGATACTTTCCTTTGTTGAAAAGCATTTTCTTTGGCACTTGAAAAAATCATTTCATCCTATGTAAGTGGCCCTATTTCTGCATACTTTTTTTTTTTTTTGTCAGTCCTGGGCTTGGGCTCAAGGCTTGAGCACTGACTGTCCTTGGACTTTCTCAAGGCTAGCACTCTACCACTTGAGCCTCAGCACCACTTCCGGCTTTTTGCTATGTATGTGGTACCAAGGAATCAAGCCCAGGTCTTCATGCATGCTAGGCAAGCACTCTACCACTAGGCCAAACTCCCGGCCTTCTGTAAACTTTTTTTTTCTTCTTTTTCTGTGTTGGTCCTAGGGCTTGAACTTATGTCCTGGGTGCTGTCCCTGAGCTTTTCCACAAGATTGTAAATACATTAAAATAAGGACAAGGATTTTTTGTTTGTTCCATTTTTTTTCAGTGACTAAAGGCCTAAGTAATCTCTAAATATTATTGGATTTATTGACTGATGGATGTTATTACTAAGAGAGTTGTACATATTGAGTTCAATATATATGGACTATGCCTATTTTAGTGGGATCTGAATAAACTGTTGAAACGAATGCAGTTTGGTTTGAATGTCATAAGCTAAAGAATTGTTGTGGAGAAATACTTTGCTATTTATTAAAGAAAAATATTACTGTTGCTAAGATATCCAAGTAAAATGAAAGCCTTCAGAAATTGTTATAATTAGAGGTTTTTAAACCTTTGCCACACTGTGCAGTCCAAGAGTTTTATCTCATCTTCAGCTACTCCCTTTTTATTCTCACTGTCCAAAAACTTCAAGAGGGTCAGCCTTGAAAAGGAAAATGTTACAAATAAACAGTTTGACAGTTGTTCTTTAGGATATATCTAGGTATAATCATTGAATAGATGAGGGACCCAGTATTTTGAGAGCATGATCTCTTTATTTTTTTATTTTTATAACTTACCACATATATTTACAATATATTCTGATCACTCTCACCCGTTCTGTTGCTGTCTGAAGTCATGATGTCTCAATGGCTAGTATCTTTGGGACTGACTGAGGTCTGTTAATTAACCAGGAGTCTCTGGAAGGGTGAATGTTAACAAAAGGCTTAAATGTGTTTTTTGTTTAGTTGTTTTAAAACCCAGACATTGGAGTTATCTGTAGTGCTTCACAGTTACGTTGCAATTCTGTTTGTTTCTACATTTCTATAGTTCATTATTTAGCAAGAAAGTTCTTAATATATTATGTACAAAACCATAGTAGATTCTGTAGAGGAAAGGACATAAGGATGAGTAATCAAGAGACCATCATTGACAAATGTATAGTAATACTCCACCTGATATCACTTATTTCTGCTTATGGAAAAGCTTAGTCAGTTCAGGACAAACATGAGTTTTCTATTCTGGGAAATATTCCGCCCAGGGTCACTAGACCATCTGCTAGAAATTTTACTTTGGTTCAAGGTAGGACTTAGATATTAGGTTCTATTAATTAAAAGCAATTCTAAAAGACTGGGCTGGGCACATTTTGTGGTTATAGTATCTTGACAGACTAAACACAATTTATCCTATTGAATTTAATGTGTATTTTGGGTATAATCTTAATTGTAACCATGAGTTAATGTTTTATTTTCACAATTTTTCTTTTCATTGTTGTTGTTTGTCATGAGGCTTGAATTGGGAGCCTACATGCTGTCCCTAAGCTCTTTTGCTCAAGGCTAGCACTCTGCCACTTTGTACCACAATGCTACTGCTGGTTTTCTGGCGGTTAATTAGATGAGTCTCCTGGACTTCACTTTGAACTGTGATCTTCAGATCTTAGCCTCCTGAGTAGCTAGGATTACTGGCAGGAGCCTACTGGCGCCTGGTTTCAGAATCTTTGTTATGTATTCACTGGTTTTTTTTTTTAATATATTTTTTATTGTAATTAATAGAAGGGTTACATGATATTTGCCAGATAAATGGTGCATTAATTCCCACACATTGATACCCTTTCACATGTCATGGTCCCCATTTCCCCTTCCCCCTCCCCTACCCCTCATCTTGTTTTCCCCGTTCCCTATCCAATTTCAGATAACCAAATTCAAATATATCCGATATACACTGTCTTTTTTTTTCTCAGTTGTTTGGCATTCTTATCTTTATCATATTAATATTCCCATTTTAATTGTAAATAAAGTCAGTTCCTGTCAGATATGACAGTGAAGTACTTTATTTGTTCTGCTTAATTACAGTATTCTTGTGCCTTTTGGCTCTGGGTATCCAATTTTCAGCTGGAGAGAGCCTCAGTAATTGATACTTGAGGAAAGTAAAGCTGATTGATAATATTGGTACAGCCAGAGAACAACAAGTCCACAGGAAACTTCTGGGCTTATGTAAAATTTGCTTTGTGTTTCTAAGGAGACTGTTCATGCAGTGTTATCCTCAATTTCATAATGTCTGTGTTATTCTACCTATTTAGGCCTTCTTACACTATTTACCTGTGATACATTGTCTTTTTTCTTGTAGCATACAGTCAAATCTGATCAAGCTTTCCTGTGTGTGTGTGTGTGTGTGTGTGTGTGTGTGTGTGTGTGTGTGTATTTGTGTGTATACATATTTGTTTTTATTTAGTACTAGGGTTTGCTTGCCTAGCTTGGCTGAACACTTCACCACTTAAGCCATTCCTCTAGCCCAGCATTTTGCTAATTTTTGTTTTAGAGAGTGGTGTGATTTGAAATTTAAGCTTTATAATACTAAAAATCTGCTTTCTATCATTTGACAGTGAACTCTTGGGCAAAAAACAAAACAAAACAAAACCCACCTACCCACCTTGGATAATAAAATCTGGCTATGACTATTTTTATGGCCACATTTTAAAATACAACATTCTGGGCTGGAAATGTGGCTTAGTGGTAGAGTACTTGCCTAGCTATTCATGAAGCCCTAGGTTTGATTCTTTAGTACCACATAAACAGAAAAGGCAAGAAGTAGACTCAAGTAGTAGAGTCTGCTAGCTTTGAGCAAGAGAAACTCGGGGATAGTGCCCAAGCTCTGAGGACTAGCAAAAAAAATAAAATGTAACTTTTTTTTTTGTTCTTTTGCTATTATCATCTTGAGCTATTAGGGTTAAAAAAATGTTATTTATTTGGGGGTATTTTTTTTTTTAGGCAGTATTTTTCTGTGTAGTCTAGGTTGACCTTAAACACGTTTAGGCTGGGTGATGGTGGCTCATACCTGTAATCCCAGCAGTTACTAAGGAGGCTGAGATCTGATGATCATTGTTCAAAGCCAGCCTGGGCAGGAAAGTCCATGAGATTCTTTTTTTTTTGCCAGTCTTGGGCTTGGGCTCATGGCCTGAGCACTGTCCTTGGACTTTCTCAAGGCTAGAGCTCTACCACTTGAGCCTCAGCACCACTTCCAGCTTTTTTCTATGTATGTGGTGCCGAGGAATCAAACCCGGGTATCCGTGCATGCTAGGCAAGCACTCTACCACTAGGCCAAACTCCCGGCCCCTCCATGAGATTCTTATGTCCAGTAAACTACTTCGAAAAAGCTGAAAGTGGTACTATGGTTCAAGTGATAGATCACTAATCTTGAGCTTTAAAGATGCTCAGGGACAGAGCCCCTGCCCCAGAACTGGCCAAAAAACAAAACAAAAAACTAACAGCAACAAAAAACCCTTAATGCTTAGGTGTGCTTGAATTTATGATTCTTTTTATCTTAACCTTTTTAGTGCAAAGAATTAGATGTTTGCTTCAATACCTTACTAAAGTTTAATTTATTTTTGTCATAATTATTTTAGAAATGTTTTACTTATTCAATATAATAAGTCATAAACCCCATCTTTGATTAAAAACATTTCCATTTAGGGGGCTGGGGGTTTGGCCTAGTGGTAGAGTGCTTGCCTAGCATGCCCAAAGACCAAGGCTCAATTTCTTTGTACCACATATATAGAAAAAAGCTGGAAGTGGTGTTAAGGCTTAAGTGGTAGAGTTCTGGCCTTGAGAAAGTCCAAGGACAGTGCTCAGGACCTGAGCTCAAGCCCAGGACTGGCAAAAACAAAACAAAACAAAAACATTTCCATTTAGGAAACTTCAGGATCTTATATTTATATTTTTATGTATAATAAGATAATAAAATTAACATTTCTTTACCTCCATTAACAAGGACGGGGGTGTTTTACTTTGTTTGCTTGGTCTGAGCACAGATCCTGGAGTTTGAGATGGATCTTAAACTATATAAGCAGTCACTCTTCCATTTAACTCATATTTCCAGCCCCTTTTTGTGTTTATTATTTGTTGTTGTGTCAGTACTAAATCAGGGGTGCAGTCCCTGAGCTTATTCCCCCCCTCCTCAAGGCTGGCAGTAGAGCCACATTTCTGTTTCCATTTTTTTGATGGTCAATAGGGAAATAAGAGTCCCATGGGCTTTCCTGCCCAGACTGGCTCTGAACTGCAGTTCTCAGATCTCAGCTTCCTGAGCACCTAATATTACAGGCTTGTCTGTTATCTTTGAGGTAAGGTCTCACTTTATACATGGCTGGCCCTGGGCCTGGACTACAGTCTTATTTGTGTTGTCCTTTATTGCACCGTGACAAGTATTTGTCTCTTCACCCAACCATTATTTTTTTTTTTTTTATTTTTATTTTTTGCCAGTCCTGGGGCTTGGACTCAGGGCCTGAGCACTGTCCTTGGACTTTTCTCAAGGCTAGAGCTCTACTACTTGAGCCACAGGACAACTTCTGGCTTTTTTCTATGCATGTGGTACCAAGGAATCAAACCCTGGCCTCCGTGCATTCTAGGCAAGCACTCTACAACTGGGCCAAACTCCCAGCCCCCAACCATTCTTTGAAATGAAATCTCTTGAATTTCTGTGCTTCAACTAGATTCATAGTCCCTCAATCTCCATCTCCCAAGTATTTAGAATTTACAGGCTTGATCCACCTTGCTCAGCTATTTGTATATCTTTTAGGCATGTTTTATTTCATTTAAAAAGCTCTTCATAGGGCTGGGATGTAGCTTAGTGGCAAAGCGCTTGCCTAGTAAGTGCAATGTCCTGGGTTCGATCCCCAGTGCCAAAAAAGAAAAGACAAAAAAACAGTTAAAAAAAAAAAAAAGCTCTTCATAGCTAGGCACTGGTGGCTTATTTTTTATTCTGGCTAGCCTCTCAGCAGGATGAGACCTGGAGGGTCATGGCTCAAAGCCAGTTTGAAACTTTTTTTTTTCAGTTCATGAGCATGAAGACAGACTGGAGGTGTGATTCAAATGGTACTGTAATAGGTGTAAACTAGAGTTCAACCCCTGGTAACAGCGTTTGTTCTCTCTCACTCTCCCTCTCCCCCTCCCTCCTCCTCCTTCCCTCCCTCCTCTACCTCCCTCCTTCTCTCTCTCTCTTCTCTCCCTCTCTTCAGCTTTCCCTCCCCCCCCACACTTGTTGAAAGAGTTAATAGAATTAACAAACTTGTTTATTTTGAAGATTCTTTGCAGGGTTCACTATTGCTTCATGATAGTTTCTGATTTTTCTAAATTTGGGAATATTTGATTGCATTTTCAGATTAAATTTCTTTTATAGTTTGGGAACATTTGATTCCATTTTCAAATTAAATTTCTTTTACAGTTAGAAATTCGGTGGCAATTCATAGAATAACAATTAAGTTTTTGTCTTCCAGAATGGTTCAGTGTTTGATGTACTGCCCATAGGCTTTCTTACAACCCAGCCTCTAACAAAACCAGGCTGCCCCAAACCCCTGGCAACAGAATTGTTTACCTTTATAAGAAGGTAGATAGGGAAAGCACCAAATCTGCACATGGTGTGTACTCAGGTTCTTTGGTATTAGGGAAGGTTCTGCTGTGAAACCCAAAGTCCTTATTCGACTGTCTAAAACAACAACAAAAATAAAACCACATCAGTAGAGCATATGGTGGTTCCATGTGTGCCAAATATGCTTGAGACACTCTGATGTGCTTTTCTTATCAAGGAGCAGAAAATCATTGTGGAAGTCCTGAAGGCACAAGCAGAGTCAGAAAGCTAAGTAAAAGTAGGAAGCTTTTTGTGTGTAGCTAACATGTAGATCTCTAAAAAATTTCTAGCGGGCTGGGAATGTGGCTTAGTGGTAGAATGATTTGCCTAGCATGCATGAAGCCCTGGGTTTGAATCCTCAGTACCACAAAAATAGAAAAAGCCAAAAGTGGTGTTATGTCTCAAGTGGTGTAGTACTAGCCTTGAGCAGAGGAAGCTCAGGGACAGAGCCTAGGCCCCGAATTCAAGCCCTAGGACTGGCTAAAAGAAGAAAAAAAAATGTTTTTCTAGGAAGTAAAAGAAATCTTTTGAGTGGTTAATTGGAGATATGATTCTCACGAAGAACTTTCCTGCCCAGGCTAGCTTTGAATTGTGATCCTTAGATCTCAGCTTCCTTGGCTCAGGGGTGAGCCAGCAGTGCTTGTCTGACAGCTTTTTAACATTGCTAGTTTGGCTGTAGAACACCAGAACACTTTACTTGGCTGGATGTGGGGACAAACCAGTAATGTTAACGCTGTATTCATAAGTCTCAGGCAGAATCACAAGTGCCAGGTCAGTTGGAGCTGAAGAGGAATATTACTCAAAGAAAACAAAAACAAATTAACTCCTTCCCTCAAGAAACAGTAGTACATTAGATATTATTTTTAGGATTATTTTATGAAATATTACTGATTACAAAGAATTCAGTTAGTATAGCTATAAATTGTATCTTTGTGTTGAGTTAGAAAAAGTATATGGATATTGTTAGGATTTGTAATGTTGTACCAATTCCTTTGTATAAATACAAATTTTACTTTTTGTTGTTGTTGGTCATGGGGCTAGAACTCAGTCCTGAGCACCATCCCTGAGCTCACTGACTCGAGGCTGGTACTCTACCAGTTGGGGCCACAGTGCTACTTGTGGTTTAATGGTGATTCATTGCCCAGGCTGCCTTTGAACTGTGATTCTTAGATCTCGGCCTCCTAAGTATTACAGGTGTGAGCTACCAATGCCCAACATAAATACAAACTATAAAACCATTTTTGGAATGCAACCTCCTAAGTACAGTTATAGTTCTGTATTTCAGAAGTAACATTTTATATGACTTGATTTGGTCAAAACTAGTAGATTGCAAGATGATGTTCCCATTGTCTGTGGTGGCATTTTATTAATTGTTTTTACACTTATCACTTGTGGATGTGCTATATATGTTTTCCTTACAATACATTCCCAACTTCAGATTTTTATGGATTCTCTTAAATAGGTCTTCATACTAAAATAGAATAATAGTGATTATTACTTTTGGTACTAAATCAAACTATTATCAAAATTTGGGCTAACTGAACATTGGTTTTGCTTTTCAGCGGGGATCTGATGAGCTTCTTTCTTCTGGTGTCATTAACGGACCTACCATGAACAGTTCTACTTCTACAGGCGTGTATGGTAAGTTTTAGTTCTTGTCAATTTTTTTTTCACCTGAGCGTCAACATTTTTTTGAAGTGTTCAGAAACATGATGAAATGGCACTGAAACCACCGTATAAGAACTATAGAATTAAAGTGAACAAGAGTCAGTTACTTAAGGGAAAAAAATGGAAAGCAATTTTTTTAAGTTTATGAATTCATATGAGTTGGTCAGCCATTGGTGTGCACCCTCTTAGTGACTAATGGAAAGATTTTGTAGGCAGAGAAACAGCAGGGCATTTGTTAATGAAGATGTGGTTAGAGTAATAAAGGCATTGAGTCTAAAGTAGACATTTCAGAGTTGAGATCCCATCAGACTCCCTGAGAAATCTTGTTAAAATACAATTGTTATTTGACTTGTAAAATCCTGTTCAAAAGGTTGTGTTTGACACCAGGCTGGGCTGCATAATGAGCTTGAAGCCAGCAGGGACTATATAGGAAGACTAAGTCTCATAAAACTCACCAGAAACAAAAAGCCTCACAGTTGAAGTAAAGCACACTGCTGAGTGTCTTTACTCTCAGCTACTTTAAAAGCCAACATAGGAGAATAACAAGTTAGAGGCCAACATGGGTAATTTATACCTTGTCTGAAAATGTAAATTTAAAAGGACTGGGATGTTGTTCAGTGGTTCTGGTTCAATTTCCAGTATCACAGAAAACAAAAAATAACTTTTGAGACTCCATCCAGCATTTCTCTCTCTTCTTGAACTCAGGGTCTGGGCACTGTCTTTGGGCTGTCTCAAGGCTAGAGCTCTACCACTTGAGCCACAGCACGATTTCTGGCTTTTTCTATGCATGTGGTACTGAGGAATCGAACCTGGGTCTTCATGCATGGTAGGCAAGAGCTCTATCACTAAGCTAAACTCCCAGCCCCATCCAGCATTTCTAATTCCGTAGTTTGGTAGTGGGTCCTCAGGATTTGCACCTGTAGACGCTTGCATAATGTTGATAATGCACATTTGGGAACTGCTGGTTGAGAGGCAAAAATCTAAAATTGCTAAATATGATTGCCTTTTGATTTAATGGCTCTTTAAAAATTCTGTTCTTATTCTTCTATTTTATGACATCCACTGTGAGTATTTTCATTTTACAGTCTGATCATTTGTCCAGTTCACATTCATGAACTGTTAGGATAGGTGATCAGGCTCTACTGGAGAAAAAAGAAACACAAATGAGATAGGAATTTAGCTGACAGCAGTATTTTGTGTTTCAGGCTTTTTAAGGATACATCTCATTAAACTTTAGGTTCAGTATGTCTCTTCCTTCTGTAGCCTTTCAGCACAGCTCTTTTAAGTGGTAATCTCTTTCAGACTTTGGCTAAAATGTCTTTTATTGTCATTATTGAGTATTAAGTGACTAATTAGGATTCTTGGTTAAGCATTATTTTCCCCCTGTCTTTTAAGGATCTGTCTCTTCTCCCTCCTAATCCCCTCAACTATTAGGGATTGAATTCAGGGGCTTTCACTTGCAAATGCCCTACAAGTTGAGCCAAAGGACCAGCCTGTTTTGTTTGACTTACTTTTGTTGATGTAAGCACCCAGATTTCCTTTGTTTTACCACTGCATCTGGTTGAACAATAATATCACCAGCAGGCCATGAGAGTTTCTATTGTAGGTTCAGCTGCCAGAAAGTAAGTGGTCTTTGTTGACCATCTTAGTCTGGGTTTAGCCAGGAATAGACTTGGAAGACAGCATTCAGTAGTCAGCTTTATCAAGTGCATAAATATATTTCACATGATTCATGTGCTATATACATCCACACATATAAAATTTTATGTATATAGGTATACAGTCATACATACATGTCTATGAATATATCTTTTTTGTTGTTATTCCAATACAAGGATGTGAACTCAGGGACCTGGGTTCTATCCCTTAGCTTTTTGCTCAAGGCTGACCCTCTACCACTTGTGCCACAGCTCCACGTTATTTATTTATTTATTTATTTTGGCCAGTCCTGGGCTTCCGCTTAGGGCCTGAGCACTGTCCTTGGGTTTTCTAGAGCGCTACCACTTGAGCCACAGCACCACTTCTGGCTTTTTTCTATGTATGTGGTACCAAGGAATCGAACCTGGGTCTTCATGCATGCTAGGCAAGCACTCATCTCTAGGCCAAACTCCTGGCCCACTTCTGCCTTTTTGGTTGTTATAAGAATTGGATGGGGGCCGGGAGTTTGGCCTAGTGGTTAAAGTGCTTGCCTAGCATGCACGAAGACCCGGTTCGATTCCTTGGTACCACATACATAGAAAAAAGCCGGAAGTGGTGCTGAAGTCAAGTGGTAGAGCTCTAGCCTTGAGAAAGTCCAAGGACAGTGCTCAAGCCCTGAGCTCAAGCCCAGGACTGGCAAAAAAAAAAAGAATTGGATGGGCCAGGAGTTTAGCCTGGTGCTAAACTGCCCAAGGACAGAGCTCAGAATTCAGGCTGAGTTCAAGCCCCAGGACTGGCTAAATAAAATAAATAAAAATAATGTTTGCTGGTAGGCATTTTGGATGGAAATACCATACTTGTTAAAGTAGAAGAGAACAAACCGCTTGTCTAGTGACTTACTCATAATGTGACCAAGAAGCAGAGCTGCATGGACTTTTTAGGAATCAATACTCCTAGTTCTGGAAATGACGCTTCCTGTCTTCATAGAATTTTGGAACAAGTGTTGGGTATTTCATTAAATAAGCAAGGTTCTTTGTTATAGAGATTAGTACAGCATAGTGTTACATTAATTTTTGTTTTTAAAATCTTTGTGCCAGTACTGGGACTTGAAGTCTGCATCTTGTAGTCTTACCCAGCTCTCTTGCTCCAGGATGGTGCTCTACCAGTTGAGCCACACCACTGGTTTGTCATTTTGATGGCTAGTGGGTAGTTTTTCTGCCTGGCCTGGCTTTGGATTGTCTTCCAAGTCTCAGACCTCCTGAGTACTAAGATTACAATATAACTACTAGCACCCATCTTACTGGCCTTTCACAAATTTGTTTATTTAGGATTACAGACATTTTAAGTAGTTTCATTAGTATTTAGAAAAAGAACCTTTTCAGTTTGGAACAATTACGTCTTTTTCCTATTAGCAATAACAGTATGTACTATTAAAAAGCTGTAATGAAATTTTCAGTTGTTAAGTAATATATATCCAGTCTTCTATCTTATTTTTCTAAAATTTGTTGTTTTAATTATATTTACTTTTAGATTAGCATAGAAAAAAATCCTTAAAAATACATTAGAGACATTACAAATATTGTTAATTATTCATAACAAAAAAGTGGCGTAGAGGTGTAGTCATATTTCCATGGTGGGGATATTTTCTGAGAAATGCATTATAAAAAATTTCATCATTAAGGAAATATGTAGTATACTCACACAACTATACATAGAATAGTTATTTACTCAACTATATTTTACTTACTTACCAGGACTAAATGATATAATCTGTTGCTGTAGGCCATAGATTTGTACAGGTTGTCACTTTTATTGAATACTATAAGAGGTGGTAACATAATGGTAAGTATTTTTGTATCTAGACATAGAAAGGGTACCCTGCACAATTAGATGGTATGTTGGGTGAGTAAATATGAAATCCCAGGGTGTGATTGCATTCTGTTACAGACTTTATAAGTATTGTATGTTTTGTTCAGATTTGTTTTTCTTCAGTAGCATTGTTCTTAGCTTCATGTACTTTTTAAATTTGTAGACTTAAAAGAATTACTTTCTAACATTTTGTAATTGTACTTTGCTTAAAACCTAAACATTTTATAGCTGTGTACAGAATGTTTTCTTTCTTTATATCACTATTATGTGTTTTCTGTGGTCAAATATTTTAAATTTATTTTGCTTTTTAAACATGAGAGTCATGATCATCTGTTTCATTTTCTTCTACATCTTGTCCTACTGGAATGTCTTTAGGGCCAGTAACAAGCATGAAGCTGTCATCTCCTGTGATAGCAATGCCTTTTAAATTGTTTCCTCCAACTGCTGTATAGTTTACTTTTTGTTCATTTTATAAGTAAAATTAGTAATACTCTTATGAAAAAATTCTAAATACACAAATGAGTAACATAGTCATTTAATATCAATAATTATGATATATAATACTTTTTTGTACAAGTGGAAGAGCAGTAGGTTTGTTTACGTCACAGTCACCATAGACATGACTAATAGTATTATTAACAAGATAGAAAATTTTCAGTTTATTTAAAAGTCTTAATGGGATCAGTGATCTGTATATGATCAGGTCCTTCATTGAAACATCATTATGTAGTTCATAACTGTATTTGAAATAATGCATTCACTTACCCTAATACTTTTCCTTAATGTTAAATACCATAGATCATTTAAAAAATTATAATGCTCAAAAAGAAACCTGATAAACGGCTTATTGAGAGGTGGTTGATTTTGTTTGCCACTGTCCTCTTTTTCCTTTAAGTTCCCATAGTCCCTTGAAATTTATATCCTGAAACTCAAGAGAATCAAATGTGACAATGTAGTTAATACAGGATGTCAACCCAAATTAGTTCCAGTAATTTTTTTAAAATCTTATATTTTTTAGCTAATGGGAATGACAACAAGAAATTTAAAGGAGATAGACCTCCCTGTTCACCTTCCCGTGTTCTCCATCTTCGAAAAATTCCATGTGATGTCACCGAAGCAGAGGTCATATCATTAGGTCTACCATTTGGCAAAGTAACTAATCTTTTGATGTTAAAAGGAAAAAGCCAGGTATGTAATACTTAAACATTGACAGAATGATTATTACCCTGGTGTTAGTATTATGATTTTTATTACTTTGAACTTCCAAGAATATTGTCTCTATTTGTCCATCCATCCATCCATCCATCTGGTCTTGCTTTGTGGCCCAGGCTGGTCTTAGATTTACTGAGCTCAAGGGACACTTTTTTTCGTTGTTGATCATGGGGCTTGACTCTGAACTTGGGTGCTGTCCCTGAGCTCTTCAGTTCAAGGCTACCACCCTACCCCTTGAGCCACAGTGCCACTTCTGGTTTTCTAGTGGTTTAATTGGAGATAAAAATCTCACAGTCTTTTTTTTTTTTTTTTTGGTAGGGCCATTGGGCTTGAACTCTGGGCCTGGGTGCTTTCCCTGAGCTCTTCAGCTTAAGTCTGTCACTCTATCCTTGAGCCAAGCCCCACTTCCTGTTTTCTAGAGGTTGATTGGAAATAAGAATCTCAGGGGGTTTTTTGGTTTTGGTTTTGGTTTTTTTTTTTTCTGCCAGTCTTGGGCTTGAGTTCTGGGCCTGAGGACTGTCCTTGGATTTTTCTCAAGGCTAGAGCTCTACCACTTGAGCCTCAGTACCACTTCTGGCTTTTTCTAAGTATGTGGCACCAAGGAATTGAACCCGGGTCTTCGTGCATGCTAGGCAAGCACTCTACCACTAGGCTAAACTCTTGGCCCCAGAATCTCGGGTCTTTTTGTGCCTGGGATGGCTTTGAACCTCAATCCTCAGATCTCAGCCTCCTGAGCCTCCTGAGTAGCTAGGCTTACAGGCCTGAGCCACCGTGCCTGACCTGAGTCTCGCAGTCTTTAGTGCTGAGGCTGGCTTTGCATCATGATTCTCAGATCTCAGCCTCCTGAAGCTAGGATTACAGGTGTAAGCCACCATACCTGCCAAAAGGACACTTCTTAATATGTATCTGGGATTAAAAGCATGTGTTACCATGCCTGGATCTTTAACTTTTCTTATCTATATATTATTTTATGACTATTGTTAGTTTTTTTTTTCATGTTGTTGTAGTGGCCATTGTTTTTGTTTTGTTTGGCTAGGGCTAGGATTTGAACTTCAGGGCATCATGCTTGCTCAGTATCCTTGTTCAGAGCAGGCATGCCTCCAGACCAGATTTTTATCTTATCTGGAAATGAAGTTTCATGGACTTTTCTGGCCAGGCTGCTTTGACCCTCAATATTCTACCTCTCATTCTCTTAAGAAGCTAGTAGTACACATGTGAACCACTGGCATCAGCTCATAAATTTTTAACTACTCATAGTTGGTTTTCTTATCACTTGAGCTATGCCTCAAGCGTGTTATAAGTTAGCGTGTGTCTGTGTCTGTGTCTGTGTCTTTGAACACTGGTTGTTGAGCTTGAACTTCGGGCCTGGGTGCTGTCCCTGCACTTCTGTGCTCAAGGCTGGCACTGTATATCACTTAAGCCACAGCTTCACTTCTGGCTTTTTTGGTGGAGGTGAGAGTCTCAGATGATTTTCCTATTGCTGACTTTGAATGGTGGCCCTGAGATGTCAGCCTTCTGAGCAACAAGGATTGTAGGTGTGAACCACCTGAGTCTGGCATAAGTTCATTTTAAAGGAAAGGGGGCTTGCGGGGGAGAGAGAGAGGAAGAATCAGAAAAAAAAAATAGAACAATAAATAAATAAATAAATGATGACAAAAAAAAATTACTCTTACCCAAGGACTGTGGTCATCTTCCTTTTTATTTTATTTTATTTTTTTGGCCAATCCTAGGCTTGAGTTCAGGGCCTGAACACTGTCCTTGGATTTCCTCAAGGCTAGAGCACTACCAATTAAGCCTCAGCACCACTTCTTTTTTTTTTTTTTTTTTTTTTTTTGCCAGTCCTGGGCTTGGGCTCAGGGTCTGAGCACTGTCCTTGGACTTTCTCAAGGCTAGAGCTCTACCACTTGAGTCTCAGCACCACTTCCGGCTTTTTTTCTATGTATGTGGTACCGAGGAATCGAACCTGGGTCTTCGTGCGTGCTAGGCAAGCACTTTAACCACTAGGCCAAACTCCTGGCCCCCTCACCTCAGCACCACTTCTGGCTTTTTTCTTTCTTTCTTTTTTTTTTTTTTTTTTTGCCAGTCCTGGGTTTGAGCTCAGGGCTTGAGCACTGTCCTTGGACTTTCTCAAGGCTAGCACTCTACCACTTGAGCCTCAGCACCACTTCTGGCTTTTTGCTATGTATGTGGTACCGAGGAATCAAACCCGGGTCTTCGTGCATGCTAGGCAAGCACTCTACCACTAGGCCAAACTCCTGGCCCCTCATTTTCCTTTCTAACAAAACATTTTGTATTTTATATTATAGGATGTTTTATTTAAAATATTTTATATCAAAGGCCAGAAGTTTGGCTTAGTGATAGATTGCTTGCCTAGCATGCACAAAGACTCGGGTTCAATTCCTCAGTATCACAGACAGAAAAAAACCGGAAACAGTGCTGTGTCTCAAGTGGTAGAGTGCTAGCCTTGAGAAAGCCCAAGGACAGTGCTCAGGCCCTGAGTTCAAGCCCCAGGGCAGACAGAAAAAAATATATTTTATATCAAGAGGCACTGTATTCATAAACTGCTTTACTGAATGACACCCCCTTTGAACAACTTCCCAAAGAAAATAAAAATATAGGCTGGGAGTTTGGCCTTAGTGGTAGAATCTTGCCTGTACAAAGATTCTGGTAGTGGAGATATAAATTATACCTCATTTGACAAATTACAGAACAGTTGTCCAGAATCTTAAGTGGATATGTCTACTATTCTCACAAGACAAAATTACAAGTTTAAAAGGTCATATTGACCTTTATCTTGTAAAATAGAATTGAGTGTTCAACTGAACATAAAGAGTTAGTGTTTTAACCTAGAAATAAGGAAATAGGAAAAAAATTCAAATCAGAATGATTTAGATCAAGTTATTAGAGGCCACTTTCTTATAGAATTAAGAGTATGTAAAGCCAGGTAGACTATGTCCTTTCTTATTGCTTGCTGTGGATCTCCTGGTTTACTAAAGTTAAGCCCAAAGAGGCAAAGGATGAATATCTTCTGTTATATGTGGAAGTTAGAACTTATTTATAAATGTCCTAGTAAATACTTCTGGGCTGTATACAAATGTATTATCTGAAATACAGTATTTTCAGTCAAGAATTCAAATGTCTTAGGAAGGTCCAAAATGAATTCTAGGAAAAGGGTGTTTAAGGGTTGGGGACAGACTAATGAAGTAGTAAGGAAGTGAAAGAAATACAGTAATAAAATTTAATGCATATCCTACAAAATTAAGAAAATTGAAAACATATAAGCTGGGTCCTGGTGGCTTAAGATTGTAATCCAAGCTACCTAAAAGGTTGAGACTGGAAGATCACAGTTTGAAGCCAGCCTGGGCAGGAAAATCTATGAGACTCTTCAGTTTTTCACCAGAAAACTGGAAGTGGCACTGTGACCCAAGGTGGTAGAGTGCCAGCCTTGAAGTAAAGAGCAACCAAGGTCAAGGTCTTAGTTCAAGTCCCATGACTATCCCCAATCCCTACCCCCCCCCCCAAAAAAAAAATTAAGGCCTAATTCTCTACAGTAATGGTACAAATGAAATCAGTGTGTCAGAGACATCGGTACTCTGTATTCCCACATTTATTACATCACCATTCAAAATAGCCAAGAAATAGAAACTACCAAAATGTCCATCAGCCAGTGAATGAATAAAGAAAATGCAATGATGAAATACTATTCTTCCATAAAAGAAAAAAAGAGATCCTGTCATTTGTAATAGCAGAAACGGAGCTGAAGATTATTAAGTGAAGTAGTGCATGATCTTACTCATCATGTCTGGAATCTAAAAGGCTGAAAGTTGAGAATAGAATCGTAGCAACCAGTGGCTGGGAAAGAGGAGAAAGAGGTTGGGACAAGTTATCTGTAGATACTAAATTATAGTTAGATAATAAGACTAAAAAAATTGATGTACTATTGCCTATTTGAGTGACTATAGACAATAATGCACTATTTCAAAAGGCTATTAGCAATGATTTTAAATGTTTTCATCATTAAATAAATGATAAAATGGTGGATACTGTAGCTCACTAGTACTGTGCTTGCCTGCTACATGCTAAGTTCTGTTGAGCATTCAATAGAAGAAAAGAAAAGAAAAGGAAAGAATAACTGAGTAATGTATATTGTTTTTATCTGATTTAAGCATTTCACAATATATTATGTAATTACAGGTAGGTACCATACCTGTAATTGTAGGTACTCATGGGGCTAAGATCTAGGGGATCATAGATTGAGGCCAGCCTGCAGGGAAAGTGTCCTAGACTTCATCTCCAAAATAGTCAGCAAAAAACTCAGCTGGCGCCTGTAATCCTAGCTGTTAAGGAGGCTGAGATCTGAATATCTTAGTTGAAAGTCAGCCAGGGCACAAAAGTCTGTGAGACTCTAATCTCCAGTTAACCACCAGAAAACTAGAGCTCAGGGACAGCACCCAGGCCTAGAGTTCAAGCACCACAACTGACAAAAAAATAAATAAGTAAATAAACTGAGCTAAAGGCATAGTTTATAGTGGAAAAGTACCAACCTCCCAAGCATACAATCCTGATTTCAAACCTCAGAACTGGAAACAAAAATAAGTAAGTATGTGTGCCACACCATCTTAAACAGATGCTTTTAGTGGTTGGGGTTTAATAATGTCCTTACCCCCTCCTCCCCCTGTAGAATCCCATGTTAGAGATGCAAAGAAATTTATAGATCACATTAGGCAGCACTTCATGTTTTAGAGAGGATATGAGATTCAGGGTTGCTAATAACCGCATTATTGCAGCTAAGTATAAGTTTACATTGTTTCCTTTCCACTATGAATTGACAACTCTTGTTCCTAGTTAGCTAAGTATGGGATGATCACCGTCACTAAAAAAAACGAATATTCTATTTAATTTGTCAAAAAAGTTATTTTATTTTGTTTTTACACAAAGGAAAGGTAGAACACATAATTATGCCTCATACCTGTTAAACAATTTTTGCTAGTTAAAATACTATTTTTCAGCTTTCCTCTCTTTTCTCCCCCCTTCCTTCTTTCTGACTTTTAGAAAACCCTGATTGCCTCATTAAATTTTAATACATCTTTTGTGTACTGTAGCCCCTTAACTGAATATTTTTGTTAATGTATGTCAGATATACAATATAACTAGTATGTGCAGTATTTGCTATATTAGTTCTACTGTGTAATATAATAGGGTACCAATGTAACATTTCCACACATACATACAATATATTTTGATGAATCTCACTTCCTATCACTCTCCCCTATCTCACTGCTGCCCCTAATTTCAATAGATTTAGATTTCTGTTTCATACATAAAAAACAACTACTGAGACATACTGAATGTCATTTACCCTCCCTATTAGTTCTGCCTTCCCACTGGCACTAATCACCATGAATGAAGCCTTCCTCACTTTCTTGTCATTCTTTTTAAAATTGTACTAAGAGACTTAACGGTAATGTTTCAGATGTACATGTATTCTACCTTGCTCAGAACAACCATCTCTACTGTTTACCCCCTCTGTCCTCCTAACACCTTTTGATGAACAGCTTTCATTGAGACTCCTTATGCTGACTTCATACATAGTTGCAATGTATTTCAGTTTTTTACCCTTTATCTTTCTTTCCCCTCCCCCTTCCATCATCATCTTAGTCATGTTTTATGTATATAGGTATAAATTTAAGTGTGTGTATATACGTTCATGTCCTTAGATATGAGAGAGAGAGAGAGAGAGAGAGAGAGAGAGGGAGAGAGAGAGAGTGTGTGTGTGTGTATGTATTTGGTCTAGCTTCCACATGTGAGTGAAAACATTTTAACTCATCTTTTTCATCATTTATTTCATTTTTATGACTGTGTAATATTCTATGGTAAGTGCCATACTTACTATTTATTTTTTGGATATCTTGACTGGCTCATCATTTTATGGGGCTAGCTAGAACTCAGGTCTTTCAGCTTTCACTCAGCTTTTTCTGCTAATTGCTGGTGTTCTCCAATTTGAGCCATGCTCTTCTGGCATTTTGTTAATTATTTGGAGATAGAGTCTTGAGGTTTTATGTGTCCAGGCTGGCAACCTTGATTCTCAAGTCTCAGCTTCTGGAGTACTTAGGATTGTAAGCATGAACTGATGGCTAGCCTAGACCCAAAAATTTTAACAGAAGACTATTAAATCAGAGTTCCTTAAAGCATCCATTTATGATGGTGATGCACATGTTTATCTTTGCCTTTATAAGTATTTTTAGAAGAAGCAGAAATAAGAGGAAAACAAACATACATCCACCATCAGTAAAACAGCTGACAATTTCCAAGACTTAAGTCCATTATTGAACCCAACTTTTTGATGTACTTCTAATTAGCATGTATGATCTACTTCAAAGCAGAGGATTTTTTCATTCCCTTGGGGACATTATAATTTCTATTGAGAATGGATGAGGCGAGAGGAAGAAACTAATAAGACAGAATAGTTCTATTTAAAAAGATGGTTTTTCACTTTATCTTTTTGCATTTATTGCAGGCTTTCTTAGAAATGGCTTCTGAGGAAGCTGCTGTTACTATGGTGAACTATTACACTCCTGTTACTCCTCATCTTCGAAGCCAGCCTGTTTATATTCAGTATTCCAATCATAGAGAACTTAAGACTGACAATCTACCTAATCAAGCTGTAAGTATTAAAGACATTTTTAAAAGTAGATAACAGCACGTGGTATTAAATAAATAAGAGCACATGATATAGAGAATATGTACTATTCTTCATTTTAGGATACTTTATTAGTTGGAATAATGTGTTTAATTTCTTACTTGATGCTAAATAATTAAAAAATGTCACTTAGAAACATCTGAAATTAAGATATTGGGAATAACATTTTTTTCTTTTTTTCTTTGTTTTGGTGGATCATGGGGCTTGAACTCGGCACTGTCCTTGAGCTCTTCAGCTCAAAGTTACTTCCCTACCCTTGGGCCTGGGCACTGTCCCTGAGCTCTTCAGCTCAAGGCTACCACCCTACCCTTGAGCCAAGCCCCACTTCCCATTTTCTAGATGTTAGTTGGAGATGAGTCTCAGGTTATTTTGTGCCCAGCTGGCTTTGAACCTTGATCCTCAGATCTCAGCCTCTTGAGTAGCTAGGATTACAGGTGTGAGACACCACGCCCAGCTTTTTTCTTTCCTTTTTGTATTAAAATGATTAGAAGAAAAATGCAATGTTCTATATCCTAAAATCTCAAATATAAAAGGAACTCATCAGATAGGATCTCACTTTTCGGTGTTTTATTTTGCTATTGTTTGCCTTTTCAAGGGTTTTTTTTTTGGTTTTGTTTGTTTGGTCAGTTGTCATGCTTAGGGTCTGGGCCTGGGTGCTGTGATGCCCCGCCCCTAGTGCTCTAATCACTTCTCAACATAGCTCTACTTCTTGTTTTTTGGTGGTTAATTGGAGTCTCACAGACTTATTTTCAGATCTCAGCCTTCTGAGTAGCTAGGATTATAGGAATGAGCCACCAGTGCCCAGCCCAAGTTCCTTTTTAAGTAGTTTAGTTTTTTGGTTTTTTTTTTTTTTTTTTTTTTTTTTGTATACAAAGCAAGTACCCTTTAAGCATGTAGCTCAAGTGGTAGGATGCTAGGAGGTAACCCTGAATTCAGTCCCTAGTCCCCCCCAAAAGAGTATTCTTTTTTTAAATTTATTTTACTTTTTGGTTGCTTGTAAGGCTTGAACTCTGGGCCTAGGCGCTATTCCTGAGCTCTTCAGCTCAAGGCCACTTGAGCCACAGTGCCACTTCCGGTTTTCTGGGGGTTATTTGGAGATAAGAGTCTCACAGACTTTCCGTGCCCATGCTGGCTTTGATCCTCAGATCTAAGCCTCCTGAGTAGCTAGGATTACAGGTGTGATTACTGCCCCAGCTAAAAAAGGATAATTTTTAATTGTATGAAGAGTATCTTTGACTTGTGTTCTTGCTCTAAAGAACTGCACTCCTTTTTTGTGTGTTTTTGTGTGTTTGTTTTTTTGTTTTTCTGCCAGTCCTTGGGCTTACTCAAGGCTAGCCCTCTACCACTTGAGCCACAGCACTACTTCCAGCTTTTTTTATATATGTGGTACTGAGGAATCAAACTTGGTCTTTGTGCATGCTAGGCAAGCACTCTACCACTAGGCCAAACACTTAGCCCGTTGTTTGTTTTTGAGTGGAGTTCCTATGTAGTTCAGGCTGGGCTAGAACTCCTTACATACAGCCCAGGCTAGCATCCAACTCCTTATTGATCTTCCTCTCTTGGCCTCCTGAGTGCTAGCATTTCAGCCACATGCCACCATGTTCACTCTAGCCTTTGATTGTGTGTTGAAAGGCATAAAGGCAAGTTGCATTAAAATTTACTAAGTTACAGTTTTCTGCATTGCTTAAAACAAAGACATTTGTCCATGATCCTTACTTTAAGTAATAATGTAATAATCTAATGGGTTACTTAATGGTTTTAAAGTAAAAAATGCTTTTTATTTTTTTTATTGCTGCTTACTTTGCCTCCACATATTTCTCATTCAAGCATGTTGGGAATGAACATAGGGTCATAGTTGGTTAAGTCAACACTTACCTTAGAGCTGTAGCCTCTATAATAGAGTTTGGTTGTTTTTTTTTTTTTTTTTTTTTGCCAGTCCTGGGCTTGAGCTCAGGGCCTGAGCACTGTCCTTGGACTTTCTCAAAGCTAGAGCTCTACCACTTGAGCCTCAGCACCACTTCCAGCTTTTTTATGTATGTGGTACCAAGGAATCGAACCCGGGTCTTCACACATGCTAGGCAAGCACTTTAACCACTAGGCCAAACTCCTGGCCCCTATAATAGAGTTTTTTTAATGAAGAAATATCATACAAATTATAAATATACATGGTAGAGATAACTTAGTCATATTTTGGTTTATATTTTTCTGTTCTGTCACTGAACCTAACTTACTGCAGTGGAATCTTGATAGATAATTTAAACTTTCTCTATTTTTCCTTTATAATATTTTTTAGATATTGTTTATAACAATGAGTTCAGAGTTGATTTGGTTTTAGTTCTTTGGTGGGGTTCTTGTTGTAATTGTTTTTTTAGGGGAAGGTTGTTTGCAGTACTTCGATTTGAACTCTAGAATTCATACTTGCTAAGTAAATATTCTACTACTTGAGTCATTTTGCTCAGCTTTTTGGCTTTAGTTATTTTCATGCTTTTTGCTTGCACTGCCCTGGGCTGTGCTACCCTTGCCTTCTATATAACTAAAATGACAGTCATGAGTCACCATACTTAGCTTGTTTAATCAGTCAGGGACATACTAAGTTTTTTGCTGAGGCCATCCTGGAACTGCAGAATAGTCCTCCTACACTGCCTCCCATATAGCTAGGATTTCAGGTGTGAGTTAATCTGCCAGTTTTTTTTAATGATTACTATAATTTATGGTGAATTTTTTTAGATAGGTATTACATATTTTTCCCTGTTTTATAATGGTTTCTTTTTGTTTTGGAAAGTGGTACTGGTCTGGAATCTTGAACTGAGGACCTGGGCACTGGCCCTGACCTTTTGTGCTTAAGACTAGCTAGAACTCTTAATATTTGAGCCACAGTTTCACCTACCTTTTGATAGTTTATTGGGGATCACATTCTCATGGACTTCCCTGTCTAGGCTAGCTTCAAATCCTGATCCTTAGATCTCAGCCTCCTGGGAGTTAAGACTACCAGCTTGAGCCATCGGTGCCCAGCTTATTTTATAGTTTTAAAAATAGTACTACAACAGCATATATTTTACCATTCTTACAACATTATTGTTATTAAGTCATTAGGCAGTGAAATATTTCTGAAACCCAGCACATTTTTTATGTTGTGATGTTACTGGATTGCTTTTGCATATCTAATAATGTGTGAAATTGTATCTTATTTTTATTTGATAATATGTAACATTCAGTGGCTTCTGTTTGTCCCTTTTCTTTCATTTTGTTAACTGTAAAATACATGTCATTTAAAATTTATCATTCCAGCAGCTTTCTTCCCCCACACACTCCCTTGGTGGTGCTGGTCCTGGGACTTAAATTCATGACCTTGCCATCCTTCACTTGGCTTTTCCACTCAAGTTTGGCACTTTACAACTTGAATCTTACTTCCACTTACAGTTTTTGCTAATTAATGCAGATAGCAGTTCATGAGATTTTTGCTTGTCTAGCTTTGAGCTATAATCTATAGACCTCAGTCTCCTGAGTAGCTAGGATTATAGGCATGAACCACTAGTGCCTAGCTCATTTCAGCCATTTTATAAGTGTAGGTTTTGAGAGGTTTTATGTATTAATTTGCAAATAGCATTTGTATTGTTTTAGAGAAGGAAGTTAGATGTTATAGTTTCAAATTTCTGCTTCTAGTCCTACAGTTTTTTCATTAGTGTGATTCCTAAGGATTTTAGTATAACTCTTGAAGAAGAAAAAGTAATTTAATAAAACTTTTAAAGATTGAATTATTCTAAAGGGAAACAGTGAGAAATTCCAGTTGCTTGGCAACCAGTCACCCAAATGACCTAGTTTATTCTTAGCCTTGATTTCTTCCCAGTACTATTTACTTTTGTGAAATTATTATACATTGGTATTTGATAAAATATAGAAACATGAGGTTGCAATTCAAAGTAGCTCTTTACATACTTTGAGTCTTACAGCCTCTGTTTTGTTCTTTGAGAAACAAAATATCCCAAGCATGTATATCACTTCTTAGATATAATTGATAGAGAATCAAGTGAATACCAAGTATTTTTATTTCCTTCACTTAAAATAAATTTTTATTACAAAATTTAGGTCATATTCTGAGATACAGCATTTGGTAGTCTTTATTGAAATATCATAATTCTTTGGGTTTTTTTTTTTTTTTTTTTTTGTATTTTCTTTTTTGGTACTGGGGATTGTACCTAGTTGCACTTGCTAGGCCAGCTCTATTTCTTGGTCTTATTGGTAAGAGTCTATAAATCTGCAGAGATCAGGGGGGTTTTCCTTTAAAATATCTGTAATATAAAATGAACAGTTAAAAACCTGTACACTAGCTTTGTGCTGGTGGCTCCTGCCTGTAATCCTAGTTACTCAGGAAGCTGAGATCTGTAGGTTAATGTTGGAAGCCAGCCCAGGCAGGAAAGTCTATGAGACTTCTATCTCCAGTTAAGCATAAAAAATACCAGAAGTAAAGCTGTGGCTTAGACAGCCTGCAGGCCCTGAGTTCAAGCCCCAGGACTGCCACAAAAGCAAAACAAAAACCAACTGTACATACATAACATGTTAATTTGCACTTCCTTGTCTTTGGAAATACCTTCTTCACATCACATATGTATTTTTGTTGTATTTTTGTTTTGTTGGGACAGGATCTCAATACATAGCTCAAGCTGGCTTTGAACTCAAGAGCCTCCTACCTATCCTTACTACTGCCTACCTATCCTGACTGCTGCCTCCATCATCCAGATTTCTATCCCAACTTAATAAAATCTGTTGTTCCTGCTCCCTCCCTCCCTCCCTCCCTCCCTCCCTCCCTCCCTCCCTCCCTCCCTTCCTTCCTTCCTCCCCCTCCTCTCTCTCCCTCTCTCTCCCTCCCTCCTTCCCTCCCTCCCTTTCTTTCTCTCTCTTTCTTTTCTCATTTTGGTTACTGGAGTTTGAACCTCAGGGCCATATGCTTATTGGGATGGTGTGACACCAGTGAACCATATCTCCATTTCTGTTTTTCACTGGTTACTTGAAGGGTAAAGATGGGGTCTTGCTGTCCCCTGGAGGCACGTTTGAGCTGTATCCCACCTAGTTAGGCTTCTGATCTGTACTGGGATCGTAGGTGCATGCCATTTCATCTAGCTTCTTTCCATGAAAACTGAAACTTTGCTGCTCAAAGTAGTTCTATACTGCTGGCATAGAACTACTGTCCTTCCAGTCTCACTTTCCCAAACAACTTGAGTTACAAGGCACAAGACACCCATACCCAGTTTACTTCCTTTATTAATAGTTAATGCACTCATTCCTGAGAGTTTATTGCCCACATGTTTAAAAGTCATATCCCATAACAGATTTTATGCCTTGTAATTTTTAGTGCCAGTTGCATTTTCACATTTTAAAAACCCTCTTGATTTTTCACTTCAATGTTTTTGGCATCGTTTTATTTGGCTCTAAATGCTGGGTGTGATACATGCTTATGATCATAACATTGAGAAAAGAGAAGCTTGAATTCAAGGCTACACTATGAAACTGCCTCAGGAAAAAAAAATCCCACTCCCAAAATATTTTTGAAACTATAATTATAAAATCTATAGTGTCTTTCGTAAATTTATTCATTCATCCATTCCTTCCTTCCTTCCTTTCTTCCTTTCTTTCTCCCTTTCTTTCTTTCTTTCTTTCTTTCTTTCTTTCTTTCTTTCTTTCTTTCTTTTTTTCTTTCTTTCTTTCTTTCTTTCTTTTTCTGTCAGTTGTGGGGCTTGAACTCTGGGCCCGGGTACTGTCCCTGAGCTCTTCAGCTCAAGGCTATTCCTCTTATCACTTGAGCCACAGCACCACTTTGGTTTTCTGGTGGTCAGTTGGAGATAAGAGTCTCACAGTCTCACAGACTTTTATGACCAGGCTGGCTTTGAACTGCTTTCCTCAGTTCTCAGTCTCCTGAGTAGCTAGGCATGAGCCACCAGCACCCAGCCTAAATGCTATTTTCTCAGATTTATTATCAAAAACATGTTTTTCCTTTAGGAGTAAGACTTTATACAAAATTTCATGTGTGATAGGACTTTAACAAGCAAGACAAAAGCATAAGACTCAGTGAAGTACAAAAACTGCTAATAAGTTTTTTATTGCTGTGATAAATACCTGAGACAACAACTTAAAGCAGATAAAGCTTAATTTGCTTCCAGTTTTAATCATTTCTGACAGGCACAGGGAGACAGAAGAGAAGGAGTAGAAACAGGAGAGGAAAAAAGACAGTGAACAAGAGGACAGAAGAGAAGATAAATTTTTAAAAAATGGGAGAGAATAGCAGAGCATGGTAGCATTCTTACTGTTTTTTCCCCTTTCATTTCATCTGGCCCCCAACAGAAAAGAAAAGAGATGAGGATGGAGAGAAGGGAGCAAAAACATAGGCAAGAAGAGGGAAAGGAGGTAAGAGAAGGAGGACCACTAGAGCATTCTTCTTACTGGCTTTCCCCCTTTTATTTCATTTGGGCCCAGTGAATGCCAACAAATATGTAAGAGCTAATATTAAGAAATGTTTCCCATGAGCACAGATGTTTTATCTCTTAGCTTCCTGGCTGCCATGTTGTGAGCTGCTGTCCTGTCACATATTCTCTATGGTCATGGACAGAAACACTGGAAACTGTGAGCCTAAAATAAGACTTTCCTTCTCTTACATCAGATTGGGAGAGCCATGACAGAGCTAAAACAGAGACATCTACAAATTCTGTCCTGCTCTTCAGGGCGTCCTTGCTTAGTTTGCATGTATGTATACTAAAACATTAACTTGAAGACTAAGAACTTTTCAGTACTTAAATAATAAGCACGTAAGAAGTATTTTCTTGGCAATGCTTCCTCATAAACCTATGTGCTTGCACTGCAGTATCTCTATAGTTCCTTGTATGGCATCCTTTTTAGATTAAGATGCTCAGCTATACCTTGCATTAAGGTGTAGAAGATAGCCCTTACTGATCCAGGCTAGGACCTGAAGTATTTTGGAGGATGGAAGTGAGTTGATAACACAACTCCCAAAATTTGATCTGCCCAAAGACTGTCTTTGATTGTCTACCTTTAGTTTGACAAAGGGTTATTTACCTTTTACAATTCCATTGATGACCTCATAACCTATATAAACTTCATAAGTCATTTATTTATCTATTTCTTAAAGAATACCACTATGCTGGCTCATAGGGCACAAACAGAAAACTACCAGGGAGCACTTAGTGTCACTTGTGACATCATCTCTCCTCCATCCCCACCAATAGTATCATAGAGCTACTGCATAGCTGAAGAGTTATACCTGGTAGTCACAATCTAGATTGTTCATAAGATTCAGTTGGTTTCAAATTGAATGAGAGCGAGCCATGGGGAGTTAGTGCTAATTCCTCCTCAGAGGCTAAGCTTCCCAGATATACTAAAAATGTACATGAATCCCCAGGGCCATCCCGCTGGAGTTTTTGCTGCCACGAGTAACTTGAAAGCAAAATAAGCTACACCATTCACAGATGACTTAACAAAATTAGTGCACCAAATTCTGTTCCTCAGTCCTTGGTCAAGTATACCTTTTTTTTGCCAGTCCTAGGGCTAGAACTCACGGCCTGAATACTGTCCTGGGGCTTTCTGAAGGCTAGACCTCTACCACTTGAGTCACAGCAGCATTTCTGGCTTTTTCTATGTATGTGGTACCAAGTAATCGAATCTTGGTCTTAGTGCATGCTAAGCAAGTACTCTGCTGCTACGCCAAACTCCCGGCCCCTGTTGAGTATCCTTCTGCCTGTCAGGGTTAATACAGAAGAATTTAAAGTGGTGGCACAGTGCCACCACCAGAGGAATAAGACCATGTGTGATCTTGAAATTACAGGCATCAATCCCAACCTCATACTCAGTTCCAGCTGGAGAAATGACAAGAATTAACTAAACAATAAATGGCTAAATTTAAAAAAAAAATCAACTCCTTAGTTGCAGTGGCTAAATTTAAGTGCTTACTAGCCATTCTAGCAATCATACTAGACAGTGAAAACACATTTCTGTTATTGCAGAGAGTACTGATTAATATCTTACATGTTTCCACTTAATGTTGGGTTTTGTGTTACAATAAATAATGTCTTTTCTAATTCTAACACCTGGATTATTTTCTTATTTTTGGTGTTGCTGTTCAATCATAGGCTTGAACTCAGAGCATGGACACTGTCTCTGTGCCTTTGTGCTCAAGGATAGTACTCTGCCACAGTTCTATTTCCAGTTTGGAGGTGGTTAATTGGAGATAAGAGTCTCATTGACTTTTTTGCCAGGTCTGGCTTTGAACCCCGATCCTCAGTTTTCAAGCCTCCTGTATAACTAGGGTTACAAGCATGAGCCACTGGCTTGGATCTTTTTCTGTTGATGAATTTCTGTCTCTACTTCCACCCCTTCCCCCTCCCAAATAATTGATTTTGAACTGAAAACTAACATCTAAATTAGTTCTCAAACTTCAGTAAAACAGTACTACCCTGTTTTCCAATAAAATCTTAACAGGGCAACCAGAGTAATGTAGATGGGCTACACTCCCATGTTTAAAGCAATACTAGGCTTATGTTATCCTAAATATTGGACTTTATTTTTGTTTTGCCGCTTTTTTTTTTTTAATGGTTTGAACCTAGAGCCTTGCACTGGCTAGGTGGATGTGCTTCCACTTGACAGTCACTGTGTGTGTGTGTGTGTGTGTGTGTGTGTGTAGTGGAAATCTGACTTGGGAGCATCATTCTACTTGTATTTTCCTCACAACAGGATTGCACATAGGTGCCACTATACTTGTTTGTTGAAATGAGTTCTTGTTAACTTTTCCTGCGCTAGCTTGAACTGCTGTCCTTTCAGATCACCACCTCCCAAGTAGCTAGGATTAGAGGTATGCGACATCATGCCTGGCCAAGAACATAGTTTTGAGAAGTAGTGGTATAAAATATTCAGATAATTGTTCATATATGCTTTTTTATTATTGGAGTAATGTATAGAGGGGTTACAGTTACATTTGTCAGGTGGTGGATGCATTATTTCTCCCTGTTCATATATTCTTTTTTGAGCTGGTCCTCAGGCTTAAACTCAGTCTGGGTGCTACCCTGGAGCTTTTTTGCTCAAGGCTAGTGCTGTACCACTTGAACCACAGCTCTACTTCCCATTTTTTTTGGTGGTTAACTGGAAATAAGAGTCACAGACTTTTCTAGTTTGAGCCTCAGATCTCAGTCTCTTGAGTAGCTAGGATTGTAGGTGCGAACTTCCTGCACCCACCCCACTTATGTTTTGTTTTGGTTTGGTTTGGTTTTTTGCCATTCCTGGGCTTGAGCTCAGGGCCTGAGCACTGTTCTTGGGTTTTTTCCCTCAAGAGTAGACCTAACACTTAAGCCATAGCACCAGTTCCGGATTTTCTATGTATATGGTACCAAGGAATCAAACCGGGGTCTTCATGCTTGTTAGGCAAGCACTGTACCTCTAAGCCAAACTCCTAGCCCTGTGATGTATTCTTAAGATACTGCTACTTTGGAAACTGAACATTTGGCAGTTTGTGTAATATGCGTAAGAATCTGCATATGACCTAAAAATAAAATGTTTGCATACAAGGTCTTCTCAAAGGATGATGCTTACTTTAGCAGCACATACATCAAAATGAGAATAGTACAGTCTTCAGTTTGTTTTGAGGCAGGGTCATGCTAACTTTGCCTGAAGTAGCCTCAAACTCTGTTTACCTTCTAAGTAATTGGGGAGTACCACTGTGCCTCTGTACCATATTTGTAAATAGATTCCCCCTAATTAATGAGAAACACTTAATAAGATGTCTTAAACAGGAAAAGGGAGTTGTACATAAATATAAAGGACAATTTTTGAAATGTTAAGCATACAGAAAAAGCTTCCAATTTTCAGAAAAATACTTACTTTATATGTATAAATTTATTTATTTTTTTTTCCAGTCCTGGGGCTTGAATTTAGGGCCTAGGCACTGTCCCTGAGCATCTTTTGCTCAAGGCTAGCACTCTACCACTTAAGCCACAGCACTATTTCTGACGTTTTCTGTTTAGATGGTACCGAAGAATCGAACCCAAGGCTTCATGCATCCTAAGCAAGAACTCTACCACTAAGCCATATTCCCAGCCCTTACCTTAATACTTATCCCAGCATAATAAGGAAAAAAGTATTTCACTTTAGAATCATAGTGTACACAATTCTAAGCTGTTTAAAATTGTAACTATATCAGTATGTAAAAAGGAAAGCTACATTTGAAGTTGTAGAATTTTTCATTCTATTGCACCAATATTTTGTAAAATATCGTTAATGCTAAGTGTGAAATAAAAGATTGGTAGCAATGATGTGTAGTTTCAGTAGTTGTTGATCATACTTTTATTATTCTCTTCAGTTTTCCCTCTTTTACTTCACTTTTTAAAAAATTTTTGAAGCAGTCACAAAGTTTTAAAAAATAGTTTCAGGACAGTATAACAAAGTTTTAATAGCTATTTTTCTACAAATAAGGATATTTCTTCTATCAGCTGCAATAGCAGTCAACATTAAAAAGTTAACACTGATGCATAACTTCTGCAATCCTTAGACTCCATTGTCTTTCACCAGTTGCTATTAATGTTTATTAATAGCAAAGGATCCATTTCTAATTTACATGTTCCATCTAGTTGTCCTATCTTTATAGTTTTTAGTTTAAAAGAGTTCCTCAGTTTTTCTTTGGCTTTCCTGTCTTTGTCATTGCTAAAAAGTACAAGCAGTTTATTTTCTAGTGTCCCTTAATTTGAGGGTCAGTTCAAGGTATCTATCTTTGACAGATCACAGGAGTCATTTCTTCTCATGGTAGCAGCATATAATTTCATTTTGTTTCATTACTGATGATGTGTTCTTAGATAACTCAATTATGCTCATGTTTAGCCCAGCTTTTGCACTGTGGAATTATTATGTTGTCCCTCAGTGTCCATGAAGGGTCAGGGGAGGAGTTGGTGGCTCCAGGAACACTTTAAAACCAAAAAATGTAAGGGTGCTTCAGTCACTTACATAAACTGTATTGTTCAGAGAATAATAAGAAAAAAATCTACATTTTCATTATAGATGGAAACTATTTTTTCTCTGAAAAATTTTGGGACATGATTTAGTGTGTTTTCCACATATATGGAAGACTCAGCTAAAATGGGGGAGAAAATATATTGTGCTGGGAGTTTGGCCTAGTGGTAAGAATGCTTGCTTAGCATGCAAAAAGATCAGGTTCAATTCCTTGGTACCACATACACAGGAAAAAAAAAAAACAAAAAACGAAGAGGTGCTATGTCTCAAGTGGTAGAGCTCTAGCCTTGAGGAAAAAAGCCCAAGGACAATGCTCAGGCCCTGAGTTCAAGCCCAGGACTGGCAAAAAAAAGTGGGGGAGAGGGGAGGCAATAGTACTTTGTAGGCACATATTTTGAGATTTTATAAATATACTGTTCCTTAACCTGATGCCAGTTTTAATCAGTATTGATTTAGAGTTCCCTGTTTTATTTCATGGATTATTTTGGTACTTAAACTATTTTGGAGTTGGCTTCTGCCTCATTTTGCCATCATTGTTTCATTATTTCCTTGAATTCTGGCAAAATCAAGAAAAACACCATAAAACCAAAAAATATTTCATACTCATCTTGGGCTTTTCCTGCCCCAGTTCTGGAACCAGCTTTTTGTTTTGTTTTGTTTAGAGAGTTCTTGTTACTTTCAGGGAGAAGTGCTTTGATGCTTTTATCTGCAAACCATGGACTGAAAACTAGCATTCCTTACATTATCCCTTCATTGAATGATGTGAAGTGTGTTTAGACTCTTGGTTTTGTTGGGGGCTTTTGTTTTGTTTTGTTTTGTTTTGTTTTTTAATAACTTTTCCCCCTCACCTCCATGGAGCTCCTCTTTCTTCGTGCTGCTTAGGCTGTTCTCATTACAGTGTCTAAGCATGTGGACTCCTACCCTTTGGGCTCTGACATTTCTGGCTTCCCTACTACTGAATGCCCTGCTTACTCATACTCCTTAGTTCTTGATACATAATGAATTGCCTCTCCCAACACACACCCAAATAACTTCCTTACTTTGGCTCAGATTCCCTTAGCCAGACCATAGATTCTGGTTTTCAGCTTTTTTCAGCACTGATGCTCTGTGCAACTATGGCTTTCTATGTAAATGCCCTTGTTTTTCCATTGAACAATCACAGTTCTCTCCTCTTCTGTATTTATGCCCCCCAAAGTCTTTAGAACTGAATTGTTTAAGGAAGGAAAAAAGAAACGGTGAATAAAGATGGACTTGAATAATTTTTACATGATCTTTAACATTCATTTTATGTTTTTCCCCCATTATCTTTTTACTTTTTTGGAGACTGTCTCTGTGTAGCTCAGGCTGACCTTAAATTCATGATACACCTGCTATAGCCTCCTGGGTGCTGGGATTGCACTGTACTTAGCTTTAATACTGTATCTCTGATAATTAGATAGGTTTTTAATTCTTGATAACAAACTTGAGATGTATATATACATCCAGATCAAGTGTGAGGGTGCTGTGTATATTTTTAATTTTAGCTTTGTTCATATTGTTTTATGCCAGCTGATATTTAGGATTCATAGAATGCTTCTGTATAATAAAAAAAAGCTCTGATTTTTACTTGTTTTCCAGAGAACCCAAGCTGCACTGCAGGCTGTCAGTGCTATCCAGTCAGGAAACCTGGCCCTTCCAGGAGCCACTTCCAATGAAGGCACAGTCCTCTCTGGGCAGAGCCCTGTGCTCCGAATAATTATTGAAAACCTCTTTTATCCTGTTACTTTAGAAGTTCTTCATCAGGTAAGGAAAAATACTCTTTTGTTTTTTGTTTTTTTCATTTTCATATAACCCCTTTAGTTTTTTACTTTCATTTTTTGAAATAGGAGAAATAGCCTCACAAAAGCATAATCAGAATAACCTGTGTAATATTTACTTATGTATTTATTTATTCTTCAGTCATAGGGCTTGAACTCGGGGACTGGGTACTGTCCCTGAGCTATTTTGCTCAAGGTAGTACTTTACCATTTTGAGCCATAGCACCACTTCCAGGTTTCTGGTGATAAATTGGAGATACGAATCTCATGAGCTTTCATGCCCAGACTGGCTTTTAAACCAAGATCCTAAGATGTCAGCCTCCTAAGTATCTCGGATTACAGGCATAAGCCACAGATATCCAGTTCTCTGTAATATTTTTATATTTAATATCTATCGTTTTCTTTTTTGGCCAGTCCTTGGGCTTAACTCAGGGCCTGGGCACTGTCCTTAGGCTTTCGCAAGGTGAGAACTCAACCCCTTTGAGCCATGGCACCATTTCCAGATTTTTTTCTGTGTATATGGTACTGAGTAATTAAACCCAGGGCTTCATACATACCAGGCAAGCACTCTGCCACTAGGCCACCCTCTGATCCTCTTATCTGTTTTCTTTAGGTTATTGTTATTGGTTGATATATGCTTAAATAGTGAAAAAAATCCTTTACCATATTATTTCACAAAGAACTCATATCAGTTAATTTTTCATTATTATAAAGGTGATGTACAAAAGGATTATAGTTACATAAGTCAGGTAAGGAGTATATTTCTTTTTGGATAGTGTCATCCTTTTCCTCAATCTTTCTGTTTTACCCTCTCTCATCCTCAACCCCAGAAATAATTTTGACAGCCTCTTTTTCTAAGATGAGTATATGATTTTAAAAGCTCAGGGAGAAATGGAGAATAATAAAAGGGTGACATTGATCAAAATACCTTCTACTTACAAATTGAAATGTTGAATAACCTTTAAAGACAATATAAAAATTTAAATATTGCTGGACTCCAATGGCTCATATCTTGTAATCATAGCTACTCAGGAGGCTGAGATCTGAAGACCACTGTTTTAAACAAGCACAGGCAAAAAAATCTGGAAGACTCTTACTGCCACTCTGCCACCAAAAAGTTGGAAGTGGATACGTGGTTCAAGTGATAGAGTAGTAGTCTTGACCAAAAAAGCTTAGAGACAGCCCAGGGTCTGACTTCAAGTCTCAGGACCAACATGCACAAAAAAAGCAATGCACTGTTGATTCATGCCTCAGAAGGCTGAGATCTGAGGATCGAGGTTTGAAGCCAGCCCAGGCAAGCAAGTCTGTTACTCTTATCTCTGATTAGTTATAAAAAAGATGGAAGTGGAGCTGTGGTTCAAGTGGTAGAGCACTAGCCTTGAACAAAAAAAGCTCAGGGATTGTGCCTAGATTTTGAGTTCAAGCCCAGGACTGATATACACACATACACTCAAAAAATCTTTTAGATATGTAAAACTTCATATGTAACATTTATATGTGTAGCATGTTAAATAGTAACTAATACCCAACATAAATTGCATATTAAGGTATCTAAATTCTTTTGGTAAATGACATTCCACCAAATCATGGGTAATATTTAGAATTGATGACTGGAAAATTACTTACATGATTTTTGTAGTAAATAATACAGAAACTCATATAATTGGTGAGGATCAAACCTTCTGATGTGCAGCTGTATGTGATAGATCATGCCTATATCCTGGCATCTCAAGAGGTTGAGATTAGGATTGTGAAGTTCAAATCCAGCTCTAGGCAAGAAAGTTCATGAGACACCATCTTGGTGGAAGACGCTAATGTGTGCCTATTGTTCCAGCCATTAAGGAAGCATAGAAAAGATAGATTGTGGTCCAGGCATGCACCCAGACAAATGTGAGACCATTTCTCCAAATAACCAGTGCATAAAAGGGCCAGATACATGGCTCAGCTGTAAGAGTATCTGCCTAGCAAGCATGAAATCCTAAGTCAACTCTAGAAAGAGAAAAACTTGAATATGATAATGTACACCTGTAGTTTTCAGTACTGGACTGCTTCTGGCAGAGGAATTGTGAGTTAAATGCCAGTCTGGGCTTAATTGACAACACCCTCTGCCTCCAAATTAAAAAAAAAAAAATAGGGCTGGGAGTGTGGCCTAGTGTAGAGTGCTTGTCTAGCATTCACGAAGCCTTGGGTTCGATTCCTTGATACTACATACACCAAAAAAAGCCAGAAGTGGTACTGTGGCTCAATGTGATAGAGTGCTAGCCTTGAACTGAAGAATTCAGGAACAGTGTCCAGGCCCTGAGTTTAAGCCCCAGAACTGGCAAAAATAAACCTTCTTAAGCTCCTTGATTAGAGTCTTGTATTTTTCAATGCTTTTATATTTTAAACTAATGTTTCATATATACTATTTTCAATGTAATGTAGGTTGTTTGTACTCTCTATATAATATTTAACATCTAGCTCCACAACTTTTGTTCACTCTTCAGGAATCTATTGATTTCATTTCATTATACTTGTCATCCCATGTGTTAAAGTACTGAGGCATTGAAACACATTATGCTTATTTTCAAACCTTGGGATTTATTTGTATAACTGAAGAGGTGTAGAGACTGTGCATATGTGCTTAATAATTCAAAAGCATCTTACTCTCTTCTTACATTTTGCTGGGTCCCTGCAGGGCTAAGATACCTTTTTTCCTTCAAGGGCCATTTGGATATTTACAACTGAATTTCACTCTTGTACCATATAAAACTATCAATATAGACAGCCAGCTATAGGCAGTGGATGAGAAGCATACTAGAAGTCTTTGTGACTGTCTAGCCACATATCAAATGAGGCTAGAGGTATCCTACCCTTCCTCAGAAGTTTATTTTTTCATAATCATACCGATCGATATAGTACTCAGACACATTTCCCAATATGATCCTGTGCTAAACATGTAAATATATGCTACATATTTTGTACTAGTAAGTAGGCTTACTTTGTTCTTTTTCCTGGTTTTCTTTTCTTTTTTGAACTGCTATCAGTAGTGTGTGATGCATTTGCAACTATATAATACTATGGCTTGCTAACTTACCAGCCTTTTATAAAAGATGTTCTTATCCCTATTGCTCACTCAACAGTGCTACTACTCAAAAAAAAAAAAAAACATGATGAGCTTACTCAGTGTCACATGATCAAGTTTTATCCTGTTTATCCTTTCCCCCAAAGCAGCCAGTCCTGGGGTTTGAACTCATGGCCTGAGCACTAGCCCTGAGCTTCAAGGCTAGCACTCTACCACTTGAGCCACAGCACCACTTTTAGCTTTTTCTGTGTATGTGGAACTAAGAAATGGACCCCAGAGCTTCATGAATGCTAAGTAAGCCTTCTACCGCAAAGTCACATTCCCAGTCCCTATACCTTATTTTTTTTCTCACAAAAGATCATGGAGTCCTTTAGGTAAGGAGGACAAATTATGAGAATCCTAAATAGCAACTATTATAGTAGGATTTTCATTCTTTTCATTTTAGCTCTTCTTGTTTAACTCTCTTCAGGGCTATTGGGGTAAACCAACTCATACCAAGGGAGAAATCCTCAGGAACCTTAGGGACTGGACCTTTACAAGCAGATATATGTCTTGTCTCTGTGTCCTCCCTACCTAACACTTGTTAATACTTTTAACACCATGGCCTTTTCAGACACATGAGTAGCCCATTTTATAGCCTATTCTGTGGGTTGCCTGCCTTCTTGCTCTGTTGATAACTGACTTTTGGTGCACAAAATTTTAAGGTAGGCTGTTTTTTTTGTTGTTGTTGCCTATGTTTTAGGATAGTTATCTTGAGCATTCTTTCTACTTACTACAAAAGATCAATTGCCTTAAGGACATTGACATATATCTTACCAGTATTAAGAATACCTAATCTTGGGCTGGGAGTTTGGCCTAGTGGTAGAGTGCTTGCCTAGCATGCATGAAGACCCAGGTTTGATTCCTTGATATGACATACATAGAAAAAATCTGGATGTGGTGTTGAGGCTCAGGTGGTAGAGCTCTGGCCTTGAGAAAGTCCAAGGTCAGTGCTCAGCTCCTGAGCTCAAGCCCAGGACCGGCAAAAAAAAAGAAAAGAAAAGAAAAGAATGCTTAATCTTTATATTCTTAGCAGAAGGTCAAGTTTCTGGTATATTAACATTCAAATTCAAAATAGAATAACAGAGTAAGACAATGTATAACTGTTTTCAGAATGCCACCTATTCTTTAAGAATGAGATCCTAGCAACTCAGTCCTGAATCTTGGTAGAACAAAGTTTATGAGAGTAATGTTAATTAGGACTATGTCAGGAAGATTTTTCTTTGATTCTATAGGTCTTTTATCAGAAGACATTTCAAAAAGTCCTTCCTTGACCACCCTTGTACCATTCTAACTTGTATAACTCTTACTCCTTCCTTTTATTTTTATTCACAAAACTTTTATATGACCAGGTAGAACATTGCTTATTTACTTTTTTTCATAAAAGCAGAGACTTTCATTTGTTTTGTTCATTGCTGATTCCCTAGTGCTCAGAACATTGTCCTGTGAATATTTACAAATATATTATCTCCCTGTGGGTTTTTTTGTTGTTGTTTTTGTTTGTCGGTTGTGGGACTTGAACTCTGGACCTGGGTACTGTCCCTGAGCTCTTCAGCTCAAGGCTACTGCCCTACTCCTTGAACCACAGCGCTACTTCCCACTTTCGGATGGACAATTGGAGATGGGCTGGGCTGGTTTTGAACTACAATCCTCCAGTCTCAGCCTCCTGAGGATTATAGGTGTGAGCCTAGCTTCAGCCCTCTGTTTATAAACATCTTATTCTAATTACCCTGTCTGTCAAATAGAACTGTCTGGAAATAGAGCTGACTCACAGGATGAAATAATTGAACCATTAGTTTCTCCCACATCCATTTATGTGCTTTGTAACACCATTGTCTTACACTATCAATTCCTTCAGAGGCCTTCTATTCTATAGTATTGTACCATTTATACTTGCTATAAAGCAGGATAAGTTTGAGTCCTTTCTTGGGGCAGGTCCTGCAATAATACATGCTGCATGGCCTTTGAAACATTAACATTTTAGACTTTAAGTCATTTTAGTACCAATAGTTTTAATAGAGAAGATTGTTTCACTTAAAAATGGAGGTTATAGCTAGGTATGTGACACACATGTATAATTCTAGGACTTGAGAGTCTGAAACAGGAAGATCTCAAGTTCAAAATCTTACTTTCACAAGACCACAAGCAAGACTCTGTCTCAAAAAAACAAATAAAATAGGTTGCACACTCAAGTTATATTTCTATAATTAATTTTCTTAGATTTAACTTACTGTGAACTTCTTTTCAGATATTTTCTAAATTTGGCACAGTTTTGAAGATTATCACCTTTACAAAGAATAATCAGTTTCAAGCCTTGCTTCAGTATGCTGACCCAGTGAATGCACATTATGCCAAAATGGTAATTATATATTTTTTCCATTTTTCAGTCATTAATCACACACTTCAGTGATACACAAAGGATGATGCCATCAGGTCTTCTGAATTGTTACAATTTACCATCATATTGTTTTAAACTGTGACTAGATATAATGCTTAACAGTTTAACCATTTTGAACTGTATGGTTCCCTATATTCTTTTTTCCTAAGGTAAAAACTATACTTTTTTCATGGGAAATATTTCCAAATCTATCACCTCTTAGATCTCCAAGATTCAGTACTGTTTATGAGTTGAGCACATTACACCTGATGTATTCTGACTAATGAAGTAAATTATGTTTTTATTTACAACTGTTACATTTAGCCAAAAATTGATCATATTTAGTCTTCATTCCATTGAGCCTGGTGAAGTCATTACATCTTCTCTTGGGATTTCTTTTGTGTGTGGGTGTGTATGACAGTACTGGAGCTTGAACTCAGAAACTTAGAGTCTCTCTTGCTGTTTGTTTTGTTTTGCTCTACTAATTGAGCCCATCCCTGCTTCCAAGTTTTTGCTGGTTAAATGAGTCTTACTAACCTTTCTTTCCTGGCTGGCTTCAAACTTTGATCCTCAGGTCTTTCTCTTCTAAATAGCTGGTATGAGCCACTAGAACCATGCTCTATATTGTCTTTTTAATATACAAATACTTGACTTTTTTGATAAGCATAAAACTTACTTTATAACAGTAAACTTCAGTTATATTAGACACATTTCATCTGTATTCATTCTATCTTATATTGATCTTTGTCACTTCTAACTTCTGCTCAAAGATAAAGACTTCTGACATTCCAGAATATAGCTTTAATATTTACTTTTTCCTCTGCCTGCCTATAAACATTTCATCGTAGACAGAATAACCACAATAGTAGTTAGTCTTACTGTAATACCATACAGTAGTTTTCTGAGCTTTTCCATGTCTTCTCTCTCATTTGATCCTATCACAGATAAAATGGATGTTCTTGTTTTGCATATAAAAACTGACTTAGGAGCTTTTCCTTTTCTTACATAGGTTCATTGTCAGTAACAGTAAAAAATAACTTCAGATCTTTGGCTTTTAGTTTAGTGCTCTCTAGCTTTTTATCTAATTGCCACTTGATTTATTAGTTTTATCTTGCCAAAACATCAATTCCTTTCTTACATGCTTTAGGCGCTGGATGGCCAGAATATCTATAATGCATGCTGCACTCTGCGTATTGACTTCTCCAAGCTCACCAGCCTTAATGTGAAATATAATAATGATAAAAGCAGAGACTTCACTCGCTTAGACCTTCCTACTGGTGATGGCCAGCCATCCCTTGAACCTCCTATGGCTGCTTTTGGTGAGTAGTTCATTTTTCAAGTCACATAATTTCTGAAATTATGTCTTATTAGTCTTATATGAGCCCTTTCTTCTGGAATGACTCAGAATCTGTGAAGGAAAGTAAGAATCATGGAACAAAACATGCCCATAAAATTAGGAAGTTCTGTTAGTTGACAGGTCATCTGAAATTTATTTTCTCATATAATACATTCATATTACTCATAGGCTACATAACTATTTGATTCAGTTTAATCACCTTTACTATTAATATTGACTTAAATGTTGATTTGTAGTTAATACTATTCTCGTGAGAAAAATAGTTTAGTTTTTAAATAGTGAAATTTAAAGTCTGTGGCCTAAATTTACATTCAAGTATGTACTAGCATACTTGTAATCCCAACTACTTGGAAGGCAGAGATGGCAGGATCATGGTCCAAGGCCACTTGGCACAAAGCACTATCTAAAAAACTAAACTGAGCACTCATAAAACTAAAATAAGGACTCATGTGGCTGAAGTGGTAGAGCACTTTCTTAGAACGTAATAAGGCTCCTGGTCAATCCCCTTTTTTCCTTTTTTGTCAGTCCTGGGGCTTGAACTCAGGGCCTGAACACTATCCTTGGGCTTTTTCAAGGCTAAAGGTCTATCACTTGAGCCACAGCACCACTTCTGGCTTTTTGTATATATGTGGAACGAACCCGGGTCTTTGTGCATGCTAGGCTGTAAACACTCTATCACTAGGCCAAACTCCCGGCCTAAGGTCAGCTTTTATATAAAGGTTATAACAATGGATGATCCAGTCTGGATATTATCATCAGGTTAATATGTTAAATTATTTTTTAATAGGTTAAATTCTTTGTTTCACAATTCTCCAAAGTATAGTTTATTTTGATACCTTTTGTTGTTTCTTTTCAATTCTGAAATAATAAAGTATTGCTAAGTTATATTTAGTTCTTTTATGGATAAAATTAAAGAATACAGTTGGTTTTCCAATTTTTCTGAAAAATTGTTGGCAACTGTAAAAACTTTTTAACGTGTGTGTGTACATGTGTACTGAAGCTTGAAGTGTGGACCTTGTGCTCTTAAGTCAATTTTTTTTTTTTTTTTTTTTCCAGTCCTGGGCTTGAGCTTAGGGCCTGAGCACCGTCCTTGGACTTTCTCAAGGCTAGAGCTCTACCACTTGAGCCTCAGCACCACTTCTGGCTTAGGAATCGAACCCGGGTTTTCATGCATGCTAGGCAAGCACTTTAACCACTAGGCCAAACTCCCGGCCCTTAAGTCAATTTTTATTACTCATGGCTTGCACTCTACCAACTTGAGCCATACCTCCACTTCCAGCTTTTTGCTGAGTAATTGGAAATAAGAGTCCTGAGGGTTTGTCTGGCTTCAAACCATGATTCTCAGATCTCAGGTTCCTGAATAGCTAGGATTTAAAGATGTGCACCACTGGTACCTCCTTTGTTGGGGGAGGGATAGTAGTGAGGCTTAAACTCAGGGATTTTACTTTATTAGGCAGTTGATTTACTGTTTGCATTATAACCCGGTCTGCAAAGCCCCATCACAACAGGAAAAAAAAGCTACGTATAGCACAAAGCATTACTAAGATTATGGCTCAGGCTACAGACTAACTAAAAAATAAATAGCGGTAAAAGGGCTGGAAGAGTGATTCAAGCAGCAGAGCACTTGCCTTGAGTTCAAGCACTAGAAAAAAAAAGATATATGTGTAAACTGGGTTATTTTTTAGTTAGTCTATAGCTTTGCAGACTTTTTTGTGGGGGGAGGGGAAGGGGGGGGTCTCGTGAGGCTTGATCTCACCCTGGGCACTGTCCCTGAGCTTTTCAGCTCAAGGCTATCACCCTACCCTTGAACCAAGTCCCAATTCCCATTTTCTAGAGGTTAATTGGAGATAAGAGTCTCAGGTTCTATTGTGCTTAGGCTGATTTTGAACCTTGATCCTCAGATCTCAGCCTCCTGAGTAACTAGGATTACAGGTGTGAGCCACCTTGCCCAGCTAGGCCTTACAGACTTTTTTTGGCCAGTCTGGCCTGGGTGTCCTAATCAGTCTCCTTTGCATCTGGGATAAAAGGCATATCCACTGTACATGTATGATTGAGGTGGAATCTCATGAATGTTTTTTTTTTTTTTTTTTTTTTGCCAGTCCTGGGCTTGAGCTCAGGGGTTGAGCACTGTCCTTGGACTTTCTCAAGGCTAGAGCTCTACCACTTGAGCCTCAGCACCACTTCCGGCTTTTTTCTATGTATGTAGTACCAAGGAATTGAACCTGGGTCTTCGTGCATGCTAGGCAAGCACTTTAACCACTAGGCCAAACTCCCGGCCCCTCATGAATGTTTTATCTAGACTGGTCTCAACAGTTTTTTTCTGGATCTCACCTTTCTGGATAGCTATGATTTACAGGCATGAGCTACAGCACCTAGCTGAATTTTGGTTTCTGAATATAAAATATCAGATGTTTGTGTCTTTTTATTATGTTAGCAAACTAGTGTCTGCATCCTAAGATTAATGACTCATCAGAGAAAAATATTTTACATATTGTATGGAAGTTTCTTCTGCCAGGTACTGGTGACTCATGCCTATAATTCTAGCAACTCAGAAGGCTGGGATCTGAGGATCGAGGTTCAAAGCCCGCCTAGATGGGAAAGTCCATGAGACTCTTGTCTCCAGTAAACTACCAAAAAAAAAAAAAAAAAAAAGCCAGAAGTAGAGCTATGGCTCAAGTGGTACAAAAAAATCTCAAGGGAAGTGCAGTTTACCTTTCCTCTTCTTGAAATACCATACTCTCTTCATAATGTCACTGACTATTCTTTTCTCCTTTAACAGTAGTTCTACAGTTTTTTAGACTGAGTCAAGTATTTTACCCCTGTTTTCAAAGATGCATTATGCCTTAAAAATACTTCTGAAAGAGCCAGGAGTTTGGCCTGGTGGTACAGTGCTTGCCTAGTGTGCACTAAGACCCAGGTTCAGTTCCTCAGTACCACATACATAGAAAAAGCCAGAAGTAGTACTGTGGCTCAAGTGGCAGAGATCTAGCGACAGTGCTCAGGCCTTGAGCTCAAGCCCCAGGATTGGCAAAAAAAAAAACACATCTGTCAGTGGTAAATATATTTTATACAGTTGTATCACTACCACTCAGGTTGATAAGTAAAATATTCATATTAACCATTTATTTCCCCTGGTCCTGGGGCTTGGACTTGGCCTGGATGTTGTTCCTGAGCCTCTTTGTGCTTAAGGCTAGCTAGCACTCTACTACTTGAGCTACATCCAGCTCTCTCTCTTCCCCCCCCCCCCCTCCCTCTCTCTCTCTCTCTCTCTCTCTCTCTCTCTCTCTCTCTCTCTCTCTCTTTGCTCTCTCTCTTTGCTCTCTCTCCCTTCTCTCCTCCTCCTCTCCCTCTCCCTCTCCCCCCCTCTTTATTTTGCCAGTCTTGGGGCTTGAACTCAAGGCCTGAGCACTGTCGCTAGATCTCTGCCACTTGAGCCACAGTACCATTTCTGGCTTTTTTCTTTTCAATTGCTGGGGTGATGTATAGAGGGATACAGTTATGTTCATCAGGTAGTGGGTGCATTAGTTCTCACACATCGATACCCCTTGTCATGTTTTTGTCCCCATTTCACTCCCCCCACCCCTTCCCTTTCCTATTTCAAATAAATATACATATATACAATATAGCAGATAACAAAGTCAGATACAGTTCCAGCTTTTTTCTATGTATGTAATACTGATGAATTGAGCCCGGGTCTTCATACATGCTAGGCAAGCACTCTACCACTAGGCCAAACTCCCAGCCCAAGGAAGCACTTATACTTCCTCCATGGATTATTTTCTTGTTCTCCTTGTTCCAAGATAGCTACAGCCCCAGATTTGATCATTATAGTTTTGTTTGTTTTTTCCTATTTTGCTTTTTTAAAAAATGCATTTATATGGTCCTAAATGCCTTTGTGTTTTTAACCTATATTTAAATCTTTACAAACTAGCATCATACTCTTTTGTGACATTTCTTTTACTAGGTGTTTGTGTTTGGGACTGTGGCTTCTTAATTAAGACAAGTATATGTTATTCGTGCATTTTACTGTTGGTAGACATTTGTGTTGGATTTAGTTTTAGGTTCTTATGAACAATGCTTTTTTTTTTTTTTTTTTTTTTTACCAGTCCTGGGCTTGAGCTCAGGGCTTGAGCACTGTCCTTGGACTTTCTCAAGGCTAGAGCTCTACCACTTGAGCCTCAGCACCACGTCCCGCTTTTTTCTACATATGTGGTACCAAGGAATCGAACCCGGGTCTTCATGCGTGCTAGGCAAGCACTTTAACCACTAGGCCAAACTCCTAGCCCTGAACAATGCTTTTATAAGCATTCTTCTGGACAAGAATTTAGTCTGTGAGCATATGTAAGAAAGGAATTATTCTGTTTGGTGTTTTGAAGTGTATAGTATCTCTTTATATACCTGCATTGTAGGATCTTTTAATTTTTGCCATTCTGTGCGTAATGATAATCTTTTTTTTAGCCAGTTGTTGGGCTTGTCCTCAGGACAAGGTTATTTCTGTTGTAGTTTCTCCCAGTTTAGACTATTGGTTTATGAGTGAAGTTTTTTATTTGCTTTATATTTGTTCTTTTTTGTATTTTAAGAAATTGTTGGTTATCGTGAAATTATGAAGCTGTTTGCTCATATTTACTGATAACTGTGCATAGTATTGCACACCTTAACTCTAGCACTCAGATGACTGATGCCAAGAGGATTGATTCTTTAATCAAGGACCACCTTAGCTACATAGATGGAGCTGTCTCAAGAATCACAATAAGGCTGGGTGCAGTGGCTCACGCCTATAATCCTAGCTACTCAGGAGACTGAGATCTGAGGATTGAGATTCAAATATTCAAAGCCAGTCTGGGCACTAAAAACTGTGAGACTCTTATCTCCAATTAACCACTAGGAAAACTGTGAAGTGGCACTGTGGCTCAAGGGCTAGGCTGGTAACCTTGAGTTAAAGAGCTCAGGAACAACGCCCAGGCCCAGGGGTAGGGGAGTAGACTTGAGCTGAAGAGCTCAGGGACAGCAGCCAGGCCCAGAGTTCAAGCCCGATGACCCACCTTAAAAAAAAAAAAAAAAAAGACACCAAAAGCTACATATTTACAGTATACTGTGTAGTTCATGCTCTTTTAGCAGCTTTGTTTTAAATAATTTAAGTTTCAAGTATACTACGGAGAACCATTATTCATATTCTAAAATCTTTCATCTCTTTGCTTTATCATCTGTTTTTTCTTTTTTTCTTTTTTCTTTTGCCAGTCTGGGTACTATCCTTGGGCTTTCTCAAGGCTAGTACTCTACCACTTGAGTCATATCATCACTTCTGGCTTTTTCTGTGTATGTAGTACAGAGAAATTGGACGTAGGGCTTTGTGCATGCTAGGCAGGTACTCTACTACTAGGACACACTCCTGGCCTCATCATCTCTGTTTATAAATGTGTACTTATGTATATATATGTATACTTATGTATATGCTGTTTACCTTTTCGTGTAAGTGTATGTGTTCATGTGCATTTATTTCTCTTTACCTCAGACCATTTGAGAATGTTACAGACATGGTGTGCCCTTTACTTGCAAATAGTCATGTGTTGACAAAGAATAAACACATTCAGACCTAAACCCAGTTCAATTATCCTAATTAAAACAGTCACATCTGTATAATGCTACATTTTACAGCTATTTTAAAAATTTTACCAATTGTCAAAAACAGTTAAAAGAAGAGGGCTCAGGAAGATGGTTAAAAAATGGTAACATAAATAGAGTGAATTTGACTAAAATACAGTATATACAAGTTGTAATCAAAATGAAACCCCTCTGACAATTTATGCTAATAATTAAAAATATATCATTCATATTTCAGGAAAATTTTTCATTTGTGAAAAATGATACATTTATTTATTTACTTGCTTGTTTATTTTGTATTATTATTACATTTATTATTATTATTGCTAAATTGTTGTTGGTTTACATGTTATACCAGGTAGGAGATTTTATTGTCACATCTCCATACATGTTAACACTGTAGTGAAATCAATTTCCATCACACTTGCTGCATCCTTCCTTTTTTTTAATTGTAATTGATAGCAGGGTTACAGTTATATTTGAAAGCTAGAAGGTGCATTACTTCACAAACATTGATACCCCTTCTCATGTTTTTATCCTCATTTCCCTCCCCAACCCCTCCCCTCATCTTGTTTTCTCCCTTTCCCTTTCCTATTTCAAATAAACAAATAAACATATACAATATACCAGATAACAAGGTAAGATTATAACAATATGAGAATAATCAAGGGACAACAATAGAGATGAGAAAATAACATAGTACATGAAGAACAACAATCCCATTATATAGTTCTTGTTCTTGCTTGTTTATTTTAGTAAAAATCCAGACTTTTAGTAGAAGACTATATTCTAGAGTCCTTGCATACAGATGGAATATTTCCACCTTTTTAGTCTTTTATGACTTATATTTTTGAAGAGTTCAAGGAAAATATTTTGTAGAATGTGTGAGGCAAACGTCATAACTACTACACTACAGAAACCGGCTTATTTTGTAGAACGTATTTCCCTTGGTATAGTTACGTCATTTAAAATAATTTTTTTTTAATTGGTGCGAGGCAGTATTGGAGGTTGAACTCAAGACCTTTTATTTGCCAGAAGAGTGCTCTGCCACTTGAAACATCACCCTAGTCCTTCATTGTTTTGTGTTTTCTTGTATTAGATTCTCACATTTAGGTCCAGACGGGTCTGGACCACAAACCTTTTATTTACACTAACTAGATAGGGGCAATGGCAGGCATAAACACCATGCCCAGATTTTTGTTGTTTGGGATGGGAGTCTCTTGTACTTTTTTCTCCTGGGCTGTCCTTGAATAGCAATCCTCCCAATCTCTACCTTCTAAATGCTAGGATTATTGGTGTGTACCCTATCATCTGGCAGGAATATTGTGTTTTCTTATCAAGAGTATCTTTTTTTCCCCCCAAAGTGTCACTGAAACAATACCTTTCTCAGTCCATTATTTCAAGAGACATGCAATGTCAAGTTATACTATTTCTGCTAGTATTAACTGTTGTTTTTGTTTTTGTGTTTTTTTTTTGTTTTTGTTTTTGTTTTTGTTTTGCCAATCCTGGGCTTGAGCTTAGGGCCTGAGCACTGTCTTTGGACTTTCTCGAGGCTAGAGCTCTACCACTTGAGCCTCAGCACCACTTCTGGCTTTTTTCTATATGTGGTATTGAGGAATCGAACCTGGGTCTTCATGCATGCTAGGCAAGCACTTTAACCACTAGGCCAAACTCCCAGCCCTCTGCTAGTATTAACTGTTGATAACTTGTTAAAGGTGGACTCTGTAGGCTCTTCCCTATGAGATTATTGTTCTTCCCCTTTATAATTGTATGTAAGTTGAGGCTATACAAATGCCCAGTTCTTTATCTCTTTTCACCTTGTAGTGTTTACATCCATTGCCAAATACCATGCTTGCTTGCCATTGGTAATATGGTAACTCCATTTCTTGTACATTTATTAGCTGGCATAATAAATCTTTTCTACTGGATGTGCTCACACATGTCTGCAATACCAACTACTTGGGATGCTAAAACAAGAGCACCACAAGTTCAAAGCCAGCTTGGGCAATATTGCAACACTTCATCTTTAAAAGAATAGGGATGGGGGGGTGCAGGAGAAACAGAAACAAAGCGCAAACAAATGCAACAGTGGTAATTACTACATTATGTCCAAAATGAGCTATACAACTTGTTCTCTAGGATGGGAGACCCAAAAGACATGTACTCATTATCTGGTTATGAAATGGCAACCCCTCTGTACCTCACCTTAATAACAAAAAAAAAAAAAAAAAAAAAAAAGAATAGGGATTGGGGTTGGGGATTTAACTCTTTGGAAGAGTACCTACGTAGCAGGTGCAAGACCCTGAATTTAGTCCACAGGTCCTTGTTCCCACACCCTTGGGTATGGGTTGGGGGTGGGGCAGAGCTAAAAGAATAGGGATATAGAGTGTCTGGGAAAATAGCTCTGTGATAGAGTGCTTGCCTAGCACACAGGATACCTGGTAGTTTGTGATCTGTGTACACATACAGACCTTTTTTTCCTAATGTTATCAACCCCATACTTTATGTTAGTACCAACTCAAAGATTTTTACTCTATTCTTTGAGTTATAGTTCTTAGTGTCATTTGTCATTTTTTATGCTCAGATTTCCCCATTTGACCAATGAAAGCCCTTTTATATGGCTTTTGTAGGTTTTGGCATGCCCTTATCATTGACTTTGACATATTCATCATCATTTGAATACTTACTTTACTTTCTGACCCCAAACATCTCAAATCTTGTGTAACTCCTATGACCTAGCTCCCCAGTCATTTTTCTAGTATGCCTCATAACTGTTAGTAAGAAATGCTATTTAGAAATCAGTATCTAGGGGCTGGGAGTTTGGCCTAGTGACTAAAGTGCTTGCCTAGCATGCATGAAGACCCGGGTTCAATTCCTTGGTACCACATATATAGAAAAAAGCCGGAAGTGGTGCCGAGGCTCAAGTGGTAGAGCTCTAGCCTTGAGAAAGTCCAAGGACATTGCTCCGGCCCTGAGCTCAAGCCCAGGACTGCCAAAAAAAAAAAAAAAAAAAAAAAAAGGAAAAGAAATCAGTATCTAGGATACATTAGGGTTAGGTGTACTCATTATTAAGGAACGTGAATACACTGAAGTTGTCCTTTTGACTTAACTACCTTGGGCTAATTTACTAGCATTTGCCTCTTGCTTTATGCCTCATGAGGTTGAAGAAAGAGGAGCTCAGTTTCACTGGTTTAAGATTTTTTTTTGGTCTGGTTGGTCTTTATCATCTTGTTGACTTTTAGGTGTTTAGGTTTTGGGAATTTTTTTTGTCTTTTGGGGTTTTTTTTTTTAAGAAAATATAGGTTGGACTGTGTTACTTCATCTATTATATGCAAAAAAATGTTTAAGAATTTAAAGACATGTAATGCCACTTTAAAAAAAAAAACTCTTAGCGTTTTTTTAGTGTGCTAAGTTTTGAACTCATGCCCTTGTTAGACAGGTACTGTACTGCTTGAGCCACATCCCAGCTCGCTCATCAACTATGAGCCAGCTATCACTCCTTATGTCTTTTCTGTATAGGACTCCAGCTGACAGTGTTACTCTTGGCATTCTTGCGATAGAAAAATAAGAAAGCTGATACAAACTTATAGCATCCTGAAGCTTTTGTGCCATGTTTATTTCTGCATTTATTCTGTTCAGAACTGTACAATCAAGTCCAGTGTGATTTGTACAAAACTGTGTGCTTCTCCTAGAAAAATAACTCAGGTAACATCAAAGGGACAAGTGAATGCTAACTAACAGTAATAAAATCTACTGTTTCCTTGTACTGAACTAGATTTTCTAGTAAGCACTCTAATCTTGAAGATTGAGTCTTCCTTTACCAATGATCTTGAAGAAAGGAAGATGAGTTTTATAAGAATAGAATTTATTCTTTTTTTTTGGGGGGGGGGCTTTGTTTTTGCAACAGGGTCTTGTTGTATAGTTACAGCTTTCCCTGAACTTGAGATCCTCCTGCCCCAGCCTGTGTTGAGATGACAGGTACTTTTCCTAAGGGTTGAAGTTCTTAGCACTCTTCCACTTGACCACACTTCCAGCTTTGTCCCTGAGCTCTTTTGCGCAAGGCTAGTGTGCTACCACTTTGAGACACAGCTCTACTTTGGTTTTTGAGTGGTTAATTGGAGATAAGTCTCACAGGGACTTTCTGCCTGGCCATCATCAGATCTCAGCCACCTGAGAAGCTGTGATTACAGGCATATGTCACTGGGGCCCAACTTTGCTTGGATCTTTGAATTTGGCTTATTTCTCAACATGATGGTCTTAAATTCCATCCACTTACCTGTTAATAATATAACTTAATGTTTAATGTATGATACTTATGTACCATATCTTCTTTACCCATTCACCTTTGACAGGATCATGAAGTAGCTCTTTTTTTTAGCGTTTTGAGAAACTTCGTAGTGATTTTCATGGTGGTACTAGTTTGCATTCCCACCAGCAGTATATGAGAGTTTCTTTTGCACACACACCTGAATTTATTGTTAGTTTTCTTGATGATTGCCATTCTGACTGGGATGAGATAGAATGTTTAGTTTATTTTTTACCTGTATTTCCTATATTTTTTGGTCCAGCCCTGGGACTTGAATTCGGAAGCCGTTAAGTTTTTGCCCAAGGCTAACAAACACTCCACCACTTAGGCCACAGCTCTACTTCTAGCTTTTTGTTGGTTAATTGGAGCTATAAGTCTCACAGACTTTCCTGCCAGGCTTGCTTTAAACTATAATCCTAGATCTGAGCTTTCAGAATAGTTAGGTTTATAGTTGTGAGTCACATGTACTTAGGTGAACATTATCTACTAGTTTGTATTTCTTCTGAACTTGTCTGTTCAATTTTCTCTTCAATATTTCTAAATCTTTATTTAATTCTTCTTTCATGTCCCATATTGTCTTTACTTTATTCAGGGTTTTGTTTGAATTCTGTGTCTTTTTTCAAGTACTTTCAGCTGTTTAAGCATTATCTTTATTTCATTTACTCTTTTTGGCATTTATTGAGCTTGTTTGAGCTTTCTTTTCACTATCATTTAAGTTTTTTTTATTATAGAGTTACTATTTGAGGGAGATTTTTTTTTTTTTTTTTGGTTGGTCATGGGGTTCAAACTCTGACCTGGGAGCTGTTCCTGAGCTCTTCAGCTCAAGGCTACCAACCTACTCCTTGAGCCACAGTTCCACTTCCAGTTTTCTGGTGGTTAATTGGATATGAGTCTCACGGACTTTTTAGTGCTAGACAGGCTTTGAACCTTGATCCTCAGATCTCAGCCTCCTGATTAGCTTGGATTACATATGTAAGCCACCACACCCAGCAAAAGAGAGAGAGAGATTTTTAGTTAATGCATTTAGAATTTTTTGCTGGAGTTTACACATTAGGGACAGACTTTTAGTGAAGGTCTTAATCTCTGTGTTCTTTTGATAAGTGATTTCTTGCAGAGTACTAAAGACTGAGTAATGGCTGGGTTGTGATGTGTTTTTCCTAGTACTAGATTCTAGGAGGGTTGTGTCTCAGTTGTCAGCTAAGCAATTTCAGTGCTCAAAATACCGTGGATGGAACTCTTCTCTACCCTATGAGAGAGCCTGGCTACAAAAGCTATTGCAGTTAATAAAACACAACCTTCTTTTGTGGCAATCCCTAATGAAGCTTAGTTACCACACTGTAGTAGTATTTTTTTAGATGAATACAAAAGCAAAGATACATCATCTTGGTCTAGGGAGGCCTCCATTAACCAGTAGCACTAAGAAGGAAATAATAAAGATTACATTAATGATTAAGACTAAATGTTTGGTTTTATAGAGAAGGAAGGAGTGGAGACTGAACCTTATAGAAGTAATGAGAAAGTAGAATGAGGTAATAAAAAAAATTAGTAAACATTCTTGGCATAGAGAAGGGAAGAGGTAAAATGAAGAGATTTAAGAACACAGAACCCTTCTACCCCCCCACACACACCCACGGGGTGCGGGGTGAGAACGCAACAATTTCAAAAAAGAAAGGAAAAAAAAATCAACATGAAGTAACATCCACCACCAGAAAGAAAAAGTGAATGGTATTCATCCAATCTAGTTACCAGGACAAACTTCATAGTTCTTTGTATCAGCACAGTACCTCATAGATACCATACTCTTGAATAAATACTTGATGACTTTTGGGGGGGGAGGGGGTGTGCAGGTCTTGTGGCTTGAACTCAGGGCTTTGATGATATATCCTTGAACTTTTTTGTTCAAGGCTGCACTTTACTACTTGATAATTTAGTGGAGATAAGAGTTACAGGGAGCTGGGAGGGTAGCCTAGTGGTAGAATGCTTGCCTACCGTGCACAAAGCCCTGGGTTCTAGTCCTCCGTACCACATACTCAGAAAAACCTGGAAGGGTGCTGTGGCTCAAGTAATAGAGCACTAGCCTTGAGAAAAAGTGCCCAAGGACAGCGCCCAGGCCCCATGTTCAAGCCCCAGGACTGGCAAAGAGAAAGTATCACAGATTTTCTTGCCTGGGCTAGCTTTAAACCACAACCTTCACATTTCATCCTCCTAAGTAGATTACTTTTTACTCATTTTATTTTATATTAGCCAGTCCTGGGGCTTGGGCTCAGGGCATGAGCACTATCCTTGAATTTTCTCAAGGCTCTACCACTTGAGCCACAGCACCACTTCTGGCTTTTTCTTTATATGTGGTACCAAAGAATCAAACCCGGGTCTTCTTCATGCATGTTAGATAAGCACTCTACCATTAGGCCAAACTCCCAGCCCACAGTTAAGATTACTTTTTACATAGGAAAAAAGTGTTCTAAAAGCCAAAACATGAGCCTTGTACAGATTTAATTAATGCTTCTTTTGCAGGGTGGGGAAATTTAGGAGCTACTGTAATTTGAACCCTCCCTTGCATTTGTGGTGGTCTACCATGTGAGCCATGCCCCAGTGCCAAACCGTGCTCTTTGTCCTTGAACTCAGATGAAAGGTCTTAACCTCTGTAGCAAAGCAGACTCCTATACATTAATTATCACCTATTGAACAAATAAATATTCCACAATTTCATTCTCATTGTCTATAATTTTATGCCCACTTTATTTATATTGCTTTAATAAGCATATTTATAGAAAATAGTATATTTATTGTAGCTTCTCTTCCTTTCTAGGTGCACCAGGTATAATTTCTTCACCATATGCAGGGGCTGCTGGATTTGCCCCAACAATTGGATTTCCTCAAGCTGCAGGTGAATTTTTTTTACCTTGAATTTAAAATGTTTAGGTAAAATTCTTTATTTTCTAGACACTTATTAAGATAAAAAGTGAATGATTTGATAATAAAAGCATTAGACAACATCAACTGTAAACAGTTGTTCGATGCATATCTTCCTGCCATTTCCAAATAGTTCCCTCTAGTTCTAGTCTAGACTCTAGCAATTCCACTAGATGTTCTGAATCACCTATTGTTGTGCTTGGCACAGGCACATATAGGTTTACCACATTAAACACTAAATCAAGTTGTTACATAAAGTATATGAATTGCTTTTTGTCTTTGATAATAGGCTTAGCGATATTATGATCAACAAGCCTAAATTTTATCTTTGTGTTTTCAGTGGCACTCAGCACACGGTATGTAGTCAGTAAATATTTGGCTTAATAAATATTTACTATTTAATCTCCTCAGAATATCTTGCCAGTGATAGGGTTTGTAAGATTACCACACAGGGATATATTCTTTTCCTCTTTACCTAATGGAAATACAAAACTGCAGTTGATTAATACTTCGATAATTATTCCTGTTTAAGCTGATTATAAGGAAAAGGAAAAAAAACACTTAGTGATTTTTATCTTTTGAAGGACAAACATGGTGGCTCATCCCTGTAATCTTACCTATATGGGAAATTGTTAGATAGATGGTAGAAGTTGAATGCTGGCCTCTAACAGAAACACAGGACTATCTGAAAAATAACTAAAGCAAAAAGTGGTTTGGTAGCATGGCACAAATGGTAGAGTACCTACCTGGCAAGCTCAAAGCCAAGTTTAAACCCTAATAGTTCCCAAATAAAAAGAAAGGAGGAAGGAAGCAAATGCTGGATAGTAATTAAGAAAATGGTAGGTTCTCTTAAGCTGAATGTAAAATGTACATTTTTAGCTTTCAGCTAATTGCCTTATAATTTTTTGTCTGACAGTCTTTAAATAGTAATCTGGAATATTAACCTCTCTCCAGTGGAGAAGATAGAGTTTACTTACTAAAAAAAAAAAAAAGTGATGGGGAAGACTGGTTTAAGGGTGGTTTTTAATGCATCGTAACCTATCTTCTAGTGGCTATTCTACATAATTTTTTTTCAAGGAAGACCTTCCCAAAGTTAATTGGTAGATATTTGAAGTAGTATGTATATTCCCTCATTTTAGATAGTTTTTTTAGACCTACACTATGTAGAAATCATATTAATCTATATTAAGAATGATTAAAAGTGAGTAAAGAAAAACTCCTGACTTTATAAGGTCTAGTAAATCTCCCCCTCTACCGTACACACACACACACACACGCATATCACATCACAGTGGTACTAAGATACTCTTAGCTGTATGTCACAGAACTACAGATAAAAGCAAAAATTACAGAGTTAGATTAGTTGAAGTTGCATGGGAAGCACTACTGGATATAGATTGCATAGGAAAATATTCAACCTGTGAATGTGATGTACATTTTAAAATTCAGTAGTATGAATGATAATAGAAAATGTTTTTAGATGGTCAAACAGCTATCAAATATATTGAAATTTTATTGCATGCATTTTGAATTTGGAGAATGAAAAAAATAAAGAATGGTTCATTTTATATAAGCTAGAAGTATATATGTAGATGTGTATTTAGCTAATTTTAGCTAAGATATAAATAAGTCCAAGAGGGACTTTCCAGTGAAATTTTCTTACATATATTGGGAACATTACATTATTAATAGAAATTTAAGTAGTTTAAGAATATTGAAGGGAGCAGAAAACAACATTTTCACAAAAGAATACTGCATACCATAAGTCTTTTATTGATCATACTAATATTTATGTACCACTTTATAAGTCCCTCCCTCCCTCCCTTCTTTGCTTCCTTCCTGTGTATGTGTGTGTCTCAGTCCTGGGGCGTAAATTGAAGGCTTGAGCTCTGTCCCTGAGCTTCTTTTTGCTCAAGACTAGCTCTACCATTTGAGCCATAGTACCACTTGCAGCCTTTTCTGTGTATGTGGTATGGGGTAATTTTTGTTTGTTTTGGGGTATTTGTTTTGTGGAGTCCTGGGCTTGACCTCAGGGCCTGGGCACTCTCCTTGGGCTTTCTCAAGGCTAACATTCTACCACTTGAGCCACAGCACCATTTGCAGCCTTTTCTGTGTATGTGGTATGAAGGAACAGAACCCAGTGCATGCTAAGCAAGCACTCTACCACTAGACCATGCTCCCAGCCCTTCTGAGTAGGTTATTGGAGATAAGAGTCTTACAGACTTTTCTGCCAGGCTGGCTTCGAATTGCAGTGCGCATGTCTCAGCCTCTTTGAGTAGTTAGGATTATAGGCATGAGCCACCACCACCAGCACCCAGCTATAGTAAAAGGTTATTTTTTCCAAGTAGACTATTCTGTAGTGTAGCCAGCCCATGTTTGTGACTTCACCTGTAGGACTTTTAGTCAGGTTTTCTATTGTTTGAGCCACACCTCCAGCTTAAGTAACATTAAAAAAAATTATATATCTAGTCTGCATGGTGGCTTATACCTGTAATCCTAGCTACTCAGGAGGCTGAGATCTGAGGATCAAGGTTCAGAGCCAGTCTGGGCAATACAAAGCCAAGAGACTCTTACCTTCAGTTAATCACTGGAAAACAGGAAGTGGGGATATGGCTCAAGTGTAAGGCAGTAGCTTTGGCTGAAGAGCTCTGGGACAGCACTCAGGCCCAGGGGTAGGATGATAACCCTTGAGTTCAGGGACAGCGCCTAGGCCAGAGTTCAAGCACCATGACCAAAAAAAAAATTATGGATCTGACTTTATAGCACAAGGCACAAGGAAAATTGATAGAGTCTAAAATATATTTATTTCAGGACAGAGGAGCCCAATAGTTTTTGTTTGTTTGTTTTTTGCCAGTCCTGGGCCTTGAGCTCCGGGCCTGAGCGCTGTCATTGAGCTTTCACAAGGCTAGATCTCTACCACTTATGTATGTAATACCCAGGAATTGAACCCAGATCTTAAATGACTAGCCACAGTTTTTTTGTTGTTGGGGTTTTTTTATTTTTGTGGGTTTTATTGTTGTTGTTGGGTTTGTTTTTGTTTTTGTTTTCTAGTCCTGGGCTTGAGCCTCAGCACCACTTCAGCTTTTTTTTGTATGTATGTGGTACCGAGGAATCGAACCTGGTTCTTTGTGCATGCTAAGCAAGCACTCTGGCACTAGGCCAAACTCCCAGCCCCAGGTTTTGTTTTGTTTTTAAGATCAATAAGTTCAGTTATTCTGCAAAGTACAGTATGAGTAGGAGAGTTCTACGTAAATAATTTCAACAAATAAAGAACTCAGCTTCTAGACCCTTTATGAGGCAGAAAACTGCCTTTTGATATATTTACAGTAAGCCTTGCTTACATGTTTGCTTTGAGTTACTGTTACCATTTTCTGGTTAACTAGACTATGAAATGCTTTTGGTGTTTTTAAAAGGTCTATCAGTCCCAACTGTTCCTGGAGCGCTCGGTCCTCTCACACTTACATCCTCTGCAGTCACTGGGCGGATGGCCATTCCTGGGGCAAGTGGTCTACCAGGAAATTCTGTTCTACTGGTCACCAACCTCAATCCTGATGTGAGTTTGAAAGTCCTATATATAAATCCCCTGTCAAGAGAAGATTTAGTGGTTTCTGATCTAGGGTTGTATGTAAATTGCAATGCATAAGCTTGTTTCAGTGATTTATTAAAACTCATCATCAGCATATATAGAAGCATATAAAAATAATGCTTTAAACAAAAATAATTGCACTAAAGTATAACTATATTAAAGTTTTATTTAGTCAAGATATTTACATTGTATGTTATCTTCTCTAAACAGCTTATCACTCCACACGGACTTTTTATCCTGTTTGGTAAGTTCATTTTTATTGTTTTGAATGTTATCTGTAGATTAAGAACTGAGCACATTTGATTTCATTTAGTAGTATCTATTGATTACTTCTATACATGATTACTTCTATTACATGAGGAGAATAGTGAATGAGGTTTAGTAAGTACAACAGAAGCTTTATTATTGGGGATTTCGGAAGTTATTAGTGGGAGTATAAATCAAGGAGCCTTACCTAGCTGAAAAAAAATCATTATTTAAAGTGACTTGTGAAAAATGAAGAAGGATACTCTGGGGAAAGACCTAAGATAAATGTCTTCACAGCTGCTAAAAATAAGAGAAAATTTTCCTGCTGCATGGAAATTAAGACACTCAGGGAGATGATGAAGCCAAACACATGAATAGGGAAAGTTCATGAGGAGCTTTGTAAAAAACTATATATAAAGGAATTGTGTTGCCTAAGAACAATGAAAATTCATTGGGCAGTATCTTTTGGTTGGTTGGTTGGGTTGGTTTGGTTTAGTTTAGTTTGGTTTGGTGTGGGGTTCACAGTATTGTGCATGAAACTTAAGAACGCAAGATGTCAAAGCTTGTTTTTAAGATAGAGTCTAGATAACTATTGTGTGGTTTGGCCTTGAACTACAACCCTCCTATCTCTATCTGAAAAATAGCTGGATTATGAGAGTGTGCTACCATGCTGGGTAGGCATTTTAAGCAAGCAAATGAGTGGTGTTATGAAAATTCTGGTTGGTATTTTCTGTTGATGGCAGTTGAACTCACAGCTTCTCTCAGGCTAGGCAAACACTTACCATTGAGCTACATCCAAGTCCAAAGTTTTAAAAATAATCTCTATATCTTTAATCCCAGCACTATCGGAGGCTAAGTCATGAATATGATAAATTCAAGGCCAACTCAGTTACATAGTTGTGTCTTGTCTCAAACACCAAAGAAGTCAACTTTTTTTATTAAAGAATTTATTAACATTGATTTTTTACATCATATTTCAAATGTCATGTTTAACAATCAAATATTCAAGAAGGGAATCTCTATATACAGTCACTGGCACTTAGATTTTAGAATGTAATTAAAATTAGGCTGAGGGTTTGTATGTCATAGATATATATTAATCTATGTAATAAAGCATTATAGAGTCATACATTTTATGTCTATGTAGTTGTGTTTATATTTCCAATACCATGTCCATAGCATTGAGTACACGTATATTGACTCCTCGCTCTTATACTGTGTGGATCTAATAGCCTTTTGTTCCTTAGGTCTTGACTTGTCTCACTCAACATGATTCGCTCTAGATTCATCCACTTCCCTGCAAATGCCATTATTTTATCTTGTCTGTTGGCTATGTAGAATTCCATTGTGTGTGTGTGTGTGTATCACATTTTTTGTATCCGTTCATCTACAGTAGGGCATCTGGATTGTTTTCCATCTCCTGGCTGTTGTGAGTAGTGCAGAGATGAACATAGCTGAGCAGGTGTCCTTGTCATATCTTGGGTTATGATGTTCAGGATGGACGCCCAGGAGTGGTATGGTGGGATTGTAGGAAAGGTCAATTTTCAGTTCTTTAAGAAACCTCCACACTGCTTTCCAGAGTGGCTGAACTAGCTTACAATCCCAGCAGCAGTGCAGTAGGGTTCCTTTTTCTCCACAACCCTGCCAACATCTGTCATTGTCTGAGTTCAAAATCTTGGCCATTCTTGTTGGGGTGGGGTAAGGTGGTATCTTAGGGTTGTTTTTATTTGCATTTCCTTTATGACCATGGATGATGAACATTTTCTCATATGCCTTTCTGCCATTTTTAACCTCTTCTTTTGATGTCTCTCTTTAGTTCCCTTGCCATCCATTTAATACTCATTTCATATAAGTATACAAACACATGAGTAGTGAAATAAGCAATATTTAACAATTGAAATAATCTTATTAATGAGAAAAATAATTTTTCCATGAAAAACTACCTCTTGAGCCACACCATTACTTCTGGCTTTTTGCTAGCTAATTGGAAATAGATATTTCTCAGATTTGTCAGTCCAGGCTTGCCTTGAACTGTGATTCTTAGTTCTCAAAACTCTTAAGTAGATAGGATTTCAGTATGAACTTCCGGCATCTGGCTTTCCCATCTCTTATTAAAGGTATTTTTGAGTTATAGTCTCATTATGTAGCTAAGACTTGTCTTGAACTTTTGATCTTCCTGTTCTTCTACTGTTTAGCTTTCCAAATAGCTGATGACACGTATACTTCATTATACCCAGCTGCTTAATAGAGTTGTTTTGTTTTTGTTTTTTCTAGTTCTAGATCTTAAACTCAGGGTCTGAGCACTGTCCTTGAGCTTTCTTAAGGCCAGTGCTCTACCACTTGAGTGCCAACACCACTTGCAGCTTCTTCTGTGTATGTGGTACCCCAACCTAGGGCTTCATGCATGCTAGGCAAGCACTCTACCACTAGGCCAAACTCTCAGTTCCTAGAGTTTTTTGATAGGTGTTGTTTGTTGTTTGTTTTCATTGTTTGTTGTTATAGGGCTTGAATTCAGGGCTTGGGCACTGTTCCCTGAGCTCGTGCTCAAGGCTACTGCTCTATCACTTTGAGACTCAGCGCCACTTCCAGTTTTGTGGTGGTAATTGGAGATAAAAAATCCTATGGACTTTCCTCCCTGGGTTGGCATGAACCGAAGCCTTCATATCTCAACCTCCTGAGTAGCTAGGATTACAGGCGTGAGCCATTAGAACTTGGCTTTATAGTGGGGTATTTGTTTCTTTTTTAATTTTCTTTTTTTTTTTTTTCTTTTGTGTGTCATGGGGCTTGAACTTGGCCTGGGTGCTGACCCTTAGCTCTTCAGCTCAAGTTTACCACCCTACCCTGGAGCCAAGCCCCACTTCCCATTTTCTAGAGGTTAATTGGAGATAAGAGTCTCAGGTCCTTTTGTGCGCCGGGCTGGCTTTGAACCTTGATCCTCAGATCTCAGCCTCCTGAGTAGCTAGGATTACAGGTATGAGCCACTGCACCCTGGCTGTTTTATTCTTTTCTTTTTGTGAGGTTTTTTTTTTTGTGTGTGTGTGTGTGTGTACGTGTGTAATTTGGTTTGATCTGGTTCTGGGACTTGAACTCGGGGCTCTGGCACTGTCCCTGTGCTTTTTTTTTCTCTCAAAGATCCATAGCTCTACTTCTGGCTTTTTATTGGGGGTAGAGGTGGGGGGAGAGACTTAATGGAGATAAGGGGTCTCACAAATCTTCCTTCCCAGACTGGCTTTGTGCTATAATTCTCAGATCTAGCTTCCTGAATAGCTAGGATTACAGGTGTGAGTCACCAGTACCCTGCTTGACAGATTTTTTTTTCATATATTTTTATTGTAATTAATAGAAGGGTTACATGATATTTGCCAGATAGATGGTGCATTAATTCCCATACATTGATACCCTTTCACATGTCGTCCATCCCCCCACCCCCATTGACAGATTTTTTTAAACATTATTTTTAAGTATAATTATAAGCATACAGCTGGCCTGCTTTAAGTATTACTTTAGTATCTACTTTAGCCACTTGTCATTTTTTTTAAATAAAACAGCAGATCCTTGTCTTTTTTTTTTCTTTGTCTCTGTGTGTGCATATGTTCGTGCATGTGTGTGCACATCACCCTGCTACAGGGGCTTGAACTGGGCTTCCCACTCTTGTTAGCTCTTTCACTCATGAACCAAGCCTCCAGCCCTGTTTTTTGCTATTTGTTTTGGAGTCTTTCTTGTACAGGCTCAGGTGGATCTCTGCCTCCTCTATGGCGCTTTTAGGTGTGACTCACTGATAACCCTTAGCCCTTCTTTGTTTTAAAATTTAAAAGTTTCTTTATGTGCTAATAACCACCAGTCCTTTGTGTGTTTTGAAATAGCTATGTTCCCCTGCATTATATAGTAATGATACTGCTATTTGGAGAAGTTGTTTTTGTAACATCAGTTATACCACGTAACACATAAACTGCCATCTATTATAATTTTAACACTGGATGAAAAACTGAGTATTTGAATAGATCTGGAACTTGGGAAAGTATTGTGCAATTACCATGGGATTATAAATAATATGAAAAAAGAAATCCTTGAATATGATAGTAAAATTAAACTACACAATTAAGCTTTAACACTATCTTTTGTTTTAATATAGGAGTATATGGTGATGTACATCGCGTGAAAATTATGTTTAATAAGAAAGAAAATGCCTTGGTTCAGATGGCAGATGCAAATCAAGCCCAACTAGGTACTGATGATTATAATGATGACAGTGATAACTCACCCTATATATGTGCATTTTTCTCTTCAAAATAGCAAAGGCATAAGTAGCAGCAAAAAAATTTTTCAAAGAATATTTCCTTACTAGTGTCTTCATTATTTTTTGCATCTATTGATATTTCCATATTACAAAATATTCATTACTTTTGTTTGTTTCATTACCTTTTTATCAAGTTTATTTCTCTACTTGAACATAATGTTTGTAACTTTGATTCTAGGGCTTTTGTTTAAACTAATAGCCATGACTTCCTTTGATTTCATGTTTGGTTCCTTCTAAATTAGGTGTCTAGATATGTTTCCTAATGATGGTACAAGAAAGTGTCATTCTGTGTCCTCACTATCATGCGGGCTATTTTAAAAAATGGCTATTAAAATAGGATTTCTTAAGATGATCTTAGGAGTCTCCATATATTTTTTCTAAGCACTTAAGTTTCAGGTGCTCTGGCACTTTCTCATGCTATACTTAGAAGATAGTTATTTGTTTGATTTGTTGTTTCTGTTTAAATTGCTTTCATTGTAATACAGTGAAAATGAAATTACTTAGTTTATTTCCCTAAAGGTTTTTAGATTTAAAACATTATTCCTTAAGCTGACTAAAATTTTAAATGACTCAGCGAAAAAAATTTATGGCAATTTAGATAATACTGACAATCGGTCTTAGTACTCAAAAATTGTCTTCTTTTTTTCCTTTGTAATAGCAATGAACCATCTAAGTGGACAGAGGCTTTATGGAAAAGTCCTTCGTGCTACACTCTCCAAGCACCAAGCAGTTCAACTTCCTCGAGAAGGTCAAGAAGACCAAGGTCTGACTAAGGATTTCAGCAATAGTCCTTTGCATCGCTTTAAAAAGCCTGGTTCTAAAAACTTCCAGAATATCTTTCCACCATCAGCCACTCTGCATCTGTCCAACATTCCGTATGTACCTAATAAGTTATGTGTTTAGGTGATTTAGTAACATACACTATGTTAGGGGAGACTATGTAGTGCTTCTGAAGATTCTAAATATAAAATTGGCTGGGCCAGAATTGGCTACTGATAGAGTTGAGATCTGAGGATCCAGGTCTTGAATCCAACAAGGGCAGAAAAATCTAAAAGTAAACAGTATTTTTAAGTTTTCAAAATAGAGATTTTCAGTGAGTTGCTTTTCAGTTAATTTTTTCAGCAGATGAAAATAAGCATATACACTAGTAGCCTGCTGTTACGTACTTGTCCATTCATTTGTACAAGTACAGACTCATAAGTAGCTAATATAGAAAAATCAAATGGTAGTTTATTTTTATTTGTTTATGTATTCATTTTTGCTAGTCCTGGGGCTTAAACTAGGGCTTCAGCACTGTCCTTGGGCTTTCTCAAGGCTAGAGCTCTACCACTTGAGACCCAGCACTACTTCCGGCTTTTTTTTTTTTAATGTGTGTGGTACTGAGAAATCAAACCTGGGTCTTTGTGCATGCAAGGCAAGCACTCCACCACTAGGCCAAACCCCCAGCCCTTATTTTTATTTTTTACTAGCCCCAGGGCTTGAACTCTGGGCTTGGGCTCTATCTCATATACCTGTAGATAACAAATGTCAGCTGTGCTATTGAACATTCTTTCTCTGTTAGTTTTTTTCTTAATAACTTTGGAAGTAAGGCATAATTGTATTTGTATCGAAATGAGATTCAAGGTAATTTATTCACAATGATCTCTCAAGCAAGTAATGTGAGCTCAGATCTGTCTTGCTAGTTGTCATGAGAAGATGTGCTTTTTGGAGTCATTTGACTCTAATGTGATAGACTACTATGTCAATTACTTGCTGCATAGCATATCACCCCAAAACTTCTTTTTTTTTTTGCCAGTCCTGGGCTTGAGCTCAGGGCCTGAGCACTGTCCTTGGACTTTCTCAAGGCTAGAGCTCTACCACTTGAGCCTCAGCACCACTTCTGACTTTTTTCTGTGTATGTGGTACCGAGGAATCGAACCCGGGTCTTCATGCATGCTAGGCAAGCACTTTAACCACTAGGCCAAACTCCTGGCCACCCCAAAACTTCTTAACACAGTAATAAATATTCATGAATCAGGAATTCAAAGATGGCTTGCTTAACTGGGTGGTTTTGGCTGAATGTGTCATAAAATTGCATCACAATGCTGGACAATAAAGGACTGGTGATCTAGCCCAGCATTTTAGCATGTTCAAGGACCTGGACCTAGTTTCAGTTCTTAGCACAGAAAAATAAAAAATCGGGCCTGAGTATTGTCACCTCTGAAGGAACATAGATAGTCATTTCTAAGATACCTTAAGGGTTACTGAGAAAAATCTCTTTTCAGTACAAGCAGAGAATACTCAAAGATATAACCATCATCTCAGACAGTAGCTGTCGATGTCTACATTCAGAATTACCTTGAAGTCCATAAATTTAGAATTCTAGACTGTAGCCTACAATTTAGAACCAGTGAAGTAACTTTGGAAGTACTATATTACAGTTAATTACTAAAGCCAATGACATAATAACTGTGAGAGAATACATATAGAAAGTGGTTTTGGTTGGTTGGTTTTGGGTTTTTATTTTCTTGTTTTACCTTTTATGAAGACAATTTTTGTCAATAAAGATTAATTCCTAAGACTTTGTTTTCAGCAAAGATAAAAACAAAATTGAGAACATGTCAATTTCAATCAAACCTATTCCTGGACACATGTCATTACACGGCTAGTTTTGTCCAAAATAGAAGATGCTGTAGATTTGATATTACCATAATTAATCTTTGCTTAGCTGAGTACCAAGCTAATGTAGTTGATGCTCTTTGATATGTTTTCACAGCCCTTCTGTTACGATGGATGATTTGAAGAACCTTTTCACAGAAGCTGGCTGTTTGGTGAAGGCTTTTAAATTCTTCCAGTAAGTCCTTTCAGTAAATTAAAATTATTTAACATGATATACAATTGTTAACGATAGTTCAGTGAGTTCTAGTAAACAGAGACACTTGGAAGCAAAATTGATTTTAAATACTCTTATATTTCTTACATCATTTTCAGGAAAGATCGAAAAATGGCACTCATTCAGTTGGGATCTGTAGAAGAAGCAATCCAGGCCCTCATTGAGCTTCATAATCATGATCTTGGAGAAAATCACCACCTCCGAGTTTCCTTCTCAAAATCTACAATCTGACATCTCTGAATCTTTCTCCTCAAACTGGACCATAAGTTCAATAGAACCTTCAGACAGACTGAAGCAGCTCAAGACCAATCCTGCCTCTTCAGGATTTGGTGTTCACATACATTCAAACAAGAGATGTTCTTTTTTCCTATTTTCCCCTCTACTTCAGTAATTGATCAAAGGTTTGCTTTTCCTTTGTACCATGATTTCTATGAAAATGACCTTCACAAGGAAAAAAAATCAGGAAAAATACTTTTTCAATAATTTCTTGTGATTAATTAGATTTCATGAGAGCAGACTTTCTTTTAGTTTGGGCCCAGATCAGCTTTATACAGCATTTATCAACTCCTTTGTACTTAAAGAAATTTAGACATTAGACTTACAATTACTTGATGTAAGTAATTTAAATCACTTGCAGCCAGGTTTTTTAACTTTATAGTTTAGAATCTTGACCCCTGTAGAAGATGGTTTGCTTAAAAATTATATTATTTACCATCTATTGATAGTTAATATGCATAAACACATTGAATTATATTGGAAGCGGATTTATAAACATGCATGTTTTCTTCATCTGTTTCTTTTGTTCACTGTATGACATTCCTTTGGATATTGCACATTTTACCTTTTTTTAATATATATAAATGTGTGCAAGACCTGGGCTTAAAATTAGAGCTTAGGACCTATGCACTGTTCCCTAAGCTTTTTTTACTCAAGGCTAGTATTCTTACCACTTAAGTCACATCTCCACTTCTTCTGGCTTTGTGGTAATTAATTGGAAATACCAGTCTCATAGACTGGGTCTGGCTTCAAACCTTGATCTTCAGATCTCAGCCTCCCGAGTAATTAGGGTTTCAGGTGTGAGCCACTAGTACCCAGCTACGTACCTTACCTTTTTTAAGACTTTGGAAAAATAAAGTAACTCTCCCCAGGGAAATTAAGTGGAATCCAACCAGAATTTATTAAGATGTCATAATAATTAGTAATTTTTATTAAAATCATGCTTTAAATTTTAAAATGACACCTGTCAAGTAATAGAATATAATCTTGGGAAATAATCCTACTTAAAAGCTACTTTTTTGTAGTTGTTTTCAGAAAAACGTTTACAGTCTTAAGGAAAATATTCAGGTCTATCATATGGTTTAACAGATTTTTTAAAAGTTATTTTTGGTAAGGTCTTCTTTTAGAGAAAAATTAATCTCAAGGGTTTTTTGTACCACTATAATCTCTTAATACTTTATCAAAATTACTGTGTATTTACTTAATTTCTTATGTGCCTTATTATGTGCTTAAGATACAATAGGTTAGAGTTTTATCTAAATATTTTGAAAGATATACTGTTGTGGGCTTGGGAAGTGGTTTTTTTTTTTTCCTTTTCCTGTTTTGGTAAGAATTTTAAAGTTTTTTCATTGCAATTTTAAATGGTTTTCAATAAGTAATTGTTTCTACTCCAATTTTTGGTGCTTTGGTGCAGAGATGGGGTGTAGGAAGGCTAATGGTTTTAGAATAACTCAGTACATACTTAGAGACCTTTGTTTGTTGTGACTGGTAGCAATTATTGTGATTACCACACGCAGACTTGGGGCTATTGAACTGCAATCTCATTTTCTGGATCTTGTCTAATCTTTTGTCCATAGAATTTGCCTCAGGATTACTGAATCTTTCTCAGTACTCAAGCTGGATCTTGCTTTGCTTTGTTAATGTAACCTGTCACTGAGTGCCCACATATTTGGTGTCTGAGAAGGTGGATTTTTTTGTACTCTCTTTTTCCTTGAATGTTAAAAGTATGTTTTACTGTTTTGCTCCAGTGATTGTATAATATAAAATGGTTTCTTTTTAACAAGAAACTTCCTTCAATGCTTGATCAGATTTAAAGTATAATTTCTCAAAGGGATCAGTTTTATTTTACCCCTTTTACACTTCATATTCAAAGAGTAGCTCGTCTCAACTTTTAAAAAGAAGAAACTTATTCAGTTCCAGCAATTAATTTGAATATAAGGAGGGCTTTTTTGTGGTTTGTTTTGCTTTAAGAAAATGTTTATGGAAAAACAGGTAAAGATAATTTTAGGATATTTAAAAAAAATCGGAATTTACCCAAGACTGAAAATGAGCTAGAATAGGATGGAAGATACTTGAGTTGAAATGTTTCAGATGGATCAGTTTGGTATTGGTTAGATAGACGGGTATAATAATTTATCTATCTAGGTTCCCCCTCCCCCACATATATGTGTAATTTATTTTTAACTGAACACTGAGTAGCATAGTAGTAAAAAAAAAAAACAAATTCTTTAATCTCCTCCCCACACATGTGGACACGATTTTGATTTTTCCAGTGTCATGTTAAATTGGATTGCTTTATTTGATTTAAGTTGGCAGTTACTATGTAATTTATTAATTCATGATTCTCATAATATCCAGCCTAAGTGTAGCAAAAGTTACTGATAGTAGAAGAGGATGGTAATGGTGTTGAATGTAATTTTGAATTAGGGAATGGCCTTTAAATCTGGGAGAGAACATTGGAATCCTTTTCAGGGATTTATGTAGATATGTGTGTGTGCACGTGTGTGTATAAATTAAGTGTATATACATACACTCTTCTAATGTATATACATATGCACATTACATACATGTTAATTTATTGACAAAGAAAATTAACCAAATTAAGATAGAAAAGTGGGGTTCTTAAAGAGCATGTTTGAAGCCATCAGACTGCATCTAAAATTAGCTGTAGAGTATGGATGTGGTCCATTTTGAGCGCGTCACTGAATTGTAGAGGTCTACAGTATTTGTGTTGGTGTAGTTTGTAAAAAGATTTTTTAAATATCAGGGTGGTAGAAAAAATTAAATCTGTGTAGTTTTGTTTTGGCATGCATTTAACTCCTAGGAAATGGTCTACTTTTGCTCTTGATCTGTGATAGTATCCTGTTTTTAAGTTTATTTACTTTATTTTAAGGCGCATTGTCATATCACTTTTCAAGATTATCTTTGACTTTTACAGAAAGTATATATATATTCAGGACTTAAAAAATAGCAGTATACGTTTAACAAATAGCAATTTATGCCAAAATTCTTTACTTTGAGATTCGCATAACCTACATAGCAGTAAAATGTGTTTTATGTAAGATACATATAGAAAAATAGTACATTATCTTAACCAGTAGCTTTTTAGAGTTTCATACTTGCTCCTATAGAATATCAATTCTTTTAGGTCTAAATATTGTGATCAGTTATTTGTAATAATGTTTGCACTCAGATGTCAGAGCCACTGTTTCTGCCTGCTTAATTTCATATGGAATGAAGCCTTCTGAGTCTCCTTCACTTGATCTAGTCATCATTCTGCTTCAGCTGAAGAATTAGTGCTGAGCCGGACACAGTGGCTTACTTCTGTATGTAATTCAGCACTGAGGAGGCTGAGGCTGTAAGATTTGAGTTTAAGCCCAGCCTGGGCTACACAGTAAGTAATCAGCCTCTCAGTAGAGCCTAACTTGTTACAAAAAGGAAAAAAAAAATGGCTACTATGACTCTGATCAGTCATAGAAACTTTTCAAAGTCTCCATGTCATAAGACAATGTTCATATTTGAGTATATCTGCTACCATGCCTTTTCTCTTCTATTCCCATTCACTATTTGGGGGGGGGGGAAATGACACAAAGTATGTGTCATTTTTGTTCCCTTAAAAACCCTAAGTTTGCCAAACTATTATCCTATCTCTTAGAAAATCTAATGTGTACTGCTATTTTTAAAACCAAAAAGAGCATGACTCTGTGTTTAGTGTCTTTCTTTAGCTTTTGCTTTGTTTTTGATCAGTTGTAAATGAAAACAAAACTGCCAGACTTCAGATATTCTACTATTGTTCTACAACAATTTTAGACTTGTATACATTTTAAGGTGTAACTTAGCTGTCTTTTACTAGTTTTGTTTTCTATAAGACTATTTGCAGTCTTTTTTCAGAGCAAATCTTTACAGCTACTTGTAAATGGCTTAAAATTTAAAAAAAATACTAAAATCTTCATTTGGGAGTTTTTTATAAAGAGATAAAAACATAACAGGACCAAAGTTTATGTGCCTTCTTCAGTAGTCTTAATTGACTTTTTTCTTCCTGTTTGAGAGTAAGGTAGTGTCCATATTCTGGTTTTCAGGAAATATGTATAGTTTTTAAAAGAATGTTGTCCCACAAACTTATCATAGAAGCAAATAATTGTAACTGTGTGAATGCAATCATGGTTACACTTTGGCCTTTATCACATAATACTCAGTACAGAGAATTGTGCTGGTTGAAGAACAGAGCTGCTCTTAAGTATTTGTGGTAGTAGTTACCCTAGTTTTTGCAACCTGAGGCATGTGTTCCAGAAAACAGGGATATTTATCTGGTCCAGTGACCTTGGTGATGATAGTCACGATTGGAAGCTGCTTATAACAAGCTTAATTTGACACTGTCAACAGATTTTTGTTTTGTTATTTTCAGTTTCTGGGATCTGTGTTGTAGTTGTAAGAACAAATATTTATTTTTGGTGTTGTTAAAAATGATGAGTCATACTCTAGACTTTTTTTTTTCCTGTTACCATTTATCGTTACCCACATCTTCTAAAAGTCTATCCCATATCCAGAAAGTACTAATTATAAAGATTTCTGACCAAGCAAAGTTTTGCATCAAAATGTCACCTCACTGCTCTGACCAAAGACTGACTGTTGTGGTTTTAACTCATCTTTGTGAAGCATTTTCCCCAAGCTCCTTTCTGAAAGACCCCCTGCAGAGCGGCCTTTACTTTCTATTTCTTATAGGTGAATAGACTACTTAGAGAAAATGGGAGTTTAAATGTGAACAGAATGGACTAGGATGAACAAGGGTTTGAAGGACATTTTCAGTACTGTATTTAAAGGAAAAAATATAGCACAGCTAGAAGCCTCTGACATTGTCTTGTGTCTGTTCATTACAATCCCTTTTTCTGTTTGTAAGAATGTTCATCTAACAAAAAAAAAGTGCTGTAAATATTTGTAACAACATTTTTTTTAAAACCAGGCCAAAAAACGAAAAATTGTTTTTGGGAACAAGTTAACATGTAAAGTGGTTTTATATGAAACATCAATTGTCTTGTATATTTTGATAAGCAGCAGTACCAGCTTTCATTTGTAATACAGTTTGTGGCTTTGGAAGAAAAGGATTCTGTGATTGTTGAAGTGAACTATGTTATAAATGCAAAGAGAAGATAAAATATTAAAACATATTTTCTAAATGCGTAGTGCATGGTTAATTCAGACTTCTGTACACTACAATATACTCAATTTTTCTTCAGTTTGTATTTGCTTACTATTATTACTTGATATCTCTAAATCTTTTCCTAACCCATATAGCATTGTAGCATGCCTTTTAATAAATGTCATGACATCTGTACTCTCTTAAATTTTTTCTGTGTTCTTGTCTATACCTTGGGTTCCCCTTGTCTTACCTATAATTCTAATAGTGTTGTATTTTCTTTTTTTAGTAAACCCTTCATCTCAACTTATTATAGTAGAAAGATATATTAAAACATCTTTAAAGGCTAAAACCAGGAATCTAACTACTTCTTTTATAGTAAAAGAATTCTCATTTGGGGAGCAAACTGCTTTTCTAATCTTACTGTGTACCTTCTTGTTGGGTCTTTAGTGCAAGTGTACATTAGTGTGCTCTGTTCAAACTCTCTTCTCTCTCTCTCTCTCTCTCTCTCTCTCTCTCTCTCTCTCTCTCTCTCTCTCTCTCTCTCTCTCTCTCTCTCTCTCTCTCTCTCTCTCTCTCTCTCTCTCTCTTCCCTCTCTTCCTCTCCCTTTCCCCGTCCCCCCTCCCTCCACCTCCACTCTCCTTGTGTGTAAAAGAGGCAGACTTAATTGAAATTGCAGCTTTGCTCAAGTTTTGTCTTCCCTATTGGATGTTCATAGACATGAAGGTGTGACTCAGACCAATTTTATATCCTTGAAGTTGTGCCTATCTTAGTTAACATAATTGCCAACTGATTTGGACATTAAATGCTTTTATTTCTTGGTTCTTTAAGGAAGGTCTTGCATTTTCAGGGCCTGAGCATTCATCTTTTACTCTCAAGAATCTCTTGGAACTAAAAATGTTTTTAAAGAAATAGTGTCATAGGTAATCCTACTAGTCTGTGTTAGTGTACCTGTAAAATTGAATATTTCCATAAATATTACTGGCAAATAAGTAGATATTTGTTTTTGCAAAAGAAGCATCTGTACCAGAAAAAGATAAAACAACTACGTAACTAAATGCAGCTCGTATCACCTTGATAAACTGGAAGTATATACTCAGTAAGAGGGCTCAACATCAGCCAAGAGGTTTTGAGCTTAAGGAGGCTTAAGTCACACTGAGTTCAGCTGTCTCATGTAGTGTTCTGTTGCATGTAGATACTACACTCATACTACCATGTAGTGTTAACATCATAAACTTGAACTATTGGGGGCTTATATACTCTGAAAAGTATCTCAGCTAACTTGAATAAGGGAATATTTCTATTGAAAACTAAAAAAAAATTCTAACTGAAAATGTAATTCATGTTGTATTCATGTAAGGAAAGCAGCTCTTAATATCTTACTAGGTGCCTGGTGGCTTATGCCTGTAAACCGAGCTACTCAGAAGACTGAGATTCTCAGGAATCATGGATCAAAGCCAGTCTGGGCAGGAAACCATGAGATTCCTGTCTCCTTGTAACTTCCAAAAAAGCTGTAGGTAGAGCTGTGGCTCAAGTGGTAGAGGGCCAACTTTGAGCAAAGAAGCTCAGGGACCAGTCCCAGGCCCTCAGTTTAAGCCCTATGACCAATTTCAAAAAAAAAAAAAAAAACCACAAAATGTATCTCACAGTTTAGGATCCTGGAAATCTAGAATAAAGATGTGAACTGTGTTTTCTTCCAGTATATCTCTTACCTTCCCATAGGCTTTCTCTGTTTGTGTCTGGGTCCTTATCTCTTCTTATAAGGAGAGTGGTGTCACATGCCTGGAATTCCAGCATGAGAGAAATAGAAGCAGAACAATTGGATGTTTGAGACAAGCCTGGGCTACATAGAAAGACTTTAACTAGGCAAAGTGAAGAGATCACCAGCATGATCCCATTTTTACTTGGAATTCTTAAGAGATTTAGATAGGAACACTTGACATTGCAGATACAAGAGAAGGGGTTAGACATTGGAGCACACAACTCGGCCTATAGTTCTGTTTAGTAGGAGTTATAGTCTCAGATTACCAAACACTGGTAGTAACAACAGTTGATATATGTTCTGAGAAAAAATAGTTATGGACATTATGACTTCTCTTTAAGAGAATGTGTAGTGAAGTGGAAATGTCAAAACCTAAATCCATAGATCAGTTGTGAACTCATCTTCAATAGGAAGCTTCAAGGGTGGCTTGTGAGGTTTGTTTATTCTAATCAACGCATATGGGTACAGCTGTCCTGCAGCTAATTACAAATATGCAGAAATATATAACCTTTAATAATTACACCCTTTACTATAAAAAAAGGCATTCCGAGCTAGATGCCATTACTTGAACAGTTAATGATCAAGTAAAAAGGTGTCCATCAAGCTGAACCCAATCTCCAGTGCCCAGCATTTGTTAACATAATTTCCTTTGCAATTTTTACCCCACTTAGTGCTGGGGTTTTTTCTTTCAATTTCTGATTGAAGTTTGTCATTGTATGAGTTTCCAAACAATTTTTGCTGATGTGATAAAAAAAACTTTGCACCAATTTTGTGGGAAGTTCTGCATTTCTAAGCCATTTAGGTTTCACTATAGAATTCCCAATTCTGCTAGTGTAAAGCAAGTATTTAGGAAGAAAACATTGTTCTGAGAAGATTTATATATCTGTTTTCTTTTGTCTATTATTCAAAGGATATAGACACTGTAGAGCAAAAGCTTGCTTAGCAATTCTGTTGGAATAAATTGCCCCTCTGTTAGATTGAGTGAGCACCTTCTGTGTCTTAAGGTTATAGAATCATGCTGAATTCTTGATTTAGAACTACAAATGTGTTGAACTCTAATCTGTTAAAGAGAATTGACTTTAGCCAAAAGAAAGCTGATATTAGCAATGTCTGTTAGTATACTTGAGGACAAAATGCATTATAGAGATAAAACATAAAGAGAATCAAATATTTTATTTTTTGCCAGTCCTGGGCCTTGGGCTCAGGGCCTGAGCACTATCCTTGGGCTTTCTCAAGGCCTACAGCTCTACCACTTGAGCCACAGCACCATTTCCGGGTTTTTTTGTTGTTGTTTTGCTTTTTATGTATATGTGGTGCCAAGGAATCAAACTGGGGTCTTTGTGCATGCTAGGCAAGCACTCTATCACTAGGCCACAGCCCCCAGAATCAAATATTTTATATTGGCTTCTTTTGTCACTTTAATCTCCATCCCCTATCCTTGTGTGTGTTCTATTATCTTCGGCCCTAATTAGGGCTAATCCATCATGACTTTCCTCTTTAAAAGATCTGTCTCCATATAAAGTCATATTTTGAGGTGTCACCCAATTAGTGCATTATAATATGATTTTTCAGAAAACCAGAAGGAAGGAAAGGAAAGACAGATGACAGATAAGATTTACTAGAGGAATTGGCTCACATAATTATGGAGACCTTTATTGTAGTTTAGTAGAAGTTGAAAGTCCTCAGAACCAAGGAAGCCAATAATATAAAACTTAGCCAGTATTAGAGGTCCAGAGGGAGAGACTGCTGGTCCAAGTCCTAGAGGACAAAAGCCCAAGAAACCTAAGAGTTATGTCTAACAGCAGGAGAAAAGGATAATCTCAGCTATGGGATAGCAAAACCAATTGCCTGCCTTTTTCTGCTTAAGCCCCTCTACGTGTTGGTAGTGTCCCCTCACAGCAGACATACCCCAAAATAATGCTTCACCAGCTGTCCAGATCTTTAATTGAGCCAAACTTGACACACAAAATGTAACCATTCCAGAGCCAGGTGCTGGTGGCTCACGTCTAATCCTAGTTACTCAGGATGCTGAGCTCTGAATATCCCTGGCAGGAAAGTCTGTGAGACTCTCACCTTCAGTTAGCCAACAAAAGTAGTAGAAGTGGAGCTGCAGTAGATCACTAGCCAATAGAGACCTAGAGAAGGAGGAGGGGGAGGGAGAAACTCGGGCAGAGTTCAAGTCCCATAATGGACCAAATAAACGAAACCAGATTTCAGCATTTGAAACCTAAGGAGACACAATTCATCCAGTAATACACATTTCCTACTTAGGAGCCCAGACCTTGCTAAAAGAATCTGGAGGAATTTTAGGATCCACACTCAAAAGCCATTTGTCCCTTCCTCTGACCAATTGGGGTTTGTGCTCACTATGCAGAGAAAAAAATAAATCGGACAGATTTGATAATTCTCATGAAGATAGTAGTGAACATGAATTTTTTTTATTTAGTTCATTAAAGGAACTAAATAAGTTAGATGGAAAAGAACTTAAACTAGGATGAGAGACAAAGTTGTTTGGAAAGAACTTAAACTAAAATGCATATAGTCAAAAGAATTCAGGATTTCTAACTTAAAAAAGAAATCTCCAAGCAATGTTAAATCATATTTGGGATTCTCTGGACATTTACAACAATCGCATATTTAGCAGCTTTCTTCAGGCTAACTTTGGGAGAGGAAGTTGTTTTGTGTTATTTCAATTTTCAATACTTTTCATGCATAGTTAAATATCCATTTAAAATCTAATACATATCATCCTCCATTTTGTGCCTCTGAACAACTTTGCTAAATCTGGATCTTTAAGGAGATTGTCCCAAAGGTGATTTGTAGCTCAGCAGAGAATACTTGCCTAACACGTGCAAATCGCTGGTTCCACCACTAAAAGAAAAGTAATTTTAAAAATTAGTCCAAAAGTTGATACCCAGCATGAGGAGTTCTCATGATCCTTCCCCAGTAATACTTGCGAAAACTATTCTTTTTTTTTAAGTTAGAGCTTCTGAAAATGGTCCTAAGGGCAAACAGCACACAAAGAAACATTTATTTGAGAACATCTAACCCCCCCCCAAAAAAAAAAAATGGTAAGAAAGGCAAGTCTGCGTGTTTGAATCAAGATAGCTCCTTCTTTTTCCCTTCTTTGCCCCCTGACAGACTGCTATGGCTGAAAACACTCCCTAACACCCTGAGAACTTTGTCCTAGGAAAAGTTGAACAGCTTTCCTCATTCTGCCCCAAGCCATCTGTTACAAAGGCTCAGTTCCAAGTATGATAGAGGTGGGAGCTTCCTTCTTTGAAACAGGCCACATTCATGGAATAGAGGCTTTTCTTGAGCATGACTACCAAGAATATGGGGTACCTGCTCGCTTTCACCTTGGCTTGTGATTCTGTACCAAGAAAAGCGCACGCTCACAGAACCATGGGAAATAAGACTAAAGAAATTGTTAGATATGATAATGTTGAGTCAGTAGAAAATGCCGGCAATTACTCTAATAAAAGAAGCCAAGTGGAAAACAGAGTTGAAAAACACAATAACCTTAAAAACTCACTAGAGGGGCTCAATAGTATAGTTGAATCGACAGAAAAACAATAAAGATTAGAAAAGCTGAAGAACAGAGAAGAATGGAAGAACCTCAGAAATGTGGAACACATCATAAGGAAAACATTGAAAGTAAAAAACAGGAACTCTTTAAAGAACCCCCCCCCACACACACACACACTTCGTTACTTATAAGGGAGAAGAAAATCATGACAAAACATAATTTAGAAAAAACAATGGAAACTAGAAGGCAGTGGGATAACCTTAGAGTTATCCAAGAAAATTATTCACAAAAGGGAGAAACCAAGGAAGAAAAAGAGAACTATTCACGAAGAATCATGGGTCCAGCAAGGCTGTAGCCCACAATGAAGATGAACTTCCCTAGAAAAACATAAACTGAGAGAAATTGATCCTGGCAGATCTGCTTTGGAAGAGAATACTAAAGGTAAGTGACCTCATAGCCTTCTCAGAAACACTAACCAGAACTTTTGCACAACACTCTGGGGCCATTGTAAATCAACAAGTTGCAAAAGCATAGCAAAAGCAGGCCACAATAAGGACACTTGCTTTAAAATGAGGCTAAAATGGAGTGTTGCAGGCGCCATCTCATCTGGCAATTTGTACAACTCAAATGTTTTTGTCAGCTGAGCTTCAGTGGCTCATGCCTATAATCAATCATAGCTACTCAGGAGGCTGAGCTCTGAGGACCATGGTTCAAAGCCAGCCCGGACACCAAAGTCCCTGAGACTCTTATCTCCAGTTAACCACCACAAAACCGGAAATGACACTGTGGCACAAGTGGTAGAGTGATAGCCTTGAGCTGAAGAGCTTAGGGACAGTGCCCGGCCCAGAGTCCCAGCCACATGACTGACAAAATAAAAAAAGGTTTGTCACTCTGTACATGTTGTGAATGTCCAAGAAAGCACTTTGTATACTGATTTATGGTTTACAAACTTTTTGCAAGTAGAGAATGGTGAAGATCAGCTGGGTCTTTTTTACTTGCTGCCCAATGAAGAAAGGGTTCAAGTAGTGTTGTTCTTGATTCCCATGCAAATGAAGAAGTATATCCCCACCAGCAGACATGCCCATGCAGTGATATTTCTCAGAATGTTGTTTATGAAATAATATTCCAATTACCACCATGGGGTAAGGAATGAGTGGAACCAACCAATAGGGCAAAGCTGAAGTCCCCTTCTTCAATTTTCGCTATTACAGGTTTAAATTAGCCCAGGAGGGGTTATAAGAAAATAGACCAAAGGACACATTCCAAAGCTTAGGTGACAAAAAGTTAGGAAGCACTTAAGCAGTTTTGGTAAGGGATCCAGGAATTTCCTCACTAAGATAAGGACATAGAAGGACTCTATCGTTTGCCAGGAATTGATGCAAAAGGTCAAACACTTACAATCCTGTCTTTAGGCACAGGATAAATTACCATTAAATCAGTAGATTTCCACTGATATCATTCATACTTCAAATGGACAGACAAACCTCCTGTAGTTAGCCACGTTCTCCACTGGGTTCCAGGGACCCCACAAAGAAGAAAGTCCTGAAATTCCTTACAGAAGGAACCTGTTTAGGTAGTACTGACCTTAATACACAGAGAGTTATACATCTACAAAGAAAAGGTATTGGCATCTCTATCATAAAGCTGAAAGAAACCTGAGCGGGGGTTTCACTGACAACCTGAGCCATTGTCATTGACACCCTGCTGTTGTCAGGGTCTTAGTCCAGGACCAGAAGATTGTCACTGCTGACACTGGAGCCACTGTCTCTTCATTCTCAGAACCTTCAAGTATTAGAAATGTTGCCTTTGTGTCTAAATACCGGCAGAGAAACAACTTAATGGTGAAGGGACCCCTTTCTTGACTTCCCCCCAAATCCATCCCCTATAGGCATTCCCTGTCTTCATGACAAAGGAGTACTTGATTCAAGGCAGGGGGGCTGTAAATTCCCTGATAACAGCTCAGATTACAAGAGCAGTTAAACCAGGTGGAGTTGCCAGAATTCCTCCCCCACCCAACCCCCTTGGCCTACCAGGAAATTCCCTCCTTTTCCTTGTCATCAGAGCAGTGTACCAGAAGCCCACCAAGATGATAGGTTAGTTCAAACAGCAAAGGTCAGTGGTTGCCCTAGCCATCACTCAAGTATGTTGAGATTCCATTGGCCACCTGTGTATGGCCCAGCCCAACCACATGGCTGGTGGCCTATAAAAGTAGCCTGTGAGATTAGGTGGGGTGGCTCTCTCACTCACATCTTAGAGACGGCCCTGACCGGTCAGTATGATTCTTGATGCTAGGCACGCAATAAAATTCTGTTTAACTTCTGCTTTTGTGTCAGACTCGTTCCTTTGATCACGGACCCTAAAATTGGGGAACTGGACCCTAACAAATGGGAAGAATGAATTGCTTGTGGTTTAAGAAATTTCTATCCAGCATGGCAGAAGGGTCTGGTGGAGCAGAGCAGTTCCCATCGTGGAGGCCAAGAAGTAGAGGAAGAGCAATGCTGTCTTCATGGGCTATATTCTTCTTCCTTTTCTATTCCAAGTAGGCTCTGAGATTCAAAGCAAGCTCTCAGCTATAAGACCTTGTAAACTCAAAAGGCAGGACATATGTTAAGAAGGATCAAGTGGACAAAAGGGAAGAAAGAAGACAGAGACCTCATCAGATCAGGATTAACCATTGCTGAGGAGGAGCATCATGTAGCACTGAGCAGAGCTGGAGAACTGGAGAAGGTAAGGGTCTGGGTGGCAGTCAGTTGCATAGACATTGGGAAGAGCACTTAGATCAAAAGGCCATACTGCTACCTATGGTGACTGAAAACAATGGTGTATATTTTGATGAGTCCAAGGTGAGGATAGTCTCAAGAAGCTCTCTAGGATGGGGATTTCTGGAATAGGGAAGGAGAGAGGCCAGAAAGTCATGAAGCAGCACTGGGTTATGAGAACAAGGTGGCCAGATTCCCATCAATACATACTCTCTATATACAATTACGTCTCTCTCTCTTTCTCTCTCTCTTTCTTTCTTTCTTTCTTTCTTTCTTTCTTTCTTTCTTTCTTTCTTTCTTTCTTTCTTTCTTTCTTTCTTTTTTGCCAGTCCTGGGCCGTGAACTCAGGGCCTTGGGCTTTCTCAAGGCTATAGCTCTACCTCTTGAGCCACAACACGACTTCCAGCATTTTTCTATGTATGCAATACCGAAGAATCAAACCTGAGTCTTTGTGCATGCTAACCACTCTACCACTAGGCCAAACTCTCTGCCCACAATGACATTTTTTTCTATTCCAAAAGAGAGACGTGGAGCTAGGCAGGGTGGACTACACCTACAGTTCCAATTACTTGAGAAGTGGTGTTACTCGAAATTTAGTACAACTAATCAACCTCAGTCCTGTGTCCAGAAGGAGAATTTAGGCAGGATTCAAATATAGTAAAAGTGATAGCAAAGTGTATTAGGCCAGGAATATGGAAGAGAAAGACATTCATTCCATAGCATCCATGAGCAAAAAAAGCTGAACCAGCAAGAGACCCTGAGTTCAACCCACAGTACTGGCACATAAAAATAAAATAAAATGAGATTATATGACATAGATATGCCACAGGCAGATAACCTACCTTCAGCTATCCTCAGAGGTACAGATATTGACTTTCAGTTTTATGGGGAGAATTGGGGACAAGATGTGAGGAGATAAGCATAGTTAGGGCAGATAGGTAGTTGGATAGTTCACTGTCTCAATATTACTCAGGTTATAAGCATATTTAATGCCTGTCAGCTGGTCTTGCCTTCCCTTCTTGGATTCCAAGATGGCTGCTGAGTGATGGCAGAAGAAAATGCTGTATTTCCCCCTAACCCCAGGATCAGCTCAGTGGGCAGAGTCACAAGGGTAGGGGAGGTTTATTGAATTACGTTTGACCTCTACAACATGATTTTAGTGGCCTGGACAGGTAAATTGAAGATCTATTGTTCTATCACTATTTGTTGGCTCGCCTTGTGCTGGAATGAAGCAGAGCATGAATTCTTAGGTGGGTGGAATACTCTGGTGGCCACAAAGGGTGGTCACCTTTTTGTTGGTAAGCTTAATTACAACAAAGGAACACTCTCTCTGAGACCCTGAGAACTTATTCTCCATTTAGATTCCTTTGCATTTCTTATCTCTCATAGTTACTGCCTATATCAATGGGAGGCCCAGAAGATCAAGGGTTTGAAGTCAGCCCAGGAAGTTAGAGGGACCATATCACACACACACACACACACACACACACACACACACACACACACACACACACACACATCATCATCATCATCATCATCATCATCATCATCATCTTTGCATTGGGACAGTTGGAAAGACCCCTTCAGGACATGTCTGGAATGAGCTGGATTTCACTGTTGCAGGCCCAGGATGTAAATATTTAAATTCACTTCACAGACTCGGAGTTCTGGAACACACCCTTCTCACTTCAGAGCACATTGCTCCCACACAGGGCTACTTTGGAAAATGGTTTCTCAGATTTAGCCACCCAAGAACTCAAAGGCTACTGCAGCTACAGTCCAAGAAGTCCTGGTTATTACTTGGCCTAGCATCGGATTTTGGTGCCATCCTCATGGTGTTACAGCACCCTAGACCAGAAATGACCAAGACCACTTTTTAAAGAGGATAGAGAAGTTTCTTTCCAGCAATCAGAACCAGGCTTATGCCAGAAAGAAGTTCAGAACCAGGGAGAGGGGAAACGCAGAGTTTTTATACTCTTGTAAAGTATCTCAGTTGGGAGAAACAGAGAAACCACATTTTGAGAGGTTGAATTGGGAGTTTTTATTGGAAAGCCAGTGACTACAGGTGGACTTTTTTCACAAAGACCTGCAGCCCATTGAATACACTTAACACTATTAGAAAACTGAGCCATGAAAGCTGGAGAGGAAAGAAAGCGTAGAAAAACAATGCCAACAAACCAGATCAACTCCAATGCAGAGCTGAAGTGGAATGCTGCAGTGACCAGATGAGATACAGGAGACAGGAGATATAGACACAGGCATGGCCTAACGGTACCTGACCTGGTCTGAGCCTAAATAGGTTCAGGTCAGGGGGCAGGGACACAGGGAACTCTAGGTCTCAGGAGTCCAAAGCACAGGACTGACAGGTCCAGTAACCTTTTGTCCAAGTCCCACACGCCTATCACCTGACACCCCTAGCACCTGAGAGGGGGGACTTCCCCTTCCTCCATCATGAAGACAAGATGGTACTAGTTAAACCCAGCTCCCTATCTGCCATGTAGCCAACATGGTGCGGGTTAGACCCAGCATCCCCACTTCAATACAAGCTGGTTCCATACAAAAACAGTCATTACTCAGTTATAGAAAAGGTCAGGTGGGTTGACACCAGCTTCTGGCTAGATGGGCAATCATGACATTTTATATTGTTATTTTCAAAATGTCTTGTGGGACTTTCTACTATCAATTCAGACATATCTCATTTAGTCTGCCTCCAACCTACATTCCAGAAACAGCTCCACTGGGCCACTTTCTGGCAGCTGGGTGGAAGCCACATTCCAGCCACTGGGTGCTAGAAAGGCCCTTTGCCAGGAGGGGTAACTTTGTCTACTTCAATAGTACTGGTTTTGCAAGCGTGCATCAACACACTCCTGGGTTTCCTTTTTTTGCCAGTCCTGGACCTTGAGTTCAGGGCCTGAGCACAGTCCTTGGGCTTTCTCAAAGCTAGAGCTCTACCACTTGAACCACAGCACCACTTCTAGCTTTTTCTATGTATGTGGTACTGAGGAATCAAACCCTTTGTGCATGCTAGGCAAGCAGTCTACCACTAGGCCAGCCCCTATTTGGCTTCTTTTTTGGAGGGAAAGAAAATAAGAAGTTTGACCTAGTGATAGAGTGCTTGCCTAGCAGGCATGAAGACCTGGGTTTGATTACTCGGTGGCACATATAAGAGCCATCAAGCAATCAGTGCAAATTCCAAGGGAGGAGATACAGGAGGAGCCCTGCACTAGAACAACCACCCTCCCGGAGGACTTTGGAGGACTCACCTTTTGGGGCCCCCTCTCTTTCAAGAGTCTTTTGCTCCTTTCACAGATTTTCTTTCCAAATAAACTTGCTCTGTCTGCTTTAAACACTTTCCTACCTTTTAATTCTTGAACATGGTGAGGAAATAAATCCATACCCCAAGACAGCATCATTTGATGAGGAAGAAGCCCGTGACCTGGATATGGCCTTTCTGACAGATGTCTATTTCTCACTCAGATTTGTTCTTGTGTGTATCTCAATGTCTTAGGTCCATCAAGTCTGTTTCTGCAGCAGGTAATAACTGTTTTCTCACCTCTGGCCAAGTTGAGGCTATGCAAGTTTGTTTCATACTGAAGTCTTTTTTCCTATTGCTTGGACTTATCTTTTAGCGCTCCTTTTTCCCCCACCCCCCAGTCCTGGGGCTTGAACTCAGGGCCTGGGCACTGTCCTTGATTTTTCTCGATGGCTTGAGCCACAGCATCACTTCCAGCTTTTTCTGTGTATGTGGTACTGAGGAATCAAGGAATCAAACCCAGAGCTTTGTGAATGCTAGACAAGCACTCTACCACTAGGCCATACTCCCAACCCTATGGCCCCTCTCTTAGAAGAGTCTTTTGCTGCTCTCCCTTCTCTGCCCTGGTCTCACTTCCATTACTCCATTCTTGGGCTACTTGAGCAGATGACTACCCAAGCACATTTGTTTGATCAAAGAGTTGATCCTGGTAGTTGCAATCATCTTCATGGCATACAATTAGGGGCCATGGAGGAGCTAAGTAGATCCCAGGGTTAGGCCTAGGGCCATACAGTTATTTTTTTGTTTTTTGGGTGTTTTTGTTTTGTTTTTGTCAGTCCTGGGCTTGAACTTGGGGCCTGAGCACTGTCCTTGGACTTTCTTAAGTCTAGAGCTCTACCACTTGTGACTCAGCACCACTTCTGGTTTTTTTCTATGTATGTGGTACTGAGGAATTGAACCTGGGTCTTTGTGCATGCTAGGCAAACACTCTACCACTACGCCAAACTCCCAGCCTATTCAGTTGGCTTGATCTTTGATTTAATGTCAAACATGAGTATTGTGCAATAGATTGTTCTAAATTCAGAAACATTTTTTTTTCACAGAACACAGCAGTTATTTATGTAGATACTTGAAAAGGTCAATGATGGAAAAAATAGGTTTATCATGAGAGTTTATATTTATTAGGTCCACTTTACTCTTTTAAAAAAAAGTGCTACCTCTAGGTTATCCTGACCAGATATAGAACACTTGATAACACATGCAGTTACTGCGATATACGAGACAGACACAGTCATTAGAGAATGATTTATACTCTAGGAGGAAATTCAGCAATAGTAAGTATGACTTGTTTATTTAAACTAAAAACATTGATAATATGCAAGTTTTCTTTTGATTGAAGGGGCTATAAAATTCCACATACTGACAAAAGAAGCAACATAATCATGGAGAAAACATTTTTTATTTGTCCACTTCCTCACATACGCCTCAGGGAATCTCTTGTCCCCCTTAGCCCACTATTTTTCTAATATTTCTTACTGTTACATGGCAACTCCAGTACATTCAGCACCCCTAACACAACTGTTCTCTGAGTTATTGAGTTGGAATGTCATCCCCAATTCTGCCTAAAGTAATTAATGGCTACAAACTCTCCAAATAGAAGTAGAATAATAGACACAGTTCAAAATTAATTCATTCTTTTTTTTTTTGACACTCCTGGGGCTTGAACTCAGGGTCTGCCTCAAAGTTAGAGTTCTACCACTTGAGACACAGCATCATTTTTCTATGTATGTGGTACCGAGGAACCCAACCCAGGTCTTTGTGCATGGTAAGCAAGCACTAGGCCAAACTCCCTGCTCTAATTTATTCATTTTATTCTATTTTTGACAGTACTAGAATTTGAACTCAAGCTGTTAACAAAAAAAAGCTAAGGAACAGCAGGCCCTGAGTTAAAGCCCTAGGACTGGCACACACAAAAAAAAGGAAGATGGGGGGTGTGGGGGGGAGGGGAGGGTAATGGGTACCAAGACATGTGAAAGGGTATCAATGTATGTGAATTAATGCACCTTCTATCTGGCAAATATCATGTAACCCTTTTACTAATTACAATAAAAAAAAAGAATGGACATAATGGCCAAAACCAGACAGTTCCATTATCCACAAAAAAAAAAAAAAGGAAGAGGAGGAAGAGGAGGAGGAGGAGGTAGATGAGGAAGATGAGGTGGTAACAAAGGCAGAGACAGGCAAGGGTTAGCTAGGTACATACCTGTAATCCTAACACTTAACAGGGATGAGTTTCAGGCCAGCCTGGTCTTCTTCAAAGTGTGTTCTAGGCCAGCCTGGGCTATGCAGTGAGACCCTGTCTAAAAAAAAAAATTATTGGGGCAGGAGTGTGGCCTAGAGGTAGAGTGCTTGCCTGGCATGCCCAAAGCCCTGGGTTCGATTCCTCAGTACCACATACACAGAAAAAGCTGGAAATGGTGCTGTGGCTCAAGTGGTAGGGCACTAGCCTTGAGAAAGCTTAAAGACAGTGCTCAGGCCCTGAGTTCAAGTCCCAGGAATGGCAAAAAAAAAAAAATCCTCAACCACAAAACACCCCTCTACACATAACAGCAAAAAACAAAACAAAACAACAAAAACAAAAACAACACACACACACACACACACACACACACACACAGAAAAAACAAGCAAATAAATTTAGCTGTTTCCTCCTGCCCCTTGGTTATTTTGACCATCTGTGTCATCTCTCAACATGTTACCTAGAACTCTCAACTTTACCTCACAACTCCCTGTTCTCTTTCTCCTCTTTACTTCCTGAGCTCAGGTTCCCCTTCACTCCTGTCCCCTCAGAGATCTCATTGGATTCACTCTATAGGATTTGTCATCTCTAGTTTACCAGTGCAGTGGTACAATGTGGTGGGTGTTGCCAGGTATTGCCTACATGCACAAGGGCTCCTCCTTCATTCACGGGACCAGGGCTTTTATTTTAATGAAACAATTTATTAACATTGATTTTTACATCATATTTCAAATGACGTGTTTAACAAACAAGTGTTCAAGAAGGGACTCTCTATATACAATCTCTGGGACCAGGACTTTTATAATGGAGACTTCATGCAGCAAACAGTAGCTTGGCCTCCTCTTTCCCTCGTGTCCTGCCTTTTGTTACATGAGGATAAACAAGAAAGACTTCATCAGATGCCAGCATTTTTTAAAACAGTCCTGGGGCTTGAAGTTAGGGCCTGGGGGCACTAACCCTGAGTTCCGTTTGCTTAAGGTTTTCGCTTAAGGCTACCTCTTGAGCCATAGTACCACTTCTGGCTTTTTCTGTTTATGTGGTACTGAGGCCTTGAACCCAAGGCTTCATGCATGACAAATACTCTACCACTAAGCCACATTCCCCGTCCCTAAAAACCTCTGTTCTTTATACATCATCCAGTCCCAGGTATTGTGTTATAGTAGCACCAAACAGACTATGCTGATTATCTGTCCATAGTCCAGGTCTTCTAGCACCTCTACTTGCTTTGCTCTGCTGGACTTGCCTAATCAGCCTTTAAAGAAATAGAACTTTGTGGGAGTTTGGCCTAGTGGTAGAGTGCTTGCCTAGCATGCACGAAGACCCGGGTTCAATTCCTTCGTACCACATACATAGAAAAAAGCCAGAGGTGGTGCTGAGGCTCACATGGTAGAGCTCTAGCCTTGAGAAAGTCCAAGGACAGTGCTCAGGTCCTGAGCTCAAGCCTAGGACTGGCAAAAAGGAAAATAAAAAGAAATAGAACTTTGCCTATTTCTTATCATCCCCTTTACAGCCAGACTTCCAAAGAGAATTAATTGTCTTAGTTTCTTTATCTTCCTACATTTAGCAAAGCCCTCTACTATTTTGCCATGAGGTAGCAAGTCAAATCATAACTTGCTTTAAATAAAAACCTGTAGTCCCCTTAAACAGAGCACATTTCCTTTGTAATTGTAGTAGAATTTATAACACAGATAGCACTGAACACGCAATCCCAACCACACCCTTTGGCTGGCAATTACGAGCCAAGTGCCACCTCAATTCTATAGCTTGCTTTCTGGCTTGCTTTCTCATCTCAGATTCTCCAGATACCTAGCAGCCTAGCCTATTGCACTTGAATCCAGTGTATCGTATCTAAACATACACACACACACACACACGTGCTTGCATGTTTTTCCAAATAAAAATAGCTCCTCTGTTGTTCCCCAATCTGGGATTCCATTTGGGGTCTATGGCTTGCTCATCCCTGATTGAAAATCAGAGAGTCATATGGAAAAATCATATTTCTTCTCTCTCCAGCCAGTCTGTCTGCCTCCGGGGCAGTGGCGGCCTCAGGAAGTACAGGCAATTAGAATGCAAACACAGCCTTGCAATTAGGGCCTCAGAATACCAGGTGACCTTTTTGCTTGGTGGAAATGGTACTGTCATGTTTCTCTTTTATTTTGTGACTATGAATGTATGTCATCACCCGCAGCTCTTTCTCTTCTGATTGCCAGTCACCATAAAAATCACACAGCTGCATGCAAGTGAATTTCCAGAAACTGCAGATTTATTTAACGAGAGACAATCCTTGAAGGACTAGTGAAGATAACACATTGACTAGTGAGTTCCTTGTGCTAACCAGGATAGTTACACACCAAGTTATCTTTTGATTTTTATTTATTTATTTTTTATTTTTTTGCCAGTCCTGGGCTTGAGCTCAGGGCCTGAGCACTGTCGTTGGGTTTTCTCAAGGCTAGAGCTCTACCACTTGAGCCTCAGCACCACTTCCAGCTTTTTTCTGTGTATGTGGTACCGAGGAATCGAACCCGGGTCTTCATGCATGCTAGGCAAGCACTTTAACCACTAGGCCAAACTCCCGGCCCTGATTTTTATTTTTGAGACAGGTTCTTGCTGTGTAGCCTAGGCTAGCCTTGAACCCTCAATTCTCCTGTCTCACCCTCCCGAGTGCTGGGATTACAGGTGGAGGCCACTGTGCTAGACTCCCAAATGTCTATTTTTTTCTGTTTTATCAGTTGTGGGGCTTGAACTCTGGGCCTGGGCACTGTCCTTGAGCTGTTCAGCACAAGGATAGTGTTCTACCCCTTGAGCCACACTGCTACCTCCCCCAAGTATCTTTAGATTGGAATGAACTCAAAGATAGCTGGGTACTGGTGGCTCACACTTGTAATCATAGCTACCCAGGAAGCTGAGATCTGAGAATTGCGGTTCAAAGCCAGCCTGGGCATGAAAAGTACATGAAACTCTTATCTCCAATTAACTGTCAGAAAACTGGAAGTAGTGCTGTGTCTCAAGAGGTAGAGTACTAACCTTGAGCTAAAGAGTTCAAGGACAGCACCCAGTCCCAGAGTTCAAGCCCCATGATAAACAACAACAACAAAAAAAACAGAATTCAAAGATAAATAACTCCTGTAACTCCTGGCTCTATACTCTGGAAATTATCATTCACGCATTCATTTACGTATTCATTCAACATGCTTGGAAGTAAAGTATTATATAACTTTCTATAGTCACAAAGTCAAATAAATAAGGTTTCTGTGCCCCAAGTAGTAAGAGAGAAGGATAATCGTTCATTATTAAGCATTTATTAAATATTAAATATTACTAGACAGGCTTAGAAAATATCAAAGGAGCTCAGCGGAAGAGCTAGGAGCCAGAGTGGAATCTTCCCTTGGCCTTGAGTGGTGTCTTAGAAGAATCTACATGTCAAGATGCTGTACTCGGATATGATTATCACAAATATTCAGTATCATGTACTGGGCCATTATTCTCCCTTGGCCTTATATCTGTACCAAAGTCCTCAGCAGAGATGAAAACCCTGGTTCTTTTTATTGTTGCTTTACTTTATAGCCCAGGCTGGCCTCAAACTTGTGAACTTCCTGTCTTGGCCTCTCATGTGTTTAGGATCTGAAGCTTGTCCATCTAGGGTCTGCAAGATTATTAAACACCTCACATGCCAGGCATGGTGGCTCACCCCTATAATCTAGCTACTCAGGGGGCTGAGATCTGAGGATCGTAGTTCAAAGCCAGCCTGGGCACTGAAGTCCATGAGACTCTTATCTCCAATTAACCACTAGAAAATCAGAAATGGTGCTGAGGCTCCATGGGTAGGGCAGTAAGTAGCCTTGAGCTGAAGAGCTCAGGGATAGTGCCCAGGCCCTGAGTTCAAGCCCCATTACAGACCAAATAAATAAATAAATAAACAAAGACCTCACATGACACATGTCAATTCTGCTCAAGGTCCGCTGGCCCTGACTGAACTGCTGCTGGGGATGGGATGAGGGGAGCCTGAACTTGCTTGGTAAGTATCTCTCTATGGAGGAGAAATGGAGTTCACTTGGAAGGGGAGGAAGAAGGATCTGGGTGGAGAGTGGAGTGGGGGAGCAGGGATGAGTAGCTGTGAGGTAGGATGATAGAGAAGGGTTAGACACCGAAGAGCACAGGGTTGTGGGGACCCCACGAGCAATGTCACGATAAGGAATAGGAAAGGGAAAAGAAAAGACCCACATTAGCAGAGGATGATTTCGATCCATCAACCTCAGGACACTCCCAGTTGAGCCACTCTGCTACTTAAGAACTTCTGGACCTGGAAGTGATGTAGACCAAGGAGGGATGGCGCCATAGTTTGAACCCCAACTCTCTGTAGACCTTCCACAAGACTCATTTTTGTGCTTTAGCCTCTAGATCTTCTGTGTTTCTCTCTTTCCCTCTGTCTCTCTGAGAATCATCAGAGCAGGGTGTTGGTGAAAGCATCCACTGTGAATGCTTTTTTATGAACCATTTACTTTCTTCTTTTTATTTTTGTTCTATTAAAATGCTTCACAGTTCATTGCATTGTTTTTAAGTCAAATGGTAAACTTCAAAAAGTACTGTTTTATACATGAATACATTTAATTTTTAGTGTGTTTATAGTACATTCTCTCTAAAAGCAGTATTTGTGGATAAGGTTGCTGTTGCTAGGGTTTAAGAGAATCTTGTTTTGGAGGCATCTTCTGGAGCAAGCTCTAGAGGAATTTCGAGGCCTAAGACTGGACACCCCCTCCTTCTCTCCCTCCCTCCCTCCCTCCCTCCCTCCCTCCCTCCCTCCCTCCCTCCCTCCCTTCCTTCCTTCCTTCCTTCCTTCCTTCCTTCCTTCCTTCCTTCCTTCCTTCCTTCTTTGCTTCCTGCTTTTCTCACTCTTCCCCTTATCCACTAGCTTCGAGCTAGTGAGCAGACATAAGACTTCCTGTGACCACCGTCTTAGGATTCTAAGATAGAATGAAGTTAGCAAAGCTGAGAGGAAAACAGGATTTTAGCAGTAATGATTGGAGTCTATGGTCACAATTCAAGTCACTGAAACTTTGGTTATGAAAACGAATGAATTCTGAGTATTCTTTCAACATTTTGGATCACATTTTATGTCATTTGAGCCAAAAGCATCATAAGCAGTGCAAATAGAACTATGACTGAGACAAATCCAGAGAAAGGACTTTTGACAAGAGAAGGATGATTAGTACAGAAAAGTGACAACAGCACAGGTGGCTTGATTGAAATCACATGTGCCAAGCTGTGTTTCATATAAAGGTCTGAAATTTGGAGCTTCTCATCCCAATATTGTGGCTGACGTTAGCAAATAATGTTTACAAAGTAGTTACCATAATACGAAAGGATAATTTGATTAAAAAATAATTACCCATGAGTGTTTTAGGTTTGTTTCCCAAACCTGCTAGAGAAAAATCAAAGCCTAGGAAACCTTTTGAACTGGTGAATACGTGCTTCCTTTTCCATGACCCACTTTGGCACAGATTCAACGTCTAACACTCACCTCCACTTTAAAACAACAGTGGGAGACCGTCGGGGGGGCCCAAGGCTGCTGGAGTCAGTGCTGCAGGACAAGCCACATCAGGGGAGCACCAAGCAGGAAATAAGACATGCTGCAGATGGCTGTTTCAAGCTTTTCTTCCGTGGCATGCTCTGAGGATGCACAGCTGAGCTGAATATTGACATCCATGAACAAGCCAGGGGTGGCAGTGAGGACTCTTCCTCTCCCAAATGTAGAATAGCCACTAGATACTAGGAATGGTGTCACATGTAAGGCTAGCTGTTTAATATGGCATACTCAGGCCTGTGCCCAGATCTTTAAGCCAGGGACCAGATGGACAAAGGGCCTCAGATAACATGCTAGAGATCTTGAAGCTTAAATAGTATGAAAAAAGAGTCTGGCTTTTAGCCAAGATGTAGTGTACAGAGTATTTTCTTAGTTCATTCATCCTCGTTGCTAGAACAATCTCTGCCAATCTCCATTGTAAAAATGACAAGTCCTTACCAATCATTTGATGCCATGAGCCCATGATTCTCTAATCCAAGTTGACTAGGAATATGCATTTGATCAAAGCTGACCCCTGAACACTGCTGCCTTCCAAGTCTATTTTCTGGCTAAGCCCAGCCTACGATGGTCAACACAGATCATTTACTTTCTGGCAGCAAAACCTACAACAGGAAGACTCATGGGCTGCTGGTGATATTGTTATTTAGCCAGATGCAGTGGTAAAACAAATGAAATCGGGGACCAGAATAAAGCAGATGCCATGGGGAAAAAAAAAAAACAATAGAAGACAGCTTCCAGAGTATCCCAATTTCAGACCACAATCTATCCTTGCCTTTTGCTTAAGCTAGTTCAAATGGGATTCTTTTACTTATTGTGAAAAGGCTATCAGCAAGTTAAAGTGTTAGGAAGATCATGCTAAGAATTTGTGGCTTAAACAGGATGAATCAAAGCTGGGTGCTAGTGGCTCAGGCCTGTTGCCCTAGCTACTCAGGATGCTGAGATAACTGAGGTTTGCAGTCCAAAGCAAGCCCAGACAGGAAAGTCCATGAGACTCACCTCAAATTAACCACCCCAAAAAGCAGGAAGTGGAACCGTAGTTCAAGTGGTAGAGTGGTAGCTCTAAGAAAAATAAGTTCAGGGAGCGCCCAGGCCCTGAGTTCAAGTCCCAGGACTGGAGCACAAACACACACAGGTATCCCCCTACACACACACACACACACACACACACACACATAGGTGAGCAAGCATGTAAGAAGCATACTCTTTTCTGAAGACTTATTACAATGTTAGAAAAAATATATAAAAATAAGACCTAGTGGAGCAACAGAAACAATTAGGAAATACTATGTATCCACATAAAAAGCATGAATGTGCATAGCAGAATTATTCATTAGAGCCAAGAATTTGAAGCCACCTAAGTGCTGAGCAACAAAAGAACACATCAAAACTGCCCTATCAAAGAATGAAACACATGTGGGAGAGAATTTGTCTCAGAGAGGACCTGGCTTTTGTTCTTGCATTGTGGAAGGCAACTTCTGATTTTCTGGAATGTCATGCCTGAGAGAAGCAACTCAGCCTTGGGCATTCCCATCATACAAAATGACCCAGTGCCAACAGGATTTAGAGTGGGAGCTGGCCAGAGCAGAAATCAGCAAGGTGACTTTGAGTGAGACAGTGGGCCATGTAGTATTCAGAGAGGAGAAGACTGACATCAACCACTTGATAAGCAATGAATCAATCATGTCTATTTAATGGAGTCCCAAATAAAAACTGCACACCAAAGTTTAGATCAGACCTCCCTGCCCATGTCCTCCACCCCTCGGCTGGTACTACGCCCTATATCTTGTCACATATATTGAAAGCAGGCGAGTGCTGTATGCAGACTGTGTGAGGCTGGAATAATGGATGCTTTGGGTCTGGAATCCTTCTGGGCTTGGCCTTATTCTTCCTTCCCAGGGCCTGAGTCCTGTCCCAGAGCTTCACTTTTGTGTAAGACTAGCACTCTATCACTTGAGCCACAGCACCACTTCTGGCTTTTTCTGAGTGGTTAATTGGAGGTAAGCGTCTCATTGACTTTTTTTGCCCAGGCTGGTTTCGATCTGCATTCCTAAGATCTCGGCCTTCTGAGTAGCTAAGATTACAGGCTTGAGCCACCAGAGCCCAGTTGCATCCCTTTCTTAATTAATTTTATTTATGTGTGTGTGTGTGTGTGTGTGTGTGTGTGTGTGTGTGTGTGTGCTGGTCTTGGGGCTGGAACTCAGGACCTGGGTACTGTCTTTTAACATACATTTATTTATTTATTTATAATCAAGGCTAGCTCATTATCACTTGAGCCACACCTCTACTTCAGGCTTAAAATTTTTTTTCTTTTGGACCTGAGTGTTGGTGGCTCACACATATAATCCTGGCAACTCAGGAGGCTACGATCTGAGGATCAATGGTTCAAAGCCAGCCTGATCAGAAAAGTCCATGAGACCATTATCTCTAACCACCAGAAAACCAGAAGTAGCATTGTAGCTCAAGTGGTAGAGGGCTAGCCTTGGGCACAAAAGACATCGCATAGGCCTGAGTTCAAGCCCCATGACTGACAAAAATATTAATTTGAGGGCCAGGAGTATGGCCTAGTGGTAGAGTGCTTGCCTAGCATTCACAAAACCCTGGTTCAATTCCTCTGTACCACATACACAGAAAATGCCAGAAGTGGTGCTGTGGCTCAAGTGGTAAATCGCTAGCCTTGAGAATGTACAAGGACAGTGCCCAGGCCCTGAGTTTAAGCCCCAGGACTGGCAAAATGTGTGTGTGTGTGTGTGTGTGTGTGTGTGTGTGTGTGTGTGTATTAAAGATAAGAGTTTCACGAGTTTCACAGATTTTCGTACCCTG